>NC_132791.1:159998500-161399500 GCF_048418805.1 Vulpes vulpes | reverse complement strand
CCGGGCTGGGCTGCCAGTCACTCCCGACCTCTGCATGACATCGCTGTACTCCCAGGGAGAAGGCAGAGGGAGGGCGACTCCCGTCAGGGTGGCAGCCTGGGGGCTGAGCAGGCTGCTGCTGGGGGGTTTCAGGGAGCAGCTGCTTTTCCAGGCCTCCCGGAGCCCAACTCCTGGCTCTACACACCATGGGCTGTTGGGGCTCCCACCAAGTAAATTAGGTGAGCGGTGAGAAGCACAGGAGGCATCTAGCGATTCATTATTAATGACACGGGATGCAGAGCCGCCTGCCCTGGCCGATCCCCGGGAGACCGGCACTGGCTGCTCCAGGCTGACAGCCCGCACGCAGACGGGCAGGCGCGGCCGCCAGGAGGGCCGCCGAGCTTGAGGGCAGCTGGCCGTGGCCAACTCCAGCTGCTGTGGTTCGCACCCAGGAAAGCAGGGCTTCCAACAGGGCTTGGCGCAAGGAGAAGTGGAATCACTCAAAATGTGGGGAAAAGACCTCTCTGTCTAGACGATGTAACGCAGACGACCCGAGGAGAGAGAGCTGGGGGTCGTGGACTAGAGACCTGGGAAGTTCTGGCATGCCACAGTTCCTAGCTCACTGCAGACGCTCTGTAAATACTTCTGGAATGAATGAATGAATGAATGAATGAATGAATACACCTCTCCCCATTACCCCATCCTCCTTTCCCACACTCCTGGGTTCAGTATGAAGCTGGAAGCAAGGCTCTCCTTCTGGAACAAAGCTGATGGGGTGTCTTGAAACCTGAGGAGATGCCCCCAATGGCAGGAGGGGTTAGCTTTGCCTTCTGACCCTGAGCATGCCATTCTTTCCCTGCAAGGTGAGCCCTGGCCAAAGCTGCTTTTTGGGTTCTTTCTTGCCATGTAGGAGGGGCAGAGAAAAAGAGCTAGATGGGAGGTAGGTGGATGGGGTCTCATTCAGGATCCGAGGCTAATTTGCTGTGTGATCACAGGCAGGAGGCCTGCCCTCTCTGGGTCTCCACTAACAAAATGAGGGGCGTGGTCTGAGAAGATGCTCTCTCTCCCAGCTTGGACCCACAGGGCCCTTCCACACCAGCTGGCTGTCCACTCTCTGCTCTGACAGGACCCAGAGAAGAAACCACCCAAAGATGTTCGTGATGGATGGTACCTGAACTTGTTTTCAGCCCTGGCCCTGCTTTTTTTTTTTTTTTTTTTTTTTGTTTTAAGATTTAATTTATTTATTCATGAGAGGCACACAGAAAGAGGCAGAGACGCAGGCAGAGGGAGAAGCAGACTCTTCACAGGGAGCCTGATGTGGGACTCGATCCCAGCACCCCAGGATCACGCCCCAAGCTGAAGACGGACGCCCAACCACTGAGTCACCCAGGTGCTGCTTGGCCCTGTCTTTTTGACACAGATGTTAAGAGTGAAACCTTGTTCCTGTCCTGGTCTCCCTGCTCCAAGCTGGGCAGCCTAGGGCAAGTGATTTTCTCTCTGAGCCTCAGTGTTTTCAGTGTCCGACACAGATCACAGAGCATGGTCAGATCACAAATGATATATACTCCTGTGACCCCTCAGCATGAAGGAACAGCTTTCTGGAGGTGGGAGTCGGTCTAGGCCCATGTGTAAGACTCCCACCTCTTCACTGGTGACTATCTTCCTCCCCAGGTCTGACGCAGCAGCAGGAGACACCCTCTGCCACCGAGGGTGATGCCTGGACCCAGGGACAGAGCTGGGCCTTTGCCAAGGCAGCCCTAGCAGGTCATAGACATCATCTTCAGATGCCAGGAGGGGCTCCTCAGGACCCAGAGGTCCAGCTCTGCCTTCTTCATTTACCTGTCTGTATAAGCCACGGGCCTGCCTGTCCCTTTCTGGTCCTCTCAAGTGGCAGGGGCCAGGAAGGTGAAAGGGCAGCTTGCATGAACCCTTCTAGGAGTGGACCCTGGTTTTAGGAAGCCCACAGGCCTGCCAAAGGGGCCGCAGAGGGGCAGCCTAGGGCAAGTGATTTTCTCTCTGAGCCTCAGTGTTCCCAGTGGCAGAGGGCAAAGTGTCTACCTCCATTCCTCCAAGGGCTCATGGAGCTAATAGTCTAGGGCAAGGTTGCTCGACTACCTGGCCAGGATGCCAAGGGAGCTTGTTACAAATGCAGATTCACACTGACCTACTAAATCAGCAGCTCTGGGGCTGGGCCCAGGAAGCTGTGTTTTTATCAAGAGCTTCTAGCCGTGCTGTGCACCTGCTCTAGGGAATGCCAAAATCTCCTACTTCATTCTTCTGTATATATTTCATGTGTCTGTGTTCTGGCAAACTATCAGATCTGGCATCTTACTGTTCCTCAGGGGTTCCTCGTTGGTGTGCTTTAAGCAGCTCCAGGTTAAAGTGAGATTTCACAAAGACTTAGTCACCACAGTGTGTAAAATATCATCTGCCTCACCATACAACCCAGCAATTCCACTCCTAGCTATGTGCCCAGAGAACTGAAAACATATGCCCACACAAAACACTTGAACACAAATGTCCACAGTAGCATTATTCATCATAGCCCCAAAGTGGAGACAACTAAAATGTCCATCCACTGATGAATAGATAAACAAAATATGGTCCATCTCTACAACAGAATGTTATTTTGCCACACAAAGGAAAAAAGCACTGACACTCACTCAAACGTGGATGAACCTAGAAAATGTTATGCTAAGTGAGACAAGCCTGACATGTGACAAAAGGCCACATGTTATATGATTCCATTTATATGAAGTCTTCAAAATAAGCAAATCCATTTAGACAGAAAAGAGCTTCATGTTTGCCAGGGGTTGGGGGGAGTGGGGAATTGGGGAGTGATAACTACGTGGGTATAGGGTTTCTTTTTGGGGTGCTTAAAATGTTCTCAAATTGATTGTGGTGACTTATAATTCTATGAATATACTAAAATCATTGACCTGTATACTTTAAAGATATGTATGGTATACACACTATAAGTCAGTAAAGCTGTTGCCAAAAAAAGTGCCTCAACTCAAAATATGCCTCAAAAGCCACTGGGCCTCACTCTTGCTGTTCCCTGTGGGAGCAACCTTCCTATTTCTCTGTCTTGGAAGTCCTCCTAGCCCTCTGATATCACCTCAGATAATATACACCATGTGAACCCAGGCCCCCCAGGCACCATGTTTCCCTTCTCCAAGTGCCACCAACTACGCTCTACCCAGTGATGCATCAGGGTTCTGGGAACCACTTGCTGGTTCCTCTCGGCAAGAAGCACCCCTCCCAGACATTGGCAGGCCAGAGAAGGGTCCTGCACTAGAACCCCAGGGCTGGTTCCACCCCATTGTAACATATGGAAATGACAGAAGTGAATATTCTACCTCAGAACTCCCCAGGGAAATCTAGGACAAAGGGGTGCTGTTCTCAGGAGAGAACTGCCACATGGAGCAGGTGGGCAGATAGGTGTTTAAAGGCTGGTCAGAGTAAGTTTACACTTGCCTAAAACAGGGGTCATTGTGACTTGTGATACTCTTAGGAGGTCTCAAGAATTAGACAAGGGTGGAAAAGACAGAAGTCTAAACCCTGATCAGAACTTGCCACACCTGGACACCTGGGTGGCTCAGTGGTGGTTGAGCATCTGCCTTTGGCTCAGGCCGTGATCCCGGGGTCCTGGGATTGAGTCCCACATGGGGTTCCCCACAGGGAACCTGCTTCTCCCTCTGCCTATGTCTCTGTCTCTCTGTGTCTCTCATGAATATATGAAATCTTAAAAAAGAAAAAGAAAAAGAAAAAAAGCACTTGTCATGATTCAAGATCATCCTGAAAGGGCTGCTCCTTTGCAACATGTTTAGGTGAAGAGAATGGATTACAGACCTGCGCTGGTCCACTTAAAATGGGCTTTAAGCAGAGGCATTGAGTGTGGCTGGTGGATTTTGACACATAACAGCTTGTTTGGTTCTTCTTCTGCTTCTCTAGTACCTGCTGTTGTTAAAACAAAGCAGCTAGTTCCTGCTGCGACTAATCAGAGGAATGGCCACCCCAATTAGGCTCTCCTCTTTGTCCACAGAATGCCACTACGGAGAGCTTCTTGGGAAACAAGATTCTGGCTCAGCCACCTGGAATCCACCCTGTGCCTCACCTGCCCCAGGAGGGCTTGGAGAGACAGGAAAGCTGCAGTCCAGTCTGGCCATTCCTTTAAGATGGGACAAGCTCACAATGGGAGGTGGTGGGTGCTCTCTCCATACAGCAAAGCCCAGAGAAACTTGAGGCCTGGAGTAGAAGTTGTTTTTTTTTTTTTTTTTTTTTTTAAAGATTTTGTTTATTTATTCATGAGAGATACAGGGAGAGAGAGGCAGGGAGAAGCAGGCTCTACACAGGGAGCTTGATGTGGGACTCGGTCCTGGGACCCCCCAGATCATGCCCTGAGCTGAAGGCAGATGCATAACCGCTGAGCCACCCAGGTATTCCTGGAGTAGAAGTTTTAAAGATGGCTTTAAAAAGCACAGACAGCAATATTCACTCAAGAGTGCGGAGGAACGTCTGCATCCTGCAGAAGCCGGGGTGTCTCCTCTGTACCAGCAAAGCTGCCCTGACTGTGCCAAATAGAGCATGTTTTGCACCCAAAGGTGACTTCCTGCCCAAGGACAGGGGGGTGAATGCTGATGGGTTAGGGGCTTCTCCAGTGGATGGGAGGTCCTGCCCCTGAAGCTTCTAAGAGCAAAGGGTGGCAGACTGGTGGCCTTCCTGGAGGAGGGGTCATCTGATAAGTAAGAGCTAAAGACCCCTCAGGGGCCTCCTTTAGGACCTCATATCCCAGTCATGTCCAGTGCTACCGGCCCTAGATGGGGAAAAAGTTAATGCCTGGTATAAAGCAGCTGTGCTGTACCCGAGTAAGTGCTTCTGGCACTTTCCTGAGAACATCTGAGGCACCACCAGCAGCACCCACACTGCCACTGAAGCAGTGCTTGCTGGGCCAGCCACTGTGCCCAGTACTTTTTGTGCAGTTGAGTTCCCACCCACCCTGCCAGGTGGACGCTGTGGTGGTCCGTGTACACTCGAGGGAACTCAGGCACAGGGGTTGAGTCAGGAAGGCTGATGCTGAGTCAGCCCCCATTCACAGAAGCGGCAGGCTGGGAGGTGAGCAGTGTGTCGGTGCCCCCTCCCACACAGGACCCCTGCTCTTGGACCCTTGATTAAAGGGTGAGGGCTGGGGGCAATCCCGGGGGGCTGCCTGGTGCTGTCTATGGATTTGATTGGGCTATGCTGACCCCTGCCTTTCCAGGTGGACCGCGCAGAACCAGCTATGCTGGCCCCCATCCTTGCCCAACGAGAAGGACCTCTTGGGGGTGGATCCCCCCAAATCCCAGGGTGGAGGCCTGAGGATCCGTCCTGCTGATAGATAAACCCCCTGATTCCCGAGGCAGGCCAACCGGGGAAACACCGGGCTGTGCTGTGAACCGGTTACAGAGCAATCCACCAGTGGAGGTGTTAGGATCACTATGGCCCCTCCTATTCTGAGAGGTGGAGGTGGCCATGCTGACACCGTGGTCCTGGTCAGCCGTCCACAGAGACCCCTGAGACACCCATGCCTGCTGTCATCCCAGCCCCTGCTCCTGTCAAGGTAGCTCTTCCTGAACCACTGGCTGGTCTCGCCACCTCCCTCCCTGCCTTTCCCCTCCTTGTCTTCCACACCTGCTCCTTGTCCACACAGCTCCTTGTCTACACCTCCAAGTGCCACTGGTCCTGAGACCATGTTTCTCTCCCACCAGCGGCCACGCCTCGAACTCTGAGTTATATCACTTTCTTACATGGTCCTCGGGACAATCCCCTGAGGAAGTGCCTACAGTCACTTTCCAAATGGGAAACTGAGCCATGGAGAAGCCAGGTGACTCCTCCAAGGTCATAGAGGTACCGGCAGGGAGCTGGGATTCCTCCCCAGGCACTCACCCACACTCTGGCAGCTCAAGGAGTCAAGTTAGCCCTTGGGACCTGTTGTGGGTAGAAAGGCACCCCTCCCCAAAAGCTATGTTGAGGTCCCGACTCCCTGTATCTGTGACTGCAAACTTATTCGGAAGGAGGGTCTTTGTAGATGTAGTCAGATTAAGATGAGGTCGTCCTGGAGGACAGTGGGCTCAGTGGTGGGCATCCTTATGTCCAGGTACACAGGGAAAACAGCTGTGTGAAGATGGGGGCAGACTGCAGTGGCACATCTGTGAGCCAAGGGATGTCAGGCTGGCAGGCAGCCTCCAGAAGCTGGACAAGGCAGGGAGTGAGCAATCTTCCCCTAGAGCACTTGGAGGGAACCGGGCCTGCCCACACCTGGATTTCAGACTTCTGGCCTCCAGAGCTGTGAGAGAATCAGTGCCTGTTGTTGTAAGCCACCATGTGTGGTACTTTGTTGTGGCAGCCGCAGGAAAGTGGTACAGGACCTTTCACAAGGTGGACTTCATCCCCTGATTCCCCCTCAGATGGGTCCACACTCTGTCCCTCTCTGGTCTCTGCTCTTTCTCTCCTGCCTGTCCATGGAGGCACACCTGTCGTGCCCACCTGTCCTCAGGGATACACCTGTCCTACCCACCTGTCAACGGAGACACACCTGTCTTGCCCACCTGTCCATGGAAACACACCTGCCCTGCCCACCTATCCTCTTGCCCATCTGCCCTCTGAGACACACTTGGATTCCCTGTTCTTCCAGGAAGCTCTCTCTGACAGCCCAGCTGCAAGGGATTTCCCGTAAATAACCAAGGAGCTAGGTAGAGTCTGCTCAGTGAACCTGACCACAAATCAAAAACTGCATGGTGATCTTGCTGGGTCGTGGCAGGAGCCCATGGTCTAGGGCCAGAACTTGCAGGTACACAGGCCAGCTCACCCCACCAGAAGCTGACGGCCAAGCCTCCTCACCCAGGGCCCTCCTGCCCTCCCTGTCTGGGCTGCATCAGAGGCGCAGACGCTGCCTCCAGTCCTGTTGCCAAGGAAGCAGCAGGGAGGAGACACATTTTACAGGGGAATGTTCTGGAAAGGGGGCTCGGGCCAAGACCATTCAATACCATCCAGCAGATACCTATAGAGGACTGGGATGCTCTAGGTGCTGAGAACAAAGGAGGGGTGCAAGACAGAGGGCCAGCAGGGAGTGTGAGGATGACAATGGGACAGGATGGTGGGTTTGAGGATGGCCTGGGAGGCCTTTGTTAGACCAGGTGCTCGGGAAAGCCTCCCCAAGGACCAAGATGTGATTGGGGGCAGGGAGCTAGCGTGAGAAAATCTGGGGGATGAGAATGTGCAGAGCCCCGAGGAAAGAATGAGCTTGGCACCTTCGAGATCCACAAGGAAGGAGCTTCCTGAGTAGGAGGCAGAGGGGTCTAAGCTGAAATCAAGGGCCCCTTGGGCCTTGAGAGGACATGGGGTCCTTTCCTGGTGCCACGGGAGGAGGGAGGAACAGAACTGAACCAAGGTCTGGGGCCAGGCCTTGGGCTGAAGCTGCTGCCCGCTCTGGGGCCACATCTCAGGACCCCCCCACCCCTGCTCCCCAATCCCTACTACCAGGTGGGTGCAGGAGGGGGCGCTCACACGGGCATGTGTGGATTTAAAAATTCAACACATTTTTTTTTTTTTTTTAAACCACAAGAGTTGAGGAAAGTTAAAAAGAAGCGAAGGAAGTTAACACGAAAGCTTTTCCCCCAGCTGTGAGCTCAGTTCAGCTGATAAAATGCTCAGGCCTGGGGCACAGCTGTCCCCTTGCTCCACCGAGCAACGCTTATCTGGAGGCATTATCTTTTTTACATTAATATTTAAGACCGAGTTTAACGGAGTCACAGCCCTGCTGCTGGCAGGGACGTTAACTGTGGAGCGGCATTTATCTGGGATCTTTAATAACTGCAGGCATTAGTTGCAGAGGCCCCTGTTTCCCGATAACCGAAAACCCCCTAGAGGCAGCAAGATGAAATCCACCAGATAAAGAAGGGGCCTCGCGGGTGTGACAACCTTTGGCCCATCGAGGCGAGGCACCGTGATTTTCTGTTCCCTTCTGCTCCCTGGGAATCCAGTTTTCCCCAGGTACCCCGCCCCCCTGGTTAGTCCCCCACGTTTCAGATGCGGCCCAAACTTTCCTTGGGGTGTCAGACAAATAAGAGATGCGTCGCCATCTCCCCCCGCCCAATATTGGCTTCCTGATGCTCCCCAGAGCACCACAAACTGGGAGGCGTCAAAGAACAGAAATGGATTCTCTCCATATTCTGGAGGCCAGAAGTCTGAGATGCAGATGTGGGTGTGGGTAGGGCCATTTCCCTCCTAAGGCTCCAGGGGACAACCCTGCTGCCCCCTCCTCCTCTTTCAGCTTCTGGGGCTGCAGGTGTTCCCAGGCTCCTGGCCACGTCCCTACTCTGCCTCCAGGCTCACGTGGCCTCTTCCCTGTGTGTCTTCATCTGACCTTCTGAGGGCGCCAGTCATTGGAGTTGGGGTCCACCCTGCTCTGGGGGAACTCATCCTGACGTATGACATCCGCAATGACCCTACTTCCAAACAAGGCCATCTTCTGAGGTTTGGGATGGACATGAAATTCTGAGGACTTCACCCTGGTGCACCTGCCATCATGAACTGTGTCCTTCCCAGGGGAGGAGGACAAGCTCCAGCCGCCTCACCTCATCCTACTGCCCTCCACCTTCCTCGCTCAGGTCCAGCCCCTCTGGCCAGATGTCCTCCTGTCTCCTTGGCCTGGATGGTTCTACCTTGCATCCTCAGATGGTTCGGGGGTGTCTCAGCTGTACCTGGCCTGTCTTGCTGCCTTAGGTGGTCACTTGCTTTTTTCGGCTTCCCTGCATGAGGATGGACCATCCACGAGGGTGAGGACCCGGTCCATCCTGTTTGTGTGGCATCTGTCCTGTTGTCAACAGACCCTTAATAAACATCTGCTGAATTAATGACTGAGTATCAATGATGAGTGCCTCCCCCTGCCTCCCACACCAGTCTCATCTCCCTCTTGAGAAATTTCCATTAGAATTGGAATTAGAGCTGTTGGGGCCAAACTAGCTGACACTTTGTCCCTCCCTTACAGCTGGATTTAGAGTACAAAACCTTAAAAATTCTGCCATCTAATGGACTCACAGCAGAAGTGTTTATTTCTTTAAATGGCAACCACACATTCAAACAATGAGCCACAGGTCCAGACACGGTCACTACGAGCAAATGTTAAAGCCATAGGGCTGGTCTCTGTGCGACTCTCCCGGGAGCCAGCAGACAAACCCTGGGGCCTGCATTAGATAAAAGCCAAAGATCTAGGGTTGCCAGGTCAAATACGGGACACCCAGTTAAATCTGAACTCCAGATAAACAATGTTTCAGTATAAGTATGACCCAAATACTGCGTGGGATATACTTGTACTAAAAAAAAGTTAAGGGATCCCTGGGTGGCACAGCGGTTTGGCGCCTGCCTTTGGCCCAGGGCGTGATCCTGGAGACCCAGGATTGAATCCCACATCAGGCTCCCGGTGCATGGAGCCTGCTTCTCCCTCCGCCTATGTCTCTGCCTCTCTCTCTCTCTCTGTGACTATCATAAAAAAAAAAAAAAAAAAGTTAAAAAAATTAAAAAAAAAGTTTATTTGAAATTCAAAGTTAACAGAGGAACAAAGCTGCGTATGTGCAGTTTATAAATGGACATGCCAGCTCTGGGGCTCTTTGGCCACTCTCTGAGGCTCTCACAGGAGAAAGTGGGCCGACCTGAGTGCTGCCCCAGATGCTGAATTCAAAGATGAGCCAGCTCAACAGAATGTCCTTCTGAAGTTCCAAGGAGAATGAGCCTTGCACGCCTATCACCCGGAGAACACAGGGGACACTGAATCCACGGCCTTTGCTGCAGACCCATGTGCAGGTGCAGCCGCAGCTTCAGAGGCTGCCTGTGGAAAACCACTTCCCCTGGGGACGGCCCAGCTTGAGATCAGACAAGAGGGGGGCACATCTTTGCCCCCAGGACCCAACCTGGGTTTCTGGTGCCAGGTCGAATTTATTGTGAGAGATGACGAACAGAGCACTTGTGTTAATTCATTGTCTAGTCCACCCCGATCCTTAATCTGTCCCAGTGACGTCCCAGGAAGACCAATGAAACCATGCGGTTAACCCCTGCTATAAAGTGTTTTCAAGAAACCACGTTCTTTTCCTGCACAGAGTCACACTGGTGACAGGGCAGGACTGTCCCTTAGAGAATGGACTTTCATTTTCTTTCATACATTTCTATACGGTTGGACTTTTTAAGCCTAAACTATTTACCCCAATGTCTGATAATGTCACTCTCCGCGTTTGCTGAGTGGCAGCTGTGTCGCAGCACCTGCTTCGTCCCGCCCAGCCCCGGCCCAGCCCTTACCGGTACTTCATGCCCGTTCTCCGGGCGGTGCAGCCATCCAGGGAGAGGCCGTGCATGCGGAGGAAGCTCTCCATGTTCCTGGCCTGGGCGGCCGCCCGCACCTCCCGCAGCCGCTGCAGCTCCAGCGTGTCGGTCTGGCGGACGGGGTGCAGGGCCCAGTCCGAGTGACACCTGCTGCTTACGCTCCTCAGGCTCTCGCTGTATGTCATGGACAACATGGTACCGGCTGGCCTGGGAGCCGCTGCTGTCCAGACGGGAAACGCGGAGTGGCGATGCATTAGATAAAGGGCCACCGTCCCCAGTGCTTAGCGGGGTGCTGTGCCTGGGGCAGAGGGTGCCACAGAGACACATCCTCCACCCAGAGCAGGCACAAAGGGGCTCAGTGCCTCAGGCCAGGGCCCTGGATGAGAACGCTTCCTGGCATTGGAATCTCAGTCCTCGATGTTGCACCCAGCTGGGGTACAGGCTAGGGTGGACACTGGCTAAGCCACGTCCTCGGCCCTCACAGCCCCTAGACAAGCACAGGCCAAGCTGCATTCCAGGAGTGAGAACCCAAAGGGGCTCCAAATGAAAAGAGGGGCAGGAGAGCATGCAGAGAAGCCCAGGCCCCCCCAGCCGAAGGCACCATGTCACAGCGCTTCCTGGAGGTGTTCCCAAGATCAAAGCAGGTATGGGGCTGTCTCCTGGAAGGAGTTTGAGCCACGCCTGTCAGGGAGGCAAACTTGAGGGTGAATACCCGAGAGAAGCCGCCCGAGCAAAGCCTTGTTCATTTGTTCACAATAGAACACTACCCATATACACACTCCCTGCCTGCAGAAAGTGCCACGGCACCGGCACATTCTTCGGGCTCCATCCTCCGTGATCATTAAGTATGTCACAATCCACAAATTTTGCAACAGAAAGACTGAGTGGGATGCGTTTAGGGGGAGTGACAAGAGAGGGACAGAGGTTTAGTACAGACAGGCAAACTGCCTCGGAAATGTGCGGAACTGTTGCTAAAATAGTCCTCCTAAGGGAGGATGACCGTCTCTCAGAAACTAAACACACCACAGTGTCTGTCAATGGGGAACTGATTACATAAATGATGGTCTATCCCTATAATGGAAATTTGTGCAGCCTTCAGTGAGGCTTCTACATGGATTGATATGCAATGAATCCTAAGAGATAGTAGTGAAAAATACCACAAGGCAAGGAGAAGAGGCATGTGCACAGAATGTTAGCATCTGTGTTAATGCCCGTATGTATGTATGTAAGTGGGTGAATCAAGGAAGGACGGTCCCGAGGCCGCGGATCCATATTCTGCAGTGACTTTGGGCAGCAAAGACACGGTCCCAGGGTCAAGGGTGCTCTGCAATCTGGGTACTCCCCCCGCCGCCCCACCCCATGCCTGACCACAGCCCTCCGCCCTGGTGTGGATACCAGTGGGGTGGCTCCAGCATCATCACCAAGACAGAGGTGGGGTGGGAGTTGCTATTTTGCAGGGTCAGTGACAAAGCAGGATCCGGGAGCCCAGCCCCGGCAGCTGGAGGAACCGGCAGGGTCCCCACCTCTGTCACAAGGGACATCAAGTTCGATGATCCCTGGGAGGGGCTGGAGAAACTGTTGTGGGAGCTGAGGCAGCGGCAGAGGCTGCGGCTGCGTCCCTGAGGGGAGCGGCGGTGCCCCAGGCTGGCCCCCTCCTTGAGTAAGCTCTGCCCCACCACCTGACACTTCGTAGCTCCCTTTCCTGCTGTGATTTTTCTCCATGGCCATATGCTTACCTGGCCTGCTAGAATCACCTCTAATCACCTTGTTTCTCGCCTCGGATACCCTGAAGGTCAGGTCTGGGAGGGCGAGGACCTTTCCCTCTGCTTTTACCAGTGAGGCTCAGTGCCCACAGCAGAGACTGTGCCCTGCTGGCTGTGTGGACAGCACCTGGCAGGGGTAGACTGGCTCCCTGCCTCAGGCCTGAGCCCTAGCAGGGTGCCTTCTCCTGAGGGAGCAGGGTGGGGGGGGTGCTCAGAGGCCAGGCCTCCTAATCACCATAGCTCTGACCCACAGGGAGGGAGTCAGCAGGGCCCTACGACCTCTGGCATCCCCCAAGGGTTTGGATTAAGGTCTCTGATGGATGCTAAAGAGGGTGGAGATGTCCCTGGCCTGAAATTCCCACGTTCCAGGAGACTCGCTATGGAGGCAGTGGAGGGGCCCAGGGCTCCAGGATGGGGGGTGTCTTAGGAAAGGGCACCATGGAAACCCACAGGCAGCAGCATGGCTCCCTCCCTCCCTGCCTGCTGGCTGCTCACCCCCTGCTAGCACACCCAGGGGCAGGACAGTGGCTGGCAGCTGCTTTAGATGTGGCAGTATGGCCAGCTGCTTGTCCTGAGTGGGGCAAAGGCAGGCCAATTCTGGCTTCCCTGGGGGTCCACCTTCAGAGAGAAGAGCAGCCTGGCAGGCTGGGGCCTCAGCAGTTCTTCCCGAAAAGCAGGACCCACCTCAGACGCACGTGTTCCCAGCCAGGCCCACCGAGGCCGGGATCAATAACCATTAGCTTTCAATATATTACCCACAAAAAGCAACCTAGTCTGGTTTGGCTCTGGAAGTCCGGTTAAGGGTCCTGGGCTGGGTTGGCGGCGTGGCTAAGCAGCTAGTGTTCTGGACAGGGGCAGCCCTCTCTGTCATCTACTCTGTGCAACCTGCGAGGGCACCTTGATGGCTCCAAGGCTCAGTCTCTGTGTCTGTGAAGTGGGATTAGCAGAGGCTGATAGCATCAGCTGTGCAGACAAGCCTGGACAGCTGGGCAGGGCCTGGTGGTGGGACTGGGAGAGGGCCGGGTGTGGGGAAGCGGCTGCCAACAATGCCGCGGCATGGCATAGGACACGTTAGGATAAGTGGGAGATGAAAACACACAGGCTGGGGGCAGGGGATAGAGGCTAGAAGGCAGGGCAGGCCGCTGGAGTGGGCACACATGAGCATGAGCTCGAATGATGTAAGGATGTGCTATCTACCAGACATTGCTAGGAAATGTTGCACAGGATGAACGCGGACATTAACGATCCGGCCCGGTCTTGTGCAGCACATGCTTTCCTAAAATTTCTAAATTCACATCACTCATTCTTAATGAGATGGATGCAGTGCAGGGTGCCGCCAGGATTTAGGGGGTACCCTCTCTGTGGGCGCTGGGGTCTCCTCTGCTTGTGACATTTCCTTGTAGCGTGCCTCATAGCGACCTTGGGAGCGGGCCTCTGGGTGTCACCTGCAGCATGGAGGGCGCCCAGAGCCTCCTGAGGAGAGCACCCCCACGATGCCAGGACAGGGTTGGGCCAGGGGACTCTGCAAGAGTTGGCGTGTGGGAGAGCATGGTGGCCCTGGCCGGGTTGGAGCGGGGAGGACCTGGTGCCACGATGGCACACAGTACGAGAGGAGCTGGGCAGTGTTCCTCGGCTCCTCCAGGGAGACAAGACCCCACCAAGGAGGAAGGACACAGAAGGCACGCAGGTGCTCTGGTGGTTGGCAGTGCTGCCTTTCGGAGAGGACAGAGTCGGGGTCCCTGGGACTCCCTCATGCTGGGGCTTATTCCCAGCTTGCTCCCAGGGTGACTGGAGCAGGCTGGGGTAGTTGGAAGAAAGGACCCCAGGAAGAGCCTGCTGGGAGAAGGGAGGGCCCACTTCCGGGGCTCCTGCCTCAGGTCCCCTGCTTTCGGGGTTCAGAGGCACAGTGACTCTGACCTTGCATTCCTCCTCCTTACCATCCGTACCCCGCCCCATCTCAGGGAAAATCAGCCCCCTCCTCAATAGCTAATTACAGGTACCTGCAGATTCCTCCCGGAGCCACAGCCGGGCCGCCTTCTGCAAATCTATTCTTGTGGAGGGAGGGCTCGCGGGGATTCCCGTAAAACGAACACGAACACCATGACAAGGAAAAGTGAAGGGGAGGCATCGGCCTCATTAAATCAACCAGGACCACAGGCTCCCCGAAGGGCCCTCTACCTGGAATTTCTGAACTTCGGTCTGTTTACCGAAAGCCCCCAAAGTCTGAAACGTGAGGCTTGGAAGGAATCCCGAACGGCTCTTTTAAGCGGTGACATTTGTCTCGATATTAGAGAAACCAGCCCAAGTTTCTGAAAGCGGGGATGCACGGGGAAGCTGCGTCATTCCGGAGTGCGGATGTACAACGCACAGCATCGCAGCAGGGCAAAAGCAAAGCCACCTTTGCTCGAAAACAGTCAGCAAACCAAGGCCCAAACAGGCAGCCCCCCAGCACCCCGAGGCATGTGTTTCCAGAAAGATCTTTCTGACAGCCACCAACCCCCACCTGCTGTCATTCTCGGGAAGCCCCCAAAACGCTGAATCTTAATGGTAAACCCAAGACGGTGAGGCTGGATGTCTAGGTCTCCCCGAGACGAGAAGATGGACATGGGCACCCGGCAGGTCAGGGAGGCAGGGAGGCAAGCGTGCTCAAGCAGCAGAATGCCCACCCTCCTTCCTCCCACTGTCACCCTGCAGTTACCTAGGGCCAGCTTCTTTGGGTTTTTTTTTGAGGTTTTCTGCCTTGAAAAAATATATAGGGGGTCTAATTTCAGATCAGCCAAATGCATCCCCCAATATGGCCCCTCTGTGACTTCCATTCCTGGGACACGTGTCCCCAGGCAGCAACCCCTAAGGAGGTGGCTGCCCCTGGACTCCTGGAGCTGCGGGGGCCACTCACCTGCCTTCCGGGCGTCTGCTCGTTAAAAAGGACACAGTCTAGTTTACTAGGGTTCACCAGACGCTCTAAGGATCTGGCGCAGCAGCTGTTTCATTAGGGAGTGTCACTGTAGAACGTCAGAAGCAATTGGTGAATGAGAAGCGCCCCACGAGGGTCGAGTTTGGAGGCAGGGAGTCCATTAGTCTATTAGGGCGTTTTCAGCTCAGTGAGAGAGGCTGAATTATTCACGAGTGTCTCTTCCCCTAAAAGCCCGGGAAGTGCAGCTCCGTGGTGCAGCCTGGCAAGGCCCGCTCTTGGCATGGGGGGCTGGGAAGGGGCACTGACTGGGGTCCTGCCATTTCCCTTGGGCGCACTCTCCCATCAGGCCTTCACTGCCCGCTCGCCAACAGGTGCCAGAGACATGGGTCACAGGTCCCCACAGGTGGGGAGGGGCAGGCCGTGCTTCTGGTTGTCTGAGGCCAGGACCCAGGGCTTAGAGCTCTGCCCACCACGTTCCCATGTCTGTGGGAATGCGCTGAGGGTTCCCCTAGGATGTGACCACCACCCGGGGTGAAGGGGTTGGGGCCTGGAGAAATCTGCCCTCAGCCATGCAGATGGACATCCCCCCTCCCTCCTACTGGGACGTGCCCCAGATTGGTATATCCTATACTGTCTGTACCTATAAATGGCCAGGAGGTTCTGGACGTCTGCTATTAGAACACACGCTACCACTCGCTCCAGACAGGGGTGCACCTTTCCTCACATCACACATTCAGACCCGGGCTTTGGAAGATGCTTTGAGGCTGAGCTCTGGGCTGAGGCCATGCTGAGGCCCTGCTCCAGGGTCATGACCCCAGAGGCACTTCTCATCATCCTAGGATCCCAAAGAAATCTCAGTATGACTATATCTTCCAGCATGAGGGATTCTGGATGGAGGCTGACTGGCTTCTGCAGTGACAAAAGTGCACATGGTAGCTGCTCCCCAGACAGGGAATTGCTACCAAGACCCAGAGTAGAAAGCAAACAAAATGGGAAGTGGGACGCGGAACTGAGAATGGGCAGTGGATAGTTCCCTGGAAAGGCCCCAGTGCTGAGACTGGGATGGCTGCTTTCAAAGGCACGAGCCTGCCATGTCAGGTCCCTGATATGCTCTGACCTGCCCCGTCCCCTTCCCCTCGGGCTCCGTATCCCTCTGTCATTTCCACCTCCCTCTCAGCACCAGCTGTCAGTCACTTGGGAAACATGGCTCCTCACATCCTCTTCTCCTGCTCTTTACTCTTCTTCCTGTGGCTTCTGAGGCTCAGTCCTTCTCCATCATTCCTGGGCTCCCTACATTCAGCCTCTCCACCTGCCATCTTATTCCTTCCCCTCACAGGGCTCTGGTCTCTGCCCTGCTCAAACACCATTGATGGCTCCCCAGTGCCCACTGGATGTAGTCCAGGCTCCTCTGCAGGTGCTCAACGCCCTTCTCCACCTGACATCCATCTTCCTCTACAGTCTGGACTCTGCCACTGTCTGTCCCGCTCCTCATGGCGGGGTCTGTGTTTCCATCACTTCCTGTTCTTGGCACCTCTTCAAGCGGTAGCTCAGGCTTCTACTGGAATGTTCCACCTGGGCTCTATGCTGAGGACTGCCTGGCCTCCGAGGCCCTTGCTCAAAGCCCTCATGCTGTCTCCTCCATGAAGCCTTCCTTGACTCTCAGCTGGCCAGGCCCGCTCCTTCCTCGGAATGTCAAAAGCTGTTTGGACTTCTCCCAAGACAAGTACTGCCATCTACATATTATTGGTTATTTGGGTTCTGGGATAGATTGCACTATGGTTCCAGGTCCTCTACCCCCCCCCCCCCCTGCTCTGCATCACGTGACAGTGGTTCTCCTATGGGGGTGGGAGTATATTTTCCTGCCCTTTCACATCTGGCAAGGTCATGAGCCCTGCTTTGGCCAGCAGAATGAGCAGAAGCACCAGTGCACCGCCTCTGACTATGGGCCTTTAGAGATGTGACACCCTCCTGCTCTTCCTCCGGCACTTTTGCCTGGAATAGCCTCTGGTTTAAAAGGACAGGCGGATGAACATCTGGCCCCACCTGCAGTTCAGACCATGTCCAACTGAGCCCAGCCTCCGTGAACTGACACAGACACATAAAACAAGAAATGCACGCTTCTTGTCATAGGGCACTGAGTTTGGAGGCTGTTTGTTACAAGGGATCCTCTGGAACAGCTGACAGACATAGGGTCTCGCGTCCCTTATTGGTCTGTGAACTGTTCTGAGGGTGGGGCACATGCCTCTAACAACACCTCTGCCTCGTCAGGGGAGGGGCCATGTCGCCAACTGTCTTAATCTCTTGTGGCTGACAAGAGGTGCCCCACTTGGAGTGGCACCCAGGAGGTTCAACAAAGATGCCACTTCGTTAGAGATAATCATCGGAGAACCCACAAGAGACACCTGAGTGTCGATGAGAAGAAACCACACTGGAGATGCAGAGGGTGGGATGGCTGGAGCCCGTGGGCATCAGGGACGCGGTGCTGGGAGGCCCAGATGGAAGTCTGCGCATCTGGGGGGGCGGTTCTCCAATAGAACTTGCCTCAGGGCAGGACAGAGGGTTCCCCGGGAGCGGACAATAGGTTGGATCTGTGAGACCTCGAGGGCCAGCAAGGGGCGAGGGACTCTCTTTTGCTTAAGCTCTGTGATACCCCACAATCTCCTGGGCACCCCCCTTGGCATGGCCCTTCTGGTTGGTGGTCTAGGCCGCAGTTCTGCTGCTGGCTGTCTCACTCCTCTCCCCTGAGGTCTCTGAGGATATAGTTCAAGGTCACATTTGGTCTTATGGGCGGGTTACATCTCTGGGACAAAAGTCTCATCTGCATTCTTACACACCGTGCTGTCATCCGTGATGGCAAATGAGTCATCCCAGAAAAGTATCTGTAAGGCCAAGTTCATATCTAACTGTTTTCAGGCAAAATCTTATCTAGCAAAAATCTCAGCCATCTCTTTGGGGCTCTCTGTAAGGGGTGAGACCCTGTGGGAGGCAATGAAGCAGTGCTGAAGTTCACCCGAGGACCCAGGCCCATGGCCACATTCAGAGGTGCTGAGGCTGTGGGAAGGAAAAGCTGGGTGGAAACCCAGGGCCAACCCCAGCACCCACTGCCCCCAATTCCCTGTGCATCAGTGGTAACCGCCCCCCTGGCTCTGCATTGGTAGGTGGGCAAGGCCCTGGGGGCTGTCCCAGACAGAGACCTCCCAGGTCTGAATGCCAAGGCACACACCACACACTGGGGCCCCACTCCCAAGAGCCACACAGAGTCCCCACAGTCCTGACGCTGTCGGAGCTGACCAGTGGCTTCCTCAACCCTGACACTTTCCCAACAAGAGGAAGATGGCCATTGGTGTAAATTCCCAGAGTTACAGACTACCTGAGAAACACACGTCTTTGTGGCACGCCTCCCCACTCCACAGGTGAACTGTCCAATGGAGGAACGGACTCGTTTGGGAGGACTTTGCTGGCTGACCTGCCTTGGCCTGGGCTGCAAAGCAGGGCCCCTTGATGCCACGTCTCTCTGGGGCACAGCCTCGCACCGAAGAACACGGTGGTCCAGTTCCCCAGTAGGGAGATGCACCAGAGAAACACCAGCAGGTCCACCCCTGGCCCAGGTCACAGTGGATCCACACGCCCCAAGAAAGGAATTGGCCTTTGATTGCAAATCAGCTCAAACCCAAAAAGAAGGAGAGATGGTTGGGTTTGGCCTGCGTCGTTTACTCAGATCACCCAAAAAGCACAAACCCAATGACAGGAAGCACAGCACCCATAGCCTGACAAGGGAGATGTTAATGTAGATCTGGTGAGAGTTAAGCAGGCATCAGAAGTCCATTTGCTCCAATCATATCAAGTTCTAGAGCTCAGCACACATATGGAACCCGACTTCACGCTGTTCATTGGGACATTACATCATGCTGTATGCGTGGGCCCTGGGAGGGAACCAGAGCCCAGTCTTACTGGGGACCTTTACTTCCCAGAGATCCCCAGCACGCCTGACCTGGATGGGTGTGGCCCTCCCGCCGGCTCCCCTGCCTTTAGCTTCTGGGGTTTGGGGAAAACAGAGAGCTTGTTACCTGTAAAACTGGAGCTGTCTTTTGGGGCTCCCATACCGAGTACTGCGGACAGCGATGGAAGACAGAGAAAAAGGAGAGAGAGAGTCCACAATTGGCATTAGCCACAGAGAGATGCAGGCCCAAGGAAGCACCAGCGACACCCCGCAGCCAGGCCCCACCCCGCTCTGCTCCGGACTGCTGGGAAGATGCGTGCCCAGGTACCAAGTGCTCGGCGGCAGCGCCACCCAGTGGCACACGGAGGCAGAAGCCCGGTCGGTTGGGACGCGGGGGTCCTCTGGTGCCTGGTATCATTCCCACACGGGGCAGGGAAGCAAAGACAAGAGGTAAACCTGGGAGTGCAAGTCTGGTCGAGTTTTAATGAAATAATGCTTTAGAACGACCGTACAAAACCCTCAAACCAAGAAGTGGCCCGTCCCCCCACATGCTGGCGAGTCTTTCTGTGACCACGGGGCTCTTTTTAGGAATTTGATAAGAGAGGGACACTCCTTTTCCCTGTGGGTTCTACGGATACTTGCTCTGGATCAGGCCCTAACAGCCACTGAGAAAGCCCCAATCAATTGAGGGCTGATGGACCCCTGGGGTCCCACCTGGGTCCATCTTTGGTGACAGCTATTGCTGTCTGGGTGCTGTGTTCCGTGCTGTTATCCAATGCCTTGCGTGCTCTCCCCGTGGGTCAGCCTGGATTACTTTCCAAATGGAAAGACCCAGAGCTGGATTTGGCTTCCACAGAAGGAAGGCAAAGGGGGCCTGGTGAGCAGCTGGCTGTCCCCACTCATCTCCCCGGGGCAAGCTCTGCGACTCCCTCAAAGGGAGGTGCATGAGAAAGAAACAAGCTGGGGAGGGTCCCGTGCTCACTTCCAGGCCTGCTGCTACCCAGGGAATGCTGCAGAAGAGTAGGGGACAAGTCTAATCCTGGCTCTATTCCACAGGGAAAATCCTGGATTTTAAAGGCTTCCATTCTTTCCTCGGAGAAAGTGCTTGCCTACACGCACCTCAGAGCCCTGGGGAGCTCCCTCCATCCTTCCCTCTGGATCAAGGGCTGGTGACTGGCCTCGGGGACCCCTTCTCAGAGGCAGGACTGGACCTGAGGGTGGCCTGGGTAGGTGGGGGGCAGGGAATCACCTGTAGATCATGCCGGGGGAGCCTGTCTGCCGCAGAGAGAGCCGAGCCGGGGATCCTGTCGTCGATTCTGGATACATGGGGCCGGCCTCACTTGTCCCGACCTGCTCTCTTCTTCACAGAAGGAAGATTCTGTAGGAAAAGCAGAGTAGAGGGGAGGTAGTTCAAAAAACCAGTTTGGTTTGCCCACGAGGCTCTGTAATGCTGAAGGTCCAGTTTGTGGGGCATCTTACATCCCTCATCAGACAGACAGACAGACCAATACATGGGGGCTCAGACAAAGCTGATGGTTGGGGTCACTGGTTCTGTAAAAGTTTCCTACTCTCCCACCCTGATGTGTGACGATGTCCTTCCATCTCCACAGCTGCTTTCCTGAGGGTCTGGGAGCCTTTTTCTGGTGGTCCCAGGGACTTAGAACTTTGAAGTGTTTCTCCTGTCCCAGGAAGTGGCACCACCATCCCTCAGGCTCATGCTTGACTTCAGCTTCTCACCCTCTCCCAGCCCAGGGGAGCTTGCTGGTGTCACTGTGGAGCTTTCTGGAATGCAGCTGGTCAGATCGGCTCCTGCCCAACTGGTCCTGGCACAGGTGACAAGCTATCACGTCTGTGATCAGGTGATATACTGTGCTTTCTGTCTTGCTAGCAGACTCTCTCCCTTGCTGGCTCTGAGAGGTAAGCTGCCATGCTGGAGAGGCCCATGTAGCCAGAATGGAGGCCCTCAGTCTAATCACCCACAGAGAAGTGGCTGATATTGAATCCAGGCTTTGGGCTGATCAGGTGATTCCTCACGAGCTGCAATGCTGCAACCCAGGCTGACCTCTCCCGGGGCTCCTTGTCCACATGGTCCTGTCCACCTGCACCTGGTGGGATGGCTCCAGGCCGACCTGAAGGCCTCCTGGTCACCTTTTCTTTCAAACTCTGGGGTTCTATCAGGGCCACTGTCACCAGATGGACCAGCCTGACTTCCCCACTGCTCAGATCTATACAAGAGGCACAGTGCCTCTCTTGCAGAACGAGGATGGTTACATGGCTGCGGGGGAACAGAGTCCCTGCAGCCTTGGGGGTGGGGGGGCTTCAGAGGCAGCCTCTCCTTTACGCTCATCAGGTGCCCCTGGAGTGGGCTGTACCAGGTGACTCCGGGCATGAAACCCAACAATCTCACCAGAGTTGTTAACCTTAAGTCAGAGGGCGGTGGGTTCCCTGGTGAACAGAGCACTTGCTGAGGCCTTACTGTGTACAGGTGCTGGTGGCTGCCCTGGACAGGAAACCACAGCCACAGAGCTGTCAGTATGCAGAGCCCCAGGCATTGCATCCAAACACAGTGGTCCAGAGGTCACCGGTGAGGAAGGGTGGCCACAGGCGGCTGGGGCAGGGGGGGCAAGATGTCTTCACAGGGTCTCGTGGAAGGAGGTGGTGGCCAAGCAGCCCAGAGCAGGCCAGGATGTCTGTGCCCTTAACTGGGCTTAACTGGGGGATGTGACCCACCCCATACCCCACTCTCTCCTCTCTGGCTCTCCCTGGGTCTACTGAGCGGTGGAGTCTCAATCCCCAGCTCAATGTCCAGAAATCCAGAATGGCAAACTCAATCTGAATTTGAGATGCTGTGGGGACCAAGAGTCTCTGACTCCATAGATGTGGGGTGTGCCCAGGAATCTGCATTTTTCAAAAGATTTATTTATTTATTTATTTATTTATTTATTTATTTATTTATTTATGACAGAGAGAGAGAGAGAGAGAGGGAGTCAGGGAGAGACACAGGAGGAGGGAGAAGCAGGCTCCATGCCGGGAGCCCAACATGGGACTCGATCCCGGGACTCCAGGATCGCACCCTGGGCCAAAGGCAGGCGCCAAACCACTGAGCCACCCAGGGATCCCCAAGAAATCTGCATTTCTAACTAGTTCCCAGATGATGCTCGTGTTCCTGGCCCAGGGACCACACCTGAGGACTGCTGACCTGGAGCAGGAATTTATAGATGACGAACAACGGGCCAAATCCAGCCTATTCTGTAAATAAAGTGTTACTGGGACACCTCAATGCCCATTTGTGTGTGAACCATGCCTGTGCTGGTGCCACACTGTGGCACTGAGCAGCCATAAGAGACACTATCTGGCCTGCCAAGACTCAAACATTTACTACCTGGCCCTTTACAGCAGAAGTGTGCTGAGCCCAGTTGTAGGCCTCTCTCCTCTCCTCTCCAAGGCCCCAACGCCTCCCCTGCCACACTCCTCTCAGCCCTTGGCTTTGCTGCTTCCATTTCACTGACAAACTAGGAGCAACCAGAGGCCAGCTTCCCAGCCACCATCAGCTCTCAGAACATTCTGTTTTCCCTCCTGCTGCCACCTGAACGACCCAGCCACGGCCACAACCACAGCGCCCACCTGAACACACAGCCCACTCCCGCCCTGCTCAAGGGTGTCCCAAGTCTTATGCTGATTCTTCCTTCTTTATGGGGCGCTGTCCTCTTCATATACCCCTTACTAATTCTCTTGCCTTAGAAACCAAAAAGCACAGTTTATTGGATCCCCTTCCTTCTCCACCAACTGTCCATCTTCTCTCCTTCCATTCACAGGAAAATCCCTCAAGAGTTGTCCTTTCTTGCCTATGATTCTCCCTTCTGCCTTCCTTGCTCTGAGGAGGCTGCACTTGCCAAGGTCACTGTGACCTTCCCACTGCCATGTCTGGCGGGGCAGTTTGGGGGTGACAGCGGGGTTTCCCCCACGCTCTGGGCTCTGGGGACCTGCAAGTTCCTGGCTCGCCCTCCTGCCACCCCGCTGCTGCTTCTCAGTCCCCTTGGCTGTTCCTGCTCACTTCTCAGACTTGGAATCTTTTCTCTCATCCATCACACGAGGTTCCTCAGATTCCCACCTGTCTCCCAGCTCTGAACTGTGTGGCCAGAACTCCTGCGGTTATATATCCAGGCCTCATCTTTCCCCTGGATCCCAGACGTATCTATTTTATTGCCCTACGGGCATCTCTCTAGGGCATGGAACTACCACCTGGGTTCACCTGTCCCACGCAGAGCTCCTGGTCGCCTCTACCCTGGCTCCCCTGTCACCATGGTTGCCCCATCATAGTCATCTTCAGAAACATCCAGAATCCCACGCCTGTCCGAGTGGTCCCTGCTACCTCCTCCCTGGCCCAGGCCACCCTTTCCCTCTTACAGGTCCCCACAACAGCTTCCACCTTTACCCCTCATTGTCCACCTTATAGGAGCCAGAGCAATCCTACTAGAACACCAATCAGATGTCATTATAATTCTCGAAACCTTCTAGTGGCTACTCATTTTATGCAGGGAAAGCCCGAAGCTCAGCAATGGCCCAGCTCCCCCTTCCCTTTGACCTCCTGGACCTCATCTCCCACCACCCCCTCGCTCACTCTGCCCTGGCCACACGGACTCCTCCATGTCCCATGACCTCAGCAGATGCTCCAGCCTTAGGGCTTCCTTCTTCCTGAAGCTCTCTGAGCTCCCGTGAACCACCCGAGGGCCCCCCTCTCTGACCTCCGCGTCTTTGAACAAAGGTCACTTTCTCAATGAATCTTCTCTAGACACCTTATCTTAAATTGCAAACCCCATCTCCCCATGTTCTGCTGGTCCTTCCCTACTAATTTTTCTCCCTAGTGCTGTCAACTTGCAACGTGCCTCATACTTAGCTAG
This sequence comes from Vulpes vulpes, assembly GCF_048418805.1. NCBI lineage: Eukaryota > Metazoa > Chordata > Mammalia > Carnivora > Canidae > Vulpes > Vulpes vulpes. Next base: position 161,375,650 of record NC_132791.1, on the reverse strand, counting down.
TGTCCCAGTTATGGTCTGTGGCTTCCTTGCCTTACGATGCCAGCACCTTGCATTTATCTGCTGTGCTCTCAGCTGTGCACAGCACACAGTAGACTCTCAAATGTTTGCTGAATGAATAAATGAACGAATGCATGAGGACTCTGAGCTGGCCCGCTGGAGGTTCATCCAGGGAAGGCACAAGTGAAGGGGCCAGGCATGGTGTGCTAACGGCTCACAGACTGCCTGGGGGCCCAGGGTGATGGGAGGGCCAGGGGACTCTGCTCACATGGGGCACAAGGGCAGTCTTCTCTGGATGCTGCAATGCTCTGTTTGTCTCAGGTGTGGTGCTTGGGGCGGCTGCAGGGACAGGGACAGCTGGCCACCGGTTCCACCCCTTGCCTCTGCCTTGGCTGGACTCTTGATGGTCAGACTCCCTCCTAGTCAGTGGCCAGCTCCCTGGCCCACAGCCAGGCACTGGCCATGCTCTGGTGCCCACTTCATGAGGGACAATAGGCTTCATCCCTCCTGGGGAGCTGCTACCTTTGCCACCTGCCAGAGCAGGGAGGGGGCTGGTGCCCCATGCCCCCCACCTCACGTTCCACTGACCTGCCCAGAGCCCACCTCCACCACTGCCACAGCCCAACCCAGTGGCCGAGCCCCAAGAAGCCGATGTCCCAGGAGGATGTTGCCAATCCCAGGCCCTGCGGAGGGAGGGAGGCAGGCAGGTGGGCAGGGCTGCCCTGCCATCCAAAAGTGATGGCACTGGAGGAAGGCTTCAGAGACCACTTGGGAACTGACTAGGCCCAGGAGGGGCAGCTGGCTCAGGGTGCAGGCTGAGGGGTCCGCAGTCTGGGTGCCCCCGTCACCTGCACTCCCACTGGGTCTGTGCATGACCCTGAGCAAGCCATCTGAGGCATTCTCGGAGAACCTGAAGCATGGAGCCCATCCATACTCTCATAGGAGTGGATAAGGAAGACACCAGAATGCCTTGAACCCAGGAGGGAAGATGTTGGGTAAATCCTAGCTTTGAGTCGTTGTGGGAAGCGAGTCTGGCAATGACTACAGGCCCCTTGGAATCAGGGGCTCCCCCTGTGGGTGCTGCCTTTCTTTTCCTCAGCTCACTATGCCGAAAACTTTTAATCATCACTGTCGTAGAGAATCAGCACGGCCACCAACACTCGGATGTTCTTCATCCCGTTCACCCATTATCTGTAACTGGTCTCATTGGCACGCCTCCCCTCTGCCCTCTCCTGTCTCTCCACTCACACTCATACTCTCATGTTCACACACTCACACACTCATGCTCTCATGCAGTGCTCTCACACTCATGTACTCTCTGCCACACTCACTCATGCTGTCACACACACACATTCATACAGTCACACGTGCTTTGGCCAATGGAATGAGCAATGATAATGTGTCAGCTCCAGCCTCAGCCATGGAGACTTGCCTCCACTGTTGCCACAGATGAACATGCCCCAGATCACCCTGCGGGTCCAAGGGGACAGCTGCACATGCGAGAGCCACCCGGCCTAGCCTGAGCACTGCCAGCTGCCTTGGGATGGGGGCCAGCCACCCCACAAATGTGAGACAGAGGAGTGCTCATTGTGGCTGGACCCCAGCACCGTGATGTGGAAGTGCCTTCAGCCCTTCTGGGAGCACGTTCTGCTGGCTTTACCCTTCAGGGGCATCCTTATTACACGAAGATACAACTTTGGTGAGTCGCGAGACAGACTTCCAGTTCCTGCAAAAGGCCTCCACTCATCTGCCCACTGTTGGAGCATGAGAAAACTTGGGTGGTGAGAACCTTCACTTAGCCAGATCTCCTGAGGCGAACTTAGCACTTCGAGCACTGAAGAAACTGTTTCTGACCCAAAACCTCACCAGGGCTGCCGTGCACACTCCTGTCCTCCAGGGCCTGCTGGATGACACAATCCCACCTTGTTGGGTGACCCAAGGAGACCATTTCACGTGTCAGGGAGGGAGGCGAGGCCCAGTGGGCTCAAATCTGCTATATGACCTTGGGCAACCCTTTCAACCTTCCCAAGTGAAACAGGAGAAGGGGAGTCAGGGGGAATCCGACAGGCTCCCAGGTGGGGGTGCACTGTGTGGGCCATGGGCTCGGTCTACCTGTGGCTGGCCCTGGCGGAGGGCAGGTGCTGGCCAGGGCCTGGTAGTCTCCTTCCTCAGCGTCTACACCACAGGCATAAGGCAAATGGAGTGGCTCTTGCACAGATGTGCCCCAGCCTCCTCCCAGGTGGTGGTCTTCCAGAAAAGCACTTTCTAGGGTCCTCAGACTTGTTACCACATCTGCTTTCCCCTGCTGCCTCTCTGCTTTGCTCTCAGGGGCTGCTCATCTTTTCCACTTCTCCAGAAAAAGACCAATCTCTCGTGGATGCGACTTGTCACACATAGGTGTGACTCGGTGTCGTGACGGGACCCATGTTTCCTGGGTCCTCTGTGGCTGCATCCCAATTCCTGATCATCCTGGCAGCTCGGAGCCTCCAGAAGGCTTGTTGCTACATAGCTGAGGCCTTAAGAATGACGACACTGTATGAGTTATGTATTGCTATGTGACATGGGTCAGCAGTTGAAAACAATGAGGATTTCTCATACAGTTTTGCAAAGTCAGGAACCGGGGACTGTCCTGGCTGGGCAGGTCTGGCTTGGAGTCTCTTCTAAGGCTGCAGTCAGGGTGTTGGCTGGGCTGAGGTGTTAGAGGTTTCATGCACACACAGGTGAGGAGGGGCCCCGCTCCCGCTCCTCACCACCTGGGTCTCTCACACCAGTGCAGCTGACTTCCCCAGAGGGAGGGGTTGAGAGACAGAGCTGTGATGTCTTTTATGCCTGAGGCCATTCTCTCGGATGCAAAGACCAACCCAGATAAGGGGGTGGGTGTGAGGCCCAGGAGGTATGGCACCGGTCATTACCGAGACATCGGCATGCACTGTTCCCCACGTTCACTCCTTCCCTATGTCCTTGGAGATCCCTGGGACGTCAGCTCTGCCAGGGCGGGGAGCGTTGTCTCCAGAAGCACCAGGCACACAGTGGGTGCTCGGTGAACACTGCCTGAGAAGAAGGCAGGAGAGGTTCACACTGTCGGGTGTGGTGGACACTGGGTGGTCCCTCCCCCGGAAACCTCAGTCTCAGTGCTTGGACTCCAGCTCCTGCTTCTTGAGCTCATGTCACTTTGCATGTTGCTTCTTGAACTCTGGAGATCCTTCCTGCCAAAGCCCCAATGTACCACTATGACTATTATATGGCACGAAACCACTGCCTTGGATGAGGGCGAAGCTGCAGGAGCCATGGCAGCCAGTATGAGCCTCGCGAAGACACAGGAAGAGGTGTAACCGCTCACAACCACCCAGATCCGGAAGGGTGCTTGCGTAACACACCCTTCCTCTCTGTCCCACAAGCAGAGTGCCGCCAGATGAAACCCCACTTCTCCCCTGTGAGCTACAGTGGCGGGGAAGAGTGAGGGCTGCTGATGAAGGCCTGCGAGTCTGAGCATGCTTGGGGATTGGCTCTGCCTGTGGGGTCGTCTTGGGGAGCAAGCAGAGAGGCCCAGTCACTGGAGGGGTGGCCCAGGGGCCCGGGGGGCAGTCTGGAGATCCACAACCCAACTCCTAAGTAGCATCATCAGGTCTTGCTCAGACTGGGGTTGGGGGGCGGTCAGAGAAAACACTGAAAAATTAGTACAGGCTGCGTGCCACGGCCAGGACCCCCTGCTCTTTGCCACAGAGAAACCTCCATCATTCCTCCAAGCTGCTGAGCTGTGGGAACGGGGAGGTATGGTGACCTGCCAACCTCACATGGTCAGATGGCAGCAGAGGCACTGGGACCAAGCCATGGAGTCCCCATAAGAATTTCTTAAAAAGATGGCAGACTAGAATTTTTCCGTCTTCAAAGCAACATTCAAATGCCTGTCCCCTTATTACAACCCAGCATGGAGCTTGGCTCAGGCCTACACTCTTGCAGGCAGAGGCCCACAATTGATAACAAACCAAAACATCATGGCCAACAAATTCCAACTTTCCCAAAGCAACACTGAAACGCCTCTCGCCTCACGCAGCCCACCCAGATCCACACCTGCTTCTCATGCACCTGCAGGTTGAACGCCTCCCAACTCCTCCCGGAAGCAGAAGCCCTGCTGTAGCTCCCAGCTACATTCAGGGTATGCACAGTGATGGACAGGGGTCTGCCAGGGTCAGTGGCCAAGGGCCCCCAGTCTTTGGAATAGCCGCCCTCCCTCCCTGAGAGGAAATGGAAGCTTCCACCGTGGGAGCTGTGGCTCCCCGGGCTCCCTCCTGATCCTGTCACCCACAACTGGAAGAGACCCTCACCTGGCACCTGGGCGGAGGGGGCCTCAGGGCTGCGGCTGGTCAGGGCAAGAAGCAAGAAACAATCCCCCATGTGCTCGTGCTCCAGAATCTTTGTAACCACAGGCCTCCTCTGGGGTCATTCATTCAGCAAAGCTTTACAGCCCTCCTGCTCCACCTTGGGAAGCTCACGGCTCTTCCTGCTGCCTCCCTCTGGCCGCCCTGACCACACCCTGCACCCATATCCTGTCCTGGCACAGAACTGGAGGAGAGAGCCAGGTGGAGGGATGGGGGACAGCTCTCTAGGAGGCACTCAGCTATCTGGGTGGGGAGGAAGCCCCTTGGGCAGCAGGGAGCCCCCTGACTACCCCTGCGCTCCTCTCCTGCCCGATGACCACAGGCGGCCAGGTGGGGAGGGGCTTCAATGGGTCCTCCAGCTACCCTCTGCTTTGCCCTGCACTCAGCTCTGCAGGAGGGAGGAGGGGTAGGGACCCATTCGTTTAAGGCAGGGACCCTCACGTCTGCCTGTGAACCTACTTTCCACTCAGAGACGGGAAATCCCTGGCCAGGGGTTCAGGGGACAGCAGATGGGCAGGGATCCCTCCAGGAGCTGGCAGGGGTTGCTCGACAGTTGGCACATCCTCCCACCCCCCACTGGCAGGATAGAGGTGGCCCCACAGTCCTTCTGATCTCCAGGCAGCTCCTGTCTTGTTGCCCAGGGATGAAAGTGGACGCCAGCAGCTCCTGCAGAACCGTGACAGCTCTGCTGGGTGCCGCCCGCTATGCCCCACCCGCCCGCCCCAGCAGCTGCTGGGTTTTGTCGGGGGCCTGCCGTGTCCCTGAGCGAGGAGGATGCCTGCGGCTGCTCGGCTGAGCTGCTGCGACAGACGGCCACGTGGGCTCTGCCTGGGTGCAGCCAGGTGTCTGCAGGGAGGGCCCCCTGCCAAAAGCAGCCAGTTCCGTGCGGGCAGGGGGGCCTCCCCGGTTCTCAGGGGAGCACTAAGCCCTGCTCAGATTGCCGGGGTGCCCACCTCCTCCAGCACAAAACCCATTCAGGGAACAGGACCCCCAAAAGACCCCAGGTACCTGCTCCTAAGACAAGGCCATTTGGGCCTGTGTGAGGTGGAAGGCGAGGCGCGGGACCACGGGCCGAGAAGGAAGTTGGTGGCAGCCCTTGTGGGAGGATGCCTGGCGGGCCGCCCGGAGGCGCTGGGGTGTGGCCTCCACTCCCAGAACAGAGGGAGGGCCCCAACACCCTGACACCCCTCAGCAGCTCCCCTCCCTCCCAGGGCAGCAGTGAGCCTGTCTCTCAGCAGGGGGAGGGACAGATATGCAGCCACCACCTAGTCCTGGTGATCTCAGAGTTCCTGCCTCTTGGCACCAGCTTTGTACCCGGGCTGTGCTGCATGTCTTCCACCTGTGTCCCCTCCTCTGGGCGCCCCCACAGACCTCCAGGGGTATACTGCTGCTCCCTCACCCTCCAGATGATGACTCTGAGGGGCAACGCTCAGGCCCATGGCTAGGATTCAAACCCAGCCTGAGCTCTGCAGGGCTTTGCCTCACCTGTCTTCCATCCTGGCTCCCAACACTGTGCCAGGACCCAGCAGCTTCTAGTCAATGATGTGTGGGTGGGGTGGCTCAGGAGGATGGGTGCCCTGCCCTTCCCTCCTGGGGAGGCCCCTCGCCTGAGGGAGCTTGAGGCCAAGGCTGGACCTGAATGGAACATTCCAACGTCCCCCGTGGCAGCCACCTGCTTGTGCTGAGCTGCTGCCCCAGCCACCCCCTTACCCACGGTTCTGGAGACTGGAGTGGGCTCCCTCCTTCCCAGGGTGGGCACAGGGCTCTGAAGCCTTGGCAGGGAATCAACCAGCTTGGCCCATGTGCATCAGACCGGGGGTGCCACTACAGGTCCCCAGCAGGTGTAAGACCCAGGCAGGGTGATGGGAAAAAGAGGAGAGAGGGAGTCGTAAACAGTTTGGGGCACTCAGTATCTCCTAAGTGACAAGAGGTGAAGAGGAAGGAGCAGAGAGCAAATGAGATGATGGAGAGAGAGGTCGTGAGGGGGTGAGCCCCTCTGGGCTTCACTCCAGTCTCCCCCCAACCCTGTCACCCCCACAGGCAAAAGCCAAGGCCCACGAACACCACATGGCTCTCAGGGGAGAACTGGGATGGGAACCAGGTGTGTCTAGACTGGTTGCTTTCCTCCCGTGGCCCTGGAGCCTCTGCTGTGCATGGGGATGGAGCTGTGACCCTGTGGGGCTGAGGAGGCACCATCACAGATATCTGGGCAGCAGGCAAAAGTTCAACATTTCAACCCACTGACTGGCTGCTCTGCACTTCCAGATGCAGGGAAGCAGCACTCACACCTCAGCGTTGTCCCGGCCCTAAGTGTTCATTGTACCTTAAACAGGAGGGCATGTGACTGTGACATACCGGCTTTCCTTAGAAAAGTCTGCTGAGTCCAGGAGCCGCTCCTCTCTGGATCCTGAGGAGTCTGAGCCCCACATTCACGCTGGGTCACCAAACATGACTGGCTCAAGTGCCTCTCGTGAGCCCTACTTCCAAACTGACCTCCCAGCTGGTGTGGCCTGGACACATGGCCTCCCAGCTGGCATGGCCTTTCCTGGCTTCCAGGAAAGGTTTGCTTTTCTCATGGAAAGGGGTAGAGTCTTCTGGTACCTTCTTCCCTGTGGAAGAGGCTGCTGACCAAGTTCTGCCATTTTCAGCAGGAGTAATGCTGGGGGTTCGAGGGAGTCTCAGGCAGGAGCAGAGGTAGGAGATGGCACTGCAAAGGTCCTACTGGGGTGACCTGCAAGCAAGCACTGTCCCCAACGACTCAACCTGGTGGTCCCGGGACCACCAAAAACATTCTCCCATTAAGTGGGAGCCTCACAGTGGTTCTGGATACTTCCACAATGTAAGGAGCAAGCCTTGACGTAACTCACGTTCCTTTGTGTGTGTGGGGGGCAAGTTCCTCAGGAACTTGTAGCAGGAGAACTGGTCTTGTGCATCCTAGACCCTCCTAGTGTGAGGGACAGAGAGTCAAGGTCCAGGGCGATGGAGACACTGGTTCTGTCTGCAAAATCTCCACGTTGGTGTTTCTTGAAAATCTCCACCCACAGGGAACTCTGAGCTGGTGAGTCTCCCTGGGACCATTTAAATGATGAAAACAATTCTTTTTATGTTATTTAAAATTGGTGTCCTTGTAACTATACCCACTAGGCCCACTTTTGTTCCCTGGAGACAAATCCGGTCTCTGTGTCTCAAGGCACACAGAGGACATCTGGCATTGCCCACCTGCCATGTCTTTCAATATTTCCACATGAGTTTTCTGACTTAATAAATATAATTTGGGTCAGCGTCACGCAATATGCTTCACTTGGCTATCACACAAAACCCTTACAAGACTGTAAAGGCGGCTGGATGACTCCAATCATGCTGCTGAGCACGCTGGGCCCGCGTCAGCTGGCTGGTAAGTGGAGGGTCAGGGATCTGACCCTGGAGGGTCTGACTTCAGAGCCTGGGCACTTAATTAGCCACTGCTGGGTATGGCCTCTTTCTGGAACATCAATACCGAGGTCACATCCTTCAGTTTGCTGTTTGCTGAGATCCTTCGGGAAATGACAAGTCACACGGACCCAAGAGCAGCACCTCATGACGGCCTTGGTCGGCAGTGAGGGAGGAGAGGGGGGCCTTGCTCTGGGAGAGGGTTTTGCAAGGTCTGCGGGTCCATTCCAGCCCATCACCTGTGTTTGCATGGCCTGTGAGCCAACAGTCATTTTCATGGTTTTAGGTGGTTGGAAGAAAAACAAAAAATGAGTATTTCATGGGAATGAAAATCATAAAATTCAGATTTCAGTGTCCATAGAGCCACGGTCATTTTTTGTTGGTCTGCTCTGGCTGCCGTAACAAAATGCTGTAGCCTGGCGGGGTGGGGAGTTGGCATAGGTAACAGACGTGTATTTCTCCTAGTTCTGGAAGGTGGAGGTCAAAGATTTAAGTGCCAGTGGATTCAGTGTCCGGAGTCGTGGTTCACAGCCATGCAGCTCTTGCTGTGTCCTCAGGTGGCAGGCTGCGAGCTTGCTGGGGTCTCATCGTCATCTTATAAGGGCACCAATTGCATCACCCTCACGACCTTCTGGAGTCCTAATCACCTCCCAAAGCCCAGCCTCCATATACCAGCACATTGGGGGAGGGGCAGCACTTCAAGACATGAATTCAACACAGCACATCCAGACCCAGCTTCTCCCCTCCCTGGCCTGTGCCCAATTTGCCTCTGGGCTCAGGTTTGGGTCTTTATCTCCTTCTGTATGCTGCTCAGCGCTGACCAGCAAGCATGCCCTTGGTCTCCGTTGTTTTGTCTCTTGCATTTGGGTGCGTCGTGGGTGGTTTGGTGACTTTCCAGCCAGTCCTGGGGTTCTGCTGAGATTTCATCTCGTGACATCACAACCTCCCACCTGGGGATTGGGCATGCTAATCTACTTTAACAACCCGTACCCAGAAGGCAGCCCCACTTTGGTGCTAGTATGACTTGTAGGATTCTATCCATCCCTGTCTGAACCTCACCATGAGGAGGAAGCAGCGGCAGGAGGGGCCCTTTGTTGATGTGGGTGCCACATGTCACAGTGTGGTGGGTTTTTGTTGGCACGTGCTCAGCAATGCTGCCACCCAGCCAACAGTCCTCATGTGTCGTGTCATGTAGGAGAGGCCTTCCAGAGTCTGCAGGAATGCAAGCCTTCACGGTTGAAAAGCTCCTTGTAGTTTTTTTTGGAGGCACCTCCCCAGTGACATGCCATGAAGATTTCCCAAGCGTTCAAGACAGGCCATGTAAAAGCACAAGATAGGCCATGTAAAAGCACCTAATTGAGTCCAGGACTTGGTTCTAGGGTCTTTTGAAGGGTTCCCTCCCCAGAAGGCCCCAGAGTGGGTGGATGCACTGCTATGGACATTGCTGGAGGCTTCAAAAGGGCTCCACAGTGATTCACAAAACCCGGAGGAATAGCCCAGACTATGTCCTAGGGAAAGGGGCCTCTCAAGATCAAGGTCCCTCCAGGCCCTGCCCAGTGGGGTTCTGCCTGTTTCTCCACCTCAGATGGGCCTGGGGGGCTCCACCTGACCCCTGCGGGTCACTGGGAGGCCCCCTTTGCTTGGCTGGCTGTAGCTGTCCAAGGGGGCAGCTGCGCGTAGCACATGTGTTCTCCTTTCACGGCGGGGTCAGAGTCTAGTAGTATAACTCAAATATCCCTGCCCAAAACATGTTCCTCACATAAAAGAACCTAACATAAATTACTGCAGAATCTTTTTTTCTCCCCCAAACAACACCTCTAAAGCCCTAAACCAACATCGGCACAGACACACCACCAAACAAAACCCTATCACTGATGGCTGTCTTTAGGTGGACGGGATATTTCCCTAGGGTGCAGATGATGAAAAGCATCTAGGGGCAGGAGACCACAAGCTTGGGCAGGTCAGGGCCAGAGAGTCAATATTTTAGGCATTGTGGGCCAGTTGGTCTCTGGCAAAGCTGTGGGAAGGCAACTAGAGACAGCATGTGAATGAATGGGGGTGGCTGTTCCAATAAACCTTTGTTTACAAAAAACAGGTGGTGGGCTGGAGTGATTTGCAAAACTCTCATCTATGACACTAAAAAAAGGTGACATCTGCTGTAAAGAAACTGAGAGACAAAAGTATGGACCCTCATGAGGTCCATGGCATTTGCAGCTCTGCTTTGCAGGGAGGTGGGGTAGCCTTAAGTGGGCGCGTTCTGGGTCAGGAAGGTCAGAGATAAGCTCACGTTGCCTGCAGGCCAAGCCCCGGCCCATGGCTTGGCAAGGGTGCCAGGGTGGAGGGTAGAGTCTAGAGGCTCATGTGCCTGGGGTTGTTATCTTGCTTTTACTTTGCTAGTAATTCTGATCTATCATCGGATTGCAGGCCTGATTAATCTGTTCCGGAATAAACATGTAAAGCCGTCCTCCTGGCCGCTCTCTGCGATGCCGCTCGCCGGGGACAGCTGGCCGAGGGACGCAGGCTGCTGCCTCCAATGCCGTACTATTTTTGGCTACTCTTTTTGCCTCATTTATTTTTGATTTGAGTTGCTCATACAGGCTGTACGTTCTCTTTCTCACTCCTGTGCTGAAATGAAATAAGCATAGTATATTTAAACCCTGCTTGTGTTGCTCATGATTAGTGCAGATGAGCCAGTACACCTGGAGAGTGGCCTCTGTGGCAAGGCCGCCTGCCCTCTCACTCTGGCCCTTGGTCTCTATGAAAACAGTAGGACAGAGACACCACTCCTTGCTCTCCTGGACACGGTGACCTGTCCAGTCCTGGGGAAAAGGTGGGGCCTTTAGGGTCCTGCCCTGAAACTGGACTTTGTGTGGATGGGGCCCAGGGACATCTGTGTGTCCTCTTAGTAGTGTGGGGGGAAGATGTGCCAGATGCCACCTGAGCAGCAGCCCTGGGCTGCCTCATTTTGTGGTGACCAGTGAGAGCTGCCAGTGAACCAGGTGGGGAGATGGGCTTTCATACATTCATTCACTCAGTCCTAGCCCCCAACCCTGAGAGGGTGGTACTGTACATGACTAGCCAGTGGTGCCAACTAAGGAAACTGAGGCCAGGGCATCTCAGCTGGCCTGCCCACAGTCGCTCAGCAGATGGCAGTACTGGGAGTCGTTCCTCTAAATCAGAGCGCTGTGCAGCCACCGGAGGGTGGGTGACCAAAGGTCTTCTTTTTAGGGATGAGCTTATCTATGCTTCCCAAACTTATCTATGCTTCCCACTGTCTCTGGGCAGCGGGGTGAGGACTGAGGAGTGGTCTAGGGCAGGGGCAGGGCTCTTGTCAGGAGGCCAGGGATCGGTCCAGGTGCAAGCTGGAGAGCCGTGGGCCAAGGTGGAGGAGGCTGGCAGAGTCAGCAGGTTGAGACCAAGGGGGTGACTGGAGGGTGGATGTGTGTGCAGGGACCTTGGAGAAGAAGTGCCAGTTCCCGAAGCAGGGGATTGGGTGGGTGCAGCGGGTTGGGGGAGTCCCAGAGCTGGGTGCTGGCTGCGTCTGCTCCGAAGTGCTCACTGGATGTCCAGCTGAGAGGATGATGGTCTTCCACTGTTGTGGCTCCTCCTCAGGCTGTGGCCAGAGCAGCTTCCTCTCCTTAACCACAGGGCCTTTGTACATACTGTCCCTCTGCTGGGGATGCTCTTCCTTTGCATCTTTGCTCCAACATCACATCTTTAGAGACATCATCCTGGACAGCTCACTCCAAAGTGTCCTGTCCATCATGTCAGCACATGGGTTTCCTTCAGCACTTGTAACTGTCCCCCAGCTAAACGCTGAGACCCAGTGGCAGGATTGGGTCTGCCTCGTTCCCTGTGGAACCCCTCGTGCCAGGACAGGCCTCTGCTGAATGCACGAGTGTGTTGTGCTGCTCAGGAAAGGCGGAAATTTCCTTTTTGTTAACACAGACTCCCCATGAGTCTGTGCCATGCAGAGCGGTGAGGGGCAGCACGAGCACGTCTCCTGGCGGCTCCTCCAAGGGACAGGCAGGCCATCCTACAGCCTTGGTGGCCTCCTTCAGGGGGCTGCACAATCCTGACCAGGATCTCAGGTAGAGCCTGTCGAGTCTCCACCAGGCCTGGAGCCCCCAGCAGGATGATGCCAGGTTCCTGAAGCATGTGGACAGGCAAGCACTTCATGGGCATGCACGCATGGCACAAAGACACATGTGTGCTTGTGCGCGCATGCATACATTCTGCTGCCTCCACCTGGGACTCCATCACCTGCACCTCCACCACCCTTAGGGCCTCCACCTCTGCCTCTGTCACCTGTGCCTCCATCACATGTGCCCCAAACACCTTTAGCACATCTACCTGCACCACTCCGTCACCAGCACCACCTCCACCCTGGGCTGGCTCCTCCTCCTCCAAGCATTCTTGCTTTCAGTGATCTGCTTGTGGAAACTGCCCCCTGGATGACCCTCCAGGGCATTTCCTTGGCCCCCTCTGAGCTTCAGCCCCATGAGCCCCACAGCTAGCTGTGCCTCCCTCTCCTCTCTGCCCTGAGCTCTAGGTTCATACTCTCAGCTGCCTGTTGGCTCCGTCCACCTAGCTATCCCTGGAACATTTCCTCTCTTGCCCATTTCCACAGCTGGCCTTGGGAGCTCCTGCCTGGACTACAGTCGTCCACCTGTCACCAGAGTCCCATTCCTAGTGCTCACCCATGGATCTACCCCATCACGCCTTTCTCTAAAGCCCTCAATAGCTGCCCGGGGCCATGAGCATCAGGCCCAAGCACCTCAGCTTGGCGTGCCGAACCACTCATGACTCGCCCTGTCTACTTTTCCAGCTATCTCTTCTCTGGGTCTCCTGCACACTTACTTTCAGGCCTGCCTACATCTTTTTCCTGCACACCTGACTTTGGGCACCCTGCTTACCTCTTCCCTCAGGCCCATGGCAGCCCTGTCTTTGTTCTTGCTGTTGTCTTGGGGGACTGCTACAACTCCTCATCTGTCAGACTTCATCAGCCTCGGGCATCAGTGCAGAGCTGGTTCCCAAGCCTAGACGGATCCCCCCACAGTATTTTCAGGGTGACCCTGGGGGTGGGAGGCAGCGAGGAGCGAGTTTGCACTTTCCATCCCTAACTGTTACCATCTGCATCTTTTTTTTTTTTTTAAGCTTTGTTTATTTATTTTAGAGAGAGAGGGAGAGAAAGAGAGGGTGTGCATGAGCATGAGGAGGGGCAGAGGGAGAAGAAGAATCTCCAGCAGGCTCAGCACTGATTATGGAGCCTGGCACGGGGCTCGATCTCATGGCCTTGAGCCGCAATCAAGAGTTGGACGCTCAACCAAATAAGCCATCCAGGCACCTCCTATCTGTGTCTTCTGAGGGACCTACCTAGAGTCACACAACTCTAGGAGGCAAAGAGCTGGGACAGGCCAACACTCAGAATTCTGTAGCTTTCTGGCTTAAGTCTTTGACACTTGAATGCCAGCGCAGCTTCTGGGCACCCTTTCCCCAGTAACTGCCTAACCAGCCCAAATCCAAGGAAATCTGGGATAGATGGGGCTAATGCCCCCAAGGCTTCCTTGTCTCTTGTATTCACCTGAGCAGGGGCAGGAGGGATGCCTCACCTTGCCCTTGAGAATGCAAATAGCCTTCCTGTGACCTAGGGGGGTGGGGATGACTGGAGCGGGAGGGACAGGTGGCACACCACTGAATCGCCAGCAGACAAGCAAGGGCTTGTCTCACATTCCCTAAGGCAGGGACATGCCCTGGTCACACTTGAGATGGTTCTTGAATCCAGTATCTACCTACTTCTCTTCTAGTTACCTCAAAATTATGACAAGTGATGCTGGATTTCTCTTTACTAGAGGGGCTGCAAGCAAGCTGAATTTCCAAATAAGCTTATTTAAGAAAAAAACTGACTAAAAGAAAAAAATACTATAATGTCAGAAATTGGGCTGGTAGTGCACACGCATGACCCAAATCCTCAGATGGAAGGCCAGTGACTGCAGTGTGGGAAATCTTGCCAAAGACTGAGAGACAGACAGAGAGCTGAGTGCGAGACAGTGTCCCTGACATTCTGGCAAAATCTCATCCCAACAATCCCAGGAAAAGGAATGTAGCCTCCAGAGCAGAGCCCCAGGGCAAATGTGAATCCCAGGACATCATGCAGTTCTTGCTTTCCTTTGAAACTAATTTTACATTCCCTTTTGTGAAACCGTGTCAGGGTTTCTCACCTTACAGGAAGCTTATCAAGAGGATCCAGGGAGAGAGCAGAACTCTGGCGGATTGTGTGTTCCAGGCCAGCCCTGGCGAGAAGCTCTGGGGGCGGGGTGTCTAGGTATGGAAGCACATCCAAAGGGACGTGTGCACACACACACACATACACACTCACACATGTGTGCACACACATGGGCCCACTCCACCTATCAGCCAAGTGACCCACAGTCTGCTGTCACTCATGTACCCAGAGATACCGGGGAAAGGTCTGCCCTTGCACAGGCCAGATGCTCCATCCTGTTTGGGCCAGGTGGGCAGTGCTAAGCATCCCACGTGTGGAAGGCCCTGGCATCCCAGACCACCCCTAGGGCCACCTCTTGGTGCTCTAAAAAGCAGATGCCAACAGAGTAGGTGAAGACCAGGAGTCCTGGATTGCCACAGGGGTGTTGGGTGGCCAGAAGGACTTGAGAACAACACAATGCCACCTAGACCCTCAGGCTTGTGTTCAGGGGAAGTGAACATCCAGCTGCAGCACATTTCAGACAGACTTAGAGAGCATGTCCCACACTTCTGGAGGGAGGCAGGGGGGTCGGTTCCTACCTCCCTGGGGATGAAGTGTGCCCAAGGGCACTTTTGCTTTCTTCCCTCTGGGCCCTGGCCATGGCCAAATTACCTGTCTCTACAGCTCTTGCTGCAGCCACTCCCAGTGGAACGGCAGGGCTGCCCCAGTGCCTCCCTCTGGGGAGCCTGCCACGATCAAGGCCACAGGCATCTCCCCACTAGGAAGGCCAAGGCCTGAGTCCCCAAGGGGCAGCCCCTCCCCCATGGCTCAAGGGGAGACAAGGGTTACACACAGCATGAGATCATAGCGTTGGGCAGGCAGTGTTTCTCCCCCATCCTGGTGTCAGGGCCAGCTGGTCTGGTCCTATAGGGGGAAGAGGTTCTTATAGATTATGAATGGGAAGCAAAGGAGATCTGTCCCTGGTGCTGGCTGTCCTGCACTGGGTGGGAGCGCAGCTTCCTGCAGCAGGACTAGAGGAGACCATTTCCCTCCTGAAACCCAAGCTCTGCCTTTTACACGGAGTAGAAAATCTGCAGGTTGTAATGGCTCACCTCTAGGATTCCCTCCTCCCTGGTGCTAGTGGGGGATCCTGGATGAGGCAGCAGTTCCTGGCCCTCCACACTCACCAGCTCCCATGGGGGCAGCCATGCAATCCTGGGGGACTCTAGGCAGCACCCGCAGGCTGCATGGAGCTGAGGGCACCCTGTGGCCACCGCGGCTTTAGCCTCTCCGGCCCCTCCCGCCCCGCAGCTGCAGCTGCAGTGATACTGAGTACCTGGCTGGCACATCACAGATGGAACCTCCGAATCCACTTCTAAGTGGGGTAATCAATGAACCAAGGGGCTGGCCACCCCACCCCCAGCCCCCTGTGATGGTGAGAGTGTCCTTGAAGGAGGGCCTGGCTTCCCCCCCTCGTTTTGGAACATGCACAATAAGAGAATATAAACACTGTCTCTTCTCACAAACGATCGTTATCTTAACTGAGCTGAGGCAGAAAAACATAGAGTTCCAGAGATGGGAAGAAAACAAGCAACCTTGCTGGTGGTTACAGCCATGATCACTCATTACCACATCTCAGAGCCTGACTCAGCAGTCAGAGCAGCTGACACAGGAGGTAGCAGAGGTAGCCCAGCTCCACGGATGGATGGAGCTGCTCCAAGCTTCCTGGGCAGAGGGGTGGTTTTTAACTGCTTATACCCCAGGATGGGAGAAGGAGAGAGGCCAGCATCCTGGTTCTCACATGCCCAATTTCAGAGACAGTCTGTTCATTTGAAGTGGCCACACTGCCATCATCCTATGCTACCAAGCAGCTGGACACCTGGCCCTCCCCCAGATGTAGCTGGGGTCTCTTCCTCTCTGGAGCCCTGCATGAACCCATTCGCTGGGTGGGGGGATTCCCCATGTAGTGACCAGGCAGTGCAGCCTGCTTGCGGGGCGGTGGGTGTTGCCATCTTGATGGCTGATGTGAGTTTCTGAAGCAACATGGGGAGTGGGGCAGGGAAGGCTGGTCCTGGGCTGTGGGGATGGGAGCCCCTTACCCCTGGCCAGGCCATCCTGGAACACTCCAGCCCTCATGTCCAGCCAGGCCTCCTCCCTATGCTTAGCATGGTTGCTGGCTGTCTACAATGATCTTGTGCTGATGCACACACAGTGGGGGCCGGGTCCCTGGACTGTAGCTCTTATCTTTGCACTTTAGATGTATTTTAATAGCAACCTTGGAAGTTGGGGGGACAGATCCTGGTTCCAGTTGCAAAGGGGAAGCAGAAAGGCTGAGAAGGATGCTGGCCAAGCAGCATGTCTGACAGATCTGGGGCCCCCTGAAGTCTGTAGCACAAGCCTATCCCTGCCAGGGGGAGGCACAAGCTGGCATCCTAAAAAGAGGGTTTACCTGAGGGCCTACCATCCATCCTGCATAGATACATCGCCCTGTCTTACCTGCTCACCCTGTCACCCTCAGGCGAGCTCCAGTAGGAGGGCTTGGGCTTCCTACATGCTCTCCAGGCTGCTGAGCCACTGCTGAGCCAAGACTGGGGGGTGGGTGGGGGTGGGGAGTGGGGGGTCTACCTTCCAAGTAGGTCAGCGGATGTGGCTGGGGAGACCCCATGCTTGAGAGCACAAAGCCCCAGTTCCAGGTGTAACTTTGACAACACTGCCCGCCCCCACTCCAGTGTCCTTGTGAACTCTCACTTGAGCCTACGACACCTGATGTGTAATCTTTGCCAAGGGGAAAATAAACAGCAGACTAGAAAGAGAGTCATAGAACTCTCTGGAGGGGGAAGGGGGTGGGTGTCAGTGGCAGAAACCCACTGGAGTGGGTTTCGTGGTGCACCACCTGTCTATATCTCAGAATATTAATCCCTGGCACCTATGAATATGACCTTATATGGTAAAAGGCTCCTTGCAGGGGTAGTTAAAGTAAGGACCCAGTGATGAGGTCATGCTGGATTGGAGGGGAGAGCCCTAAATCTGATGACAGGTGTCTTTATAAGAAGAGAAGATGATGCAGACAGGGAAAGAAGGGGATGTGAAGGTGCAGGCAGATGTCGACAAACCAGGGAATGCTGAGGATGACTGGCAGGACCAGAGCTGTGAGAGAGGCCTGCGCAGTTCAGAACCTGCAAAGAGAACCAGTCCTGCCCACACCTTGATTTCAGACTTTTAGCCTCCAGGGCTGGGAGAGAATCGATATGGCTGTTTTGAGCCATCCGGTTTGCGGTGACCTGTTCTGGTAGTGCTAGGGAACTAACAAACCCACCTAACCTTTTAAACCCTGTAATGTCAGCAGGCTGTAGGGGAGGCAGAGAATAGCCTTCTCTTGGGGGAAGAGCCCCTTTGTGGGGGTGGGGGGCTGGAGCCTTGTGTCCCCAGCTCTGGCTTAGCTCCACACCTTGGTGGGGAGGAGGAGTCTGTAGGGATATTTCTGCAGCTCTCCCTGCATTAGCATCTGTGATCAGGCTCTTGGGGTTCTCTCTGCTCTCCAGGGGACTGTAAGAATAAATAACAAATGGTTTCAAAGAGGATTACGTCCCAGCACCACATGATGGAGGCATGAAAGATTAATATCCTGCCCATGCAGCACTACACCAGCAATGTGAAAGCCAGCTTTACCCCATCACATCCATTAGAGGCTCTGCTGAATTAAAAGCCATGAAAAAGCAAGCCACCAGGCACTGCACCTTTGCAATCATAATTAACAGGAAAAATTTTTTTAAATGGAAATACTCATTGGCGGTGAGGTTACAATGGAGCTACTCCACTGAGCTGTTGCTACTTCTGGGCAAACAACTAGGGTAATACAGGTCCACAGCCCGGGACCCAGAAATCCTACTTATAAACATATTCTAAAGGCTTAAGAGAACAAGTAAACTTAGATGTACACACACATCACTATAACTGCGAAGTCCCTAAGGAAATGACGCTTAAGTGAATGATGGAATATATCATGGTTGCTCATAGTGACCATTGCTTCGTGTGGGAAATTGCTCATGAATGAGGGATGCCCACATCTCTGCGGGCAAAAGGGAAAGCAGGCAGGTGAGGGGGGAGGGGGTCCCTCTTCCTGACCACACTCTTCCTGCTGCAGATTCAGATTCAGTCCCCCTTTCTGGGGTATAGCGCCTGTGTGAACAAGGCAGGGAAGGCTCCAGTGGCAACATGGGAATCCCATAGGGGGTTTTGCTAGCACTGCTCCTTATCCACGGAGCTGCAGCAAGGATGGCCAGCTGGGGGCCAGGCTGCTCCTTCTTGGGGAAGGAATCCCATTAGGAGGGATCCTGATGACCCCAGCCCAGGAGTGAGGCTAGGACTATGCATCTGCCCTGCTAATGAGGTTGGTCCGGGCCATAGGATGGTGAGTCCTCTGAGGTCATGCTCTAGCTCTGTCCTTTGGTTGCACAACCCGAGGGAAGGCAGAGTGCCCATTCACCTCCATGAAGATCATATTACCTAATCCTGGGTTGGCTGGAGGATTAAGAGTAAATGCAGGTCAGGTTTAAGTAGGGGCTTGACAAAGATCTGTGATGGAACAAATGGCAGTTCTGGTACAAATAGAGACAGTGAGAACAAGCATTGCTGCTGTCATCCTCACCATTAACCCCATCATCATCATCATTACAATCATCACCACCACCATTATCTCCATCACTTACCACCATCTCCATCCCATCATCATCATCACCATCATTACCACCACCATCCCCATCACTCCATCCCTATCATCACCACCATCCTCATCACCACCACCACCATCATCCCCATTACCACGACCATCCCCACCCCATCATCATCATCACCACCATCCTTGTCATCCCCACCCCCATCATCACCAGTGTCATCATCATCATCTTCCAGCATCACACGAAGTGTCTGCTCCTTCTCACAGTGGGACAAAAGGCTTTCAGCTGTTCAGGCTTCCCCCTGGCAGCTCCCAGCTACCCAGCAAATATGCTCATGGGACCATGGCCTGCCACCTGGGACCACTCAATCTTAATGCCCTGGGACAGTTGCTTCAGTTAGGAGGAATTATCTCTGCGTAATTAAGTGGCTTGGCTGTATAAACATGAGCGGCATCCTGGCTGCTGGGCACTGAACCTGTGGTCTATCCAGGGAGGCTGAGGGGCTGCAGGACAGAGGCCGTCCATTTAGATGCCAGGCAGCTGGAGGCTGTGGTCACTGGCTAGTGACACTAGCCCGAGGACCATGTTGTCTTGGCACACTAGGCCAAGTCCCCACTGCTGCCATTTCTGGCTAGGTGTCAGGACCCAGAGGTTGTGACTGCCCTGACCTCCCTGGGGCCCTGCCTGTTGTTCAGGGTATGCCAGGATTGCTCCCCGGATCCAATGGTGGGTGAGACACTTTGGGGAGAATCCACTGGTCAGTAGCCAGCATGGGGGAGATGAAGTCAGGGAGACTGCAGTGAGGGTGGCCTTTGTCTGGCCCAAGGAGCCCAGGCTTGGTCCCATGATTCAGCTTAAGGACCCAAAGCTCATGAGGTGGTAAGGACATTGCAGGTCAACTTCCCCAAGTAGGGCCTCTGGACATTTCCAGCAGGGAGGAATGGGCAGAAGGGGAGCCCACAGAGCAGTGCTGGGCGAGGGCATGACTTCATACCTAAGCCCTGCCTCACAAAGCACTTTCGGACTCATCTGGACAGTGGTGTTCACTGCTCTCTGCAGCTGAGCCCCGACAAAGACACTGTGAGGGACTGGGACACTGAGGCTGGTCTCTGACGTGTGGAGGGTGCTGGCTTCAAAGGACTGTATGCATTCAGGAGTTTGGAGTCAGGCTGGGCCAGGTGAGTGGATGCCCCTGGCCCTGTCCTTTGTACTCACAAGTTCACCAATACAGCGACAGGAACGTTCCCCTGGCGCAGGCTGTCTGGCTCAGGGAGTGGGTTGGGGATGCAAAATGGACATCCCCATTTTGGGGACCCCCACAATGGACAGTCTCATGCATGGAGCAGGGTTCTGGGACCGTGGCATGAGGTTTGGTTTCTGCCCAAGGATTCCCTTCTCTGACCATTCTAAGTCAGGTGGCAGTCACGCATCCTTGGGCTGTGTTTCCACACCCCTTACCCGTGTGGCAAAGGATGCCTCCAACTGGGTAAACAGGAGCTTCATGTGCCATTTCCGATGCTGCTCTGCTTTCTGGGAGAGTCCTCTATACCGGATCGTGGCTGAGAGCCTGCTTCTGGCATGTGTCTGCCTGAGGGCTCAGCTGGGGGTCGGGCGGTGACACACAGATATGCCCCATCCTCACAGGCATGTGGTCAAGGAGTGACCATGACCACTGTGGAGTGCAGATACCTACAGGATGCCAGCATGGGGGTCCAGAGCAGCACTGTGACCCCACCCAGCTCTGCCAACAACTTGATTCTTCCCTGACCTTGGTTCCTCCTCTCTGAAATGAGGTTGCGGGACTACAGGGCACCAGAGTGAGGGGCCTGAAGGGACTTTCCCACTGGTTGGAGAAGCAATGCCAGATGAAATGAAGCCTGGTATCCGTTCAAGTGTCTGCTCACATTGAGGCTGTTATAGAGACCAGGCAGTCTGCCTGAGGTGGGGGACAGGAACCCTCTTGTCCCCTTGAAGGGCTGGCGGAAGGGCCCTTTGGCCTCTGATGTCTGTGCTTGCAGAGCACTGGGTGAGAGCTTGGGGCTGCACCTGCTGCCACCCCTCCTACTGCTCACATGGGCTGCTACCCAGGAACCCACACAGGCTTGCTGTGGGGCCCAGCCAGGCCCTGGGCACCCATACAGCCCAGCAGGTGGCTGGGCACCTCTGGTAGTTCCCTACTGGTTTCCATGGTTACCAGGCTGCAGGAGGGTGGGGAGAAACCCTTTTTTCCGCAACCTTCTCTGTGGCACCCTGCAGGCTTTGCCAGAATCTTCCTACCATGGGTGAGGCAGGGGGTGAGAGCCCAGCCCATCATGTGTGTGTTTGGGAAGGTGGTGTAACTATGGCAGGTGGAGAAGCTCAGGGTCCCCTGAGGGACCCGCAGGGCAGGGCTGGGGGCGGCTGGTGGAACCTGGTCAGCTTCACTCTCCCCAAGACGCATGACTGACCCAGCTCAGCCCCACAGGAGACAGGAAACACCTTCTAAAGATGAGCAGCCCCTCAAGAAGTTTCCTCGCTTAGCCCAGCTTCCTTCCCCTGAGGTCACCCCAGGACCCCTTGCCATCTCTGCACTTTTTACATGCAGCTCTCCCTGCCCTGCCCGTCCTATCTCCCTCTGACACTCCTTGCAGCCCCACTGGCCTCAGGCCTGGCTTCAGCCTCACCTCTTCCTGACCACATAGGATGCATGCCACTGCGGTGCCTGCGTGGCCTGCCTGGCCTGCAGACACTTCTGTGGTTGCCCAAGTGGCAGCTACATGTTCTGAACCCCGCGTCTTCCCTGCACCGACTATGACACCATCTGCACCTCCCCAGGGGCAGTGGAGGAATGGGTGAGTCCCCAGCACAGGCCTCACCTGCACAAAGCCAGGTCAGGGCTGGGAGCACAGGGTCTCCTATGTGCAGCCAGAGACTCTTGGGCTGCAACCTTGGGCCTGGGATGGTTGACGCATCTCATCTGAACAAACCCTTTTGTTAGGACAGTGGGTCCACATCCTGTGGGAGATGCTCTGCATGCCCTATGCCCTGGCACTCTCTCCCAAACCCATCTTTCAGGATAAAGGAAAAGCCCAGTGAGGCAGCATCCCGGGCGCCTCCAAAGTGCCCTGGCTGGTCTCCAGACACCCCTCACTTCCTTTTTTCAACAGGCAGGTATAAATGGGGAGGTGTCTGCTACTTCAGGGAAGTCAAAGCATGCCTGTGGACATATAGAAAGGTAGTGATTTTTGGTTGGGATTTGCAATTCCTTTTCTGGGCATCGGGTGTTCTTTGCAGGAGGGGCAGAGATGGCTCCAGGCCTCCTGTCCCTGACGCCTGAATACCTCCTGGCCAGGGTGACTAGAAATACCTTCTGATAGAGAGGGAAAGGCAATACCCCTGGGGTAGGGAGAGGAAGCCATGAGCAGAGGTGGGGAGGGAGACCATGGAGACAGGGGAGGGAGATGCCATAGGATGAGACAGAGTGACAGATCCTGCTCCTTTGCAGGGCTCCAGCTTCCTCCGTATCCCATCAGGCAAGTGCTCGGGCCATCAGCCTCACCAAACCAAACCAAACCTCGTTCCAACACTAGTAACAACAGCATCCTGCCATGCTTGTCAAGACAAGAGCATGAGGGGCGCCTGGGTGGCACAGTGGTTGAGCGTCTGCCTTTGGCTCAGGTTGTGATCCTGGGGTCCTGGGATCAAGTCCCGCATCGGGGATCCCCACAGGGAGACTGCTTCTCCCCCCTCTGCCTGTGTTTCTGCCTCTCTCTCTGTCTCTCATGAATAAATAAATAATATCTTAAAAAAAAAGCACGATTTGAGGTTTGAAGATTACAAAACGTTCTCAGGTAGAACGTTCCTGAGAATTGAGGAAACTCCAGCAAAGCCCTTCTCATCAGAGCCTCCACTGATCAAAGCTACCCCCAGGAAAAGCAAAGGTGGGAAGCTCCCTGATAATCAGAACAAGCAGGAAGCTCCTGGATAATCAGAAAGGGAAAGACTTTCAAGCTGGCACGACTTTCTCACAGTGGGGTCTCGGAACCCCTGGACCAGTGCTGGCCGAAGACAGAGCTTGTTGAGCTGCTCCCGGTCCTTGGGAGACTGTGTCTGGGCACAGCTCTCAGTGGTTCTGGCTTGGCATGTAGGGGGCCACAGAACCCCCAGAGCCCCCAAGATTCCCCGCTCTGTGGTCTCACTATAGGCAGAGCTGCCAGTGGAGCTGGAGGATCAGAATCTCCTTGTCCGTGCCTTTTAGCTATGTCTGACTCTCCTCCATCTAGAAGGGGGGGCACTATATCCAGAGAAGCCCCCACCACTATGGAGCATTCAAGATACCAAGGCTCCCAGCCAGAACTGCAGATCCTTCTGCCCCTGGCTGCACTGGACAGCTTGTGGACATCAGGGTTGGCGTTTGCTCTGCAAGATCACACAGCTGCCAAGGGAGGGCATGGGAAAGCATACTGTGTGAAGGGGAGTGGACGCGCTTGGAGGTGGCTCCGTAGCCCTTGGTGCCCATGGGCCACCGCACGGGTATGCAGGTGTGCAGACAGGGGCCAGACAGGGTGATCTGCCCTCCAGGAGTCCTGAGGTCTGGGGGGACAGGGTGATGTCCCTCCATTCACCGGGAGGCTCTTCTCTACAGACCAATGGCAACAGCCACCCCCCCAAAAGCAGTTGGCTGGGCTCTCCCAGGCTGTCCCCTAAGAACAGGCATCCTATTCTGAGGAGTGCTGTGGAAGCCCATAAAGTCACTCAAAAGGGGACCTGAGTCATGGCTTGAGCTTTCTGGGGAGCCACCTGGGTTCCAGGTAGGGCGATTGTTTGGGTTCAGTCCATGATTGGAAGCGGCGGGTGAGGGGGTAGACGACACTGATTGGCACCTGCTATGAGACAGGGATTGGCCTGATGATTTGATTCACAGTCTCATTCTGCCAATTGAGAAACGGGGGAGATGCAGAGCTAACTCCCCACCAAGGTCCACAGGCCAGAGTGGTGACAGAGACCTTGTGGATAAGACCTAGTGTTTAGGGGACCCAGGAAGCTGCTCATTTACTGTGGAAATTGGCCCTGGGATGGATGGTTTGTCTTGAACTCAGCACAGGGATCTGAGAAAAAAGACGTGCCTGGCTTTCGGCCTCTAGTTGGAACACAGACCTCAACTGCCCAGCAGCCAGGGCCTAAGATGTCCTCAGAGGAGATGCCTAACTGAATCTGAGGTGAGGGTGTGAAGCTGAGGGAGACAGTCCCCCTCTCTGCTTCTTCCCTTGCCCCAACCCTATTTTATCTATATCCTACATGGCACCGAGAGCCAACACTGCAGGTGTCTGTGCCGGAGTGAGAGAGAAGTGTGCTGCCTGCAAGGAGGGAATCGAGGAAGGCAGGTGCCAGGGATGTAGGTGAGACAAGCGTTGGGGGGCTCGGTTTTGCTACGAGGGACACACACTAGCCCCCCCCATGCCTGAGGTTTCCAGGGTTATGTACCACTTATGTGGCCACTTGGCAGAGCAGGAAAGCCTCCTGAGACCCTATCCTGCAGGGCTATGAGTTAGAAAGCCAGATGTGTGGCCGTGGAGACCCTCAGGCTGGGGGGGGGGACGCTGGGCCAGAGCTCATCCTGGGTATACAGAGACAGAAAGGCCAGCTCTCAGCTGAGCCCCACAGAAAGCGGCAAAGAGTAAGAAGACATGGCAGCTGTTCATATCCACCGAGCAGGGCAGCTCTCCTATCTGCCAAGGGCAGGCTGAATGGAAAGCCTCGAGCTATCCCCATGGCGGACAGTACGACCAGGCAGGTCACATTCCCACCGGGTCCAGTGCGTGTTCTCTCCCGGGGAGGCCCTGTTCTCTTTCCCTCGCCTAGAGAGGCTGAGCCAAGACACTGCTGCCAAGGACCGCCTCTTCTCACAGGGTTGCCCCCAAGAAAGGGAGGGCACGGAGTAAGTAGAGAGCTAAGTGTGCTGGGTTTCCCTTCCTGAAAAAGGTGGGTTTCCATGTTTCTTGGGAGCTGGGATTGACCGCTGACTCCCCTATGCATCTGAGACCCATCTGATGTGTGTGTGTGTGGATTTCTGGCATTTCTGGAACTTGGTGGGAAGGGGAGGTGGTACCTGTGCTTCAGTTTCTCCACCAGGCTAACCAGCCCACCTTGCAGGGTTATTCACAAGGACCCACCATGTAGAGCAAGGTTTAAAGTGCAAACCCAGCAGGAGAGACCTGAGTCTCTTTTCCCCTTTCATCTTGCTCAGTGTCTTGGCCCCCTGCCATCTCTTTGATGACATCTTTGGAAACATGGCACCCTTGCTCTGGGGACCTGCCAGGCTGGGCAGGATGGTATCACCAGAACTCTCTGTGGTTGATGGCATCCCCCACTCTCAACAGCTCCCCAGTGACTCAGACACACCCCAGGGCACTGGCTTCCTCTATGCATGTCAGCAACATCTCCAGAACCTTCCCCAAAGGCAGCCAAACCTGATGGTTGGGCACATCCACAGGATGCTGGCTTCCTCCACCTGGGAGAGCCCAAGAAGTGACCTGTGTTTCAATTAGTGGGATGCAGAGGGTCCATTTGGGATCTGCCCCTGCCCTGAATGACCTTGGAGAAGTCTTTGCCTTTGGCCTCCTGTGGACTCCTTTAGGGGGGAAGATGGCCAAGACCTTTCACCTCTATGAGGTGAGTCCCCCTGGCTGCTGGGAGAGGAGATGGAGGGAGGCACTGTGTCTCCGGCCCTCTGACACCATCAGAGACGATCTTCCTCAAATGCTGCGTAGCTGCCACTGTCCTGCCCTGTTATCCAGAGAAACCACTCTTGCTCTGGGACCTTTGGTGACGTGAAGGTCACTGGGACTTCTGTCAAGGACAAAACACGTGCTGCTTTCAGCCAGACTCCCCAGAAACGAAACATGTTACACTGGTTCTAAAAAGGAGGAGGCCTTCCTTTGCCACACGCTGGGCTGTCCAGTTGCCATGGGCCCAGTACCAACAAACAGGAAAGTCTGGAGGAGGCCCCCTCCTTCTGAGCCCCTACCGGAAACTGCCAAATCAAAACTTGTACCACTTACTTCCTCCTGAATCATTTGAGGTTTAGAAGATCATTGAAAAAGTAAAGGAAAGAAAGAAAGCCAGCCCCATGGGGTGAGGCCTCTCCAGCTGTCCCATGCACAGAGCTCACTTGCCCCTCACACCCCCAGTGCCCACGGCCAGCTGTGACCCTTCCAAGGCATTAAGTGGTATCCCGTCTTTCCACACTTGTGGTGCGCAATTGCTTTTTTGCCCATTTCTTCCCATCCAGGCTCCATATCCAGACCCAAAAGGGTTTTGAGCACAACACCGGGGTTTCATATTTTTTTGACCCCTATCCCCCATGCCCTGGCTCAGTCCTGGGGTGCTGAGCAGTGCCTACCGTATCTGGCACCTGGCAGGGCAGAGAGAAACAGAAGCAGCTGGACCCAGCTTTGCACGGGATGCCTCCCTCAGCTTGCTTTCCAGGCAGGAATGCACTGTAGCCCAAACATCATCAGTGCCATTGAGGTTGGATGTGCACCTGGAGTGTTCCAAGGGATGGATGTAATCTGGGGAGCCAATGCCCTCTGGGCCCCCACTGAGAGGGCACACGGGCAGGAGCCCAGGGACTGCAAATGAGCCTGGCTCTGCAGGTGGATGCTTTTCCAAGCAATAATCAGGAGGGCAGATGGGACTCCCCACACGCAGGTCCCCAAACCCTGCAATGTGTTAGCAGAGTGGGAGCTTGCTCTTGGCATTGGAAAGGGGGATGGCGTTTTTTGAGGGGGAGGAGAAGTTGCAGAGAAAGAAGAAATCCTGAAATGACAGACAGTGGGACAGCTGTGGCCTGAACTTGGTGTTCTAACTCCTCCGATGTGGATGTATTAATTTCCATAAATGCTAATAGCCCATTTCTCCAGGAGCTATTACTTATGTCATCTCCCCTTGGATGCGGTTCAACACAGGACAGACAAATGAAAGGGAGAAGGCAACCCTCACTGGAGGGTCCCTTGTTCCCCACCCCTGTCCCCACCAGGCAACTCAGGTCTGTTTTCTAAGGTGGCCACGGAAACAAACTGCAGGGTCAGGACCCCCAGCCTTCAGCCCCACAGCCAAGTCCTGTCATGCCAGGAAGCAAAGAAAGTTTCCAACCCCAAAAATGCTGAATCACAAAGTGAGGCTGAGCAGGAAAGTGGGGGTGGGGTGGGGAGGGAGGTGGTGGCCAGGGAGGATGGCAGGAAAGGGTGCTGAGGGGCTTCCCACCTGAAACCCCCTAGGATGCTCTAGGCCAAGCACAGTCCCCCACGGGATCCTGCAGGACAAATGCCAGGAGGAGCGGAGCCAGGGTGTGCCTGGGTAGGAGAGAGGCAAGGTGGGCAGGTACGGGGCTGCTGCCACTGCAGCAGGAAGCAGTGCTGCTGCTAGGTCTCTGCATCCTGTGGGAGCAGCAGCAGGTAGGGAGGTGTGGAGAGGAGAAAAGCTGAAGCTGGGTAAGGGGCACAGGGACCAGGCTGGGTGGGGTTTGGTGTGTAGGGAGCCTGAGGAACTGGTGCAGGAAGGCAATGCCAAGGTCCTGGGGACCTGCAAGGTGGAGGGAGAGCGTGCACGGGAAGAGAGGTAGGGGCTGGGGAGCAGAATGCATGGGAGAATGGGCACAGGGATAAGGAGCAAGAGGCAGGATGAGGCTTCAGGAGCAACAAGGAGGCGAGACGGGGAGGTCCGTGACCGGGAGCGCTCGGATGGGGCTGCGCAGAGGCCGGGAGAGGGGACGGGAAGGAGGGATGGGGGCAGGGGGAGGCGAGGCTGCGGGAAGGGGAGGTGGCAGAGGTGGGGAGGGATGCTCCGGGACGAGGGGAGGCGCGAAGTTTGGGGCAGGGGTCGGGCATGGGAGCCGAAAGGTCGGGCTGGATGGGGGAAGGGAGATGATGGAGAAGGAGGTGAGCCCGCCGGAGAGGAGGTGAGGACGGAGGCGGGCGCGGGGACGCGCCGTGGGAGAGGAGATGGAGAATCGGCGCGGGCCTGGCGGGCGCCCGCCGCCGCTCTCCCGGCGCACGGCAGTGGACGGCGCGGCCCGCCGGGGTCCCCCCGCACTCACCTGGGGGCTCCAGCTCCGAATCCTGTAGCCCCGCTCCGGATCTTCCTTCCCGCCCTGCCCCGGCGACTTTAGCGCCCCCGAATCCCGCTCGCTCGGCCAGGTTCCTCCTGCAGCATCTTCACCTCGTGGGACGCCCGGGGCCACGCCTCCACTGGCTTCTCATTGGTTGGCCTTCAC
This sequence comes from Vulpes vulpes, assembly GCF_048418805.1. Lineage (NCBI taxonomy): Eukaryota > Metazoa > Chordata > Mammalia > Carnivora > Canidae > Vulpes > Vulpes vulpes. Next base: position 161,347,711 of record NC_132791.1, on the reverse strand, counting down.
GCCAGTCATGTTCCAATTGGCTGAGGGGGTCGCCGGCCATGCAAATCAGGACGGGCCCGCCGGCGCGCCGATTGGCTGGCGCTGCCGGAGCGTAGCCCCGGGACTGGCGCTCCGATTGGTCCCGCGGCCCTGCCAACGACGCCGACGCGGGGCGGGCTCCCGGCCTGGGCGCGCGGCGCGCCGCCTGCCGACGCTCCTCTGGCGGTGGCGGCGGCGGCGGCCCGGCGATCCCCGGCGCTCCCTGCGCGCTAGGCCTGCGGCTCCGGCGGGCTCCTGCGGGCTCCGGCGGGCTCCGGCGGGCCTGCCAGCCTCAGGCTCTGGGGTCGCCGTGGGGGCTCGTCTGCTAGAGCGAGGGCCTCGGGGCGGGGGCGCGGCCGCGTCTGGCCCGTCTCCTAGGTAACGCGGTGCGCGGCGGGCGGAACCACGCCGGCGGGCACGGGGGGGGCGGGGGGTTGGTCGTGACTTGGAGCGCAGGGGGCGGTCGGGCGGGGTCCCCCGGGGCCCGGGGTTGGAGTGCTCCGGGCGTTCTCCGCGGGGACCAGGTGCTCGCTTTGGTTGCATCCCACCCGGCGTTGACACCTGGTGCGGCCCGGGGTTCCCGTGGGCGTCGGGGGCACCCTGGGGCTCAGCCTGCGCCCTCTGCCCTTGACCCTGCGCCCCTCTGCAGCCGCTCGGCTTCAGAGGCGCAGGAGGCGCGTGACCCGGACTTGTGCTGAGACCCTGACGTCGGCCCTCTGCGCTCGAGGTCCCGCTGCCCTTCCCGGCCGGACCTCAGTGGGGGACCCCTGCAGGGGGTCTGTGCCCAGTGCCCATCGTCGGCCGGGAGCCCAGTGGGGGATCCCTGCATGGAGCCTGTGCGCGGCCTGCGCCCTTTCCCCGGCGGGACCACAGTTGGGGTCCCCTGCTTGGAGTCTGGGCCTGGGTTGCGCCCCTTCCTGGCCTGGTGTGTGTCCCCTGCTGGCTCAGCCCAGAGCCACCGCCCAGTGGAGAGTGCGAGACTGCCTGGATCTCGCAGGAGGACTGTCTGCCCTTCTGGCCCTGCAGCCGCTCCTGCCTTTCCCTCCACTGCCCATCTCCCTGACTTCCTGACCCACTCAGAGCTGGCCACCTGGGCCCTTCCCGCAGCCCCAGTGCTTGCTCTCCTGGGTACTCCATCCCACTCAGAGGCCCTACCTGTGCACGTATGTCCAGGGCCTGCCTCCATAGCAGACTGCTGCATTCTCAGACAGTCCTGTCTTGGGCTGCTGTGTCCCGTGATGATGGATAATGGGCTCCACTTCCAACCCAGTCTCCGTCGCTGTCCACTGCATGCTCCACAGCTCTGTTTTCATAGATCACACAGTGTCTTCCTTGTGTGCTAACTTATTTCCTGTCTTTCCGCCTCACACCAGATCCATTCCCTGAGGGCAGGGAGCTTGTCTGCTTTGTTCAGGATGGTTTCTCCAGGCCCTGGCACCTGGTAGGTATGCAAAGAAGATTGCTTGAATGGGGGGGGGGGGGGCGGGGGGGGGGAACTCTAGGCAGTGCTTGATTAGACTGCCACTTACTCCCAGGTAAGTTCCCAAAGCTTTTCTGTCTCAGGCATCCCAGATCTTGTTCACTTCTTGGAAGGAAACATCCCCCTGCCTGCACAGCTGCTCCTGCCCCCCTCTTTCTCTGGTGTCCCACTGTTGTTGAGATTTTATCCCAGCTTGCTTCTTCGGCGCCGGGATTCCCTCTTCTCTCTGCCCTGCATCCTCCCAAAAAGGAGACTGAATTATGCTTGTCTTCTGTGTGCTGCTCACACTCGAACCCTTGTCTTTTCCCCACTGGATTTTTAGATTCTTAAAGATCTGGCCTTTGGTATTGTTCACCATTGCACACAGTGGAACAGAAGAGGTGTGCAGAGCAGAGCCCTCTGGGAGACCTCACAGTCCCCTCTCATCCTGTAGGTGGGAGCAGATGCAGGGAGGGCAGGAGACTTCCCTGAAGTCTGAGGAGAGTGGGGCTTAGCCTGGGTGCTCCAGCCAGTGTCATGCTGTAGGCTCCGGAGCCTCTCCTGGCTTTGAGCCAGGTCATGAGCAGCCATGTGGCTTTGGCCTGGCTGTTTAGCCCTAGTCTCCTTGTCCTCGTCTGTGATACTTATCTGCACATTTGTTGGACTAATACACATGAATGGGTCTGTGAGTGCCCACCCAGCTCGCAGCAGGCTCTCTGTGGTAGCTGGTGTGTTTTCTCATGTTGTTTCTCCCCTGGAGAGCCCTTTGTGTTGGGCATGGGGCCTCACTGTTTTCTCCCTGTTCATCTAGCTCTACAGGCCTTCTGCTGTCTCTCTGTAGCAGTCTCAGCTCCTTCACAGCATAATTTAATTATTTACGTAGTCATCAAAAGATTTTCACTGAGGATCTAGCCCTGACCTGGCTGAGCTCATTCTCGCAGGACAACAGAAATGGGGAGCCTGAGCAATTGTGGTGACTTTCTGTGACAGGATCCTAGGGGGCATGGTGTCCAGGAGGAATTGGAGCAGGGGCCGAGCGGGGGCACAGTGGCCACAGAGAGGACAGAGTGTTAGGTGGGGGTTGGGAGGTTGGGAGGGAATTGGTCTGTGCCCACTGGGTCTCCCACTCCCAGGAGCCTATGTCGCAGCTGCCCTCTTCTCTATCGCCCACTCAGACTGTTGCTACCCGCCTCCATCTGCCTGGCTCACTGTTTTGGTTGGGTGACTGTCCCATTCAGAGTGGAGGCCTATCTTCCCAGTGTGCATCCTATGGGGACTGGGTACAGCCTGGGGCAGTCCTGTGGACATGCTTCCTCTGCTAGGAACAGAGGACTAGAACAGGAGTGTCCTTCAGCATCTGCCGGCCAAGTGTGGTAGCCAGGGGGTGGGGAGGTAGGTGCTGGCTCAGGAATCTGGGCCCAATGAGCAAAGTCTGGAAGGGCCTGCAAAAGAAACCCAGTCCTGGAGCCGGGGAAACAGTGCGGGCCTTGCACAGAGGCCCCTTTCAGAGGTGATGCTTGGCTACGGTGCTCCCTAGGCAGGGGGACTTCCTGACAGGGACTTTCAATCCGTAGTGGCACTCACTTTGTATGAATTAACACTCCCCCCTTTTTTTTAAATGAAAGTCAATGAGAAAACATTTCTTTTAAAAATTTCTCTTTAAAAAATGCTTGGGAGTCAATTTTATTGAGACTCTGATTTTATGAAAATTTGTTGAGTTCAGATGGTGAGCCAGGTAACCAAGGACACAACAAAATAGATCCCCTCGTGCAAGTGATTGGCCAGTGGGCAGACCCTCACAGGACAGGTGGCGAGTGCTGCAACCATGGGAAGCACAGGGGCCAGGTGGGCCCAGTCACTGGCCCCCAGGGCCTCCAAGAAGCTCTCCATGTGGCCCTCCTGCTGGGTATCAGGCCTCTGCTGCTTACTAGTGGTAGACACCTGTGTGAGTGCCTGTGGCTTTTGTAATGATACCACAATCTGGGCAGCTCGAGACAACAGTTACCCTCTTCCAGGTCTGGAGGTCAGAGGTCCAAATTCAATATCACTGGGCTCAGATCAAGGTGTGGGCAGGGCTGTGTTCCTTATGAAAGCTCCAGGGGAGAAGTCTTCCTTGCCTTTTCTAGCTGGTCGTTGGCCTGTGACCCCTCTCTCCCTCCCTTCTCTGTCTGCTTCGTGGTCACTCGACCTGTTCTGTGACCCTCCTGCCTCCCTCTTCTGAGGATCCTTGTGACTACATCAGGCCCACCTGTGTCATCCAGGTGGATCTAGGTGGATCCTGTCATCCATTCCCCTCCTTAAGGCCCTTCACTTAATCACACTCCCAGAGTCCCTTTTGCCATGCGAAGTCCCATATTCACAGATCCTGGGGATGAGGACCGGGACTTCTTTGGGAGCCATTTAGCCACCAGGGAAGGCCTCCATGGGCTTTTCTTGGCTGCTACACCTCGGCTGCTAGGGGAGTGGGGGCTGCCTTCCATCAGGCTCTCTCCACCTAGGGGTCTGGGCTCTGTGGGCAGGACACCCTTTGACCTCAGGCTCTCCCTGGAGTGGCAGGGTAGCCCCTGGGATTCAGGCTGGCCCAGCAGCTCCTTCCCTCTCAGCAGAGACAGCCTCTTCAGAGGGAACCGCGGCTGGAGTCCTGGGGGAGATGATGATTGGCACAGTGTGGGTCCATCACTACAGTGCTCTGCCTAGATTTGTGGACAGCCTTCCCACACTGGATTGTAGGGTCATTCCTTAAAACAAGGGGATATTGAGCAGATGAAACTGCTCAGAACAGAAAACGCAATGCATGTGTGCCTCACTGCTCACGTGGTGACAGTCTAGATCCGGATGCTGCACTGCATGCCTGCCTGCAGGGGCTGTGGGGTGTGGGTGCTGGGGCTTTGTGCCTGGGCATGCTGGGTGTGGGAGAGCTTTTCACGCCAGCCATGTCCGCGCTCTGGGGGATCCTCTCCGCTCCCCACACAGCCTGCAAAGGTGGAGGGTGGCCTGGCTGTACAAAGCCCTTGTCTTTTGGGTCCTGTTAGAATAGCCTTTCTCACACTTTGTGGTCTCGTACCTTTTACCCTTTAAAAAATTGCTGAGGACTCCAGAGACCTTTTGTTTACTTTAATTATTATGTCTACCAGCTTTAACTGTATTGGAAATGAAAACTGAGAGATGTTAACAATGTTATTGCTCATGTAGAGATAATAATAGACCTGTTACATGTTAGCATAAAATGTATTTTTTATGAAAACCAGCTGTTTTCCAGAATAAAAAAATTAGCAGGAAAAGGGGTGGTTTTGCATTTTTGCATATTTCTGTAATGTCTGGCTTAATGGACAGCTGGGTCTCATATAGGCTTCTTTCTTCTTGTTTTTAAGATTTATTTATTTGAGAGCACTCACAATGGGAGGGGCAGAGGGAGAGGGAGTGGGAGATACTCTCAAGCAGATTCCCCACTGAGTGCGACCCTGAGATTGTGGCCTAAGCTGAAATCAAGAGTCTGACACTTAGCTAAGCCATCCAGGCGCCCTTAGGCTTCTGTTTTTAACCTGTTGAGCAAAGTTGTTTTGGTTGAAGTATTTGAAAGAAACAGCCTCATGCAGAGAAGGGAGCAGAGTCTCAGGTAATTGTGGCATTCTCCTTTGATTCTCCACCCAAACGCACCACCAGCACCACTGCGAGTGGTAGTTTCTTAAAAGTTTGTTGCAGTGTGGGGTTTGGCACCCTGCCAGTGAAGTTTGCATGCTCCGGTACCTTAAAGTCCTTTGGTCTGTCCTGCACTTTTTTTTTTTTTTTTTTTTTTTAGATTTTATTTATTTATTCATAGATACAGAGAGAGAGAGGCAGAGACACAGGCAGAGGGAGAAGCAGGCTCCACGCAGGGAACCTGATGTGGGACTCGATCCCGGGTCTCCAGGATCACACCCCAGGCTGCAGGCGGCGCCAAACCGCTGTGCCACCGGGGCTGCCCTGTCCTGCACTTTGGATAGGTCTTTTACTCATGCAGGCTTTTTTATATCACAATGCACTGCTCACTTGGAGAACACTGCTTCTAAGGTATACTGATCTTCCAAATAGTGTGCATTTAATCGTAGTTTCAGAAGATCACTTTTGTCACAGTCACCATCCATCTCGTCAAGCACGTCTTTAAGGAGGAGGAAGCTGTCAGAATCACAGTGGAGGATACAGATTTTCCCAATTCTGATTTTTGCCTGAAAGCCCAATTCTTATTACCAGTTTTCCTTGAAAGTGACAGACTCATTTAGTTCACGTTTGAGAGACTGCAAAGTGCCCGAGTTTGAGTAAGCTCAGTCTGTCTCTCAGCTACTCTTTTAGTAAAGATGGTATTGCCAGGGGCGCCTGGGTGGCTCAGTCAAGTGTCTGCCTTTGGCTCAGGTCATGATTCCAAGGTCCTGGGATTGAGTCCTGAATCAGGCTCCCTGCTCTGTGGGGCGTCTGCTTCTTCCTCTGCCCCTTCCCTTGCTCATGCTCTCTCTCTCTCTCTCTTTCTCAAATAAGATCTTAAAAAAAAAAAAAAAAAAAAGATAGCATCACCAGACAACAGGAGCAGTGGGTCCTGAGTGTGCCACAGAGGCTCACAGCAGCCTCACCCTGAGGTGACCAGTACCCTTCATTTTGCAGCAGCAGTGCTTGCTGTGTGTCTTTCCCTTCTCTCTCTTTTTTTTTTTTTTAATTTATTTATTCTAGAGACACAGCTAGAGAGAGAGGCAGAGACACAGGCAGAGGGAGAAGCAGGCTCCATGCAGGGAGCCCGACGTGGGACTTGATCCTGGGTCTCCAGGATCACGCCCTGGGCTGCAGGCGGCGCTAAACCACTGCACCACCGGGGCTGCCCTGTCTTTCCCTTCTCATCACAGAGTATTAAAAATGCCAGTCTCAAGGATCAAGATGTAATAAAATTCATAGTTTTCGCAGCTTCACTGGGGACTCTGCCCTTGCTGTGAGTGGTGAAGAATGCACGATGGCCAGAGGTTTGCCTCGGTGCACTGAGGCCAGTGTGCCCACTCTTCCCTTTGCTTCATCAGCCCAAACATCGACACAGTGAAAAAGGCAAATAACATCTGAATATTATGAAAATAGCTTTGACATTGAGCTTTTGACAACTCCGGGGAACCCCAGAATCTGGGGAACCCATTTAAAGTACCTCTGTTTTAGGAGACCAAATCCGCTGCCCTATCTTGCTTGTCATTTTAGTGTGCAGAATTCAGCCTCCTATCAAAGCCACGATTTTAAGATTGTGTGTCAGCTGAAAAGAGGCTAGAGAAGGTACAGATCCCTATCTGGTGGGAAGGTGGATGATGTCCTCAGTGAGCCAGGTCACCAAAAAGCCCATAACACTCAAAATCTGTTCCAAACCAGCTTTGGCAACAAGAGACTGTTGATGTAGCTGAGCAGTCCTGGGGTGCTTTAGGGTCTCCTCAGGCCAGGGCTCTAACTGTGACACCTAGATCCACTGACCCTTGCTTGTGCTTTTGCTCTGCTTGCTTTTTTCATGTGTGTCTCAAGGAAGCTGCTCCCACAGTGGTTCCGGACAGCCTCATACTGATGACCTCTCTTTCGAGGGCTGCAGAAGAGTATTCCCTTCCCTCAGCAGAGCCAGCAGAAACTGAGATTTGCATCTCCTTGGCTCTGATTGGGTCATGCTTCCTAGTTCCTTCCAAGATAGCCCCAGTCCCCAAGGCCTGGCACTGTCATGTAGTGCTCAACCTCTGCAACTGTACAAAGCAGCCCTGCATATACCTATTTCTGCACTAGTCACTGAGGCCAGCATGGTCATGCTGTAGTTGGCTCCTGAGAGCAGGGACAGAGAGATGATCTGGAGCAAGATGGGTGTGTTTACCAGGGGAAGGTGGCACAGATACTAGTGTGCTGCACTGGGGATGCAGGGGAGGAATTGCAAAGTGTGGGTTTTGGGGATGGCGGTTCCTCTGGGATGCAAGGGGAGGTAGGAAACTTTCATCAGAATCGCTCTGTGCAGTATGGCCTTCGTAACTCCTTTATTTATTTGAACACAAATTGTGCAGGTAATCCTAGAGGCCCAAGTGACCCTCAGGACTGGCAGAATGAATGACTGGCTCAGGATTTTTGACCAAAACGTGCTGGTCCCTCCCCACCCACAGAGAGCACGCCAGCCTTTAAAGGAATCAACAGCATTTCAGTGTGTCCTGAAGTGGCTTGACGGGCCACTAATTAAGCAGGTATAGAAATTTGCTATTTATTTTCCTATATATGTTGCTCCTGCTCTCAGCTGAGAGGGTATTGATTTTCACTTATTTATTTGAGTCTTACCACCATACCCATTACCTTGGGCCTTGGCAGTATTTGGAGGCAAAGTGGCTCATCAGCAAAGAGAACACATGCGTGATTCAGCAACTCGGTCAGCACTTTTGACACTGGGTGAAGGTTTCTTTCTGCCCACAGTGAGGCCATTTTAAAATCCAGGTAATATGATTTCCTGCATTATTTCTGAGCTGGGTGGTTTGCAGGAGGTGGGCTCATGCACGACTCAAACAGCCTGCTTGCAGCCTGGCAGTTAGAACCACAGGGGCAGAGCTTTGGCCGAAGCTGTGTGCCTGGATGTGCCATAGCGTCCTGCACACTCAGGCCCTTGCTCTGTGGCTCTGGCTTCATCTGTGTCCTTCAGGGGCAGGAAAACTGCTAGAGAAGCTGGTACTTCTGCGCTGCCCACAGAGCACCCATGTAATTGGATGGTTCTAGTGAGACCCAGTGGGACACCCAGTGGGACGCATGAGAAGGATCCAGACCTGCCAGTGTGAACATGTGACTTTTTGTAGGGTTTGGCTTGGCAAGGCTATGTTCTCCTCTGCAGATAGCCAAGTGATTCTCCATGTATTTAGTTGTTGGGGGCCTGGATCTGTAAGAGCTCACTTCTTTGATATCACTCACACCCTACAGCATTCGCTTGTAAGCCCTCTGATCCAGCGACTGCTGTGTGTGGCCACTGTGCTTGCCCCATGGTGGCTGCTGCTCTTCCAGCCTTACTAGTAGCCCAATACTTTCCTGTTCCAGTTGGCCTGCTCCTTGCAGCAGCCCTCTGAAGTGGGGTCCGTTGCTACTGGATTTCACAGAGTGGGAAACAGCCTGAGGGGACTGCAGCTGGCTGCTTGGGGTGCCCCAATCCAGGTGGCCAGCTGGGCTCCTGCCTGGTCACCCAGCGCCAGTGACTTCCACCTAATAGGAGCTCACAGAGTAGTGGACAGTGCTGTCCTCTCTCTTAGGAATTTTAGGAAGGAAATTTTATTTATTTTCCTATTTTATTTTGTTTATTTGTATTTATTTACTTTTGAAAAGGTAATTATCAGTGTTCAGAATTCACTAGGGTACGTGAGGAGAGTGTGTAATTACACAGAATCCCTAAGGCAGCAGTGTCCCATCCTAGACTCAGCTAGTGTGACCTGCTTTTTTGTGTAACTTTCTGGAAACTCTAAGCAAATACAGCAGGTAAATATACCTGTATTATTTTGCTTAAAAAATATTCTTAGTAATATGTCTTAGAGATTGTTCATGTCATTACATGACATGTCTCTTAAGACAACATAGTATTTCTCTGGATGAACGTGCCTGTATTTATCCAGACCTTTATTGATGAACATGTAGATTTTTTCTCAGTCATTTGCAATACAGACACAGCTACAGTGATTAACTTCATTTACACATATGTACATATATGTCTGTGGAATACTTCCTCCAAATGGAGTTCCTGACTCAGAGTTACGTGTTTCAAATTATTGTTAAGACCATTTATAGGTTGCTTATAAAAAAAAAAACACACTTTAAGCAGAAAGAAATGAACTGTACCTATGAAAGTTAAAGGATGGAGAAAATACAGGCCATGTAGACCCTGTAAGAAGCCTTTGTGCTGTGATGTCAGACAGTCAGTTTCAAGGTGAAGAGTACTACCAGAGATGAAGGGGCATTTCATAATGATGCAGTCAGGAAGATAGGACAGTTCTAAATGTGCATGTACCTCTGTTGAGACCTGCGAGACCACCCCCCAGGCTCAGTGATTCCTTGGGAAGACTTCACATGTGTCAGCATATAATCAGCTTCATAGAAAAGGTTTACTGCAGTGAAAGGATATGGAGTAAGATCAGCAATAGGAAAGGCATATGGGGGAAAGTGTAGGGGGGCTAGGCATGTGCTTCAAGGGTCCTCACAGGACACATTCAGTTCCCTCAGTAACGAGTCATGACAACACGTATGAAATGTTCCCAGCAAGGAAGCTCGTTAGACACTCAGTGGCCACAGTGTTTGAGGACTGGTCAGGCGGGTATCCTCTGCCTAGCATGTTTCCAGATTCCATACTTCCAACAAGAAAGGAGGTGTTTAGCATAAACCACTCTATACAGTTTAGGCACAGGGTGCCGTTGTCAGTATGGTGATGGGAACCCTCCTGAATGCTAAGTGCCCAGCCTCCATTCAAGGGCCAGCCACCTATACTGGCCTTTTTTTTTTTTTTTAAGAGATTTTATTTATTTATTTATCTGAGAGAGAGCAAGTATGAGTGGAGGGGGGAGGGGTAGAGGAAGAAGGAGAAGCAGAGTCCCCACTGAGCAGGGAGTCCAATGCGGCGCTTGATCCCAGGACCCTGAGATCGTGACCTAAGCTGATGGCAGACACTTAACCAATTGAGCCACCCAGGTGCCCCTATACTGGCCTTTCAAAGCACAATAGTTTGGCAATAGTTTGGCATAATGGTTGGGCAAGCTGTGATTGCGCCTTTGTGCACAGCACCCAGTGACACAGCTTCCAAACACGTGAAGCAAAATTGTGTAGGACTAAAGGGAGCTCCATTCATATTCACCATCACAATTGGAGACTTTTAACCCTCCTCTCTCAATAATTGATAGAACAAATGAACCAGAACACTCATAAGGATTTGGAAGATTGAAACACCATCCACCACTCTGACCTGACTGTCATTTCTAAAACACTATAACCAACAAATAGAATACGCGTTTTTCTCAAGTGCATGTGGGACATTCACCAAGATAGACCATATGCTGGGCCATGAAAATAAGTCTCAATGGATTTAAAAGGATTGGAATTTATAAAGAGTATATATATGTTCACTGACTTGTATGATGTTAAATTAGAAATGAACAAGAAGATACCTAGAAAATCCTCAAACAGCAGGAAATTAAACAGCACACTAAACAACTAATCCTTGGGTCAAAGAAGGATTCATAGGGAAATTAGAAAATAATTTGAACTGAGTAATGGAAGAACAGACCAAAATTTATGGGGTGTGAGTAGTTTAGTCCTTGTAGGGAAATTTACATCTTTATATGACTGTGTAAGAGGAGAAGAAAGGTATAAATTCGATGACCTCTATGTCCTCTTTAAGAATCTACATGAGAAGAACAAGTTAAACCCAAAGAAGAATAGAAGAAGGAAATGGTAGATTTCTGCTCATTTAGCAGAAATCAGTAAAGAAAGAGCAAATAATAGAGAAAATCAGCAAAGCCAGAAGTTGGTTCTTTGAAAAGATGAATAAGATTGATAAACTCCTACAAGACTGATCATGAAAAAAGAGCAAGAAAACACAGATTGCCAATATTAGGAAGGAAAGAAGGAGCATTGCTATATATCCTACAGATGTTAAAAAGTCGAGGGATATGAATAACTTGTGTGCCAACAAATTTGATAACTTAGTTGAGATAGACACATTTCTTGAAAAGCTCGACTTACCAAAAGTGACACTAAAAGAAATAGAAAATATAAAAAGTCCTATATTTGTTAAATAAATGAATTCATAATTAAACAGCTTCCTACAAAGAAACTCCAGACTTCGATGACTTCATTGTTGGATTTTTATAAAGTATCAGAGGAAGATTAATTAATTTGAATTTTTGATAAACTCATTCAGAAAACAGAGGAGAGAATGCTTCCCAGCTGTTATTTTGAGGCTGCCATAACTGATAACCAGTTTGGGCAAGGATATCATAAGAAAGTACAGACTGACATCCCTCATGAATATGAACACAAAAGTTCTTAAACTATGAGGACATCAGATCTAGTGATATAGTAAAGGATAGTACCTCACAATCAGATGGGATTTAACACAGGAACCCCAAATTTTACAAGTTTTATTGTTGACTCTTTTTTTTTTTTTTTTAAATGCTCCTAATGCTTTATTTGATAAGGTGATGATTTTAGGATACTGTTTTCCTGCAGGCCTTTACAAGATTGCAAAGTATTTGATAATAAAATGTATTTCTTCTGGGGGAATATAAGATACAATTGAAGAATTATAACAGTTAAATATATTTTGCAGATAATTTTAAGTTTCTTACAGCCAGAAGTGAAATGAAGTCTTATAAGCAACATCATGACAAAATACCTAGCTATAATTCCCAGAATCATATAAGAATCTGAAAAATAGTTCATATCTTTGCCTGTGAAAAATAACTACTATCAAGTAATTTTATAAAATTTACAAATGGATTCAACTTAACATATGTTATAATTTTGCCAACTGAAACCATTTATAGAAGAATTTGAAACACACTCTATGCTTTGTAATACACTCAAAATAGTTTCCATTAAGGGAATGTTTCTATTACATTAAACTAATACTGTGCAAGGAGTCCCTTAACTCACAATGGTTGCATATTTTCTTAATTCATTAAGAACTCATCCACATTATTCCTGTGTAAATAATATTGATATTGCTTAAGTTCCAATAGAAAGCATATTTAGCTCTACAGGGAGCTACATTTTTTTTTAATTAATTTTTATTGGTGTTCAATTTACCAACATACAGAAAAACACCCAGTGCTCATCCCGTCAAGTGTCCACCTCAGTGCCCGTCACCCATTCCCCTCCAACACCCGCCCTCCTCCCCTTCCACCACCCCTAGTTCGTTTCCTCGAGTTAGGAGTCTTTATGTTCTGTCTCCCTTCCTGATATTTCCCAACATTTCTTTTCCCTTCCTTTATATTCCCTTTCACTATTATTCATATTCCCCAAATGAATGAGAACATACACTGTTTGTCCTTCTCCGATTGACTTATTTCACTCAGCATAATACCCTCCAGTTCCATCCACGTTGAAGCAAATGGTGGGTATTTGTCGTTTCTAATGGCTGAGTAATATTCCATTGTATACATAAACCACATCTTCTTTATCCATTCATCTTTCGATGGACACCGAGGCTCCTTCCACAGTTTGGCTATTGTGGCCATTGCTGATTATTGTTGACTCTTGAACAATGTGGGGTTAGGGGCACTGACCCCGCAACGCAGTCAAAAATCCACACATAACTTTTGACTCCCCCAGAACTTAACAAATAATAGCCTACTATTATTCCAGAATCCTTCCTGGGAATGTAAACAGTTGACTAATATGTATTTTTTTATGCTGTATGTATCATATTCTATGTTCTTATAATAAAGTCAGCTATAGAAAAGAAAATCCTGTTAAGGTGTAAGGAAGAGAAAACACATCTATGGTTCTGTACCATCATCATCAAAACATCATCAAAACAGAATGAAACCACATAGAAGTGGGCCTGTGCAATTCAAACCTATGTTCTTCAAGGGTCAGCTGTACGTACAAAATCAGTGAAAAGATAGCATTTAAAGGAAGGCCAAGTCAAAAAAAAAAAAAAAAAAAAGACCAAGTAGGAAACACATGAAAAAGTTTAGTCCTACAATGTTTGTACGAGTTTAGTCACTTTGAGAATTGACAACTTTAGATGATAGCAAACATCCCTGAAAGAAATTGGCCCCAGAAACCACAGTTTAACCAGGTGGCTCAGTGGTTGAGGATCTGCCTTCGACTCAGGTTGTCATTCTGGGATCAAGTCCTGCATCAGGCTCTTGTAGGGGAGCCTGCTTCTCCCTCTGCCTGTGTCTCTGCCTCTCTGTGTCTCTTATGAATAAATAAATAAAATCTTTAAAAAAAAACCAGGGTCAGAGGATGGGCAGGTGTCTAGATGGCAGTGCTCAGGGAAGGCATGGGAGTGAGCTGGGGAGGTTCCTGAGAAAACATGGAGAGAGGCAGCCCATGTGCCGAGAGAGGTCTGCAAAGTCCCGAGGGGCCCCCATACCTCTGTGATTGAAACGGGGCTCAGATGCGTCTTCCAGACCTGTCAGCTGTCTGACACCTCCGTACCCAACACTGCCTCATTCCCAGCAGCCCGGGGCAGAAAACATGCCATCATCCTTCGCTAGGGATGTAGGACTTGCAGCACTAGGCCCAGGTGAGGCCTGGGCACCCGGAGGCAGCTGGCCACCCCGTCCTTCCAGCTGCTGTTCCTCACCTCCCCACATTTGGCCCATCACTGGTATCACCCAGTCACCTCCATGTGGTAGCTGGAGGGAGGTGTAATGGATAAAACAGTTGAGAGCTGTGTAAGCATGCAGTGCGGGGATTTGACACCCATGTGCTTTGTGAGGCACCCCTGCTGAGTTCCATGGCACATTGGCTTCTCCCTCTACCTCTCACAGCTGCTGTAGGGACACAGGCAGGTGTGGGATTTTGTTTGTTCAGGCCCGGTGAGAGCAACCTAGAGAAGACCGTTTGTTGCCATTCCCAAGAGGTGGGGGTATACCAGGCCACATAGGGCCACGCGGGGTGGCATGTGGTCGATCGGGAGGCAGAGCAGCCGGAGAGACTGTGGCTGAAAGCCTTCATTGTTGTTTCTGTGGGGAGGAATGTGCAAGGCAGGCTGAGCAGATGACCAGGCTTAGGATGGCTGGTGTGAGTAATCTCAGTGGTCTCCCCGAGTCTAAGAGCCAGATGGAGGGCCAGGTGGGAGTGTGAACTCTGGATTGGTTGGTTTGCTCATCCTAGATGTTCTGGAGGGCAAGTCATTTACTCTGTATAGGAATTAGCTGGCCCCAGGAGGGGCATATATGCCCGTGTCTGTGCCTCGGGGCTTCGGTGGTCTAAGTGGCTGGGAGGGCCAAGCACTTTCATGCATAACCCTAAGACCACTGGCCATGGGAGAGAAAAGTTCCCCCCAAGGATATTGACACCTAAAAGATGCTAAGTGATCCGATTCTACCAAGCTGGTCGGTCAGCACACATGGGATGACTCAGGATGTCAAGAACCCTTCAGGACCTGTACCCTTCTGTCTCCTAGGGAGTGCTGGAGGTGCTTTCAGAGGTGGGATGCCATCTGCGTGTGTCTCTCTTTGATGTCACCTACCGACACTTTTTTGGGAGGACATGGAAGACCGCGGTGAGGCCGGCTGAGCAGCTTTCCAGGCAGCCGTCCAGGATCATCTTTGATGAGGTGGGCCACGGTGGCAGGCGGGGCAGCTGTGTGGCCAAGAGCAGGTGTGCGGGGCTTATGACCTGGGGACACGACCAGTGCATCTCAGACCCGAGAAATGCCACTAAGCAGCAGATGGGTCATTGCAAAGCTTGTTTTAGCACTGGGGCACTTCATTTCTAAACAAAATCTATGTGGAGGCCAAACATCCTGAACAGATGAGAGCACATGGCTCTGGTCGAAGCGGTAGGGCAGGGGGCTCCTGGAGGTCTTCTTGCCTTCAAGGACCCTTGGGGTTCTTGGAACAAAGTTAGGAAATTATTGATCTCATCTGATTTTCCTGTTTTCCCTCACCCTCCTTGTCTGCCTTCTTTCATTGTGACTTTTTTCTTTGTTTTTAAAGATGAGCACTTGCAGCTTAGAAGGAGGGTGGCTTGCCCAGGTAGCAGGTGGCAGAGCCTGGACTTGAACCCATGCCTTCTGTTTCCATCCTGAGTGGCTGCATTGACATTGCTTGGTGACATGGTCTTGCCCGCTTGGTTGTGTCTGGCTGCAGCTAGATGGTTTGTCTTTGTTTGGCGGCACCCAGTACGAGCCTCTACTCAGCCCTTGGACTGAGTGCCTAGTGGTGATGGTGGGTGGCATGGCCGTGGCACTCATGGTGTATATAGCAGGGGTGACACACAAAGGCAGGTGACAGGGTCATTGCAAATTGTGGTAAGCTTCTGAAGGAGACCAGAACTGTCCCTGGGGGTGAACGGGGAGACCTGACGTGGGAGGGCGAAGAAGGAGGGTCCCCCCTGGCAGCGAGCATTGAAGCCGGACCTGCATCAAGAGGGACTAGTCCTTTGGATGTCTGTGAGCACAGGCACTGTGAGTGGAGCAGGGCTTGCACGCTCACAGGCTGCAAACACCGGGGGCAGAGCCCAGCGCTGGGGCACACTTCCCAACACAGTTGGTCTGCTTGATTGATGTGGGTGATGGTCACAGGTATGGAAAGGGCTGAGGCCCCGTTGATGTGATCTTTCTCATGGGCAGAGTGGGCTCAAGGGGCAGGTAGTGCTGTGAGTAATGGAGCTGGCTGTGACCATAGCCGTTCTTGGAGGTGTCACTGCCTGTAACCAGAGCCGAAGGTAGCCCTTTGCTGCTGGGGACTGTCCCGGCCCAGACGTGAAACAAAGTAAGCTGAGCATGTGCTGCTCTCAGCATTTGGCTGCCACCCAGAGTCCAGATTATGGTTGGATTGTGGTTGGGCGTGGATTGATTCTGATGGGAGCCCTCCCATCACAGGGTAGTGGAGGGTGCTCCTACCCCTTAGACATCAGGAATGTTGTCCTGGGGACAGAAGTTGTGCTGCTGAAAGCCCTCTGGCCTGCCATGCCGAGTGTGAGTCACCTGTGGGCCTGTCGGTGACTCCCTACAGGGTTTCATCAGCACAGGTGATGAGTGGCCTTCACGCCTCTGACCCGGCAGGTCAGGGTTCACCAGGAGCAGCATGGCCCCGGTGTGGCTGATCACCTGGCCCCAGCTCAGCCTCTGCTACCTTTGAGGGTGGCCTTCAAGGGCATGGCTGTTCAAATTTCTCTTTGTCGTGGGTACAGTCTGGCCCTGGGAAGCCTGGTGTTGTGACAGTTACCAAGTGAATGATGAAGGCCATGGTGACATGGCTGTCCCCTACCAGGGAGTTAACTGTGGGCTGAGTGTTGGCTCGCAGCACATTTATGTGATTCCATTCCCACCCCCCTCCTCCAGAGGCTGGTTCCATGTTGGCTCGCAGCACATTTATGTGATTCCATTCCCACCCCCCTCCTCCAGAGGCTGGTTCCATGTCCTTCCTTGAAGAGTAACCCAGCACGTTAGGGGGCTGGGAGTGCCTAGGGCAGCGCAACTGCTCTGCGGCCTCCCCTGACCAGTGTCTGCTCCTGGACTTTCCGTTTGGAAGAGTCTTGTGGGTAGAGGGAGGGAGGCGGGCACTGAAATCAGTACTGAGTGCTTTGCGGTTGTAATTTTGGAATGAGTTCCTCTTCTACATCCTCCCCTCTGCCCACCCTTCCCTGGCCCATGGTGAGTGGTGGGGCGTCCCTGTCATAGGGTCATGTCCTCTGCCCAGGGTGGCTTGGCTATGGTGACCCTCCAGAACTGTAGTCATGGTAGGAAACAGCCCTCAGAGCAGACCTGCTCCTCCTGGACTTGTCTAGGGTTAGCACTGCTACCCCCAGAGACCTCGGCTGCCGTGCCACTTGTGGGACTGCAACACTTCAGGTGTCTCCCAGTCCTGAGCCCTCAGGGCCAAGTCCCAGGTCCGGGGTGCCAAGCGCCACCCTGCTTTGCCTTGGCTGCCCTCACATTTTGTCTCCTGCTGAGCTGGGCAGAGTGATAGGGGATTCTGGGTTAGTGAGGACTTCAGGGTTTAATGTTTCTGGAAAATTCTGCACCCTTCAGTCTTGGAGTTGCTGAAGTGGAGTGTGCAGCATTAGGGCCAGAGGCTGGCCCTGAGTGTCTTTGGCTGGGAGGTGAGGCCAGAGCCCGGACCTGCTCAGGGAGCCCTGCCGTCCAGCTGCTATGCCCAAGGCGAGCAGCAGAGGCCAGTGGCGGCCCAGGAATGAGCTCCAGTCGGCCGCGCCCTTCAGCTGCGTCCTCACGGAGCCCAGCACTACTCTCCTTTCCTTGGTGCTCAGCACACAGGGAAATAGGTTCCTCTTGAGTTGAGTTAAGGAAAGCAAAACCCCTGTGTGGCGCATGCATGCAAGCTTATGCGCACATCCGTATTTCCATGCACACGGGGCATTGATGCACACGAGGGTCTGCGTGCTCTGCCCGCATACCCGTGGAAGTGAATACCAGGTACCCCTTTTCAGGGGGATTCTGAAATTTGATGAAGGTCTCTCTCTGATTTTATTGGTTGTGTTTTCTGGTCTTACTGGCCAGCAGTGGTGTGGGGAGATCTGACTGGTGGTGGGCAGGCTGCATCTTTGGAATCACCACGGCTGTCCAGTCAAATGTAGATTAATGAACCCAGTTCCTGTGCTCAGGGTTTTTACTGAGTCGTTAGGTGTCATATGTGGGCCTGATTTTATTACTTGGCAAACACTGTCCTGCAGAAAGACCTTGCCTTGAACTTGAGCTGATGTTTCCGTGAATGATGAATTCCTCCCCCTCTCAGGCTCGGCCTCCCAGGTGCTGCCTGCTGGAGCCTCTCAGCTCCCAGCCCACAGTTCTGGGCCGTCCTTCCAGACCATCCTCGTGCAGAGGAATTGCCTTTCACTTCTGCTGAGATGGTTAATAATTTGTTCAGCCTCTCAGAAAGTATCTTTTAAAAAATAATCTGGAAAGCCAAAGTACCGTGCAGTTTCTGAGATGGACATAATTCTCCTTTAAATTTTCCCCTTAACTAACTGCACACGGGCTTCCTGTGACAGTCTCATTTTTCCTCCTTCTCTTATGTTATGGGAGTGACTGGGCAGGAGTCCTAGGGGTCTCCACTGACCACCGCCACACAGACCAGGCTTGCACCTACCCAGAGCTTGCCTTGGCCCCGGGTGTTGTTAGAGGAGTAGGTAACCCAGGTGTTTGAGCTCAAGGTACAGCTAATTGGGTGGCTTCTGCTTCCCTTAAGTGACACCATGAGAAACAATTCTCAAATGTTATTATTTGTTAGAGTAACGAGAACCATGTAATTCCCTCTTTAAAAGCGGATGCTGTTAAGGAATATCCATGTAATCCCAAGGAAAGTCCTGGAAGCTCTTCCAAGTGACTTGATTAATCCCTTACTTCTTGAACACGTGCTGGTCCTCCCTCAATAGCCAGCCTCTCATGTGTTCTCTATGCAGCTCCCAAGCATACGTGACCATGGCAGGAGCCCTAGGGCAGTGTCCTTCACCGTGGCCCCTTACTCTCCAGCTCTATGGAAAGTACCCCCAGGACCCCAAGCCAGATATGGAGGAATGATCACTTTCCTGGATGTTTCTAGCACTGGGCCTTAGTCGTACGGAGATTTAAGTACCTGCCGTGGGGGATGATAGAAAGCTTTAAATTTGTCAGCTTGTATTGTCTATTCATAATAATATATACTGTGGGTTATTTGCGTTTGCTTACTCTTCTGAGTAAGCCAAGGAAGTGTCCTTTAGGCTAGAGTGGGATTGGCTCTGGCCTTGGATATAGGGGTTGATGTAGGATGGAAGTGAGCTCTCACTTATTCCTGTGGGGTTTTAGGCCAGTGACCCAAACTCTTGACTCTGATTTCACTCATCTGGGCATGAGAGAGAACACTACGCATGTCATAAGGTTTACGTGGGTGCTAAATAATATGTTCTTCACCAACAGACACCTAGTAAGCAGTGGGCATCTGTTCAGCAGACGCATCATGCCAGGCTCTGTTCAGGAGCTGGCTGTAGCCGGTTGGAGAAGACAGTGTGTCCCCATGTCAGCCAGGGCTGAAGTTTACACTGTCACTCTGGACAGGCTCCTTAGCCTTGGCACGCTGACATGGGGGGCTGGATGGGTCTCCTAGTGGGGCTGGATCTATCGTGTTGTTTCCTAGTGGGTAACAGTGGACTGAAGCTTCTGACTCTGGAAATAGAGACTTTGCATCTCTCAGCAGAGTTTCATGTAGCAGAGTTCCCCAGGCCTGGAGCATTCAGTCTTGAGGTGGGAAGTGTACAGGAAACCACCCAAGCCCTCAGGTGGGAGGCTGAGCTAGCAGGTAGGAGCTGCAGGAAGTGTTACCTTTCTGCCTTCCTGAAGATATTCTATTAAAGGTTTATTTAAAAAAAATTGTTTGGAAGGCACTGTTAGAATCTCTGCTCTGCTCTTCCCTGGCCGTGCCATCAGCTTTCTGCTCGGGGACTGAAGGGGGCAGGTCGAGTGGCAATGCCGTTGGGGACACATTGGCTGCAGTCTCTCCACAGAGGCACATCATCAGAGGCCCAATTTCAATTCTGTCATGTGGGTGAGAAATGGGGACCTGGCCCCGAGGCAAAATGGTGTCCGTGTTTTTGAAGATGGAAGGCATTAAGACAGGAGCATTTCCATGATTTATTAATCTGTTTATCCTGTCAGGGAGGAAACCTGTCAGATGTAGATGAGTGGGATGTGACTGGGGTGAATGAGGGTCCCCTCTTCTGTCTGGAGAGGCCCTCTCTTGCAGGTAATTTGATGGGCTTGACTCAAACTTTTAATCATGCAATTTCAGTTGATGCATAGGGTTTTCCTCTCAAAGCTTGCTGCATGTTGTTAATTAAATGTCCTTAGACTGAAGGGCTTATTTGCAGTTTTTGCTCAGCTGAATGCTGGCAGGATTTGTAGTGTAGCTTGTTCCTGGGCTGTAAGGTGGGAATATGCCTAGGTACCAGGTGAGCTGGACTGGCCCAACTTTACCCTCCTGGGGACAGTCCCCTCAAGGTGACCAGGGGATTAAAGCTTGTTAAAAACCAAAAATCATGGAGATCCCCGAGTGGCTAAGTGGTTTAGTGCCTGCCTTTGGTCCAGGGTGTGATCGTGGAGTCCCAGGATCAAGTCCCATGTCAGGCTCCTTGCATAGAGCCTGCTTCTCCCTCTGCCTGTGTCTCTGCCTCTCCCTCTCTCTGTGTCTCTCATGAATAAATAAAATCTTAAAAAAAAAAAGACAAAAACCAAAAATCAGGGGCATCTGCATGGCTCAGTGGGTTAAGCATTTGCTTTCGGATCAGGTTGTGATTTAAGGGTCATGGGATCAAGCTCCATGTCAGCCCTGAGTTGGGCTCCCTGCTCAGCGGGGAGCCTGCTTTTCCTTTTCCCTCCTCACCCCCACCCCTGCTCCTGCTCCCTCGATCTTATCTCAAATAAATAAAATCTAAAAGAACCCACAACACCAAAAATCAACTGAGTAAATTTGAAGATCTAATTGGCTTTATGCACGACTCATCAATTGGGCAGCGTCCTATTTAGCCAACAGAAAGGAGCTATAGGGAGCTGTAAAAAGTGAAAGGCTTTTATAGATACAATGGGGAAGGAAGAAGTTTCTAGCAAAGAGAAACTTTTTCAGGCAAGGTACCTTCCTGTGTGTGTGGGGGTGCAGAGGGTCTACCAGGAGATCACCTCACTGGTGCTGACCAGGGAATTCCAGATCCACCCACTCAGAGCTCCAAGCCCGGGAGAGTGGGAACTGCAGTTGGGTCAGCGTCCCTTGGTTTGCTGACTGGGGCTTAGCATAGGTGACTATAGGGCCTTTTGGGTTTTCCTAACAAGCTGTGGAGCTGCCCTGTGCTCTCACCCGTGGGAGGCTTTTACTTCCACGTGATTCTGGTCGGTCCTGAGCAGAATTTGCCATTTCTACCTGCCTAATCTAGCCTTTACCTTTGAACTCTGAACTTGAGGGCGGGATCGTGTTTTCAGGCTCCTTAGAAATTCTTTAGCACGATGCTGTTCCCACACCAAAGGGTCCATAAATTATATTTGGAAGAGACCATGTGCCCTTCACGGCCAGTAGTGCTAGGGCAACACCCCTCAGACCTCGGGTCATGTTCAGGAAGTGGCACTTCCACCACTGACCCTCCCACTTGAAGATGGGGTCTTTGCAGACGGACAACAGCAGGGCTCTGCTCCTGTTGTTTTGGTCTCAGAGCAGTTGTTTTTGGGGTAAACGGAAAGGAGAGGGAGCAGCCATAAATTTGAACCTGGGACATGTGGAAGCAGCTGGTCCCAGGGCCTCCAGGCAGAGCAATTTCAAGGTGACCTCTGGGTAGGAGATGACTGTGGCTTTGCATCATGGTTTAAGGTATTTGTTTCACTGCCAAAGGAAAAGTGGGTAGTGTTCCTAACACGGATGTGCACAGGTATAAATATAAGAGGTGAGACAGTGACAAACCCAACTCTGCAGTGGGGCTCTCCAAAACAGTTCTTGAGTCTTAGAAACAGAAACATAATTCTCTTTTGGTCCAACCACCTGTCAGCTGTAAGTGGTCATTATTTCATCATTTTGCAATAAAAGATAATAGAATAACGATTTATATCTCATGGCTGATGTTTTAATGTGTCTCTCTGTTATCCTGGGCTGACAGTCTGTGATTACAGTAAACGTTTTCCTGGTGACACCACGGTAATGACTCATTAATGGGGGATTAGTCCACGTTTAAATCACATCGCAGCAGCCCTGCCTTACCGCTACCTGCTTGGAGGGGGGTGGTCTTTGTGTTGGGGGCGGGTGCCACACCCATGCTGCCCCAGTGCAGATGCGATTCCGGGGACCTTCCGTGTCCAGAGCCACAGCTCAGTGCCTCCATCTAGATTTGTTCTGCAAACCCCGGCAGCGCCTCTGTCCCCATCTTCTGTGCCTACAATGTTTATTAGTTTTAAATAAAAGCAGCCAGACCGGGCATGATGAAGTTGAAGGAAGCAACCGTCGAGCAGAGGCACTGTCTCTCCTGAGCAGGAGTGCACATCGCAGGGAGGTTGGACGCAGGTGGATCTGACCCCTTCCACCGCCCCAGCTGGGGCTCCATTTGCATCCGAGGGAACGTAACAGGTGGAAGAGAGACTTGAATACTATCTACTTAGCTTAGATTCAAAAAGAAAAAAATCTTGTAAGAAAATGATGTTAGGTGCTTTTTGTCATAAAAAGATGTTAGTCGGGCTCCGAACTGGGTATAATTACAAAGCATCTCCTAAAATCTAGGGATCCTGCTTAGTTTAAACAAAATTAGTTTAGGTGGAACTTCATAATGGTTACCCACAAAACGGGTTAGATCCAATATTGGCGAGTTGTTTTGAAGTTTTACGTGGTGAGAGCTCTGTGAAGTAGCTCAGCAGGTGTGTGTGTTTGCAGTGACTGGGTCCTTGTCGGGCAATGGGGTGGTGTGCGCGACAGGTGGTGTGTGGAAGGCCTGCCATCTGTCATTTCCTGTGGGTCAGAAGCTCCAGGAGCGAAGCAAATAGTCTGCTCTCTTGGGTGTTGGGTGCTCTGGAATGTTTCTTGACTCCGAGGGAGCAAGTTTACCGTGCCTGTTCTCTCCTGCGGTGCCCTGGGAGGGACGCGGTGTTCCACACGGGCACACACATTCATAGGAGGGCAGAGCGAGGGCGCCTGTACCTTTTCTGTATGCTCTCTGCAGCTGGTGGATGGTCAGTCTGTCACCAAAGTTGTGGTTTCTGTTTTGCAGCCCTTGTACTTTCACACGTCCTTGAACCACCCTAACGTGGTGGCTGTGGTTGAGGTGGTCACCGAAGGCCGGAAGCAGGATGGCTCTCTCCAGGCTCTGTCATGTGGCTTTGGAATTCTTCGGATCTTTGGCAACAAACTGGAATCTCCTACCTCTGCCTCCCAGGACAAGCGGTACCTGCCTCGTCTTCTTCATCCTTGGAGTTTTCCAGCATTGTTTTGTGGAGATTTCCTGCTCTGTCATTGGCTGTAACAGAAAGCTTTGCAATTGTCAGCTTGTGTTGTGGTTTCTTCCTAACCGTGTGTTGCCTGGGAGCTTTTCTGCTGTGTGGTAACTGTTTGCCATTTCTCAGTGAGCCAAGGAAGTGTCCTTCAGGCTGATGTAGGAACTGATGTAGGATGAAGTGAGCTCTCACTTATTCCTGTAGGGTTTTAGGCCAGTGACCCAAACTCTTGACTGATTTCACTCATCGGGGCATGAGAGAGAACGCTACACATGTCATAAGGTTGTGTGGGTGCTAAATAATATGTTCTTCACCAACAGACACCCAGTAAGCAGTGGGCATCTGTTCAGCAGACACATTGTGCCGGGCTCTGTTCAGGAGCTGGCTATATAGCAGGACAGAGAAGACAGTGTGTCCCCATGTCAGCCAGTGCTGAAGTTTACACTGTCACTTTGGACAGGGTTCCTCAGCCTTGGCATGCTGACATGGGGGCCAGGACAAGTCTTTGCTGTGGGGGCGTCCTCGTGCCCTGTGGGGTGTCTGAGAGCATCCCAGGCCTTACCCACCAGATGCCAAAGCCCTCTCCCCCCTGCACCCACCCCTAGCCATGACAATCAAAAATATCTCTGGACATTACCAGATATCCTCTTGGAGATGGTATCATCCCTGGTTGAGAACC
The DNA here is from genome assembly GCF_048418805.1 of Vulpes vulpes. Classification (NCBI taxonomy): domain Eukaryota; kingdom Metazoa; phylum Chordata; class Mammalia; order Carnivora; family Canidae; genus Vulpes; species Vulpes vulpes. Next base: position 161,323,939 of record NC_132791.1, on the reverse strand, counting down.
AGTGCTCTAGATACACAACCATGAAGATTCCTCAAATGCTGTCTTTCTTGGGACATTTCAGATATTAGAAATTTCCCTGGTGTACTTTTTCTAGGTGCCTGGGTCTTGCGTGTGTCGGGAGGAGTACTGTCTGTGTGTTGGAAGCATGTGGCCCGGGGGCATGGGGGGGCTGCTGCTTTGCTCACCTGTCTCTCCTGCAGAGGATGTGATTGTATGGTGTTGACACAGCTCTAGTAGGTGTGGAGTGAGAAGCATCACTGATGTTTCCTGGCTAAATGCAGGATGCGGAGGGTTGACATGTGCTCTGTGGTCTTGCTTTGCAGGTTGAGGCTGTATCACGGCACTCCCCGAGCTCTCCTGCACCCGCTGCTCCAGGACCCTTTCGAACGTAAGAGACAAGGCCTGGCCTGGCCTGAGGTGTTGCTGTGAAGTCCTCTCATTCTCCCTATGACTTTCCTGGTGTTACCTGCTTTGACTCCATCTTGTTCTCTTTCTCTGTGTAAACCATTATCAGCTTAGCTGATTTATTTAAGGGATTAGGGCAAAAAGTGTCTTGAGCTTAGATGGTTGACGTAACTGAAGGAACTGTAAGCACTAGCCTGAGGGGAAGGTGTTGCTTTGTGCAGACGGCCCTGGGAGAGGCAGCCCCAGAACCTCCTGGTGGGAGGGATGTGGGCCTCCTGGCCTCTGGGGCGGTGGCCTGTCCACCTGACAACCACTACAAGTAGTTGTTGTCTATCACTGGCCATGGCCATGCTAGTACCAGAAGCCTTTCACCGTGAGGCCCACTGGTTATGTCCAGCACGGCAAAGCCTAAATGCACAGGAACGTCCTTCAGGGATGCCTGCCATCTTCCATGAGGCCCAGCAGCTGCAGGGGTGGGGGTGGGGGGTGTCTTAGGCAGAGCAGGGGGCTTCCTGCCATGCCTCTGTGACCTGAAGGGCATGTGACCTACTCTGGCTCCTGGCCACTTGAACGATGGGGAGGGGGCACCTGGTGGAAGCCATCTTGGAGGCCCCTGGTGGAGACCTGACCTGGCCCAGGGCCAGGATGTGGAGGGGTCCAGTGGTTGGAGGTAGATCTGTTGGGGAGGGTGACTTTCTGTGTCTTTGAGTTGTTGCCTGGATTCTGTGATGGGAATTTTGAGCAAGCCCCATCCCTTCCACTGCCTGCTGAGTTTGACAGAAATGTCACAATAGAGGAGCAATTAGTTTGAAGCTTAATGTTATTGATAAAGATTGGCTTTTACATTATTTCTCAATTGAGTCTGATCGTTACTTTGCCAGTATTTGTGTCCTACAGCATCCTTAGAATCAGGGCTTTTTTTTTTTTTCATTTAATTTTTAATTTTATGTTAAGTAGGCTCTATGCCCAATGTGGGGCTTGAACTCACAACCCTGAGATCAAGAGTCGCGTGCTCCATTGACTGAGTTAGCGCAGTGCCCCAGGGTCAGGACCTTTGGAAGGACACACACCATCAGGACCTTGTCCTGGGAAGCATTGGAAGATTGTGTGGCTGTGGCAGTGCCTGAGGAGCTATGTGGCTGGTAGCTCACCTTCTCGTGGGCATTTCCAGAAATGTACACGTTTCTTGCCTGAATGGTCAATACATTCACATGATTCAGAATTAACATAAAAGGATGCCTGGGTGGCTCAGTGGTTGAGCGTCTGCCTTTGGCTCAGGTTGTGATCCCTGGGGTCCTGGGATTAAGTCCCACATCAGACTCCCTGCAGGGAGCCTGCTTCTTCTTCTGCCTATGTCTCTGCCTTTCTCTGTGTCTCCCATGAGCAAATAAATAAAATCTTAAAAAAATAGCATAAAAAAGTATAACAAGGTTCAGTGAGCTCCCCTGCCCCTGCAGTGTTCTGCTCTCCTTCCCCCATACCCCAGGCAGCCCCTCTGAGTCTCCTGGACCCTGGGGGGTCTTTGTACCAGGACAGGAGCAGAGGCGCATGTCCATCTCATTTTTCTCATTAACAGTTTATTCTAGAGAAGGTTTGTTTGGTCTTGGTGTTGAGAGAGCCCCTCGTTCTCCCTATGACCTCATGGTATGTTGTTGAGTTGTTGAGTGTGTGTTCTGTGTTGACTGAGTGGCCCTGCCAGTGGATACCGGGCAGACCCAGGGCCCTGGGGCTGGGTACGTTGCTGGTGTGGACACCTCTCTTTTGTATATGTGCCCAATAACTGTGGGTTGAGCTCCTGGAAGCTGCAGTGCTCGGTCTGGGGGCTAGTCTGTAACATTTCTTCTGTTTGCCTTCCATGGAGGCCCAACCAGTGTCTCTCCAGCCGGCCACACGAGAGGGTACCTCTCAGGGCACTTAAAAATTTAAAGTTAGCAGACCCTATGTGTGTAGTCATTAGGTAATAAAAATATAGTTTTCATTAATTGCTTTTCCTAATGAATGCAGTTGGTCATATTGGGAAATAGCCTAAAAGCCAATCTTTATCAATAAAATTAAGCTTCAGACTTTAGCTCTTTTCTTATGAAATCATGTAGCTTGCCTCAGGAGGTGGTGAGGCTCCTGTCAGTGGAAAAAATCAAGGCCAAGCAAGGTTTTGGTGGGGATGAGTAGAGGGCATGTCCTGGTTCCTCTCAGCTTCTGGGCCCTGTGATTCTGGACTCTGCCTCTTGCACCCCAGGTTCTGTTCTGTTGGTTTTGTTCCCTCCAGCTCCCTGAGCACTGTGTCTGGGCCTTTCTCAGCTGCTGCTTTCTCAGGGTGCTCTCCCTCTTCCCCTAGCTTGCTGTGCGTTATGTATACCTTTCTCAGGGTCCGATCGTATTGTCCTTTGTGCTGTGGGTATCTGTGTTTGTGTATCGGTTGCCCAGATGAGCACATGTCCTCGAGGCGGGGCTCTGTCTTGGTCTCCTGCCTCTCCCAGGGCCTAGTCCCAATGCTCTGTGGGACTCCAGGGTGCAGGTGCTGAGGGGAAAGGGTCCCTTGCAGTCCCCCGCTGAGCTGGGGACCAGGCAATGCTTGGACTTCACACCTTGGGCGGAGAGGCAAGCAGGAGAGATTTCACTATGTTGCATTAAAAGCAAGTATCTCTGTTATTGCAGTTTTAGTAGAGAGTTACTAAGGATTTAGTAAGGATTAGTTTGCTTTTTAGGCTGAACTAACAGAGCGATTCCCCCATCTCCATGGAAAAATATGTTTCCTGTTTGTGGTGTTTCTTAGATGCTCAGTTTATTGGCTGGTTTGACTGAAAGGGCCTTTAGTGCCAACTCTCATATAGGTGTTTTCTCCTACAGAAAATAAACACATGACCCCCATTGAAAGCTGCAGCCTGCAATACGCCCTGAGGCCACACCCACTCCTGGAGCCCGTGTTCCATCTTCTTCCCCAGAACCTTCTGGTGTCTGGTCTGCAGCACATCCCTGGCCTCCTTCCAGCTCATGGAGAAAAGGGTAAGGGGTGCTCTGTCTCCCTCTATTTGGTGAGTCTGTATTAGTTTGGTGGTCAGACCTTGCAGGGAGCAGGCTCTGTGCTATGAGGTGGGCTGGGTGTGGCTAGGCACCCTTAGCAAATGGGAGGAGAGAGAGGAGAGGAGGAAGGGAGGAGGGGAGGAGGGAGGAGAGGGGAAGGGAGGGAGGGGAAGGTGGAGGTGGGAGGGGAGGAGAGGGAGGAGGGCAGGGCACAGGTCCCTTCAGAGCGGTGTCTCTCATCCCTAAAGTTGCTTCTGTGTCCTTACTTGGGAAATGCTGTCATAAGATCCATCGTTCGCATTTTCATGACCAAGGTTGGGAAAACGGGAAAACCACTGTTGTTAGTTCCCACCCTTGCTGGGCCGCCATATCAGAGGCTTGATTATCGTTATCTTTAAATTGTGGCAAAATAGACATAACATAAATCTACTGTTCTAACCGTTTGTAAGTATGCAGTTCAGGGGCATTAAGGATGTTCATCTTGTTGTACACCCACCACCACCACCACCATCCACTCCAGAACTTTCTCATGTCCCTGGACTGAAACTCTGTCAATCCCTCAATAATGACTCCCCGTGTCCCCTCCCCAGCCCTGGCCGCCCCACTGCCCTGCTTCCTGCCTCTGTGAATTTGACTCCTCCAGGCTCCTCCTCTGAGGGAAATAGTCCATATTTGCCCTTCTGTGGCTGGGTTATTCCACTTGGCATCGTGTCCTCAAGGTCCATCCTTGTTGGGTCATGTGTTGGAATTTCCTTCCTTTGTAAGGCTGAATAATATTCCATTGCAGGGATGGACCACATTTTGTTTCTCTGTTTACCTTTCAATGGACAGGATGCTTTTTGGCTGTCGTGCATAATGCTGCTGTGAATGCGGGTGAGCCATGGCTTGAGTATTTTTGAAAACCGAACTCCACGTGAAAGCCTCCGGGCTCTGTCTTGGTGTGTTTAGAACTAGGTTCTCCAGTGGTGGATTAGCCAGGAGGTCTCTGCAGAGATATGCTCTGCTCCTCGGTTCTGCTGATGGGCCTTGATCTGAACTTCATGCTCCTTCCAGGCACTTCCGGAGGCTCTCCGTCTGGCTGTCTGAGGTATCCAGGAGAAGGTGCCACACTCATCCTTCCCCACCTGGTGCTACTGGAACCTCTTGTGTGGGGTGGGCTGGCTCCCTGTTCCGTTCTGGGGAGAGCAGGATTGGGCATGAGTGTGAGCTGGAAGTGCCGAGTTTTGACCTAGAATAGGAATACTCAAGACCCCCAAAAAAAGAAGTAGCTCAGCTCCAGTATGGGAATGTTTTCAGTAACAACGTCCCTGCACATGGCTCAGTGTCCTAGTCAATACTGGGGCCCAGACATTGTTATCTGAGTTGGTAAATTTCTGGGATGGGCCCATGGTGGTCAGCCCATTACCAGGTCACTATTTTTCCAATGTTGCTAAGAAGAGATGATGACACACCAGAAATGATAGCTATGAACAGGAACAAGTCTGAGGAGGGTCCCACCTCTGGATTTGCCATGGCTTACCAAGCAACCACCCTCCCCCAGCTCCCCCAACCCCCTGCCCCCTGCCACCAGCCCCATATAGGAAGTCTTTTCACACTCCAGAATTTGCTTATGTCCTCTCGAAAGAGAAGACGGGGTCAAGCAGGGAGATAGAATGTTGCATGGTCACTGCCATTGAGATTGAAAACATGACAATCCACGTGTGACTCTGAGGCCTCGGCCCTCTCGGTCAGGGAGGGCCCATTGTGCCACTGTGCTATGTCCTGATGTCAAGAACCTAGGTGCACGCCTGCCTAAAACTCAGCTTACATGTCCTTCTGACCTGGGCTTCTGGGTGAGCAGAGTGTTGGTGGGGGCTCAGGTGTGTCCCTCACTCTATGACTTGCCAGTGGGTGTCAGTAGAGCTGCAGATAAAACCTGGACCTGCTGAAGCTCATCTGGAGCCTGGTCCTATGTCATTCCTGTGGTGGCAATGGGCAGCTCTGGTGGCCCCGAGTTTATTCTCAGTGTCTTATGTCGGCCTGGGGCATCAGAGGCGCTAGCTGCAGAGTGGGGCATGCTCCAGCTCCTCACCCTGAAGGGTCATGTCTTCAGAAGCCATCTGAGCCCCCTCCTGTAGAGCGGCCAGTTGATCACTGGGACACTTACTGGGTGCAGGCAGCGTCTGGGAAATTGCTGTTGTTTTAATCTGTTGTTTATATTTATTTATTTATTTATTTTTAAAAGATTTTATTTATTCATGAGAGATACAGAGAGAGGCAGAGACACAGACAGAGAGAGAGGCAGAGAGAGAGAAGCAGGCTCCATGCAGGGAGCCTGACATGGGACTTGATCCCGGGTCTCCAGGATCATGCCCTGGGCTGAAGGCAGGCGCCAAACTGCTGAGCCACCTAGGTGTCCCTAATCTTTTGCGTAAAAGCTAATGACCAGGGACCCTAGAAGTGGAGCCGGAAAGTGCCCGGATGGGCAGGAGCACTCACTTCACGTGGGCAGGAGCATACTCCCTCTTCTTGGGGAGAAAGGACCGGAACACAGCTTCTCACCAAGTCCTCCGGTGACCATCTGAGAAAAGGAACTGGTTTTGCTCTGCCTTCCCTGGATGTGCAGGACGCCAGGCTGATCTGTGCTCTCAGCCATGCAGGCACTGTGCCGGCTTTCTGATGCCGTTCTTGTCTGTGTTATAAATCCTGCCCAGGGTCTTCTGGGCTTTTGTGACTCACTCTTGGAAAAGTGTTTCTTTGCTGAATAATATTTTATAGCCCTGAGAGGGCCAAAGGCAGTGACTGCTACCAGCTTCAGTGGTGGAATTCACGTGCAATTTGGAGAAGGTCTGATTTTATTTTGGTGCCATATGGGGATGTGGATATTTGTTCATTTGTAAAATATCACACAATACAGGAAGACTGAGTTGTTAACTAAATTCTTTATTGAGGTCAGTCTAGATTCACATGTGGTTTTAATAATGCAGAGAGACTCCATGTGTCCTTTGCCTGGTTTCCCCCAAATTGTAGCACAAAGTCACGACCAGGATACCGATGTTGACACAGTCTCCAACCTTCCTCCGGTCTTTCACTTTGACTCACTCAGTTCTGTGAAGACTGACTTTGGAAGAGTGATTTTCAGCCTGGGAATGGCTGGAAATGAAGGTCTTAGCTGTGTTGTGCTGGTGGCTCTTTGTCACTCCCCAGAAGGGAGGCAGGCCTTTCCCCTCGGGTGGCTCTCAGAGGGAGGCTCTCAGCATCTGGCCAGATTAGCAGGTGCTGCCAATGCATCATCTCTTCCTGCAACTTGGAAATCCACGCACCCTCCCTCTCGTGGTCTCCTCGGCCTGGTTCTGACCGTTTCACTTGCTTTGGTTTGACAGACCTGGACAGCTGTGTCAGCACCAGGGTCGTTGCACACATGCTGTGGCTCCTGAAAGCTGCTTCTTTCAAGGAGAGCTCCCGTGGCCTGGCTCAGAGTGAGTCTCCGCATGGAGGCTCCTTGGTTGCAGATCTGCATGCTGCCTCTGTCTTTGCGGGGATGGTCTCAGGAGATCAGGACCAGAAAGATGTCTGTTGTTTGGGGGAAGGCTCAGATTGCTCATCCTGCCCTGGAGTGGGTGCAAGGTTTGCATAAAGTAGCTGAGTGCACTGGAGGCTTCGTTGTAAATATAATTTGGAAGCCTGTTTTCTAACAGTGGCCCTGAAGGCTAGGTGAATGCCAGGACTGCCTAGAGTCCTGAGCGAGGCTTCCTGGCTGGGTGCTCAGGGAGTGCAGGGCTCCTGGCCCACTTCTCACAGCGCTGTAGGGCTGGAGGAAGCAGAGGGCCTCACACTCCCCTGAGCTGGCTGACACCACGCAGGTATCTGAAGCAGACAAAGCAGCCTTTGCCGTGGGCTCTCCTTTCCAGGTCTGCCTCCTCATCTGTTACATCAGAGCTTGGTAGAGCTGAGAAGTGGGGTGTCAGAAGCTCGTGCCCGCCAGTCTGCCACGAGGTGGCCCATTCTGGTGGTATCCCACGTGGTCCTCCCAAGTCCCTGCTCAGGAATCTCCTGAGGTGCTCCTTAAAAATGCTGCTTCCCCCACCCCACCCACCCTCCATCCAAGTATCTCAGTGGCTGTGGGCCTTCTCCTAGGCTTCTCTGGGCCACTCGGTCCTTGCTGGGATTCACCTTCTGGATTGTGCCATGTTACTGTGGGTTGTGGGTAGGTGGGGGTAGGCAGGGGTGGTGGTGGGGTGACAAGAGGAGAGCTGGCTCCTGCCCTGGTGTGAGCTCCAGTTTTAATACGACAGAGGTCATCTTTGCTGAAAGTCCTCCCTTCCAGGCTTGCTCCCTGGGGAACCACCCTGGAGAAAGCAGTGCTCCAACTTCGGTGTATCCTTTTATCCTCTCCCTGGTTCACCAATGCTTGGGTTTGTCCATGATTCATCCGCGGAAGGCTCATTGGATGGATCCGTGTGCACAGATACTGAGCCAGGGGGAGGGCACAGCATGGGGCTCTTAGTGCTCCTGTCTTGGACAGATGGAAGCAAGGGCAACGTCACGTCTCGCCACAGCCATCAAAGGCAACAGGTGTTTTAGCAATGTGGATGGCTCAGACTCTTTCCGCTCCTGCCTGGGTCACCCTCTAACTGGTCTCATTCTGTTGTTCCTCTTGCAACACTGTTTGGTGGGGTGCATTCTGGGGAATCCACTGCCCTTCCAGGAAAGCTGCGTCCTGGGGAGGCCGTGGGACCCTGTTAGGACCTCGTGGAGAGCTTGTTGGGCACCTGGGGGCATTTCTGAACGCTTCTCTTAAGGATGTCACTACAGGGAGTTCTTGCCTGTCTGCGCCTGTAATCCCTGGTTTCTCGGCAGTGCATGTGTAGGGATCCCTGAGGGCAGGGGCTCTGGATTCCTGAAGGAACATTGCTGTTTTTGGGGATTGCATTCCTGCCCAGAGCCTTGGCAACAACCATATGAAAAATAGCCCCAGTCACAGAGTGTGCGGGCCATGAGTCTCCCCGTCCCCCGCCTCACCCCAGTTCCCTAACCCCAGTTGCTGAGGTTGGGTGGTAGAGTGAACGGGGTGACACTTCAGAGTGAATGAGGTGACGTTTCAGGGTGACACTTCAGACGGTGAAGCTGTTGTGAGGGGGATGCAGGAGGGAGCAGGGAACCACCTGAGTGCGGGGTGGGCCTCCAGGCTCCTAACCTCTCCCAGCCTCTGCCGCTGCCCTTTCCTGCATAAAATGGGGACTTTCTTGGGACCTGCCCTTGGAGATGCATGTGGGGAGCAAAGAAGTAAGCCGATGGAGCTCAGCGCTGAGAACTTAGGAAGCACCAGGCCCCAGGACCTGTTTTTCTTTATTCATAGGATACTGTCCTCACCCTGGCCGCTCCTCTGCAGTGGAGCATCCTGGGAGGCCTGCTCTGTCCTCTGAGTGAGAGCCATTCTCCAGTGCCTGTGATTTTCACAGGACATGGCCTGGAGAAAGCCGGCCAGATGCAACCTGGCCCTGCCCTGCCTCCTGGGCCCCTCAGGATCTGGAAGGTTCTGCCCTGTGCATATGTGGCTCCTTGGTCTGATCTCCTGGTGGAGGAACCATCTTTCCTCTCCCTGTCTGACTTCTGTGTGTGGGGCTCCCTTCCTCACATCTCTGTGAGACTAGAGTCAAGGCTCCTTTTTGCTAATGGCTGTGGGCCTGGGGGCCACCTGTCAATGGGGAGCTGGGCAGAGCCTGCTTCCTGCCAGGACTGAGCCTCTTCCAGAAGCCCTGGACTCCGCCACCTTCTGGATGCCCAGATTTGCTCATCCTACTGTACTGTTGTCTAGAGGGGCAGGCAACAGCACAGTAGTGGAGATTGGTGAGGGGCGGGTGGCTTCCCTGTCGGACAGGCAGTGGCCCCAGCACACCGGCAAGTCTGTCTCTGCTGCTGCCCCATCTCTGGAAGGGCTGGCATTGGTTGGCGCCCCTGGGGTCCCACCTGAGTCCCCTGCTCCCAGAGCAGCCCGTCTTTGTTTCTCTTGGGTTCTGTATCTGTGAATCTATTCACTCCCTGAAGTTCTCACAGTACTTTCCTGGTCATTTGGGGATGTGTATTAGCTTCAACATTTGAGTCTCCCTCACTCACATTCTGTGGGTATGGTAGCCTCGGACAAGTCACTTAGAGTGTCTGAGCCCTGTTTCTCTTGTAAAATAGAGAATAGAATGTACAGGGATGAGCCATGCCGAGGCTTTAAGATGAGTCTGATGAGCTATGTGTGTACATGTGTGTGCCTTTCCTCGGGAGCTATGACCCTGTGTTCGTGGCTGTGAATGGTATTAGCTCTGTCCCCACAGCACTGTCCTGAGTGGGGGGCTGTCGCCTGGCTTCCACAGCTGAGGACACAGGTTTAGAAACTGGGGTTGGCCCCTAGGCCCTGGCCCCAGAGTGCCTGACCACCCGTTGCCTTCCCTTGTTTCAGGACACACGCCTTCTACCTGCGGGTAGGATGTACTCAGCACGCCCAGCAGGCAGTGGTGTCTGCTCGGGCCTGGCCTCTTCCTGCTGATGGGCCCTGGTTTGATGATGGTCCCTCGCTCCTTCTCTGTGCCCAGAGGGCCACAGCTGCCCTGTCTCGTCATCCCCAAAATCCTCCATGAGCACCCCCGTGCTGCTGTGTGCCCTGTGGCCTGTTGCTAGGGAGGCCCATGATGGAGGACGTGGCTTGCTGCCCTTGGAACTGGTGGTGGAAGTGTGCTGCTTTAGCTCCTTCCTCTCTTTCCTTGTCGGTCCTCTTTCTCCTTTTTTTTTTTTTTTTTAAGATTTTATTTATTTGTTCAAGACAGACACACACACACACACACACACAGAGGCAGAGACATAGGCAGTGGGAGAAGCAGGCTGCATGCAGGGAGCCCGATGTGGGACTCGATCCTGGGACTCCAGGATCACACCCTGAGCGGAAGGCAGATGCTCAACCCCTGGGCCACCCAGGCGTCCCTTCTCTTTCTCTGGTGGAGGGTCTCAATTCAGGACATGCCTCAGACACTTGTTGGCCATTTCATGAAAGGTTGGACTCTATGTTTTGCTCTTTAAAGAAAAATTGTGGTAACATAGATGTAGCGTCACACTTGCCACTCGAACCATGTAAACCGTGCAGTCTGCGGCCACCACTACCGTTTGCCTCCAGAATGTCTCATCTCACAAAAACTGCAGCTCAGCCCCATGAGACACTAGTGCCCAACCCCTCCCCAGCCCCTGGCACCCGCCCTTCCACCTTCTGACTCTGATTTTACCACCTTAGGGCTTCTTGTGAGTAGATTGTCTAGGATTTGCCCTTTCGGTGACTATCTCATTTCACCGAGCTCCATGTCTTCCAGGTCCATCCAGGTGTCAATTTCCTTCCTTGTTAATGCTGAATAACATTCTGTGTGGATGGACCACATTTTCCTTATTTTCATCTGTTGCTGGTCACTTGGGTTGTCTTTAACCCTTGGCCATGGTGAATAACTATACCTATACTTTGCGTGGGTTCTGATTCCTCCACAGAGCAGCTTCAACACTTCTTTTTAAATTCAGAAAGGAATGTGCAACGTTTCTTAGAAGCATAAGAAATTGTGAAATATGAGAATCTAATACATATTTGTGATGAGGAAGGGGTAGAAAACCATAAAGAAGGAAATAATCTGTGATTACTTCTCATACGTATCCATGTATGCATGTAAATGTAGATTTTCAAATAAAATTGGCTTTAAATGATCTCATACACAGTGTTACATCGTTTTTACCTGCAATATTATGATTATTTTTCAATCATTAAGTGATCTTTGACAATAGGAGTTTCATTCCTGTTTTATACGGAGGCATGGTAACTTGTTTAACATTCCCCATCCTAGGGAGCATTTGGTTGTTTCTTATTTTTTTTCTGTTATAAATAATGTTTAATGAGTATTCTTGTGCATAAAGCTTTGCTCCCACATTCGATTAATTTTGCCGAATAGGTTCAAAATATGGAATTAGTGGGGCAGAGGGCGGCTGTGGAGATTCTGAAGGGTCTCAGTGCACGCAGAGGCGAAGATGGGATCACCTCTGGCTGTGCTGATTGACCTCCTGGCAGGACGACCAAGGGCTCTCACCACGACAGTTCCCTCTGCGCTGAGTCTTCTGCTGATGTTTCCTTTCTCTAACTTTGGAAATAGTTCTTAAAATCTAAGGCTTTGCTCCTTAATTCTTACGGGTAAAAGCTGGGGAAGAGACAGGGCAATAGGGCAGTGACGGGATGGGAGGGCAGAGTGCGGGGTGTGGAGGTGATTGGCTTGGCCTTCGTGCCTGAGTTGGAGGGGAGGTCTCTGCTCAGACTGGACCATGCCTTTCACAGCCCACGGTTGATGCACCTGCTCTGTGCCGGGCACCCAGCTGTGTGCCAGGAACCTACCGCCCCTTCTGTCCTCATGGAGCTCACAGTCCGGGGCAGCTCCCCCACCCAGATGGGGACTTTTCTTGTGGTGCCAGCCCAGACGGTGTTTTTGCTTGTTGGCTTAATGTGCTCATGAGTATTTCTTCATGTTTCCAAATGGTTCAAGGTAAACGTACAAAAATAAGAAACGGCATCACTGGCTGTGTTCTTGCTAGAGAGGAAGTTAGCGATAAAGGGAAACCAAGCTGATAGGAACAGATGTTACCCTGCATTCAGTGATCTGTGTTCTTTGGATTGCTGAATTATAAAATGTGTTCCTGGAGGAGGGTGGGGGCAGAAATTGGGTTGTAATTGAAATCTGGGCTTGGCGTCTTGGTGTGAATGGGGGTGGCTTCTGATTTAGGGCTCTGAGTGCTGTGCCTGTGGTTTCTTCTCCGCCTGGAGGGCCTGGCACCATGGCCTGGACCTAGGTGGGTGAGAGGCCCTGAGTGCTTCTGGTGGTCCTGTCCCCACGGATACTCTACATGCACCCCCTCATTTTTTCAGGGGACACCCTCCGAAAGCCTCGCCTTCAGAAGTCTGTCACATGGTACTTGGATGATTTATTCTTCACGCTGTATCCTTCCCTTGAGAAGTTTGAGGAAGAGCTTCTGGAACTCCTCATCAGTGATAACTTCCGGGAGGTACTGTCCTACATGGTGGAGCTTAATCTGAACAGTGGAGATGTGGGCAGGGCAGAGGTGGGGACGCTGCCGGTCTCTGACACCGCCAGGGTGGACGGTCCAGCCACAGTCTTGTGTGGTTCCTCTTTTAGTGGCGGAAGGGGATGTCTAACCCGTTGTTTTAACTTAGGTGCGATTACCGTGAGACCCTAATGTTAGTTTTGTTATATCTTAAAGCAGTCTTCATGTAAAAGTAAATTAAATCACCAAATGAGCTTAGGGAGACCAATAAAATGATCAGCATTTATAAAGGACATTTTCAAGATATTTGGCTCATTCCAAGGAGACGACTAGAAGTCTTAGTCATTTTATCCCGGCAGACCCACTTTCTGTGAAAGGGACTCCCCTCACAGGGTCCAGGTCTGCCTACCCATCTGATGTGCTGCCATGAAGTCTTGGTGGTCACAGGTCACAGTGTGTCCCCACTGTGGCCTTTGGGCTGGTAGCTCATTATCCTGGATGCTCTGCGTCTAGACCCTTGCATGGCTCCCCTTAGGCTTCAGGTCTCTGTGCAAGCTCAACAGTCCTGCAGGCCACTGGAGTGTGCTGATGAGCCCCCCCCCCCCCCCCCCCCCCCGCAAGTCTCTGTAAGTATGTCACCTGCTTCCTTTCTCCGGGTGCTTGGCCCTGCCCACGAGCACCTGGGTTCCTTACCTATTCCTTGCTCTGTTGCCTGTCCGTCTGTGGAGTATTTGCACCAGGAAGACAGGGATGTGGTTGGGTTCACTGCTGTGCCCAAGGTGCTTCAGTGTCAGCCTATCACAGGCCTTTGCTACCTCTCCATCGTGACAACGAGCGATTCCATTGGTAGGTGCCCATCCTAGCAGTCTGGGAAGTCAGCAAGGTCTTAGCTGTACACACATGCACACAAGCACACACATACATGCACACATGCACATGTATGCATAGATGCATGTGCACAGCACACATAGATGAGATGGACTTTTTTTGCTTGCTGCCCATTCTTGACAAGGTAGTTCTATACGATGTCTCATGTGAAGTAGAAACACAGAAAAGAGGATTGACAGAGCACATTTTCTTGCTGTGTTTCCTGCTGTGTTCTTATTGCTCAGAGTGGATCACGTGAGGGTAGAGATGCTTTAGGAGTATCACTGTTGAATTTTGTGTATCCCCCCAAAATCACTTTATTACATATTTTTACTACGTTGTATTTTTGTCCTTAGCCAACCGGTAGCTACTCTGTTTCCTCCATCACTCTGTTTTCATTACTCAGAGACTAATAGGCTGAATTTAGGTCTGTTCAGCTTGATTAATGGGCAGTGAAGAAAACTTGAAAATTCAGGAATCATTTTACCACGATCACGTAATTTAATAAACAGTAATAGCCTGGAGGACTCTCCTGACTCATTTGTTAAAGTGCCTATACATATTTTGTTAAGATGAAACACTTTAATATCCAGCGATCACTCTGGGGCAGATTCTGTGTTTATTGGTTTATGACTTACTGCATAAATGTGCTCCCTCTTCCTGCTGCCCCTTCCATCCCAAGCCTCTGGTGTCTGAGTCTGGGGGAGGATAGAGGCGCCTTGGGGGCAGTGGGCTTCTCTGCCTTGGGGCCCTGGGGCCCTGGTTGCTCATTTGCTGCATCCTAAGAATTGAGCTCAGCCATGGAAACCTGAGTAAGAGTTTGGTGATTCAGGTATCTTCTAGGGGGAGGGTGATATTGCTCTGAGAAGACTGTGCTATGTGTAAAGACCCAAAACTACCTAGAAAATGCCCTGAGGCTGGCGGTTCTCATAGGATTATTTGCCTGAATTCATTTTCACTGAGCACCATCTGATCTGGAAATGCCTGAGACTTCAGTTACAGTTTCTTCTCTTTGCTTGCCTCTCCACTGGGAGCTTCTGCCCTTCTGCACAGGGATTTACTGTGTGTGACATGTGCTTTTCTAGGGGGACAGTCCATTAGATGGCAGCACGCTGGAGATCTTGGAGCGCCGCCTGTGTGTGGGCGTGCACAATGGTCTGGGCTTCGTGCAGAGGCCACACGTGGTGGTGCTGGTGCCCGAGATGGATGTGGCCTTGACGCGCTCTGCCAGTTTCAGCAGGAAAGTTGGCTCCTCTTCGAAGACCAGGTATTCTCCCTAGGGTTGTGATGTCCAGCCGCATGGAATTAGGAGGTACTAGGGTGCACATTACTGGGGATCAAAGGGAAATGGAGCTGTTTTTGCATGTGAAGTATGCACTTGTCCACCTGTACTTCTTCCCTGGTACCTTTGTTTCCTCTTGCTAATTTATACCTGTTAGGAACAGACCTCAGTGTTATCAGGTTGGAAAAATCCTGAACTGTGCTGTGACAGTTCTGGAGCTAACATTATAGGTGTCTCCAGGTGTGGCTGCTTAGGATCTGAGGGGACCCTAGCACACTTTGTACCCCCACTGTGTCTGCGATCAGTCTCTCATGTGGTGGAGAAGCAGCAGGCAGGAAGTTCTGCCATTCTGTTCAGTCCTCTATTCCCAGGTCGGGATCAGAGACCTCTCCAAGGGGTGCCCTGGAGGACGAGCCTCCTCGCAGACCTGGCCATGTGGTTCTGTCCTCCTGACGTAAGCTCTGGCGATTTGGAATGAGTGTCGATTGAAGCATGAGAGGCTCTGGTTTAGGAGCTACCTTGGGGGCCAGACACAGTGCAGAGCTCTGCAGCATTGCTGGGGGAACCTGCCACAGCAGCAGGGCCTGGCACCCTGGGGGGTGCAGGGTGGCAGGAGCACTGCCTGATGTGCTGCTGCTCTGTGTTCTTGACCCAGCTCTGGAAACCAGGCTCTAGTTTTGAGAAGCCGCCTCCGACTCCCTGAGATGGTCCATCACCCTGCGTTTGCCATAGTCTTTCAACTGGAGTACGTGTTCACCAGCCCTTCTGGAGTGGACAGCAAGGTGAGAAGGCCCTGGGCTCTGTGCCCCAAGGAGAAACAAAGTCACCACTAACATTGTTTCTGTTCAGAGCAGCGTGATTATCAGCAGTATACATAATGGGTGTAGAACGAGATTATAGAAAATGCTTCTTCCTGGTTGTGGCTTTGTTGCAATCATTGCCCCTCTTTCTGGTGATGGAATGTTCTGCTAGCCGATGGTAATCAATAGTTCAATAGGCATGCATAATAGCATTAATTCACAAATATCAAATTGATAATTATTGTGGAAAATGAGTCTATTTTAATGTATTCTTCATATGATGTTAAGGATAGTAAAGCTTTACTATGCACTTTACCATTTTTACCATTACTAAGTGGTAAATGTTTTCTTACAGTGAACTTTGTGTGTGCCTGTATCATAGCCAAAACTCTGTAAGATTCACTTAGAAGAAATGTGGTTGACCCTTGAGCAACATAGGTTTGAACTGCGTGGGGCCACTTACAACAGATTTTTTTTTTTTTGTTAGATACAGTACTGTAAGTGTATTTTTCTTCTCATGGTTTTCTTAATGACATTTTCTAACCTCTGGCTGACTTTGTGGTGAGAACACAGCATATAATACATACGACATATGAAATATGTGTTCACTGACTGTTGCTGTTAGTGGTAAGGCCTCTGGTCAACTGAATGTTATTAGTAGTTAAGTTTTTGGAGAAGTCAGAAGTTACATGCAGGCTTTTGACTGCGTGGGGGTTGCTGTCCGTCAGCCCTGGGTTATTCATGGGTCCCTGTATAGCATATAGACATTGTTTTTTTTTTTTTTTAATTTTATTTATTTATTTGTTTATTTATTTATTTTTTAGACATTGTTTATATCACTGATGGAGAGTCTTTAGAAGACTCAAATCATACTACCCTTAAGATTCAGTTTTCTGTTTGAACAAGTAAATATGAATTTAACATGTAAATTAGAAATAAAAGGATGACAAGGCACCTTCCATGGCAGTCGGTCTGCCAGCATTGCAGCCTTGCTGCTGGAGGACCAGGACCAAGTATGGTCTTGAGGGGAGCCTTAGGAAGGTGAAGGGGGTGCTGAGTGGAGGTGCTGTTTTATTTTCTCATCTGCTCTCTGCCGTCCACACCTCAGGTCAGTATAATTCAGAGTCCTGATCAGCTGAACAAATCTAGAGGCAGGTGTTCTGATTATGGCTGAACACATGGTCACAGTTGTTTTAATCAAGCCGTCGTTTCCAGCTCTGCTTTATTTATTACCAGAAATTGCCACTGAAATGCAACTGTATGTGAAGGCACCTGGCTGCGTGGGGAGGGCACCCTGGGCTTGGGTGGGGGACTCATCCAGGAGGGAGGGGGCTCCTGGGGTTGCCCCCTGTGCTGCCCTTGGAAGGAGACAGGGAGGGAGCCAGCCAAGTTGCTGTGTGCGTTTGGCGCTCTCTGCATCTGCGGACGTGTCATTAGCATCCACTCCAGAATGTTGAATTACGGTCTGCTGGTGATCACAGAGTATGTATACAGAAACTGGTGTGTCTCACATGACGCTATTATTATTATTATTATTATTATTATTATTATTTAATTATTTAATAATAAATTTATTTTTTATTGGTGTTCAATTTGCCAACATACAGAATAACACCCAGTGCTCATCCCGTCAAGTGCCCCCCTCAGTGCCTGTCACCCATTCACCCCTACCCCCCAACCTCCTCCCCTTCCACCACTCCTAGTTTCCCAGAGTTAGGAGTCTTCATGTTCTGTCTCCCTTTCTGATATTTCCTACCCATTTCTTCTCCCTTCCCTTCTATTCCCTTTCACTATTATTTATATTCCCCAAATGAATGAGACCATATAATGTTTGTCCTTCTCCGATTGACTTATTTCACTCAACATAATACCCTCCAGTTCCATCCACGTTGAAGCAAATGGTGGGTATTTGTCATTTCTAATGGCTGAGTAATATTCCATTGTGTACATAAACCACATCTTCTTTATCCATTCATCTTTCGGTGGAACCGAGGCTCCTTCCACAGTTTGGCTATTGTGGACATTGCTGCTAGAAACATCGGGGTGTAGGTGTCCCGGCATTTCACTGATGATGCTTTATTATTATTTTGTTAACTCTTCCCTGCAGTGCTTAACCTGCAGGTGGTTTTACTGTGTGTTGCTGCCTTACGAAACACGGCTTATCTAGCTCATCGATTCTTAGTGGTGGGGAGGTTTCTCTTCACACAGAATACTGGATTCTACTGGACTGCCATCGGGTGCACTTTCTTGGGTGCAGTCTGGGAAGAAGGGTCCTGGCTGTGAGGTGGTGATCCGCCCAGGCTGCCTGCTGTGGGCATGGGGCTGGCCTGACTAGGGCACTCCCATCACAGACAGGTCTCCACGTTAGAGGGGAGGGCACAGAGGTGCTGCTGGCTGGGCCCCCATCCTTCCCCAGGAATGTGTGTTGTGGGGGCATAGCCCAGGGTGGGGGGACAGGCTGAGCCAGCACACCCCAATCCCTTGGCAGATAGGAGAGCCGTGGAGCACACTCTTTGCTTGCATCCCGCCTGCCAGTCTTTCTCCCCTTTGTTCCCTGTGTCAGAGCTTCATATGATGGACATTTCAGAGGTAAACCAAGGCAGACCGTGTAGTAAAATGAACCAGCTGGCTCAGCAGTTACCAACTGCATGCGCAGGCCTATGTTGTCTGTACCATCTCCCACGACCCATTTTGATTTATTTTGAAGCAAATTCCAGTCATTGTCTGCTTTGATTACTGTGAACATTGTGGCACATAGGTTCTTTTCTTCTTTTAACCTTTTTGTTACTTAAAATTTCAAATGAAGATAGAGAGAGGGAGGTGCCCACCCCCACTCCTCCCCAGTCCAGCTGGGTCAGTCCCAGACAGCCCGCTGCCACCTCTGTGAACGGGTCCCTCTGTGTCTCTAACAATGGGGCTTAAGCATGCTGCTGCTGTACCATAGTCACACCTAAAATACTGACACAGATTTGTCCAGTGTCACCCAGTATCTAGTCAGCCTGCCTGGATGTTTCTCAAGTACTCAAGTACAGAATCAGAAGAGCCAAAAAAAGTAAATGTACTTTTCTTTGAAAAATGATTTCTGAACCAATCTTCCTAAGTGGGGCAGCTGTGTGCTCCCTCACGGATGCCTCCTCTTGTGCCATGACCTGTTCTCAGGATGACCTTGCCATGGTCCTTATGTCTTGTGTTCTTTTGTGCCTAATGCTTGGAGACACAGAATGGGCCAGGCCTTGTCCACGGGGCCTACTAGGAGCCAAAAGCCTCAGTGTCCTGGGGCCCCGTGTGAGATTGGTCACCGATGAGTGGTAAAGGGGAGAAACCACCCAGGCTGAGTGTATCCCATTTAGACCTGCTTACCTGAGTCTGAGGGAACTTTTTTGGTCCTGAGTATTTTGGTAGTCATGGAAAACAAACTAGAAAGACCATTTTGAGAAGACACGCTCCTTGTTGGTAATCTGTTGTGTAATGTTTGCATCTTTTACTTAGACAACTAAAGCCATTTGTAATTTGTCTCTGGGTGAACTGTACAGAGACAGAGAAAGTATTTCTTCCCATCCAGATAGCTTCCTTCCCAGGAATTTGAATACGTGGGGACAGTGCACCTGCATTAGGAGGCCTGAAAATGCTGGAAACCACAGAGGTGTGGGCTCCATCAGCATTGACTGATTGTGAAAGTTGATAAAGCAGATTCCCTGGAGCAGAAGAGAGTGACACAGAATGACGGTAGCTGTGAAAATAACCAGGCCCGGTGTCTTCTGCTGCATTTTTATGTCAGAATAAGTTCAAATCCCCACGGGGCTGCCAGCGGTCAAAACAGTCCTTTTTTTCGGAGTCACATAGCAAAATAACTCTCAGATCTCTAGAAGGTGAAGATTAACTAATTTATTATTTATGTATTTTCTAGCATTCTTTGGACAATGTAAGTCCATATAACAAAGATCTGAGTGCTTGCCAGGTGCCTGGGAATCCTCAGAACTGAATATTTTGATGTTGCATGTTTGGCACATAAGAGTTATGTCTCGATTTATTCTGAAAATGATGTAAAGTTAAACTTGTAAAACTTGGAAATAGGGGAGCCTGGGTGGCTCAGCGGTTTAGCACCGCCTTCAGCCCAGGGCCGGATCCTGGAGACCTGGGATTGAGTCCCATATCAGACTCCCTGCATTGAAGCCTGTTTGTCCCTCTGCCTATGTCTCTGCCTCTCTCTCTCTGTGTCTCTCATGAATAAATAAATAAAATCTGAAAAAAAAGTTTTAAAAAAGACAAAACTTAGAAATATAAGATATCTATAGGGTTTTCTGGAAGTCTTTCAGACTTAGGCTCCCCTTATAGCTTTAAGAAAGATATCAACTCACTTTTTTTAAAAAAAATATTTTATTTATTTATTCATGAGAGACAGAGAGAGAGAGAGAGGCAGAGGGAGAAGCAGGCTCCATGCAGGGAGCCTGACGTGGGACTCGATCCCAGGTCTCCAGGATCACACCCTGGGCTGCAGGCGGCGCCAAACCGCTGGGCCACTGGTGCTGCCCTCAACTCACTTTTTGAAAATTGTTTTTTGTTTTTGTTTGTTTGTTTATCTTTTTCAACAATAGTTTATTTTACTAAGAAATCCACAAGGCCTAGAATAATTTTAAAGTGTATAGTTTAGTGGCATTCTGACTTACCTTTGTTTTTTTTTAATGTCTCTTTTTCCTTGTAATACACATAACACAAAGTTTACCATCTTAACTATTTTTAGGTGTGCAATTTGGTGGCATCAAGGACATTTACATTTGTTACGCAGCTGTCACCACCGTCTGTCCCCAGAATTCACATCATGTGAATCTGGAACTCTGGCCTCATGAAGCAGTGACTTCTCATTCCTCACCCCCAGCCCCTGGCTCCCACCGTATGTTTGACATCTTTATGGTTGTGACAACTCTAAGGACCTCATGTATGTGGAATCATATAGTATTTGTCCTTTTGTGGCTGGTTTCTTTCACTCAGAATTGTGTGCTCATGGCCCATCCACGTTGTTGCATTTTAGGAATTTCCTTCCTTCTTACGAATGAGGAATGGATATGCCGCGTTTTGCTCATTTAGTCATTGATTGATGGATTTGGGTGGCTTCCACATTTCAAACATTGTGAATAATGTTAACATGAACATGTGTATACACATATCCCTTTGAGATCCTACTTTCAGTTCTTTGGGGTATATACCAGAAGAATCATTGAATCATGTGGTGATTCTATTTTTAATTTTTTTGAGGAACCCCCACACTGTTTTCCACCACAGCTGTGCCATTTTGTGTTCCTACTGATAGTACATCAGGGTTCTGGTGTCTCCACGTTCTTGCCATCACTCATTGTTTTTTTTTTTTTTTTTTTTTTTAATAATAGTCAGTGAATGGGTGTGAGGTGGGGTTTCCCTGTGGTTTTGATTTGCATTTCCCTGATGGTCAATGATGCTGAGCATCTTTTTGCATGCTTGTTGGCCTGTATCTTCATAGGAGATATGTCTGTTCAAGTCCTTTGCCTGGTTTTGAATCAGGTGGTTTGTTGTTTTGTTGCAGGCTTAGGAAGTTCTCTCTGTGTTCTGGATGTTAATTTTTTTTTTTTAAGATTTTATTTATATATGAGAGACACAGAGACATGGGCAGACAGAGAAGCAGGCTCTCCGCAGTAAGTGTGATATGGGATTCAATCCCAGGACCCCAGGATCATGACCTGAGCCAAAGGCAGATGTTCAACCACTGAGCCACCCAGGTGTCCCTGGATGTTAATCTCTTATCAGATAATGTGGTTTGCAAATTTGTTTTTTCATTTTACCGTTGGTAGGCTTTTCCAGCTAATAAATAAAGCTGCTTTCAGCATTCTTGGGCAAATCTTTGTGGACATACATTTTCATTTCTTGTTATTGAGTGCTATGGAACCGTGTTCTGGGTCCTAGGTAAATACATGTTAAATATTTTCCCAAGGTGATTGCACCAGCACTGTTTGAAGCTTACAGTTTCTGCATATCCTCACCAGCTTTTGGTTTCTGTTTTTTGACTTTAGCCTTTCTAGTGGGTGTGAATGTGGTCTTAATTTGCCTTTCCTTAATGACCAGGCAAGAATATATGTTCCCATGTTTGTTGGCCATTCCTATTCTTCCTTCATGAAGTGGCCAGTCCATGTTTTGGATTGTGTGTCTTTTTATTATTGGATAGATGGGAATTTCCTTTATATATTTTTGCTATAAATCTTGCATCAGATATATAGATTGTGAATATTTTCCATGGTCTGTCACTTGCCTTTTCATATTAACACAGTTCTTGGAAAAAGAAAAGGCATAGTAGATATTGCATAATTTCTTTAAAAACTTTATTTAGACATGATTTTAAACTTACAGACCCGTTACAAAATTACTAGGACTACTGGTCTATTCTTAACCCAGATTCACCTGTTCGCACCTGCCACACTTGCTTTATCCATACCTTCTGGCCAGTATTTCTTCCTCCCACCTGTCCTCTGTGCATGTGTACGTATGTGTGCAGATCCATACAATTATCTTTTGTGAGCTCTTTGGAGGTAACTTGCAGACGTCACAGCCCCTGACTTCACATGCTTCAGTGTGCATTTCTGCAGAGCTGAGATGCCCTTCCATGGGCACACACAGCAGCCTGCCTGGCTCAGCACTGAGTCTGACCATAATCTCCACTGTAATCCAGACCTGCCAGCGACCCGGTGTGTCCTTGGTGGCATTTCTCTCCAGTGCAGGGCTCATGGTGGTACAGTTCCTGCCTTCAGGGTCTCCTCTGATCTGGAGCTGCTCCTCAGCCTTTTTTGGATTTACTGATTTTATTTTTATAGGACATTTTCCCTCCTTTTAGAAACATTTTATTTTTAATTTATTTTTTTTTAGTGTTACAGATAGAGTTCAGGGATTCATCAGTTGCATATATAATACCCAGTGCTCATTCCATCACGTGCCCTTCTTTTTTTTTTTTTCTTTTTTTCATCACGTGCCCTTCTTAATGCTTATCCCCCTTCCCTCCAGTGTTCTTCAGTTTGTTTCTTAGAGTTAAGAGTCTCTTATGGTTTTTCTACCCCTCTGATTTCATCTTATTGTCCCTCCCTTCCCTTATGATCCCCTGTTTTTGTTTCCTAAATTCCACGTATGAGTGGAATCATATAATTGTCTTTCTCTGACTGACTTATTTCACCTAACATAATACCCTCTAGTTCCATCCATGTCATTGCAAATGGTAAGATTTCATTGTTTGATGGCTGATTAGTATTCCATTCTATATATACACCACATCTTTATCCATTCATCGTCGATGGGCATCTGGGCTCTTTCTGTTGGTTGGCTATTATGGACATGGCTGCTATAAAGATTCGGGTCCAGGTGCCCCTTCAGGTCACACTATGTTTGTATCCTTAGGGTAAATACCTAGGGTAGTACAATTGCTGGGTTATAGGGTAACCCTGTTTTTAACTTTTTGAGCAACCCCCATGCTGTTTTCCAGAATGGCTGCACCAGTCTGAATTCCCACCAACAGTGTAAGAGGGTTCCTCTTTCTCCACATCCTTACCAACATCTGTTGTTTCCTGATTTGTTAATTTTAGCCATTCTCACCAGTGTGAGGTGGTATCTCGTGGTTTTGATCTGTATTTCCCTGATTTCATGTGTCTTTTGGCCATTTGTATGTCTTCTTTGGAGAAATGTCTGTTCTTGTCTTCTGCCCATTTCTTGACTGGATTCTTTGGTTTTTTTGGGTGTTGAATTTAATAAGTTCTTTATAGATTTTGGTAAAAACGTTTTAAAGTACATGTTCCCCTGTTGGATTTAGTGATGCTTCCTCCCAATGGAGTCAGCCTCTGCATCTCTGCTAGAACACTGCAGTGGGGTGGGCTGTGTCCCGCAGAGTCCCACATCAGATGTGCGTGGCAGCCCTCCCACCTTGTTGGCCTGTTTTGATCACCAGTCGGGTGTCGTGTGATATCCCCACTGGACAGTAACTGATTTTGTCCTTATAAGAAATTTGTGGGGAGACCCTTCAGGCCACACAGACATCTGCCAGGGTTGGCATCCTTGCTGCCTCTGAGTGAGGCTTTCCAGCTCTACA
The DNA here is from genome assembly GCF_048418805.1 of Vulpes vulpes. Lineage (NCBI taxonomy): Eukaryota > Metazoa > Chordata > Mammalia > Carnivora > Canidae > Vulpes > Vulpes vulpes. Next base: position 161,300,421 of record NC_132791.1, on the reverse strand, counting down.
TTGGGATGGACTCAAGGACACCTTTAAAAAAAACCAAACTATTGTTCCTGATTATTTTAGTGCTCAGATTGTCCTGGAGTTGTCCGTAGTCCCTTCAGGCTGTGTCCTTGTGACATCCTCCATGGTGTTCTGTTTTCTGAGCAGTTTCTTACATTCTGGTAGAACAAGATGCCCCAGGCTCATCTCACAGCTTCCCCATTCCAGCCCCGACATCAGCCATTTCTGTGGGGAGCTGTGGTCTCCCCACTCCTGCCTTTTCTCAATAAACTTTTTATTTCAGAAAAGTTTTAGATTTACAGAAAAACGGTGTGGATAATACAGAGATCCCACATACCTGTCCCCAGTTCCATTCTTATTAGCCTCCTTACTATGGTACATTTGTCACAACTAATGAACCAGTATTGATATATTATTACCAACCTAAGTCCATGCTTTATTTGAATTTCCTTTCCTGAAGTCCTCTTCTGTTCTAGGACCCCACCTGGGATGTCATGCATCATGTAGTCATCATGTCTTCTCACACACCTCTGGACTGTGACAGTTTCTGACTTTCCTTGTTTTTAATAAACCCTGGTTCTTTTTTTTTTTTTTTTTTTAAAGATTTTATTTATTCATGAGAGACAGAGAGAGAGAGAGGCAGAGACACAGGCAGAGGGAGAAGCAGGCTCCATGCCGGGAGCCCGACGCAGGACTCGATTCAGGGTCTCCAGGATCAGGCCCTGGGCTGAAGGCAGCGCCAAACCGCTGCGTCACCTGGGCTGCTCCCACCCTGGTTCTTTTTAAAGGGGATGTATTTGAATCCAGATCTGGGTGCTGGTGTGTTTTGGTTTCCCAGATCCGATGTCAGTGGACAGAGCTGGGAGACTTACCTCTAGAAACACATATGTGCATATGCACACATGTGAGCACACACATGTGCACTTGCCATGTACACAGATTGACCTTAAGAACCCAGTTCTTGCCGATCCCAGCCGACTGGCAAGGCTCTTCGAGCCTCCTTCCCCAGGGAGAAGCCGAGGGCACCATCAGCCTCAGCGCAGGGTTGCCTCACCCACACTGCTGCTGCCAGATGGCCCTCCCAGCCGTTCAGGGCTCTGGCAACCCAGATGGAGGGGAAGAGTGTCCAGAGCCCCTAGGCCTGGCCCGAACGGTGTAGCCTCACTGCTCACTCGGTCACAGTGGGCCATCCTGTTTTTATTATAAATTCATTTTTTATTGGTGTTCAATTTGCCAACATATAGAATAACACCCAGTGTTCATCCCGTCAAGTGCCCACCTCAGTGCCCGTCACCCAGTCACCCCCACCCCTCGCCCACCTCCCCTTCCACCACCCCTAGTTCATTTCCCAGAGTTAGGAGTCTTTCACCATCCTGTTTTTATCTGTGCTCTAGTTCAGAGTTATTTCCCTCCCATCCTAGTGATTTCATTTCACTTCCGGAACATGTAGGACACTGATAGGCTTTTCTTTTCTTTTCTTTTTTTTTTTTTTTTAATTTATTTACAATAGTCACACACAGAGAGAGAGAGAAGAGGCAGAGACATAGGCAGAGGGAGAAGCAGGCTCCATGTACCGGGAACCCGATGTGGGACTCGATCCCGGGTCTCCAGGATCGCGCCCTGAGCCAAAGGCAGGCGCCAAACTGCTGTGCCACCCAGGGATCCCCTGATAGGCTTTTCAGTAAAAATTCTACCCAGAGCTGGTTTCAGAAGGGCATTGCTCCTCTGTGTCCCTTCCACTGTTCATTCTGGAGCCAGCTGCTGCTGTTGCTCCCAGTGCATCCCTCCTGGGCTGCTTCTTGGGGTGAGGGAGGGAAGTGGCCATGCACGTGGGTGACTCTGGGGGTTCCCTGGCCATCAGGCAGGGCTGGCCACAGAGCGTGTCTCCTCCTTTTCCAACGGCATGTACTCTGCTTGTGCCCCCCAGCTTGTGCATGCATTTCCTGTGGTTGGATAGCTCGGCAATTTGCAGGGCCTATAGGTGGACCAGGTGTGGGTGGAACTGTCTGTGTGTTGGCTCACCTTGTGCTCTGGGGTGTCTCCAGGGTGCGCCGCCAGGAGGTGCCAGATTGAGGGGGTGTGAGCATGTGCCCTGAGGGGGTGCCAGATTGAGGGGAGTGAGCATGTGCCCCGAGGGCATGCGGGATCAAGGGGTGTGAGCATGCACCCCAAGGGTGTGCTGGATTGAGAGGTGTGAGCATGCACTCTGAGGGGTGCTGGGTCCAGGGGTATGGCTGTGCGCCCTGAGGGGGTCCTGGATTGAGGGGTGTAGGCACGCACGCAGAGGGCATGCCACATCGAGGAGTGTGAGCCTGCACCCTGAGGGTGTGCGGGATTGAGGAGTGTGAGCGTGTGCCCCGAGGGCATGTGAGATCGAGGGGTATGAGTGTGTGCCCCGAGGGTGTGCTGGATCAAGGGGTGTAGGCATGCACCTCGAGGGCATGCTGGATTGAGGAGTGTGAGCATGCGCCTGAGGGCGTGCGAGATCAAGGGGTGTGTGCCCCAAGGGTGTGCTGGATTGAGGGCTGTGAGCATGCACCCCAAGGAGATGCTGGGTCCAGGGGCAAGAGCGTGATCCTTTGCAGGAGTGGCCTCTCATACTTTGGGTTCTGCTACTTGGAGGGGAGAAATGGCCTCATGGTGAGGGACAGTTCGTGAAGTGGAATGTGCAGTCGGGTTGTGGGTTGTCTGTCTGGTCACTTCTTTAACCCGTTTTTCTATGGTGATTTTTGTGAGTGAGGGTACCTGTTCTCCCTCGGGACAGTGTGTGACACCTCTTCCTGCCCTGCGGTCTGCCTTTGACCCACACCCCTGTGTTTGGCCTTGTCTTTATCTGCTGTGGCAGCCGAAGGAAATGCCAAGTGAATGTCAGACTCCTATCCCTCCAGGTGCTGGAGCCACAGATGGGTTCCCAGTGGGGACCCACCTTGCAGCTGCTGCCCTGGTGTGTGTATGTAGGGGTGTGTAGGAGTGTGTTGGTGTGTGTGTGTGGGGAGGGCGGGAGGTCTCTCTCCCCTCCTCCCCTTCTTGCAAGGACACTAAAAACACCCCCAACACTTTCTTCGGATTTGTGTCACCTCCCAGAGGCACCCCCAACCCCACCGCAAGTGGTGTCCCACTGGAACTCAGGGTTTTCACCCATGGGCCTTGGGGGACACAGAGGCCAAGACCATGGGTGTCTTGGCCACCTCAGCACCGTTTTTCCTGTAGGCAGATCTGCCTGCCTTGATGTCTGTTATGTCTTGATTTGAGGTGTCCTAGGAGAGCCCATCCTATTCCTGCAGGGGTTCATTGTGTCCACTTTCACCTTTATGCTCAGTGCATTGGTGCCATCCTGCCGCCCAGGGTCACTTACTGGGGAGACCCTGCATGCCACTGTGGTTTCGGTGCCTCGTTGTGGTGCATGAGTGTCTGCTGTTCATTGATATGAACTGGATGTGTCTTAAAGCAATCCACATTTATTCTCTCAGCTCTGGAGGCGACAGATTGACAATCAGCTGCAAATGGGGGCCGAAAGCAGTGGGCCTACAGGGTGGGGTTCCCTCTAGAAGCTCCAGTGAGGGTCCCTCCTGCCTCTAACAGGTTCTGGCGCCTGCTATCCTCCCTCTGTTCATGGCCGTGTTGCTTCAGCTTCTGCCTTCGCATGCACAGGGCCTTCCCTCTGTCTCAAATCTCTGTCCTGCTTTCTAAGGACACTTGTCGTTGGATTTGGGGCCTACCTGGATAATCTAGGTCTCCTAATCTCATAATACTTAATTACGTTTGCGTGGACCCTTTGTCCAAATCAGGTCACACAGGGTCCAGGGATTAGGCTGAGGCCTTGCCTTCTTGAAGCCACCATGGCACCCACCCTAGGGAACCTGGTTTACAGCATTCCCAGAGGTCAGGGTCCCTTGTCTGTTTGGGCTTTGCCTGGTGACTGTTGGTGCAGTTCTTCTGTTCCTGAAGAACCTGGCTTTTTATATATAACCCAGGTGTACTCTTTTGGCCTCTTGTATATTATGTGGTGTTATAAATAAAAGTCTAAATGGGGAACAAGTCAATATTTTTTTTCTCTTTTCGGTTTGTATTTCTTTTCTTGAAGCCAAACCCAATTGGGCGGATAAGATGTTATAAAGCAACTGATTTTATCTCAACCACTAGATTCACTGACAGGAAGAGCCTTGTTTTGTTGACCAGTTAAGTAGTTGCTTATCTTCTGCCCACCTGCTTGGATGCACCTGATCTGCTCAGAGCCAGGGACCTAGCTGGGGGGATTCGAGGTGTGTGAGATTGAGGAGGTTCTCACCTGCAGGTGTCACCCCAGCCTGGCAGAAGCGGGCACAGGCTGATAAATTGCCACCAAGACCTAATTGTCACAGAAATCTTTGCAAAGGAGTGATCAGTGACTCGCTAGCCATCTCTTCTTGTTGTAGCTGTTAGAGATGAAAGTGAGGGGAAATGGATATGTGTATAACTGACAGGTACTCCGCGTAGGGGAGAGCCATTATCGATTGAGAACTAGGAAACCAGAGGGACTGTGATATTGGAAAACTGCATATCAGAATCGCCTAATTTGAAAGACTAAACCAGAAGACTTGCACGAATAGCATGTGTCATGCTTGGATACATACTTTATCTTATTTTTTTTTAAATTTAAAAAATTTTAAAAAGATTTTATTTATTTATTAGAGACACAGAGAGAGAAAGGCAGAGAGAGAAGCAGGCTCCATGCAGGGAGCCCGATGTGGGACTTGATCCTGGGACTCCAGGATCATGCCCCCAGCTGGAAGGCAAATGCCTAACCACTCAGCCACCCAGGTGTGCCATTTTATTTTATTTTTGATCCTGTAATAAACTGGATTTTATAGGAGATGGCTGTTTATAAAGGTAGTCCAGAAATGGTTGAATCACATGGCTTTTTAGTGTCCAGTTTTGCCAATACATTTATAGTAATTTTGTTTTTAAAGAGCAGTGAGTTTATAGTCAACTTTGCACAGTTGCTCAGTACCATTTTATGTCACTGTCATCAGCTAACGGGATGAAGAGCGGCAGGCATTGGCTACGTATTTGACACGTTTGAAGTGTGGCAGAGTCATATGCTTAGGCTTCTTACTTTGCTGGTTCTTTGTACTTTCAGGATTGGTGTTTTTTTCTCATTGAACTGGCAGGGACCCGGTTACCCCTGTGACCCAGGCATATGTGGTGGGAGCCTAGCCTGTGATCTGAAGTTGGGCTCCAGTAAAGAATGAGAACAGGCCCTGCTGAAGTGAGGTTGGTCCACTTACAATGGGACTTCAGGAAAAGAGATTAATTCAAGACCACACACTGACTCTGGACATTTATCCCCATGTGACTAGCGATACAGCAGGCTGGGAGACTACCTGACTAAGGAACAGTCTGGATAGTCTGACTTGGGTGAGATGAATGTGCTTCCTTTTCCATATTGGATGCTTCTCATGGATATGCTCGGCTGGGGTGTGGCCTGGCTGACCATTGAGCCATCTGCATTGGGTTCTGGCCAGAGTCCTTTTGTGTATGTGTGCCACAGTCTGCCTTGGACTCAAGCTCAGTCAGTCCTGCCCATGCCACAAGTCCATGCCACAATGGTACGGCAGCTCACCCACGCCCAGCAAGTGAGCGGGGTCTGTTGGGAGCCTTAGCAGCTCTGCCGGAGTCTTGCCTTACTCTGTGGCTTCCGATACAGCTCTCTTCTCCTTGGGGACGATGTCCTTTACCATCAGATGAGGTATGGGCTTCCAACCCTTCTAAGAGCTCGAGGCCCCCTCCTTGTAGGCTGCCCAGCCTCCCTAGCCCGTGGCCCCCATTAAGAGGGCTGTCTGGGTTCACAGATGTGGCTGGTGGTTTAGAGCATCAGAGGGCTTTATCTCAGCCACCTGGATACGACACGGAGTAACCCAGTTCCTTTGCTGTCCTCATCCCAGAGGGGCACAGACAGCTGTCTGCCACATGTGAAGAGGGCATTAAGAGGTGGAATGCTGTGTGCATGCTCCAGGTACTGCCTACACCTTCAGGTTTTCCTCCTCCCACATCACCACTGAGGTGGGAGTCAGGGCAACAGGTGTGGTTGCTGCCTCCTTGGGCTGGATAGGACTTCAATGTGACTCTGGTCAGGACAGCTGTGCTCTGAGGCTGGAAAACACCTGCCTGGGCTCTTGCCAAGTGCCCCGTGGCCTCTTCCTGGGTTCCTGACGTGCTGCCTCCCAAGGAACCTGCGGCATCTGTCAGTCAGAGCTGGGGTCTCTGATGTTGCCTCCCCCAAGGCAGCAATCGCAAGTCTCACTGCCCAGCTGAGCAGGGGTTCTAGGCCTGGAGTGTGACTTTATTCTTAATTCTTTCTGGGTGAATAGATGATGGTGGTGCCATTAAAACTGCTGAGTTGAGCCCTGAAACCGGTTTCCTTAGTGTCCTCATTGCTTTCACTTGGTCAGTGATAGAGAAGGCAGAAGAAGGGACGGTGCAGAAAATTGGACCTGGCCAACTTCCCAGATCCATGGAGGGTCACGTATATGAAATGTACCATTCATTATGAGCAAAAGGTGGTTGGAGAAAATGTGTGCAAATAATACCAAATTGAACTTCCATGGGCATTCTTCATTATTTTCCAGTTTCCTGTCACTAACACCAAGTGTCATTCCTAGTATTTTCCTAATGGATGTGGGCAGATGTAGTCAAGATACATCTTGCTTATACAAGCATGCTTATAGATCTGCACAACAGCCTTGGGGGAACAGGAGGGATCAGAAGGATGGTGTTGGTCTTTAAAAGAAAAGCTGCTACTGCCTTGAGCCAGAAGAAAGATCAGTATAGGAAAGTATAGGTTAGGTTGGAGGCTGCTTCCCTGCCCCCTGCCCCAAGCTTCCATGTTGCCCTCCTCCTGGTCTGGTTCCTTCTGTGTGATCCCTGCTTGGCTGCACTGCTCCCTAGTGACGTTTGCAGGGTTGGTTTGGTGGTAAGTCATGGTGGGTTTGGTGGTAAGTCATGTACCAATGTGCCTCATTTCCCTTCTTAGGCAGCCTCAGTCACCTCTTTGTCCAGTGTGGCGTGTATGCACATAGTTCGCTGGGCTGTTTGGAACCCCTTGCTGGAATCCGGCTCCGGGAAGGTGATCTTACCTCTGCAGGGTGGGATCCGGCCCAACCCCTCACACTGTTTGGTCTATAAAGTAACCCCTGCCAGCATGAGCTCTGAAGAGGTAAGTTGTTCAGATACTTTATAAGTATGAATCTTTTCCTGTGAGCTTCCAGCAAGTCCACACATTTTCAAAACCAGAAGTTGACAGATATGTTTGTGGATATGTGATGAACAGAATTTTTTTCATGTCATGGACATGCCCTTAAAGGACAAGCATGATTGCTGAGTCATAGTTGGCTGTGAACTCACTGAGGCAGGTTTTATCTCGGGGCTTAGGACATCCCCATTCACACAGAAGTCTCAACAAGGTGGCCTGTGGGGCCTGTGGCTTTTATTTGTATGCACTGTGCAAACAGCATCTGCTTCTGTGCTATATGTGTCTTTTCAAAAAGGACTCTTGGAACCTTTTGCTATGGAGAATGAGCTTTGGTGGTACCAGGGTTGTGGTCAGTGCCTGGCAATTGGTGTTGAGCCTGGTGCATCTCTGTGACTTGTTACTCTTGCCCACTGGCCCTTGGCTCCTTCCAGCTTTGCATGGAGGGCGGGCCACAGCAGGAGTTTTTAAAATCCATGTTTGGAATGAAGCTATCTCCAAAACCCCGGTGGAGAAGACAGGTAAAGGGTGGCAGGGCCAGTTGAAGTGTGAGTGAGGGGTCTCCTGCCAGGGAGCTGCAGGTACCCCACGCAGGAAAGCACTGCTCTGGCTGGCCCATCCTGACACCAGTGTCATGCAAGGGTGCTTGGTTCTCCCAGTTGAACTCCTGTACCACACTCTGCTGTTTCAGCAGTGTGGCTGTGAGCCATCTACAGCTCAGTTGTCTCATTTTTCTCAGGTGAAAGGACCATCCCTGGTATTCCATGCATCATCCGTGTGCTGACTCTCGCCACAAATGTTATTTTCAATGTTATTTATGATGTGGGTGATGCTTTGGGGACCTGGATCAGGAACAGCTGATTGTGCAGCTTCCCTTCTTATAAGGATGTCTCATTATGGGAGCACATTTTGCTGCCTTCCCCCATGGACTAGTCTGAGCCCTTATTATAAAACTGCCGTGAGAGATCCTGGAGCCATTGCCTCTGTCTCTCCCTCTCTGGATGTATATGTGTATGTATTTAAATATATATCTATTCTATTTAACTTTAGCCTTGTCATGCCACTACATCTCCTTCACTCCCTGAGTGTGTAAACTGCATTGGGGATGAGTATGGAAGGCTTGACTATCTTGAGGACACAAATATATCAAATTCTGCCATTTTTCACAAGGAATATCACTTCTAATTGGGTTATCTCACCCTCAGCACTGCTGACATTTTGGGCCAGATAATTCTTTGCTGTGGGGGTTGTCCTGTGCATTGGAGGATGTTCGTTACCAGCCCTGGCCTCTGTCTGCTGGATGCCAGTAGTGTGCCCCCAACTATGATAGACTGAGTTGTCTGCAGACGTTGCCAAATGTCTCCCAAGGGCAAAATCGCCTCTAGTCGAGGATCACTATTCTAAAATACATAACTAATTAAAATAATGAATAAAACTGGCCATAAACTTAATTCTGCTTCCTCCTCTGCTTCTTCCCATTGTGTCTTCTACAGTAGCGCCAGCATGTCTGGGCAGGTAGTGTGGAGGCTTAGGGTCAGAGATGCCCCTGAGTGAGGTGCACCTTGTCTCTGCCCCTACGCCAGGTCATTCTGTGTCTTACCCCTTCAGTGAACTTTTACTGAGCACTTATACCCTTGGAAAAAGATCCCCAATTCTGTGAACTTACAGTTAAGGGGAATTGGCAGATACTAATCAGAGAAAAGTATAAATATTAGAAACATCCCATAATTTTTGGCTACATAAATCTGGGGGTTTCTGTTATTATTTTGATGTTACTGTGAAGCTAAGTAGTCCATTATGATTATATTTTCTTTCTTAACTTCTGTATTTTTCCTTTGAGCAAATAATTGTCTTTTAAAAAAAATTTCTATCTCCAGAGGCAGCCATTTTCAACTCTTCGCTCTGACTTATGATATTTACTTTGTTTCCAAATATTATGCTTCTGCTATTTCTTAGGTTTATCAACTTTAGACATTATATATTGACTTCCAATAATGATAAATGAGAACTTGTTTGATACACTCCTGAGCTCTTTTAAGAAACTACTCTGTCCTCCCCCTGAGGGGTCTTGGCTTCAGGGACTGTTTGTTCCCAGAAGTGTGCAGCACAGTGGGGTCTGGCTGGAGGATTATAAAGTCCCAGACAGGTTTGGGGAGGCTATGGAGAGGGAGAGGCTCGGAAAGCAATCCCATAACATTGTTTAAGAAATGCTGGGTTAACCCTCAGGCTGCCTGAGTCTGACCCTGAACTACAGTTCCAAAGACGCTGAGAACTGACTGTGGCTAGGCCTCCAACCCCGTTCCAGAGTTTCCCTGGGTGGATCACATGCAGGAGGGATCTGAAAAGCATTGCACAGGGGCTGACAATGCATAGAAGGCTGGTTGGAAACTGTGGCCTGAACCCATTGAGCTGATTCGTGAAGAAACAAAAATATCACCATTCTCCACAGAATTTAAATGAGACTCAGAGTCTCCTAACATAGTATTCAAAATGTCTGTGATATAATCTAAACGTAATTGAGATGCAAAGAGCCAGGAAAATCTCAACTTTCAGAGAAAAGACACTCAACAGACACCAAAACATTCAATGTAAACACCAATCAAAAGAAAATAGGAGGGCAACCCGGGTGGCTCAGCGGTTTAGTGCCGCCTTTGACCCAGGGTGTGATCCTGGAGCCCCGGGATTGAGTCCCACATCGGGCTTCCTGCATGGAGTCTGCTTCTCCCTCTGCCTGTGTCTCTGCCTCTCTCTCTCTCTCTCTCTCTGTGTCTCTCATGAATAAATAAATCTTTAAAAAACAAAAACAAAAACAAAAAGAAAACAGGAGTGGCTGTATCAACACCAGACAGAGTGGACTTTGGAGCAAAGCAAATTTTCAGGAATTAGGAAGGATATGACATATGATAAAAAAGTCAATTAACCAAGAAGACATAGCAGTCCTAAAGGTGTGTGCATCCAGTATAGGCAGAGCTTCAAAATACATAAAGCAAAAACTAATTACTAGAAGTGAAACGACAAATAGACAAACTCATAGTTATAGTTGGAGACTTTAACATTGCTCTAAGTAAACCAGGGAACATAGAGAAAATCACCGAGGACATAAAACAGCTAAAGGACATCATGAACCGTCTGGATCAACATGACGTCTACAGAACTCTGCACCCAACAGCAGCAGAACACACAGTCTTTTCTAGGGCACAGGGAACACTCAGCCAGACCACATCCTGGGCCATAAAACAAATCTTCATGATTTCTAAAGAATTGGAATTATATAGGGTACATTTTTCGGTCATAACAGAATTTAACCAGAAGTCGGTAACAAAGATAAGATTAAAAAGTATAGGCATTTGAAAAGTAAATAATACATTACTAAATAACCCATAGATCAAAGAGGAAGACTCAGGAGGAAATAGAGGATGTTTTGGACTGAACAAAAATGAAAATACATCAAAAGGTGGAGGATGCACTTGACATGTGCTTCCAGGGAAATTGATAGCATTAAGGGCTTGTGTTGGAACAGAAGAATGGTCTTCATTCAGTAATCTTATCTTCTACTTTTAGGAGCTTGAGAAAGAGGAACAGGGACACCTGGGTGGCTCAGCAGTTAAGGGTCTGCCTTCGGCTCAGGGCATGATCCTGGAGTCCTGGGATCAAGTCCCACATCGGGCTGCCCGCATGGAGCCAGCTTCTCCCTCTGCCTGTGTCTCTGCCTCTCTCTCTTTGTGTCTCTCATGAATAAATAAATAAAATTAAAAAAGAGAAGAAGAACAAAATAATCCTAAATCCAGCAGAAGAAACAGAACAAATAGAGAACGAAAACAGAGGAAATCAATGAAACCAAAAACTGAGGCTTTGAAAAGATCAATAAAATTGATAAATGTCTAGCAAGAGCGACAACAGGAGAGGAGGACTCAAACTGCTGATGTTAGGAGTGGAAGAAGGACCAGTACTACTGGCCCCACAGACATCAAACAGACAGCAAAGGAACACTGTGAGCAATTCTGTGCCTGTAAACTTGGCAATTTTGATGAAATGGATCAGTTTATCTTAAATCAGAAATGATCAAAACTCACCCAGGATGATGTAGACAACCTGAGTAGTCCTATGACCATTATAGAAACTGAATTCGTGACTAAAACACTGTTGAGAACATCCAGGCCTATTCACTGTGAATTCTACAGAATGACTTAAGGAAGAGAAAGAAGAGTAGTTTAATATGGTCTCCCCCAGGAAATAGAAGGATGGGAACATCTCCTAATTCATGTAATGAGGCTTGTGCTGCCCTGATAATAAAACCAGAGACAGCATAAGAAGACCATGGACATGTATCCTTCATGGACACAGATGCAAAATAACCAACAAAATGCTAGCAAATAGAACCCAACAATGTGGAAGGAAGACTAGGCCATGACCAAGTGGGGGTTTATCCCAGAAATGCAAGAAATCAATAAATATAATTCACCATACTAATAGCCTAAGGGAGATGAACTGTATGACACATGAAAGGCATTTGATAAGATTTATTTAACACTGACTTATGATAAAAACTGTGAGCATACTAAGAGTAGAAGAGCAGTCCCTCTTCCTGCTCGGGGGGCATCCACACAAACCCATCAGTGAGCAGCCTATGGAGTGGTAAGAGTTTGGGTGCCACCCACCCTAAGATCAGGGATAAGTGAGGGATGTGCACTCAGTGTTCAGCATCATACTCAAAGTCCTAGCCAGGGCGTTAAGGCAAGAAGACAAAATAAAAGACACATAGATTGGAAAGGGAGAAACAGAACTGTACTTGCTTGCAGGCAGCATGATTGTGTGGAAAATCCCAAGGGATCTACAAAAACCTGCTAGAATGAATTAGTGACTTTATTGAGGTTGCAGGACACAACAGGAGATCAAGATAGAAAAATCAATCTTGGGATCCCTGGGTGGCGCAACGGTTTGGCGCCTGCCTTTGGCCCAGGGCGTGATCCTGGAGACCCGGGATCGAATCCCACATCGGGCTCCCGGTGCATGGAGCCTGCTTCTCCCTCTGCCTGTGTCTCTGCCTCTCTCTCTCTGTCTGTGACTATCATAAATATAAATTAAAAAAAAAAGAAAAATCAATCTTTTCTGTATATTAAGAATGGGCAGTTGATGAATAAAATAAAAAAAACAGTATTACTTATACTTCCCACAGTAAGATAAATCTAACACAGTGTGTACAGGATCTGTCTGTTGTGAACTGTAGCATATTCCCTTTGCTGCATGTCACAGTTCTCGTGTGGTTACTCTTGGGTGAGATCACAGAGGACCCTAAGTAAATGGAGAGACACAGCATCTTTATGCATGGGAATATTCAGTTTGTTGAAGATAGAAATTCTCCCCTAATTCATGTACAGATAATGTAATTTTATTCAAAATTCCAGTGGGATTTTTTTTTTTTTTGGTCTACATGTAGAGAAACTGATCCTAAAATTTATACAGAAAGTCTCAGGAATTATTATTTTTTTTTTTTTAATTTTATTTATTTATGATAGGCACACAGTGAGAGAGAGAGAAGCAGAGACACAGGCAGAGGGAGAAGCAGGCTCCATGCACCGGGAGCCTGACGTGGGATTCGATCCCGGGTCTCCAGGATCGCGCCCCGGGCCAAAGGCAGGCGCCAAACCGCTGCGCCACCCAGGGATCCCAGTCTCAGGAATTAGAAGAGTCCAAAGAACTGTGACGATAGCAGTGATGTTGGAGGAATCCTTCCCCACAGTTTGACACTTGGAGTAGAGCTGCGACAACCACTGTAAGGTGCTGTTGCTGCAGGATTGGCATATAAATTGGGAGCGGAGTACTCCAGAAGTAAACCACGGTGTCCTATAGGATTAAATATACATGTACCACGTGACCCAGCAATCCTGTTCCTAGAGATATGAAGACTTAGGTTCACATGGACACATGTACCCTGGTGTTTGTAACCACCCAAACTGAAAGGAGCCTAAATGTGCTTAAATGGATGAATAAACCATGCACATGGCACCATAGAATACTGCTCAGCAGGAAAAGGAACCAACTATTGATACGTACTACTTACTGGGGTGAGTCTCATCAGCATTATGTGGAGTGTAAGAAGCTAGGCTTAATTATATATCCTTGGGTTCCGTGTCTGTGGCATTCTGGAGAGCCGAGGCTGCCATGACAGGGAGCAGCTCAGAGACGGGGGGTTGGGGGAGTCAGACTGGGGCAACACGAGGGATTGTTTGGGTGATGGAGCCACGCTGCACCCCGACTCTGGTAGTGGGTACATGTGTTGAACAGAACTATATACCAACATTTAAAAGGTCAGTTTTGCATAGGTTTGTTTAAAAACGTGCAAAACTGGGGAAATGTAATTTCTCCTTGAGTAAGAGCCATTCTGTGCTAATGTGGTCTTCTGGGATTTCAATGCCACGGCTGATTGTTTCTGCTCAGAAAGTGACTTGATTATGATCTGAGAACCCGGGGCTTCAGGAATCCCTGGTTTTATGTAGACTTTGGGGCTAGTTGCATTGTAATAGAAGGGCACCGATGAAAGGAGGCAGCTGCCATTGTTCTTGTTTTGATTGTAGGTGCAGCAGGTGGAGTCAGGGACTGTCCAGTTCCACTTCTCGCTGAGCCCTGAGGGACACCTGGACACACCCACGGGGCTGGTCCACAGCCCTGAGGTGGAGCGGCAGCCCTCCAGGAAGCCACCCACATCTCCTGCAAGTAAGTGTTTGCAGAGAACTGACTTTTTGAGCACATAGCATGACTTCCATCTGTTCTTAAGGAAAAATACTTAGTCCAGTACAATAACAATTATCAGATAATTGCTACAGATTGCTTTAATTGGAGTCAGTTGGTTGAGCTTTTGCTTAATACGGGGATGTAGAATTGGACAGTGACAGAGGGTGGCCAAGTGCATTGTCACCTGTGTCTTGCAGCCCCCTGACTAGAGGCTTGTGGAAGGCTCTGCCAGTGACACCTAATGGGCACTTGGCATGGGAGTCCTAGAGACATAGCGTTGAGAGTAAGAGTTTGACCGAGAGCCACGGGCTGCCATCTCTGGGTGGTGTTGTTAACGTGCTGTACATTTGTTGTTTAGAAAAGGTGCTTTTTACTCCCTTGAAGCATTCCAAGAATGGGATGTCTGATCTCAGCTGGCGACTTTGAGGAGAGTGAGGGCTACCCTCAGAGCAACATCTTCCTGGGGGCAGTGATGTGTCTGCATGTGTGCAGGTGGCGGAGGAGCGAGGGTGGCTGTCAGCCTTGTGTCTGACTGGCCTAGCACCTGCTGGTCAGGGCCTCTTGGCTTCTGCCTCACAACCCCTAAGGACCATAACGACCCCTAAAGACCCCTGTGCCAGCATCTGACTGAGAAGCCCATGGGTCAGGCCCCTGCAGGGATGATGTCAGAGGGGTGTTGGTGAAGTTCACTTGGCAGGGCACTGAGCCTCAGGCACCTGAGGCTTCTAGAGACTGCTCCAGCTGGAAGAATGTTCTAGATATAGGAAGTTAGTCTCTTAGAAAGTTAGAAAGGTAGGCACTGAACTAATGTAAGCTCCCACAGCGGGGAGCTTAATCCTATCCATCTTCCCCATGGGTGCTTCTCTGTCCCCAGGGAGGACTTACTGGGGTCTCGGCTGCAGGTCCTGGCTGCTGGAGCAGAGGCACTAGTGGGTCCGGGACTCATTTGGGACTGATTTTTTCTGAGTTGAGAATCTAGTTAATGGAAGGTGGTATTGTTGAATTCAATTTTACTGTTGGTGGAAGCAGTCCCTTATTTCTTTGGTCTGGACCTGGACATGCTGGCCACTGTCTTCATGATCTTCCAAGGTTTTCTGAGGTATCTGAACATATTCAGGTGCCAAACAGTCCGTAGCTTTGGGACAAACCACATCATTGAGTATTTTCCTTCTCAAAAAGGCAGTGCATTTGATGGTTTTAGTTGTTTTGATCTTTCAATTTTTGAATATTGTGCTCGTCACATTGCTCTTGGGATTGCTGTTTACCACCAGTGTGTCCGCTAATAACCACTCTTACCAGTGTAGCCCTGAAAACGTCCAGCACCACAGCCCCGAGGCTGTTGCCAGGATATCTGCTGGAGTCCCTGCAGTGGTGGGCGGAAGACATGGATTTTCTCTCAGGGTTTGTTTAGAGTGTTTCCAGTTTTACTTAATAAAGTCGAATGCATTGAAGGCATAGAACATATCGCTTAAAAATACTAAACAAAGGGTACAATTTATTTCCCACTCATTCTCTTCTGTAAATCTAGCATCTCTTCTTCCTTAACATATATTCATAGTTACATTTAAAAAATAAAACAAGGGGTACCTGGGCAGCTCAGTCGGTTAAGCACCTGCCTTTGACTCAGAGCATAATCCCAGGTCCTGGGATTGAGCCCCTCATTGGGCTCCCTGCTCAGTGGGGCATCTGCTTCTCCCCCTGCCCCTCACCTCACCCTGCTTTTGCTCTCTCTCTTTCTGAAATAAATAAATAAAACCTTTAAAAAATAAAAATAAAAATAAAAATACAACAAATAGTAAGCTCTGAGAAAGGTAAATATGAAAGATAGTATTCCAGATTATAAAAATAGGTAAATGTTATGATTAAATATTTTTGGATTAAGCTACTCAAAAAGGACACTAGTGAAATGTAGTATGTGTAGTTCACCTGTGTCTGTGGAAATGCCAGAATAGATCATGTCCTTGGAGGACATGCCTGTACAGGTAGCTTTTATGGGGAAGATATACTGACTTTTCCTGGAAAGGAGTTTTCAAGGGTTAGTTTATATTGCCACTGTGGTGCTGGAAGCAAGCAGCTGGTTTGTTTGAAGACCTTCTAATCAAATTAATTCTAAACAATGATGGAATTGCCTTATCACTTGGCTGCTTGGGGCGAACACCGGCTGTACCCGCTGTGGCTCTGCGGTCTGCAGGCTTGGGTCTCATTTTCCCAATTGCCTTGACTGTTGTGAGCAGATCTGGGCTTTAAACCCAGTCTGCTGCTTGCTCTGCTTCCCAGAATTATGTTAATTTATTTTTATTTTTATTTTATTTTTAAGTTATTTTAAAAAGATTTTATTTATTTATTTGAGAGGGAGAGAATAGGAGGGTGCAGTGCACCCATAAGTAGGGGGTGGGCAGAGGGAGAGAAGCAGACCCTCCGCTGAGCAGGGAGCCCGACCTGGGACTCAATCCCAGGACCCTGAGATCATGACCTGAACCAAAATCAAGAGTCAGACACTTAACTGAGCCAACCAGGTGCCCCAATGGCTCAGTTTTGATTGAGTCATTTTATCCTAATTTGGATTGTATTTTCCTGTTTATCTGCCGTCAGTATTTTTTATTGGATTACAGATATTGTGAATTTTCTTTGATTGAGAGTGCTAAATAGGTTTGTATTTGATGAATACTCTTGAGCTTTGGGAACAGTTTGATCCTTTGGGCTCTTGCCCTTAAGGGTTGTTAGGTGGGACCAGACCAGCTTTTAGTCCGGGGCTAATTATTCCCCACGACAAGACCCCGTTGTGTGCTCTGCCTGACATCTCCTGAATTACGAGGTTTGCCAGTTTGGCCTGTGCAGTAAGTCTATTTCTGCCCCATGTAAGCACTGGGGACTGTTCCAATGGCTCTGGCCCCAGCATTGGGTACTTTCCTGACCAGTCACCTACTGAATTCTAAAGGGGAGCCTCTGTAAATGACCAGAGCTCTCTTTCTGTGCACCTTGTCTTGTCTGGCACTTGGCCCTGCAAATGGGAGCTTCCTCGGTCTTCTTGGACATTCAGCTCTGTTTTCTCCACTGGGGGCCCCTGGTGCCCCGTCTCCCTGTACTGTGGCCCACAGACTCATTAGCTCCTGAGAGTTGGGGTGGTTTCAAGGCCCACTTCTTTTGTTTCCTGTCTCTGAGGATCACTGTCCTTTGTTGCCTGAATTCTAATGTCTTGAGGCCAGTTGTTTCATATATTTTGTCCTTTTAAAAAAATTTGTTTCATGGGGCAGTCAGTCTGGTCCCCATTTGCTTATTCCACGTTGGTGGGAGGCAGATGTCTTTGCCTGATATTGGTGATTTCTGGGCTGCTGAGATCCTCCACCCCGGGCCTGATGGTCTAGTGGTTTTGAAAGTTTTCCTGGCTGCTCTGTGCTACTGTGATTCACCAGCTATGTTGTGTGTTTTCATGACTTCTGAGTTGGGCTCATGCTCTATGCTGCAGTGTAGTCCCTCGTGCACTGCATTTATTTTACTTTGAAATAGATTCTTTTTTTTTTTAATTAAAAAATTACATGATCAAGAATAGCCAAGGCAATTTTGAAGTAGAAAAGAGGCTTCAGTTTTCCTAATTGGCAGATTTATAGTTATAGTAACTAGAACGGTGTGGCATCGGGGCAGAAATGGACAGATAAGAAGACAGAGTGTGATGACTGGACACTTTATAGATGAGTGTATTACTTTACTCTTATTGTTGTAACAAATTACCATAAATGTAAAATGGCTTAAAATAGCATGAGCTTGCTGTCCCACAGTCCTGGAGGTCAGAAGTCCAAAAGGGGTCTCACAGGCTAAGGTAGAGGTCTTGGTGGGGCTGGTTCCTTCCAGAGACTCCAGGGCAGGCTCCACCTCCTTGCCTTTCCAGCCTCTAGTAGCCTTTGGCTCCTTCTCCCCTCTTTGAAGGCAGCAGTGCAGTTTCCAAATCTCCCTCTGACTCTGATCCTCCTGGCTCCCTGGCACTTACCAGGACCGCTCTGACTGCTATGATAGCATTGGGCCCACCCGAACATCTAGGATGGTCTCTCCGATCAGCAGCCATGATTACCGGCAGTGCAACATCACATTGCCAGGCTCTGGGGGTTAGGATGTGGGTATTTCTGGGGTAGGAAACATCGTTCTGCTTACCACCAGGAATAGGGATGGACCAGTCACTTAACAGTGCAGGAATGCTTATCCATAAGGAACATATAAAATTAGATCCTAATTTCATACCTTGTGCAAAAATAAATTTTAGGTGGATTATGAAATAAAACTTTAGAAATTTTAGAAAACTCTAGAATTAGAAGATTAGAAAGAAGAAAGGCTATAGAAATAGCTGTTCCAAATCAATAAGAAATAACGGTAACAGGAAAGAAAAATGGGCAAAGCACATGAATAGGGGATTTCTATGGAAGAAGCCAGAGGGGCCCGTAAGCATGAGACAGGGCTCAGTTATCAGTCGTGATCAGAGAAATGCACAATAAAATGAAGAATCATCTCATACTTCACAACTGGAGAAATGTAGCTGCCTCATATACAAGGTTCATGAGGATGCTCATGGGGAAGAAGGGTCTTACCACGCAAGCAGGAACGCTATATGGACAGCTGCTTTGAAGAGCAATTTCATAATATTTAGTTCATACCCTGCTAACTCAGAAGTGCTGTTTCTAGACACCTGTTGTTGAGAGCAGCTGGTTCCTGGGTACATGGTGGCCTGCTCACTCCTCCCCCTGGGGGTGGATAAACGAGCTGGTGTATTTGTACAATCAGATGCCGTATAGCACTCAGAATGAACCAAGAAGGTCTTTACATGTCCTCAGGGGTGAATCTTCAAGACCACGTGAGGAGTGAGGACAAGTTCTGGAAGGAAGTGTACAACGTGGCAGCTTTCAGTAACTTTGAGAACAGTTGCATGTATCATTGACTGGTGCATGTGTGCTAATTGGATGACCCTGGACCCCTTGCTGACTGTCTCTCTTCCTCAATTTTTTCAGCTGTAAAATGGGATGCAACAAAGAACTGAATAGGAAAGAATAAAACTTGAAAAGCCTTAGAAAAAAAATTAGAGGATATTTTTGTGACTTTGGGGTTAGGAAAGCTTTCTTTTCTTTCTCCTTCCTTCCTTCCTTCCTTCCTTCCTTCCTTCCTTCCTTCCTTCCTTCCTTCCTTCCTTCCTTCCTTCTTTTTAAAGATTTTATTTATTTTAGAGAGAGAATGAGAGAGCACATTTGCATGATCCAGGGAGGGCAGAGGGAGAGAGACAAGCAGACTCCCCACTGAGCACTGAGTCCTGCTTGGGACTGGATCTCAACCCCGAGATCATGACCTGAGTTGAAACCAAAAGTCAGACACTCAGCTGACTGAGTCACCCAGACACCTAGGAAAGCTTTCTTAAACAAGCTAGACAATGCATAAACAAAGAAGACTAAGAAATAGGATTATGTTAAAATATAAAACTTTTGTAAGAGAGAAAACTCCACAAACAAGTAGATAGACAAACCTTAAATTGAAAGACAGTTACAGTGCCTACAACCATGAGAAGTTAATTGAAGGAATTAGAATATCAGAAAGAAGCAATATTATAGGAAGAGCTCCTGCAGATCAGTAAGAAGGAAACAACTGGAAAGAAACACAGACATGGTCCACCAGAGGTTGTAGGGAGGATTGAGTGGGCAAACATCTGTGGATGCGCTCAGGATGGCCTGGCACTGGGCAGGCTTCACGGCTGCCGCTGTCATCTCTGGCTGGCACCATCGCTGGGCAGTGCCACCTGCTCATTCCCCTTTTAGCCGCTGGCCCAGTGAAACAAGGCGGTCCCCAGGGCAGGTGCAAATGCGGCACATCTCCATGGAGAGTTTGACCCCAGAGTCTTCAGTGGACACAAACCAGTGCCTGTGACACCATCCAGGGAAGTGGGTCCTCATTGGGCCCCGCACATTCAGTGTTAACTCTGTTTCTACCATTATTTTTGTTTGTTTCTATCATTTTACATTAGCCAGAAATTAAGGCAACACTTACTAAGGTAGGGTTTGCTTAGTGGCTCTCTTTCTTTCCTCCCTCCCTCATCCATTCTGCAAATCCTTACTGGGATTCTGTGATGTGCCAGGTACTTTTTAGGCTCCTGTTCTCACAGAGCTTATGCTTTAATTTAATTTATTAGTTAATTTTGATTTTATTTATTAGAGAGAGAGAGCATGTACACCCACAAGCATGGGGAGCAGCGGGCAGAGGGAGAAGCACACTCTCCCCTGAGCAGGGAGCCTGATGTGGGATTTGATCCCAGGACCCTGGGACCATCACCCGAGTGGAAGGCAGATAGATGCTTAACTGACTGAGCCACCCAGGCACCTAAAAGATCGATTTTAAAAAGAGATAATAAAAAACTACCAAATATTTTAGGTAGCAAAAAGAATAGTGTAGCACCCTGGTACGGGATGTAGATACTAGGGAAGCCATGCATATCTGGGGCAGGGAGTACATGGAAATTCTCTGTACTTTCTGTTCACTATTGCTATGAATATAAAACTGCCCTAAAAATAAAGTCTATTTAAGAAAAGAAACAGAGAGGGAATGACTTTTAGGAAGCTTTATAATCATGTCTGTCTTGATTTGATTAACCTGTGTTCAGGATTTCTGTCTCATCTCCATAATTGAGCTGCATCTGTGGCAGAGGTCAGCCGACTTTAAGGCCAGATAGTAAATATTTTAGGCTTTGTGGGCTGGATGCCCTGTTGTAGCTCCTCATCTCCAGTGCTGTGTAGTGGAAACCATATGAATGAGCTTGGCTGTGTTACAATAAAAGCTTACTCACAAACACAGGTTGTGGGTGGAATTTGACGAGTGGGCCATCACCTGCAGATCGCTCATCTATAGCTTTCTTTTTTGTCATGTCTTTATCAGGCTTTGGTATTTGGAGTGCTCGTTTTGCAAAATGAGTGCGTAGCTAGGGCTCTCTAGAGAAACAGAACCAGTGGGCCATACATGTAGGAAGAGATTTATTATAAGAAATTGGCTCACACCATCAGTGGAGGCTGAGAAGAGGCCCAGGAAAGCTGCTGGGGTAATTAGTCCAAATCCAGAGGCCTGAGAGTGGGGGAAAGCCACCATTCAGATTCCAGTCTGGGTCTGAAGGCCTGCGGAGCAGGAGCATGGAGGGAAGGAGATGTGTGTCCCCCATTGATAGGCAGGAACGCCCAGTTCTTCCTTCCTCCCCTCTGGTGTTCCTCAAGCCCTCAACACATGAGATGATGCCCACCCACACGGGGGCAGGGTGGGGGGGGGCAGAGCACGTCACTCAGGGGGAGTATTCAAATAGGAATTTCATCTGGAATCATCTCCACAGACACGCTCAGAATGATGGTTGGCCACCTGTCTGGGCCCCTGTGATTCATCTAGTCTACCTGACACATAAAATTAATGATCAGTGGTTTAGTGCCGCCTTCGGCCCAGGGCCTGATCCTGGAGACCTGGGATCGAGTCCCACGTCGGGCTGCCTGCATGGAGCCTGCTTCTCCCTCTGCCTGTGTCTCTGCCTCTCTCTCTGTGTCTCTCATGAATAAATAAATAAAATCTTTAAAAAAATTAATCATCACAGTGAGTTAGGATGCTTTCTCTCTTTTTCTGGGCTTTAAAATAATTTCAACAAAAGGCAAGACCTGTTTCTTGAAGGTTTGGTAAAACTTGTCTATAAACCATCAGGAACTCAGTGCCTTTGGGAAGGATTTTCTGACCATGCCAACCTTGAAAACAACGAAGTTATTGAGTAGCAACTCGGTTTATTCCAGAACGGCAGAGGAATTACAAAAGGAGATGTGCAGACCATGGTGAATCATAGGCCAGTTGAGAGACCAGAGAGCAAGGGTCCACTAATAGAGGGGATAGAGGGAAGGAGGAGGCTGGAAGGGATGGTTTTGAACAGGAGTTTGTGAGGAAAAGAGAACTCCATGTGGTGGCTTCTCATTGGTTCTGGGTCCCTGCAGGTACCCAGATGGGACCCAGTGGGGGATGGCACCTGCTGACCCTCCACTCCTTCTCCCAGCTCAGTGGGGTTTCCTTAGCTCGTTTTCACCACCTTCAAGTTTCTTTTTTTTTTTTTTTAAGGTTTTTTTATTTATTCATGAGAGAGAGAGAGAGAGAGAGAGGCAGAGACACAGGCAGAGGGAGAAGCAGGCTCCATCTAGGGAGCCCGACGTGGGACTTGATCCCAGGGCTCCAGGATCACACCCTGGGCTGAAGGCAGGTGCCAAATAGCTGAGCCACCCAGGGATCCCCTACCTTCAAGTTTCTATTATGGTTATGGCTCTATTTAGGTTTTCCATCTCAGCTCAGGTTAACTTTGGGGATATATATAGTCTATAGATGAATGGATCCTGGGATAAACTTGTATGTAATGTAAATATCCTAATTTCTATCTCTGCGTGGATTCCTTTGCCATTCCTGGTCTCCTGGTGAGTGTCTCCTTCTCTTGGGCAGACTCATCAGAGGTGTTTACCTTTTATCTTCTGTAGGGAGTCGGCTCTTGCATACCTTCATTAATTCCTGTGCTGTTTTGAAGTTTCTAATTGTGTCTTTCATTTTAATCTAAATAATTTAATTTTATAATTTAATTTTAATTTTATATGCTTTTGCTTTTATTAATCCCTTCTTTTTTTAAAGTTTTAAAGAAGTTGAATGCTTAGCTTATTTACATTTGCCTTTTTAAAAAAATTTTATTTATTTATTCATGAGAGACACACAGAGAGAGAGAGACAGAGATAGGCAGAGGGAGAAGCAGGCTCCCTGTGGAGAGCTCAATGCGGGACTCGATCCCAGGACCCTGGGATCCCAATCTGAGCCAAAGGCAGCTCAACCATGGAGCCACTGTCCCTCCATTTGTCTGTTTAATAAAACATTTCAGGTCCTGTGGTTTCTTTCCAAGTACTTCTTTGACTCTATTTCTGACATATTGATCTACAGTGTTCTTATTTTCTAAATGATTGGTTTCAATTTCTATTTTCCTTTGACCTTGAATTTAGAAGTTTAGAAAAAATAGTCTTGCATTGAAATACCCAGAGTAAACTGCTTATGTTTGGAGCCCGGCGCAGGCATCTCCCGGGCATAGTGTGCTCTTCCACAACTCTCTGATCTTGGGACACCTGTTGTTTATTCCATACTGTTGTGTGTCTCCTCTTTCCTCTGTTGCCCTCAGAATGAATCAGTCCACTTTGCCATGGTGACACATAATCCCCAGATCTCACCGCTTTAAAACAAAAGGCTTTTATTTCCTGTTTTTGCTCCACATCCCCTGCAGGTTGGTAACAACTCTGTCTTTCGTGGTCACAGATGGCAGGCATAGTCTGAGTTCTGCTGGCCATAGCACCACGAGGAAAGGGACATGTCGGAGGTGCCTGCCCCGCAGTCAGTTGCTGTGGCATGGAAGTGACACACAGGACTCCTCCGGCTCCTGGCTGAGAGTGAGCCGGGTGGCTCCATCTAGTGGCAAGTGCCCTAATTTGTGCCCTGATGGTGAAGAGGTGCAGATCTTTGGTGTGGGCACTTGTCTAACCCCGAGCACTGTCCTAGGAGCATCTCACGAATGGGGCTGTGTGTACTCCTCTTTCTATTTCCCACCGGGGTCCTGGGCCAGGAAAGCACTGGGCACATGTTTGCAGAGCTGATGTGAGGCTGGCTGTGTCCTGGCACTCGGGTTCTGTCTCTCTGTCTGCCTTCCACACCCGGTCCCCTTACCGTCCAGCTCTCCCATTGTTAGCTTCCTTCCAGGAAGGGTTTCTCCCCATAGCGACCCCAGGAGCTCTGAGGTCACCCTGGGGCTTAGGGAGCCCAGCAGAGAGAAGTCCAGTTCAGGTGTTCCATGAACGTCTTGAGATGGAGCCTTCACTCTGCTGTGTCCCCCACCATTCCCCGTGTGGTTAAGAGCTGGGAGGGTGCTTCTCCAACTGGAAGCCATTGCTGCTGCTCTCTGGAGAGAGTATGGAGTCAGGGCATGGAGCTAGCAGATGTGTCAGCCGTGGATTGAGGGCCTGACCTCGTGACTCCAAGTCCAAGGTCATCCCTTGCACTCTGCTGCTTCTGTGTGTGGTGGCACCCCAGCTTGGCAGCTGCTCGTGCATCTTGAGATGCTCAAACAGGCAGATACCAACACTTCATGCCCCTCCTGTGCTGTACGATCGGATGCAGACCAGGGAGAGCTGGCCTGTCCCCTGGACGCTGGCCACCTCCAGCTCCACATGCGCAGCTGGGCACAGAGCAGCACCCATGGGAGGCCAGACATTCTTAGGCTCCAGGGCATGTTGTGGAGGTTCAGGGGGAAGGGGACCCCTCCCCACAAAGACAGCTCGCTTTGGGCTCCAGATCCATCCATTGGCCAGCGGGACAGGTGTCTCCCTGGATGGTTGGGGGGAGGGTGTGTCTCCCCTGTGCAGAGCTTGAGTTCTTTGCAAAGAGACTTGCCATTCCACCCATTGGCAGGTTGCTGGAGGGATCGGGATCTAGTACCGATGTCCTCCATTCTCCACTGCCATTTGGGGCCAGCAGGTCTGCACCGACCCATCCTGATTGCATTTGCTTTATTTAATTTGGATTTTATTGCTGCATTTGTGTTACATTGATGTGATTGCCTTCATCCCAGGTTCATTTGTGTTTAATTGGTGATGGAAACTTTTTCTCCTTTGATATTTACCAACTTAGTCGGTTCTGTTGGAAATCTTGATGACATGAGGCTGTCATGTTAAGTGAGGGACTTCGGCTCTCTGTCATGAATGATCTTTATGTCCTCTCTAGAATTACGAGGGAGCAGAGGCCCACTCCTCACCTCCAGGAAGCAATGCACAGAGCCACTAGAGGGCACTCGGTCTTGGTTTTTGGAAACTCAGAATTTCCCTGACCCATATTTTGCTCTTCAGTGTTCTGGTGGTGTCAGAATGTTGGTATGTTTGCTTCAGTAGATTTGACAAATAGCTGGGTCGAGGGAAATATGTCACCATGGCCTTTCCCGGAATATCCTGAGTCAGGTTCTTGGCATGGTTGTGACCTTCTGTGTGTCGATGCTGCGGGGACGTTCTCTCCAATGGAAGGCTCCCTGCCCCCGGGGCAGTCGTGTCACCCAGGCAGTCATGCAGGACAGGGAGTTTGAACCGCCCAGCTGGAGCCATGTGAATGGGCAGATTTAAAGGGATCCCAGGGTGTGTGTGCTCTGCTGTAGGATGTTAGTGAGTGGCTCAGAGCAGAGGCCTTGATGGGGACGAGTCACTGCTTCAGCCAGCCTTAGGCTTTGGATGCCCCATGGGACTCCCCACTCCTCTGGGGCCTAGTTCGCCGAGGCAGGGCACCTTGCATGTCTGGGTTTTATTTTATTTTTTTTATTTTTAAAGATTTATTTATTTATTTATTTATTTATTCATTCATTCATTCAGAGAGAGAGAGAGAGAGAGAGAGAGGCAGAGACACAGGCAGAGGGAGAAGCAGGCTCCATGCAGGGAGCCCACTGTGGGACTCGATCCCGGGTCTCCAGGATCACACCCCAGGCTGCAGGTGGCACTAAACTGCTGTGCCACAGGGGCTGCCCTATGTCTGGGTTTTATAGAACTGCCAGTAGCAGCATGGACAGAACCATGACACCTTTGTAGTGACGCTCCCTTATCAGCACCTGGGACGTGCATCTTCTCCTGTGTCCTCTGCTTAGTAAACATCTGGGTACAGCACCAGCTTTTTTAGGTGCATGCATCCCTTGCCCCAAAGAGCCCCATGCACCCCCCAGGTCCAGAGGGCAATGCCACTTCCCAGGTGCCAGAGTGCATATTGGTCTGGGCCTAACTTCACAGTATTCTGGAAGCAGCTGGTGTGGGCAGTGATGGGACCTTGGGACATGCAGGTGTGCTTGGGACACATGTTCCTCACTGTCCCTGCCTGCCCTGCCTGCCCGAGCAACAGGTGGCCGGTGTGGTGGGGCTGGTGCAGCTGCAGGTGTGGATGCTGCGGGCAGGCCTGGGCTCTTCTGTGTGCAAGTCCAGCCCCTCTCCAGCTATAGCCCCCTAGTGCCCTGGGCCACCCGGCATCCTGTGTGCTGGAGGGCCTCAGCCACCTTCACTCTGAGCAACTTCTGCGGTGAGGCCCAAGGCCACCCCGTCACTGAGCTGCCTGTTCCTTTATCTCTACACAGATTTTGTTTATGTCCCTCATTTCCTGTGATCAGTGTCTTAGGGAGCATGGTTTTTTACCCCCAGATAGTTAGAAATGAGGGTCTTCAGGTGGATTTGCCGTATGAATTCTTAGTGTCTAAAGAACCTTTAAATAGTGATTAAAGCCTTATTTACAGGGCCCAGTGGGACACTTATTTTTCCCCATCTTTCTTTAAATCACAGTGACTCTGTCTTGAGCAACGATGAGCCCTTCTTCCCTTTTGGGGCAGCTGTTCCCCCATCCTCTAAGATCGCCAGACCCCTTGCTCCCGGGATGAGGCTTCTGCCAGTGAAGGCCTGACCTGCAGCTAGACCTAGGCGGACTTGTGAGCACCCTTCCTCAGGCCTGCCTCAGTTTCTCCCCAGAATGCACAGCCATGTTTCAGAGAAGCACTCCTAGGGAGATAGCTGGCATTTGGGACAAAGGGCTTCAGTGCTCCATGCTACTCAGGTCTGGCCCATGGTTGGTGATGATGGACAGGGAGGAAGTTGCACTGTGGGCTCCCCAGTGCTTCTGGGGGGACTTCTGTGCCCTCCAGCCTGGGGGCTTTCTCCAGGAAGACCGCTGCCTGGCCTTCTGTTCACCTGTGCACTTGTCTTTATATCCTCTGTGATCCTGTCTGGTCCCCTCACCAAAGTGCTTTCTGGGCCAATTTGATGTTTCCCATCTGTGTGATGCTGCAGGTGTGCCCTCCCGGCAGAGAAATCACCTGGTCACAGGTCTTTATGTGACCCTGTGGGACACAGATAGCCCAGGTGTCAGTGGAGGCAGTTTGGGCTTCTAGAAGCTGAATTGACAGGAAGGAGGCTTGGACGATTGAGCTTCTGTTGACTGTGATTTTCAGCGAGTTGAGGCTGATGGGGGAGTAACAGAGTGTCTTCAGACAGGTGGTGAATCTTGCTGGAGCAAGAAATGTGAGCTGCTCCTTTGTCTCAGGCAGTCAGTGGGGACCTGTCCACACAGCATTAGCCCTGGTGGTGGGGGAGCCACTGGTCTGGTCCCTTCCCATTTCCTGCAGTTTCATCCTTGTGACCAGAGTCAGCCTGTGGGGTTTTCCAGAGTCCCGGTATCAGGTGGGATACGGAGGACTCAGTGGCTCTGTAATGCTTCCCACCTTGGGATGGGCAGTGAGCTGCCGCCAGCACTCTCAAGTGGAGGGAGAGGTTCTTGGCTGCTGGAATCCTCCTCCACACTTTGCTTCTGGTGAGATGACACCTTTCTTGGGAGCACAGCTGGATCCACGATCTGCTGTGAGCTGGTTTCGGGGGTGAAGGCTTGCAGGCCAGAGTGTTTCTAAGTTTCTGGGAAGCGCTCTGACTTGGCTTGTGAGGATGGGGCTGGCCCTTGGACTTGGCAGGAGGATGGCACCTTGGAGCCTGCAGGAGCCAGCCTTGGCATCACCAAGGTCAAGGACATGCATGGCCGCCGGCCCCTCCCGGGCCCAGCATGCCCACATCTAGAGTGCGCTGGACTCAGGACAGGTTGTGTGCGCTGGGCATCTGCGGGGGTGGAGGCAGGAACAGCAGGGTGCGGCATGTGCATCTGCTTCAAAGTTGCTTACTTAGCACAACAGCAAGTCCACCCTAGTCAGAGGAGTGGGGGTGCCAGGCCAGCTGACCCAGGGCCCTAGCTCTCCAGAGTTGGGAGTATGAGCAGATGTGAAGATGGAAAGGCACAAGATGGGTGTGTGAGGACTTCATGGGTCATGAAGCCCATTCTTGGTGACACCACACAGTCAGAAAGTATGAGGCCAGGTGGGGTGGCCAGGGGTAGGGGAGCTGGAGTGATAGCAGCCCGAGCTCAGGTCCGTCCTCTGAGGCTGTGACCTGGGGGAGCGGCTCTGGACCTTACTGCAGAGTGATTGGTCTGCCCAACGCCAGCGGGAACACCAGTCACAGCCAGGGGCAGACGGGTCAGGCCCTGAGTCAGGCCTCCCAAGGCTCCTGAGTGCCCCTCCCCACCTCTGTCTGCTTTCCCTCCAGACCTGCCAGCACTGCCGCCCCAGGGGCTCGCTGCCCTCCAGGACTCACCGGTGGGACCAGGGGTAAGTCTGGGCTGAGAGGCCTGTTTCAGAATTCCAAAATCCATTAATTAAAGGCCCCAGGGGCAGAACGTTCTCTGCATTATTAAGAACAGTGGTGTCTCTTTTGCTTTGCTGGGACACATTCAGTACTTTTAAAAAATGATGTGCTCTCTCTGGCAGTTATGTCTGATAGCTGAGAATCTTTCAGGGCCGAGTAGCCTTTGTTTTTTTCTGAGGTGCCACAGTGTGGTCTTCATTTCCTTTTCTTTTTTTTTTTTTTAAGTTGTGTTTTTAAAGTTTTTTAAAAGATTTTATTTATTCATGAGAAACAGAGGGAGAGAGAGAAAGAGAGATAGGCAGAGGGAGAAGCAGGCTCCATGCAGGGAGCCCGACGTGGGACTCGATCCCAGGTCTCCAGGATCACGCCCTGGACTGAAGGCAGCGCTAAACCGCTGAGCCAGCCGGGCTGCCCTGTGGCCTTCATTTCCTCCTGTCTTGTCTCTACCAGAAGAGGGTGCCTGGCACTGACCAGTGCCCCGGGCAGTGGGGCCAAAGCCAGGCCCATAGGCTGAGCAGCTGGTGCTGGTAAAGATGGGCCACCGCCTATCAGCGGATAGTTCTGTGTGCAAGGGTCTCCTGCATAGGAAGAGAGGTGCTGGTTGTTGGCTGGCCATTGAGTCCACCCCTTTGTAACCCCAAGCTTGTCATGGTGCTTGCCAGTGGTTCTGGCATCACCTTGTTCAGGGTCAGAGTTGGCTTGTCTTCCTGATGACTTTGCCAGCATCACCCTGGAAAATGACTTATCTAGAAAAGTCGAATAATTCACTATCAAAGTCTGTCTCAAGGAAGTGGGTTTAACGTGTACCAAGCAGCTTGAAAACTCGCTCAGAAGTGAACGTTTTATTTGCCTGAAGACACATGTCTGGAGACAGCCTCCCAGGCTTCCCTACTGGCCCATTACAGCAGTTTCCATGTCACCCTAAGTGTTCAGGGCCACAGAACAGTGCTGCCCACTTCCTGAGGCAGGAAAGTCTCAAGACAGCTTGTGGGTCTGAAGGGAGCTGAACAGACCCCACAGCTCTTCTCTGCCCTTGGGGCTGCTGCTGGGTGGGGTCCCCCATTGCCACATGCCTACCCCAGCCACTCCTTTGATCTGTCTCGTGTTGGGTTCCTCTGTCCCAGTACCGTGCTGGGCCAGCTAACTGTGTATGTCATAAAGTGAGTCCAAGATTTGAGAGGCAGGTCTTCCATGGAGCGTAGGCCCTCCTTAAGCTGCATTCACTTTCCAGACATCTGCGACGTGACAGGAGGCTTACATGCACCAGGTTCTGGCCAAGTCCTTTCCACGACTTCTCATTTAATTCCCGTGATAGTCCTGTGATTTAGGTACTATTTTCACCCCCATTTTGCAGATGAGGAGACAGAGGTAAAGAAAGGACTCGATGGCCTGCCCTCAGTCACACAGTAATAGTGGTGTGGGGATTCAGTCTCAGCACCTATCTCTAGAGCTCGTGTCGGCTCCCATTCCAGTCACTGCCTCAGTGACGGGATTGTGTCCCAGGCACAGCGGTGGTGAGGCCTGGAAGGGACCTTGCACCTGTTCAGTCCCTGGCTGGATGTGAAATCCAGAGAAGTTCAAAGACCAGCTGCCCCCACAGCCCATAAGTGGCAGAGAACCTGTCTTCCTCGGCCCTTCCTCTTTTCCACCTGCTGTTCCTTGTTACTATTGTTTTTATGCCAGTGTTACCATGTGGTAGGGACCACATTCTTGCCTCTTAGTAACTAGTAAAGGAACGAGAAGCGGCCACCCAGCAAGCGGTTGCAGACCTCACTGCCTTCTGTGCTATGTCTCCTGGGTTTATGCCAGTGTGAGTGTATGTGTGTGTGTGGGGGGGGCGCTGGGATGTAGGGGGGCTGTGTTCCACCTCTCACCCACTCTTCCTCCCCCCTAGTTGTCCCTTTCCCAGCTGGCAGCTTCCCCACAGCCTGTCACCCGCTCCCGCTCAGCCACACCCCTTCCACGGCAACCCGACCGCTCTAAGCCCCCGCCGGCCCAGGAGGTAAGCATGGCCACACTTCCTCCTTCCAGGGAATGGCTCTGAACTCCTGACATCTGCTGGAGTCTTTGACTTTGTGAGCTGTGCTGGTCCTTGGGGAGGTGGCTGAGACCTTCTGGGTTCTCTGTGACATGGGTGTAGGGACAGGGTGGCAGGGGGAGTGGGTGGGCATGGCTTACTTCCATGCCCCAGGTACTTGCCACCTTTCTGTCCTCCAGACCTGGGAATTTGGTGTGGGAGCTCTCCCTGCTATGAGGCTTACTTAGGCTTTTGCTCTGCCTGACAAGACAAAGTTAGACACCCCCTCAGATCTCTGTACATGAAGGGGGAAGGAAAGTTTTGTTAGAGTTCCAGATAGAGGCTGATCCAAGCCTCCAGCGCTCCAGGACACTCTCCTCGTTGGCAGCAGCTGAAGGAGAAGTAGTGAACCGTCCTGGATTTGGATGCATCTAGTGGGGAAAAAAGGCCTGTGTTTCCACTGACCTTGGGGAATTCACATAGAGTTTGGTTTCAAAAGTTGGCTGGCTCACCTGCAAACTGTATCTTCAGTCCTGTACTGGAAGTCTATTGAGGAAAAATAGCACCATTAAATTATTTACTTGAAAACAGTACTGTGAGATGCCTTATTCTAGAACATGTCTAGGGCTCATGTATTTATGAAAAGCCTGCATTTCTTATTATAGGCAGCTGAGACATGTCGGAGTTATCGCTGGTTTTGTGGTATGCCTTTTGAACTGAAACAGAAAGCTAGGTGAGCTGGTGTGAAAGAGAGCATTCTGATTGCCAAACAGTCTCTTCATTTAGACACGTCTTCTGCTCTGGAGGGACCTGGAAGGTGGAATACAAAGGAATGACTAGAATATTCAGGTGATGGGATCAGAGAAACGTCTATACAGCTGGGAGCTGAGTAGTGGTCTGTCTTGCAGTGTTGAAGGAGGGTTCATTTTTCTGGTCTATCAATGTGGTTTTTATGTTAATTGACCTTCTCAGACAGCAGATCTCTTAATGGTGCCAGTTCATAAAATTGATGATACCTCCCTCATTGCTTTTTGACTCACCTAAAATACAAAATGGCCCAGATAAATTAGAATTTCAGATAAGTGGTGACTTTTTAGTATAAGTTCCAGATATTTCATGGGATATACTTACATTATACCATAATTATTCATTGTTTGCCTAAAGTGTAAGAGGCACTTGGGCGTCCTGTATTTTCCTTTGCTGAAGCTAGCAGTCCGACAGGTGGCTCATCAATGAACACCCCCCCATCTCAGCCTCCTCAGTTGTTACAGGCTGGGATCCTTGTTGGCCTCACTTGGGGCCGCATTTTGCTCAGCAGGAACCCCCCTCGGAGGGCAGGATCTCTCACCTGGAGGCCCAGCTGAGCCAGGCGTCCTTGGTCCTGGGAGCCTCTGTTGCTGAACAGCTGCAGGAGCTGCCTTTTACGCCGGTGCACGCCCCGATTGTTGTGGGAGCCCAGACCAGGAGGTGAGAGGTAGCCCTGAGGCCCCTGGCATGCTGTGCTGGGAAGACTGACTCTGAACAACAGGCTTTCCCCAGAGAGGGGTTGTCAGCAGGTCCTACCTCTTTGCCGGCCCTTTCCTGGAGGCCGGCCACCATGATCTTTCTGTTTTAGCTCTGGAAGTAAGCTCTCACGAGCCTCAATGGTGCTTCTGCAAGCCTGCGGCTTTCCTGAGATTCTGGATGCCAATAAGCAACCAGCCGAGGCTGTAAATCCTACAGATCCCGTGAAATTCAACCCCCAAAAGGAAGAATCAGATTGTCTACAAAGCAACGAGATAGTACTGCATTTTCTTGCCTTTAGCAGGTGCGATCTTAAATATTCTATTTATGTTACTCTTTACCTGGCTTTCACTTTCCTTGCATTGAAGAAACCCCTTTGTATGGCTCTGAGTTGGCAGGACTCTCTATGCTGAGGTCTTCCTGGATTAAGGAATGCTATGTGTTTTTGTTTTCATTTGGTTAGGGTGCTCACACAGCCATCTCTAGATGCTGTGAAACTGGCTTTGCCTGAACTTCTGTCATTGACATGGACAGTGTTGTTGGCCAATTCTCGGTATTCATGTAGCTCTGAGAGCAGGGTTCTCCAGCTGGGGCTGAAATGGGTTGCTGTCTGACGGGCTCCCCAAGATCCCAGTAGAGCTGCTCATGTGGGTGGATGAGGCAGTGTCTTGCCTGTGGTGCTGGGCTCTTGAAAACCCAGGTTCTCTGCTATGGATACTTGATTAATTTGGGGATTTTTTTTTGGATTCAGAGTGTCCCAGGACTGCCAGGGAGCACCATGGCCAAAGACCGTGTATTTCACCTTCCAGTTCTATCGCTTCCCACCCGTGACAACGCCACGCTTGCAGCTGATCGGGCTGGACGAGACGGGCAGGACAGGCTCTGGTTCCCTGTTGTATCTCCTGGTTCTCACTGACAAAGATGGCTCCTCTGATGCTGGTAAGTGCTTATGTGTCTGGCAAAGATGTGAGAAATCCAGCATTGAGTCTTGTTTGTAAATTGTATTACTTACAAAATATTGTATGGTGAAAATATTCAAACACGTGCAGAATTTGAAGGAATAGTGTAATGAACCAGTGCTTCTGCCAGTGGGTGCCAGCAGCTGTCAACTGTGCCCCCCCCCGCAGACCCTAGATCCCTCGAAGCAAAATCTATGACTATTTCCTTATGTATATTTAAAAAATAAAGAGTCAACTCTGGGAAATGAACTAGGGGTGGTGGAAGGGGAGGTGGGAGGGAGGTGGGGATGCCTGGGTGACGGGCACTGAGGTGGGTGCTTGACGGGATGAGCACTGGGTGTTATTCCATATGTTGGCAAATTGAACACCAATAAAAAATAAATTTATAAAAAAAAAAAAGAAATAGAGGGTAGTGGATGCCAGAGAGAGGAAACATCTTGAACAAATTAGAAAAGCAAAAAAAAAAAAAAAAAAAAAAAGATATCTAAAAAAAAAATAGTCTTGTTTGAGAGGACATAAACTCAGTATTATCCTGCTTAAAATTAATATTAATTCCTTAAATGTTATCAAATATTTAGCTACTGTTAAAATTTTCCCAGGAACTTTATAAAAAACTTTTTTGAAGTTGATGGAAGAAGGATTTTTGTTTGTAAGAGGATACAGTTTTTAATAGTTTGTTCAGATCAAGATCTTGGGAAGATGTGTGTTGTGGTGACATGACTCTCCAGTGTGTGTGTCTGCAGCTCCCCTGCCGCCCCTGGCCTTGGTTGTTGTGTTATTTGTTGAAGTAGCCACATTGCTTCATCCTTCAGAGCTTCCCACCGTCTGCACTTGGGTTTTGCCTCCCAGTGGTGACATTTACAGTGCCCTTCTCTGTCACCTGTTTTTCCTGGACATTGGAGATCTCTATGCATGGTCAGAGGAATGACTTTGTTTTGGGTAGGAACTCTCTGGGGCTGGGGCTGTGCAGGGGCTGGTCCCTTCTTTCTGTGGCTAGTCAGTGGCTGTTAGGATGGTTGCCCATAGGCTGGTTAATTTTGCTCAAGGTTGAACAGTGGTGATGTTGTACTTCTGGAACACCTTTTTGTTTTTTTGTTTTGTTTTGTTTTTTTATTTATGATAGACGTAGAGAGAGAGAGAGAGAGAGAGGGGCAGAGACACAGGCAGAGGGAGAAGCAGGCTCCATGCTGGGAGCCCGACGTGGGACTCCATCCCGGGACTCGATCCCGGGACTCCAGGATCGCGCCCTGGGCCAAAGGCAGGCGCTAAACTGCTGAGCCACCCAGGGATCCCCATCTGGAACACCTTTTTGTTTCTCAACTGGAATCCTTCCATAAAGAGAAACTTGCCCTCCTCAACTATGGGGTTATTTGAGGTGTAGTCCATGCAGGAAAGGCAGAATGGTGTTCAGTTCTTCCCATTTATTTACGAATTTTCAAAATAATGAGCCAGTTCCCTAGCATTGTTTCAGAGTGGGGCCAAGGGCTTTTGTTTCTGGCATCATTATAAACCACACTGCAATGGGTCAAAACATACCAAATATGTTGTTTTTATCAATGATGAGTTACCCCTCTTTGGCCAGTGGCGGGGTGTTTGAGGGGCAGAGCTGGGAACCCTTGCTGCCCCTTTAGTAGAAAGAATAGGTGGGAAATGCCATATTAAAATGATAATCAAGTGAAAGTAGTTTGGTGACATTAGCATCAGACAAAAGAGACAAAAGGCAAATGCGGTAATGAGGATAAAGAACCCTATTAAATATAATCAAGACAATAATCACTGGGAAAATAAATAATTCTGAACCTGTGAACTGCCAACAAGCAGCTTCAAAACACAAAAGAAATGTTGACACATTGACAGACTTTAGAAGGGGAAATTGACAAACCTATGGTTGTGGAAGGTGATGAACCTCCCAGTGAATTGACGCATCAAGCAGAAAATAATCAAGGATGTAATAAGATACAATTTAAAAAAATAATCTTATAAAACCTATAGAACCAATTAAGAGGATGTGCATTCTTTCCAAGCACGCTTGAGACTTATTTACAAGAACTAATCAGTCGTGTATACGTGTGCATGTTTTAGGCCATGGTGCAGGCATCACCATGTTCCAGGAGACCAGTATCTGATCTGAATGGCATGACATTCTCTGACTGTAATACCACATGTCAGAAATCAACCACTCCCTCCCCTAAAAAGGCTCTGAACTGCTAGTTTTTTTTTTTAATTTTAAAGCATACTTTTATTTATTCTGTGGGTCAATGAAGAAATCAAAATAAGAATGGTTATTGAAAACGGAATCACAAAATCATATTGCAAATATTGCAAAACAAATGAGATCCAGGTAAAATGTTATTTATAGGGAAATTTACAGCTTTAAGTGCTTGTATTGGGAAAGAAGAAAGTATTTTTAAAAATTCTGATCTAATTGTTCAACTCAAGAAGTTTGAAGAAAACAACCAGAACAAATTCAATATAAGTAGAAGGAGAGAAATTTTAAAATAAGCATAAATGCTTAGAAAACAGGTAGTAGACAGAGTTTGTCTGGGCTTGGGGTGGGGGAGTCATAAGTACAGCAGGTTATGCTGTTCTCCTTTGTCCAAGGTCAGAATCAGTCAAGAGGGTCAGAGCTATTGCAGGCACTGGTCAGCCCAAGAGTTGGGTGTGCTTGCTGGTGCTCACCTCATCAGATGGGCTTTGCTGCCGACAGAGGTAGGACCACCTGGCCACAGACCCTGGGGTAGAGCCCTCGCCTCCTGCATGTCTGAGGATCCAGCATCCTGGATTCCTGCAGACAAATCTGGAAAGAGAGAGGAGATGGGGGCACAGCTCAGGCCCTGTTCCTTTTCCCAAACCCTCAAGCCCATGCATGAGCTGCTTTTGGTCTGGGAGAGGCACGTGCTGGGCAGAGGGTGACTGTAGGGGGTCCCCACTACATGAAGTGTGTGGCCAGCTAAGGATGCTCTCTTGCAATACTCTAGGTTTTCTTTTCTCAACTCCCTGGGTTTCCTAACCATCCTGGGACCACTTGTCCCAAACCAACTGCCTTCCCTTTGCTGATGCTCCTGGGGGACCATTGGTGGACAGTTTAGCTCATGCTCCCAGAAGGCTCTGAAATGGATCACAATAGTGCATCGATTTCAAGGCTCCTGGGCACCTTTGCTGAGAAACTGTCTCCTCTTCCATTTCCTGTTCCCAGCCCCATCTATCTGCTCTATCTGGAGTGGTTCACCAGAGGTTCTGTGATGAGGTTAAATGAATAGTGTTCAGGTAATTTAATTCAAAGGCCAACCATGGAGAGGTACTCCTGGTTCAAATATAAATCCTTTCCATTAGGAATTTCCCAGAGAGAAATTAGTCCAAAAATTAAATTTCCTTGTAAGTTGAAGTCCAAAGAAATTAAACTCCAAAATCACATTTTGTCATTATTGGATTAAGACTCGAAGTCCAAAAATCTTAAGTTGAAGTCCAAAACAAGTTCTTTTCAGTGTCTTACCTGATGAGGCTCAGCCAAAGGTCCACCACCCCACTGCCTGGGCACCTGGCTGGGGCTAGGCTTCCTCCAGCAGCCCCAGCTCAGGTCCCCATAGCTCAGTGCCTAGCCCCACTAGAGTCTCACTTAGGATATATTTTCTTTTGTTAATGAAATGTAACATGCATGCAACACAGTGTTCAGTTCTCCGAATTTTAAAAAAATTTATAGATTTTACTTTTTAGAGCAGTTTCAGGTTTATGGAGAAATTGAGCTGGGGGTACAGAGTTCCCATCCACCCCTTGCCCCAGAAGCTCCCCTAGTTG
The DNA here is from genome assembly GCF_048418805.1 of Vulpes vulpes. NCBI lineage: Eukaryota > Metazoa > Chordata > Mammalia > Carnivora > Canidae > Vulpes > Vulpes vulpes. The sequence goes on along the minus strand of NC_132791.1, from coordinate 161,263,932 downwards.
CTGAACCAGTGTTGATGCTTTGTTGTTAGCTAAAGCTCAGAGTTCACAAGGCTTATTCTCGGTGGTGTACCTTCTATGGATTTTGACAAATGCCGAGCATCTGTATCCCTGTGCAATATCGTAGAGAATAATTTCACCACCCAAATATGCCCTGAGCTCCACCTCTTTGCCCCGTCACCCCCTCCTCTGTCCTCATTGTTTTGGAGCGTTATACACTTGAAATTATATAGTATATAGCTTGTCCCGACTGGCTTCTTTCACTTAGTAGTACACATTTGAGACTCTTCCATGTCTTTTTGTGGCTTGGTAGCTCATTTCTTTTTAGTGCTGAATAATACTCCACTGTCTAGATGGACATCCATTTGCTTACTTACTGAAGGGCATCTTCGTTGCTTCCAGTTTTTGGCAATTATGACTAGAGCAATCATGGACATTTTTGCTCAGGATCTTGTGTAGACATAAATTTCCAACTCCTTTGGGTAACATCTAGAAGGATGGCTGCACGGTTGTATGGTAAGAGTATGTTTGGTTTTGTAGGAGACTGCCCAACTGTCTTCCCGAGTGGCTGTGCCATGTTGCGTTTCTGCCAGCAGTGAGTGAGCGTCCCTGCTACCCCACATCCTCCCAGCATTTGGTGTTGATGGCGTTCTGGATTGTGCCCATTCTCATATGTACATGGTGACATCTCACTGTTGTTTTTATTTCCATTTCCCTGATGACGTGTGATGTGGAGCATCTTCTCATGGGCTTGCTTGCCATGAGTCTTTCTTTGGGGAGGTGTCTGTTCAGATATTTTGCCTGTTTGTAGAATGGATTTTCTTATTGTTGTATTTTTTAAGAGATCCTTCTTATATTTTGCCTGCCTGCACTATTATCAGATGTGTGCTTTGCGAATATCTTCTCCCAGCTTGTGGCTCATCTTTTTCACGGTCTTACCAGTGTCTTTCGGAGGGCAGAGGTTTGTAATTTTAATGGAGTCCAATTTATCAATTATTTCTGTCATGGATTGTTCGTGTCTTTGGTGTTAGAGGTAAACACTCGTCACCACACCTGGAATTTTTGTCCTCTACTTTCTTTCAAGAGCGTCTAAGTTTTGTGTTTCAATTTGGGTCTGTGACCCATTTTGAGTTAGTTTTTATAGCAGCTGTAACTTGTACACAGTGAACACATCTGTGTGATCACCAGCCCACTCAGATAGGGCCGCAGACCCATCCCCAGGCCTCTCCCAGCCTTCTCCTTTCCCACCATCGGTGGCTTCCCCAGGGGTGACCACTCTTTGAATTCTGGCCCTGTAGACCAGTGCACCTGCAGTTTTGAACTGAAATAGGATCATCTTGCGTGTGCCTTTCCGAGTCTTACTTCCACTGGATATTGTGTCTATGAGGTCCACACAGGTTGTTGTGTGGGGCAGTAGTTTGTCCTTTATCTTGGCTGTATAGAAGTCTCTGTCTGAGTATTGCACACCATTTATCTGATTAGTTGTCCATAGACATTTGTATTGTTCCCAGCTTATTTCTTTTTTTTTAATTTTTATTTATTTATGATAGTCACACACACACACACACACAGAGAGAGAGAGAGGCAGAGACACAGGCAGAGGGAGAAGCAGGCTCCATGCACCAGGAGCCCGATGTGGGACTCGATCCCGGGTCTCCAGGATCATGCCCTGGGCCGAAGGCAGGCGCCAAACCGCTGCGCCACCCCCTGTTCCCAGCTTATTTCTTTTGAATAATGCTGTGGTGAGCATTCTTCTGGTGCATATGTGCCTGCACTGGTGTTGGGGGTGTGCCCAGGAGTGAAATTGCTATAGGGTCGCACATGTTCATCTTTACTCAATTTGCCAAGCAGTTTCTCCCAGGGCACATCTGCTGGAGTAGATCTGGTCTAGCAGGAGACGTGGGGGCCTCCTGAACAGAAGCTTCTGGAACCTGCCGCCCTGGGTCTGGTGGCCTCTGCCCGAGGCTCCTGGTTCTCGGTGTTCCTGGTTGTGAGCAGAATTGTTTCTTGTTACCTCCTCTCCTTAGGACGGGGGTGTGCCCCTAGGGCTTCCATGCTCGCTGGTGCCCCTGCTCCTTCCAGGGGTCCAGGTGTGTAGTGGGCCGTTCTCCACACACATGGTACCTTCCTTCCTTTCGTGTCTTTTGCTTTCAGGCCTGGAGTTGGATTTTTCTAACTTGTTCCTCCTGGTGTTTCAGCGACCTTCCTTAGCAAGGGCGCTGGAGTCATTGAGCTGTCATCGGAGAGACCTCCCTCCCCCCTGGGCTAAAGTCTCATCTGGGGCTTGCCAGCCCTCCTCTGGGTCCATCTGGTGCTGCCTTGCCTGCGTTTTCTTCGGTGGATCTCCGCATCCAGTCCCATGTCCTTTGCCATGGAGATCGTGTCTGGGCCATTGGACATGCTTGAGTTAACTGTTCATCTTTTTCCCTCAATCATTTGAAAGTCAGTAGCAGGCGAGGTGATGGTTTGCCTCTGAACATAGCAATAGGCTCTATTGAAAACCAGCCTCCATCATACTGATGATGAGAGGGATCTCACTGTTTCCTTTCTTGGTTTTTCCTTGTACGCTTGTGACAGTGACTTTTTCACTCCAACATTCAGTCTGGGTCCTGGGTTGTGCTGGGAGTTACCTCCCCAAGCTCCTTTCATCTGGAATAGTCCCCTGCATTCTCTCCCCAGGGACAGTGGCCATTGGAAGGTACCAGACCAATTGTCACATAGAACGTCGCTCATTCTGTGTGCATCTGCTGGTTTCTCCCCGAAGGGCTTGTGCACGGGCAGGTAGGGCTGACGCTCCCCCGGGGCCTGGATTTCATCAGCAGTGTGGAGGTCAGGCCTCTTATCCTCAGGGCGCTGGCTCTATCTGCCCCTCATCCCTCTGGGGGGCAGGGGGCCATTCCCCGTGGCTCTCAGCACGGACTACTCCGGCCAGTCATTGGCTTCATGTGAATATCCACCCAACAACCTTTTACCCACTTCTTTACATCCTGGGCCAGGTCTTTTTTTTTTTTTTTTAAAGATTTTATTTATTTATTCATGAGAGACACACAGAGAGAGAGGCAAAGACATAGGCAGAGGGAGAAGCAGGCTCCACGCAGGGAGCCCGATGTGGGACTTCAGGATCAGGCCCTGGGACAAAGGCAGACACTAAACTGCTGAGCCACCCAGGGATCCCCTGGGCCAGGTTTTTAATTGGAATTTGTAATGGTAATTTTTCTTAATTTGTCATTTGGTTTCCCTTTATTCACTGACATTCTTTTATTAAAAAACCAGTTTTCCCTTATCAACCAAGAGTGAACTATATATACATCCTCCAAAACAGAGCAAATGTTTGATACTTTCCCTTTAATTTCCAGTTTTCAGAGTCAGAAGCTGTGACAGTTACTCTGGTGGTAACAGTTGAGGTTTTATATGTCTTTTTTCTTTGTTTCTTGTGTTGGCTTTTGAATCACTCTGATATCTATTCACTGTGATATATTCATTACTACTGCTTCCCCTCTGTTTGGCTGCTGGTGGCCTGGTTAACCTAGGAGCCTGGGCATGGCCTTGCCTTCTGGGTGGCCCAGCATCCTCGGCTCCTGTGGACTTCCTCTGCCTTTGACCTGGACCAGCTGCTTCTCCTGCATGGGATTTGCTTTTGGAGACCGAGGGCTGGGCTACTTTTGGTCCTGCATGGCCTTGCTTCCAGGCCTTTACCTGGGCAGGGCTGGAGAATATATATTCAAACATGAGTTCACATTGATATTTCTAATTCAGATTTAGGGTTTTTTCCTTAATTTATTTTTATCTTTTCCATCTTATACTGAAAATCATGCTTCCTGATCATATGACTTGCTTTCTTTATGATTTCTATAATGTACTTTTAGAATTTCACTGCCAGTGTTACTGCCAAGGGCACGCGTGCTGAGTGAAGAGGGTTGAGGTTTCTGGCATTCTCTGGGGCGGAGCCACATCCCGCTGGGGACTTAGTTAGTTCAGCATGTCAGAATCCCTGCAGCTCATGCTTTCCTCTGTGGAGCTGTTACCAATTTGATATTCAGTCAGATTCATTTATTTCAATTTGTCATCAATTTTTTATTGGCTTTCTTTCCCTTCTGATATAATTTCTTGGAATATTTACATGGCTCACAGTCTAAAACCGTTGTACCCTCTAGACCATGCGCCCCCTGCGTGGCCTCCTGGAGGTAACCAGGCTTCCAGTTTCTGGCTTTTCCTTCTGATGTTTCTGTTTGTTTCAGCAAGTAAGCAAATATATTTTTATTTCTCCTTATTTCCTTATTCAATAGGTAGCATACCAAATATGCTCTTTTGTCACTTTGCTTTTTTCCATTAACATTCTGTCCTGAGCTTGACTCCATGTGGGGACCCCCTGCACTGTTTTCACAGCTACATTGTCTGGCACTGGGCATGTGCTCTGTGATTGATTCAGGTCAACCTCCTTCTGATGGACGTTCAGGCTGCTTTCAGGCTTTGAGTTTCAGATAATGTAGTAGCTCGTAACCTTGTGTTTACATGTTCTCTGTGTGTGGACATGTGTTTGGGGGGCGTTACTAACAATCAGATTGTAGCCGTCAGCCACTCCCCTGTCATTCAGTGGCCTTCCGAGCTCCGCTTGCAACGCATGGGGCTGCCTATTTCCTCAGGGCCTTGCCCACAAAATGTGGCATAAACTTTGGGATTTGTATAATCTGATCGATGTGAGATAGATCTTAATGAAGTTTTAGTTTGCATTTCTCTTATAATGAGTGAAATTGAGCATCTTGGATATTTGTCTTTCTGCAAACCTCTATTCATATTTTTTCCCATTTTTTAAATCCAATTTTTGTTCTGTCCTTTATTTTGGGAAGTTTCTTGGGGAGATAAGCTATTACCTGTGATATAAATTGGAAATAGGTTCTCCTGTTTTGGTCATTTTTACTTTGCTCTTGGTATGTTTTGCTATGTAAAGTTTTATTTTTAAAGTTTTTTTTTTAAAGATTTTATTTATTTATTCATGAGAGACAGAGAGAGAGAGAGAGGGGCAGAGACACAGGCAGAGGGAGAAGCAGGCTCCATGCAGGGAGCCCCACGTGGGACTCGATCCCAGGTCTCCAGGATCACACCCTGGGCCGAACGCAAGCGCTAAACCATTGAGCCACCCAGGGATCCCAAGATTTTTATTTTTAAGTAATCTCTCCATCCAGGGTAGGGCTCAAAACCACAACCCTGAGACTGAGACTTGCAGATACCCCATAAAATTTTGCTGTTATGCCATCTAATGTGGTAGTCTTTAGTTTTATTGCTTCTAAATTCCTGAGTCATGGATGCGAACGTGTTCTCCTTGGTTCATAAAGAGATTCACACACATTTTCTCCAGGGGCCTTATAGGTTTCATTTTTTACATGAGACTTCTGGTCCATTTGTAGTTTGTCCTGTTGTGCTATGGAACATAGGAGTCCAGGTTTATCTTTTTTTCAAACGTCTGTCCTTTTGACCCAATGCCATTTATGAGAAAGTCCATCTTTTTCTAAAGTGACTTGAGAGCCACCCTTACCTTATACCCTTTTTTTATGGCTCAGATTTATTTCTGGATTTTATGTTTTGTTCCATTAGACCAGAGGTTGGCAGACTGATTTCTGTTAAGGGCCAGATAGTAAATATTTCAGACTTTCTGGGTTATATATGTTCTCTCTGGAATCTTCTTCTTTTTTAACAACCCTTTAAAAATGTGAAAGCTCTTCTTAGCTTACAGCTGAATCAGCCTGTGGGCTGTGGTTTGCCAAGCTCTGCATTAGACCACTTGTCCACACAGTAGGTGTGCTGTGGAGCTAGAGGTGCAACTTTGCTCTGACTTACAGCTTTCCCTCCATGCTTCTTCTTCCCTGCAGCCCCACTACCACCCCACATTCTGGCTGGGTTGGTTTTCCATGTGAACCTGTTAGCCCTTTATGGGGGTTCTGCTGAATCCAGGTTAACCTCGGGAGAAGTGCCCTCATGGGACATGGGACAGGGATATGGACATCCTCTCATGTCCTCACTCCTGCTTCCCTGACTCTCCAAAGACACACTCATGCAGGTTTTGCTCTTTTATTATTTTCTAACCAATTAAAATTCATCTTTATCTTTCTTGCCTTTTTTTTTTTTGTATTCTTCAGTGTTATTTTTCTAATTTGAGTTGCTTAATTCACTTATTTTATTCTTTTGTTTTTGTGGATGCAAAGTATTCAAGGCTATGAATTTTCCTTTGATTACAGCTTTATGCTTTGGTGATTCAGATAAGTAGTATTTTCATTATTTTGTAGAAAATCTGTTTGGATTTTTTTTTAAGATTTTATTTATTTATTCATGAGAGACAGAGAGAGAGGCAGAGGCAGAGGGGGAAGCAGGCTCCATGCAGGGAGTCTGACGTGGGACTCGATTCCAGGTCTCCAGAATCACACCCTGGGCTGAAGGTGGTGCTAAACCGCTGAGCCACCTGGGCTGCCCTGGAGTTTGTTTTCCATTTGACATCAAGTTATTTAAAAGTAAACTGTAAATCAGTTTTTAAAAAATTGTTTCCAGTTTCTAATTTGTTGCATTGTATTCAGAGAATATTGTTTGTGTTATTTTCACCTTCTGGAGCATATTCAGGTTTTCTTCGTGGCCAGGTATATAGTTAATTTTTATTAATGTTCCAGATAGACTCGAAAGATATATTCAATGTTAGCAGGGAATGGTGTCATATGTACATGTATACGCTCTATGTGATGGATTATCTCAGCTGGCCTTCCATGCTGTTGTTTATTGCCCACTAGGCCTGCCCTGAAAACAAAGTGATTAGTTGATCTCTCCTATTATTATGTTTTTATCTGTTTCTCCTTGCGTCTCTAGATTTTTGCTTTGTCATATGGTGTGTAGATATTCCCAGCTGCTGTATATTCATTGTGGATTGTAGACCATAGTGTTATAAAGTGCCTGTCATCTGTGGAAGTTGTGGATGCCTTCGCAGAGTAGGGGTGTTTGTGGGTCATGAAGGAGAGATGGAGACTGAGGACCATCCATCCGGAGGAAGAGCACCTACCACACTTGGATGTGGGGGTGTGGCTGGACTGAGGCTCAGAATGGAGCCAGCTGGGCTGGGGCTTGGTATTTGAGAGGGGGTGAGGGAGGTAAGCTTGGGAATCTGAGTGGACCCTGGGGAGGTGCCACTGCCCCTGAGGTCTGTCTTGTGTGAGTAGATGGTCAGTAACATTGCTCACTTCTGAGCAGGATGGAGATGACACAGGGTTCCCTTTGCAGATGCTTTGGCTGTGTAGTGGGATGGACTGCAGGGAGTGTGGACCTCAGGGAAGACCACTGAGGAGCCGGTTGTCTGAGCTGGATAGAAGTAAAGGGGCCCAAGCCTGTGGCAGGAGGAACTGGGAGCCTCCAGCATGAGAGCCCTGAGGCTGGGCCCAGACCAGGATGGCCCCCACAGCCCCACATGCCTCCCCCAGGTACTCAGCATGCCATTAGCTCTGGGCTGAGTGTGTTATCCTGTGACCATGAGCTCCATCAGGTGGGGACCCTCCCTGTCTGTCCTCTTCTCTCATGTTATCCCTGCGTGGTGCTTGGTGCACATGCTGGGGGCACTGCAGTTATTTGTTGAGTGTGAGTTAATGGTGTGTCAAAAGGACCAGGCAGCTGAGTGGATGCAGTGGTGGTGGAGCTGGAGCCAGCCTAGCAAGGGCGTTGCAAGGGCCTGGTGCCAAGGAAGTACTTTGGGACGATGTGACAAGGAGCTGGTGTGGGAAGGATGGAGGGTCCATCTGGGACATGCGTCACCGGGGAGCAAGTAGAACTCTGGATGGAGAGTCTGTGGATCTGGGGGATGTTGGAGGTAGAGTATGGAGCTCCCAGGGCTGGTGTGTGTAGGCATCGTTTGGGAAGTTGGCCCACAGAGGTCAAACCTGTTCTGTCTCCTCGAATCAGAAGTGTGACCAGTGTAGAAGCCAGTGGCTGAGCTCTTCCTTCTCCTGTAGCCCAGGTGGGCCTGGAATGGGGTGCCATACCATTCAGGCCATGAGCAGGGTCTTGGGTGTTTATAGGTCTTTGTCTGGTCCTCACCATGCATCTAAGGAGCCAGCCTTGGCTCCCATTATTTAGGGGGTGTCCTGAGAGTGACCAGTTTTCACAGGCCACTTAGGTCTCAGCTGGTAGGTGGCACTGGGGCAAGGGTGGTAGGTGTCCTTGGCCTCCATTGGCCCTGTGACTTTTGTCTGGTCACTGGAGATGTGATACTAAGGACTGGCCTGCCGCTGCATGATGTCGTTGCCACCCCCTCTCTGAGCCTTTTTCCTGATTCCTTATTGCTGGGCTCCCTTAATGAGGTGTCCCTGTGAATTCTCACTGTGGTCAGAGCCAGGCCTATGGCAACTGGTCCTGGCTTAGTATCCCGCAGGCCCATGAGAGGCCCTCAGTGCCCAGTGCTGTGTCCCATCCCAACCCGCTTCCCTCCTTCAACTAGAAGCACTGTTCTAGTCTTGAGAGGAGAGGGGACGTTCATGACTGTGTGCCCCCCGCCCCGGGGGGGCTGAGGTGGCTGGAGGCAGAGACTGACTTGGGTCGCACTTCCCAATGCTGAGTAACGCTAGTATTCTACTCGTCAGAGGCTCTGAAAATATGTTTTTTTTTAAGATTTTATTTATTTATTCATGAGAGACACACAGAGAGAGGCAGAGACACAGGCAGAAGAAAAAGCAGGCTCCATGCAGGGAGCCCAATGTGGGACTTGATCCTGGGACCCCGGTATCATGACCTGAGCCAAAGACAGATGCTCAACCGCTGAGGCACCCAGGTGCCCCTGAAAATAGGTTATTGATGGGAAGGGGAAATGTTTGTGTTGTTCTCTGCACTGTAACTAATGATTTTAGTGGTGTTTTTGTCAATTTAGAATCGAGGGTGATGCCACCTGGAGAAGCTGTCTCAGAGATGACCTGGTAGCCGGGAGTGGCCACTGGGAGGTGCTGTGTGAGGGCAGCTCAGCCTGAGCTCCATGTGTGTGCGCGCGCGCGCTCATGTGTGCTGTCCCACTTTTGACGGCAGACCATGTTTCCCCTTAAACCCTGCACACAGAATAATGACCTCCCTGGGCAGCCCCGTCAGGATATCTGTCCCCGTTCAGGATAGACTGTTTCACAAGATTCTTCCCTGGGGTATTCTGGGAGGAGTTCATTGTATGTATTGGAAAGAAATGTAGACTTCCTGGATACGACTCTGTATTTTGTAAGTGTGGATGTTTTATGATATTTTTGATTAATGTGTTTATTAAACTGTAGTTATGATGGAAGCAGAAATTAGTGATTGTGACCACAGCAGGAGTCTCTTCAAAATGTAAAGATGATAATGACTCAAATCACTTTTGGGCTCATTCGGGGCCTCTCTGAACAGGGGCACCTGGCTTTCAACTCAAGTACCTGGTGGAACCTGGGTTCCTGAAACCCGGAGAACAGCGCTGGTTCACCCACTACCTGGCTGCTCAGACCCTCCAGATCGACGTCTGGGATGGAGACTCCTTGCTGCTCGTGGGATCTGCGGCCGTCCAGATGAAGGTGGCAGTGCTCTGCAGCGGGCCGGTTAGGGTGGGGTGTCCCTCCTGGCGGGGGGGAGGTCTGCTCAGTTGCTGGTTCTCGTCCAGTGTGGGCTGTCATCTGACGTCTTTGTTCATAAAGTCCGTCCTTCCCCAAAGGAAAAGATTTTCCCAGAGTCTCAGCTGTGTAATTAGAGATTATTCCTCAGTCATCAGCTCCTCCTACAGACTGACCACAGGTGCAGTCCCCTTCTGCCTCTGCCCCCCACCAGTGAGAGCAGGGGCCTGGCCCACAGAGGGTAGGATGAGTCATCGATTGGGTGTGCAGAGATCACCTGGTGCTTGCTATCTGTTACTTCAACTCTGCTTTTCTAATTGTAATTAGAATCTAATTCTTTCTCTAATTGTGCTTTCCATCTTCCTCCTACACTAAAACCTAAATCCATATGTTAATTTAAGATTCTTCCTGGGGCTTCTACCCAGAGGGTCAGTGTAATTACATGGCAGCTCCTGGGCTAGGGACTGGGGACGAGATGTCCCGGCTGTGGGACGGAGGTGGTTGAGGACACAGCTTCCCCTCTTCCCTCTGAGGGCTAACCTGGATTGTACCATCCCTCCTCCACCCGATTCAGTGTCTACCCCTCAGGAGTGATGCCCCCAGGGGAGCAGGAGGAGTGAGGGCAGGGGTCCCCCGTGGTGAGCACCCAGCAGATATTGGCTGATGTTCTCATTCCTTACCCTGGTCCCTTGGGCCTTTCTGGGTCACCGTACAACCCCAGGGGGTCATCGTGGCCATTGCTTGTCTGTCTCTGATGCTGGCTGGTGAAAGTTCTAGAGGGTAGGAATGGGACTGCTCTTCATCTTCAGTGCAGTCATGACCCCCACCGTGGGCATGGTGCTGTGTAGCTGGGAATGAGCAAATGGAAGGAGCATTGAGGGGATGATGGGGGGGGAAGGGTGAGGAATGGAGGGGGGAGGGAGTGAGGGAGGAGAGAAAAGAGGGAGGAGGGAGAGGAAGGATAGAGGAAGGAGGGATGGAGGGAGGAAAAAACGGGAGGAGGGAGTAGAAGGATAAAGAGGAGGGATGGAAGGAGGAGAGAGTGGGGGAGGAGGGATGAGATATAGAGGGAGGAGGAGGGATGGATGGAGGAGAGATGGAGGGAAGAGGGAGGGTGAATGGAGGGAGGATGGAATTAGGGGAGGGAGTGGAGGGATAGAGGGAGGAGGGATGGAGGGAGGAGGGAAGGTGGATGGAGGGAGTGGAGGGAGGAAGGAATGGGGGAGGAGGGATGGGGAGGGATAGAGGGAGGAGGGAGTAGGGGGAAGTGGGAGTAGAGGGAAGAGGGAGGTAGGAGTGAGGGGAGGAAGGGCACTGCAGGGGCAGAGAGGAGCCCATGTGACCTTGGGACCCACTGTGGCTCCTGCCTCATCCCTTGCAGAGCCTGGTGTCCCTGTGTCCCTGGAGATGACGTTACTCTAGATTGTCCTCCACAAAGAGCCCCTGAAACAAATGCTGTTGTGATTATTGACACTTAACTTGGATAAACTAAAATTAAATTTTACTTTTTAAAACTAAGGCCTTTACCTTAGTAATTTATATAGAAGAGATGGGAGATGAGGTAAGAAGAGAGAACCACCTGTTAACTCCAGGTGCTGAGCTAGCTGTGTGCCTTGGGTAGGCACATTAGGCACATTTTCTGGAAGGTATGGATACACCAGGACTCGTCTCATTTGCTCTCGTTGCTGGGCACTGAGTGATTTTTTTTTCCCCATGAGCAATGTTGCAGTGAACATCTGGACGTACATTTTGCCCAATCTTCAGCTCATTCCCAAGGCTACAAGGGTGTGTTAGGACAATAGTGACAGTTGCCACAGCATCTGATTGTTCTTGAACTTCGTGGATGGTGTCCTCAGCCCAGTCGTACTGCACTGTCTTCATGTGCTGCTGAGAAACAGGCCCACGGTCATGCGGACCACAGCAGACCCAGCCTTTTAGCCCAGTTCTGACTTGGAAGCTTGTGCTTATTACCGTCACTCTCTGCCCTCCCCAGATGAGAACTCGTCAGAAGTGTGGTTCTGAGTCAGAGGTGTGCCTGTGTGGGAGGTTTGGCATGCAGAGTAGGCGGGTGCATGGCTGGGGAGTCCGGCCAGGTCCTCATCCTCCTGAAGCAACCAGAAGCTGCCAGAGCCACTACAGAGAGGTCATTTGGGGCACTTCCACTCCCAGAGCTGGGCATGTTTGCTGTAGTAGAAGTGCAAGAATTCCAGAAGCTGGGATGCTTGTGTGACCTCCACATGCCCATTTGTGAGTGGGAAGCACTAGTTGAAAGGTCAGGTGACTTTCCCAAGGCCTCCCAGGAAGAGGCCATTGCAGGCCTCACTATGACAGGCTCAGGCAGGGCACTGAGGGGTGAACTGGATTAGCAGAAAGCACTGGGTTTGGGAGGCCTGTCCTGGATCTGCTCTTGCCAGCTCTGACCAACCTGGGCCTCGTGTGGACCTCCACAACCAGGCCTCACCTGTCTTTCAGCCATGCTGAAGCCTGATGCTCCTGGCCCCGGGTGTGGGGGGTCTGCTCTGTACCCTGGGCCTAGTGTGCCCTTAGCATCCCCGGCCTGGTTCATACCTCCTTCTTGAAGCTCTCACTGACCGGGAGATGGGGTCTGCTCAGCCTTCTTCTATTGCTCGTTTCCCATTGTTCTCCCCATAGAAGGGGTTCCAGGAGGGTGGCTGCCAGGCCTGTTTGTGCATCCATGATATTTTCTCAGTGGGTGAATTGGGGTGCACTTAATTGAAGAATTTGTGGGAAAGACCCAATATCAAGAGTGTAGGTTTTCAGTAGAAGATGGGCTCTACCTCGGCTACCCTCTGATGCCTTTTCCTCTGCAGCATCTCCTCCGCCAAGGACGGCCGGCTGTGCAGGTCCTGCATGAGCTTGAGGTCGTGGCGACTGAATATGAACAGGATGTGGTGGTGAGTGGAGATGTGACCAGATTTGGCTGTGTCAAGCCCATCGGTGTCTACACAGTGGTAAAGGGCTGGCTGCACCTGACGTTGGCCAACGTGGGTAAGAGTCCCTGGCAGCTTTACCTGGTCTTATGCTGCCTCCTGGGTGGCCCCTCATTTTCCCAGTTGGTGCATGAGCTCCCTCAGGGCAGTGGTCCTATTGTGGGCATCATATGATCAACAGGAATTCAGGGAAACTCTTACTGTTTGACTACTGAGTATCTGTCCTTGACCATATGGCATCTGTCCTTGACTACTCGGCTTGCCCTTGACCACTGAGCATCTGTCCTTGACCATGAGCACCTGTCCTTGACCACTGAGCATCTGTCCTTGACTACTGGACCTGTCTTTGACCACTAGGTCTGTCCTTGACCCCTGAGCCTGTCTTGGCACCAGTTGTTTGGTGTTCTTGGTTTCTGATCAGGACTTGGGATCATTAGTCATCTCAGTCTTGTCCACATTTTGTTTCTTGGTGCTGTCTATGTGACATCTCTATGAAAATCCTCAGATAAAACGACTGGTTCCAGGAGAGATTTTCATCTAGATTATGAGCCTACTTCATCATAGGACAAGAAAGCAAAATGTTTCTCAACTTCGATGCAGCTTGGGCATAAGGGAACAGAGAAACACACTTCTTTAGAGCCTATACTCTGACCATACATATAATGATGTCTGAGGGTCACTCTTCAGACACTGAGTGCAGCCCTGTGCGCTGTTGTTCACATGCCTGGGGCAGGGTATGGGGCTGGCTGTGGCTACAGTGGAGTTGGCTGGCCTTTCTGGGGGCTCCACGGAGGTCCTGATCGACAGGGGATATGGGGCCTGAGATGTCTGCCTGTGCTCCCCACTGGGTAGGGGCCTGGAGTGAGCCCCTGTGGGGCCAGGGGACAAGCCCACTCAGTCTCTCTTGAGGAGACTATGGAAGGATTGAGGTTTTTTTTGGGTGAAATGGAAAGCAGGATGAAACCAAGCCATTTGAGGTTTCTGGAGCCATGTCTGTCTAGATGAGACTCAAACCTCTCATGGTTTATGGGGGAATTTTCCATTCCTCAAAGCCCAGGCTGGCTTTAAAGCCTGGAGCCCCATGGGCCACATGCACTCGTGCGGGCAGCTTGGAGGCGGGCAGGCTGGGGCGGCCGCAGCAGCAGGAGGCGTGCATACTCGTTAAGTTAGGCTGGAGGTTTCTGTCTGCTTGTTGACAATTGTAAGATCCGAGGAGGCCGCCTTGAAAACAGACAATATGGAAACAGCAAAACTCAATTAGGTTCTGGAGAAAAAAAGGAGCCGTATGTGAGAAGCAGACATCATTCAGAAGCTCCTATAAGTGAGGGAGCTGCAAGAAGCGTTCTGCTTCTGAGATTGCATTGGTTATTTTTATATTTATTCACAGCCCACAAATGTGCAGTGACTCCGTGCTTTAAATCTTATCTTCAGAAGAAAGATTAGCTCTATTATACGTTATCTTAAATTGTCATTTCCATACTTTGCCTGCAAGGGAGCGATAGCGCACGGGGGAGAGTAGGAGACACCCGCCCAGAGGCGCCAATGCGGAGGGGGATTGACAAAGGAAGAGCGCGAGCAGCTCACTGTCCATACAGCCGTGGTCTGGTTTCCTCTGTAAATTTTGCATTTTTTGGAAAAAAAAAGGGGCATTGTGTCTTGTATTTCTTTTTAAAAACTGGGTGTTTAGCACCAAGCAGCAGGTGCAGGCCTGCATATTGGATGAGGCTGTGTGAGCTTCAGGGGACAGAAGCAGGGTCAGGCCAGCATCATGGGCCTGGTGTGGCCTTGCCTTGGACGGCGCTCCATGGCTCTGCACTCCCAGTGTATGCTGTCAAGTGTGAGGCTGCAGAACGAGGTGCCCTCTCTGAGCCCAGATCTCCCATGAATCTGCCATGGGAAGGGGGGGCGGGGTGCTTGTGCCTGGTGGCTTCTAGGTTCCGCAATGGTCCCTGCAGCCTTGTCTGCAGTGTCTCTGGTGCTTTTCTGTCCCCGGGATCCCGGTGTGGCTGTGGTTCATCGGGGAGCTATTGTCACTTGTATCTGCAGCCCTTCCAGGGCTCCTCAGGGGAGCAAGGAGCTGCCCTGACCCCTGGCTCCATATTCTCAGGGTTGAAGGAGAGCTGGGTGGTGTGGACAGGGAGCCTGGGTTTGGTCAGACGGGGTGATGTTCTCTGCTGCCACTGTGGAATGAAGGTAGCTGCACAGCTGAGTCAGGAACCCTGCTCATCTGGAGGGAGTCTCCGCTCCCACAGCAAATGTGTGGGTCCCCAGCTTAACCCTGGTGTCATGGAAGGGTAAGAAAGCCCACAGCAACTTCAGATTGCAGATGGTGCCCTGAAGAAGTGAGCGCCTTCACCACATCCAGGCCCAGAGTAAGCATGCGTATGTTGCCCTGATCTAGCTTATTGTGCAGCCTTCCACACGAACCCACGCTCTGAGTGCAAATACTGTTAGAGGAAACTGTGACACTCAGGGATGGCCCTTGTCTGTCTGGAGGGGACTACATGGTCCTGCTGGTCCCACGTGCTGCGATGACAGCCGTGAGTCCTGAGAGCCTGGGCTCTGACAATGCCGGCCATGCATTGTGTGCCCTGGCAGTGCACCTGTCTGCACCAGATCCGGACCTGCAGCCATTTCCCTGGTTCCTGTCCCTCCCCCTGGAGCTGTTGCCTGCTAAGGGTAGGCCGCATGCATTTCAGCTTGACATGGTGAAGGCCTCCCTGCCTGTGCTTCAGGGAAGGCTACGGAGGGTCCCCAGGTTCCCGAAGGTGTGGTGTGAATCCGCTGTCCCCAACAGTGAGTGGAGGTGGTATGTGCCCCCTGCCAGGTGACAGATGGAGCCGGTCCTCAGGGTGGGATGGAGAGCTTGCAGGCCCTGTTTGCGCTCACTGGGAAGAAGCAGCTGAGAGCCAGGAGCAGGGACTGTCTCTGAGCTCCCGGCAGGAACTGAGCACAGCTGGGGCCAGATGGTGCTTTGTTCCCCTCTCACCTGGAAATCAGGGTGGGACCAGGGCAAGTAGTGTCAGTGCTGGGACTTGGGCCCTGGCACTAGCTGGCTGTCTCCTGCCCACTTAGCCAGGCTCTCTGTCCCTGCCCGTCCACCTACTGGCTTGTCTGTCCCCCTAGGGACCTGGGGGCTTTCTCAGGGACATCCTGGTTCCTGTTGTGATGCTCACCCAGCAGCAGCCACAGTGACTGGCCTGGTGATGAGAGGTTCATGAATGGGTGGATGAGCAAGTATGAGAGCCTGTCTTGCCTCGAATTTTGCTCCTCTTGGACTTCAGGTGACAAAGCAGGCCCCGAGGCATGAGCAGCTGATCCCAGTGAAGGGGTGTTAACACCAGGCTCGACTCTTGGGGACGAGCTTTATTACCTTGTGATGCTGAGCTGTGTTGAGGGTAAATATCCCCTTGGGAGATGAGATGACCGTGTTTGGCAGAAGACATCGCAGCCCCTGCATCTGCAGGGGAAGAGCAGAGAAGCAGCTGTGGGTGGGTGGTGGGCAGACCCCTGTGGAGAAGTGTTCCGTGCTTCTCAACAGAGCAGAGGCTGAGAACATCTGGGCTCAAGAAGCTTGTTCTCAAGACACAGGGCTAGAGGGAGGAGTGGGACTGGCCGACAGGGTGTCTGCCCGGAAGTCTGGGCCTGCAGGTCCAAGTGTATGCTGCACATATAGAACTGATGTCCAGGTAGGGGCAGAAGAGCAGGAGACCAGGCTGGCACCGAGGTTACCCTAGCAGAGACCCCAGGTAGGATGGTCACTGGCCACAGTGGCCAGGCAGGTGAGGAACCCGCTGCAGAGGAGACAGGCCTGCCATCTGGAGTCTCATGGCGAACCTGGGCTTTGGAGCCGACTTCTCTGCCTGTGGTGGGTGGGTGTTTGGGCTCCATGCTTCCCCATGCCCGGAGTGTGGTGCTGTGTCAGGGAAGGCCCTCAACAGTGGTCTTCCTGACGGGGAGCATGGATGACAGCTGATGCACCGGCGCTTGCCAGGGCTACTGGCTGAGCTGTGAACACCATTTGGCAGGCAGAAGGGTAGATAACCAGGAGCGGCTCTTGTTGCAGGAAGGCTGGGGGAAGGCCAGCCTGATTTGAGAAGCTCAGAAAATGCTCAAGATGACCAAGGGAGTTTGAAAATGATGAGAATGGAAGTCCCTAGGGGAGGACTCTGCTCACCTGTTTGTGGCCAGGCTTTAAACCATGCAAAGTAAATCACTTCTTGGTTTGGCCAGAGGTGGTGTCAGTCTCTCATTTTTGAATCCAGCATTTTCCCCAATGCCGAGGGACGGTCAGCTATCACACCCATGTCTAGGGGGTCTCCAGCTGCCATTCCCTGGGGTCTGCAGGGGCGGCCCCCATTGGCATCAGGGCAGAGACCTCCCTGGCAGGATAGGCATTCCCTTCCCCAGCTCAGCTCAGAACTAGTCAGGAGGAAGACATTTCTGCTAGGCAGCTGGACATGAAAATGTCACCTTGGTCACCGCTGCTGAGGACCAGCCCACAGCTGTGATGGGGGGCTTGCTTCTGCACCCAGACTGTCCCACAGGACAGAGGCAGAGGCGGATGAAGCTGAGCAGAGCAGAGTGGAGGCGGGGTGGGAGGAGACGCAGAGAGGTGGGAGACGAGCACCCAGGGGAAGGGGTACCTGTTCTAATAGCTCCCAGAAAGATCACCACCATCCTGCTGGAATCATGGAAGCCCACAGCATGAGCATTTGTGTTTGGAACTTGGGTTCATTTTGGAATCTGACTTCAGCTGTGCTCTTGGGAGTCATGTCCACACAGAGAGGTCATGGGTCCCGAGGGTATGATTCTGTCCTCCCAGGAGAAGGATTTCTTCAGGCAAACAGTTCTTATCCCCTGAGCCTTGCACATGTTGGCTGGTTAGTGGGACACTGCTTCCCGTTCAGCCGGGGCAGGTGTGCTGTGTGCTCTGCCTCTGGACTTGCACTCGGCCCTCTAGGCTGCATGCTTCTCTCCAAGGCTTCTGTGTGAAAACAGCTCCTGAAGATTCTAGCTTGTGGAGGCTCTTTTACCTTCAAGTGTGTTTAAAGTCAGACATTTGCGGACATGCCCAAGGGCCTTCCACAAGCAGGGTGACATTGGAAAGGCTGGCGTGGGAATGTGTGAGCTGCCCCACGTCGCAGGGCTGCTAGGCCGCTCCAGAGACCAGGAAGTGAGTGTGTGTGAGAAAGTGTCCTGAGTACCTGCAGCCTTAACCCCCGTGGGAAAGCAGACACCACTGCCCATGTACGAGAGGACCCGCCTGCCCGTCACCTCTCAACTGCCAAGCAGACTCAGAACCAGAGTGCAGTTTTGGGGTATTAGCAGGCCAGGGGGTATGGACAGGCCCTTTGAAACCCAGAACTCCCTCCAAGGGACATGGATGTGTCCCATCACACTTCTTTTTGGTGTTAATACCTTATACTGGGATGTTTTTAATTTAGGTCATGTGTGTGAGCAGAGAGTGAGAGATTCCAGCTCATTGCCACCTTCCAGGTCACGGGTCATTTCGAATGATGGAGCCAGACACTTCGAGGGAGGCAGTCTCATCTCGCGCGGGGGTCCGAGATGTGAGTGGGGAGTGGGTTGGGGTAGATGGGTCATGTGTAGCTGTGATTGACATGGGGGTGGGGTGGAGTAAGAGGTGGAAGGCTGCGTGTGTGTCTGTGTGCATGCAGGTACACGTGTGATCTGGGGGCGGGAGTGGGGGCTATTGTGTCCAGCTCAGCGCCCTGCCTTAGTGGCCCCTTGGGCTGGGTGGGTTAAGCATGTATGTCACACCCGGGACACTCTAGAGCGGGCTCTGTGGAAGCTGTCTGGCCTGTTTCATAGGCTGACAATAATCCTACGAGGGGATTGGTTTTTGGTTAGCTGCCCATCTGCAGGGGAGCAAAAAATGAAGAAAAGGTTAGGATGAACAAACACTGGTTTTTAAAAACCTATTTGAAGTCCCTATGTTGGGGTGAGGAGGAGTAAACCAGTCAGGGAGCCTGAGAGATAAAGGCCTGGGCTTGGGAGAATGTTCACAGCAGGGGGCATCTAAAGATTTACATCCCATTAAATGACCCAAAGTAGTTGTAGGTAGGATGCAAAGTGGGGTGTGCCCTTTGGGTCTTTTGGGTAGTGTCACCATGTTGCAGGCCATCTCATGTGGATCTGCAGCTACCTCGAGCTTCCTGTGTTGATGGTCCTCGGATACTGTTGTCCTTGAACCTGTGCCCAGGGAGGGAGGCCCCTGGATGTGGCTGGTGAGAGCCGCGAGGCCTCCAGGACCCCACGAGAGTTCTCTGAAACTCCAGCCCAGACTTTGTGGGTGCTCAAATGTTCTTCTGGGAGATGGCCCTGGAGGCTCAGATGCTCAGAGGGGCCTAAAGGTCCATGATCCCGGCAGGCTGAGAGTCTGTTCTGTTTAGTGTTAAGGAAACCAAGGAAGAGACGGTCAGGTGACTTGTCTAATTGTGTGGCAGAGGGAGGTGAACTTGGGTGAGAATCTGGATTTCCCACTTTGGGGCCAGGGCCCATCCATCCCTGGCTGTCCCAAGAATAGGCAGGGAGTATTTGTGAAAGCCACGGCCTCAGGGCCCAGCAGGTCAGGGGCTCTGCCCGAAATGCAGGGTGCTGTAACCTGTGAGGGTTTGTTGAGAGAATTGAGTCTCTGGAGTCATTGGTTCCTCTCTCCCTGTTTGGTCAAAGACAGAGGCTGGGGTGCTCCATCAGAGAGCCTGTCTTCCCCCACAGGGCAGGCTTGGCAAGTAGGAAGTTGTACAGAGTTTTAGAAAGTGCTTCCAGGCTCTGAGCAGTGTGGAGATTTCATTTCTGATTTTGTTGGAGCAGAGTGATACAGTCTGACGTGTGAGCTCATTGGCTTACCCCTAGCCTTGCTTGTCTCCTGCCCTGGCCCCTTCCCCCGGGCCTCTCAAACCCAACCTAGGCGGGGTTGTCCACCCAGCATGCTTGCACCTGAGACGTGAAAACAGTCTTTTTGGGGTGGCATTTTACTTGTCTAAACTGACTCATGGCATCTGAAAAGCAGTTGAACAGCTTTAAAATGGTGGTGAGGAACATGGAAATAGCACTTGTTGTTCCATGTGACAGAGGACGAGGTGGGCGAGCCCGGGGGAAGGACTGCTTTACCACCACATGGAGCCTTCAGTAGGAGGCTGGAGATGCGGTGACCATGTGCAATCCCTTGGCAGATTCAGGACGGCAACCCATTTCCTGTAGGCACTGCTGGTACCTCAGGGTCAGGAAGGGCCAGTGCTAAGTTGGGGTGCACCTTCTGCCTGCCTGCGCTGGCTTGAGTGGTGGTCTGTGAATCTCGTGAGTCAGCTTGTGACATGGCCATGTGCCGTGTGTGGCTTCATCACCTGAAGAAAATGCAGCTCCTCTGCCTGCTGGTGTCTGGCCTGCTTCAGCTTCTGTTTGCCCACATGGCTTTTGTGTGTGTCCAGGATTTGAGCATAGTCTCCCAGAGGAGTCAGTGCCCGGGGGCCAGGCTGTCTAGAGGCAGCTGGTGGCAGAGTCAGGGGCATGAGCTTGGGAGCCAGGCCTAGTCTGGACCCCACCCCCCTGAGCCGCTCAGGGGGCTTCAGGCCAAGTGAGCAGCTCATCAGAGCCCCTGACTCTTGACCTGAGCACACGAGTGCGTCTGAGGACCTGGTGGGGCCGTGGGCCTGATTGCTCAGTGGTGCCTGTGTCAGGAGGCTCTCGCTGGTGGGGGCTTTTGTGAGCACGGTCGGTGGTCCTGGGTGAGGGTGACAGGTAGTGGTCCTGGGTCAGGGTGGCAAGGCCCTTGGGAATCCAGAAAGCATCAGCTTCTAGAATACTGACTTTTTTTTTTTCCTCTGGAAAGTTATCCAATGGTGTATGAATTTATCTCTAAGGATCAGAATCCTTTTATTTGAAAGGCTGGTAAAGGGGGGGACACTGTATAGACCAGGTTATAGGATTACCATCTTTATCAGCATCTTAGAAGGTGCAGGAAAGGGCAGGCTGCCTGCTGAGCTCCCTCCCTGGGTGAGGTGGCTGGAAGCTTGTTGCCAGGTCTGTTTAAAGAATGTAGACTCTGCCTTAACCTCTTGTTCTCTCTTTGAACCTTCTAGCAGTAAAAAATGTTGTCCAAGCACAGAAGCTGGCTGACGTGGACCGTGAGCTGGCCGCCATGCTGTTCACCCACATGCAACATGGGAGCAAGGGGCCCCAAGGTGCTTGCCGTGAGGGGGATGCCATCCGCAGGCGCAAGCTGGAGCGGATGAGGTCCGTGCGCCTTCAAGAGTCCAGAGGAGAGCTCAGCTGCTGGGGGGCCAGCATGTTGGTGAGGGCTCCATCCGCCTCCCCCCTGCCCCTGGGTGTCCCCGTGCAGAGCCACAGTCATTGTGAATGAAAGCAGCCTGTCCTCTCTCTTCTCTTCCCCTGTGGCTCGCTCTCTCTCTCCCAAATCCTACTTGTGGAATGTATGGGAAATGGACCCTCTCAGCCACCAAGGGAGGTTTTCCTTTTTTTTTTTTTTTTTTTTTTAAAGACTATGTATTCATGAGACAGAGAGAGAGAGAGAAAGAGAGGCAGAGACATAGGCAGAGAGAGAAGCAGGCTCCATGCAGGGAGCCTAATGTGGGACTTGATCCTGGGACTCCAGGATTACACCCTGAGCTGAAGGCAGGTGCTCAACCACTGAGCCACCCAGGCATCCCCCAAGCAACGTTTTCAAGTCTGGAGAGTTTTTACAAAAGCCAATTCTTGGCTCTACCCCAGGGAATTCTGTGTCCATTTGCTGCACCTGGGTCTTTACCTGGGCTATTAAGAAAGCTCAGCAGGGGATTCTGAGGGTCCCCCAGGTTTGGGGTCAGTGCTGTGAATGCCTTCCCTATCATGAATTATCAGTGTAAATCAAGTAACCATTCTGCCTGGAAAACTTCCCATTTTTGGCTAAAAAACTAAAGAAGACCCTACCATATTTACAGCTTAGATGTGGGAGGAGAGGGTGGTTGTACCTGATGGGTTTATGGAATCAAGAAGCCACATGGGTAAGGATCACACTTTACATTAGGGCAGGCAGATATTTGAATAGAGCAAAACCTGCTCAGCCCTTCGTGCTCACAGCAGCTGGAGAGGCTCCCTGCTGTTAGGTGCTCCTCAAAGAGAGCCAGGCAGCTACTGAGGGTGAGGCCCCTGGGGCTAGTGGCCCCAGAGACCCCTAGGCAATGCTGGCCCCCAACCCCCACCCCTGGGCTCCCCAGCAGCCCCGCCTTGGAGGGTGGTGGGCCCAGCACCCTGCCAGTCCTTGATGAGTTTGGTGCTGGTGTCCTGACGATTCTTACCCTGGTGGTCTTCCTCCTGTTGATGTGTCCTGGTAGAGATTCTGCAGCTCGCAGCCCTCATTCTGCTGACAGCAGTGAATTGGGAAGTAATTGGATTTCTAAATACAAGGAAATGTTCCACTAAATTCTCATGATATTCTGGGTCAGCGGCCTGGAGAATTTAAGGTGAAAGTGACTTGTTTTTATGGAGGAGATGGTGGTTTCTCCGCACCTAGAGCTCTCTCAGCCTTCAGGAGAGTTTGGGAATTTACACGGTCAGTTGGCCCTCCGGGAGCTGGAAGTGGTGCTCAGCCTCTGGCTGGTCCTTGGCCCCTGACATGCTGGTGCAGTCTGGTGGTCTCAGGCCCTGGGGGCTGCTCATCAGAAGACAGAGAAGAGCGCTGTGCATGGCTCACTCACCCAGCAGTCAGGAACAGCTCGAGGGGTGGTGATGATCTGGGGGCTTCTCGGGGAAGTTGTGGAGCAGAGTCGGGCTTGACATATGCTTGCGGCAGTCCCAGAGTCCTCATGAGGGTGGCTAGGCTTTCTGTGTCTGGCGCTCGGGATGGTGGCAGGTCCCACCTTCTGCTGTGGTCAGCGTCAGCCCCTATGCCAGCAGAGCCCCAGCCATAGGGAGACTGTGTGCTGGGCACCTTCTCTGTGAACCCTGCCCCCCCGCCCAGCTTTGGGAGAGGGCTGGTAGGACATCTCCCTGTCCGGCGGGGAGGGGCGTCCTCTGAGGTTGCAGTGACAAAGCCCCATGCACTCAGGTCTGTGCAGCCACGGGGTCCCCAGGGCCTGGGCCTGGGCTCTGGACCAGCCATTCCATGTTGGAGCAGGTGCCCTAGCACTCCGAGCCTGATACTGAGCAGGCAGGGCTGGGGCCCTGCTTCAGGCCCCTGGGGTCATCCCCCTACCTCTGCCACTTGCCCACTCCCTGCAGCCCCCAGGTTGTCTCTTATAGTAGCACTAACCCTGGTTCACATCATTCCATGCCAGGTGCCACAGAAGACAGAGCTTTATTTCCAGAAATCCCAGCAAAAGGCTCACCAGTCTCACTGCTCTGGTCACTGGGCTCTCCTGCCTGTTGGGACCTGAGGATTCCAATAAGTGTCTCACCCTTTGCCTGCCTGCCTTTTGAATTGATTGAGAAATTAGGAGCATGGCAGAGAGACCCAAGTGTCACCTCTGTCACTGATGATTCTAGTGATGGGTAAAGCATATCTTGGAGACTTGGCTCCTATCTGTTGAGGTGGTTGTCACACTGAGTCTAGAGCAAATGCCAGAACCAAGCTGCCTGGGTGACACCATATGGCTGTGGGCTGCCTCCACAGGCAGGATCCTTCCCACTAACCCCACCACTGGTGAGGAGCAGTGCAAACACCCGGTGTTCCAGGCAGGTGGATCCCAAAAGGAAGGGTTGAGAGAGGGGAGGGCTATGTCTGGCTGGTTCATATCGGAGAAGTCACCCCATGTCCTGTGGGGTGCCAGGCTTCCCGACAGCCTCCTCTGTGGGGAAGGACACAGGACAGGCAAGGAGTATCCCCCTCACAACCCCCAGGATCATGTTGACTCTCCCTGAGGCTTTTCACCACCTGGTCCATGGTAAACTGGGAGTGACCCGCACTCCATCAAGAAGCTCTAATCATCTCTGTCTGTGTGGGGAGGCCTCAAATATAAGCGCAAATACCATCCCGTTTTCAAATCCCCAGGGAGAAATTAAAGACTTGGCCTCAACTCTCTTGCTAGGGGAAGACCAAAGTTTTGGATGTTGGAAGTCAATATCCAAAGTGATTTAAGTCAGAAACCATATTGGATCCTTACTTCTTGAGTTGAAGTCCAGAGACATTCAGACGTCCTCTTGCCTGCTGATGTCTGGGCCTCCTCAGGGTTCAGAGGGTCTTAGCACAGGGCCTGGCTCATTCCCCTGCATGGGGCATCCCCTCCTAGGTCCTAGATCAGGGCAGCCTCCAAGGACCTCACCTTTCAGTGTAAGTCACACAGGAAACCTAAGCCAGTCCCCAGCCTCTAGAACACTTTGTGTTGGCCAAGCCCAGTGAATCAGGGCATGGAGGAGGGAGGTGGATGAAGGACCGCAGGCTGAGCTGTGGCTGAGCCCCCTAAGGCAGCGTGCCAGCTGTCTGGACCGTGGCCTGGCTCAGGTTACACAGGCGCCTGCTCACAGACGGGGCTCCCGGCGCCACACTGGGGACCTGGCCAATGAGCACATAACTAGTCTTAGTAGCTTTGAGGTCATTCCCCCCCTTTTGTTAGAAACCTTTGCTTCTAATTCCCCATCATGCCGATGCCAGCCTTGAGGCCATGGGAAGAGGTGGCCTCATGGGTGGTTGTAGTCTTTTGGGAGCCTGCAGGGCAGATGCCGCCTTCTACAGGGGAGACCACTGCAGGGCTGATTGGAGCCAGGAGTGCCGTGTAGACCCGTTTACTGTCCTCTGGACCTGAGGATGGGCCAGTCCCATCCAACCCGGGTGTCTGGGGAAGGAGGAGGTGGTGATTCCAGAAGAAATTTGGTATTCAGCGTGGGAGTGGGGGAGGTGGCCAAACAGCCCTCGAGAAGGAGAGCCAGCCCCAGGATGGTGGCCTGGTTTGGCATTTGTGTCCCACAGATTCAGCAGAATATCCGTGCACAGCACGCACGCGACCTGCAGGTCATTGCTGCCTATCGGGAGCGTACGAAGGCAGAGAGCATCACCAGTGCGCTGAGCCTGGCCATCACCACGATGCACACAATCCATGTCACACTGGGCACTGCCGAGTTCTTCGAGTTTGCCCTTAGGAACCCCCACAACACACAGCACACAGTGACCATTGAGGTGGACAATCCTGAGCTCAGGTAGGCTTGAGTGGCAGCCCCGACAGGGTCCCTGGGGGTGTCTACAGGTTCTCCCTGAAAGCTGGGCTGCTCTCATCCCTCAAGGGGTCCCACTGGTCCTGGCTTTCACCCCTGGTCCTAGGTGCCAGCTCTGAGTGGGCGGGCAGAGGACTCACTGGGAGTGCTGTGTCTCCCCTGCCATCTAGCATCATCCAGGACAGTCAGGAGTGGAGATACTTCAAAGACGCGGCCAAGCTGCACACGCCGGTGGAGGAGGACATGTTCCATCTGCGGGGCAGCCTTGCCCCACAGATCTTCCTGCGCCCACGAGAGACCGCCCACATCCCCTTCAAATACCAGACCTTCTCTGTAGGGCAACTGGCCCTGGCGCAGGTGGGGAGGCCATTCTTCCAATGCCAGATGGGCTTGTCAGGCACGTGGGCAAATCCCACTTGGCTAAATAATAGTGGGGCATTTCCATGTGTCCTCCTGTGCTGCTCAGACCCGTTAGCCTTCAGGAGGTCACCTGCTCTCCCAGCCCCTATGCATTGGGCTTCAGGAAAGGCTGGACTGTCCCCTCTGAGTACTCTGGGTATAGGACATCTCCCTTACCTTAGAAGAGATGATGGGTTGAAACTTTGCTGCATTTTGTGTTCACTAGTTAATGCTGTGTGCCCATGTCTTCTGTAGCATTTGCTCCTCTGCTGGAAATGCAGGCGTGGAGGTTTCCAGTGATGGGTGTGAGTGGTACATGCCTGTGTGACTGGTGGGATGGGTGGGTAAGGGTGCAGGGCATGCATTTCATCCTGAGCTTTTGGGGTCAGTTCTGTAGGATGGTCGTCACTTAAATGGGCTTGAGGAGCTCTCAGAGACACACAGAATCCTGAACAGGCTCTTTAGGTGCACTTTTGGGATAAGAGATCGTAAAGACAGTGAAGACATCAGGGCTTTGACTTCAGGCAGAGCCAGTTACATGTCCGGTGAGCCTTCATAGTTCATGGCCACCCCTGTTCCCTCTTTGGGGCAGTGAGTCTGGTTCATGACAGTGGTCACCCAGACAGCCACCCAGTGAGAACCCTGAGACAGCGCACAGGAGCCCTCTGCCCTGGTGGCAGCTGTTCCTACAAAGAGAAGTCCTGCAGGTAGTGGCCATCACCCTCGGACTCCCATCTCATGACCGATTGGTTTCTCACAGCCCACTGCTGAGATCGGATCTGAGAAGGACACGGATACCAGATTGCCCCAGAAATCCAGTGCAATGCCCACTAAGCATGCCAAGGTAAGGGGTAGGAGATCTCTGATCCCAGACATTCCTGGGGTTTTGCCTGAGAGCCAGGTGTCCTCTGAGCAGACCGGGTGAAGCATTCCTGCCTTCTGTTGTTCCTCAGGCCCCTAGGACCTGACCCTCTGTCCTTTATTGCACCTCCTACCAGGGTAGGGTGGACTATTCATGTCCTGATAGGGCAGTGACTGCTTCAGGCGATGCTGGTATGGCCTCTGGGTGGGTGTCTGGCATGGAAGCCTCTCCCCAGCCACTGGCCGCCTTGTAGCCTTTGGTGGTCTGTGTGCCTGCCCCATCGCCCTGGGAAGACAGCTGTCCCAGCACGTGGCCACCACACACGGGGCTAGACTAGCCCTCTGACCCTCGTCCACCACATCCCACATCCCATTAGCACCAGTGGGAGTGGCATGCAGTTACTTCTGGAAACCTTCATTACCACCTGGGAGGGAGGGCGTGTTTGCACACACACCTGCAGCCTGCCTTCAGGATATCCTGAGGGAGAGCTTAGGACACTTGTTTTTAGGAATTTCTGAAGCTCTTTTTTGGGTAGACAAATGCCTTTGTGAAGTAGTTTGAAAGTAAAAACAAAAGCAACAAGACTTTGCCTTGTCCCTGCCCCCCGAGAATGGGTTTTATTAGTGGGTCCCAGATAAGAAACGGCTCCCAATTGCAGGCCTGTGTTCCCACATCACCGTGGTGTCAGCTTGTGCCCACGGCCCCATCTCTAGTGGAACCTGCTGTATTTCACTTACTGTAGAGGCACAGCTTTGCCTTGGTCAAGGAATAGGTCCACTCTCTATGTAGGGCTATCAGTGGAATCTGCGAGCCTGGTACATTTGCCATATATGGATCTGGAGTCTGAAGGCAAACCCCAGAGAGCTCATGAGTTCACCCATAATGACCCCGGGATGTGTCCCTGGCCGATGAGGACTTTCAGCCTAGTACATGCCACTGTCCCTGCCCTGGTCAGCAGCAGGCCTTCTGAGTCTCCTGGTGTCCCCACTGCTCACTTCTCATGTTTGGTGTGTGTGAGTTGGGGTCCACTGACCCTGGCGCCCCGTGTCTGTGCTCCACCTCGGGTTCATTGCCTGTGCTCATTTTCACCCTGGGAAATGGGGACATTCAACTATTTTCATTCTTTCTGTACTTGTTAGCCGTGATTTGGCAATGAATGAGAATTTCCCCACCAGCAGTTTGGTTGCCCTGAAATATACGTTATATCAGAAAGTCAGGATAGATGTTGGATTCTTTTTCTTTTTTTAAGATTTTATTTATTCATGAGAGACACAGAGAGAGGCAGAGACATAGGCAGAGGGAGAAGCAGGCTCCTTGCAGGGAGCCCGATGTGGAACTCGATCCGGGGACTGGGATCATGAACGAAAGGCAGATGCTCAACCGCGGAGCCACCCAGGCATCACAATGTTGGATTCTTTGATTTTATTTATCAGTTTTCAAGATAATAAACAATACCCTAGCAACCTCCAGAGGAGGTCATGTTTTTGGAGTCTCATTATGAACATGTGGTTTCATGTTTGCTGCTTCTCCTGTGACAGGCATTGGACACTAGACCTGCCCGCTCTCTGACACTGATACCTAGGTTAACTGCTAACGTGCTAACCAGGTCACTGGAAGGGTAAAACCAGCACTCCCAAGCTTTTAAGATGGTGGAAATGTCAGGAAGTGGCTGTCTGCCCCTTCTTGTGCTAGAGGACTCGGTTGAGCCCAAGACTCCATCTGAAGGAGGGTGTCACCTGTCGGTGCTGGGTCTGCAGTGTGGAAATAGGCTCCTGGACCCAAGCCCCACTGTGGGAGGGACTGCTGGACTGGGGCGGGTCACTGGATGAGGCTGACCAGAGAGTCCCTGTACTCCCAAGCCTGGCTCTTCCCTGCACTTCCAGGAGTGGCCAGGGGGAGCAGACATGTGGACTGAGGGGGTGCCCAGCCGTGAGAGCAGGTGGGTGGGGTGGGGCAGAAGCCTGGTCTGCAGTTGGCACAGCAGCTGAACACACACGTGCTCCTGTTAGACCCGAAGTCTCAGAGTAGTGGTGCAAATGTGGCCAGTGTCAAGGCACAGATGATGGGGTGGTGGGTGTGTTTGTGGGAGCTTCTCTCCCAGCCAAGGGAGCACATGTGATGGGGGGAAGACCTTTCAGGTGAAGTGTGACCTTGCGTGAAATCCAAAGGTGGGAAGACAGCCAAGAAAAGATGGGACCAGGCCCACAGAATCTGGAAGGGTGGCTTCCTTGGTGGGGGGCTGGTGGGGCACCCAGAGCTCAACAGTGTGGATGATGGGTTCATCCCAAGTGGGGATTTGGGCTCCTGCTGGCTGTCCTGTTATGATTTATGACTTAAATATGCTCTTACACAGAGCTTTTTACATATGTACACATTGGGGGGGATGGGGACTGGGCCCTATGGATGCTGGCCTGGTGCAGGCAGCTCTTCATGAGTCCACGTGCCAGCCCTGATGCTGGCAACCTCTGCTCTCCTGGCAGGTCTTGTTCCGGGGGAGTGGCGGTAAGCCCATCGCCGTACTTTGCCTAACCGTGGAGACCCAGCCCCATGTGGTGGACCAGGTTTTCCGCTTCTACCACCCAGAGCTCACCTTCCTGAAGAAGGCCATCCGCCTGCCTCCCTGGCACACGCTTCCAGGCAGGTCCCATCTGTCCCTGCGGCTGGCATTTTGCAGGTTCCACAGATGGCTAAAGGTTTTTCCCTCAGGGTGACAAGTGGCATCATCACATTCTCCTGTGATGCTCTTATTCCAACCTGTGACCCATCTGTAAAGTCTGCCACCCGCCCTTATGGTTTGAAATGGTGACCTTTTTCACGTCCTCTGAGATGTGAGGGTATGCCCTTGGCTGGCTAATCCCACTTCCTAAAGCCCACGGCCCCTAGGGCTGTGCCTGGAGTGCACTCGCGCCTTCTGCTGCCGCGTCACTTGTCTGCTTCTGGTCTGGTGCTTTAGAGTGCAGCAGCGTCCCCGTGTCTGGTGCCCTGCACCACAGCCGCCCCCCCCCCCCTTTTGGTCACTCTCTTCGGATAAGTGCCTGCATGTGTGGCTTAGGGCGGGAGTGCCAGTGCCCACGTGGGCGGGACAGTAGGAAGGGTGGCATTGCTGTCTTCTGGTGTCTGTGGGGTACCTGTGATGGGCCAGGCCTGCCCCCGACAGCAACATCACGTGGCCCGGGCCTGTCCAGAAGACGTTTGCTATGATATTCCCTGCAGCAGGTGCTCCCGTGGGAAGACCTGGTGAGGAGCCCCCAGTCCATGTCCGATGTAGCGACCCCAACGTCATCTGCGAGACCCAGAATGTGGTAAGTTCTGCCGAGCGTCTCCCAGCCAGTGCCTGGTCATCTGAGCCCCTGGCCTCCTGAGGCCTCTTCACTGCAGCTTTTGAGTTAAGTGGTGTCTTTCTAAGGTGCTAAGGGGCTATTTTGACATCCTTGTGGGAACTTTATGCATGAGTTTTCATCTTTTCTGCTGGCAGATCAGTTCTTGGATTACCTGAATTCAAATGAAAAAAAAAAAAAAAGGCATGAAGCAAAGTGAATAAAGTGAGTGGTAATTAAGCCACTTATTAATTGCCATTGTGTAAAGAATAAAGGCAATAATTATGTTATGACTGGTTAGGAAACTGGATAAAATCTCCTGCAGAATATAATTATTAAACTCAATATGAAATCAAGAAGTTAATTTTCTTTTTTGCAGTGAAGAAAAAAACGAATTCTGCCTAATACTGAAAATGCAACACCTGTGGGAGGGAGGGAGCTGGTTCCTGCCCGCTTTCACCTGCCAGGGGTTTGGGGGGGAGGCAGGTGGTGTTCTCAGGGCGCCCATGTCCGCCAGGGCCCCAGGGAGCCTCGGGACGTGTTCCTGAAGGTGGCCAGCGGTCCAAGCCCAGAGAGCAGAGACTTCTTTGTCGCCGTTTACGCGTGAGTCCGTGAGCCCAAACCCGGGAGGTCTGGAGGGTGGGCGGGACAGGGAGGCAGCCACAGCATCCCAGGGGCTGCCCCGGCTCATGCTGAGTTCCTGATGGGGCACATCGTGGTGGGGCCTTCAGCCACGGGAGGTGAGACGGCTGGCAGGGGCCTCACAAAGGACACCATCGGATCAGAGTGGCCCGGCGGCTTGCAGAGGCATGGAGAACCCACCAAGGAAAGGAACTTGGGGTGGCATCTGCCCCAGAGCAGTGCCTGGCTCCGTCCAGGGGACAGGGAGGGTGGCAGTCTTCATCCTCCGTGCCTGAGATGGTGATCACATTGCCTTCTTGCCTCTCCCACTCAGTTGAAATAACCCTGTTCCTTTACCTTGTTCTGGGAAGTCTCCTCTTCCAGTCCCTTGAGGATCTCCTTCTTCTTTTTTTTTTTTTTTAAAGATTTTATTTATTTATTCATGAGAGATACACAGAGGGACAGAGACATAGGCAGAGGGAGAAGCAGGCTCCCTGCAGGGAGACTGATGCGGAACTTGATCCCAGGACCCTGGGATTACTCCCTGAGCCAAAGGCACACGCTCAACTGCTGAGCCACCCAGGTGTCCCCCTTGAGGATCTTTTAAAACTGGGGTAGGCTGGGGGCTTCTGAATAGGACATCTCGGATTGGGGCAAGTGTAGCCATGCTCGGTTCTGGTCTCTGGCCGTGTGGAGAAGCCCGAGGGGCAGGGTTATCGAGCCCCATTTCCAGGGAAGGGCCAGTGGCCTCCAGCACCAGGCAGCTAGGACGGGGCCTGTGAGCTCAGGTCTGGGTGGCCTCTGAACCCACATACTCTTCCACGGCACGCTTTCCACAGGCTTTGTCCCAGACCACCTGGTTTGAGACTGTTTTGTTGCTGGTAGAAGCCCACATTACCACTCACACAGGGTGTTGTGGTGCAGTCACAGTGGGCCTTCAGAGTGGGGAAGGTGGCTGCAGGGATGATGGCAGCTGGGCTCCAGCCTGCCCCAGTTGTCCTGGCCACCTTCTTGGCCTCTTCCTGGTCAGTGCTGCTGTCCTCATTGATCACGGTTTCTGTCCTACACAGGGATCGTTGGCTGGCGACACCCATCCAAATATGGCAGGTCTACCTCCACTCCTTGCAGCGTGTGGACGTCTCCTGTGTCACAGGCCAGCGGACACGCCTATCCCTTGTGCTTCGAGGGACACAGATGGTTAGGAGAGTGCAGGCTTTCACCTCACACCCTCAGGAGCTGAAGGTAGGTCACTGGGTGTTCTCTGGCCTCTCCCCATCATCATCCCACCTGGGGCACGGACGGTGTGGAGATTGGCTGCAGCCAGTGTGGGGCTGAGAATCAGCTCACAGCTCCTTTAGGACTCTTGGCAGAGTCTTCATTCAAACTGCCTTTTATTGGATCTGCCATCATGGAATGAGTGACATATAAACCCTATAGGCCAACTTTTAGAATTATTGGAAGGTAAATATTAATAGAATTTTGGAATTAATTTAGCCACAACCATGCGTCTGGGTAATGAGGGCAATGCAGACTCCTTGCTGAAGCTTACAGCTGGAGCCTGTTAAGATCTCCCTCTGCTGAGGCAGCTCTGGTGCTAAGGGGACTGTTGCCACATGGAGGGGCACTTGCCCGTGCGGGTGGTGATGCAGACTGAGATGCACTGCAACCCTGACTGCGTGGCTGCGTCTGGCTTCAGACCTGGCGTCGTCACTCGGTCCCCTTCTGACTTCCTGCAGGCCACGTGCCCCCTGCCTCTGAATAGCTGGGGTCCCTTGGGATTCTTGTGCACTGGCTGCAGGTGTTCAGGGAACCCCTCTGCACAGCATGAGGGACTGCATCCTGACCCGCCTCTCTGCTGTTGTTCTGAAAGACTGACCCCAAAGGTGTGTTCGTGCTGCCACCACATGGGGTGCAGGACCTGCATGTCGGTGTGAGGCCCCACAGGGCAGGGAGCCGGTTCATCCACCTCAACCTGGTCGACGTGGACTACCACCAGCTGGTGGCCTCATGGCTCGTGTGCCTCTCCTGCCGCCCGCCTCTTATCTCCAAGGTCTGGAGGGGAACCTGCTGGGTCATGTGTGGTATGGGTGCTGTGTCACCTCGCTGTCTCCTGGTCCCGTGACCGAGTCTCCTCCGCAGTCTATGGCCTAGGGGTGGGGGCGGGGGTTGCTCCTGTACAGTGAGCCCCCTCGGCAGGTGTCTTGTCATGTCTATGGAGACATAGGTCGGGCTCTACGTGCAGAGCAGGCTGAGGAAGGCTGACACCCCTGCCCACACAGGCTTTCGAGATCACACTGGCTGCAGGGAAAGGCAGAGGCGCCAACAAGCGGATCACCTACACCAACCCTTACCCCTCCCAGAGGACCTATCACCTGTACAGCGACCACCCTGACCTGCTGCAGTTCAGAGAGGACTCCTTCCAGGTGCGGGAAGCGCTGTGTACAGGGTGTGCGCACTGCATGCGGGGCACCCAGCCTCGGCATGTCCCAGGGGCCCCGAGGCACAGGGGTCTTCAGAGCCCCGGGAGGGGGCAGTGCTGATCTGCACTGGGGGTACTGGGAGTAGGGGCAGCCACCCGTCTCTCAGCAGTTCTGCCCATGCGGCTAGGGCCCCCACATCTGGGCACTGTCACAGGGCTTCTGGTGGCCAATTTACCCTGCAGTTTATCAGCGATTTTATTCGCAAGTGTCCTGCAAGTTAGCCTTTTCTCTGTTGCAAGTATTTTAACGACAGTACAGCAGATGGCAGTCTGTCTGTCATTGGAAGGTGTTTCTTAAGCTGTGAATCTCCCCTGGGGCGTGGGCAGAGCAGCGGTGTCCTGTAACACGGGGAGGTTGTGTTCAGAACCTCAGGTGCCTGGAGGCAGTGGGGGCCAGAGCCTCGGTTTACCCTGCTCTGTCAGCCTGGGTTTGCATGTGTAGACCGTGCTGGCATGGAGAGCAGGGCTGCAGTAGGGCTAGGATCTGATGCTTGCTTGCAGGTTGGGGGAGGAGAGACCTACACCATCGGCCTGTGGTTCGCACCTCGGCAGAGCCCCGGGGAGGAGGAGATTCTGATTTACATCAATGACCACGAAGACAAAAATGAAGAAGCGTTCTGCGTCAAGGTCGTGTACCAGTAAAGGAGCAGCCGGAGGTGCTGGTGGGGCTTCCTGTCCTGGGGGCTCTGTAGCCTTTTGTCCCCTCGATGACCTGCTAGGGCTGCTGGTGAGCATGGCCGAGGGTGGTGTGCGCGCCGTGCCCCTGCCCAGTCCTCCTGCCCAAGTAAGCGCTGCCGTCACCAGCTGTGCCATGAGCCCCGCGGGCGTCCTCAGGGTATGAGGCTCGTTTCTTCTGCTGCACTCTGGCTGTTGTCACTGTCTATGACATGTTGATTTATTTTTTAGGAATATATATTTTATGAATCATCTTAAGTGATAAAATTATGTATTCTTACTGGATTTTGTACAAACATTATTTGCTATGCAATATTTTATATTGGCGTCCTTTCATATCTTTTTTTAAGTTACGTATGAAATACTAAACTTTTGCCTGTTTTCTCTATTGATGGTTTTCTTGAGCGTTCTCTGTTGTTTTCACCCTTGTCAGATGCTCTGACATAACCAGGCATAAGCCTGGGTTTCCTTGGAGGACAGCATGGCTGAGGGACAGTGGGGTGGCCTCCTGGAGACTCGGCATGGGCCGTCCGAGGCGGGTGAGGTGCCTGCCCTCTACTGTCATGGCTCCCGTTGGTTCTGCCCTCCCCCGAAAGGACCCTTGTAATCACATTGGTCCCACCTGGAAAATCCAGGGTCACTGCTCCGTCTCAAGGTCCTTACCTTAATCCCACCTGCAGAGTCTCCTTGTCACTCATTCACAGCTTCCAGAGATTAGGATGGGGACACCCTGGGCAGAGGCCCTTTGTCCACCAGAATCCCATTGGCCAGAACCCAGTCACATGGCTGCGCCTAGCTCCAAGAGGTCTGGGAACTGCCGTATCAGGGTGTTATTACGACTGAGCAAATGGGAACAGGTTTGGGGGGATGTTTAACCTTGGCCACAGCTGTTGGTGGAGAAGCTGAGAAGAGGCCTGGTAGCACTCTTGGAGACAGAGGACCGGGATGGAGGATGGAGCGTGGCCCAGAGGCAGAGTATTGTGAGGTTTTACACCAAAAACTTCACTGTTAGTTCATTGCAGACTCGGATAAGAAGGGAGCGCGGTGCCTGAACACTGGTGGGCGGTGAGCCAGGCTGTTCCTAATTCTGGGGTGATGAGAAGGTAGCAGAGTGGTGGCCAGCCATCCCAGTGTGCAGATGAGTAGCCGAAACTGCTGTGGAAGCAAGCCTGGGGTGGGTTGGAGGGGTGTCCCCTGGCACCATGAACTGAGGAGGCTTCCTGCAGTTAGGAGCAAGACCCAGGGCTCAGATATGCTCAGACACGACTGAGCAGGCCCTGGAGAGATGGTCAGCGAGGCATTGAGGCAGCCCAGTGGCCAGCTGCCATGTAGGTGAGAGGTGCCCTTGACTTAGACCTTGGTCCTGTCGGTGGGGTTGAAGAGTACATCTGTGCTGGAGCCAACCTGTTCCCCATGGCTTCTGCCTGTGTGCAGGTCCCTAGCCCTGCACCAGGGTTGTGCACCACAGAATGGCATGGAGGAGAGATTCTGGGGAAAGTTCTTCACGTGTATTTATGGGTCTTTGTGCCATGTGACAATGTACCAAAGTTCATCTTTGCTGTTGTTTGGAGGCCCCACCTTGTATTTTCTTAAAGGGCGGCCTCTGAGTCTGCATACACAGGGCAAGAGTTGGACCCACACCCTATGCCGGTCCAAGCACTGGTAGCCAGAACAAGGGCACCAGCTGCAAGCCTGTGGGGACCCCTCCAGGCCTCTGTAGTGTCACCCTCTGAGCTCCATGTGGGGGTCACAAGGTCTTGTCACTCAACCACCACCATCTAGTGGCTCATCCATCCCGTCCCTTGTGTTCCTCTTGCCCATCAAGGTGCACGGGGGGAGATGGCATGCTCTGTTGGCCTTGTTTCATCGGTCTTCTACTGTTTCTGCGAGGCCACACGGCTCTAATTAAGTATCTTCAGACTTGCTGCCACCTGTGACAGGTAGGGAGATGTGCTGGCAGAGTGCTGGGGTTTTATCCTACTAGATGACTTTAATGTTTATGGATATGATTATGAAGCTGTTACATTCCATTTCTCTCCTGCTCCCTCACTGGGGAGGGTGATTGGGACCACTTTCTCCTCCTCTTGTAGAAAACCTCAGTCAGGCACACATGCTGGGGGGGTCGATGGCTGGCCCGATGCAGGGTCTGTGCCAAGGGTGGGGTGGAGGGCCTCGGCCACAGGAGAATCAGGTGAGAGAGGCAGGAGGAGTCGGAGGGCCTGCTGGGCTTCGGGGCGGTGGCTGGTGGGAAGTCTAGAGCCCCCCACTACAGAAGCAGCCCAGTGCTGCAATCATGGGGCCAGGGAGGGCAGACATGAAGGGAGCAGCTGTGGGGGGCGGGTGGCAAGGGTAACCTCCCTGGGGGCAGCTGATGCTGTGGTGATAGATGTGGGCTAGCTTCTCAAGAGAGCAGAGAAGGAGATAGTCCTCTGTGGTGCTCCTGGAAGGTCTGCATACCCTGTGGATTGTGGGTGCATTCGGTGCTCCTTAGGGAGACCAGCTGTGCCTGAGGACCCCTCGCTCCCTGTTGTATGTGGCCCATGCCCTTCCTGTGCCCCTCGGTGCCTATGCTGTGTGGCTCCTGGTGGAAGGGCAGGATTTGGGTCTGTCTGCCTGGGGGCTAGGGTTTTAGGATGCAGGCTCCCTGCTTTCTATGACTGGCTTCATAGGCTGGGCCGGGCTGAGCTAAGACCCCCCCCGACTGTGCTCTCACACCTGCTGCATTGTTGAGCCCTGGCTAGAATGTCCTCCCCAAGGAGTTGCTGTGCTGGTCCCCATCCTGGCTGAGACACAGTGGGAGGGAAAGGAGGGGGCAAGGACACTTGTTGGGAAGGGTGCCTGGGACCTTCCCCTCCCATCTCCTCCCATTCTGGATGCTTCCGAGAACTGGGAAGTCACCGGGTGGCCCCTTTTCTGAGGGAGGCAGATCCACCGGGAGCCTGTTTTGTCCTTGCACCCCGGTGGGGCTGCAGGACCTTCCTTATCCCATGTCTGGGCTGTGAGACAGACTGTGCTGGGTCACGGGGGCCCTTCTGTGCTGGATGCCCTGGTGGGGTGCCACGGAAACCTGGCCAAGTCATCCTGACTATGCCTGTGAAACGTACTGTCATGCCACACCGGTGTCCCTCGGGACCCTGCCGTGTGGAAGCAGGAAGGGTGGCACGACAGGAGGGTGCTGGTGGCGGGTGCCCCTCCTGGACACACCCAGGCTGGCCCATGGGTGACTGGTTCACTGGAGCCCTGGGAGTTGGCCATAGCAGCAGGAAGCAGTGAGACGGATGCAATTGGCCAGAGCAACTATGCTCATTCACTTATTCGTCACTGACTCCATTGTTCATTCATTCATTCTTTCACCCAACATGGACTGGTGGGTGCCCCTCTGTGTTGGGCACTGTGCAGGGGTTGGGGCAGGTGGTGCCAGAGACGGACACGATCCCTGCCCCAGGTCAGGACCTGTCATCTTGTGGGGCTCAGACAATAAACATGGTGCATCCTATAGCGTCAGTCAGGTAGTGACAGTCTGAGGGGGAAGAGATGCAAAGGGCATGAAGAAGGGATTTTCTGTTTTTAGAAGGAGGCGGAGGCCTCTCTGAGGAGGTGATGTTGAGCAGAGCGAGGAATGAAATTGCGTAGGCAGGAGTGGAGGGTCTGGGCCAGCTCACAGGGGCCCATGGGCTGTGGGGAGGAGTCTGGATGTGGTTCTTGGTGATGGGGCTGGAGTGG
This sequence comes from Vulpes vulpes, assembly GCF_048418805.1. NCBI lineage: Eukaryota > Metazoa > Chordata > Mammalia > Carnivora > Canidae > Vulpes > Vulpes vulpes. The sequence goes on along the minus strand of NC_132791.1, from coordinate 161,227,156 downwards.
ACAGGTGCCCTGCCTGTGACCAGCACCTGGGACCGAATTAGTGAGCTGCTTTACCCCCGGGGCTGGCCCAGGGCCGCTGGAGCAAGTGCTGTGAGCATGGAAAGGTGGGCCTTTTCTCCTCTGTGAACCCCAAACGAGTTCTGAGCAGGTGCCCAGGATGAAGACTAGTGTTTGGGCTTCCGTTGCCAGTCGTGGGGTGCAGCTGGTGCTGCGGCAGCCCGGGATTTACATGAGAAAGCCGCCCGCCTCGGGGATCTCCCGATAAGGAGCGGTTGCTTTCTTCCTGCACACAAAACCACACCATCTTTCAACGGGAACGTTATCATTTCCATCAAGGGCATTTTCGGGTGTTATTATATTTCTTCCCTCTGCTCCTCCTCCTCTTACCCCTGTTGAAAGCCACTTTTAACTAAATGGAGTCAAATGAAAGCCAGATTAGCTGCTTTGCTTTTCTCATGTCTGATAATGATTTAATGCTATGTTTGTCTCTATTTAGAAATAAATTAAAGCACCTTTAAAAATTGTTGCTTCAGGTTTAAGAGGTTGGAGAAAACAACCATTATGTTTCCTTAACAACCTTTTCTTCCTCCTCCTGCAGAGAGTCGAGGTCCATTTGTTGGCCTGACCCCCAATAATCTCAGCGTAGCAGTTTATTCGCCGAGAGCTTCACGGAGAGAGGGCAGAGTGAGGGAAGCAGCCTGCAGCCCGCCTCGAGGGGGTCCGGGTGCGTCCTGGGTCTGGACATGGAGGCGGGGGGTCACACTGCCCTTGCCCCAGTGGTCTGGCAATGAATTTTGAGGCCCTTCCTGCTGATGAAGAGGGCGGAGGAACACCGCATATCCTGGAAACCTTGTTAGGTGGGATGCACCTGCTGGCAATGCTGCATGGGCCCTGTGACTTTGACCCTAAGGCCCAGCCAGGTGTGAACTAGTCCACGGGAGGCCAGAGGGGCCTTCTCTCCATGTTGGGGGAGGCAGCACGCTGCTCTGGGGCCGTCAGGGAGGATGTGAAAGGCTGGACTGAGGAACAGTCGCTCCACCCGGGGAGGGGTGAATTGTGTGTTCCAAAATTCCCATCCACCCAGGACTCAGCATGTGGATTTACTTGGGAATAGGGTCTTTGCAGCTGCCATGGATGTCACGATGGGGATGGAATTATATTGGATTAGGGCCGTCCCTACATCCAGGGAGAGCGTCCTTACAGAGATAGAAAGGAACACACAGAGAAACTGGAAATGTGATGACAGAGGCAGGGAGGGGAGGGATCCGTCTACTGGCCGGGGTCCCCAGGATCGCTGGAAGGCTCCAGAATCCAGGACAGAGGCATGCGGCTGAATCTCCCCCGGAGCGTCTGGAACCAGCCCTGTCTGCACCTGCAGTTCACATGTCCGGCCCCCAGAGCTGAAGGAGAATATGTTCATGGTGTTCCAGGCCACTGAGTCTGTGATAATATGTTGTGGTGGCCCTGGGAGATGAGCACAGAAGAATTCTGGTTACATGCGGAACTGGGGGTCTTCAGGGTTCACAGAACTGGCAACCACACTTCTAGTTCTTTGGGGGTGTGGGGGACAGCATGCTGTAGAGCTAAGGAATGACCACCAGTGCAGGGATCCTTGATGCCTGGGGAGAGGCAGCAGCCTCCACTTGTCTGTCATCCTGGTTTGTCAGCTGTCCTGAACCAATCTGGGCCTCAAGGTTCCAAAGACAAATTTCATTACAAGAATTCAACCTTGAAATAACCGCACGCCAAAGTGATCTCCTCCATGGGAGGCAGCGTCGCTATGACATTTAAGGGAAAAGAATCCAAGGAGACTCCTTTCTTGTTCAAGTTCAGACACGTAGGGAGACCAGGCTTGGGTCTGTGCCTTCCACCCCTCCACCCTGCTGCTGCCAACCACCACCTCCTGGCTGCTCTCTATGCTTGCACATGGCTCCTCTCTGCCAGGTGGGGGTCCTCGGTCTCCCCTCTGTGAGTGAGGTGGGTCCACTTACCAGTGCTTACACGCTCAGGTGTTTAGCTCTTAGGAGGAAAGTCAAGGTCTCTGGCCTCAGGTCCCATGTGGGTCTGATGTCTCTAGGCTGAGCAGCTCTTCCTCGCAGGCCTCCTTGGGCTGTGAAGTATGAGTTGAATCCCAGCTGAAAGTCCTGACCCAATGCCCCTTTGGGGCAGCCACCCCGCCTCCCACCCAGGGAGTGAGAGCTGAGCATGTAGGGAAGGCCTGCCCACAGCTCCCAGCCCGGATGCTGCCTTTCCTGAGTCCCCCAAGTCCTTGTACGACTGTGACCAGTGGGTCCCCAAGAACAAAATGCAGCCAGCTGCCACTTTGCCCCAGGCCTCTGTGACAGCTTCCTCTCTGTCCTGGTCCAGCTGCTCTGCTTTCGGAACTCCTGGCAAAACCAAATCCCCAAACTCCTGGCCTCATTCACTCAACAACTGACAAATGTGCAGACCCAGCCTCCATCTGTGCCTCTTTGGGACTCACACCAGCCTGGGCCTGGGGAGCCCCGCGGACATCCTGTTTCACAGGCTGGGCCCATGAGGCTGAGGCCCAGGTCAGCCGCCCAGGCCCACGTCCTGGCTCCTTCCCCCTAGTGCTGGGTAACAGTGGAATGCATGGTGCTGGTGGCTGGAAGACGTGGGAGGGGAAGGAGGGCCTCCTTGATGTCACCCAGTGATGAGCACAGCACCTTCCAGCTCCGTTTGGTGCTCTGGACTTTTCAGACTGCCACCCATGACCCCGCTTCAGGTCCTGCTGGTAGGTTGGGGACCCCCCCTCAGTAGGCCCAGCCCCTACCTGTTCCTGTCTCTGGGCTTCCTTCCTGGTGTCTGACCCTCACTGGGGGTCTTGATACAAGTAGTATCAGGCTGGCCTCAGGGTAGGCAGGAGCCTCTCTCCCTCCAGCCGCTCTGTCCCCTGCTCCTAGTGCCAGGCATGCTTCGCTGCTTGGCTGTGCACCGAAGGACCTGGATGTGGGGGCACCCTCACTGGTCCCTGTTCCCCCCTCCCCCATTGGTAGTCTGCTCTCTCCTCCCACACAGGCCCCCGCCCCAATTCTTCTCTCTCTCCGTGAAGACCTCTGGTTCTGGGGCTCTGTCTCTCGCCCCAACATTTGTTGTCTCTGCCTCTCTGACCTGGCCTATCTCTGTCCTGGCCCCTCCCAGCCACAGCCCCCACTCTCCCCACCACCACTGTGGTTAGAGCCCCTTTCCTGGCCTGGGAGTCAGGCTGCTGCAGTACTGGGTATGGCAGGGAGCTGGCTGAGAATGTTGTAGGAACTTGCTGTATGGACCAGATATGGCAAACTGAGGCTCTGAGGCTCCATCCACTCAGCCTTGGGGCTGTGACCAGGGCCTACCTTCTGCTCCCACCCCCAGGCTGACCTTTCTATGGAGCCAGACCCCAGGGTCCAGGAGGAAACTGACTGGCCAGTCTCTCTGTGTTGTGTCCTGCATCCTGTGTCCTGGGGAGGCCCTGCTGGGACCAGTCTCCATCATGTGCTGGCTGCCATGCTTGGTCATTTACTGGGCCTCTGCAGCCTTCTTGACACTCACTGGTTCTAGCTTGAAGCCCCCTGGTTCCGTTCCCATAGCTCTAAGCTGACATGGCTGTGACTTGTGGCCCCGGGGCCACTGGGAATTCAGAGAGTCCTTGTCTCTTTAGAGTTAGCCCAGGCCTGTGAATCCAGCCTCAGGAAAGATGTTCGTGCCTGCCCACCAGTGCCACAGTGGCCCTGCTCCTGGCTGCCCCTAAGGCCGGTGCATATAGGCAGGTTCCTGGAGTCAGAGGAGCAGCCTGGAGCAGGGTGGAGGAGGGACAGCTTGACTGCTGCTTTGGACACAGTCTGCACAGGCGCTTTGGGGATGAAGGAGCTCCTATGATGTGTGCACAGTGCTGTGCCCAGCACGAGATGGGGACTGGCTGGGTGGGTGGGGTCAGCATGTGGCAGGGGCCATGTAGGAGGAGAGGACACCAGTCCCTGTCACAGGTTGTGGGGGGAGGGGGGATGGGAGGGAGGGGTTGGCTAGGCCTTCCAGAATACTAGCTGCACTTCTCAGGCACCCCAGCCCTGGGGAGGGGGCGCTGCTCCGGGTTTGGTCCTCTAGGACCCTGGGGCCCCCCGAGGTTGGGCAGCCTGTGTCAGGTCTCATTGAGAGGAGGTGTTTGGACCTGAGCTAGGTGAACCCTATGGCCCATCTCAGGGGGCTCCTCATACAGTGCCTTCGCCCCGGCGGGGAGCAAGGAGGGCCTGGCACCTCCCCGCAGGCCAGGGCGCTGCTGCTGGGCTTTGAGGAGGCGGGTTCATGCAGGGTGAGTTCCGTCCGTCACCTGCAATAACCCATTGTGAAAGGAAGCTGGGAAAACAGAGACAAAATCGATGAGGATTTGGAAACAGGCACTGCTGGAAATAGTTTATTTCCCAAAGCAGCATGGCCTGGAAGAGATCTGAAGTCTTAGTCCCAAGGGAGGCCTGGGACAAATGGGAGAGAGAGGCCTGGTCCCGGGAAGCAGCCCCGCCCCCTCCCCAGTCTCTCCCTGACCCCTCTGGATCCACCCCCACAGTAGACAGTGAGGGGCAGTGCTCAGACTGGGAGGGCGCTGCTGCAGGTGTCACAGGCGGGGAGGGGGTGCTCCAGGGGAGATGGACGGTAAGCTCTGAGGATGGGATGCCCTCGGTGCCTGCAAATGTCCCTGGGCACGTGGCCCTGCAGGCCAGGAAGTGACCAGGCATGACCCTACTGGGAGGCCATGTAGGTTGGTTGGTTCATTCACTCATTCATTCATTCACTCACTCACTCAATCCACAGCTGCATCTCGGGATCCCCAGGCAGCATCCGTCTGTCCAGGCACTCTATCCTATCTCCACATCCCGGGAACACAGCCGGTCACTGCTGCTCGCTTGCAGTCCCTGAGGTCAGTGCACTGATGGACGGGAGCCCTGGGTTCCTGGGGCTTAGGCAGAGGGCAGCCCTGGTCTGCCTGGACTGCTGGTTGGAGCCACTCACTGCTCTTCCCATCTGCACCCAACCCTCTCTGAGCTTGGGGAGATTTATGCCCCAAGGGGATCACTGTCGCTGGGTTTTATGGTGCATTAAGCTGACAAGCAGGCATCCATCCACGTCAGGGCCCAGGCTGGGTGCCTCTGTTGCTTCATGGATGGGAACGACAGCCAGTATTTCTGAAATGAATACTGTAAAGACCACAGTAGTATATCAATGGTCCTACACAGGGTTATTAAAGCAGGTTACCTGAATAATTTTCCTAGAATGATAATGTTTCCTAAGGATTATGAATGAGTCTTGGTCTTTGCTTGGCGCCATGAGCCAGAAATGTCCAAGGGTGGCTCCCTGTCGCTGTGTGAGTCTGCAGGGCCTGTGAGGATCCCGTGGGAAACGAAAACTGATGCAGGTACTGGAGGCACACTGACAGGGTCACGTGGAGACTAAAGGCAATTTCCAGGTGCTGCGTCACAGATGCCTTTCAGATACCCCATGCACAACAGCTGCAGAAGTGGGCGATGCCTGGGGCTGCGATATGGGGGGTCTGAACAGGGAGGCTGGCTTTAGCTAGGGGCCTGGGGACTTCTGGGGTTCATATTAGCTTCCCCCACAGTGCAGAGACAGGAGCTGGGGGGACCTGGAGGGGCCCTGCTGCCTGAACCCCAGGTGGAGGGAGGGGCTGAGTCAAGTGCCTAGCACCTATAGGAGACATTAGCCGGCCAGGATGGGAGGTTTAAAGGATCCTATCCTTTGAGGATGTGTACCTGGCCCTCGGGGACCTCAGACCCCGGTCAGTGAGAGGCTACCTCGGGGAGCCTGTGGCTCTGAGCCACCCCTCCGTGCAGGAGGAAAGTCCACCAGTCATTGTCAGGCCCAGGCTGGATGCTTGCTTGTGGTAGGGACACTCCTGCCCCATCTCATGTGGCCACGCAGCAACATGGGACCTCGTGCGTACTTGGTTTAATGCTCTGTTGTTGGAAATTAGGAACAACTTTTCAGCAAGGGGCCCTGCAAAGTATGTAGCGGGTCGTGTCACTCCTCTGGGTGGCGGTGGAGCTTCCCCAGGGAAGGGCTGTGAACCTCTGAGGGGAGAGTTTGGGAGGAGCCCTGGGCCTGTGCAGCTCAGCCTGTCCCCACTGCCCTCTCTCCTCGGGGCTTGCTGGTGTGCGGCGAGCCTGCATGCTGGTGTGCATGCCCCTAACCTGTGACAGGTGGGCAGTTCTACCCCAGTCACGGTGGGGGGTGTCAGGAAGCCGGTGTTGTCTCACACCTAAGCTACTGTCTGTGGACTCCCTTCCTGGGCAGAAACCTGCTGTTTCTGTCAGCCCCATGCTCCCTTTATCCCACTTGCTTCAGAGCGTGGTGTGTGTAAGGGTGTGAGAGGCAGCTTCAAGCTATACTAATGCTGCAAAACAAACATCTCCCGAGCTCAGTAGCTGACGACAGCAGTGCTGCTTTTTTGCTCCTGAATTTCTGGTTGCAGTGGCTGTGGTGCCTCTGCTTTAGGCTGCAGGACAGGGTCAGCCTGGCCCTGTGGGAATCTCGTGCTGGGACCAGTGGCCTCCCAGGGCCTGTTCTCCACGGTGGCAGAAGCACAGAGGGCAAGTCAGAGCACCAGGCATGTGATCACTGGGCTCACACCACACCTGCTCACACTCTGTGGACCAGGGCAAGCCCCACGGCAAAGGACATGATGGTGGGGTCCCGCTGTGAGGATGGAGGCGGGAGTTTGGGCAGTAATTCAGTGTGCCCCTGGGGTCATGTGTGGTGACCCCCTCAAGTGCCAGCAGGAGACTCAAGATTGGGTTCTCAGAAGATCCTTGAACCCTGGGGTCAGCTGACTAGTGAGTCGAGTCCTGGAAGATGAGCTGTGTGGGGCTGCTGGTGGAGCAGGACGCTTGCCATGGAGACTTTGGTTGGACAGTGTGGCTCGCAGTGCTGGTTTTGGTCAGGGCCCCGAAAGGGAAACTTGTGGTGCCCCTAGAAGGGATGCTCTGTGCTTGGGACTAAGGGGACAGAGTAAGGCATGGCCCTGCTCAGTGCTGCTTGTGAGCGGTGGGTGAGACAGATGTGCCCTGGACGTGTGCCTGTGGTGCTGCAGGGGAGCATGTGGCTATGGGAACCCACACAGGGGCTGCTTGCCTGGCAGGGGTCTTCCCAGAGGAGAAAAGCCTGCACTGAGACTGAAAATTGGTGAGACTGAGGCTGAGATTGGTGTGTGCGTGGGAAAGAGTGTTCCAGGTGGAGGGCCGGGTGAGTGAATTCAATCCCAGGGATGGGGGATGGGTGAGACGCCAAGTTGCCATGTGGGGCTCTCGGGATCCGGTGGGGAGATCACGGTGAGGCCTGACCCTCCGGGGCTCACCGTCCAGCACCGCAGGAAGGCCCCGGGAAGCTGGCTGTGTCCCAGGTCGGAGAGGCCTGGGGTCTGCGGGGCAGGGGGCAGGCGTGAGGATCCCCACTCTGCCACCTACAGGGGCACCGCAGGTCTGGAGCAGAGGAGGGACTGGCTCTGGGGGCTCCGCTGCTCCTGGGGGACTGGGGGCGGCGTCCCCCACAGTCGGCTTCCTGCACAACTTAAGGCCACCTTAGTGGCCTCATTAAGGCCCTCGCTGATTCAGCCTGGGCCAGATATATAAAGTGATAATGTGACAGCTTTAATTAGAGAGGCCTTTTCTTCATAAATATATGTGCCAGTTAATGAGCAGTGGGAAGGAGGCTGGGTTTGCAGCCGTTGCCAGCCATGAGTCGTGTGCGCAGGAAGAAGCAAGGCGACTCTCCCTTGAGGCCTGTGCCCTCCCGCAACCCACTTCCACCTGGAGTCCCGGGGCCAAGGACTCACTGCAGAATCCGGGCCTCAGAGTCCCGGGGCTCCCAGGCAGGGGCCCCTCCTGAGACCGAGCGGGCTCTCAACCTGCAGGAAGGGAGCGAGTGGGTTGGTGGGAGCCAGCTTAGCCCCATTGGGTCCTGCCCTGCCTGGGCCTGGGTGCCTGGGGAGCAGGGCCCGGCTCAACCCTGCCTCAGGGTGCTGGGCACTGAGCGTGGGGCTGTTGACGTCACCTGAGCCAGGGGTAGTGAGGCCACAGTCTGGGCCTGAGGCCCCTCTGGTGGTGGGCATCTCAGCCCGGACCCCTTCCTGCCAGGCCCAGCACAGTCCCACCTGGAGCTGCGGGGAGGCCCAGGGACCACAGTCCCCCACCCCACGTCCTGTGCAGGAGGCCCACACACACCTGCCAGGACCCCGGGCAAGCCTGTTAGTCTGTCCTCACCACACTGGCTCCAGCTGAGCAGCGAACTTTCTACAGTGCCCAGGTGCAGCCCAGTGAGGCCCACATCCCGGAGCACCTGGATCCATCAACAGATAATTGGGATGGCTCATCCATACAGCAGGATGCTGATTAGCCACGAAGAGGGATGAAGAGCTCACGCACCCTGTGACACAGCGCTGGGTGAAAAGCAGCCAGACCCAAAGGGCCGTGTATCGTCTGATCCCTCTTACTTCAATATCCAGAGGAGGCAAATCCCCAGAGAGAGAAAGAGGATTTGTGTGGTTGCCTAGAATGTGAGGGAGGTGGGATTGCTGCCAATGCCTCCTTTTAGGGGATCTAATGTTCTGGAACTGGGTACAAGTGATGTTGTGCAACACTGTGAATGTACCAAAACCCACCAAACCCTTTAAAAGGGTGAGTTTCACGTCTGTGAATTCTGTTAAGAGAAATGGAGCAAGGGTCGGGGGGCGGGGGGGAGCAAGGGTGGAGACCTCACCTGGCCCACGGAGATGTTCTGGTAGGAAGGTGAGGACACTGGGCCTGAGCCTGGCAGCACCGGTGTTGACCTTGGCCAAGAGGGGTCCTGGGTGAGATCCCTGTGGCCATAGCCCCCAGGATGCAATTCAGTGGACAGACTGCAGGGCAGCAGCCCCAGAGGCCTGGCGCATCCCTACCTCCTCACGCCCAGGTTGGACCTGTGGACGTGTGCCACCTGCAGAGTGCAGGGACCAGGCACTTTGACTGGGGGAAGCTGAAGCTTCCCACGGGCACCAGCCTAGAAGGAGCTAGTGTGACCTTTGCTCTGCTCAGGCTGGCTCAGGACATTGTCCCAGGTGACGGTGATGACTCAATGCTCACATCACTCCCAGCTATGGCTTGCGTGTCTTGTCATTGTCCTACTATCTCCTCCCCAGCAGGAGGAAAATTAGCTTCCTGCGAGTGTGAAATGAAGCATGGGTAGGACAGTCACCCCCTGCCTCCCCTGGGTGGGTGGGATGGGGGTCCCTGGGCTCATCCACCCTGGAGTTCCATTGGTGGGTTCTGCATCCCCAGTGCCTTGGCCTGGTGCTCAGAGCCTCTGGTAAACCTCCTCCTGGCTGTGTCCAGCCCAGCCACCCATGTCGTATCCCTGCAGAGGCACATCAGTGGTTCAGACTTAATAAAACAGAATGGGGTGGGTTTGACTCTGGCCTGCTTCTGAAGAGAATTTTTCTAATTTTATTTTTATTGCTCCAGCACGAGCAGGGAAGTTGTAAAGTGTAGCTTCCTCTTGGCTTCCCAGATACCTCCTCGTATGACCAGTTAGGATGGCACTAGCGGCACTGTCCTGCTCTTGGAAGCCAACGATGAAGCAAGGTAGACAAGCACCACCGGTCGGCCCTGAGGGGCTCCTTGGGTGTGTGTGTGTCATTCTCTGGGTGAGAAGCTTCACCCCCTAAACTGCTAACTTTTGGATTTCATGGGTCAATAAAAATAATTTTAAAAAGTATCAGAGAAGCAGTTTAGAATTTCCGACTTGCTATTTGCTAAGTAAGGGCGTTGAAAGGATTCCTTCTAAACCTGAACGACTCCAGTCGCCCCCATTTCATCAAAGGAAGAACATGTAAATGCTCAGAACGAGGAAGGAAGGATCCACTCGAGAAAGGGCTGTCCTGTAAATGGGATACGCTAATGGGAATGGAGAACTGTCCTCGGCGGCGGCTGTCACAATGCTACAGGTGGGGGCCTTGCTGACAGCAGACCTGCATCTCTCATGCTCTGGAGACTGGAAATCCGAGGTCAAGGCCTGGACTGATTGGGTGTCTGGAGGGGAGCTCTCTAGGGTCCCTTCATAAGGGTGATAGTCCTGCCATAGAGCCCTTCCTTGTGACCTTGTCACCTCCCAGAGGCCCTGCCTCCTGACACCCTCACCTTGGGGGTTTGGTTTCAACACTCTAATTTGCGGGGTGCACAGTGTTCACGTTACAGCACCCCCATTTCTTGGAGGACCGGGGGCGGATACCTCACCACCGATGGGCCTTGGTGCTCCACCTAGGGTAGGCAAATCCTCTGCCCTAAGGCTCCTCCAGTTCCTGGAAGGTGCTGGAAGGGAGGAAGAGCAATGGAGGTGGAGGCAAAGGAGGGCCAGGGATCTAAGGCATTTCTGCTCCCAGCCTGGCAGGTGGGCGAGGCTGGAGCAGAGCCACATCTGGGCTACCATGGCCCTTGCCCCTTTCCTGCTGGCCATGGTGCAGAGGGACCCCCAGGGAGCCTGAGGGCCAATGGGGGGTCGAGGAGGGAGGAGGGTGCTGCAGGGCTCTCCAGGGCTTCTGCAGGCTGCGGAGAACAGAGCTGTCCTCTCTGGTTCAGGAAGCCAATCAATGTTGTGTGTGACCTCAGCCTGTTTTCTGCCCTGGTGCTGGAAGGTGTGGGGCCAGACCTGGCTTTCTGGGCCCCAGGCCGGCTGCAGCCCCCAGGGGAAAATGAGACGTCAAACATGGTCAATGAGGAATCTGGCTTCCCTGGGCCAAGCTCTTAGCTGGGGTGTGTGTGTGGAGGGGAGGGGGCTTGAAGCCTGCTCGCGCTGACAAACAGCCTGGCTGAACTCACAGCCGCTAGGGGCCTGATCAATACTGCATCTCAGGTCGCTCTGCTCAGCTGCGGGAGGAGGAAAGGGAGGAGGGAGAGCGGGTGCTTAGGGATCCTCTCCTAAGCAAGTGGAGGGAGAGTGAAGGGCAGATCTTTCCAGAAAGGGGCTCAACAGGAGAAGTCACTGGAGCCTCGGAGGGTTTGTACTGACCAGAGGAAGGGATACTGGTCCCAGGGGGAAGCTGAGGCTTTCCTTAAAGCTTAAAAATGTTTGGGAGGCTTTGAAGGCCAGGAAGCAGAGGGCATGGCGAAGAAAGCTCCAGTAAGTGGAGGCCGGAGCTGTGGGAGGCCTGTGTGTGAGAACTGGATTGTGCATGGGCTGTGGTGGGGGCGCCCTGCCCGTGTGAGACTTGGGGACCCAGGGGCCAGGGTGGTGAACGCTGCTTGGCTCCTTCTCCCCTGGGCTCTGCTGCCCATTCCCCTGGCCCCCAACTCACGGCCAGGGACCGATCCAGCCCCCTGTGAGCAGACAGGACAGTGGGTCCCCACAGAAGGGGACAGGTCTGCCAGGAGGAACCAGGCTGCGTGTCAGTGACATCCTGCCCCTGCTGGGCAGAGACCTGGGTCTCAGAGCTCCCCGAGGCTCTGGCAGCTGCCTGTGGCCAGTCGGGAAGTCTGAGCAAGTGGGTTCAGGCTGCCGATGGGACGGGGCTTGCCAGGGGCCTCCAGGGACCGTGACTCCTCAGCTGCTGCCCAGAGCCCAGCAGCCCCTGGGGTTGGAGATGGAGCTGAGAGCCCAGGACACTGTGTTGGGGGTCCCAGGGCAGAGGCAGGCTGCCTTTCTGTGTGGTGGATCCCGCCTCCTCCCCTGGACAATTCAGTCTCTGTTCTTTTTGCAAAGGCTCCTCTGTCACCTGGAAAGCTGTGGTCCATACTTCTAGGGGTCCCTCCATCTCGGTGGCCAGCTGACCTCCACAGCCCAGCCCGGGCGGCCACAGGCTTTCTGAGAAGAGAAGAGCAGAGGCGCTCCCTGCCCCGGTGGGGAACCGTGACCACTGGCCCTGGAGGCCCTTCCCTGCAGCAGAGGCCAGGTGTCCCCACCACTGCATCGAGCCGGTGTGCACGCGTCCTGTCCTCGGAGAGCTGACCTTTCCTGGAGCACCACCTACGGGAAGCCCTGCTCCCAGGGTGACACGGCTGCTCCCTTCAGTCACCGAGTGACGTCTGGATGGGTCTCCCGTGTCAGGTGCCACTCTAGGGCCTGGACGTAGGGGACACCGCAGACGGAAGGTCCTATCCCCACGGAGCTTACATCCATCCCAGTGACTATCATGGGTGCCCTGCCTCCACGTCCCTCCTCCTCAACCCCGGCCTCATCATCGTGAGCTCACAGCCCGAGACGCAGCTTGGCGATGCCCACGCCGAGTGGGACTCAGGGCTGGGCTGCACGGAAGAAAGTGAACTGCTAAGTGTTGGCAGGAAGAAGCAGGCAGTTGCTTCTAAACTTGGGGCTCTGCAAGCCAAGCTTTGGCTTGGCGTGCCTTCAGGCATTCTTCCTTCCCAAAGGTTTGGTTAAAAAAAAAGTTAGTGACACTTGTTAAAGAGCAAAGTGAGGCAGACTTTATTCTGGGGTGGTGGCGGGGGTGGAAGGGTAAAGGGTGGACACCATGACAGGTGTGGGGACCACAGCGTGGGGCTTGGTGGTGGCGGGGAGGTTGGGCTCAAATCCAAGCACAAAACAGCCAAGTGGGGATTTGTGGCCATGGAGCAGGGTGGGGGGAGGCGGAGGACGGGAAATCACCGCAGCAAACAGCAGAAGTGAATCCACCTGACCGGCTTTTTGGCTGAGGCTGGGCCAGGCGGTCACACAGGCCCTGGGAATGGTGGGCGCTGAGGGACCCGTTAGGTGTGGGGCATTCTGGCTAAATTTGGACAGTGGGGGAGACGAACACAGAAGGTCCGGTCCAAGGCCTGGTTGAAAAGGACTCAGGGGAGCCTGCAGAGTTTGGTCAAAGAGAGAATCTTTGTCAGGTTAACAAAATAATCATTGTCCAGGAGGCGTTAAGACCTTCTTCCTGTCCTTTGTACCTTGGGGTAACTGAGGCCATCCCCTCATCATTGGTTGTGGACTTGGGGTACGGTGTGGGGACCTTTCTCTCCACCAGTGGTTGGTTTCTGAGGGTTCTGGCTCAGTTATGGGTTGAGTCTGTGATTTGGGGAAGAAAGCAATCTAATCTAATTGGCTCAATCAGACATCATACACGATTCATCACAGGCCAGGTGGGAGCCGGGAGGCAGAGGGACAAGGCTGGGGTGCTGTTTTCACTTGCTAGGCATGTTTGTGGGGGTGGAGGTAGGTCAGGAGGGGGCAGGGGGTGAGGTGGTTCAGGACGGGGGAGAGTTGGAACAAGCGGGACACACTGGGTGATGCCCCACCTCCTATGGGCTAGGCAATGGTCCTTGTGAGGCCTGGTGTTTCCTCTCTTGGGGTGGCGAGCCAAAGCCTGGACAGGGGGTGGGTGATGGGGTAGTGGGGGAGGCCCAGCAGAAAAGCCCTCAAAGCTCAGGTGCCTCCTCCTCGTTGCCCCCACTGGGACACTCCCAGTGATTCTGGCAAACGTGCTGACACAATGTCCAGTACTGCCCTTCTGAGTTCTCAGTGACAAGGGTGCTGCCTGGAGGGCGGTGTCAGCAGGGCAGGGGGCCCAGGATGGGCCATATCAACATTCTGAAGCGCTTGGGCTGACCCATCTTGTTCTCCGACACCGACTGGGTGTCCAAGGGTTCAGTTCACTTCCAACACTGACTTCCTGGGATCAGACCCCACAGTCTAGGAGGCCAGTCCCACAGTCCCAGAGACTGCCCTCTCTTTCAGATGCTAGTCATGTGGCCCGAACCACCTGTACTTCTGATCGACTGACTATAAATTGGGGGTTCCCACAACCTCCTCCTCAGGTTTGATAATTTACTTCAAGAGCTCCCCAAACGAGGAAAGCACTTTCCATAGAGTTGACTCGTTTGTCATAAAGGACACAGCTCAGAAGAGATGCATAGGGCAAGGTGGGGTAGGAACGTAGACACCACCCTCCTAGCACCTGCATGTGTTCCCCAGCTTGGAAGATCTCAAAACCTCATCATTTAAGGTTTTTATGGAGATTCCATTATGGAGGCATGGTTGATTAGATCACTGGTCACTGGTGATTGAACTCCATTCCCACCCCCTTCCCGAGGTCAGGGGGTGAGGTTGAAAGTTCCAACCCTCCAATCCCTGGCTCGGTTCCCCTGACAAGCAGCCCTCAGGCAGGAGCTACTAGAGGTCCATCAAGAGTCACCTCTTTAGCATAAACACCTGTAGGGTGAAAAGGGGGTTCATCATGAATCACAAAAGATGCCTGTCTCATGCAGGAAATTTCAAGTGATGCCACAACCAGTTAAAATGTCCTTCTGCTGTCCAGTGGCCCAGGATCCCTAGCATCACCTGAGCCATGAACTCTTGTCGTGCTGTGTTGTGGCATTTGTGTCTGTGTGGGCCTGTGGGATTTCTGTTCACATCCTCGGAGCCCCAGGGTAACCTGAGGCAGTCCTCTTTGGGGATGGAAGCCCATCTGTAATGTGATCATGTTGGATGTTTCCACGTGCCAGACCCTGCTACCATTGCTTCTGGGAAAACCTAGAATTTTGTCATTGTGGGTGTGGCTTAGCCACAAGCCATCTCAATATTGATTCATCCAGGATTATTCCCTGGAAGGGCTTGTATGAGGTTAGCTTAGTCTTGACAGGTGCATGCACCCCTGATCCTCTTTGGGGACCCTGGAGTCACCAGGAATGACCTCAGGGACAATCTGAAGGTCACTGTGGGGGAAGGTGTTAAAATCTTCCTTCTCTCTGAGCAGCAGCTCCCGATCCACACATGTCCAGGGACTGGAGCCCAGGTGGCAAAGTAACCCTGCAGAAGCTTCCCCTCTGCCCACGTGTAGCTTTGCCAGCTCTGGGATGCCAGGAGTGCCCTTGACACCTCCGAGCCTTACTCCCTCTTGTGTGACCCATGGAAAAAGAGACAGACAGCCTCGGATTCTGGTGCAAAGGAGTGGGGAAATCCCTAACATGGGTCCCTCAGCCCAGGTAACGTTTCTTATTCTTTGTACTGTCACCGACCGCAGGCCGGGGTCTGTCTGCCTTGCTCCCTGCTGGGCCTGCGGTGCTTGGAGATGGCCTGGCTTGTTACCAGCAGCCCCAGCAGTGCGCTCCAACCCGAGAACTGCTGAGTGAGGGCGGATGTATCTTTCAGGCTTCTCTGTGGACACACTTGGAAAGGCCCTCACTGGGTCGGGGCTCTGGTTCCCAGGCAGGGGCAAGCTGTCGGTGCTGAGGCCCTGTTCAAAGCGTGGGACTTGGTGGAGTGGGAGGGAGGATTTCCCAGCTAGCAGCTGATGGTGGCGCTGTTGGCTCACACCAGGCACTGGGCCAGCAGCTCTGCAGCCTCCTGGGCCGGGGCCAGCGAGGGAGGGGTGGAGGATAGGGCCGCAGGTTGGGCAGCCAGTCCTCTTTCTTCCAGACAGCCGTGCAGGTTTCCTGGACCGAGTCCACCACTGAGTTTTGTTGAGGTCTCTGGCTTTCCTCGGTGGTGGAGAGGACAGTGGCTGGACAGTGGACAGGGGTGGGCCTGGGGACCAGGGGGGTGCAGGGATGGAACAGTTGGGCAGCCCTGGCGAGGGAGCCAGCATCTCTGGCCTTGTCCATCCCCCAATCACCTGGCTTCTCTGGAGACTTGCAGTCCTCCTTCTGCTGGCTTCCTGGCACCCTGGGGACACCCTCTCTGTAGCTGGGAAGGGGGTGTGCAGCCAGCAGCTGATGGGTGGGGAGGGCAGCTGGTCAGGTCAGCCAGCAGCTGTCATTTAACAATTGGCCCAGCCCAGCCCTGGATGGTCTGACCTCCACGCCCCATTCCTGAGACAGTAACCGCAGTTGTCAGAAAGGCTGTTGTTGGGCTATACCGTCTCCTGCCAGAACCTTCCTGGAGCCCTAGGGGGCCCCTCAGTCTTCCCTAGAAACAAGACTTGATGCTCTGCTGGCTGCATGCCTGACATCCTTCCAGACTTCTGACCCATGCTGGGACTGTTTTGTAAGTTGATAGGAATTCAACAAATAGGAATGGAAGCCCTCCCGTGGCCCAGTACCATGTTGGCACTTAGCTCTCTGTGGAGAGGCGGGGTGATTAACTGCTCACTAGGAGCTGAGAGATGGGGCTTGGGCCTGAGCACTGATACAGGCTAGTAACCTTGGACCAATGGCTTTTTCTCTCTAGGCTTTGGTCTGGTCATCTGGGCAATGGGAGACTTGAACAAGTTTCGGTTCCTTTCTGCCCGGGGTTTCTGTTCCCCTTGTTAAGTTCCCTAATTTTACTAGTTACCTGGGCCTCCTGCCTAACATTTTCTGTAACGTTTCCTGGTCATCTGGCCTAACAGCCCATCCCTATCCTTGGGACCTCATCTTCCCCCTGCTTCATTATCATCATCACTATCATCACCACCATCATCATCAGCTTCACCATCATCATGGTCATCATTCTCATCACCATAATCATCACCATCATCACCACCATCATCACCATCATCTCTATCATCATCCCCACCACCACCATTACTATTATCATCACCACCATCACCACCATCATCACCACCAACACTGTCATCACTATCACCCCCATCATCACCATCATCACCACCATCATCACCATCATCTCTATCATCATCCCCACCACCACCATTACTATTATCATCACCACCATCACCACCATCATCACCACCAACACTGTCATCACTATCACCCCCATCATCACCATCATCACCACCATCATCACCATCATCTCTATCATCATCCCCACCACCACCATTACTATTATCATCACCACCATCACCACCATCATCACCAACACTGTCATCACTATCACCCCCATCATCACCATCATCACCACCATCATCACCATCAAGTTTGCATCACCATTACCATCAGCAGCAGCCGCAGTGCACATTACCATCTTTATTGCAGCCTCTGGGCTCATTTGGTGATTAATCACTCAGGTTCTGGAATCAGACTTCTAGGTGTCATTTTTGGCTCTGCCATTTACAAACTTGGTGGCCTGGGGCAAAACCTGCCTCCCCTCATTCTACCCTCTTGTAAAATGGGGCTAATGCCAGGGATCAGAGGAAGTGGAACAGGTTAAGGGCTTAGTAAAGGACTGTGTAGGTAATAATTCATTTTTCTTATTAAAATAATCCTCAACAACCTTGTAAAAACACAGTGACTCATGGAGGTTGGACACTTGCCCTTACATATAGCGATCACACATCGGGCCCAGAAGTCAGACCGAGTAGCTTCCAAAGGTCTTGTCACTCTGGGGCTTATCACCCTCTTCTCAGGGACTGCTGCTCTGAGTGCATCTTTGCCTTGAAGTCTCATGTCTTGAAACATCAGAGATGCTCTGCTGGGAAAGAGGGTGGTTGAGTTTCTCTGGGATGAGCTGGCTCAGTGGAAGTGTGTGGATGACTTGTTCTGGGGCAATGTGGGGGCTGGTGGGAGAGATGGATAAACAGGGGACTGAAATTTCCTTGTCAGACCCTCTTCCACCCTGTTCTCACTTGCCTACTGGAGATGGGACAGGTTGGGGTGGGGTGGGGGGAGCAGAATGTATTCTCCTATTTCTGGCCACTATCAATTTTCCTGTTGGTTCCATTTCTGAAGGAAGCAGAGGGGGCCATCAGTAACAACAGATGCCTGGAACTCAAGATTTGATGAGGATCTTTTTTTTTGAGGGTGGTGGTCAGGGCCTTTTTGAGAATAACAAGAGCAATGGTAGCCAGCCCTCAAGGTGAACTCCTGACATTTATGCCCATGTGTGGTCCCCTCTCACACTGCATAGAATCAGCCCCTGTAGACTGTAGCATACTGCAGATGTGATGGAGTGTGACTTTTGAGGTTGGGTCAGGAAGTTATCTGGCTTCTGTCTCGCTGTTTCAGGGATCACTCACTCTGGGAAAAGCCAGTTGCCATGCTGTGAGGACACATATGCAATCCTATACTCAAGTGGATCCAGATGATATAAAACTAGGTCTCCTGCGAGAGGCCAGTAGAATGGAGACCTCCTGCTAACAGCCATGTGAGTGAGCTGTCTGGGGAAAAGGTCCTCAGCCCCACCCCAGGCAAGCCTTCAGATGATGCAGCCCAGGCTGACAGCCTGGTTGTAGTCTTGAGAAAGATTCCGAGCCAGGACAATCAACCTAAGCCACTCCTAGAAACCTGACCCACAGAAACTGTGAGATGATAAATGTTAATAGCCATTAAATTTAGGATGATTTGTTATGCAGTTTTAGATAACTAAGAAATGTGGACTCCCCCCTCAGAAATACACTTAATGTTCATTTTAAAAAACATTTCCAGGGGATCCCTGGGTAGCTCAGTGGTTTAGCATCTTTGGCCCAGGGTGTGATCCTGGGGTCCCGGGATCGAGTCCCACGTCGGGCTCCCTGCATGGAGCCTGCTTCTCCCTCTGCCTGTGTCTCTGCCTCTCTCTCTCTCTGTGTCTCTCATGAATAAATAAATAAAATCTTAAAAATAAAAATAAAAAACATTTCCAGGACATTCAAGGAGCCTCTGATATCCAGAAAAATTAGATTAAATTGGTCTGCTCTGTTTGCAACCTCTCCAGGCATGGAAGCAGACATGGAGTCCTGGGGCTTCCTCACAGTGTGGCAGCAGGGTTCAGAGAGTGGGTTCCCCGAAGGACCAGGCATGGTACCTGAACATCTCAGTTATTCGGGAAGCTCATGAAATGCATGGCTGAAATGAAATGAGGTGCCTAATGGTTTAAATATTACTGGAATAGCTCCAGCTGGTAGTTGCTGTTTGGGCTGAAGCAGAGTTTATAAACCTTTTCATCTCTTGAACAAAACATTACGAACTTGAAGAATCTCAAGTCACATTCCTTATCAGCAAAGTGGAAGCAGTCTCATGGTCATCATTGCCAACTGTCTCTCAGCCATTACCAGCACCATCATCATCATCATCATCATCACCATCACTGTACTCTTGACATCACTGTCACCACTACCACCACCACCCACCACTGTCACCACATCACCATTACCCCAGGCATCACCAAAATCATCACCCACCATCACCACCTCCCCAGCCATTGCCACCCAACACAGCCCTGCCACCCTGACCATGCCACATCACTACTACTACCACCACCATCACCACCCTCTAGCAGATAGGATTCTCTGAGCTTCAAATGGCATAAAAGCCCTTTGTGACCAGCAGAAGATGATATTATTTGGTAATGATTTTTTATGATAAAGGGAACCCCACCTGGGAAATGAACCCTTTCCACAGAGACAAATAGAGGTGACTTCTCACAGTGCAAAATAATTTTCAAATGGATTTCTTTCAGCAAACAGCCTGACCTGTGCATTCCCACTGCATTTCTCTTACCCTAAGGGTTTACTTTCCAGAACTCTGGAGAAGTGAGCCACACCTCCAGCCTCTGACAAGTGCTGAGCAGACCCCCTCCTCCTCCACCTTCCATGGCTGTGCCATGCCGTGTTGAGCTTTATGCCTGCTGGACCTTTGCACTTCAGCTCCCTGAAGAGGATGGATTAGAGAGAGGGAGGTGGCTGAGTGCTGGGAAGCCCCACTCCTGGGTAGAAAATGGAGACCCACCTATGAACAGGTCAAGAAGGACATCTTTGCCTGGAAGGATGAGGTGATTTCTTTATTTTCCTGCCGGGGAACATGGTGCCTATCTGCAGCTTTTATTTAATACCATTTTAACAGTTGAATGGGCTTTGCAGTGTTCATTTCAAGCAGCTGAACATTGTAGAGTTTTCTGTTCTTGTTAACACAGGAGTGTTTTCTCTAAAGCTGCTAAAAGAGCAGGCACTGCTCGCTGGAGAGGTGTTGGGTGTGCCCTGCACTGTAGAGTTCCAGCCCTGCTCCTGGCAGCTATCCGGCTAACTTGTTCTTTGGGATTCTTGACCCATGCTTATTGCTCTGCCCCAAGCTTGGTAGAGTTCTGGCTTTCTACTGTCCCCTCTGAAGGAGCGCTGGTCTACCATGGCCAGGCAGCGTCACATCTGTTGTTTAGCTTGTCTGGCACCTACACCACTTCCTCCATTTATTTTTTCTTTTAGTGGAGAGAATGCCTTTCTCCACTCTGTCTATGTGGGTCGTATGGACTGAACACCCCCTCTCTGCTTCACGACCTTGTTCTAGGTGTAAGGATGGCACCCAAATCCAACCAGTTGGAGTTTTACTCTTGGTTTTGGGATCTCCAGAATAACTGGATGCATGTTGACTCAAGGAGCTTCAATCCTGCTAGAATAGTTTGCAAAGAGAGAATCTCTTTATTCGATCTTGAACTGGTCAAATGTATGCTTACATTGTCAGGGGCTGTTTCCAGGAGTGAGCCTGCCTGGGAGTGATGCCAGTGGGAAGGGCAGAAGTGAACAATACAGAGGGAAACTGAGTTCCAATGACATCGTCCCAGTGCCAAGCATCAGCTGTCTCAGACACATTCTGGAATTGTCAGTTACACGAGCCAAAAATGTCCCCTGAGACAGTTGAGCAAGTTTGAGTTGTGTTTCTATCCAACTGAGAAGGTCTTTAATTCAGCCAGGATCCCTCGTCTGAAGAAAATCACTGTCATTTGGAGGAAAGAGCCTCTAGGCATTGAGGGAACTATCCTTTGTGTTCCAAAGGATGTCAGAATAGCTTCTGTCATGGACCATAGCCCTGGTATTTTCCTTCCATCCGTTCTCTGGGACTTGGGCTCCTGCCTAGCCCTGGCCATTCTCTAGGCAGGGCTACAGAGGAGAGTGGCAGGGACCAAGTGTAGACAGCGAGGCCTGGTTCAGGGATGCAGATCCTATGGCACCCGCAGTTGAGGCTAGGGAAGCAGGGAAGACCACTTATTTGCTTCTGAATTTAACTTCTGATCTGGTTTGTGAATCTGACACCCAAAGAACATGTACCTCAAGGACTCAAAGATTTCTTTGTTAGAGCTACAAATTTGCTATTCATAATTTGCTATTGAAATGTTTGTAGGGAACCCAAAGGAAGGAACCCTAAGTAGAGAAACAGGAATTAAGTGATCTAGATCCACATCTGCCTTTTCTTTCTCATAACCCTAAATCCATTATCATCCCCTGATGAACTCAACCCCTCAATTTCTAAGCAGCACACTAGTGTGGGAATATCCCAGAGATGTGTAAGGTCTACTCACAGAGAATGAATTTTACACCAGGAGTGTTTCAGAAAAGGGTTTATTATAGAGTATTAAATGGCTTCTTAAACTGCTGGGGGCAGGGGTGTGGGGGGCTGAAGAAACAAACTCTGGTGTGAGCTCTGAGGCAAGATCAGGAATTTGCTTCTGTTAAATGGGGCCCCTTGCCAGTACCAAGAGGTCCCTGCTCTGAGCTGTACTAGCGCAGTGCATGCAGCATGTCCCCCACCCTTCCCCAGAGTTCAGGTCCATGTTCCTACCTTGTAGGAGAGCATCCCACTGATGATAGAACCCACACCTGGGGCGTGGGCTACAGGGGATTCTGGGAGACGTAGTTTTGTCCCCCAGCCTCTGTGGAACTAGACAGTCCCTAGGAAGCTGAAGCAGACACCTGCAGGCAGGACCCAGGCCTCTCAAATCTACCCTTTCCAGTTAAGATCCCCTGACCCTACTCCTTCCCCCAAAACAACTCCGAAACAAATAACATGAACAACCAGCTGCTCCTGTGTAGTGCCATGCAAATGGCATCATAAAAATTCAACTGTCCCCATCCTGCCCTGAAAGGAAGACCCAAATCCCACCAAATTCTAAAAATAGCTACCTACCACATTCGCAGTTTAAAGCAGTAGGGCAAAGAGAGGCAAAAAGTAAACCCAAGACACTCTCCTCATTTATGCAACTGGCCCAGCAGCCATCTAGTTGGTGTTTGTAACTTTTTCTTCTCCTCTTACTCTTTGTTCTTTTATCATCAGTGAACACCTCACTGAGGGTAGGCTCCTCACCTGGAGGTGGACTTATCTCTCTACCCCTGCTGGCTCTGAGCTCTTGGTGGTCCCACCACTATGGGGTTACTGTAGACTTGATCATCTCTATCACAAGACCCTGGAGTAACAGGATGCATCCCCCTAGATTGTGTTGGATTTAGAACACTCCTTCCATCCCTATCGATGTGAACAGCCCTACTTCCTCTTGAGTTTCGGCATCAGTTACCTTGGACAACATTCTCTCTGTTGATTCAGTGGCATGATTATCCCCAATCAGCCAAGTGGTCCTTTCTCTTCATTGGATGCATTGCTGCGTCCTCCCTTTATGTCTTCCCTCAAGCACCAAGCCTTCTGAACTGGCTGAGCCTGGGGTTTGGCAGGTGGGAAGCAAAGAGTCATTGGTGTATATACCCATTGCTTCCCTGACTTGAGTGTTCTACTGGGAAAGAGTGTTGCAGGGTATTTGCAGGTCCAGAGTACACACTGCATCCCACAAGATGGCACTTACCCTGAAATGTCATTGGCTTCCATCTGGCACCATAACTGAGTCTTTGTGAGGTCTTCTACTCACTCCATTATTCTGGAATGCCAACTACTTCTGGGTGTTGGATGTAGGGTAAGATCAGTGAATTCCATGTGCCATATCATTGCCTCTTTTTTGTCTGTGAAGTGAGTTCCTTGGCCAGGAGCAGCACAATGTGAGGTGGCACGCAAGGCAGTTGGCAGTTCCAAAGATTGGCAGAAGCATGATGGGTGGCTGGGTGGGGGGAACAAATCGATATTCCAGATAGAGGTCTGTTCCAGGGAGGCTAACTGGCTTTCCCATCTCGGATGGAAAGAGCCTGGTTCCCGAGGGTATGTGCTCCTGTGGGGGCTCAGTTGATATTGCTGCCGCATTTGGGAGGGTGGTGGTAGAGCTGCTCTGGGAGGGACAGCAGGCCAGAATCTCCACCCTTGCCTCCATGGTTCTGTGTGCATGAGCCCACCAAACATGCATGGGGGCAGCTGGGGACAGAGGTTCACTGGCATCCTCAGAATGGGTCAACTTGTCTACCTGATTCCTGAGAGCCTCCTCTGCAGTGGGGACCAGATGTCCTACTACCTAGGGTTCATTCTGGGAGGCCCAGTCCCCAAACTCCCCCAACACTGTTCTTTACAAGCTATGACCACCAGACCAAGCCTTTAGACATTCCCCCATTCACTGGGCATTTGTGCTCTCATTTCTCCTTCTAGGACCCAGTAGAAAATCAACTGTGCCACTGGGGTTCTGCCCACTAGAAGATTACTCCTTTTACCCCTCTTCAGGGCCTTTCCAGGGAGGAACTGTGGTAAAGTCTGTTTTCAGCTGGTGCAAGCATTTTGTGCAGAGCCTGCAAACTAGGCTTGAGTTTCTTTTTCCTTAGTTGGCTGGTCACAGGGAGACCCTTGGATGGTAGGGTGGATGGGGGAAGAGGTACTGTGCCATTGGAGTAGATATGCTGGAGTTGCCTCCTCATGCAATTTCTTGGGTTCTCAGGACCTGCTTGCCCTGGTCTCTTGTATATACCTTAGGTGGGGCTGCTGCTTGGCATGGCCCAGGTGGTGGCCTGGTAGATGAGATTCCATCCAGTGATACTGGGTCCCTTGGCGCTCTGTAGGGATCCAGGCATGACTAGAAATACAGTCTCTGTTAAGTCTAATAGCAACTGCTGAACTGTGTCTCTAAAGGAAATCGTTGTTTGCTGAAGAGGTGGTGATTTTGCTCCAAAACCCAAGGGACAGACACTGATTCTTGATATAGTCTCCCCAACCACTGCAGACACTTTAAGCCCTGCTGGATCTCAAGGTTCTTAAGTGTCAGGAGGCAATGCT
This sequence comes from Vulpes vulpes, assembly GCF_048418805.1. Lineage (NCBI taxonomy): Eukaryota > Metazoa > Chordata > Mammalia > Carnivora > Canidae > Vulpes > Vulpes vulpes. The sequence continues at coordinate 161,203,427 of NC_132791.1, read as the reverse complement.
GCTTGTGCTACAGCCTAGACCGGCCAGCGAGCCTCCCCCTGCTGTGGGCCCCACTTGGCGGAGGCAGAATGATGGGTGCCTTGCTCAAGGTGCTGGGGGCCTGTACCTTGTTTTAGTAAGGAGTTGTAGGGTATAGAAATCTCCCTTTCCCCCTCATAATTGGAAGAGATATCTGAACCTACTGCAGGTCAGTTTCCTGAATTTTCAAGAGGTTTGTCTCCTACTCTGTGGCACACTTGGGTCTTAGCAAGGTTTCAGACGTTTGCCTGAGACTTCTCACTCTAAGACCTTGTCACTACGGAGGGAGTCATCAATGCAGTGGACCAGCATGTTGTCCTCCGGGGTGTTGGGGTGATGAAGGCCCTTGTAGATGGAATTAGGACTCTGAGAAGAGAGCTAATGTAGCTCCAGGTATGACAATGGAATTGTATGGCTGCTTTTGTCAGGATTAAGCAAAGTGTATCTAAATGAGACAGAGAAAACCTCTGCTCCTCCTCTCACCTTCTACCCTCTTTCTCTCAAAATAAATAAAAAATCTTAAAAAAAAATAAATGTGACAGAGAAAAAAAAGCACCTGCCAGATCCAGTGCCAAGTATCAGGTGTTCCATCAAGGGGACATTATCTGGGCAGCGATTGGAGTTATCACATGAACAAGTTCATGATGATCCCTGGTCACTGTCTAAGACCCATCAGTCTTCTATGTGAGTCCATCAGGTGGGCTTCAGTGGGAGGTGAGAAGACTCTTCTAAGTCTCTGAGGGTGACATGGGACCTGAATCTCTCCAGGGAGGCAGAGTTGCTCTCATTTGCTATTTTGGAAGGAAATGGTGGTTTCAGAGACCTGTACTTGCTCCTTCCTTCCATAGCAACCCTCACTGCATAGGTCGGGGCCAGTGTAGAATTGTGCCAGTCTCAGCGCTTGTGCTGCCCAGTCACTCTTAGGAAGTGCAGAAATAACTGGTGTGGTTCATGAGCCCATTGGGTTCACCATGAGGCAACTGAGGTTCCAGTGTCAACGTGCTGACGAGCCTGCACTCAGAATGTGGCCACCGTGGATCTCGGTCTCAGGGATTGTCCTTAGGTCAAAGCTAGTGTCTAAGATTCCCCCAAAGGTCTAGGTATTCTCTCCCATGTGGGCAACACATTGGCCAGTGGCCACAGGTCCCTTTGGGGAAGGCTAAGACGCTGGACAGAAGACACCTGTGGGGTTGCAGGAGGTAAACATGGCTGCTATTATTCCCTGTATGCACACTCCTTTGCAGTGTGATTTGTGGCAACTTCCATCAAAAGGTGAAGACTATTTCCCTTTAAATCTGGGTGGCCTTGTGACCTTTCTTTGATCAACTGGATGTAGTGTAAATGACAATGTGCCAGTTCTGAGCCAAGGCCTTCAGAAGCCTTAGTTGCTTCTATTCTTTCCCTGGCAACTCCACCTCCTCCTTAGGAACCAGCCGTGCCAGCCTGCTGGGGGATCAGAGGTCATAGGGAGCAGAGACAGGCCAGCCGGCTGAGCCTCCGGGCCACGTGATGCGCTGGCCAGGATGAGCTGAGCCTGGCTTAGAAAGCAGAATTTCCCAGCTGACTTCAAGACTCATGAGTGATAATCATGTTTTAAGCCACTCAGTTTTGGAGCGTTTGTTATACAGCAATGCCTAGCAGATATAGGTGCTGACCCCCAGGGGAACCTGGCCTCCTCTATCTACATTCAAAGGGCTTGGGGCTGTGGGAGGGTCAGTAAGTGCTGCAGTGCCTCAGGCTCCTGTTCCCAGGCCTGGAGGGCTGATTAGGCAGGACTATAGCAGGCTGCCACCTACTTTGGCCTCAAGGGTTCCAGGAGCAATTGATTGTTCTCAGAAGCCCTAGGAGTTAAGCTATTTTGATAAACATTTTGGTTGTGCGGCCATTTGGGGGTCACCATGCCCTCTGGATTCTGCGGTGTCAGTGCTACTGGTCCGAGATCCCAGGACAATTGGGTCACTATGTATACCACGGCCCTCTCTCCCCATCGGGCTCCATCCTCGGATATCCACACATCTATTGCTCCCGGTAGCCATAGTCAGATTAGATAACCAATCCAGATCTCATTCCAGGTGCTGGTTCCTGTGAGGCTCAGGTTTCAGGGGAAGAGAAAAGATCTCTTCTACTCACTTTAACTGTAAGGGGATTCACTGTCGGGGATTAAAAGGCTTAAGGAATCACTGGGAGAACTGAAATAAGAGATTGAAGGCTGAATTTCCAGGAAAGACTTTTAAAACCTCACCACGGAATGCACCGGCCAGGGAGCTGGTGCCAGGAGATCAGGAAGCTGTCCAGGAGCTGGAAGAGGCTGCCCACCCACCCAGCTCAATTCAACCCTAAGTCCTGCGCAACAAATGCATTTGCCTGGTGCAATCTATATCTCACCCTGCCCTCAAGATGCAAAGGATTCTGGGAAATGTAGTTCTTAGCTTTCCAGCTTCCACAGTCCTGGTAGGTGTTCTCCAAGACTGAAGAGATGGAGATGCGCATGCCGGGTAATCCTTGGACATTGCACTTAGAAAAGGGCAGCATGGACTACATGCCATGTTGCTCTAATCTCCCACCCTGTCAGAGCAAGGGAAGTTGGCCCTGGAAACTCAGGACAGATGTGAGACACGGGGTTAGGGCCAGACTGGTGTTAGCATCTTAGCTGCTGCTCATTCTTTATCACTGGAGCTTCTGTGATCTGTCAAGATTGCTGTAAACTCATGGGATAGCGATTTTGTGACTTGTATCATGTCAAGTGTGTCTTTGACTCTTTTTATGCAAGAGGTGCCCATAGCTTGGTTTCCAAAGCTCATCTATCTTCCCTGGAGGTGTGACCTTGGGAAAGTTACTTCTTTTCTGTGTCTAGTTTTTCATCTGTAGAAAGAGCACAATTCTACTACACCCTATCCAGGACTTTTCTGGGGATTAAAGTAGATAATATTTATTAAGCCCCCAGCACTTTGGTTGGTAGAGAGTTTGCATTTAGCAAATTTTGGTTTTTGTTTATTATAATTATTGATATTGTTAACGTATCTGTCCTAAAAAATACTGGTCTATATCAATACATTACTTAAAATTCTCATACAAATACATGAGAACATGTTAAACTCTAATCAAATTTATTAATGAATGAATTAATGAACTAGCAGGAAGTTAAAAGTAGCTGATTTGAAGAATGAGTCAGGAGCAAGTCAGTAGGAAAAGGCAAGCTGAAATGAGCTGAAATAAGCTTGCTAAGTTAGATTCAAAACCACTTAATGGCCTACAGAGCAATAAAAGTATAACTTTTGGGGCCATCTTCTCCACTGGAATATAACCATTACTCCTTGCCAGTTTCTACAGGTTAAAACCCCTAACAGGGCTGCAGAATGTCTGGGCTCCTAGCCACTGTGCATTGTTAGGGAACAAAACAATGCTCCCCAGAGAATCTGATGCTCTGGGTGACTTAGGAAATCCTCTTGCAGGATATGAACAAATCAAGTGGTCATTGTATTTCCTTTCCCCAAGTTTAGGATACATCTTAATTATTAATGTGAGTATATGAAGTTCCTATCCTTCATAAGGATACAGAGGAAAAAAAAAAAACCCTATAAGATGACTGGGTGATTTTGTTGTCTTCAAGAGGAGCCCTTGCCTTGACACTTCTGGGTTTGCACTCACCTGGAAGAGATGTGTCTGTGTGGGTGGGCATCCTGGGATCCCGGGGGAGGTCACCCCTTGGCAGAGTGATACCGTTTGGTTCTGATGAAATCCTAGTTTTTTAAAAATAAAAAATAAATGTGACAGAGAAAAAAAAATAAATTTAAATAATTAACATATAGTGAATTATTAGTTTCAGAGGTAGAATTTAGTTATTCATCAGTTACATAAGTGCCCTCCTTAATGCCCATCACTCAGTTACCCATTTCCCCATCCTCCTCCCCTCTAGCAACCCTCAGTTTGTTTCCTATAGTTAAGAGTGTCTTATGGTTTGTCTCCCTCTTTGATTTTATCATGTTTTATTTTTCCCTCCCTTCTCCTATGATCCTCTCTTTTGTTTCTTAACTTCCACATATAAGTGAAAAACAAATAATTGTCTTTCTCTGATTGACTTGTTTCACTTAGCATAATGCCCTCTAGTTCCATCCATGTCATTGCAAATGGTAAGATTTCATTTTCTGATGGCTGAGTAATATTCCATTCTATATATGCACCATGTCTTTTTTATCCATTCATCTGTTGATGGAAATCTGGGCTCTATCCATAGTTAGGCTATTGTGGACATTGATGCTATAAATGTTGGGGTGCAGATGCCCCTTCAGATCACTACATTTATATCCTTTGCCTAGTAATGTAATTGCTGGGTCTTAGGGTAGCCCTATTTTTAACTTTTTGAGGAACCTCCATACTGTTTTCTAGAGTGGCTGTACCAGCTTACATTCCCACCAACAGTTTAAGAGGGTTCCCCTTTCTCCACGTAGATAATATTCAATGTGGAGAATATTATTCTCCGTGAATAATATTCATCCTCATCAACAGTTGTTGTTTCCTGACTTCTTAATTTTAGCAATTCTGACTGGTGTGAAGTGGTATCTCATTGTGGTTTTGATGTGTATTTGGCTGATGCTGTGTGATGTTGAGCATTTTTTCTTATGTCTCTTGAAGCCCTAGTTTTGATGGATCAGGGAAGCAAGGATGTCAGAGTTGCTGGTTCTGGCCACTCTGCTGTGAAGGAAAGTCTGGCAGATGATGGAGGTAGGTTCAAGTTTCTTCTTCTCTGGTCAATTTTCCAACCCAGCTGAGCCTGTTCATGGCACCCTAGGGCCACTTGAATGTGCTTTGGAGAATTTGAATATGTTTATTATACATACACATACAACACAGTGCCAAACACACGGTGTAAAAGCTCCGCAGTAACTACCGCAGCTCCCAGTCCGCAGGGGCCTGGATGCTCCGGGGTGGTGGGGACGCTGATCTGCACAGCTTGGGGGCGCCGGGCAGCAGGAGCGTCCTTGCTGTCCTGGGCCCTCCCGGCCTCCACCTGTCCCCGGGGGAGCGCAAGATCCTGGGCTGTGTCCCCTGGGGCCCCGGGATCCGGGGCCTGCACTGCTGGAATCGCGCTCCCGGGCCGGGGCTCCTGAAGGCAGCAGGGCGCAGCCCCCTCCGCCCAGAGCCCCCTCCGTCCACACTCCAGCGCTTTACCGAGCTCGGCCCGCGGGGTGTGGGGCGCTCTCCCCGGGGTGCACCAACTGTTAGTGACCCGGGGAGACTGGAGGCTCCACTGCCCCTCCTGCGATTCTGGCCGATTTCCCTGCTGAGCACCTTTCCATCCGCGAAGAATGCAGTGCAGATTTTTTAAAATTCCTGCTTCCCTAGGGCTGGGCTTTTCCTTTCACCGCGGGCCTTAGCCTGGCTCCTCCTGGGGCCCCTCCCCCACTTGATTCTTTTTTATTTTTTTCCTCTTTCCTACCTTGTTAGAAGCAAAAACCCTTCTCTCTGTAGCGTTCCGGCTGTTCTCTCTTTAAATCTCAGGTCAGATTCGTAGGTGTTCAGGGTGATTTGAAAGTTATCTAGGAAAAAAAAAAAGAAAGTTATCTAGGTAAGTTGGGGGGGCCAGGTGAGTTGAGGACCCTACTCCTCTGCCATCTTGCCTGCCTCCCAATTTTTGCTGTTATCACGTTAACACCTGTTAACACTTCTGCCGAGTTATCATTATTATTCTTTAAATGCCCTGGGCTTTTTAGCTAAAGACACTTATTTCATAAGGGAAATGTACATACATCATGAAACACCAGAATTCGCTTTTCAAAAATAGTAGGGTAACTGTAAAAATAAACTTCGTGAATATAAAATGCTGTTTTTATTTGCAGCAAATACTAGCTTTTACCTGAGAGCAGTTTTTGTTGCTGTTTTTCTTTCTTTTTTCTTCCCTCCGTACCACCCCTGCTCTTTCTCTCTCTCCTTTCCCCTTCTCTTGTTAAGGGGAGAGGTCAGCATGGTTAGAGAGAGCTGTTGAGGTTTTCTCCCGGTCACTCAAGCTCTCTCTGCATGGGAGTCTAGGGCGGATGTTATTTAGAGCAGCATCTGGGCATGGCTTCCCCACTTCACTCTTTTCTGAGCCTTTCTTGTCTCACTCTGAGGAACCCAGACCCACATGTAGCAAGAGGAGAACACTTCCTAAGTCCCTTGTGTCTCCCTCTCCTCCTCGCCACCTCCTCATACCACTTTGGGACAGCCTGATTTTAACTTGAGTGGGAGCTGCTTGTCTCAATTTGTCCTGGTAAAAGCAAATCAAGTGTATAGTCTTTATTTTTCAAGTTGGAAACTTGGTTTTCTGTGGACATTTGCAATGTATAGGGACCATTCTCCTTCAAAACAGAAGCCACCAGCGATGGCACTCCTGTCACCCACGTGTTAGACTTTGAACTTAGCGCTTTACATTTGTTGTTTTGCTAACTCATCTCAATAATTGATGGGGGAAAGTATCAACTCCTTTTAATGGATGGGAAAGCTGAGATTTGGGAAGTTTAAGCCTTCTCCAAGGGAGCACATCTTGTAGGAATCAGTTTAGATTGATACCCCGGACCCTTTAATTCCCAAAAGCTGTTTTCTCTCTATAAACCTGGTGGGTTCTAAAACTGTTGAGCTCCACGAAGAGTGGTAGAGTGTGCTACTATTTAGCTACCTTGGCCCCATTTCCAGTCATTGGTGGGGTGGGTGGGGAGTTCAGATATTTGACTTTTTTTTTTTTAAAGAGTTTATTTGAGAGCTCCTGAGCAAGGAGCTTGATGGGGGGCTGGATCCCAGGACCCTGGGATCATAGCCTGAGCCGAAGGCAGAGGCTTAACCAATTGAGCAACCAAGGCCCCCCAGATATTTGACTCTAACAGAGATATTCTGCATAGATACTGCACAGATACCCTGATGCCTGTTCAGGGGTGCTGGCCAGTAAACCATACCTTGCTCCCTCCTTCCAGGAACATATATGTGGCCACTTGATCTCCGGGTTAGCTTTTTTGAAAAGTAAAATGAGTTCTTCATATCGCTGATTTCTAAATGAAATTTTGAAGTGAAATTTAGATTGGAGCAGAAATAACATTTGAACGAACCAATTCTTCTCCTCTTGAAAATGTCTGGCAAATGTCTGTATCAATTTTTTAATAAAAGTTTCCCCATAGAATATACTGCTGTCAGTATTCATAGAGCCAAGCAAAAAAATTTCACACATCTCCATTAATGTCCTGAATGATGACCCTGAAATCATTAGAGAAAGTCTGGACTATTATTCATCACAATGTTAGACTATGTGCATTAAAAAAAAAAAAAAAAAGAGAGGGATCCCTGGGTGGCGCAGCAGTTTAGCGCCTGCCTTTGGCCCAGGGCGCGATCCTGGAGACCCGGGATCGAATCCCACGTCGGGCTCCCCGCTGGTGCATGGAGCCTGCTTCTCCCTCTGCCTGTGTCTCTGCCTCTCTCTCTCTCTCACTGTGTGCCTATCATAAATAAATAAAATAAAAAATAAAAATTAAAAAAAAAGAGAGAAGAAAGAAAAATAAGAAAGAGAAAAAAGAAGGGGCGTCAAGATGGCTCAGCTGGTTCAACATCCGACTCTTGATTCTGGGTAGGTCGTGAACCCAGGGTTCTGGATTGGAGCCCCTGGAGGGCTCCCAGCTCAGTGGGGAGTCTGCTTCTCCCTCTCTCTCAGCCCCTCCCTGCTCATGCTCTCTCTGTGTCTCATATAAATAAAATTTTTAAAAAGAGAGAAAAAACATAAAAAGACAATAACTGAACAACAAAGACATGCAACTTGCTTAGATGATCATCAGTTGCATTTCCTCTTCCAGTGCACACAGGAGGTCTGAACTTCCCAGCATCCTTACGGTTGGACCAGGATCACATGATGCGGCTCCAGCCAATGGGATGAGGCCAGGAATGGCCATACTTTGCATTTCCTACGGCATGCACTTCCCAGCTTCCCTTGCTGTTAGACCATGGTCACATGATGCAGTTCTAGCCAATGGGATGAGGCCAGGAATGGCCATACTTTGCATTTCCTACGGCATGCACTTCCCAGCTTCCCTTGCTGTTAGACCACGGTCACATGATGCAGCTCTAGCCAATGGGATGAAGCCAGGAGGAGTGGTGTGTGCCACCTTCAGTCAGGGCTGTGGTTTGCACTTCCTACGGCACGGACTTCCCAGCTTCCTTTGCTGTTGGAAGAGGGTCACATGATGTGATTCTGGCCAATGGGATGAGGCCTGAATGCGACCTCGGTGGCTCCCACTTCCCCTTCTTGGTGACCTCAGTGGTATCAAGATGACATCAGAGAGGAGCCTAGAGTTCTGAGTCACCGCCTGGAGGAGACCCGCACGGGCCACCTGCTGCTGCAGACTGCGGCCTGAGAGGGATAGTAACGTCATTATGAGAGACGCTGATGCTGTTGCGGTTAGGCTGGCCGCCCTGACGGGCCCACGCAGCCCGAGGGTCCGGCCCACCGGGACACACGCCTTGCCAACCATCGTTATGCGCGGGGCTGCCTTTTTGTTTTGAATCGTCGATGTTTATGTAGCACTTACTAGGCGAGCGCTGTGATCTAGGCTTTCTTACCTCGTGTTATGTGGTCCCGGGACAGCTGGCGGAGGCGCGGGCCTTCGTGGCTCTGGCTTCAGACGAGGTGGGTCTACACTGGCAGGGAGTGCGGGCGCTGCAGCACAGGGCATCTTCCGACCCGTGGGCCACCCAGGCCTGTGCACCTCCCTGTGCAAAGGTGAGAAAGGACGCGATGTCTGATGGAAGGGATCTGGAGAGCGCAGGATATAGAATTTCTTTTTTTTTTCTTTCATGATTGTATTTATCCACGAGAGACACAGAGATAGGCAGAGACATAGGCAGAGGGAGAAGCAGGCTCCATGCAGGGTATGGGATCCCAGGACCTCGGGATCAGGACCTGAACCAAAGGCAGATGCTCAACCACTGAGCCACCCAGGTGCCCCTGGTCCTATAATCTCTTGTTGTGGCATCTGCTTTGGGGATCCGAGTGTGACTGTATTGTCTCAGACCTCACTCCTGGGCCAGATCACTCTGAAATCTATGTCTCCTCTCAGCCATCTTACACTTGATTTTTCCCAGTGAAGATCCAGCTCGTGTGCAAAGCCTCTCTCTTTTCCTGACGTCCTTTCATCTTATTTCACATCTGGACCCAGTGAAGCAGAATTTCAGGTCTTGAGTTGGCCTGATCGATACACCATATCACCTTGATCTAAAAATGGCTTCTAAGGGCATTTCCAGTTGAATGACCTCATTTTCAGTGATAGGCTAGCCCTACCATTGGGTAAGGTCTCTTCTAGTTGCGCACAATTGATTTCCCTTTTCAGGTTGTCTTGACTTAAAAATTTAACCTCCCAAGCTCAAATCTGTGAACGGTATCTTTATCCCCTCTGATCCAGAAGCACCAAATGCAGCTGGTATTTCCTCGTGTGGAATGGTTCTAGTCATGGTGATCCCACCAGCTCTCCGGAGGCTCCTTCCTTATTGAAAGGGGCTTGAGCAACCTTAAAAAGCTGGAAAACAGACACATTTGGAAATTGCCTGGGAGTATCAGAGCTCTGACAGATGCCTGACTTCTGCTCTACATATGAGAAATTTTCAACTTCTGAGGATTCGAGAGTGCACCTGCAGACCCCAGAAGGGAGTCTTGCTTTTTGGAAAGTGGTAATAGCTCTGAAATGGCCAACGGCACTGTTTCTGAGCTCCCAGGCTAGCTGTGCTGTTGCCCATTGATCCTGTTGGAGGCCATTAGCAGTGCTGACCACCTGGTCCCAGACACCTGTAATGAATATTTATGGAGCCAGTGGCTGGGAGGAAGATGAGCTCTTCTTTCCTTACCAGGCAAGACCTGCTGTGGGTGTGATGCTCTAGATTCCTAACCAGCCCCTGTCCCCATCAGGCAGGAGCCCACCTTGTTTACCTTAAGGTCAATCTGCACAGGGAGGAACTTCTTGGCAAATGTGGCACAGTCAGAAAGGAGGTGTCATCTTTTCAAGTCTTCAGACAGAAACATAAAGCAGGTGTTTTGCAAGGGGAGCCTTCATACCTGGTGGGTGCATCAGGTTCTGCAGGGGAGAATCTGGGGTCCACACAAGCATCTGCACCTCAGAGTGAGTGTGTATGTGTGTGTATGTGGGTGTGGACAAGGTGTACATGGGTGTTTGTGAGAATCCAATGGGAAACCATACAGTAGCCATCACAGAGAACTGGAACTGCATTGTAGAATAAGGAGGTAAAAGAAAGTCATGGGTCAGCCTGTGGGGAAAGACCCTGTCCCCACTGGATTCTCCAAGCAGAGTGCACCAGGAAAGTAAATGGAAGCTCAGGGAGGTCAGGTGACTTGCCCAAGGCCACAGGGCTTTTAAGTGGAGGGTGCCAACTGAAAGAGGCTTTATGGAGAACCGACAAGCTCTCTGGGAGTCATGGACAATGAAACCGACATCAGCTTAAGTGAAGGTGGGAGAAACCCCAGAAGGAAGCATTCCTTGACATAAAGGTTTTTCCAGGGCCCTCCAGTCACCTTTCAGAGTCTAAGACTCTCTTGCTCCTGGATTCCAGCATATTTTCATTAAAAAAATGCTTAGAGAAAAACTGAGGGATATTATGTTTCCTGGTTTTGGAGTTTTTATCTTTGACCTCATAATGAATTTTTAAATAAGACATCTTGTCTCTGACCTGATGAAAAATGGAAGGAAATGAATAAGTGAATACTTTGTTCCTACATATACTCTTGGCTGTTTTCAGATCTCCCCTCCAAAACTGCTCACCAGGTTAACCATATTCAGATTCAGACAAAGATGTGTTCTTAATAACCACAGTAATTTTCATCCAGCATTGGCAAGTTTACAGAGATACTCACCACCCCCTGATCCTTCCCGAGGGGCTTAAATGATGGAACACACAATCTGGAGTGAACATTTTGGTTTTCACTTCTTGTTCTGCCACTTAGTGAGTGTCTTGAGCAGGCCCTGAAAGTGGAGGGAAAATCTGGGTGTCTTACCTCACAGAACTATTGTGAAAATAGAGAAGGAAGGTCTGGTGGGGGAGGTGTTAGATTTCACCTTTTGTTTCTGACCCATTCATCCCCCACCTAGCACTGAGCACAGAGTAGGCATTTGACCCATAGTCCCTTGTTCATCTCTTCGACCTATCTTCACTGAGGGGTTCCTGTGTGTCAGGAATGGTTCTAAGTGCTTGGGACACATTGGTGAACAAAAGAGACAAAAATTTACACAAGACACCAATGAATGATATACTAGATTAGAAGATGATAGTGCCATGCAGAAATGTAAAACTTAGGAATATTGATGCCAGGATTAAAGAGGGGCAGAGAGCTGTAAAAAAACAGGGTAGCTATGCTAGGGCCCCAGAAGAAGATGGCATTTGAGCAAATACTTGAAAGAGGTGAGGGAATCGGTTGCAGGTCTGGGGAAGAGTATTCCAGGCAGAGACAGCAGTGATTGCAGTGAACCCGGGTGGACACCGACTGCTCTGTCCAGGGAATAGAAAGGAGGTGGTTGGAGTGAGTCAGAGCTATGGAGAGCAGATCATGTGGACCTGGGGATGGACAGGATAGGGATTTTATTTTACTCTGGGTGAAATAGGAATGACTTCCTGAATGTGGTAAACATCACTCCAGTGGATGAATTAAGGACTCACTGCAGGGGTCTTAGGGCAGAAGCTGGGGAGATCAGGTTGGAGGCCACTACAGGTATGAGATGATGGGGTAGAGGTGGGGGAAGAGCTTGGATTCTGGATCTGTCTTGAGGGCAGGGCCAGCAGGATTGGCAGATAGATCTGGTATTAGGCACAGAAAAAAGAGAGGAATCCAGTGGGAGGATGAACTAACTTGCCATCAGCAGAGACAGAGAGATCTAAGGTAGAGCACGTTTGGGCAGAAGTCTTCCCCTATGAGCTTTACATGTTTCATCTCATCTAAAGCTCATATTCTTGTGCATAGAGAAGGAGACCAGTCCAGAGAGACCAAGCAAGGGTCCTGAGGTTGTATAACTGGGGTGTAGCTGAGGTTCAAAGGTAGGCGGAGCCACGGGTGGCCACTTCTTTTGCCTGATTCTGTAGAATGAAGGCATGAAACCTGATGCCTGCTTGGTGGCGGTGTGCTGACCCTGCCCAGAGAGTCTGTATGGGGAGGAGTGGTCAGCCCCGAAGGGCACCACTACACACTCCTTCTATGGGAAGGGCACAGAGGGAGTCAGGAGCCAGGAGCCTCAGGTTACTGATTTTAGATTCTGGACTTAAATTACATAATTTGTACTTTGTGCAACAAATACTGAGCACCTACTGGGTGTCTGGTCACATGCTGACTATTGGTGATACACGAATAATTCCTCGTCTTTGGAGCAGAGTGCTCAGCAAGATGTGGATAAGGTTGCTTGCTGCTTTTGTAGGTTAGGTTTTCCCAGTCCCCTCGATTGGCATCCTAGACATGGGTCTGGAAATGAACTCGTATTCTTTAGCTGAGTGTAATATGTGCTTTGTGTTGGTGTGTGAGCACGTGTATGTGTGTGCATTTGAATGTGTGTGTTTGGGCCTATTCTGTGCCTGTGTGCATCTCAGTGTGTGGGAGAATGTGTGTGTGCCTCTGTCTCTGTGTGTGTGTTTGTATGTGGGTGTGCACACTGTTCTGTGCTTGTGTCTATGTGTGTACATGTGTATGTGACTGTATGCATGTGTGAGGTGTGTGTCTCCACTAGTGTCTGTGTCTCTCCGTGTGCTGTGCGTGGGCTATGTGCATGCATACTCATGTTCTCTGATCTGAGAGGCCTTATCCTATGCGGATTCCTGGGGGGGGGGGGGTAGGTCCTTGCCCCTCCTCACCTTCCTTTAGCGCCTTCTGTCTCTTCCCATCACACTTTTTATCCCTTTTCCAGACATTCCCACCTCCGCTTAGACCCCAGTCACTGTTGCCATACCTCTTTTCTCTACACCTGGAGGCCATTTTCAGCTTCCTTTTTCCCCCAAGGATTGTGTTTCCTGCTAAGGCCATGTGCATTTTCTGAGTAGCAGGAGGTTCTCTGGGGGCTGCACCTCTCTTTAGCAGCTTGAACCTTCCTCATTTAAAAATTGTCCATCTAAATGGATTCATCCAAGAGAAAACTTAACAGGTAGAAACAAATCTCTTTGTCCTTTATGATAATAAAGGAGCCGCTAAATTAATTATGCCAACTTTCATTTTATTAAGTATGGCATTCCTTCTGATTTAAGAATATTTTTACCTCTCCAAATGCTTTTAAGAAGGTTGTGGCAAGAATAAGTCTATTCATCTCTGCAGTATTTTTGGTTGCTTTTCATAAATTGTCTAGATTGCATTTTAAGGGGGTGGAAGTTGAATCTAGTCTTGTAAAAAAATTGTTGAAGCCAATTAGCTGCTGAAGTGTTTAATTATGAGAGAAGCACTCAGACCGACAACTGAGTGGAGCCTTCCTGAAGCTTTCAACACAGTTCTACTGACTCTTTCCTTATTTTCTTCCCCATTTGTGTTTTCCAAAGAGCCAGCTTCTCTTACAAACCTGGTGTTCAGACCTGCACCATTGCTGAGGTGCATAGGGGTGTGAGTGATGCTCTGTTACCAGTATACTAGTGAGGGATCAGTAGCCTTTTTGCTCCATGGAGCTCTCTCCAGCCTTGGGATGACCACCTAGGTAGAGGGTAGAGGAATGATTTTTAGAGAGAGGCTCAGTGGGATCTCGTCTTCTTCACTGTTCCAGTTCTTATCACTAACTGTCACGGTTGTGAGGTGAAGCTTAAGGAAGAAATCGCTGGATAAACAAACAAACAAAAAAGTGTATTGATAGGTCTTTGTTGAGTATCAGGAGATACAATGCTGATTTTTTACCAGAAGGTAGTTCCTGATGAGTCATGACCCGGCTACACGATTACAGTCCTAAAATTAGAGATGCCCGAGAATTCCCATCTGTTTGACACCCCACCCATTTCCTATTTTGACTCTTACCTTAAAGCAGGTGTTAGCAAACTACAGCCCACAGACAAAATCTGCCTGCTTGTGTAAAGTTTTGTTGTAACATAGCTGCACCCATTTATTTATTACACATTGTCCTTGGCTCTTTGGATTTGAGTAGTTTCAACAGAGGGGGTACAATTTGCCAGGACAAAATACTTACAACTGGTTCTTTAAGAAAACTTTTGCTGACTTCTGTTTAAAGAATTAAATATGAAAAAATATCTAGTCCAGATTTGATTTACTCTTTTTTTTTTTATTTTCCTGTAAGAAAATGGATGGGAAGACTACAATTTTCTCCCCAGAGGGAACACCGTGGATTCAGATCCTGTGCTCTGTCCACGGTGCTGGACATACTTGACCTTCACTTGTCAAAACCATTGTATGTTACAAAAAACCAACCAACCAACCAACCAACCAAACAAACAAACAAACAAAAAAAACCCAAAACGATTTCTAGGTGGGTGAATACATAGGAGGACACACCACTTACGCTCCTTGTCCCTCCAGCCTTCTTGAAGTGAATAGGCGGAGGTGCCTCTTGTCGAGGGAGGATTCCATATGCCTTTGCTTTTTAATGAAGAGAAATGGCTTTATGAGTGTTTGCACAGCTAGAAGATATTATATTAGTGATGAAAGGAGGTTCCAGTCCTGGCATATATATAAATTATGTTTTCTCTAAGTGCCTGAAGGTCAATCAAAGTATGTTTATGCTTTCATTGTTGCACTGTGACAGTGAGGTATAATATTTAGACAGCATGGTAGCATTTATGTTCTAAATGTGGACATAAACTTCTTGTTTTACTCTGGAACTAAAATCGATAATGAAACAGAGCAGCATTACATCAAATCAATTCTGAAAGGCTCTTGAAGCCAATCCAAATTGCAGAAAGAGAGATGAAGGTAGTCAAAATATTTAGGCCAACTAATTTTGCAAAGTTTGCAAGAGGATGAAGCTCGTGAAAAATAAGGGTAATTTTAAGCTTGTATCGATAATTCTGGTCCCTTAAAATCAACTACTTTTTTTTTTTGCCAGGATGGTTTCTTGAATGGGATATCACTAAGTCTGCTTATTTTTACAGTCCTGCAAAGTTCGAACCCAACGAAAGCTAAAGAGGCAAACTGAAGGATACCTATGTTGATTTTTAAAAAGGTTTAATTTATTTGCTTGAGAGAGAAAGAGAGAGAGAGAGTGTGTGTGTGTGTGTGTGTGTGTGTGTGCATGCACGCACAAGCAGGGAGAAGGGGCAGAGGTAGAGGGAGAAGCAGATCCTCCCTGAGCACAGAGCCCAACACAGAGCTCCATCCTAGGACTCTGGGATCATGACCTGAGCTGAAGGCACATGCCTAACCAACTGATCCACCTAGGTGCTCCAACCTATATTGAGAAAAAAAAAAAAAACGAGAAGGTGGGGGGCAGAGACACAGGCAGAGGGAGAAGCAGGCTCCATGCAGGGAGCCCGACGTGGGACTCGATCCTCGATCCCGGGTCTCCAGGATCACGCCCTGGGCTGAAGGCAGCGCGAAACCACTGAGCCACCTGGGCCACCCCCATATTGATTTTTTGTTAAAGTATATACAAAAGTTTGATTGCCTAGCCTCAGAGTTAAAAAAAAAATCTATGCAGAGCAATATTAGATGCTTCTTTTCCTTATTTCCTTAATTTATTGCTGTATTCCTAGGGGAAAATTGTGATTTGGCATTATTCAACTTCGTCATCACCTAGAATCATTCAGTCAACTGCTGTGCCAAGGTCAAGTGGGAATCCATGCTGACACTGGTAAGAGGGTCCCATCTGAAGGACCAAAATGCTACAGTGGAGGTTGTGTGTGGAGGGACAAGAAGGGATCCCAGTGAGGGCAAAGTCTGCAGGGTCTCCAGCTGGTGACAGGATGAGGTTTCTGAGCACATCTTAACATTTGCCTAATAATTTGCCTCCAGGGAGAGCTGGCTTTTCCAAATACTGTGATAACCTTGTAAGAACTGAATCAAACAGGAGGAACAAAGTAGGAATATCCCAAACAACTATTTTATTGCTAAGATATGTAAAAAAAAAGTCTTCATGTTTTTCTGAAAACATAAAAGTCTTACATTTTTGCCACTATTTAAAAATGCCCCCGGAGCCTTCTGTATCTTGAGTTTCAAAGAACACAGAGCGGGTTGACAAGTCTGCATTTGGGGGATTTTCCTACAATGACCAGGTGCTGTGTGAGGTTCCAGTCTGCATGCAAAACCCTTTGGGAAAGAATCACTTCTGAGTGAACAACAAAAAAATGGACAGATGGATGAAAGAGTGAAAGGATGGATAGGTAAATGGGTGGATAGATGGAAAGGAGGGGAAAGCTGTGTGGGTGGATGGGTGGCAAGAAGAAACTACTTCTTTGGTGGACTATAGTAACCATAGGATACCCCCAGGGTCTGGCAAAGAACCTGGAAGCCCCCAACTCTTGCCCCTCCCATCATTTCTCTTTTGCTCTGAGGAAGTACTTGCCAGGGTGGGGGAAGTTCAGGTGTTAAGCATCTTGATAGGCATTGACTTCTGTCTGAGGAGGAAAATCATGTTTTTTTCTGTCTCTCTTTCTCTCTCTGCTCACTGGGGGCTCCAGCAGAGAATGTAGGCTTCTGAATGAGACTCATTCAGCCTCTCTTAAATTGTTTATGTCTGACCCAATGGGCTTGACATTTTCAGGCGTATCATGTGATGCTAGCTGATGTCTAAATGCATGGCACTGATGAGAGTGGTTCACTGGGGAGAGGCCAGAGACTTGGTGGCATTTTGTTGTGGCAGATGAGAGACATTATAAAATGTTAAGATATTTTTAGGGAGGGGAGGTTTTAGCTTGTTGCCCTAATTAATGTGTGGTTCCTTGGCCAAGGAGGTGGTGTGTGTGTGTGTGTGTGTGTGTGTGTGTGTATGTGTGTGTGTGAGCATTCACAGTGGTTGGGGGCAGAGGAAGGCTAAGTGTTCAGAGGTCAGAGGCTCAATCGATACAGTGGGTGTTTCCTTCTGGTGAGGCTTGGTTCTGGCCGGGGGTGTGTGGGGTAACCTGTCTGTACCCTGAGAAATGGGTGGGAGCCCTGGGTTGAGGATGGTGCGATACTTCTGGTTCACGCAGCTGAGAACCGAAGGGCAAATACCTCAGTAACCATAATGCAGGAACTTGGAATCTGTTTTTGAGAAGATGTATTCAGGGGTTCAGGGAAGCACAGCTCAGCTTTTTTGGGGACCAGAAACAATAGAAACAATGCATTTATGAGGTATTTTTGAGTTTCAGTTGCCTTCCCTCCAGCCCTGTAAAGTCAGGGGAAAGACACTGCTGGCCCCTTTGCCTATGCATAATGAGATGATTACAAGGATCATGAAGACGGTGATGATGGGGCCATGTTCCAGGGACTCTGTTAAACCACCATACCTCATTGCATTTGTTCTTCAGGGTAATTCTTTGATTTTATAGCTGGAAAGCTGAGGCTCAGACAGAGTTTATTTCTTACTTTCTAACTTTACAAATACTAGTGCATCCATCCTCACATCAACCCTGTGAGATAGGTATCATCATTGGTGTCATTCTCAACTCACAGATGAGAAAGTTGGGGCACAGAGAAGGTAGGTAACTCACCTTAGGCCACACAGCTATTAAGTGGCCGTGGTTGGATTCAAACCTAGGGTCTGAGCCGTTCAGGGCCAGATGGTGCTCCCCTATCGTGAGTAGGTGGAGGATGTGAGCTGCATGTGTGGGGACCCATCTCCTAGTCATGTGAATACTAGCAGTGATTGGTGACTGTCTTGCCACATCTTCCCTCTCCACCCATTTCCCTGGGCAAGACAAGGAGAGCGCCCCCAGGCATCCCACAAGGGGCAGACTACCATGGCTAGTGCACCTGAGAGCACTGTGGGGAGTCTTCTGGCCCCTGGGACTTGGAGCCCGGCTGTGGATAGAAATGGTCTGGGGAGTGGCTATGCCTCACACATATCAGAAGTGAGGTGAGGGTCCCAGCTGTTGGACAGAGGAGCAGCGGGGGGCTGAGCTTTGCGGAAAGGAAAGCTCATTGATTGCCCACCAGGGCAGGATGCCGTCAGCGGGGTCCCAGCTCTCTTGAAGCCAAACTGTGCAGCCTCTGGGGCAGTCGGGAACAGTGCGGGTCCGTGTAGCCCTGGGTGCTTTGTCCCAGTGAAGGTCTCTGAGATCTGCTGAGACTGCGTTCTGGGGCTGCCATCCACTGGCACCTGTCCCCCTGGACACTGAACCCCACTGGTTCAGAGGTGGTGCCAGTGGAGGACCAGGGGCCACGGCTGGTTAAAGTGAGAAGTTACCTGTGGACTTGGGGTCCTCTTGTCCTGCTGTGGTCTTCAAATCCAGGAGCACCCCAGAAGGGACCAGTGTGTGCCCCCACTTCTAGCATTTGGCTCGTCAGGGTGCATTGAGGCTGCGTGAAGTCGGAGCCATGGCACATGGCCTAAAGAATCTGATTTTGATTGTGAGGGTGACAGGGAGTCAGAGAAGTGCTTGAGCAGGTAGGGGGATGGTCAGACCCAGAAGAGCCAGGCTGGCCAGGGCCAGGCATGAGGTTCCTGTGGCTGTTGTAACCAATTTCCACAGATGGGACCCCTGAAACAGTGGGGACAGTCTGGAGGACAGAAGTCCTATCATGTGAAGGTGTCACAGGACGGCACTGCCTCCAGAGGCTCCAGGGGAGGATCCTCCCTGCCTCTTGTGGCTTTTGGTGCTTCCTCTACCTCTGTGGTCCCACGACGTTCTACTTTGCCTCCTGTGCTTCTCTTGTGAGGACCCTTGTCAGCGAGTTCACGGCCCACCCAGGTAATCAGCACGATCTCATCTGGAGACACTCAACGTCGAGTCATAATTGCAAAGACCCTATTTGCAAAAAAGTAACATTGACAGGTTCTAGGGGTTAGGATGTGGGTGTATCTTTTGGGGGGACCATCATTCAACCCACTATGCTCTCCCATTGGCTCCCCTGGCCCAAATACCAGGAATATGAGTTTTGTCCCAGGGCTTGCTTGCATCAGTGTTCAGGGAGGACAGCCAAGGGCAGGGGAGAGAAGTGTTGGAGTGTTTCTCTTCCCTTGGGTATAAGGGATTTTTTTCTTTTTAAATAATGGGTGTTGTTAGCACACAGACCTCACTAATTGAGGCTGGATCTGGGGGTACCTGCCGGCCTCTCAGGGTAATGACTTCCCTCTCAGGGCCCTCAGTAACCAGACTCTGCTGCTGGTAATTCCCCTGATGCATCGGACATCTTCCCTTTTAAAGCGTTCCTGTCTTGTTAAGTGTTCTGTCTAGCACAGGCTGTAATTATTTCTAGAAACTCGATTTCAGTATCAATTAGCACATCTTCAGATGTGTAGGAGGGTGAGCTCATTCCTCGTGCCCTGGCCTCTTGGAAATGCTTTTGGGTTGCAGCTCTGGGAAGGGCAGTGAGGGGGGTGGCAGGTACCCTCAGATCCCTTGTCACTTCTTGTGGGGGTGGGAGCATGGTCTTTGGGAAAGTCAGGATCCCTGGTAGGAGATGGGCTGGGAAAGAGGGCGGGGCTTTGCTCTCACTGGCAACATGCCTTTCCACCCCACCCTGGAGACAGTAGAGGGGACTGTGAGCTCTCTTGCAGGTACATTGCTCAGAAAGCCTCATTTCTAACCGAGGTCAAGTCAGGGGTGACTGGATTGTTTGCAGAGGAGCCTTTGCCTGTCGGAGGGCAGATGAGATGGATGACAGGGTGTTCTTGCCCCATGTTGGGAGGGATGCCCAGGCAAGCAGCCCCAGTGTGCTGGCCCCAGATGCCCTCTTCGACCCTGGCTGCTGGCTGGGGCTGGAGCTGGGGCTTTGGTAAGTGGTTGCCTGAGCTCCTGTCCTCAGGTGATGTCCTTGGGCGGGTGAGTGTGCACCTCTGTTTGCTGGGACAGTCCGGGTTTACACCTGCTGTCCTGGTATCCTCTTCTGTTGAGCACTTAACACACCCACTTCTATTCTTTCTTCCTCCCTCCCTCCCTATTGCAGGAAAACTCACATAATGTTAAATTAACCATTTTAAACGAACAATTCAGTGTTGTTTGATATGTTCGTAATGTTGTGCCAATATCGCCTCTTAGTGGTTCCAAAGCAACTCTTCACCCCAGCGGAAGCCCTGGACCCGTTAAGCCATCTCGCCCCCGTACCCCTGGCGCCTCCCATCTCCTGGTAATTGCTCATCTGTTTCTGACTCTGTGGAGTCACTGATTCTGGACACTTGTTATAAATGACCACAGAGCCTTTGGCGACTGGCTTCTCTCACCGAGTGTGATGTTTTCTTGGCTCCCCCGCGTGATAGCAGGCATCAGGTGTCTTTGTCGTCAGAGGTGGAAAACACAGGAATAAGACTGTGGCCACCTGTCAGGGGGCCTGGCTTTTCTCCATGAATTCCCGGCTCCCCAGGCACGGCTCCTGGAGTTTCTCCCTGGGGCCACTGTGTGTCACCCTGGGGAAGACCTGTCCAAAGGCTCCTCCTCCTGGTCCTCTGTTCCCGGTGGGGATTTGCAAGCCTCTGCTTGGAGTTTTAGTTGCTTGTTGACAGGGAAAGGGGAACCTCCCTGCTTCCACTACACTCTCTTGCTCATCAAAGCCTGGATATTCATCTGCCACTGGAGGCCGAGCTTCTTGGGGGGAAAGCTGAACACAGGCCCTATGCAGGCATCTCAGGCAGGACGAGCAGCTCTGTCTGGTGGGCGAGCCTAAGGAGACCGTCCTCCCAAGTTGGGTCCCCATTGGAGGCAGCTGGTAGGAAATGGAGCGCGTTCGCTGATGCTCAAAGCTGCTCTGATTGTACCGTTCTGGGCCTGAAAAGCTGCTTCAGTGAGCCAGATGCCTAGTTTCCAGCCCTGCTCTGCTGAGCTCCCCTGGTCCTTGTTGAGAACCCCACTGCCACGTCGGGTGTCTGGTCTGCAGAAGTCCCCAGCAGCTGCTCCCTGGGTCTCCTGAGGGTTCTGCCCTAATTCATTAAACAGCTGCAGATTTTTTCACTGATATGTTACTGTCCGGACATTTTTGCCTGTGCTGACTGGGTCCCATATGCATGTGGAGGCCCCAGGCAGAGCTTTGGGAGCCCCCTGGCTCGCCCTAGGTAAAGGGGCTGTTATAGATCTGCTCCACTCTCTCTACTTCCTTCTCAAGCCTGGACATGTTCCTGGGGCCCGGACAAGAGAAGTGATGGGTTCAGCTGGGTCCCCTCTGGTCCTCAGAATGAGGCGGAGGAAGAGGGCTTGAGGTGTGATTCTTGGCCCGGTCACCCCCTTCTTCGGCACCATGGGCCTTGGCATCAGCCTTGGGAGAATCGTTAGGATGCTGGGCAGCTACCAAGCTACCAAGAAATGCAGAACCATCCTGCGGTGACTGCGCTACTGTGGAGACCCCCGCTTGCAAGCTGGGGAGATTGAGGGCCTGTCTGGGCTGCGCAGCTCCAGCGGGGCGGAGGTCTGGCCCAGTGCCCAGATGGGGGCCCTCTCCACTCCATCACGCTGCTGGCAGCTGCCAATGAAGCTGAATGGATGGGGGTAAAAGAGCTGGGCAAAATATCAGCCCCTGAAATGGTGCGAATGAAAACGCTTTGGGGTCTTGGGGAAAAATAACTAAACGGTGTCCTTGCTTAGCTTACATTTCTCCCATTTTTCTAAGAGAGCTGTCAGTGGGTTTGATTGCTTTGGACAGAGCCTGCTGATTGCCTGGAGAAGCCTTGAACTTTCCTGGGGGTAGGGAAATGACATCAAAACTCTAGACTCTGCTGGAGACCGGTGGGCGTTGGAGCCTCTCTGGCCAGGGGCTGCCTCACAGTGCTTCTTGTCCCGGTGGGGAGGGTGAGTCCCCTCTCCTGCCCAGCAGGCAGGGTGCCCGTCCCCCAGGGGACCGCAAAGCCAGAGTCAGTTACTTTTGCTGCACGCAGAGCTCTCCAAGTACTGTGCGTCCCCTTGCCCTCTCCCGGCTCACGCTGTCTATACTCCGGTGGGATTGGGAAAGGTGATCCAATAAGGCACATCCACGATCCACCGAGCAAGTCCCTGTTTCCCCCGTGCCGCTGTCTGATCTTCAGGCTGATGCCTTCCCTTTGTTTGCTTTCATTTCTACATTAAAAAAAAAAAAAAAATCTCAGTCTTCATGGATCTTATTTTCTTGACTCTAGGAAACTAACCTTTTCTTTTGAAGGAAGAAATGAGATTCTGGATTCTTCAGCGCGTCCTAGTTACCTTTGCACGCGTGCAGTCCTGACTTCCCAACAAAGCTGGGCTCACTTACTGGGCGGAGAGGCTTGGAACCCAGGTGGCGTGCAGCACGGTGCTGGGCTCACATGGAGCTCTGGTTCACTGTGTTGAACGCAAGTGGTCTCCCTTGGAGACCCTCGGTGGTGTTCACCGGCCCTGGATGGCGTGCCATCTTCAAGGACCAGCCTGGCCCTGGATCTGGGGGTGTGGGTCGCCTCCCTTTAGCTGCTGCCACTAGCCAGGCTGACCAGACACAAGCCTTGGATGAAAGTCCTGGCCTCAAGGTGTGGGATTTGGCATTCCGAGTACACTGCTGGGGAACCAGAGCCCTGGGCGGTGACTGTTGACCAATGGGAAACTGGGCGGATACTTCCTTCCCCGCCCCTGCCCCTTACTGTGGGACAGCTGGGAGCACAGTTTCTTCTGGAGGCCTGGCTGGAGGAGCACATGTGCCAGATTGACACGCTGGCCAAGGGACATGTGGAGCTCTGTGGCTCATCGCAGAACAGCAGGCAGCCCATGGTGGGCCACTCAGCCTTGCCTCACGCTTCCCCTGCCCCTCTTCTCCCTCACTGTGGCTGACCTGGGTTTTTACCTCCTGGATAGAGCCATAGCACTTTAATCCTTGCCTCAGGCTTGACGCTCTGGAAAACCTATCTAAGACCTAGTGCTTTTGCCCAGCTTGGGGAGGAGGGGGTCTTGCTTTGTTCTAGATTCTCCTGGAATCTGCTAATATAAAGCATCACAGCTCACAGCAGTGCTCAAGGCCCCTTGGAGAATGGGCAGCCACCTGCCCATCTCCTCTCTGCTGCTGATGGTCAAGACCCCCAAGAGTCTAGGTTGATGCATCATCAGTAGGATAGAGGGCTGTACTCCTCGGGAGCAATTGAAGTAGAGAGGAACTGTTTTGTGTGTGCATGTGTGTATGTGCATGTGTGTGCACACGTGTATGGCATACCCATGCACACTTAAGTGTCTGAAATGCACATGTGTGCATGTGTACACGGGCATGCATACATGTCCATGTATGCACATACGTGCAGGTGTACATGTATGCACTGTGCATGCACAGCAGCATGCCTGCACACATGGGTGTGTGTATGTGGCTTCATGTGTGTATGAATGTATACATATGCATGCATATACACATGTGTGTCTTGTGCACGTGTCCGTATGTGTGTGCACATGGATGTGCGCGTGGATGTGTGTGGACACACGAAATGGCCTGCCCTCAGAGGCGTCCCTGGAGGGGACACTTCTGCGCCCTGCATCACTTAGGATCCTGGCCTCCTATGGGGACCAGGAACAGCGCCAGCCAGCCTGGCCAGCCCCATATGCCTCCTGTCCCCGGATGGCCACCTCCTTGCTTGCTCTCGCCTCTGCTTGCTCACTTAGCTCCCCGTGATGGATTCCTTCACACAGTTCTGATGACTCGCTCCTCCCGTTTAGCTTTAATTAGGTTCCATAAAACATCTCCTGCTGTGAGTTCTGGTTCAGTAATTACTATATCTTTCAGGTTCAAAGAAACCTGAATCTTTCCTTTTAGTAATTTAACAGAACATTTCACGCTTTGAGGGCTAAATGCCCTCCAGATTCTGCAGTCCTCTCCAAAGTAACTCTGAGAGGTATTGTTTTTATTTCTGGGAGAGCCTAGTTTTCCTCTTAATTCTCTCCCCAACGTCTTTTCAGATGCTGCACGGGCCCCTGGCCTCCTGTGCAGGAGACAAAAATCTCCGTGGTCTGCTCCCAAAGCCAGCAGCGGGAACCCCAGGGAGATGAGCTGCAGAACTTCCACTCTGCTGCAGCCAGCCTGGGGAGAGAGCCCCCGTAGTGCTGCCTCTCATTAAGATTATTTCCTTTCTTTCCTCTAATACTTGCTCCAAATAATTGTGTTGGAGGTGCTCACAACGGTATTCTCAGGGTGGGGAGACTCGAAGCTGTCCTCCTTCGGGCAAAATGGGCCTGGTTTGTTCACGCCCAGCAGCTCCCAGGATCTCTGAGGCCACCAGCCTCCTCTGAGCTGCCACCACCACTGTCCTGGGCCCTCGGAGCACTCCCTGTGGCCTGGTGCCCCTGGGTGCCCCCACCTGCTCTCCTCTAGTTGGCAAGGTCCACCTTCTGACAATATAAGTTTGAACAATGAAGATCTAATCTCTTAGCAACTTTGAAGTTCATGATCTGGTGTGGTGGACTGTATTCGCTCTGCTGTGTGTTCGATCTCCAGAATTTATTTATTCTGCTAGATGCAAGTTTGTGTCCTTAAACAGCAAAGGATGATTACGCAACATGACAGAGGTCGCTGATTGTATTGCAATATATAAATGTATTGAACTGATGTGCTGTGCATAAACTCACACAATGTTATATATCAATTATATATCTTGATAACAATAAATATATTAAAAAATAAAGTAAATCTCCCTTTGTTCTTGGGAGGAGAGTCCAGCACTTCCTCTGGCTCTGTTCTCAGCCCTGCCCCTTTGGGCGCTGGGGGTGGAGCTGCCTCTCTGGTGGGGGGAGCTAGTCAGGGCAGCACCCCACCGCTCTGCATCTCCAGTCTGTGGCTGACTTTTGGGTTTGGTGGGGAGCTGAGTCTGTCACCCTGTCCGCCATTTCCTTCAGCTCTGCTTTTTGGGGTAATGAGGGTGACAGTTCTGATCTCCCCTGCCTGCCACTTTATCCTGTTTCCAGTTGGTCCAGATCCCAGCCAGGGAGAGGGGATGGGTTATTTCTCAGCCCTTCTGGGGCCCAAGTCCCCGGTGTGTGCTGTCTCCCTGCCTAGTTCCCTCCTGCTCTAACCACCATCCTCCTTGGCCACAGTCTCAATTCTAGCTCCCCTGGTTATTTCTTGGGCAATGGTTGTGATTGGAATGGTTGACGTATTGGGGTGTTTTTGTTTAATGGCTGTCTCTCCACCAGGCCCTGTGCTCCATGGGACGAGGACAGCATCTGTCTTGCCACCCCACCCCCCACCCCCAAATCTGTAGCACCTGTCTCCAGGGAGTTGTCAGTCTGGGGAGGAGGAGAAGCAGCAAACAATAGATAAAAGACTCATCCTCTGCACTGAAGAGTGCCACATGGGGCAGGTGAGGGGCTGCTGGGAAACACCCCAGTCACCACCTCGTCTGTAAAATGAGGACCCTAACAGTGGGGAAGTTAACTCACAGCACTTCACTTTATCCATGTGATCAGTGTGCTCTGAGAACTTTTTTGTCTTTCTCCTATTGTGAGTGTGTTGGGACCAGGTGTGGATGCAAACACTTGCGGAGGCCTGGCTAGGGTGTCCCCATCTGCTTCTGGGGAGGGAAGGATAGGAAGAAAGGTCCTGTAAGGACACCCGTTTATCAAAGCTGCTGACTCCTTCCAGCAGGAGGGCGATTCTGCTGCTGGCTTTGGGGCCTCCCAGGGCACCCAGAGATGGAACGAGGGAGTGAACCCCAGTGGAAGGCAAGGTTGGGGGGGCAGTGGGGGCGGGGGGGTCCTGCACCCTCCAGCCCCCTGCCTGACATTATTATAGAATTTTTCTCTTTGCTCAATTTAGTCTGTATCCTTTGCTGTGGTAGACCATCACCATGACTGTCAAGACTTTCCTGAGTTCCTTGAGTCTTTCTAGCAAATGACTGAAACTAGGGGTGGTTTGGGAGACCCTCAAACACACCACGACTCTGGAGGGGGGAATGGAACCAAGCTAGAGTTCTTGAAACATTAAGTTTTGATGTAATTCTAAATTAATGTCAAAGTTGTAGGAATAGTGTGAGCAAGTGTTGTGTTCTCCACCCAGATGCAAACTCTTCACATTTCCCCCAACGTGCCTCATCATTCTCCTCCTTGGTATATGTATTCAAATGTATTCAACTGTCCCATCACGGGCTTTCTGCCTGTTTGTCATTATCCAGGATCCGGGTCCAGGTCGTGATTGCGTCTCTCCAGCCTGCTGCCATCTGCGGGTGTTCTGCGGCCTTCCTCTGGGAACTTTGATGTTGGCATCTTAAGAGAGACTAGGCTAGTCATTTTGTATTATCATTTATTTTGAGTTTTGTGTCATAACGATCAGATCCGGGTTATGTGTTCTGGGCAGGTGGACTCCCGAAGCGGCGCTGTGTCCTCGCCAGCCAAATGCGTCAGGAGGCACAGGGGTGGCGGGGCCTCAGTAACGGAGTACTGATCACTCGGTTGTGGTTGTGCCCCCCAGGATTCTTTGCTTGCTGTGAGTTACTGAGTTACTTGTTTCCTTCTGCAGTTACTAGGTCATCTGTGGGGAGATGCTCTGAGAGTAGGTGAATATCGCGCCTCTAAATAAACCTTTACACCGACTGGTTTGGGCATGGCTGGATGATTCCCTAATTTCAGCATTCCTTATGTATTTACTAAAAGGCATTCTGTAAGGAAGAACTCTCCTTTATTTCCCCAATAATTTATTGGAGTTATCATATTGATACTTGTTGAATTTATTTATTGTCTGTTCCATTTTTATTAAATATATTTATTTATTCATTGATTTATATGTGTATGGACTCATGCAGTGGGCTATAATCCATTTTTGCAGTGGGCTATAATCCATTACTCTCATTAGTGTTCTGCACAGATTGCCTAGGATATGGTTCAGGGGAGCCCTTCCAGACATTGGCTTCCGGGTCCTTTGAAAGCTCTCCATCATTCTTGGAGCATCCGCTCTCTCCTGGGGCTCACTGTGCATCACCTTGCCTCCTGGAGTCCCAGTGGGACTTTCTCTTTTGTCAGATGCCAATCCCACTCCAGGGCCCTGGGGGGCCTCGGGGCAGGATCCTCATGGGCTCTGGTGGATGCCCCCAAACAGCTCACATTTGTGGAGTGCTGATTGATGGTTTCATCTCTTGGAAATGGATGTGTCTCCTACTTTCAGTCTCAGAGCATGATTTGGACTAATTCATCTCTGATGAAGATGCCCAGTGAAATGGGCAAGTCAGGCAAACACCGTTGGCCACATACATCGGTACCTGACTGAACCCGTTCTCACAGGATGAGGGGCTGGATGTCGTTGAGCCTTTTCAAATATATGCCTGTGATGTGTCTCCAACACGCAGGCACCTACCACGTGTTCATTCCCTCCTTGTCTTCTCCTTTGCTCTGAGGGCAGGGGCTCTTGTTCCCTGCAGGCTCCAGATACCCCTGCAGAGTCTCCCAG
This sequence comes from Vulpes vulpes, assembly GCF_048418805.1. NCBI lineage: Eukaryota > Metazoa > Chordata > Mammalia > Carnivora > Canidae > Vulpes > Vulpes vulpes. The sequence continues at coordinate 161,176,006 of NC_132791.1, read as the reverse complement.
CAAGCAGAAGCTCAGCAGACATCTGCTAATCCTTTTCAATCTGCGTTTGTGTGCGTATGTGAATGCATGTGTGAGTGCCTCTTTTATGCATGCACACACGCACAGCAAGTGTGCACCTACAGAAACGTGTGTGAATGTGTGTGTGTACATGTGATGCATATGTGAGCACATATGCATCTGTGTCTGTGGGTATGTGCGTGTGTATATAGAGGTAAGCATGTATGCATGTTTGTGCATATGTATGTGTGCCTGTGTGTGTGTGAGAGAGAGAGGATGTATGTTTACATGCGTGTCTGTGTAGGATACTGCATGAAGGAATCACTGAACAGTTGGCAAGAGGGATCATCCAGGCTGCTCCGAAGAATTTCTGTGCCTCAGCTCTAACCCCAACATTGCCCTGACCCTGCCCTTGGCAGGAACATTATTTATTAGGATTAGAAAGGATGTGAATCCTTTCTGCTTAGGGAGGGGGCCAAGAATAGGCACACATATATTTAAGAGAAGGAATGATGCTGGAAGAAAATACTATGTTGTAAGTGACACCAACTTTCACACCAGGTTTGGAGAATCTGGCCATTGCCCACCTGCCATTTCCTGCATCTGAGAGTGAGCTCCTCATCCTTCGGGGTGTTTGAGCCTAGAGGAGCCCTCTCAAGTAGGTTGGACCGGCTGACCCCTGGGATTCCTTATGACTTGGAGGGAGAACAGCTTGCTCAGACAAGGGTGCAACCCTGAGAGGAGGTGGGGCTGGCACTCTATTCCCCTCCTGGAGGTCCCAAGGAAAGACTCTGATGCTACTTCTCACTAAAGCAGAAATGACTGATTAGGCTCAAAGTGTTGTTTCTCCTTCCAAGATTCCTCTTTTCTTTTCTTTTTTGTTTTTAAAGATTTTATTTATTTCAGAGAGAGAGAGAAGAGAGAGAAAGAGTAAGCACAAGCATGTGGGGGGCAGAGGGAGAGGGAGAAACAGACTTCCTGCTGAGCCCAACATGGGGCTCAATCCCAGGACCCTGAGATCATGACCTGAGCTGAAGGCAGATGCTGAACTGATTGAGCCACCCAGGTGCCCCAGCTTTTTTCTTTTCTTTTTTTGAATGTTCGCTGAGTCATTTCATGTGCTACGCTCAATGCCAGATACCTTTGTGACTTCTCATTAAATTTTTACAACATCCTTGGGGATGTGTGTATGTGAATCTTATCCCTTTTTTATGGGGAAGTCCATTGAGGCTTGGAGAGGTCAGGGATTTCTTAAGAATTTTCCCTGCTAGACAGAGACTGCTGGTATAAATTCCACGCCAGTCCCACCTGGAACTACAGGGCAAGGTGTGGTTGCTTCTTGCCTCAGTTAATAGGCCAAAGACCTTCACTGTGGTGAACCAACAGTCCTTGGTCCTCCCATCCTCCCTCCCTATCTCCCACTGCTTCCTAGAAGAGGTGTTCCTGGAACACTCCTCCCATGCTCCCACCCCAGGGCCTTTGCATCTCCTATTCCCATTGTCTGGGATGCTCTGCCTGGTGTCAGCAGAGTTCCCTCTGTCCCTTCCTTCAGGTGTGTGTGATCTCTGTCAGCCCTTCCTGATAGTTATGTTCTCTAGTCCTGCCCTCCTCACAAAATTACCACCTGACATCCAGATACTTAATTGTCAACTATTTTCTGCTCCCCAACTGGAGCATAAACTGTTTGAAGTCTGGTGTTTTGACTGCTCTCTTCATGGCCTGACTGGATTATTTTTTAAAGATTTTATTTATTTACTCACGAGAGACACAAAGAGACAGGCAGAGACACAGGTAGTGGGAGAAGCAGGCTCCCTGTGGGGAGCCCGATGTGGGAGTCAATCCCAGGACCCTGGGATTACACCCTGAGCCGAAGGCAGATGGTCAAAGCCTGGCCAGACTGGATTCTAAAGGAAGTGGGCCAACACGAGGCGGAGCTGTGTCTGCTTGGCTCTCTGGGGTCCCCGGGATCGCATGGGGTGTGGCCTGCTGGTCTCCCTGGAGAACCCAGGGCCATTGCACCTCCAGCCCTGCAGCACGAGGCCTCTGGATCATACCTGCTCATAGGTGTTAACCTCCGCACTTCTCAGAAATTTCCAGGGGCTTATGGAGCTTATTCATTCAGCTGCTCAAAGGGTGGTCCCCAAACTGTTACTGGTTTGGTCAAGAAAATACAGAAATTGAGAGCAAGCATTTAGAAATCCTTGTAATTTTCAGGGTAATTTTATGTCTGTTGAATGTAATAAAAAAATTGTGGCTTGTATTTTGTATGTTTCCTCATTTCACTTTTCTATTCATCCATTTTTACCACATTTTATAAAAGTACTGGTTCACGATGAATAGGAAATAAAAAAAAAAATGCGTCCTCCACAGATAGTTCATAAGTCTGCCTTAGAGAGCAACTTAATTATGGAGGACCACATTTAGGAAAAGTCTGTGGCTTTAGAAAATGGCCTGGATGGAGTGCCAAAGGGAACAAGGGCAAAAGGCAGAGGAGTCAGGCAGGAGGGGGGGTCACCAACGACTACTAGAGCTGCTGGTCCCTCAGACCCGGGGATTAGATTAGGGGAAGATATGACTGTTGGTCTTCCAATATGTGAAAGGCTGTCCTGGGTGGGGCCAACGAATTCTATGTAGCTCCCATTGATAGGATTAGAATTTTGTCTACAGCAGGTATTCAAATATTCAGTGAATGAGAGTATCAATTCATGGTAATGGTTTATCTGTCCATCTCAATCCATCCATCCATCCATCCATCCATCCATCCATCCATCTATCCATCCATCCATCTGTTCATCTATCACATATTTGTTAGGCACTCATTATGCTGATTATTAGAATAGACACTATTCTAGCTGGTGAGGATACAACAGTAAGGAAAAAACAGCACTCTTTGCCTTCATGGAGCTGACATCCTAGTAGGGGAGGAAGATAAGCAAGTAATCAAATACAACGTTCCCATATTATGCTAAGTGCTCTGAGAGAGAAGGAGAATGATAGGTGGGAGGGATTGACTTTGAGTTGAGTGACTGGGAAATCTATTCAAGGAGCTGATGTTCATGCTGAAACTGGAAGCATAAGAAGGAGGGAGATTAGGGAGGGTGTGCTGGAAGAAGAGGCAGAGGGGTGCATACAAGGAGCCGGGGAAGGCGCTAAGCGCATGGGTAGGACAAGGTGAGGCTGGAACATTAGACAGGGCCAGACTGGTCCAGGCCTTGTGTGTCATGGAGAGTGCCCCGGTCCTGGAGGCATTTCAGTGAGACATGGTGAGCATCTGTCGGGCACACTGTGTTCCTAAAGGGGTGGGGATCCTTCTGAGGATACTCCCACTGCTGAGACTCTGGGACTGCAAAGCCTGCAGGGGTCACAAAGCCAGTGTCCCTGGGGACTGGCAGGTAAATCGTGCAAGTGCTGCTCGCCAGATGGGAGTGCCCAGTGGGTGGGGCCAGGGGCCTGGGGTGAACTGGCTCACTGCTACCTGCTGGTAGCCCTGCATAAGAGGGGGCTGGTGTCAGCAAATCTCCAGCTTTCTCAAGAGAACCCAGAGGTTAGGTTTTTATATATATAACCTTCTAAATTTTAAGTGTGACCTCAAATGGAAAACAAACTAACCACAGGACAAACAACTTTGTCTCTGGGCTGGGTCCAGGCCATAGGTGTTTGTTTGCAAGCCCCCGGTGCCTGGCACTCAGGCAGCCCACACCCAGCTCTGCTTCACTGTTGCAACAAGAAGGGAGCTGCAGGGTCCCTGGGCGTCAGGAAGCTGTCTGCACTGGGCTCCTGGGGCCGTTCCTGGCAGTGCGGGTCACAGCGCAGTGGCTCTTCCAGGTGCTGCCCCCCCCATTCCAGGCTCACAACAGAGGCCTCATGGGAGGAGGGTGCAAGGGTGGTGCTGGAAAGCGGGGTGGGGAGGCCCTGACTTAAATTCGTGTATCCATTCCCGGTGTAAGGAAGTCATCCATGCTTATTGTAGACTGAAGCAGGGAGCAGCGGAAGGAAGAATGCCATCTGGAATGTCACCACTCTTAGAAAGTGGCCATGACATTCTGGCCCTTCCCATCTTTTTTCAGGGAGGATGTGGCGGTTTCCAAGCCATGGCCGCAAAGGCTTTGGCTCTCCTCCTGCCCTTGAGTCTGGGCAGGTCCTTGTGACCACAGCCCCTCCACCAAGGGAAGGTGGTGAGAGTGACCCTGAGAGTCCCGGGATTAAGTCCTGAAAGGCCACTTCAGAGGGCACTGGAGCTTTGAGTCCTGAGCTACTGTGCGAGAAGCACGAGCACCCGGATCCTGCCATGCTGGCATCCACCACAAACACTCTGGCTGACCGTCCCGGCCGTGCTTGCCTTAGGTCACCTCTGCCCAGACGCCAGGTGTGAGAGTCAACAGGCCTCCTTGGATGGATCCTCCAGCTCACCACCCCTTCTACCTGACCCGGGCCAACCCAGCCGAGGCCCCTGGTCCCCTGAAGCGGGGGGGGGGGGGGGGCTTCCTGCTGTGCCCTCCCAAAGTGCCTGGCCCATGGAATCCAGGAGTGGGTCAAATGGCACCAAATTTGGGGCTGGATTATTGTGCAGCAGCAGGAAACCAGAACCAGGGGTCATGAGGGTCATTAGGAATTTAGCCTTGTGTAACTTGCTTTTTCCCCCTCAGTATGTCATGAGCATCTTTTTGTGTCATTAACTGTTTTTCTACAACATTGATTTTAACGGCTACATAATATCCTGTAGTGAGGATGCACTATGATTTATTTGACCAATCCTGCAGGCTAGAGCTGGTTATAACCAACCTCTCATCACCGCTGTCCCTCCTCCCTCGCCCGTGCTGGCTCCCACCCCACTTCGCTGGGGCTCCCGTACCCCCCGTCTGGTTGCTACCAAGAGACTACTCGTGCTGGGTGCCACGGTCCCCTTCCCTCCAGCCGCTGCAGATGCTTGCCTGGCTCCGGCCTGGCTGACTGCTCTGGGCTGTGCCGTTCCCGAGGACAACAGGAAGATTTCAGAATGCTGTGGACCTGTGATGGATGCTGAAAGTTTTATCCTGGGCTGCACATACCTATTTGCCGAACACTTGAAGAATTTGTTTTTCAATGTCCTGTAAGTAAGTGAAGCTATGTGGTCTCTGGAGAGAGAGCACTTACTGTGTTGCTCTCTAAGGAGGCTGTTACAGGCATCTCCAGCTCCTGTGCTGGCAAGTCAGTTCTTTCCTCCAGAAACTTCTTTGCCTCCCTCTAGAACGACATCATCAGGGTGCCTCAGTAAGCCTCCCAAACTGCACTGACAGACAGTCGTTTGGGGAAGCTCATTTCCCCCAAACAATCCCTTGTGGTTCATGATAAAGCGACAGAGAAACCCCCCTCTACTGGTAATTGGAAGGATGAGAATGTCAGGTTGCTCCCTCGTTTCTGGCAGAGACTGGATTTGAGCTGGTCCAGGGTTTGTATCATTAAAGCCAAAAGTTCTCTCTTTAGATTCATCCCCATGGCAGAGTGGCTGGTGGTGGCTTTCTTTTCCAGCTTTATTGAGATATAATAGACATATAACATTGTGTAAGGTTAGCGTGTAAGACGTTTTGGTCTGATGCACCTATTAAATATTTTGTGTGTGTGGTGAGGACGTTTAAGATCTGCTCCCTTATCGGCTTTCAAGTATATGATACAATATCATTAGCTATAATCAGCGTGCTGTGCAATAGATCCCCACAACTTGTTAATCATATAACTGGAAGTTTCTATCCCTTGACAAATATCTCCCCATTTCCCCCACCCCCAGCCCTCAGTAACCAACCCTCTATTCTCTGTTTCTCTGCATTTGGCTTTTTTTAGATTCCACATCTGAGTGAGACCGTGCAGTATTTATCTTTCTTTGTCTGACTTACTTCACTTAGCATGATGCCCTTAAATTCAATCCAGATTGTCAAAAATGGCAAGCTTCTCACTCATCTTTGTCGTGCCTGGATAGTTTCCCACTGTGTATATACCACACCTTTATCCATTCATTCGTTGACAGACACTGTTCTTGGGTCCATGTCTTGGCTATCGTCAACAACGCTGCGATGAACACGGGAGCACAGATACCTCTAGGAGATCCCGATGTCCATTCCTATGACCATATACACCCAGAAGTGGCATTGACGGGTCATATGGTAGTTCTATTTATAATTTTTAAAGGAACTTTTATACTGTTTTCCACAGTAGCTGTGGCTGGTGTCTTGACTTCATCATTGAGGGTTCTTGCTACATTGTTGCTGATGGATCTGGACACGTCCCCAGCCCTGGCCTGACACCTGTCAGGAACAGCATGAGATGATGGCTAATGGGGTCAACTGACCAGAATTCAAACTCTAACTTGGCTACTTATTAGCTGTTACCTGACCTCTCTGAGCTGCTTTATCCTTCTCTGTAGATGGTGTTAAAGGCGGAACCTACTGTCATAGGTTGACGTGAAAATTTAATAGGATCATGTAAGTAAACTCCTTAGCATGATGCCTGGCACAAATAAATGCCTGTTATAAATTCTTCTGGAGCATGTTAGATAAAGTTGTTCATGTGAGCAGCAGCTCTGGGACCCATCAGTCAATGCCCAGCTACTCGGGTATGAGGAGTGATTTCCAGGTTAGCTCTCCTAGTCATGACCACTGCTGCTTTCTCTGCCTGTGGCATCTGCACATGCCTCACATAACACGTTGCCCCTGGATAATATCCTGTAATTAAAAATAAAGTGACAGAACTCTCTGCATTTGAGAACCTTTGTAAAGACCAGAAGATAAAGTGACTCCTCTCTCTTTTCTTTTTGTAACAGCATTATTGAAGAATAGTTGGTGATAGCAGGTGGCAGTAGCCCTCCCACTTTGTTCTCTATCAAAGTTATTTGGGCTATTCTAGGTGCGTTGCATTTCCATATGAATTCTGGAATCAGCTTGTCAATTTCTGCATAAACCCTCCTGGGATGTTGATTGGGATTGTGTTGAGACTGTAGAGTAGTTGTGACTTCCTCTTTTCTGAGATTTTTTTGAGGACTAAGTAAGCAAACTTATCCGACATACAGGCCTGTCTGGAATGTGAAATGTATTGTCTTGTCTAGTAGTGTTATTAATTTAATAGGAGACTTCGAGAAACCTTAGCACCTTCATGCACACACACACACGCACACACACACACACACAGCAAGTAAGCAGTCCAGTGGTGTTTGGTACATTGACAATGCTGTGCATCAGTACCTTTATCTGGTTCCCAAACACTTTCATCCCCCCAAAAGGAGACCAGTACCCATTGGCAGTCACTTCCCACCCCCCCTCACCCACCCTCTGGCAGCCACCAATCTTCACTCTGTCTCTATGGATTTGCCTGTTTAGCACATTTCATATAAACAGAATCAGACCATATGTGATCAGTCACGTCTGGCTTCTTTCATTTAGCAGAATGTCTTCAACGTTCATCTGAGCTGCAGCGTGACCAGAATGTCACTCCCTTTCATGGCTGCATAATATTCCATTGAGTGGCTGTGACACATGTTGTTCACACATTCATACATCCACAGACACTGTTGTTTTAAGGCATGGATTTCTAGTGTGCAAAGGTCTGGCACTGGTACAGGGATGGGCCTTTTTTTTTTTTTTAAGATTTTATTTATTTATTCATGAGAGATACAGAGAGAGAGAGAGAGGCAGAGACACCGGCAGAGGGAGAAGCAGGCTCCATGCCAGGAGCCCAATGCGGGACTCGATCCCGGGACTCCAGGATCATGCCCTGAACCAAAGGCAGATGTTCAACCACTGAGCCACCCAGGCATCCTGGAGGTGGGCTTTGAAGTGTGCTTTCCCTCTGACTTTCTCTCCTGCCTTGGCCTGCCTGAGGCCACAGCTGCAGGTCAGGGCTAGGGTTTAGATGCCGGGCGCAGGAGCTTTAGTCCCTGATTTCTAGCATTCTTGTGCCTCTGTGTGAAAAAGGGAGGGGAGGCTTTCCAAGTAGCCAGCCAGAGGTGTTGATTAGCATTTGGAGCCTTTTTAGCTTGGTTTCAACCTCACCATCATTAAAACAGAAGATGTATTAAAAACCAGAGGTGAGCCTGGCAGGGTTGGGGCAGGGCGCGGCGGGGCAGGGCCGGGGCTCTCCGGGGGGCATCCATCCTGCAGTGAGCCATCACTCTGCTACCTCGTCCTGGCTGAGGGGACCACACAGCCAGATCCACCTCCCAGGCTGCAGCACCCCACCCCCAGCCATCCCCATGGCCCTGCAAGGAGCAGAGAATCCTTCCTGCTGTTGTTGTGACTGATGAGCAATCTCAGCCAAGATCACCCTTTTCAGATTCAAGGACATGAGAGCAGGAGAGACACGGCAGACAGAGGAATGGGGGGAGCCTGGGTCTTCCAGGAGGAGCCCAGACAGCCTGGCAGGCATGTGGTCCCAACTGCTTGGGAGCCCTGCTGTCCCCTCCCCTTCCCAGGTCCTGCTCATAGCCTCCTCCTTCAGGAAGCCAGCCTCAATCCTTCCTTCGGTAGCAAGGGCCGAATCCAGGCTGAACGGAGACCTGCAGGCCAGGAGGCTGAGCAAGATGATATGTGGGCACGTTACAAACCATGTTCCACCTTGGGTCGCTGCTGCTCACGTGTTTGATGTCTGCAGAAAGCCCCGGTGACAGCCGCATGTTGTCACACATGGAGGTCTGGGCTGGTGGCCAGCAAAGCTCGGTGCCTGGAGAAGACAGAGCCGGCAGAGACTGCTTACAGTGGGGACTGCACTGGGCCCCCTCCCCCACCGTCCTGCCGCTCATCTCCATCCTCAGCCAAGGGGCAGCCCCTTCCTCTGCCTCTTCTGCTGCCATGAGGATCACACGCAGTGGGGGCTGTGGGTGCAGTTTGCACAGGGATGGGGCTGCATCTGCCTCTTGACCTTGAGTCCTGTGAGATCTCTGATTGCCCATGAGCAGGAATTTCTATTTGCATTCTCCCTGGAAGGAGTAAACAGAAGAGATGATCTTACCCAATGTCATGAAGACTTCAGGGTCTCCTCAAGGCTGGATGATTAAGTCACTTACGTGACAAAAGTGAAGGAATTATAAAGATGCAATTAAGGTCCCAATTCAGTAGACTTTGAGTTTTTTTCCTGGGTGGGTCTGACCTAATCAGGCAAGTCCTTAAAAGGGACCAGTCCTTCCTGAAGTCAGAGGTTCTCCTGGCCTCTGACAAGCAAAGCGCCATGGGTGAGAAGGCTGGGTGGCTAGGACTGGAGGGTGGCCTGGACAAGGAAAGAGTGATGGGGACCTCAGTCCCACGAGTGCTGGGAACTGGGTTCTGCCAACAACCTGAAGGAGGTTGGAAGAGGACCCCAGCCTCCAGGTGAGAATGTGGGCAAGCTGACCCCTTGATTTCAGCCTCTGGGACCCTGAGCAGAGGAACCAGCTTCCCTGCCCTCAGACTGCTGGCCGATGGATGCTGTGACATGACGTGTCTTGTTTTACTGTGTAGTAATTTGTTAGGTGGTTAACAGAGAACTCTAGTGTGATGTCGGTTGCATTGTCTCACTTAGAAGGTGGAGCCAGCTACAGTCAGCTAAGGCTTTATTCACTTCTTTCTGGTATGATTCTTACTTTAGGTTTTGAATAATTCTCTTCTCTTCTCTTCTTTCTCTTCTCTTCTCTTCTCTTCTCTTCTCTTCTCTTCTCTTCTCTTCTCTTCTCTTCTCTTCTCTTTCTTTCTCTTCTCTTTTCTTTTTTCTTTTCATTTCTTTTCTTTTTTCTTGTCTTATTCTTAAAGGACAGCAGCCCATCTCTGGAGCCCTAGCTCTGGGCTCTCCCGGGCTGCCAGTGCCTCATCCTCTCCCATGCATGTAAATCTTGTAGCTTTGTTTTTTTTAAATATTTTATTTATTTATTCATGAAAAGGACAAAGAGAAAGAGAGCCAGAGACATAGGCAGAGGGAGAAGCAGGCTCCCTGCAGGGAGCCTGATTTGGGACTCAGTCCCAGGACCCCAGGATCATGACTTGAGCCAAAGGCAGACGCACTCAACCACTGAGCCACCTAAGTGCCCCTGAATCTTGTAGCTTTGAAGCCTTGGACACATTTGGATGGAACCAAAGACTCATTAGCAAATCCATGAGTTAAGTTCCATTTGACTTTCAGTTGGCTGATGAAGTTGGCCACTTGTTTTAAATAAGATGTTCTTCTTTTAAGGCTGTTAACATTCATGAGTAAGTGAAAATTTGTTTGAATTTACACAAAGTGTGTTTGAAATGCATGAACATTGCGTGTTGAAACAGAAGACTGGACTTGCTGACATCTCCCATGGTGGGACCAGCTCCACCTTGGTGTTCCCCCTGCTGCCTCCTACTCCACACAGCAACAGTGGGGGCTCCATGGAGCAGGGATGGAAGGACCATGCTGCTCCAGCTGACTCGAGTGGGAAGCAGGTCAGGGCCCAGAGCAGCCTCAGCCAGGGCCAGGGCTGCAGCCCCATCTGCCTTCTGTTTCTGCTTCTCTGTCTTTCCCCTCTTCATTTTTGCCCATCTTTGGGGCCCTGGTTTCTCTCCTGTCTACATGGCCACCCACAGCAACTAAGATTGCAGGGACAGGCAAGCCACCCAGACAGGAAACTTCTCTTGGCTGCAACTCAGTGCTCCCAGAAACCTCAAGGGCTGTGCATGGCAGCTGGGAGCACCCAGGACAAGTGCACTGCCAGGGCTGACCCTTGTGGCTTGGGGTCACTGCCTGCAGACAGGTGGTGATCTCTGCCTTGTGCACAGCTGTATTGACAGGGCAGTGTGTGCTATACCCCAGCCATGGCTGACCACCTACCCTGGATGCTGAGGGTCTGAGGGCCCATCGTGGTCGGTGTGCCCACCGTCCACGGGTCTAGACTGTCCTCTACTCTGCCCTGCTTGCAGCCCTCCAGACTCTGCAGAGCCCGCGTGGCTCACTGGCTAACTGAGCCATTGAAGCTGCATGTGATGTTCAGCCCTCCACCATGGCCCAGGCCGTAGCCATGCAGGGATCTTCTTCAAACAAGTTCATTGAAACTCGTGTTCCTGTGAAAATGCATCCCTCCTGAGGACAGCTTTTAAAGTTGGGAGAACCTAGCTATTGGTGCAGGAACCAGCCTTCCCTCTGACCTGGTTGCTTTTCGCTGGGGGTGGTGAGAATGGGCTCTCCTCCCCCCAGAGGGTAGATCCTGCCCATCTGGAAAAGCATGGTGCGTGATCCTGTGTTTACATGGCTGAGCCATGGTGAGGTGCGGCTGGCCTCCCTTAATGGTTTCTTTTAAGATTAAAGCATCAGCAATCAGATATGAGATCTTTACAGGGTATGAGCAACTCTATCAAGTGTTCTCAATCACAGCCAGACCGAGGAACTTCTAGATGAAATAACAGTTCAACAAAAAGTGCTTTCGACAAGTTGCCAAAAGTAAAGAATAAGCCTCGATATAGGAAATGACACAGATCTCAAGCAGAAGCTGTCAGGACATAATAAAGTGGAGATGGATGATGCTGGAGTGGAACTTGGGTGCGAGCCCCTGCTCCCGTCTGTAGCGGGATCAAGAGGCACTGGGCCCATCCATCTCTCTTCCTGGTTCCTGTAGATGCAGCATGAAGAATGGCCGGGGAGGCAATGAGTAAACATCACATCCTTCACTTCCCAAGAGCGCAGGCCTCCCTTCACTCTGATGGAGACACCGAGTGAAGACAGATTACCTGGCAGGCGGAAGCAGGTGAGTGTCACCACACCTGTAACTCCTGTGCGCTGCCAGAGGTTTCTTGGATAAATGGCAGGAAGACTTTCATAGCTTGAGGCGATGCATTTGTCGTTAGCAGTGGAATGTTTGAGGCTTCTTTGCGCACTGCAGACCCTCTCTGCTGGTGAAAGGTAGCCCATGGCCTCACTGTTCTTCCCCGGGCACCGGCTGCTGTCTCTGCCAGGCATCCCTACAACGGGCACAGGCTCGTGAGCACAGGGCAGGGCTATGTGTTTTCTGGCCCCTTCCCCTCCCTAGGTTTCAGGTCTCCCTAGGGCAGAAACCATGTAGCATCTCCAGCCCAGTGCCCAGCAGAGTACCTGTGCTTGAGAAATGGTCATTCAGTGAAGGGCCAGTGCTGAGGCCACAGGGAGGGCCTGTGTGCATTGGAGGTGCCACTTCTAGGCTCTGCAATGCATCTTTTTGGTTTTTGTGGTTATTCTGGTCTGAATGTCTCCCCCCCCCCCCCCCCCGAATTCATAGGATGGGATCCTAACCCCCCCATGGTGATGGCATTAGGAAGGGATTAGGTCAGGACCTAAGCCCTCCTGTGCAGGGTCCTTACTGGGGGGGACCCCAGTAGCTCCCTGGCTCCTCCTGCCATGAAAGGACATGGGGAGGAGCTGGCGTCGTGGGAGAGACCTCAGCAGAGCCCGGCAGGGCTGCTGCTCTGATTCTGGACTGGGCACCAGCCTCCAGAGCTGAGGAATAAATGCCTGTGGTTTACAAGCTGCTCCGTCTGTGCTGTCGTGTTATAGCAGCAGAATGGATGGAGACACTAGCAAAATATACACAATGTGGAATTTACCCCGTTTTAACCAGTTTTAAATGTATGGTCCAGTGGCAGGACCAGTATGTTCACATTGCTGTGCCACCGTCACCACCACTCAGCTCCAGAACTCTGTCATCTTCCCCAAATGGAAACTCTGTCCCTGTGAAACACCCATGCCCCGTTTCCCCTCCCCCAGGCCCTCCCTCATTATGTGTCCTCTCTCTGGGAGTTTGACTCCCCACAGGACCTCAGATGAGTGGAGTCCTACCATATCTGTCCTTTTGTGACTCAGCGTGATGTCCTCGTGCTGCATCATGACATAGCAGGTGTCATGCTCTCCTTCATTAAGACTAACATTCCAGGGGCATGTGGGTGGCTCGGTGGTTGAGCGTCTGCCTTTGGCTCAGGGCATGATCCCGGGGCCCTGGGATTGAGTTCTGCATCGGTCTCCCCATAGGGAGTCTGTTTCTCCCTCTGCCTATGTCTCTGCCTCTCTCTGTGTGTCTCTCATGAATAAATAAATAAAATCTTAAAAAAAAAAAAAAGACTAACATTCCACCGTGCACTGAAATGCATTCATCAAATTGAGTGAATGCACCGTGCAGGCAGAGATAACCTGAGCAGGTGACCACACTGGCTTTGGAGCTGGGTTCACTGGGGTTTAGCCGAGGCCACAGAGCTAAGGGAGAACAAAGTGAGGACCTGCCTTCTCCTTCCTAGATTGGCCTGTGGACCCCAGCCTCCCGTCTCACCCTTGTTCTGCCCGCTCCTTGGCGGCCAGCAGAGCAGCTCTCAGTGACAGTTGTCAGGGCTCAATGAAAACCGGTGACCTACAGATTAAGGCTGGAGCTCCACTGCCCACTGCATGGCCACCCCAGGCTCATTCTGGGGCTGCCAAGTGCTGGGAGAGCTGCCGGGTCATGAAATCTGTCACAGGGCTGGAGCCCCCCCCACCCCCCATTCTCTGAGGACTGAATTTGTCTTCCCATTTGTGAAAGTTATTTATTTATTTATTTTTTAAGTAATTGCCCATTTATCCTCCATTCTTCTTGTCTGTTGTGAACGTCCTTATTTAAAGTGAAACCGGGGAGCTATTGTCAGCCCAGGGATGGATCAAAGGACCACACAAATGTGTCAAAATGTGCCATGACAAATGGAGGTTATTTTTCTGCAAAAGTATTTTGCAGGCCTGGGTTTAGAGTCAAAGGGAGCTTCAAAGTGTAAAATGTTCAAACTGTTTTCACGGTCTTTGATATGAGGGAGGACATCTATGGCATCTGATGGGTGGCCTTGAGGTAGGGACTGGAGGCCTGTGTGCAGAGGCGCCCCCGTGGAGTCCCCTTGGGGAGGAGGCAGCCACTTCCCGTGTGGCCCCAAAGGCAGAGACCAGATCAGCCTGCTCTGTGGCCCAGGACTCTGAGTGGCCAGGCCCCTGGAACTGCTCTGCCTGTCTCCGTATGACCTTGGGCAACATGCATCCCTCCCTGGGCCTCATCCCATCTCTGAAATGTGAGGGCTGGGCTTCATGAGCACCAGGCTCCTCTGGCTCTGGCCTTCTCCGAGGGGGATGTGGTCTACTCCTCTCACTCAGTTCCATGGGGAGAGAGCTTGCAGGTCCGGCCCCCAACAGCTTCTGTTCCGGAACACAGGGCTGGTATATAATGCCCAGTTTCTCTCCTGTGGTTTCCTTCCCTGCCTCAAGGAAATTCTCTCTCAGGGTTGAGCTCAGTGGTTCTTGGGAAGAACATGCCAAATGGTCATGACTCAGATTATGGGTCTATAAGTCTGTGATGGGTTTGGAAGACAGATCACTGTGCTTTGAGCCAGAGGGTGGGCTGTGCAGATAGATGAGAGGGCCTGAGGTCCCTGGGGAGGGCTGTCCTTTCCCTGGAGCCCCTGGGCACCCCTCCCAGAATTGGTCATGGGGCCACGGACAAATCCTGACCTCTCAGAATCTCAGGTCGGCATCCGTACAATGCGCTAAATGCCTCAGAATGTTGTACGTAGGAGTAAATGAGACAATCATTCACGTAAAGAGCACAGTCTAGGGGCGCCTGGGTGGCACAGTCATGTAAGCCTCCAACTCTTGGTTTTGGCTCTGGTCATGATCTCAGTTTCATGGAATTGAGCCCTGTGTTGGGCTCCGCACACAGCGTGGAGGTGGCTTCAGACTCTCTCTTCCTCTTCTGCCCCTCCCTGCTGTGTGCTTTTTCTAAAACAAATAAATCTGAAAAAACAAAAGCACAGTCTACTGTCACATAGTAATATTATTATATATTATAATTATAATAACATGATTTGTGCTATAATAATAGAACATATAATAATGATTATATACGATATAATAATTATAATAACATTTATATTATAATAGTATAACACTCTAATTATAATACATAAGAATTATGATAATGCTAGCCAGCACATGCAGTGTGCTTTCTGGGGCAGGCACCAGCCTGAGTGCTGGACCTGTACTACTGTCCAGCCCTCCCAAAGGCGCCTGAGATGCAAGCCTCATTAACAGCACCAGCTTCCATTTCCCAGAGAAGTTAATGTGCTCAATTAATGTCCAGTAGAAAAGTGGCAGAGCTGGGATTGGAATCCAGGTTATTTGGTTCCTGCCTCTGTGCCCTGAGTGTATATACCACCATGTGGCCTCTCCTGCTGGGACTCAAGTTGATCAGCTCAGACGGCCTGGTTCCAACATCTATTGTGCATCTGAAGCTTGAAGCTGTCCCAGGGGTTTTCTTGCAGTTCCACTGGATCCCAGGTCTTGGGCTTTCTGGACAAGCCCAAATAGGCAGAGGTGGAGTGCGGACGAGGGGGCAGCCTGATTAAACCCTGAATGGCTACAGTCTTGTGGAGGAAACCAGGGCACTCGGTCCCTGCCGGCACCCACCAGGGCCATCCAGCTTCTGTTCCAGTGGCCCTCCAGCCCCTGATGGCAGCTCAGTAATAAGCACAGTGGGCTAATGAGCTTGTTGTGGGTGCTTCTTGGGTGTGTGCACCCCAAACACAGCAGCCAGATCCTTTGGCTTCAAGTCCCTTTGGCTCCTTCATACCAGAGCCAGCCTTGCCAGGAGCAAAGTAGCAGCAGAGTGCTTGCAAGTGGGATTAATCCTGTTAAACAATCCACAGATCTGATGCCAGACACCCTTTTTGAAACTGGAGGGTACATTCCGCAACCTGAGTGTGAGTCTCACATCTTGTTCAGTGGCTCGTGGCCCGGCAGGGCTGAAGGGCCAAGGGGAGCCAGGCCGATGAGGCGGTGCTCATGCAACTTCACTGGCTGGTTTCATGCTCACTGTGAGCTCTTCTTTCTGTGACTGATGTGCAGAGAAGAGAAGGCACATGAAAGGGAGAGGTTGCCCCTTGCCTCCCAGTCTCTGTCAGGGCCAGTGTGAGAGAAGTAGTCCAGGCTGAGTCACTGAGCGCCCAGGGTAGCACAGCCCAGTGGCAAGGGGTGGAACTGAGCTGCACCAGGTCCTTCTTGCAACTTCAAAACTGATGGGTTGGGCCAGATCCTTACCTCATTCAGTCTCACTTTCTCCATCTGCCAAGTGGGGACCATAGTTATGATGATCTCATGGAGAAGGGAGCAAGTTTGGAATGTCAGGTGTCCCCCAGCCCAAGGCATCAAGGTGAGGAGTGAGCAGGGTCCAGGGGCTCCTGTGACCCACAAGGAAATGGGATGGAGTAGAAGGTGCTGTGTCCATCATCTCAGATGGGGCTGGCTCTTAAGCAGTAGTGTTCACGGACCCTTTGGGGACTCTCTCAGAAAGGTGCACTAGTTAGGGACATGGAATTCTGGCTAAATATTCCAGAGGGCTTATGAGTCCTGTGCAGGGTAAGAGCCCCCAGGATATGCTAGTGATCTTCTGAATGTCTGTGGAGACACCCTGATGCTCTTAGCCCTCTAGTTCCTCTACCTGGCTCCTCAGGGCTTCCCCGAGTGGCTTTTTCTGTCCTCCAGAGCATGCATTCCTGAGCAATCCACACCCCATCCACCCTGCAGGCTTCCTTCATCAGTTCTTTCCTCTGCATCGACAGAGCTGCTTGTGCCCCAGCCCCATTGGCTGCCTTCTTAGGCTGCCTTGGGCAGTGGGCAGTGGGCCATGGCCAGGGTAGGGGCTTTGAAAAAATCAGACGCCTGTACTGAATTCCAGCCTGTCTGCTGACTGTGGGGCTGTGGGTATCCTGCTTCACCTCCTGGTGGAAGGAGACAGGGATCACAGCCGTTGGATGAGAGTTAAATGAGCTTGTGAGTCCAAAGCACTTCCCACAGCCTGAATGTTGGTGATCTCATCCTCACCTCTGATAGGGGCTAAGATCCAGGGTCAGACAGCTGAAATCTGTGTGTGTGCATGAGCACCCAGGACTGCTGGTGCCAAGGAACTGTGTGGCTGTGGATGCCAAGAGCCAGTGGAGTCTGTTTTGGTAGAATGGCAGGTGATGCTGGCTGAGAGATGTGCTTCTTCTGGGACATCCCTGCTGGGCTTGGTGCAGGGGCTGGTCCTCCTTCCTGTCCCCTGCTTATTTCTCAGGCGGGGACCCTTGGACTTAGACCGATTTCTCCCAGAGGTTTTATGGCTCTTCTGTGCCTGGGCTCTGATGCTGTTTCCAGGCAGGGTGGCATACAGGGCTGTGCTGTCCTTGGGAAGTGCTCCAGCAGCCTGTCCTGGCAGGCGGTGAGGGCCCAGGTTCCATCCCGTCCCCCCAGACCTGCAGCCCCTTGGCACAGACCCAAGACCCTCGGCCACACCAGGCAGCCCCCGACTGCCCAGCAGCCCATCCCGCCGTTCAGGGCAAACAACAGAGACTGCTGTCCCCAGGCGCAGCCAGGGTAGGGCGTGTGCGGACATTCACCGGAGGGAGCGGGGTAAGACGCGCGGGGCCAGGGAGCGGGCCGGGCGTCGGGGCGAGGCAGGCCTGGGCACCAGCCGACCTGTGGGCAGCTCGGCGGCGGCGACCAAGCACCTGGCTGCAGGCCCGCACCAGGCAGAGGGCTGCACGCGCCCTCGTATGTGCACATCACGGCCGCAGCCCCGGCTCCAGGGCTCCCGCCCCAGGACGCGGCCCAACTGATAACCTCTTAGGGTCCAGCGCGCGCCCCGAGCCCTCGCCCCGCCCATCGCAGGGCTCCGCCCCTGGGCCGTGGCGATTGGCTCAGAGGTGGGCACGTGGCCCCGCAGGGCCAATCAGGCTGCGATTCGTCACCAGGCGGAAGCCCGCGCGTGCTCCCCGCGGGGAGAGCCTGCGGGAGGGTGCGGCCGAGCCAGGGCAGCGCGGAGGAGCGGAGGGCCGGGGGCGGTCGGCAGGGGGCGGTCGGCAGGGGGCGCCCCGGGGCCCTCCTGGGCAGCCCCGCCCTCGGGACCCTGCCGGGAGACGCAGGCACCGCTGTGCCGGGCGCCGTGCCAAGCACATCGGCACGTGGTGGCCTCGATGCCCACGACGACCTGAAGGGCAGACGCTCCGTTCTTCCCGCTTGCACGCGAGCAGGGACCGCGACCGAGGGTCGGGAGGTTCCCCGGGGCGGGAGGCCCCGAGCGCGATCCCAGCCCGGCGCCCCGAGGCCCGCGGGGGACGGGCGTGACCCCTGCTCGGGCGCGGCCACCTGCCGCCCTGCAGGGACCTTCGCGTGTCTGCTGCATCGAGCTCGTCCTGGCCGTCGGGAGGCGGCGCTGGCTGTGCCCGAGGCCTCTGCCCCCTGCTCCCGGGCATTTGCAGAGCAGAGCCCCTCTGCGCGGTGCACGTGCCACGGCCCAGCCTCGGGCGCTCGGGCAGCAGTGCATCTCCAGGAACGATTTCCGTGCACGTCGGAGAGTCTGAAGTGGGCTGGGCCACCGCAAAGTTAGCTCAGAGAGAAACCCTTCTGTACGGAGCCTTTGGGTTTCTTGTCCCCCTTTAGAAGCGATTTTCTTGTTTGATGGGAACAGAGACGGTCCTGTAACACCTAGGTCAGCCAGTTCTTTGGGAAACTTTAAAAGAGGCCGGAGGTGTGTTCTGAAAGCAAGCAAAAAGTCCGGATTCTTGTCCCCATGTGGTAAACTCTGAGCAGTTTGGAGAAGATCAGAAACTGCTACATTTGTTCCTTGGCCCAGGAGGGATCAAAGCCACAGCTAGCGAAGGTGATCTCATCTCCAAAAATGCCCTCCAAAAGTCCGGGTGGGCTTGGTCAGTCAGCAGGGCCAGGTGGGGGCTGGGGAGCCCACATTCCTCAGCTTCCATCCAGCCATGCCGCCCCTTCCCTCTAAGCCTGGCAAGGTCTGGGGAGGGCCAGGGAGGTGGAGCTGATCACGGGAGATTGTGGAAAGCCAGGTGCTGGGTCGGGGAGGGGAGTGGGCTGCTCTCTGGGGAACCATGCAAGGCTTGTCCCTCATCTGTCCTCTCCTTTCCCCAAGGCCCATGTCTGTCTCTAAAGGCAGTCAGCTTCCCTAGTGCCAGGGGTCACAGGGAGCTTCCCCTGAAGGAGCCCCATCTCTTGGCCCCTCTCTTCCTTCCATTGCCTGCCTGGGTGTGATGAGCTCATAGTCAAGTGTTTTGTTCTGACAAGCACAGGCAGCCGAGGGCTATGGTTTCTCCAGAGGATCAAGATTTCTGGGTCAGACAGTCCTGGGCCTCGACCCTGTCTTAGGTAGGGTCCAACAGCAGACACTGAGCCAAGGATATGAGTGCAAGTGATCGATGGGGAAGCAGACCCTAGAAAGTCACAGAGAAGGGGATGCAAGAGGGCTGGGAAAGGTGATGGGGTTAAGGTTGAGCACCTTGGGGCCTCTGGGGGCTTGTGAGGTGCAGATCCTGGCCCAGCAGGTCTGGAGTAGCTTGAATTCCTCACCTCTAACCAACTCCCAGATAAAGCAAATGCTGCTGCTCTGTGGTCTGCATGGGAGAACACATTGCTGAGCTTCCCCAGGTGAAGGGGTTGACTTGTGTCCCCCCAAAAGATATGCTGCAGTTCTAACCTGGTACCTGTCAGTGTGACCTTATTTGGAAATAGAGTCTTTGGAGATGTCATCAAGTTGAGACAAGGACATACGGGGTTTGAGTGAACCTTAATCTAATGACTGGGGTCCCTGAAATAAGAAAAGAGATGAAGGAGGGAAGAAGGCCATGTGGAGACAGAGCAGAGATTGGAGTGATATGGACACTCCCCGAGGACCACCTTGAGCTATGAGAAGCCGGAAGAGGCAGGAAGGGTCCACCCCTGGAGCATTCAGAGGGAGTGTGGTCCTGCCTGCACCTTGATTTTAAACTCCTGGCTTCCAGATAGTGAGAGAATAGATTTCTGTTATTTTAAGCACCTCCAGTTTGTGGGGCTTTGTTATGGCTGACCTAGGAATCTAACGCAGCAGCCAAGGGATGAGGGAGCTGGTCCCAGGGGCATCTGTGCTCCCAGCACTTGCAGCCTGACCAGAGAACTGACAGAGCTAGCAGGTGCGGGGTTGGCTGCTCAGAAGTGGTCAGTGTCGAGGGAAGGTGGATGCGCCCTGCAGGCCTCTGCTGCTGTGCTGCTTGGAAGATGACCAGGTGTTTTCCTGGAGGGTGAGGCCTGGGTGCCCTGGGCAAGGACAGGTGGATGGAGAGTTCTGAAGAATAGGGCTGGGCTGGGGTCCATGTGGGCCAGGAGAGGCTCCCTGCCTTCTACCACGCACAACGATGTGTTGCCCATTCTCTGTACCTGGTGGGCAGGTTTCCCTGGGCAAGGTGGAGGCAGTGTGGGGCCTGGAAGGATTTGAACCCAAGGCCGCCACTTGGAATCCTGCCTCCACTGCTGACTTATGTGTCCTAGCCTCCATCTCCTTGGTGGCACGAGAATTTAATAACAGCCTGAGATGATGCACGTCGTTGTCTAGGGCAAGGCCCTGCACAGAGGAGGAGGCTCCACAGCAGAATGCAGGATGCAGTGGGGCCTCTCCTGCCCAGAGTCCCTGGCCCAGCACCTTCGGAGAAGACACGCTCCAAGGGGCAGTAGATGGCCAGCAGCGTTCCCTTATTTTCCTGGGATGCCTCATTGCTCCTGACTAAAAGAGACTGCCTTCTTCCTCCGGATTCCTGCTCCCCTGCATTTTAGCTCCAGAGTTCTGGAAATTCTCTAGAGAGGCGGGTGTTTGCAAGTCCGCCCAGTGCTATTGATTTGTGCCTTAGTAAGCCTTGCCTTTACGATGATTAATATTTGATTTACACCCTGGATTTGTCCTGTTTCTGATCTCTTTCTAACTCATTAAATATTCTTTAATTGAGCCTCTAACTTCATCCTTTGGAACTTACCCTCCAGAGGAAACTTCCAGTTCCCCTTGTTGTCTTCTGACCCCTTTATTTGCTTTTTGAAAAACAAAACAAAACAAAACAACAACAACAACAAAAAACAAAAACAAAACCAACACATTTGGCTGGAACTAGACCTAGAGGCTGACTGCCAGGAGGGGCTTGGCTTGCAGATGTCACAGCTGTCCCACTGCCGCGAAAGTTTCTTCCACTGATTGAACTTACTTGTGCTGAAAGGCCTGGCTCTCCTGGCAGGAGATGGGGCTGACTTCTGGAGCTGGGCTGGGTGAAGGCCAGGTCAGGGACTCCGGGCGGGCAGGGCTGGCAGGGGCCTCACCCAACATGTAAGTCTGTAGTTGGCCTGCTTTCTTTTGGGTCTGGGCAGGTATGTGGTTGGAAAGGCGGGCCTTCAGGTAAAGTTGATGATGAGGTTGAACTGACCTTTGGGTCTGAGCCCAAACCCCAGGCTCCTCAAGGCTGCACCCCGCTGCTCCCTACAGGGCACTCTTGCTACCATATCTGCTCCCTGCAGGGCACTCTGCTACTGTAGCAGGTCTGGGATGCTGTGAAACACCTCGCCGTGGATGGCCCCCCATAAAGCATTGTCACACCGAGTGTTGAGAGTGCTGAGGTGAAAACCCTGTTTTGGAGAGACCTGCCTTGGCTTTGGATGGCCAGTCCCACTCGACATCTCCAGTTGGCCAAGCAGTCTGGATGTGGCCAAGTATTGGGTTCACTCATGGAAGGATGGAAGGCTTTCTAAGAAAGAGAACAAGGGATGGGGGTTCTTATTATAAACCGAACACGCCATCTACCTGTGTTGAGATATAGATATGATGCAATTCAGCCACAAAGACCAGACTGTCTGATTCCATTTATATGAAATGTCTAGGATAGGCAAATCCATGGAGGCAGAAAGCAGATTACTGTTTGCCAGGGGCTGGGGGTAGGTGTGAAGGGGTAAGGGGCCACAGTGAAGGCACTGGGCAGTAAGTGAGCCCCTTTTGGTGCCCAGAAGCCAGAGAGCAAGGATGCTGGAGTAGGGAATACCTTAAGCTGCATTCACCCTTGGATTTTGCTTCTTTCTTTTGTGTTCTAGGCTTTCTATTATGCAGCTTATATTACTTTATGTTTTTTATTAGGGTGGTAAAATGGTGTCTTTTTTTCCTTTTTCTATGTTACCTGATGTTTGTAAAAAGTACATTTATAGTGCAAAGAGAGGGAGCTGATAAAAAGAAAATCACACATTCCCCTCCCCTGTGAACAGATACACTAAGCAAAATCAAAGCAGTGGAGTCCTTGGGTCATAGCGAACAAAGTCTGGGTTAAGCAGATGGCTCTTGTGCTAGGCACAGGTACAGGCACAGGGCAGTGGGCTTGGGTGTCAGTGTGAATGTGGGTTTGGGTGGGCACAGCACAGCACCCACAGCCCTCTTGCCCTCTTGGGAAGGGAGCATCTCTTCGCTTTGCCCTGGAGCCTGTTCTCTGGAAGGGCCACATTAGAAGGACAGGCCAGGACACCATGAGAACTGAGGGTGTGACCACCTTCTCCTCCTCCTTCCCAGTGGGCATGGCCAGCCTCAAGTCTCTCATTTTGGGGCTGGCAAGTGGCCTCTCACTGGCCTGATCCTCCTACAAGGGACCCTAAAGCTGAGATTGAGGGTGGGGAAGGAAGGAAGTCTCCACCTGAGCTGCCTCCTCTGAACCAGCTTTTCTGCTGTGTTGGGTTTTTATCCTTGTCTGGTCCAGGAGGAGTGACCTGCTGGGTTCTCACCTCAGCTGGGCGAGGTCTCTCTGGGCACAGCTACATGTGTGGCTACATCTGTTCCTGGCACAGTGCAAGGAAGCCAGGCAAGCGAGAATCTTGGACTGCCTTTGTTCCTTGGAGGGGTGCTGGGGGTCAGTCCTCTGGGGGCAGGAAGACACAGAGTCTCAGCTCCCATCAACCCCAGACTTGAGTTGGTTCACAGGCCCAGAGCCCCTTGAGTGAACTGAGGGCCATGTCCCCTTGAAGAAAGACCCCACCCCACTGCTGGAAATTCATATTGTTAATTTTTCTGCCAGTCTCCCCCAAAGGGACCTATAGCTCTTTCCCAGTAAGACTGGGGGTTAGGGAAAGGGAAATAGGCCTTTTGGGGACTATTGGCCCCTGGCAGGAGACGCAAAATGGGTCCCTGGCCTTCTAGGAACATATTGAGATCAATGCTTTCCTAGCAAAAGGACTGCCATAAGGTAGGGGGTCAGGGAGGACCCTGCAAAGGAGGTGTTTCTGCTAAGACCTGACTGGCTTTCTTAGGGCCCATTACTGGCTTTGGAAAGGAGGCTGGGAACCAACCTCACCCTTCTTGGCAGTCAGGATTGGGCTGGAAACCCCCAGCAGCAAAGCTCTTCCTACACCTGCCCCTGCTCTGGCCAGTATCCAAAGTCATCCCAGGGTACTTAACCCACCGTGGGATGTTTGCTCATTTTAGAATGTTTTTAAAAATATATAGAAAAAATCATGGGCCCATGTGAGCTGTAGTGATTTATTGGTATAGATTTAGATTAATAGGTAGAGAGGAAGTATTTATGTATATGTCCGCTATTCAGGCACCATCTCTACCTGTGCAGGTCCAGAAAACTTCTTGTCCTGTTTCCTATTGTTAAATGAACCATTCTTGGCTTATCTCATCTCTCCTGCCATGAGAAGAAGACAGCAGTGCTGTTATGACTCAGAGTGCCATGGCACTTTGGAGCCTGTTTGCATTGAAGCAATATAGATCTTCTCAATTCTGCAGTTCCATTATACCATGTGTTTAATTCTGGTTACATCGTTACTCACAGCCCTGCATCATCTGTTGCATAGTCTGTGAGTCCTGGCTTCCGGTGACTCTCTTAAAGGACCATGTGCTTCATCAGTGATAATCACAAATGCCAGTCTTACTCAGAGTATGTAGGAAAATGGGAATAAGAATGTGCTGTCTGGCTCTCACATAACACTCACTGTGTGTAGTTTCTCAGTGCAGTCACAGAACAACTCTTTTTCCTGCCATATTTTCTCCTGACTCTTTAGGCTGTAATCTTCCTTAGAAAGAGATCTTTGTGTCAAAACCTCCCTTATTTTCAAACACTGAAACAGGCAGGGAGGATAGGCAAGGGCCCCATTTGCATAAAGAATGTCCCTCTGTCATTGTTCAAAACTCAAGACTGAAAATACAATGTGACCACTTGATGGGAAACAAGTGGAAACATCAATAGGAAAGGCCATCTGCTTTGAGGATCAATGCCTTAACAGCCCTAAGCACCCCCTGGAGTGGTGCTAGAGAAGGCCAAGTAGAGAACCAAGACTTTCATCTGCTAGCAAGTATTAAGGACCCGTTTCCTATGGAATCAGTGGGGATGACAAGGGGAGCCTGGACTTCTACTCCCACCTGGAAGTGTCTCCTCTCTGGAAGGGTATTACAGGTGGCCCAATGAAGAGTCTGGACTTTTACCATCACTAGGCAGTCTCCAAATGTCACTCCAAATGTGATGTCAGTGGAGACCAAGGGGGAGACCACCCCTGGAGATCCCCCCACCCTCAGTCAGGTGTCAGTACAGGCAGACTGGGGAACTTCCATCTCACAGGAATGAAGCAGAGCTCCTCTCCTACTTCCACTGCTGGAGTGGAGCCAGAGAAAGCCATCTAAAACAGAAGGTTTACATAAGATCCAGAGTCTCAGCATAAAACAACAATATCCAGGTTTCAGGGAATTAAAAAAACACTCATCATACCAAGAATCAGGAGCATCTCCAACTAAATAAAAAATTATAATAAATATCAACACTGAGATAGCAAAGATGTTAGAATTTTCTAACAAAGATTTTAAGGCAGCTGTGATAAAAAAATGCTTCATGAGCAATTATGAGCACTCTTTAAACAAATGTAAAAATAGGAAGTCTTATCAAAGGAATAGAAAGTCTCAAGAAAGGAATAGAAAATATAAAGGAGAACCAAATGGACATTTTAGAACTGATAAATGTAATAACTGGAATTTAAAGCTTAGTGGATGGGCTCAAAAGCAGAATGAGGAATGAAGAAATCACTGCAGACCCCACAGACATCAACAGCGCAGTAAGGGAATAACTACAAGCAACTGTGCATGCATATATTAGATAACTTAGACAAAATGGACCACTTCTTTCAAACATACAAACTACTACAACTCACTCAAGGTGAAATAGATAATTTGAATAGCACTGTAGCTATTAAGGAAATTGAATTACAATTTAAAATAACTAAAAGAGATATTTCTATACCCTGAAGTTTTCACTGGAGAATTCTGTCAAATGTTTAAGGAAGAATTAATACCAATTCCACACAATCTTTTTCAGAAGATAGAAATGGAGAGAGAGAGAGAGAGAAAAAAAAAGAAATGGAGAGAAAAAGTCTCGATTTATTTTATGAAATTAGTATTACCCTGTTGCTTAAACCAAATACACTAAAAGAAGAGAAAATTATAGATAAATTTCTGTCATGAACATAGATTAAAAAAATCTTCACAAAATATTTGCACATAATTTTTGGCAACATGTAAAAAGAATTTTGTATCATATTCAAGGATTTCCAGGAATGCAATTCAATACTTGAAAATCAATCAACATAATCCACCAAGTTAACACGGTGCTAAAGAAGAAAAAGTCACGTGTTTATATAAATTGATACAGAAAAAGCATTTGACAAAATTCTATGCCTAGTCATTACTAAAAACTCTTAGAAAAGTAAGAATAGGGATCCCTGGGTGGCGCAGCGGTTTGGCGCCTGCCTTTGGCCCAGGACGCGATCCTGGAGACCCGGGATCGAATCCCACGTCAGGCTCCCGGTGCATGGAGCCTGCTTCTCCCTCCACCTGTGTCTCTGCCTCTCTTTCTCTCTCTGTGACTATCATAAATAAATTAAAAAAAAAAAAAAAGAAAAGTAAGAATAGAGGGGAATTTCCTCAACCTGATAATGAGCATCTACAAAAACCTACTGCTAAGTTTGTGCATAATGGTGGAAGACTGAATGCTTTCCCCATAAGATCAGGAACAGTCTAAGATGTCTCCTTTCACCACTTGTACTCAATGCTGGAAGTGCTAGCCAGGGTTATAAGGTAAGAAAAAGAATTAAAAGGCATATAGAATGAAAAAGAACTAAAGCTGTCTCTGTATATGATATTGTTTATGTAAACTTTTCCAAGGAATCTATAAAAAACACCTAAAACACCTAGAACTAGTAAGCAAGTTCAGCAAGGTTGCAGGATACAAGCTCAACACGTAAGAATCAATTGCATTTCAGTATATTAGCAATGATTACATGGACACCAAAATAAAAAATACAGTACTATTTACAAGTGCCCAAAAAATTTAGGTATGAATCAAAAAACAATTGCAAGACTTGTTTGTTATATGCTACACAATTCTGATGAAATAAAGAACTAAATAAAAGAAGAAATATATTTTGTTCATGGCAAATAAGCACATGGAAAGTTGTTTAGCTTGATTATTCTTTAGGGAAATGTAAGTTAAAATTATCATGAGCTATCCCCTATACATTTTCCAGAATGGCTAAAAAAAGAAAAAAGGTGACAGTACCAAATGCTGGCAAGCTTGTGGAGAAACTGCATTCCTCATATGCTGCTGGTGGGAATGTAAAATAGAATAGCCACTCTGGCCAACAGTTTGGCAGTTTCTCAAAAAAGTGAACCAGGCAACTACCATACATCCCAGTGACTGAGCTCCTGGGCATTCCTCCCAGAGAAATGAAGACTTATGTTCGCACAAATATCTGCACAGGAATACTTACAGCAGCTTGATTTGTAATCAACAAGTCAAGTCAACCCTGGAAACAACCCAGACGTCCTTTCACAGCTTATGGGTCACAGACTGTGGTACCTCCACACCCGCAGGGGAATAGTATGCAGCAGTACAGCTGTACACAACACCCGGGTGAGTCCCCAGAATATCGCTGGGTGAAGAGAGTCCATCCCCAAAGCTTACATATATGATTCAATTTCTGTAACATTCTCATAATGACAATATTACAGGAATGGGGAACAGAGTGGTGGTTGCAAAATGTTGAAGAGAGGTGGGCATGGGAGAGGATGTGGCTAGGAAGGATGGCAGGTGGATTTGGCCGCACAGGGAACATTCTCGATCTTGACCATATCGATGTCAATATCGTGGTTTTGATATTGTCCTTCAAGTTTGCAGGATGCTACCCACCAAGGAGAGCTGGGTGAAGGATACATGGGATCTCTGTATTATTTCTTACAACTGCATGTGAATCTGCAGTTATCCTAAAATAAAAAATTCAAAAGATATTTTGAAGACAGGTTATGCAATAGCTTTACAAGTTCAGCATTAGTCTGTGTATTTAGTGAGCACCAAGGAAGGATATATTGACTCATCAGAAAGCTCTTAGTAGGCACTTCGTTCCCCATCAGTGTCAGGGATGGATGAGCATGGTGCCTTCATACTATCTGTATCTGAGAGAGAGTGGCAGGGGCTCGGGACGACTGTGAGAGTGAGCCTAATTCCACACCACTGAGTTTTTAATAAGCGCTTCAAAAGGTGGAAAAAAGGCCTTGGAGGAGACCAGCCAACCCTGCTGGCTGCCCGACCCATGCATGGCATGGAGACCATGGAGAGGGGATGACCACTGTGCAGCCAGTGGTGGGGTCACAGCATGAAGAATGCCAGCCTGGGGTCAGAATGGAGCCAGGCAGGAGCTGACACGGAGGCCCACACAGGGATGCGAGCCCCAGGGTAGGGGGGGCACCATCTGCAGCCTGCAGCCTTCAGTCATCTCAAGCTCAACATGAGTGTGAGTCACCTAGGATGGGCATGGTGACTGGGTCTCATAACAAAGGCACCACACTGGCCAGCGGGAGCCATCAGTTCAGGAACCCCCCACCGTCCCCAACCTGGAGCTGCGGCCCAAGTGTAAGGCTCCAGGATGACCACACAGCCATGAGTCTCAGAGCCTCTTGGGGCATCTGTGTGATCCTAGGCTCTGGGCAGAGGACAGAGCACCCCAGAGGAGACAAACGGAGGTTCATGCGGGCCTAGGAATATTCTTGGGGCACCCTGCCTGTTTCTGGCCACTGGGGGAGGGCTTAGAAAATTTGAAGGAGGATGACTTGGAAACATAGGGCTCCCTGCCACTGGGGACCAGGTCAGGGGCCCTCTTGTCTGGTTGCTGGGCAGTTGCACAGTCACCTGCAAAAGCAGGAGGGAACCCCACCCCCACCCCACTGCCTGCTCCACTCCAATCCAAAGTTTG
Source organism: Vulpes vulpes (assembly GCF_048418805.1). Lineage (NCBI taxonomy): Eukaryota > Metazoa > Chordata > Mammalia > Carnivora > Canidae > Vulpes > Vulpes vulpes. Next base: position 161,147,971 of record NC_132791.1, on the reverse strand, counting down.
GTTCTAATGTGGAGACTGATGATTACAGACTAACACAGACACACACACCCACGTGCTAACAGGGTGTGAGAGGCGTATGACTCACGCTGACAGGTTCCTGGGAGCCCAGGGCAGGGCTCTCAAGTGGAGAAAGGGGTCAGACCCCTCCTGATGTGGTACTGCCAGGAGTAAGAAAACATCTGGCTTCCCCTCTTGCCACCAGCAGGAGAGGAGCCACTGGGGCCACCGGCATTGTGACTGTCCAGTAGTCTGGGCAGCCAGTGGCTCTGTTCCTGAGCTCACCCCGCTGAGGCTTTGCACCTGCCAGGACACAGGTACCCACGCCTACTTCCTCTGTTCCCACAGCTCCTTCCCAACTGCTCTGCTGCCCCGGTCACCCCTTCAGAGCTTGGGAGGCCCTCTGTGGGGTGGGAGGGAGTGACAATGTGTCTTGAGAAGGGGCACTGGAGGCAGCCCCCAGGGCCAAGGCCTGGGTCTGGGACCCCATGGGCTCCCTGGGCAGGTCTGTCCCTGTGCTGGGCCCTCTGTAAGGGGAGCTTGCATTATCCTCAGAGGGGGAGCACTCAGGGAAGGACGGGAGAATGGAAAGGTGGAGTGACCAGAGGGATGAGTGAGGGGTGGCAAGGAAGTCCCTCCAAATTCTCCCTTCAGTGGCCAGAGCCATGCTTTTAGAGTTTTTCAGTGACTCCCTTGCACCTAAAAGAAGATTCCAAGAGTGCTTTCCTTCCCAGGCCCCAGGGGCCAACATCATCTGCCCTGACCACTGGGGTGCCCCCAACTTCCCAACCTCTGGCTGCAGTGGCCCCACCTGAGTCACACCCACTCAGGTGCTGCACATGGGCCCTGCCTCTACTGCAGTTCCACTCAGGAAACACCCAGGGGTGGGTGTGGTGTTGATCACAGTATCGTGTGTGCTAACTGGGGACCCTCTCTCTGTCCTCTAGCAGGGAATGGCTACAGGACTCAGACCCTGGATGCCCTGCCGTTTCTCACAATGATGTCATGGGAAAGCATGGTGGCAAAGATGCCATTGGAGGAAGGTAGTGGGGCCCTTAGCTGGCATTTGGCCAGTGGTGGGTGGGAGCAGGAACAGATGGGCAGGCAGGGGGTCTTGGTTGTGTGCAGGCCCGTGACCACTGTGCTGGGTTTTCCAGAGAGTGCCCCGGAAGGCAGGGCTTGGGTTCAAGGCTGCAGTAAACCTCATTTCCTCTCTCAGGATTGGATCTGCCCACCTTGAGACTGCAGAGAGCATGGATGTGGCCATGGGAGGACACGAGGGCAGAGCCCCATTGTCAGTGAGCCCAAGAGCAGCTCGGAGCAAGAGATTTCCTGGTGCGGGGAGAGGAGGGTGTGTGTGTGTGTGTGCATGTGGATATATGCACATATATGTGTATGTGTGCATGCAGGTACAGGTGCGTGTGCATGTGCCCATACATGAACCTATATGGGCACACAAGCACATGTGCATGTGCAGGTACATGCATGCATATATGCACCATGTGTGTGCCTGTGTGCATGCATCCTTGTGCGGGATCTCTACCTCACGGCCACTCATGTGGGTTGTGCCCTGCCAGCCCCCCTTTCTCGGGGAGGAACTGAGGGGGAGGGCAGGAGAAGAGGAGAGCGCTTTCTCCCCCACATAGTCATGGTACAGTCAGGAGAAAAGGCACTTTGCCAAACAGGAAGGAAAGTGTGAGCCCATTTTTAGAGAGCTCATTTTAGAAAAACATAGAAGTGAATGCTGGGGAGCGTTACTGGAAGGATGTAGAAAAACATGTCAAGTGGTGCATTTGCAGTTTGGGGATTTGGGGTAATTTTTATTCCCTTCTTTTGGCTTGTCTGCATTTTCTAAAATTTCTACAATAAACATCTATTACTTTGTAATAACAACCAAAAAGTTATTTTAACAGTTGGCCCGGAGCTGTGACAAGTGTTGGGATGAGCCGCCTCTGAGGTGCCACCGCGACGCGCTGTGTTCTCGCCTCTGCGGGGGCCCGGGGGCCGCGGGGGAGGCGGCGGAGATGATAACCGGCTTCCTCGAAGACTTCTCAGCTCCCACCTTCGCGCTGCCCAAGTGCCGGAGGAGAGTCTGTCTTTCTGGGCTGCGCAGGTTCCGCGGGCCCCTCCTGCCGGGCAGGTGCTCGGCAGGGCGCCCACCCCTGCTCCCGGGCCCCAGAGTGCGGCCGGGTGCTGGTTTCTGCCACGGGGTGAGCTTGTGCTCAGAGTTCTGCCTCCAGCTCCACAGCCTCCAGCCCCTTCGCCGTGTTCCTTGTCTCCTGGGACTCGGTGTCCTGGGTCGGGTGCCTGGGCTCCGACGTGGTGCTGGGGACTGTCATCCCTGAGCCTCCCAGCGCCTTGGCTCCATCATCTATAGGAAGGGGACACCGGTGCACCTGCTGCGCGGGACGTCTAGAGGAATGGCACTGCGACGGGAGCACGGAGCACAGTTCCCTGCACACAGTAAGCACTGCATAAGTGCTTGCTATTGTCGTTGTCCTTGTCATCTGTGCCATGGCCACATGGGCCCGCAGAATCCTGACTTCAGAGACATTCAGCCCCGAACCCCCAGAACCTGGGACTGGGGTGGGCTTCATGGCCACGCAACTGTTGTTGCAGACGGAATCAAGGCTGCTCGTGAGCTGACCTCACTATGGGGAGAGGAGCCTGCGTCACGCTGGTGGACCCAAAGTGATCACAGCGTCCTTGTAAATGGACGAGGGAGGCAGGGAGGCAGGGAGATAGGTGATGACAACAGAAGTGGGGTCCGAGGGGGCATAGGTGCTGGCCTTGGAGTTGGAGACAGGGGCCACGAGCGAGGGCCGTGGGCGGCCTCCGGAGGCTGGAAGGGCAGCTCCCCCAGAACCTCCAGAAGGAGGCAGCCCTGCCCATGCCGTGGCTTGAGCCCGGTGACACCAGGCTTCTGAACGACAGAGCTGCGAGAAAACGAGTTCCTGTGAAACCATGAACTCTGCACTGTGTATGGCAGCCACGGAAAGCCACCACAGGGGTGTCTCAGCTCTCTCAGTGAAGGAGGGGTGGGAGGAGGGACGAAGCCTCAGGTACCCGACATGCCTGCTCTCCTGCAGCCTGCGTTTGGAGCCTGTCACAGCCACCTGCATGCGGGCCCCTTGCCCACCACCTCTGTGTGCCTGGTTTTGGGGTCAGGAGAGGGAGGTTTGGCACTTGGGAGGGGCTGGCACCCTCAAGTTCCTGAAGTCTGTGGGGGCCTGCCGAGGCCTCTGAGCAGCAGGCCTGATTTGCAGAGCTCCTCTCTGTCACCCCTGCCTCTCCCTGGATGTCACCTTTGCAGGTGTTTCTTTGAGTTTAGAACTTCGGGGGAAGCCCGTTTCCGCTGGCTCAGAGTGCACAGTGTGCTGTACCCTTGACAAGTGGCTGCACACAACACGATGCCTCGAAATCTCCTTAAGTCTGGTCCTTGAAGCGTGCTTGAGGGGGAGACAGCTCAGGCACGCGGCTCTGATGAGTGTGTACTCTCTTGCCGTGAACGGGGAGAGGTTTGCAGCCACTCTCATTAAAAGCTCCTCTTTCTGTGTGAAATCCCAGCTTCAGAAAGTCCTGCCTAGGAAGTGGGAGGAGAGGGAAACCCTGGTGACCCAGCGTGGGCACTGGGGTTGCCCCCATCACCCCACCTGCACCTGCTTGGGCCTCCAGGAGCAGGGCAGCAGGACCAAGGGCTCGCCTGTGTCCCCCTCTTCTGGTTTGTCTGCTGGGACCCAGATGGCCTCATGAGTGCTGCAAAGAGGCCGCCTGAGTCCCCATTCCCAGCCATCCCCACATCCTCCTGCAGGGGACGTTGACCATTCTAGTAATAACCACCACTGGGTGCTTCCAGGGCCCAGCCCTGTTCTGAGCACGTCCTGTGTTAGAGGGTTTAGCTTCCCCAATTCTCAGTGAAGTAGGCACCATTATTGCTCACTATTTTACAGACAGGAAAACTGAGGCAGGGAGAGGTGACCTAATTTCCTCAAAGTCACACAGCCAAGAAAGTAGCAGAGCGAAGACATGAGTTGAGGCACCAGCACACCGAGCCCCCCTGCACCACTGATGTGACACGTGCCGGGCAGGAGGGGTCCAGAGTCTTGCTCTGCAGCCCCATCCACTGGAATAAGAGGCAGCTCCAGCATCAATTTTCTGCAAGGTTTAGGGCACAGCATTACTTTTGTGTTGAAAAGTGTAGCTATATGAGGGGTGGAAGGCAGAATGGGCCTGAACTTCAAAGCTCCAGCAGGAAACTCTGCATATGCGTTGGGTTTGGGGTGGCCACCTTGGGCAGGGGCCCCCCAGCAAATGCTCTGCGCTGCACAGTCAGGTTTCTCCACAGGTGGAACTGGGTACCGGAGCCCTGTGAGTGCAAGGTTCTTGGGGGTGAGGTGGGGTGTTTGGATGTTTGGCCCTTCTCACCTGCTCCTTGACATCTCCTGGGCCCAGCATGCTTTCCGGGGTCAGTCGGTATGTCAGACTGAAGTGTCCGGGAACAGGGGAGCTTTATGAATGAGAAGAGAAATGTTCTGTGAGAGCCTGCGGCTCATGCACCACAATTCCCACCAGGGCGATGTTTACTGTTCCGCTAAGTCACTTCTCCAGCAGACCCACACCTTTCTCGGCGGAGCGGCCGGTGTGGCCTCTGGACAGGCAAGCAGGGGCTTTGGGCTGTGGTCCTGTTCCCAAACAGGGCTCGTCTGCCCCTCATCCTCCCTGAGGATGTGCCCCACTGGCTTGTCACCCCTGAGACCCCGAGCAAGCTGGGCTGCTTCTCAGGGACTTGTGTATCTCCAAGGCCTCAGGTCAGAAGGGGGGTTTCTCATAAGCTCATCTGTGTAGTCCTGCTCGGCAAAGCAGGGATGGTAAACGTTCCAGGAGTCAGCATTTGCTCAATCCTTTCTCTCTCTGGGCCCCAGTCAATTCCCCTGTGAACTGGGGAGGGGATGAGGCCAGAGGTCCCTCGGGGTCGTTTCAAGTGCCCCACGGTGTAGCTTCACCAAACAACTGCCCCGCCGGGGGAGGTTGCCGGGACAGGGTCTCCAGGGGCAGGTCAGGGCTCAGGACCAGAACAGCGTGTCAGGATAGGGGTGGGCAGGACTCTGAGCCAGAGGCCTGGGTTTGCCTCCTGGCTGCTTTACCACAAACTGGGGAAAGTGAGTCCATTCCTTTTGCTTTGCTTTCTTGGATTGCAAAATGAGAGTACTGGTAGTTCCTACCTCAGGGGTTGGTGTGTGGTTAAATGCCATATTTAATCTTAACAGGAACTTTGCAACCACTTTAGCTATTCTTTTCCATTAGTCTGATTTGAGCTTTTATCCAAACCCTTAATTTCTCTTCACTGTGTCTGGGTATCTTTCAGGGCCCTGAGTGCCGGCTGTCCTGGCAGCAGATCAAAGATGTCATCCCTGGGGACAAGGGACATGGCCATCTGTATTCAGACAGCTGCTGTGTTAGTGCCAGAGGGGTGGATGTCACTTTCTGATTCAGACCCAGAGGACCCGAGGCACGGAGGGATCAGACTGTAGATAGAGCCGACATTTCCTGAGTGCCCGGTGCCCTGGTGCTGGGCTGGGGATGTCAGCATGGGGCTCTGAGTTAATTCACCTCCAGGAAGCAAGCTGTACTCTAAGTCAACCTCTTGTGCTAAGCCGGTGCCTTGATTTCTACCCTTAGTTTCTGACACTGCTGCCTGCTTCCTCCGGCACTACACTGTGGTGCCCCCACTTGGGTCTTTTCTCCAGCACTTTGCTATCAGTGAGCCATCCGGTCTACCAGCCGTGTGGCCCATAGGGTCCAGAGCCTTTTTGTTTTTGTACCTCCCCTGCCTCAGGGAGGATACTCAGGGCCTGGGGAGGAGACGGGGCCCCTAGCCTCGTGGCCTCATGCCAACAGTGGTGGGGTCTGGGCTCAGGCCAGCAGGTGTTTCTGTGCATGTGGCCAGCAGGTGACAAAGGGGGGAGCTCTTGTCCCTGGAATGGAGGCGGCGAACAAGTATTTCTAATTCGAATGCTTGTTCTACCCAAAAGGCTCTTTAAGGAGCTGATTTGTGGGGAAAGAAAAGTGGAATTTGCACAGAATTTGCAAATATTCATGCTCCTTCAGCTCTGAGAGCTTTCTTTCTTAATAACAGAAACTTGTTGCCACTGTAGGAGTGACACACACTGAATCTGAGGCTTTATTTAGAATAATTCCAGATAAACAGTTCTGTGACCCTGGTAAGTGCCTGTGCTTGAAGCTTCTCAACTTGCTCTGATTTTGAAAAATTTCTTCCCAGCCTGGGTTGATGTAGATGCCCATGGGAACGTCTGCCTCCCGCTGTGCCGGTCCTCAGCCTCTGCTGACCTGGGGATCACCTTGAGGCAGGAGGTGAGATGGCATTCCTGCCTAAAGTTTTAAGTGTTATGGGTCCAGGGCTGAGACAAGTTTTCGGGATTCTTTTCATTCACCTCGGGCTCCCCTCCCAGAATGAAGGCTGGGGGCAGTGGCATCTTCAGAGGACATCTGGGTGGGTGGCTGGTTATTCTATTTGTCAGAGTTTCTACTGCATTTGGCCAGTTCCAGAAACCCTGATCTGGTCATTGGTGTTAGTTTGCTAGGATTGTTGTAACAAAGCACCACAGACCGCATGGCTTAAACAGCAGATATTTTGTCCCCCAGTTCTGGAGAAGTCTGAGATTAAGATGGCAGCAGGGTGGGTTCCTTCTGGGGGCTGTGAAGAATCTGCTCCGAGGCTCTCCCCCATGTGTCTCTATGCCAGAATTTTCCCTCTTTATAAGGACACCAGTCATGTTCGATTGGGGCTCATGCTCATGAATTCACCTTAACCCTCTGCAGAGACTCTTTCTCCAAAAAAGATCATCTTCCCAGGCATTCAGGTTAGGATCTCAACACCTTTGGGGTGGGGTGGGGGACATGCAATTCACTCCATAACATTGTCTTTTTGGACGGAGCTCTTGTCTCTGGCAGGGAAAATATGGCAAGCATTTTTGGGGCAAACCTGCTTTCTAAATGATGCTTGTACAGGAGATTCTGTCAAGTTCTGTCAAAGGAGGCCTTTGTGCTAACTGCTACTTCTGTTCTAAAGACAGAAGAAGGGGCTCTTCTCAGAGTAAAGAGGATTGGGAGCCAGAAGCCACAGGCAAAAAGCAGGTCCTCAGAAGCAGAGAAATGAACACGAGATGTGGCATCACAGGGCCTGGGTTCAAATCCCAGCTTTGCTGCTTACCTGCTGTGTGACTCTGGAAAACTTATGGAACCTCTCTGAGCCCTTTCCCCAATCTATGAAGTAAGGCTAATGGAAGTACTTGCTTCATGGAGTTGTTTTGAGGCCAGATGAGAAGATGTTAGCAAAGTGCCCAGCACCGTACCTGATGCCGACCAGATCCAGATGCTGAATCTTGGGGGGGGGGGGGGGGGGTCTCACCTCACCAGATCTGGCTGTTGGGTCTTGGGGGGACTGCATTTTCAGCATCATTGTCTTCTGTGTCCTTGCAGCACACAGTGACCCAGGCAAGCCTCACTCCTAACCACCCTGGGCCCCCTTGGGAACAGCACAGCCACTTGTCAAGGAGCCTAGGATCTTGGTTCTGGGCTGACCCATTCTGAGGGGGGAGCCTCCGCTTTCTTGGGGCTCTGGTATCAGGAGACCCAGACGGGGGTGGGGGATGGGCCAAGATGTGAATGCCTCCTCCTCCCAAAATGTATATGTTGAATCCTAACCCCCAGTGTGATGGTGTTAGGAGGAGGGGCCTTCGGGAGCTGATCCATCATGAGGGTGGAGTCCTCAGATTGGGTTCTGTGCCCTTATAAAGGGGACCCCACGGGGCGCCCTCACCCTTTCCACCACTGAGGACACGGCGAGAAGGGCTGGCTCTGAACCAGGAGGCAGGACCTCACCAGAGGCTGGATCAGCTGGCGCCTTGAGCTTGGGCTTCCAATCTCCAGAACCATGGGGGAGAAACTTCTGCTATTTATAAGCCTCCTAGCTTATTGTTATAGCAGCTGGACTGGACTGACACAGGGTAGGCACCTCGAGGGGAGTCTGTGATGAGGCCCGGGAGCCCACAGCCACCTTGTGGGTCACATGGGGAGGGGGAACTCTCTTGTTTGCTTCCCAGCCTCCAGGGGCAGGTGGAGCTTCCGTGGGCTCCTATGGGGTGGGGTGGGGGAGCTCAGCCCTGCGCAGAGTCAACCTCAGGAGTCAGGGCTCACGGTTGACTTGGGTGGCCTGCTGCCACCCCAGGGGATGCCCATGTCCCCCTCCCAGCTCAGGGGCTGGGGTTGTGGCAGAAGAAACGTGGGGTTACTCTTCCCTTAGGCAAAACTACTCTGGGAGCACCCCTTAGTCCCTGATTCCCCCAGTCTCCGACCTGGAGAACAGCAGGAGGATTAGTTGTGCTTTTCTGGAACTGGAGTTTTAGCAACTATGAAGCAAGCCCACCCAACAGCTCAGGAGATGTTGGATGGATGGATGGTGGGTGGGTGGATGGGTGGATGGAAGGAATACCGTTGGGGAAGAATCGCCTTCCCAGAAGAAAGGGCCCAAGCCAGGCTCCTCTTCCCAGTCTCCTTGCCCTGGTTGTGGGCCTCAGGGGCAGAGGCCCCTGTGCTCTCATGCAGGGGAGGCGTTGAGCTCCTCACCTGCTGCCAAAGACGTGGCTGCCCAGGGCCCCTGATATGGAGAACTGGAGAAGCTGAGAGTTTTCAGAGTTAGGGGCTCAGAGTTGAAAACAAGTTGCCTGTCCAGCCCTCAGCCCCAACCATGGCTGCTCGCAGGTGGTTGGTACCCAGCCTCTGCAGGGCCGTGCGAGCCCTGGGGTCCCCTGGGTGGGCCTCCAGCTGGGAAGAGCCCGGCCCTCCCTGCCTAGCTGAGTGGGTGGGCTGGTGGTCAGGAAGTCTGAGGGTGTCACTGCCACCTTCCACCTCCAGCAGGGTAACCATGGTGCCCTGGCCTAGATCCCAGGGGGGAGCGGTCCCCGGGGGGCTGGAGCAGCCATCCTTCTCAACAGGAGCTAGAGTCGGGGACGTTAGAGGGCTGCCCACCTGCTCCCTTCCTGCAGCCACACATGGGATTGCATCTGGGAAGAAACCCCTTTCCTGCTTCTCTGCTAGCTCTCTGCTGGGGCTCTGCAACAAAAGAAGAGAGAAACATGCAAATTTATTTAATATGTTTTATGGGACACGGGAGCCTTCGTAAGGAAATGAAGAGCCAAGGAAACGATCAAACCTGAGTGTCTGTGGTAGGTTTGATGAAGAGTGGCGAGTGGTGGAAAGCCTTTGGGAAGAAGTGTGTGAGCTCAGGGTGGTGACCTGGGGGGTCTGGCAGGGTCAGCTCCTCCCTCTACCCCTCCTCTCACAGGTAAGGATGCTCCTTTTCTCCCCAAGTGAGGAGGGCACCTGTCCCAGGAGGGTCGGTGACAGTCTTGCTTCCAGAACAGGCCAGAGAGTCCTTCCTGCCTCTACCATTCTCTAGTTCCTTCAGTTCAAATACTCAATATGCTAAGGCCCGATGTTTTAAGGGGGCACGTCCTGAACCCTGTCACTCTGAAGCCTCCTTTCTCTTTGAGAAAAAGGGAAGCTCAGTCTTAGTCACCACACAGGGGGGCTTCAGAGCCGTTTGGAACAGTCTAGTTCTTGTCTGGGCCCAGCCGACTGGCAGGGCTGTTTGGGAAGAGGTGCTCTTGGGTGTCTGGGGTCGGGGGAGGCCTGTCTGTCCACTCAGGCAGGTGGACAGACAAGCAGAGGGTGGCGTCCAAGGCACATCAGGCCCACTTATGGCCCAAGTGGACGTCTGCTGGGCTGGCTGCAGTGCTGTGGGGGAAGGCGTTGCCGAGTGGGCCCCTCTAGGTGCAGCGTCCGGGCTGGAGGAAGAATCTGGAATGTGCAGAGTTGTATGATCTGGGCTCTGTGTCTGAAGGGGAATTTAACCTGGACCTGGGGGTGCAGCCACACCCCAGAAAGTGAAGGGCTGCGCCCAGCATCAGGCCCAAGCAAAGCTCAGCAGCCGGCGGGGGTGGAGGCACAGTGGTGGCGGGTGCTCAGGTGAGATGCACTCTGTGGTCACCTCCAGGGCACCCGTTACCCTGAGTGTCTCCCCTTCTCTCCCCCTCTCTGTCTCTGTCTCTGTCTCTCTGCCTCCCTTTCACTTTCTCTGTCGTGTGCTGAAAAGCAGCCCCAATCCCCTGTGGAACTGTTCACTGCCTCCCCTCCTTACCTGTGTGCCGGGCCCCAGGCCCTAGGAAGGCAGGGATCTGCCCTCGGCTGTTCACTGCTCCTTCCGACGCACACACTTGACATCCAGCGGGTGCTCCACGCAACCTCAGGGAGCGCTGTACGTGCCTGGCTGCTGCACGCTATGCCTGAGGGGACCTCGTAGCTCTGGCTGGTCTCCTTATCCAGGTGTGGGTGAGGCCTCGGTCCCATTTGTGTCTCCTGCTGTCCCTGGAGTCTGCTCCAGGCCTGGCGGGAATCTGAGGCTGCAGGAGGGGCTCAGATGGCAGGAGGTCCTGCGGGGTCCTCCTCGGGTCCTGTCCCAAGGGGGGGCTCTGTGGCAGCTTCCCGTTTCTGCTGGTGCCCCCTTCCCTCCTGGAGGGACCCAGATGGAGGGGTGGATGCACCAGGGCCCCGCTCCCTGGCAGAAGTCAGAGGCCCGGGGGTGGGGCTGAGTTTACATCGGGGTGCAGCTGCTTCAAACTCAAATTGCTGTGGCTCCCAGCGTCTCCTCTGTTAGGTGGGGCCAAGCATAATAATAGTAATCATCATACTCAGACTCCTCAGCTCATCTAGATTTAGTGGAGGATGAGGTGCCATGGTGCTAAGTCCCAGGGATGTTACCGACACTCAGTAAATGGCAGTTATTATTGCTACGATTATGGCTCTTGTTAGGTTTGGGGGGCACAGCAGGAGCCTGAGTGTCGGTGGCTGATGACCATGAACCCTGGGAACTGGTGGATCAGCCTGGCTCGCAGCAGGCAGATGCCTCGGATGCTGCGCATCTGACTGCTGTCCTGGAGCTGGCCAGGCTCCCCCCGTGGGGGCCAACCCTTTGGATCTGGACTCTGAGCTTGTGGTCTCCATGGTGGTGGGGACTTTCTGGTGTTCTGGGGGACACAGCGGCCTACTTTGGAGACTTTGTGTCCGAGCTTTGGTGTTTCGGCTGGGGAGGACTAGCCACTGCCTTTTCTGGGGTGACCCAGCCCCTGGGGGCCAGCTGTGGGGCACCTGCTGACAGCCCCTGCCGCCTGCACAGTGCTCCAGGGCCGCCCATCAGGGACTCAAGCGAGCTGTGGCCAGGCCCCCTCCCACCTTCCTAGGTCTGCACTCCTTTGAAGGTTTGTAACAGGCTTCCAAAGGATTCAGCAGCTAGCGTGGTGGTGCCTGCCGTCGGGGCCTCCATCCTGCCTGCGTACTGTCCCATCATGCAGCCCCGGAGCCCACAGCGGATCTTTTCAAGGACCTCCCACCCACCTGTGCTCTCTAGCTGGCTCCCTCTGACCTTGGGAGACTGTCCTCTTTTATCCAGACCCACTCCAGAGCCCCAGGATCCCTCAGGATGAAGAGTATGTCCCTGGGTCCAGAGGAAGGAGTCCAAAGCCTGGGGGGCCAGCAGGAGTGCCGGGGATCACACTGCCAGCGCAGAAGCCAAGCAGGTGTGCTGGGTGGGGCCGAGGCCAGGCCAGCCCCTGGGTGGGGAAGGAGATTTACCCTTGAGGGGAGGAAGGAGTCCCGGAGGAACCTGGAGGAGGGGCTGCCCACGGACCCTGAGCAGCAGGAGGGACTGCTCAGAGGCCCCATGTGGGCCCTGTGCCACATGCTGCACGTGAGCAGCGCTTCGGGGTCCGTGAGGAGGAGCTGCTGTCGATCCCGGTTAGTGGATGGGGAAATGGAAGGTCGGAGGGAGGTGACATGGCCAAAGTCACAATTAGCAGACTGCAGGGCCAGGTGCCTACCCGGCTGCTCTGATTCCTAGGTCTGTTTCCTTCCCTCCGCCTCCCCCCTCACTGCCTCCCTCCATTGGTCTCCTGGAGCACGGGTCCTCCCTGGAGAGGAGGCTCTGCCTTGGGACTTCTTGGGCTGCTGGGAGGTCTGAGCCTTAGAGCTATTTGCCCTATCCCCACGGGCTCTGCTGCCCTCTGAGTTGCACACAGCCCGTGGGAGGAGACCAGTCAGCCCTTCCTGACTTCTCTGTTAGGGACGTGACAAGGGGCCAAGGAAGCCCATGGTCCCACCCACCTGTCTGGGTGACTGAGTGCTGCCCGCCCCCGCCACCCACCACCTCCACCGAAGGCAGGCCTGCAGGGGTGGGAGTGGCTCTGGTTCCGTCCTTCTGGCTCAGGGGCGGGAACCCACAGTATCTCTGGTCTCCCCAGGGCTTGTGCTGGGGTGACCCTGCTGTGCTCCCCGAGCCTTACAGGAGACCAGAGCTCCCAGCTCTCTGCAGCAGGGGCCTGGGTCCTGGGAGACAGGGTGTGGGCCTCTGGCCCCGCACCAGCTCCCCCACCCCTAGCTCCCTGATGGACTCACGGCCTTCCCTGTTGTGGCTTCCAGAGGGACGCTGGCTGCTCTGCACGCTGCTCCCTCACTGTTTGAACCGTGAGTCCTCCTATTTGCAATAACAGTGACTTGCATATTTGAGTAGTTCAGGAAGGGGAAATTCAATAAGATGCCAACTGAGTAAATGCCACTCGCTTTAAAAAAGTAATTTAAATTGCCAGGTGGATAAACGTTTAGGTGAAAGTACTGTTCTGGTGCTGGTCGTCATGGCGGGGCCTGTGTGCTCCTGCCCGTGGGCCTCAGCCTCCCCACGGGGGGTGGTGGCAGAGAACGCCTGGGCGCTCGCCGGCCTCTCCCGCCTGCTTCTCCTGCCCGCGGCCAGAGGTGCTGGGTGCTGGCTAGGCTGCTCCTCTCGACGGCTCCGGGACCTTCCCTCTTCAGGGTGTGGGAGGCAGCCCGCGGCTCCATGCAGTGCCCCACGGCTGCCACCAGGGGTCACCAGGCCCAAGGGCTGGAGGGTGGACGCGGGTGGCCCGGAGCCGAGCAGGACAGGACAGCCAGGGCAGGCAGTCGCGGCAGCCTGGATGCAAGCATTGGTAGGTATGGGGAGGCCAACCCGGCCAGCCCCTCAGGCCAGCTGAGCTGTGGGCTTTAGCACCTGGGGTGCCCTGGCGTACCAGCTGCCCTGCAAGGGCTGGAGGCTCTGGGGCCCTACACTGGTGGCTTTGGGGAGCCATGAGGCCCACGCTGCACTTGAGAGCTGGTGGCCTTTGGAGTCATTCTGGCTGGTTCTAAACCTGGGTGCAGATGGCCGCCTCCTTAACCTCGTTGAGCCTCAGTGTCTCCATCTGTAAAATGGGAAAGTGATTGAAGGGTTACTGGAGGGGTCAAGGAAATAATGTGTGCGAGGGCTTGGCACAGGCCTGGTGTGGGAGTGTCACTCAGCAGATGGCAACGACACTTACCGTTCCTGTCGGGGGTGTTTTCAGGGGGACCATCCTTCCCGTTGTTGACTCCTCCAAGACGCTCTGTGGCTCCTGCTGGTTCTTAATGTCCCTAATCTCCTGTTGATTATTCCTGGGGTTTCAGCCAAATAAGCACTTCCAATTAAAGCTCCTGCCACCGCTCCAAGTTGAGTTGCCATGGCAACGGGAGTGGGGATTTTACTTCTTCCCTGGAATGTACACATGTGCATGAGTCTTTGTGTGGGTCTCCGCTCATGTGTCTGGCTGTTATCAGAGCTCACCCCCTGTGGGGCCCGGGGCTGGCAGGTGGAGGATAGAAGGAGGCCGAAGACCCTTCTTCCCACGAGCTTCCTGGCAGCCCAGGAAAAGCTTGGCCCCAGAGCTCCCGAGGCCAGCGTGGGAGAAAATCGTGGGTTTCTACGTGTTCCCTGCAAACGTGGCCTCAACGCCCCTGTCCAGCCTGGCTGCTGGGATGAAGCCATCCTGCCTGAGGCTGGAGCATCACACGTGTGAGTGCGAGTCTGCTCGTGTGTCTCTGTCTCTCTCTCTGTGTCTCGAGCTGGTCAGTGGAGCTGGATCTCAGACAGAGACAGAATTCTGAACTCCGCTCAGGCCCGGGCTGATGGAGGTCCAGGGAGGCACCGAGCTGGAAGCAGAGCTGAGAGGCCTGAGCTGACCTCTGGGTTCTCTGAATTCCAGATGCATTCAGTGTCGGTCTTACCCTTCGGCACTGGAGGTTCCTGGAAAAGAGGATGTCCGCTTCATTTGTGGATCGGCTGGGACTCTTTCAGTGGAGAGCATCTAAGCGGTTTGTGCAAAATAAAATAAATGAAAGGAGAAAAAGAAAGAACGTGTATGCACACAGAGACAAGACATAGACACACACACACACACACACACACACACACACACATGGCCCAGGGAATGGGAGCCCCGGCTTGTCTAGCTCCCTGCACACCTGGATCTGAGGCTCCAATGAGCGTGGGGCTCTGAGCGTCCCAGGCCTCAGCTCTGCCTGTCTTGTGGGAGCCTCCCTCCGTGGGGTGGAAACACTTTCCACCCAGATGCTCAGTGCATGGAGGGGGGTGGGTGAGAGAGCTTCTCCCTGACTGTCGAGAAAGCAGATCTCATGGAGGGATCCGATATGCCCGTCCCCACCTGCCTACTCTGGACGCTGAGGGAAGAATGTGCTGAGCTGGAGGCTGGGCCTCAGGCTGCGGCCACGTGGGAGGAAGTGGGGTCGGGAAGCAGCTGGAGTCTCTCTCGGAAGACCTTTATTCCCGCCTCGGCTCCTCAGTCCAGACAGGGTAGTTGCCCCACTGGGCGGGCTGTGCTCCTCCCAGGCTGCAGCCTACTTCCTGATGTGCTGGGTGCTGCTTGGGTCCCGAGGAGGAGGAGGAGGGTCCCCCCGGGGGCAGAAAAGCACAGTGGTGGCTTCTGGGCTCCCTCTTTGGGCACCTTATGTGTGCTCCGTGCCTCACCTGCAGACCCATGTGCTAACGCCCGTGTGAGGCTTCCGACCCATCCCATGGCTGTTTCAAAGACCAGTGCTCGTGGGATATTTTCTCTTAAACTCTGGGAAATTTGCCGTAAGCTTCTTCATGGTGCCTGTTGACTTTGAAAACAATGAGGCTGGTTTTCTGAATGAACCAGGGATTCACTGAGTCAGGGGTTTGACAGGCGGGACAGGGATGTGGACCAAATTCCCGATAGCTTCTCTCCTCTGCATAGAGAATCATTCCAGCTTTTTGGGATGATTGAGAAAATAGTCGCTCACATCATTTTTGGGGTGGATGGTCCGAGTGAGAAACCTGGTTGGGAACTGGTTCAGAAAACTGGTTGGGAACCGATAAGTACCGTCTGGGGTTCTCCTTAAGCAGCTCTCAAGTGCTTTCCCACCGTTAGGGATCTTCTGAATCTCTGTCTGGTGGAGCACCCCATAGAAATGTCTTAGCATCCCTGGAGTCTTTTTGGGTCCCTGCTGGCACCACCACCCTCACTGTGGATGGAATCCCAGGCCTTCCTTGCTTTGTTTTAGAACTATCACCCCTGAGCCTCCAGCAGGGCTGGTGACAGGCGGGCGTGTCCCTGACAGGTGTCTGCTCTGTGTCTAATTCATTTCCTATTGGGAAATGAACACGCCCCCTCTGTCTTTGTAAATGGGAGACTCAACCACGTCCCCCGGCCGCCTATGGTCATCCTAGTTTCCCGTCTCAGGTCTGTCCGGGACAGACTGGATCACTATCTCTGTCCTACTCACCCAAGGCAGCAGAGCCTCTCGAAGCTCCCCTGCAGCGTCCCTCCCACCATTGTGTCACACTGGATTGTCGCCACCAATTTCCCTGTCGTTCCAACGAGTTTGAATCTTCCCATCTTCACTAAATATCCCCAGGTCCTCACAGAGTTGGGCAGGGAGACCCATACAGTGTCTGTTTGCCGAACAAGTAAACAGATGAACTTCAGGAAAGGCCTTGATAGAACTTCAGAACTGCCCACCTTCCCCCCACCTGGTGGCCTCATGTCTTTTTCTCCTGTGACACAAGCTGGTTAGTTGATGTGAAATACCCAGGTTGTTCATTTGTGTTCTTATTGTCTAGAAGCCAGCTGAGGGGAGTAAGGTCCCTTTCTAAGTCTGCCCTTTGGCTCTCCAGATACCTGGGGGCTAAACACGTGTGTAGGGGGGCATGGGGGCCGCCCCAGAGTGCTTAGGGCTCAATGGGGGTGGCTGGGGCATCGGTACGGTTATCTCCAAACTGGCTAGATGCTACTAAACTCTTTCTTTTCCTCCTGGGCATTCAGCTCCAAGACATTTCCCTGCCTCTCATGAGGCCAGGGCGGCAGTGAGCGGGGTGGGGTGGGGTGGGGTGGATGGAAGAGGCAAGAGCAGCCCTTCCCGTCCTGACCCATGATGCCCTCCCCGGATGTCTTTTAGTCCTTCTCTGAAATTAACATTACAAAATGAAGATCCAAGTGCCCCAAATGCCTCAAATGTATACCTTGGGGGCACACCTGGGTTTCTTTTAAAAGCTAATCTTCTCCGTCACATCATCTATCCATTAAAAGATTGGATCCCTTCTCTCTGGTCCATCTTTCCATTTATGGATTTGCCTTTAGTTCTGTTCTCACTCTTGTTTTTGTTATCACTCTTTCATTCACCTCTCATCCCTGCATCCCTCCTCCCTCCCCCTACTGTGCATCTATGTATTCATCTATCCACGCATCTATCTGTGTATCCATCCATCCATCCATCCATCCATCCATCCATCCATCCCTAAACTATGCATCTATATATCCATCCATCCATTGTCAAATAGTTTTGCTAGAAGTCAAAGCATGTGCTTGCTTTGGCCAATGAAATATGAGCAGAAGTGATGTGTGTCACCGCTGGGCAGAGGTTGAGAGGTGGTTCCTATTTTGCCACATTCCTTTCCCTCCATCACAGATGCCAACAACATTCTAGGTGTTTCCTGCCTGATCAGCATGGGTCCTGGAGCGAGAAACAGGACAACGTGCAGACCACTCTTTCCTCCAGCTTGACAACCAAACTGCTCTGGACATGTGGCAGGAGAAAGAATCAAGACTTTGTTATAAACCATTACTTCTGTTGTTGTTTTTTCTGTAGCATACCCTGGCCCAGGCTGGCTGATAGATACAAAGTGACAGATTGTTTTCCAGATGGTTATGCCAATTTACATGCCCGTCCTCAGTGATGGAGAGTGCCTGTCTTACTCTGTCCTCACTGCCTGGAGTAGCATCATTGGAATATATTTTTAAAAATCTGATCAATTTGAAAGGTGAGGAGAAATCTTATTTTAATTTCCATTTCTTCGATTGGCAGGCAGGTGGATCCTATGGGTAGTGGTCATTTGCTTTTCTCTGCCCTGAAAGTGATGGATAAGACGGTGAGGAGTTCAGTTTAGCCCTACCTGGAAGAAATCGGGGGCGAGGATGCAAAGTGCTGGGAAGGACGTTCCTATAGAGGGTGAAACTCCTGCGGGAAGTTCTCTCCGGGGGAAGAGCAGGTTTATGAGTAGTGCAGGGGCTGGAGTTGGGGGGCAGGTGGAGGGCAGAGTGGCTCGTGGAGCCTTGGAGACCCCTGGCTGTCTCCTCTGCAGCCTGCAGCTCACGCCTGCCTCTTCCTGGTCTCTGAGTCTGTGGGTGGGCGGCGAGACCTAGGGGGGCCCCACGCGGCCCTGCTCTGGCTCTGCCTCCTGACAGCTCCACCAAGGGCCTGGATGCCAGCACAGGGCCGTCCATCCCAGCAGCTCATTATCCCCCAGCTTATGTAAGCCGTCGCCAGGTTGCGTCTCTGGTCCAGGTCTTTAAAAGAAAGCTGCTTACATAACTGTTTCGACAGCACATTTGAATTAATTTCCAACATTACCTTTGCTTTAGAATGAAGCCACCGGAGACCAGTGGGAAGCGGGGGGTGGGCTCCAGGGAGATCATTCCCCCTCCCACCCCGCCTCTGCCCCCAGCCCCTGCCCCCAGCCTGGCTAATGCTGGGGACTCCGGGAATGCTGCTAAGTGGCAGAGGTTTGGAAGAGGATTCCAAATTTCCCTCCGCCTTTGTGCCATGATAAATTATTCAGGTAAATTGCTTCAGCCTGTGGAAAGAGCCAGATCACGAAAAGGCCTTCAGCCACGAGGTTGATAGAAACAGAGGAGATGCTGCTGGGCTGTGAAGGAGCAGGAGACGGGAAGCCAGTTACTCCTTAAAGGAGGAGGGTGGGTGCCAGCAGGGGGGTGGTCATGTGCGACAGAGACCTGGCTGTCAGGGCGGTGGCTGCTCTCCTGGAGGTCAGCTGGGTGTCAGAGACAGTCTCCCTTCAGGAGGGTCTCTCCCCAGCAGGACACCGAGTGGGAGGGAGGGAGGGAGCACCGGCAGGGCTGCATGGCTAGTGGGAGGATGCCTGGCCACCTCCTCAGTACTGAGTCACACCTGCCCACTCATGTGCCCTCGAGCCCACAGGTATTACTTCTCTGACCTGACACGACTGGGGTCCTTCCTAGAGGCCTGGGAGGGACCTGAGAGCTAGGAGTCCTCACAGTGCCCTGGGGAGTGTGGGGGCCGGCTACTGACCCCCAGCATCTGCCTGGGACACTCCAGCCTGCAGGGAGCTGAAGCCTGGGCAGTGCACACCCAGAGGCAGAGCGACATCTCTGGGGGCCTCCGGGGGCCTCCATGGCCAGAGCTGACCCAGGGCCTCACTAGCTCTCTGGAGGGTGATAAGTACCGTCTGGGGTTCTCCTTAAGCAGAGACGCAGGTTCAGGCTCTGCAGGGGAGCGGCCTGCTGGCAGGTGCTACTTATATCTCCAAAGCTACAGAGACTCTGTACTGGAGTTCTGGAGACTCTCTCCATCCCATTTCACTGGTGGGGGCTTCTAATTGCTGTTACCCAGGAGAATCCTCCAGAAAGCCCAGCCTTTGGGAAGTGTCCGAGCCGCCAAAGGACCTTCAACACTCCCCTTCAGCTGACTACACGCATCTTCTCCAGGTGTGAGAGCCCCGGGCAGAGACAGAGACGAGTGAAATGCCTGGTGTGGGGGGTTGAGGATCACGAGCTCCATCCCAGAGACCAGAGGAGAAGTGGGGGCAGCAGAATGGAGAGGTCAGGGGAAGCCACACTTGGAGCTGACAGAGACCGAAGATGCGAACCACAGGGAGTTGCAGGAGCCTGTAGGTTTCTGGGGGAGGGCGCCGGATGCCACCCTGGGCATGAGAATGGCTCTGGGACCCAGTTATGCAGGCTGGTGGCCAAAGCACACAAGGGTCCTGGAAACCCCCTCCCCAGCTGGAGGACAGCACGGCAGACAGGGCCAGCACGGTCCGCACCGCTCTGCAAGGACAGAGGCAGGAAGGAGTCTGGCAGTTTGCTTTTTCAAAAAATATCTCCTAAAACCCTGAACCAAACCCATCGGAAAGCCTTTCAGTGGAAGCTCAACTCCTAGATAAACATGTTTTCGGCAAACCGGGTGGTGTCCTGGGAGACACACTGGGGTGCTGTCTGTGCTCACTGGCAGTGCCGGGCTACTCTGGCTTGGGGCTGAGGAGGTGGCGGGGGGCAGGGGCTGTATCTTCCCGCAGAAGGTCCCACAGCTCTCTGCCTGGGAACTTTGTTCTCCCTTTAATTATTCAGCATGTGCACCGTGTGGGGTGCGGCCTCGTGTGCAGGGAGTGGACGTGACCGGCCTTTGACGCCAGCAGCAAAGCTTCCTAAGGTTGTGTGACGGCCGCGATGCTGGGGCAGAATGTGGCCTCTGCAGCCGGCAGCCCGCCTAGACACGGCTCCTGGAGGGTGCTTTCATTCTGCAGCACGAGGCCCTCCCCGGGTCGGGGTGGCCAGAGTGGCTGGGCGCTGGAGGGGTGCGCGGGCATCCTCAGCCCCATGGGGAGCCAGGAGAGCTTGTAGCATTGTCCTGCCTCCCCCACCTCCTCCAGGCTGGCTCCCGGACAAGATACCTTGGTCCTCAGAGCCTGTTTCGTTCCTCACCAAGGGTTTACTAACAGCCCACGTGTGCTGGGCACTCTGTGCGTGCATCCTTTTGGGCAGTGACATGGGCAGTCCCGGGGCCGGTGGCTGTCTCCAGCCGGCGCATCATCTGGAGCCCTGTACCTGCAAGCTGTCACTCATGCTGCAGAGTGCCACGTCCACCGGTTCCTCCAGTCACCTCCTCACTGATTTCCTGACTGTCCACCACAGGCAGCCTGGCGCCAGGCTCCGAGGGCTCTGGGGAGTCTGACTAGTGGGCCTGGCAAGACTGAGTGGCTTCAGGGTGGCACTTTCTAGGGCTCTGGGATTTGGCTGAAGAACCCTAGTCTCCATCCTCAGGAGCACCCCACTGTGACTCCCTGTCTCTCCTTCCTCCCTCTTTCTCTGTCTCTCTCACTCTCCCCTCCCTTTCTCCAATAATTTTTGAGCACCTCCTAATGTGCTGGGTGCTCTTCTGGGCAGGGGGATCCAGCAGATAATAGAGTAAAACAAAGCCCCCTCTGTCCTTGCTACCAGGAGGGCTGGAGCCGGGCGGCGGGGCCCTGTGCAGCCAGCACCTCGGAGTCCCAGGCTGGGGTTCTGGCTCTCACAGCAGAGGTGTGGCTCCATTGCCCGCTGCAGGGCTGGGATGGGGGCAGAGCCCTGGCAGCAGGACCTCCGCCCCCAAACCCAGGTGTCCATGGCTTGTGCACACAGCAGGACGGAGAATGCTTCTGAGCTCAGCTGGGGGCACTCCTCGGAGGGCAGCCCCCAGGGCCCCCTCTAGAGTCATGACTCTCTAGCTCAGCGGTACAGCCCAGGAGGCTGGTGTCTAATGAGCATCCCCACCCCCTTCCACCCCAGCAGTTCAGTCTGACTCCAGTGGCCCCCTGACCACAGCCTGGTGTGGTGTAGACCTGGCGTGGACTGAGTCCTGGCCTGCTGCTTGCTTCTCTCCTGTGTGACCGCAGGTGAGCTGGAGGGAGAGCAGGCCTGCAGACCCGGGACAGCCCATCAGGCTGTGGCCCCGTCGTGCATCCTGCCGCTGACCTGTGGTCGGCACGTCTCTCCAGCCCCTGTCCACCAGGACCCCCTGCTCCAGGTGCTGTCCCATGGTCGTCGGGGGGTGGGGGCCCAGCCCATACGCTTCCCCATCGTCAGGGTGGCATCGATGACTGCCAGTCCGAGAGATGTGTTCTTTCTGCTTCAGTTCAGCATTTATGTAACACAGTCTACATTTCTAGCTGTTAATGAAGAATTAGAGATGGGCGAGAAAAAACTACTCTGATTGTAAATGAAATCCTAAGGCTCCATTTTCAGGTTTTACCTAATAGCACAGGGTCCTTACTCGGCACATGTCTTCCCTTGCCGTCCCTCCCTCTGCCCCTCTCAAGGGACGCTCTGGGGACAGGCCCCAAGGCCCCCACCCGATGAGCCCTGTGGGCTCTGGCAAGTGTCCTCTGCAGGGTGAGTTCAAGATGCTGGTGGCGTGCCCGTTCCTGCAGCTCACACTTCGTATTCAAGAGGATAGAGGGTTCAGAGCAAGAGTCAAAGAAGTAAGTGTCTAGGCACACCTGAGTGCCCCTCTACTGCAGACAAATGGGGTGTTGATTGCCTGTGAATCCCGGCTGTCCCCAGCACCCAGTGCAATAAAGTTGTTTAAAAAATATTTGTTGGAGGAATGACAGAGCATTCTTTATTTTTCTTTAGTCTCTTTTGGAAAGAGGCCTTCAGCATTTCCTCTCACGAATCCAGCAGTTCCCCACCCAGAGTGATTTTGCTCCCCGCCAGGGAGCCCTGTCAATGTCCGGAGACATTGTGGTTGTGAGGTGGGTGGTGTGTGGGGGGCAGAGGCAGGAGATGCTGCTAAACATCCCACGATGTCCTGTGCATTCCTCCCCTCCCTGAAATGTCCAGAGTGCTCAGGGGAAACAGGTGACAGCACGAGTATTGGGGGTGATAGGTCTGAGGCTGGAACCACCGCGGGGGAGGTGGCTGGCCACCTGCAGCCCGCGCTCACCGTCCTGTTCACCTGAGGCTGGTATTTGGTGATGGATGAGCTCAGGACCCCTTCAGCACCTTGCCTTCTGCTGCTTCTGCTGCCCCATCTCCCTGCAGCCCCCTGGGACCCCCCACCCTCCGGAGTCTCCTGGACTCTCAGCAAGTCCCAGCTCTGGGAGCCCATGTCCTTCTAGAGCAGGAACCAGCGGGGAGGGGTCAGAATATCTCCCCATCCTGCCTCTGGCTACTCTAGCCACTGCCCCCCCCCCATGTGCCATCCTCACTCACCCCACCTTGGGACTTCTCTGTCTCCCTCCAGGGCCGTGTCCATCCAGTTCCCATCTGTGCACCAAGCCACCTCGGAGCACCCTCCCTAGCCCCGGCTCAGTCTCCCCTCCCTGCTCCGTGATACCGACGGGGCGCATCACTCGGCCTCCAGATGATCCTCCCGGGCGGTGCCGCCTCCTTACCGCCCATGATGCCCATGAGCTGCGTGAGGCCGAAGTCACGACCCCTCGCAAAGACCTTCACACCCCTGAAGTCCCCGATGACTTCTCTGTCCCAGGCCTCCTGCTAAGTGCCGTGCATGTGTGATCGCAATGCTCGGATAAGCTGAGGACCCTATTGCCAACTTCCGTGGGGGGAGGCAGAGGCTGGGGCCAGAGAAGTAACTGCTCCCCCTGCCCTTCCCGGCCGAGGCAGAGCTGGGCCCCGGATGGGGTGGCTGTGGGACCTCAGGACCTGGACCCTGCGCTCCGGGACAGCTGTGGGTATGGAGCAGACTCCCAGTGAAGGCTTTGCAGCATCGGGCAATGTTGATGTGGATGGAACTGGGTGGGGGGCGCTGATGACCTGGGCAGGCAGCAGCGGTTGGAGAGACCTGGGAAAACTGCTTGGGTGTCTCCCTTGGAGTCTCCTGTTCCTTCTCCCTTTTCCACGCCAGGCCCTGCTCTAGGCGCAGAGCTGGAGGTGGCTGGCCCCTCCCAGGGGGTCAGCCTGCCCGTGGAGGCTGGGGGTCCCCCTGTCCCTGGAGGCTGGGTGCCTCCCTCACCAGTGGGAGCTGAGCCTGCAGACGGATGCCACCCCCCACTCTGAGTCAGGTGTCTGTTTCCTCGGGAACCTGGGGCATCTGCTCTGCTCACGGAGCCCCTGTGGTGGGAGGTGGCTTGCTGTGGTACCAGGCAGGGCCCAGGGGCTCAACTCCGGGGACAGAGGGGGACAGCTGTGTGACCCTGAGCTCAGATGGGAAGCCACAACCCCCCTCGTCAGCCTGGAGAGACTTCGAGCTGTGTGTCCCCCTGTGCCTCAGATTGAAGGATGTTCATTTTGTTCGGGGCCAGGAATGATCTGCCCCTGTTTCAGAGTTTCTTCCTGGGTATGGGCATCCTCAGGAGCCACTGGGTGGAAAGCTGGTTCCACCTTGCTGAGGTCACAGGGGTGTGAAAACAGCTGGCCAGCCCTGGGCCTCTGGGGTGGCTGTGGTCCAGCTTCCCTGACCAGTGAGGAGGGCTGGGGCTCCAGTGGGCTGACCAGCAGCAGGCGTGTGGAGGTCCCTGGAACCAGTTGGAAGTACTCAGAGAATCATAGAACTCAGGGCTGGCCCGGCTCCAGGGGTTCCCCTCATTATGTTGGTCATTGCATAGGCCAGAAAAGCAAAGCCTCAGGAAGAGGGGGTGCTGCCTGGGGCTGGCAGTGCATGGGCTGAAGTTCGGGGTAATGGTCTCTAGGACTCACTTGTGGCCTGTGGTTGGTCTTGGGGGTGGTGAGGACCATGGTATCATCCATACCAGGGTTGAGCCTGGGTTAGTTCAGCGAGGGGCTCAGAGCACGAGCTTTAAAGAGGGGAGCTCACTAGCAGGCTGTGTAAATGCCTCCCTTGCCTTGCCCTGGTCCCGACCCTGGTCCATGCAACTGAAGACAAGCAAGTCCGAGAGCCCAGTCAGCTCTTGCACTTGACATTCCTCTCTGGCAAAGCTGGACTTGGGGGGGGTCTCAGCGCTGGGCTGGCCCTGCCTACAGTCTGTTTGTGTCTCAAGGAGGGCAGTGAAATACAGCAAAATACATGTCAGAGCAAGCTGCCCTAAAACTCCTTTAAAAGTACTTGAGACTAGTCGTTAGCTCTTGCTGCTAGGGCAAGGGGATGGTTTCTATCAGCACAGTCCTGGTTGGGACATCTTTGTCAGTTGCTAGTGACAAAAACCCCACCACCTTGTGGAAAAGAGGTCTTCATCCAGGGGCTCACACAGAGACCCTATGGGGCCACCTTCTCCCTTTCCTGCTTTTCCTGCTCCTTCTCCATCTTCTCCTTGGTGTGCCTCGTGGTGGCACGGTGGCTGCCACTGCTCCAGTCTTGCCTTCATCCCAGCCTTCCTCCCAGCAGGCCCTGCAAACGTCCTGTGGGGTCTGTGGGCTCAGCTGGGATCGTGTGTGCATCATGGGACCAATCACCATGGCCAGAGAAATGCAGTTCTCTGCCAGGCCAGGTCTGAGCCACACGTCAACAAGCCACCCTCACAGTCCAGGATGGGGGCAGGGTGGCCAGAGAGCTGTTATCAAAAGAGAGGGAGAGGGAACCATATGGACCGCGGCGTATACGCAGAACAGTGCCACAAACCTGGAGAGACCCAAACCCGCTGGACAGGCACGTCCCCTCCAACCCTGCGTCCATCATTGTTCCTGTCCCCGTCCAGCCGCCCTCCGTTCCGATCTCTGCTCGTGTTAAACACCTCTTCAGTCCGATCCAGGAGAATCGCCTGTAGCTGATCTACACCCGAAAGTGAAATTTCAAAGTGGCATTTAATTTAGATTTAATCATCGTGATTTCAGTGGTTTCGCTGGCATTAATTGTTTAAAGACCCTTAATGAAACTCCATCAGTCCATCCAAACATCCTGGGCCAGGAACAATTTGTCCGCACCACGGTCAGATGCTTCTGGAAGCCTGCTGGTGCAAAGTACAGGCACAGATGGGGGCGGCTGGCATGGGGGGCCTCCAGGTTTGTCTTCCCTCCAGAGCACAGCCTGGGTGATTTCTCAGGCCCCCCAGCTCCGCCCACCACCAGCTCCTCTGACCCCTGGGGCTGGACTCTGGCCCCTCCCTCCACCCCCAGGCGCAGGGGAGTTTCTAGGGCTCCCCAGGAGAGTGCTGGGATTCCCCTCATGTCTGTTCAGCCTTAGACCCTTCTGAGAACAGCAAACCCAGAAGCCCCGGGTGAGTGTGACCTCTCCGGTGCCAGGCTGGGATCTCCTGACCCCAGAACTCGTGTTCACCTCCTGCGGGGGTGTATGGACGAGATGCCCCGTCCCTCACTGCCCTACCCCCTCCCCCCCCCCACCCCGCCTAGGGCTGAGCTTACTGCCGTGCTGGGAGCTGACAGTCTGGGTCTCTGAGTGGCCACGTGACTTTGGATGAGTGATTTAACCCATTTAAGTGGTCCATCGCCTGCCACCTGCCGGTAGAGGAGTGGCCTCTTGGGGCTCAGGTGGGGAAAGAGTCTGCACGTGCTGGCCTGGAGCCCGCAGTCCGTGTTGGCTATTATCGTTATTATTAGATCTGTGACATTTATTATTTCAGCTGTAACAATGGGCAGGCACCTCGCCAAGCTCTGGGCATGCAGTGACAAACACGGTCTGCGCCCAGACAATTACAGTTCACTGGGACATTAGCTTTTGTACCCATCTTGCTCCAAATGGGATTAAGACAGACACCGGGTATGAGTGTCGATGTTGGGCGGTGTGTCCAAGCGCTCTGAGGGCTCTAGTGGGGCCCCTATGTCATGGAGGAGGTAAATCAGGGCGGACTTCCTAAAGGAGGAGGTGCTGCTGAATGTCCTGCCGTGAGAAACGGCCTCTCCCTCGTCCTCCTTGGGGAGGGCAGCTGTAGCTCTCTGGGCAGTGGACTGAGCCTGCCGGAGCTTGGGGTTGTCTGAATTACCCCGGGCTCAGCTGACTCAGGGCCAAGGAGTGCCCTCAAGCTGTGACTTGATTTCCTGGGGGACAAAAAGGCTGGCTTCCTGCTCCCCCGCCCGGTTTCTTAATCTCTCAAACAGAAGAGCTGGGCTTCCAGGCACACTTCAGCTTCTCCTGGCTTATGGCTACGTGGAGCCATCAGTGGGGTTTGGGCCCCAACACAGCGTTAACTCGAGGCCACCCAGCAGCGTCCCTTCCACCTGTCGCCCAAGCCACTGCGAAGCCCACAGGGGCGTCTGGCGGTGCCAGCCCAGGGCTCCAGGGCCAGTGTGCTTTTTTGTTCTCGTTTGAACCCAGATTGAATTTCTCCCACAGTGCCCAATGGAAGGTTCTGGGGACAGGGCGGCAGCCACAGCATCAGTGAGGCCTCTGGCAGAGACTTTATCTTCCTAGTGGCCGGGCTGCTCGGCACGCTCAACCCCCACAACACACAAGGCTCCTTGGAGCTCCTGGTTCCTTCCAAGTCACCACGGCACAGACGCGTGGGCGGGGGGGGGGGGGGCTTGACTCAGCCACTTTCCTTCCACTCGAGGAGCTGGTCAGCTGTGCAGTTAATGGGAACTATCATGGAATTAGTTCTTGGCCGGGGCGGCTTGGGACAGTGGGAGCCACCAGGGTAGTCTCAGTGGATTCATTTGGGTGACTTGAAACACAGGATTTCAAAGGTGGGATCCAGGTGCTTCAGAAGTATGCGGGCTCCTTTGGTGATGACGGCTCCTTCTGGTGGTCCCTGTCGTGACGGAGGATGCAGCCCTGCGTCTCCATCACTGCGGTGACCGTGGAGGACCCTTGCCTCGCTCTGGGTCTGCCCCTTCCCAGAAACTGCCGTAGGATGGAAGACGTCCAGGGACCTGTTCACTTCTAAGTGTCTCTGGCCACTTAGTCTTCTTATGTTTCTTTCCTTTCTCTTTCTTTTTCTTTCTTTCTTTCTTTCTTTCTTTCTTTCTTTCTTTCTTTCTTTCTTTCTTCTTTCTTTCTTTCTTTCTTTCTTCTTTCTTTTTTCTTTCTTTCTTTCTTTCTTTCTTTCTTTTTCTTTCTTTCTTTCTTCTTTCTTTCTTTCTTTCTTTCTTTCTTTTCTTTCTTTCTTTTTTTTTTTTTTAAGATTTACTTATTTATTCATGAGAGATACAGAGAGAGAGGCAGAGACATAGGCAGAGGGATAAGCAGGCTCCCCGTGGGAAGCTCAATGTGGGACTCGATCCCAGGACCCCAGGATCACACCCTGAGCCAAAGGCAGATGCTTAACCACTGAGCTACCCAGGAGTCCCCCTTTTTATGTTTCTAAAATTTGTGTCTGAACACGTGGTTTGTTACAGAGACCACTCTGAAGTCTCCCCCGAGGCTGGGGGTCAGGTGGGTGGGTAGGGGCTCCTTTGAGCTGGCCTTCTCTGGGTGACCACAGTTGGATATGACTTTTAGCAACATCGGTCTGAAAAAGAGCAGAACTAAACGAAATCCAGAGGTCCCATTTACACGTCCTGACTGAACCCCAACCGGCTCCCAGCCCCGCTGGAATCCAGGGACTGACACCCAAGCTCCCCGCCTGGTGGCTGCTCCTCTGCGGGATCCGGTTTTAGAAACAGCGTTCTCCCTTGGGCTGACCTTTCTGCCTTGAAATTGCCTTTCACAAACATGCTCCATCCCGAGGTTAGGACATCACCTCATTACATTCTTTTGCTGGGAAAAAAAAAAGTCTCTGCAAAAGCAGAACCTACAACCTTGACCATTGAGCCACACTGCACACAGCTGTGCTCAGGGGAGCCCTTCCTTTTGGTCTTTTCTGAGGAAATGGGAGGGAGAAGCTTTATTCTTTACTTTCTGAAGGGGAGCTGTTGCTTTTTCCAGGGAAGTGTCCCCCTTGTCTACGGAAAGAGGCTCAAAGACGGGATTCACCTGCAGGAGCCCCCAGTCGGGCACCGCTGCGGAGGATGGGTGGGACTCTGAGCAGATACTTCTGTTTTTGTTAAGAGCTTATTTACTTATTCATGAGAGACACAGAGAGTGTCTGAGACAGAGGCAGAGGGAGAAGCAGGCTCCCTGCAGGGAACTTGATTTGGGACTCGATCCCAGGACCCCAGGATTATGACCTGAGCTGAAGGCAGATGCTCAATCACTGAGCCACCCAGGTGCCCCCTGAGCAGACTTCTCTCCAGAGACCACTTGTTCCTCTCTGATGGTTTCACCCCTGCTGATATTTTAGGAGCAGGATGTTTACCCCCAAGAGTTCTGAAGCATAGCTTTGCCTTGCTTGGAAGTTTTAGACTTGTATCCAGAGCATGAGCCAATAGGATACAGGCTGGTGTGTACACTTTCAGAGCAGTGGGGCCATTTGTCCCCCAGGGATGGCTGGACTGGCCTTGGCTTGGGAGGCAAAGCAGGGCCTCCCAGGGCCTCTGAACTGTTGTGCTGGTTGTGCACTGCTCAAGGGTGCCTGGGCCTAGGTGGTGAACACATACCGAGACTCAGCAGGAATCTGCTGGCCAAGCCTGGTGTCTGCCTGAGAAACAGGGACATTTCTTGCACAAAAGCCTTTGTAGAGGTCATTGGTGGCCCTAGGACCTTCTGGGTCTGATTTTGACCACATCTTTTATTTTCTGTATTGTGATGCTTTGGGAGCTGGGGCCTTGTTGGCACTGGGCAACTGCCCTGCCAGGGTAATCCAATTCCCAGAGATAGTAAACAGCTGGCTCAAGGGAGGGTGCCTTTCAAATGCAGAGCATCCAATCCAGAGCCCCAACCCCCAAGCACTCTCTTGATCAGATCTGCCCCAATCACCCGAGGGGCAGGTACGGATAATCAGAGGCAGCATCTATGTCCCATAACACCCTGAAATTATTCCAACTAGCCAGCGTGAAGCCTGCTTTCTCTGCTCCTTCCCGTAGAAACCCCAGTAAAGTCTTTGGCTCACACACCCTCTGCCTCCTGCCTCCTGGCTGACCCTGGTACTTCCCCGTGTGGCGTGCCCCGTGTTCTGGAATCTGTGAGCATACCAAGTTTCTTCCTTCACGGCAGTCACTTTCATGTCTGTGTGTCTGACCATACCCGATGAAAACAGATCCTTGGAACACATTGCCAGAGAGACTGTCTGGCGAAGAACCTGCAGGGACCAGCCCCGGTGACCCCTGCCCCTGGGCCTCACCATTCCGTGGTCAGTCTGAAGCCAGGTGCTGCCAGCAGTCCTGAGGATGAGGGTCAATCTGGGTGAACATGTTTCCCACAGGGACTGGGGGTTGTGGACCGTGGGTTCCTGGAGAGAAGTGGGCAGGGGCTAGTGAGAGGAGTCTCACAGACCCAGACTGTCATCCTGGCTTCCAGGGTAGCCCAGCAGGTCAAGGTCAGTCTGACCTTCAGTGTTCTAGGTCCTAGAGTGACGGTCTCCAGACGCACCCACTTTCCCGAAGTGCTCACTGTGCAGGCGACTGCAGGGAACCAGGCATCTAGGGGCAGCTGTGTGGTCACCAGCTGGGCTCACGTGCACCTGGTAATGGCCACCAGAACCCAGTGCCCACCTCTCCCCTGCCCTGTCTCCCGCCTGCCTCTTGCAGGTCAGAGGCCCTCTCACTGGAGACAGATCAACAGGACTGTTCCTCATGTTACGTGCTCTTCTCGTGACTTTGAGCTGTGATCTTGCTGCCACGGGTAGTGTGCACGTGAATGATAGCCAACCCAGCATTAGGGAAATGAGTTAAAAACGCTTTTTCAGAAGCCTTCCTGACCCGAGAAGGCTATGGTTCATCTTAGACATTTGCTGTTGCATCAATGTGGGTACTCACTGCCGAGGCGGCGGGTATCATTTCCAGTTGTTTAACTCTGAAAGGCACTTGTAAAACATCACGGAGAAAAACAGCGCATGATGAGGGCGAGGAGGTAAATCCACGGAGGGAGTCAAAGAGGCCGTGTGCAAGAAGTGTGCTTTTGGAATCAAAACCCTTTGCACAGATGCTCAGAAAGGGCAGATGGGGACCACTCAGGGGACTGGATGAGCTGTTGGAGCATCAGGGATTGATGATAATGCACCGATCAGCCCCCTGCGCATAGCGTCCAAGTGCCTGTAGCTGTGTTCTCCAGCCCCCCCCCCAATTGATTCCTATAGTGTTGTGTCTGAAGACACAGGATTCAGGAAGTAAAGTGACCCCAAAGTATGACTTTGGGGACCTGCTTGGGTCCAGCTCAACCCTCCTGCACCTGGTCCTTCCTCGGTTCTACTCTAAATTTTGAGGTGCGAGAGGTACACACTTGGAGGGAACCTCCTCTGGGAGTGTGGTAGGACAAGCCAGCTGCGGGGGACGGTAGTGTCTCAGAGCCCAGGTGCTGACCTGGTGGCCACATGGAGGTCCAGTCACCTGATCGTCATTCCACAGGGAAGGTAAGAACATCCCAAAGATGAGGATATAGGAACCACTCTCTTGTTTGATTCAGAGTCTGGTCCGTTGTTAGATCTCTGCCCCCGTGCATGCACTTGACAGGTTCACTAAGCACCTGCTACATGACAGGTACCGTGTTGGGTGTGGGGATGCGGCAGTGAGTGTGGAGAGCAAGCCTGCTCCTGCCGAGCTGGCCTGTGGTCCTCCCAGAGCCCTGGGACAGAGAGAAAGTGCAGGATGAGGGCCTCAGATGGTTCTCATTCGCTAGGAGAGGCAAAGGCACAGGGCTGGGCATAGCAGGGGGGTGTGGGGGAAGCAGAGGAGCAGTTAGACCAGAAGGACAGACCGCTGCACCTCAGGGTCAGAAACCATCACTGGAGGCTTCTGAACATTAGCAATGAGAGGAAGCAAGAAGCGGGCTGGGGGTGTCCGGGGGCTGCTCTGGTTTTCAGCTGCCCTTCCTCACTCCTTGGGGGCGTGGGCATGGCCTACACAGGCTACACAGCAGCCGTTCCGGTCCCTAACCCGGGCCCGGGAGCAGGCTCTTGATATGTCCCAAATCAGAGGACACTGGGGAACCTGTCTTTCACCTGCCTTGCTTGGGGTGCTGTCCCATGCTTTCACATTTGGACACCTGTGGTCCACGGACCTGACCTGCTGCATGGCTTTAGCCTCAGTTTCCCCAACTGTGAACAGAAAGCTGCCTGGATGCCCCTGCGGGCTTTCCTCACCAGGCAAAGACTCTCCACTTGAGCCAGACGCCGCTCTATGGCCAGCTGCTCACGAGCCGTGATGCAGTACCGTTCTCTGCCAAGGACAGTGAGATATTTATTTGATAATGGGCCTCCTTTTCTCCCCACTGCATCTGGCAATAATGACGAAGCACTTGGGAGCACCTGAGCCATTTTATTTTTATTTTATTTCTTCCTGAAGTTCAATACTTTCCCAAGCACCTCCGCGTGGTAATGCCATTTTCCTGGCAGGAATGCATTTATTGGAGCTGTCACTCACTCCGGAGCTGCTCCGTCTCGGCTCTGCGGCAGGCCTGACGGAGGGATATGGCCCTCTATAATTTAAAGGCTGATAGACCCAAATTGCCTGCGTAGACCTTGCCAGTGGCGCAAGTTAAGAACAGACTCTGCAAATTGGTTGCCTAGTAAGTTCGCAGTCCTAAGTGACTGAGTTATCTCTCCTGGCCAGTTTCCCTCCCCACCTCCCAAGATCATCGTTGCCAGTCTACCTTGCCATGGTGAGGTGGCCCTGGGCAGGGGTGGGGGTGCCCTGCTGCTGCATTTTGATTGACCGTGAGGGGTGGACCCCCATGAGGGAACTTGGGAGTGGGGGTCATGACCTAGCAATGACTCAGAGCAGGTGGTAGAGGGAATGGAGTTTTGAAAGCCAGGTAGACCTGAGTTCGGATCCAGACCTGCCCCCTGCCAGCAGTGAGCCGTAGGATCCCTGTTTGTATGGGTGATGGGGGGTGGGCTGCATATTTCCCTGGTGTTTATGAGAACTGCAAGGGGAATGGGCAGAGCACAGGGCTCAGGACATGGTGGGCTCTCCTGCCCGGATGGCTGTCTTGCCCAGCAGGTGTCGGCTCATTTCTCTTCATGTCAGGCAGGATTCTAGGTCTGGGGTGCAGTGGTCCCGGCCCCCCAAAGCGAAGGAGTCTTCCCTTGCTCCCTGAGTCCTGTGACTGGCTATGCTGGCTGGTTGAGATTCTGCACCCAACACCTTCTCTCCCCACCATGGGGATCCCTACTTCCCCCAGAAAAGCACTTATTCCACCTGCTTTATTGGGAAGCCAGGACGCAGTCCACTGAAAACAGGAATCTGCAGGAAACCCACTACAATGGGGACGTTAGGTCGAGACAGGTTGCCTGCAAATGGATCTCTGCTTAAAACATTCACGGGATGCATGCCAGTGAGGGCAGCCGTGGTTTCAAAAACACTTGAAGTGGTTTGTTTTCCTAAGTGGACCCAATCTACCCTCCTGCTAATGTGATCATGTTAACTTGCTAAATATCATTTCTCAGACCTGTTTTCTTTTATTTTTTTCTTTTTAAAAAAGATTTTATTTATTTATTTTAAAGATTTTATTTATTTATTCATGAGAGACACACAGAGAGAGGCAGAAACAAAGGCAGAGGGAGAAGCAGCTCCTTGTGGGGAGCCCGATATGGGACTCGATCCCAGGACCCTAGGATCATATCCTGAGCCCAAGGCAGATGCTCAACCACTGAGACACCCAGGTGTTCCAAGATTTATTTATTTGATAGAGAGAGAGAGAGAATCAGAGAGAGAGCATGAGCCAGTGGGGAGCAGCAGAGGGAGAGGGAGAAGCAGACTGCCCGCTGAGCAGGGAGCTCAATGCGGGGTGGGATCCCAGGACCCTGGGAGCATGACCTGAGCCGAAGATAGACATTTAACCAGCTGAGCCACCCAGGCGCCCCATTATTATTATTTTTTTTCTGAACACAACCCTCCAGCTGAGTGCCTGCACCTTTCCCATGAACCATGAGGGTGGAATAGGGGTATCAACACTTGTTGCATGTGCTTGAGAACAGCAGGAATGCAGCCCACACAGCCTTATGCAAAAACAAGGAACCCAGCTCATGAAATTGAGCTGGTCCAAGGAACTGGGGGGTGTGTGTGGGGGGAGTGTTCACCAGCCCGGAGCCCCACCTCTGCCTCCCTGCTGGGTGGATCTGTTCCTTCAGCCTCTTCCAGGGACAGGAGAGGCCTCTTCCCTGAGCCTGAGGGAGGAAAGTCCTGGGTAGGCCTCTCACAGGGTCTGCTCACGTCACATGCCTGCCCCTGGACCAATCACTTTGGCTTTGGGATTCCAATGCCCAGAGGATCAGTCCCTACCCGAACCTGGAGACTGGCCCCTCATGCTGCCAGAGAAGCAGAGCATAGAGGTGGCCCGGCCTGGGCCTGGGCTGAGGAGAGGACCCCAGAGGGGGGCCTCTCTCATTTGCATCCCTGAGTATCTCTTTTCAGGCTTCTCACTGGAGACAGATAGTAGACGTGGTTTGGACCTACATTTCTCAAAGAACAATCCCCAGGAAGCGTCTTCGAGCGACATTCAAGGAGCAGCCCGAGGATTTCCACTCTGCCTGGCTCCACTGGAGAGAATTACCGCAGCCCTAATTGGCTTTTCCCCACATTCACAGAAACGCCAGGTTTTTTATTTCAGCTCCCTCCTGTCTGCGGGAGGATGATTAGTTGATAGAGCAACATCCTAATGTTTTGGCTGGAAACCAAAGCATTTGGGGAGTGCATTCGGGCTCATCGAGTACATGTGTTCCTGCACATCTCCCCTTGCCCTGCCCCTCAGAGGATGGAGGGGAGAAGCAGAGGGGTCAGAGGGAGGCTGTGTGTGCCACCAGAGCAGGGGTGTGCCGTCTGGAATCCGGCACATCTTATCAGCCATGGTTCTGGCTGGAGGAAGTGTTTTGAGGCTAAGCCATAGTGTATTCCAAGGGAGCACACACAGGGCTCTCTCTCTCTAGGGAAGGAGGGGAAGCAGGAGAAGGGGATGCGTGGGGACACAGGTGCCATCCCACTCATGCCTTGGGCTTTCTCTTCACCTCAGGGAACTTTGTTTCAGGAAAGAGACCTAGGTGTCTGTTTTCTCTGATCCTTGGAGACACGTGGGGAAGAACAAAGCAGTGGGAGGCCGGGCCCAAGGCAGCCTGGGTGGACAGAGTCCACACTCCAGTGTCACCAGCTTTGGGACCCGAGGACACCTTTTCAGGGCTGAATGGGAAGGGCTGAGCCCAACAAAGCCAATCCCCCAACCTGAGCCTGTGTTCCATCTCTCTACACAATTGATTAATCAGGTTCTTAGGTTTTAATAAGTCAGTAGGTCCAGATGTTTCCCATTGTATGTTACAAATGTTAATTATCTTCTAATTACTTATTAGCCGAGGCCACATTGGCAACGAGTGCCCCAGAAGCCCAGCCAAATGAGTCCGGAGCTCCAGAAAGGAGTAGATTAACCAATGGCTTTTCCTGGCATCGCTTTCCAGAGACTTCTCACTGTCCATCAGGTTTTTTCCCCAACAGTTATTATGTTTGGAGGGGAGAAACCCTGTGGCCTGTGCATGGGGGAAGAGGCACAAGTAAGTGTTTGGAGCCGTAGGGGCAGCATGGCAACCACTGTGTTGGGTTATTTCACTCAATTGCTCAGCCAGGCTGCTCCCATGGCCTGGGAGGGCTGGTGAGATGCAGGGCCCTTGTTCTGGGCAGGATCATCCATCTAAGCCTCACTCCTGCTTGCTTCTTCTGAGGCTACTGGACATCCGTCCCCTGGGACCTGTGTCAAGGTCCACAGGAAGGGTACTTCTCCAAGCTGAGCCTTTGATGAACGTTCGCCCCTCCAGGTGCTCATGGTGGGAGAGTTTATCATTGCTCAGTCTCAAATGCCTGGATGTGCTCACGACAGAGGGCTGTGCCCCTGGTGCCTCCATCTCATTCTCCTTAGTGGCCAGATGCTCTCATGCTGGAAACCAGCAGCACCTGCTGCTGAGGTGGCTCCCATGGAGGATGGCACACCTGGGGGCTGGCACCTCCCTCTTGCTGCTCCTCGCTCATCTCACCTGTCAGGCAAAGATGTCATCCTCTGTGAAAGGACCTGCCCCATCACCTCCCTGGGGGATATGCACCCAGTCCCCCTGCAGCAACCCTTACATCTTCCTCTAAGACCCCTTTGTTATTCATGAGGAATAAAAATAGGTGGTGTGAAGAGTAAAACAGATGGATGCAGTCATTGATCAGGGCAGTTCTTGGCAGTTTTACAGAAATGATGGCCTATTTTTCCCTGGAGGTGAGGTTGCATTGATTTCTGTAGAATCCACGGGCATGATGGAGCCACTCTGCCAGCTGCACATGCTGGGATGATCTGTGAGCACTTGTAGGCCTGTGAGGCATTTTGCAGAATCCTTGTAGCATCTGGTGGCTGCCCTGTGTGTTTTGCGTCCATGTGTTCATTTATTTGTTCATTTTCTTACTCACCCACCCACCCATGCATTCACATCTTCATATTCATCCGTCTATCCATCCATCCATCCATCCATCCATCCACCCACTTCTATCCAGGAACACTGAGCACCAGCCAGTCAGTGTGCTGTGATGCCTGGCATGGTAACTCCTGAAGGACAAGGTGATGTGGGTATAACCTGCTGCATGAGTTTGCTGGGGCTACCATGACAAAGCACAAGCTGGAATTTGTTGTTTCATTGTTCTGGAAGTCAGAAATTGAGATCAAGGTGTCAGTAGGGTCATTCTCCCTCTGAAGGCAGGTCCTGGGGAAGAATCTGTCCTGGCTTCTGGCAGTTCCTTGGCTTGTGGCATCATCACTTCAGTCCTCCCAGGGCTTGTGTTCTCTATGTGTGTGTGTGGGTATGTGTGTCCAATTTCCTCTTCTTATGAGTACACCAGTCATATTGGGTTAGGGACCTATCTTACTGACCTCTTCTTAATTCATTACACCTGCAGCAATCCCTTTTCTAGGGTTAAAATGTCATTTGAATGGGAGGGGCACAGTTGAGCCCACGACACCTCCTGTGTTTCATCTCCACAGAGAGCCATCCCAGGCCAGGGTTGGAGTGCCATCTACGACCTAGAGACCCAGGTCCAATCACAGCTCAGGCCTTCACTCCTGGGGTGGAGTCACGATCATCTCCACCAGCATATGCCACATTGTCACCTGCCTCTGAGACCATTGGGAGGAGTTTTCACTGAGCTCGATGAATCCCCATGGCATGTGTACAGAGCCCAGGAAGAAACCCCCAAGCTACACTTATCCTGAAACATGCAAGGGAGGTGGAGCTAAGCCTGGTGGAGAGCCCACTGCATGCCAGGCTGGCAGTGTCCTTGGTGAGGTGTGGGAAGGAGTCACTGTATATATATATTCATCAGCCAAGATTAGGTTCTATAGCATTTAATAAAAATCTTCCCAGCATCAGTGTCTGAAACAAGACAGTTATTTTATGCCCCTTTTCATGTAACAGCCGTTTGGAGGTGGGTGGCCGTAGGAAGCTGTTAGAGATCGACGCTCCAGTATGCCCTCATCCTTGTGGTCCCACGTGGTGCTGGAACTCCAACCACCCCATCCACATTCCTTAGGGACACTTTTTGAAAGTACCATGCAAGGCTTTGCTCGTACCTCATTGGCCGGAACTGAATCACATGGCTACACCTAGTGCAAGGGAGGATCATCACGGCTCAGCTAAAAATCAGGCTCTATTCCTAAGGGAGAGAGTGGGGATGGACACTGGGTGGGCAGCGAGGCGCCTCTGCCACATCTGCGGGAGGTCTTGTCTGCCACGACCCGGGCAGGGGGCCGAGTGCTCTGGGGCGTGCAGTGCGGGGAGGGTGGGCAGAGGCAGCTGTGTCTGTGTCAGAGGGTTCATTCCCAGCCGCTCAGGAGGCCCCAGTTCTCGAGTGGTCAGCTCAGCGTCCCGGGGTCCCCAGAGCCTGGGAGAGCTGCCTCTCTTCTCAGCATCCCTGTTGTCAGTGACGCCCCTTTGGGCTCCTGAAGGCCTATGTGGAGTGAACGGGGCGCCTGATGGGTCATGTGATGTCTCTAGTCCTTCTCAGAACCGGAAAGTCACCTTGTCTTTCTTAGTCCCGGCGGAAGTCGGAGTTCTCTCTAGAGTGGTATGGTTAGTCCAGGAAAATGACTCAAAACCCCATCTTCACTGTACTTCAGTGTCTCTGCTCTTCTGGAACAGGTCTGGTCAAGGCTGGAAGCGCAGGGGGGCCGTGTGGCAGACCCAGACCCCAAAGCCCTCGCAGGCCCTGGGCACGTGGTCCTTGTGAGGCTGGAGGGTGAGGCGGGGGCAGAGAGCAGAAGGGAGACGGGGCACTCAGAGCCCCAGGCCCCCTTTGGAGTGTCTGTCTATGCAGCCCCGGGATGGAGGCTGGCCCTCTCCTGGTTCTGTTGGGGCTCCTTGGATGGTCCCAGGGCACCTGGCCCCCCACTCTGCACAGATGTTCCCAACCTGTCAGCCCTCCAGGCATCCTCCTGGGGACAATCTCTGTAATGTGGCCCCAGACATACGCATGGTGCCATCTGTCTCCAGGAGGCCCACAGCTGGTCCCCGTCCTTGGTGGCGCATTACCCGAGTCACAACCGTCCCGTCCTTGATCCTCCTGGAGGCAGTGTGGCCCTGACTCTCTTCGGAACTGAGCTGACTTGCATCTGTGTCCTGCACGCTCTTGGGGACATACCTCAAACCCTCCAGGGGCCTCCTAGGAGCCTCTCTCTTTTACTCTGAGTGAGGGGAAGGCTGTGGCATGGTGGGATTCACAGCAGAGCCATATTTTCCCAAAGAACCAACGTGCTAATTTCTGGCCTCCTCCCTTTGACAACTCAGCCCCAACTCTCAACACCCTCAAAGTGGCTCAGGCCGAGGACTAGAAAATAGTTGGGAATCACGTACAGGTACTTGGGCTCTTTGCTGTGGACTGTGGAGGTCCACAGGCCTGGACTTTGGCCTCCATGGAAACTGGGTCTGGAACC
Organism: Vulpes vulpes; assembly: GCF_048418805.1. Classification (NCBI taxonomy): domain Eukaryota; kingdom Metazoa; phylum Chordata; class Mammalia; order Carnivora; family Canidae; genus Vulpes; species Vulpes vulpes. The sequence goes on along the minus strand of NC_132791.1, from coordinate 161,110,174 downwards.
CAACTGTGGCACCCTGTCACCCCATGATGTGCACGGGAGCTGCTTGGGAAACCTGTTGCAGCTCCTGAGGGCCACGTCCAGAGGTCAGGGTCCACCAGGTGTGGCATGGAGCCAGGGAGCCTGCATATGGGGCCAGCACCCTGGATGACACTGATGCTGGGGCCTGAGAGGGTTTTTGGGGTGTCATCAGGGATGGCGGCATGTGCTTCCCTGCCAGCCCTGCCCAGCCACCCCAGAGCCTGGACAGGCCTGAGGCTTTCCGTGGCTCAGCTGCATTTCCAGGCACGTATTTTTTTTTTTTTTTAATTTTTATTTATTTATGATAGTCACAGAGAGAGAGAGAGAGGCAGAGACACAGGCGGAGGGAGAAGCAGGCTCCATGCACCGGGAGCCTGATGTGGGATTCGATCCCGGGTCTCCAGGATCGCGCCCTGGGCCAAAGGCAGGCGCCAAACCGCTGCGCCACCCAGGGATCCCTCCAGGCACGTATTTAAATGGACGTTTTATTTTTCCCTAGCCCTGATGGAGTTTAACGCCTATAATACTGCCGTGTTATCTGAGGGAGACGCACACACTTTCTTGACTGAATTTCCAAGAAATTTCATGAAAGGCTGGTTTTCTTTGAGAGGCCCAGCTCCTTTATGAAGCCGAAGAGTCTGGGATTGATATGCACCAGGACAGCGAGCCTTCCCCGTCCTCTGCTGTTCTAAGCCATCCCCGAGGCTGAGGCCTCTTCACCTTCAAAGCACAGCATAACTTAGAGGAAAAGCAGTTTCCTGCACATCATTTAACTCTCCCTTAGTACTTGGATGATCTCAGCCTTGCTTACATGGTTGGTGAGCATGACACTAAAACCACAGTGAGATTTTTCTTTAAAGAAAATACAGCAGAGGGAGCGTCCTGCAAATTCCCATCAGCACCCCAGAGCCTCCCTCCCGCCTCTGTCCCCACCCTGGCTCCTGCCACCTCCTCCATCTGCCCCCCACCCCCCACCCCGGGGATCTAGCCCCGTGCATTCTCTCCAGGTCTCTGGAGGGTCTCGGGCCTCTGCTCGGCTTGGGCTAACTGTTCACATTTCTAAAAACAAAATTAGTTTTTCTCTTCCTCCTTGATCCGGGGGTAACTTCTCTGGGCTCTGCATGTACCATCCTAGATCGAAGGTTAGTTATGTCGTTTGCCTGGCGGCGGGCAGGATGGGCAGGTGCCTGCAGGTGCCAGACACGGGGCTCGGGAGTCGGTGGTAGTCTGTGTTTAGTACGGAGGTGCTGTGCTTATTCAAGTTTGCCACATTTATGCGTGGGCAGCCGTCCACGGTATTCCCTGTTGTCACTTGTAGGTACGTTTCTGAAGACGAGCCCTTTGTTGGGCTGATCTCCTGTGTTGTTTCTCTGTTGTCAATTTCATCGATTCCTGTTCTTCTATTTATTATTTCTTTCCCTTCTGCCTGGCTTGGGTTTATTTTATTTTTTAATTTGTGTGTGTGTGTGTGTGTGTGTGTGTGTGTCTTTTAGAGAGACACAGAGAGAGAGAGAATATGTGGGAGGACGGGCCGAGGGACAGAGAGAATCCCAAGGAGGCTCCCTGCCCAGTGCAGAGCCCACCCGATGTGGGGCTCGAACTCATGGCCCTGAAATTGCCACCTGAGCTGAGATCACGAGTCAGACACTTAGCCGGCTGAGCCACCCAGGTGCCTCTGGTTTATTTTCTTCTTGACTAGATTCTTGAGCTAGGGACCTCGATGATTTATTTGAGACAGTTTCTTCCTAAATGCATGCATTTATTACTACAACTCTCACCCTCAGCTCTGCTCTCATACTGTCGATGTTATATCTTCATAGTCATTTGAATGTGTATGTCTTTGGTTCCCCGTGGGGTTTCCTCTTTGCCCCGCAGAAGTGTGCTTGGTCCCCTAGATTTGTGGCTTGCGCCTCCTCCTCCAGCCGTGGACGTCCGGAGTGACTCCATCGTGCTTGGAGAATACATGGTGCCTGGGTTCAATTATTTCTCATTTCTGAAGTTGGTCTTATGGCCCAGGGTGCGGCCCTACCTTGGTATAGGTTCCCAGGGCGTCTGGAAACGACGTGCACTGTGTGGTGGTGAGATGCAAGGCTCCGTAAATGCCGGTCAGTGTTGTTGGAGGGGGTATTGCCGGGTGCTCCTGCGTCCTTGCCTAGCGCTGCGTCCATCTAGCGTTGCTGAGATGGGGATGCTGACTTTTCCAGCTACGCTTGTGGGCTTGACTATTTCTCCTTCTACCAGAGTCTGCCTCACGTCGTGTGCACTGAGCACGGTTGTCAGGTTGCTGGGTGCATTCACGGTTACGATGGCTAGGTCTTCTGGGAGGACTGGCCCTTTTGTCCTTATTTCACCTTTGTCTGGTGACTTCCTTTGCTCTGATGTCCACCTTATCTCTTATGAATGAGGCCACTTCTGCTTTCATGGGACGGGGCTTTGCAAGCTATGCGTTTCTCATCCTTTTGCTTTCTGCCAATATTGTCATAATTAAAGTGAGTTTCTTATAGACGGCGTCTTGTTGAGACATGTTTTTAAATCCACTCTGCCAATCTGCGTTTTAATTGGTACGTTTAACATAATTATTTATATGTTCGATCTTAAGTACCATATATATATGTCTATTTTTACTATATGTGTTTGTTTTCTCTGTGTAATTTTTTCCACCCTTCTGCCTTTGTCCCTTGCACATCTTCAGAATTCCATTTTGTTTATTGAGAGTGTTTTTGAGTGTCTCTCTCTGTCTAGACTTTTTGGTGATTACTCTGGGCATCATATGATGCCTGCATCACTCACCACAGCCTCCTGGCTTTGCCATTTTGTAGCTTGAATGAAGTAGAGAAGCCTTTCCATGTTTTATGGCCTTTTAAGAACCCCCGCGTATAATATAATTGTAAATATTTATGCTATATACATGTAGAACCACATCATGCTGTGTTGGAATTTGTGCTCAACTATTTTTTTTTAAGATTTTATTTATTTATTCATGAGAGAAACGAGAGAGAGAGAGAGAGAGAAAGAGAGAGAGAGAGAGAGGCAGAGACATAGGCAGAGGGAGAAGCAGGCTCCCTGTGGGGACCCTGATGTGGGACTCGATCCTGGGACTCCAGGATCACACCCTGAGCTGAAGGCAGATGCTCAACTGCTGAGCCACCCAGGCGTCCCTCTTTTCCTTCTGTTTAGAGACTTCCTTTTGCCATCATCTGAGGCAGTTCTGTGAGTGGCAAAGTCTCAGTTTTTCTTCGTCTGGGAATGCCTTGACTTCCTTTTTATTCCTCAGGCATATCTTCACTGGTTACAAGGTCTTCGGGTTGACATTTTTTTTCTTTTACCAGGTGGGGAATATATGCCACCTCCTTCCAGCCATTAACAAACAAAACATTTGCTCTCATTCTGATAGTTATTCTCTTATAGGTAAAGCTTATTTTCCTTGGGCTTCCTTCAGTCTTTTGAAGCATTTGAAGAAAAGAAGACTTTCTGTGTCTTCGATTTTCAGAAATTTAAGCACCATGTGTCTTGGCATGGATTTCTTTGTTTGGGGTTTGTGAGGTTAATTTTATGCATCTGCTACTCTGGGTCATGGGGCCCAGATATGTGGTCACACATCATTCTGGATGTTTCTGTGATGGGGTTGATGGATCAGATTAACATTGAAATCAGTGGGCTCTGAATGAAGCAGATTGCCTGCACCAAGCAGCTTGGTCTCATCTGGTCAGTTGGAGGCCTGGACAGAACAGTTGAATAGCTACTATGTCCCAGGCACTATTGCAGACCCTGGGAACAGAGTGGGGAACGCGGCAGTGCCTCCCCATGCCTGCTGGGGGCCTGCTGCCTAGCAGAGGCAGGAAAAAGATGGGCAGATTTGCAAGAGTGGAGCGGGCAGTGCTGGCTTTGGGATCAGGAGGGACTGCAGGTAGGAGAATAGAGGTCGGTGATCAGGGTGGGCTTCCCTGAGGGGTGACATTTATGCTGGAGGGAAGGAGGAGCTCATTGTACAGAGATTCTGGATGATAACATTCCAGGCTTAGGGAACAGCTAGAGCAAAGGACCTGAGGCATGAACGAGCTTGGAAGCATTGAAGAAAGAAAGGAGGTCCAGCGTGGGTGGAGCTGAATGAGGGGCAGGAAGGGACAGGATGAGGTCACAGAGGTCACATACCATGTTCCCTGAATGGGGGTGGAGAACCCATTGACATTTTTGAGCAGAGGAGTAGCTGTATCTGATTTTGTTTTATAAAGCTGCCCACTGTGGAGGGTCATGGTGGGAAAGGAGTCAAGAGAGGTAAGGATCAGCCTCTCATGGCTCCCCCTGTCTGGAGGCAGTGGCGGGTCCAGGAGAGAGGGGTGGGAGGCTGGGGACCGTTACCATGGCCACCAGAGCAGCTATGGGGCACGCATTTTGCAGATGGAGGGATTGGCCTGGCAAGTTCTGCTGCACACCTCATGACTTTTCACATATTAAAAAAAATAAAATGGAATGCTCAGCTGGGTGGCTCAGTTGGTTGAGCATCTGCTCTTGGCTCAGGTCATGATCTTAGCATTCGGGGATTAAGCCGCACATTGGGCTTCCTGTTCAGCGGGAAGCCTGCTTCTCCCTTTCCCTCTGCTGCTCCCACCGCTCATGCTCATTTTCTCTCATATAAATGAATAAAATCTTTAAAGAATAAATAAATAAAATGAACCCTAAAGTGAGACCAGGCAAATCACCGTCACTGCAGAGTGACGTATTCCTGCCTCCTGAGGGTGGGACTCGTTATGACACAAAACCTGAGTAAAGACCTAATTGACCTTATTTGATGATTCACGAATTAGGCAGCATCCCTTCTAGCAGGTGGGAAGGAGCTCTGAGAAGCCACACATGATGGAAGGCTCTTAGAGGCAGGAGGGGAGCGGGGGCGAGAGTGAGTTGTTCCAGGCAGAGTCACCATCCTTAGGGGATGAGAGGGGCCTATCAGGTAGCTAAGCTCACTGGCCCTGTGCAGCCCATGCCCGCTGACCAGGGCAAGGTTGCATTCCTGGGAGGTGCCACAGCTGCGGATACTTCGAGGCTTTGGTTTTTGACATGGGGCTTGGCACAAGTGATTCCACTTGGGCCCTGTTCTTTCTTCTTTTAACAAACTGGATCTCCATCATCTCCCCACCCCCACCACCCCATCACTCGCATCCTCACCCCTTGGAGCATAGCACTGTTTCATTGCTGTGGATCTGCTGTTGTGCTGCACCTGCTTAGGCCATGGGGTGGGGGGCAGCTCTGTCCTCTTGGGGTGGCTGCAGGGCCCAGAAGTGTTGGGTGGTGGCTCCCCTCTCAGCCACATAGCATTGGGCCCTCCAGCCCCTGTGGGGGGTTCTCGCCCTTCCTGCTGAGGGCAGACCCCCGTGCCCTGTGCTTGAGGCCCTGTGTGGGTGCTTGGAACTCACCCACCATTGCCTGCGTGGGGAAGGAGGGGAGCATGAACCAGACCCATGAGCCTGGATTTCCCATTGCTCAGCTCTGATTGTTCACCCATAAGGTGGGCTCGTGAGAACACTTGCATCTTCCTGTGAGACCAAGTGAGACAGTATGTGTGGGGCACAGCCACAGGTAGGGTCCTTTGCTGGGGAAAGAAAACATTTTAAATCTAATTACATCTAGAAAATAAAGCTGCCTCTCTTTTTCTCTGCCAAAGATTTTATTTATTCACTTGACAGAGAGAGAGGGTGAAAGAGAGAGATAGAGAGAGATAGAGAGAGAGAGAGAGAGCATGAGCAGGGGGAGTGGCAGGTAGAGGGAGAGGGAGAAGCAGGCTCCCTGATGAGCAGGAAGCCCAACGTGGGACTCGATCCCAGGACCCCAAGATCATGACCTGAGCCAAAGCCAGATGCTCAGCCACTGAGCCACCCAGGTGCTCCCATAAGGTAATTTTTAAAGCACAGTGTGAGACTTACAGAAAAGTCGCAAAAAGATAGTTCAGAAAGTCCCCACAGACCTTCCACACAGTCCTCCCATCATAACACATTACATTTGTATGGCCCTCTTGTTACAAGTAGTGGACCAATGTTGATGTATTATTATCGGCCAGACACACGTTATTCAGATCTCACTGGTTTTCTCCTAATGCTCCCTTTCTCTTCCAGGATCACACTCAGGGCACCACATGACATGTAGGCATCACGTCTCCTTAGGCCCCTCTTGGTGGTGAAAGTTTTTCAGACTTTCCTTGTTTTTGATGACCTTGACAGTTTCGAGAACTGGTCAGGGATTTTGTGGAATGTCCTTTGATTAGGATTTGTCTGGTGGTTTTCTTGTGGTTAGACTGGGTGACAGGTTTTGGGAGGAGCCACAAAGGTGCAGTGCCCTTCCTATCATGTCAGGAGTGCCTGCTGCCATGACTGACCAAGGCTGATATGGCCTTCGTCATCTGGATGAGTCTTTTTCTCTCCCCTTTCCGCATGATCCTCTCTGGAGAGAAGTCACTGCACAGCACCCATGGAAGGGGAGGGCTGTGCTCCACCTCTTTGGGGGGAACGTATCTATATAAATTGTTTAGAATCTTTCTGAATGGGAGATTTGTCTATTCTTACCCATTTATTCATTTATCCAATCATTTATTTTTATCAGTATGGAATTGTGAATTTTCTTTTTATGCTTTGGGTTATATTTATTTTGCTGCTCAAATTATCCCAGCTTTGGCACTTTCAGCCAGCTCCTATGTCCCTTTGATATATCTCCATCATTTTATTTTTTTGATTGCTTTCTTATGTTCTGGCGCTACAAGATGCTGTGGGCTCATCTTGTATATGTTCTATCCCAGCCCTAGAGTTAGCAGTTTTTCTAAGGAGCCATGGTTCCTTTTATTGGAGAATGGCATATAGAAGCCAAGATCTAGGTGTTGGGTGTGCTTGTTGCTGCTGGGGCATCACTGCTTCCAGGCCCTCTCAGCGGACAGAGCAAGGACATAATTTTATGTTTACCAACTGAAAAGTGTTCTGAGGCCAACTTCCAATGTGTGTGAGAGTGTGTATGGGAGTGTTCCCCACACCATCCAAGGAATTCTCTGCAGCACCAGCCAATTCTGACACTGTCTACCTGGAGACAGCATCAGGTCCCACAGAAAGGCTCAGTCCCATAAGGCTGCCCTCTCTTGCAGGTGCCAATCACAAGTCCAGGTTGTTACCTGTGCTACTGATCAATCAGCTATGGATAAGAGTTCCCAGTGATCCCCTCCTTGGGTTTGATGAATTTGCTAGAGTGGCTCACAGAACTCAGAGAAACATTTTACCTCTTAGATGACTGGTTTATTATGAAAGGATAAAACTAAGAATAGTCAGATGGGAGAGCTACATGGGGGTAAGTACGAGGTGTGGAGCTTCCATATCCTCTCCAGGCACACATTTCTCCCCACATCTCCCTGTGTTCACCAACATGATGCTCTTTGAGCCCTCTCCTTTTGGGATTGTATAGCAGCTGCACCACGAAGGCATACTTGATTAAATCATTGGCCATTGGCAATCGATTCAACCTCTGTCCCCTCTTCCCTCTCCAAGGGGTTGGGGTGGGGGGCAGGTCTAAGAGTTCCAACCCTCTAATAACATGAGTGGTTTTCCTGGCAACCAGCCCCCAGCCTTAGATGTGGTCCAAAAGTCACCTCATTAACAGAACAAAAGACACCTTCATTGCTCTCATCACAAAGGAAATTCTGAGGGTTTGGGGAGCTCTGTGGCAGAATTGGGGATGAAGAACAAGTAAATATTTCTTATTATAAATCACAAAATCATACTAACCCATGTATATACACACATTATCTATCTATCTATCTATCTATCTATCTATCTATCTATCTATCTATCTTCCCACCTACCTAATTTATCAATCTCTCTCTCCCTCTATGTTTCTATCTCCAGCTCTAATCCATGACCTCACAGAATCTTCTAGCCTCCTCCTCTTGCTTACCTGTAACCTTCACTCCAACAGTGGGGAACTGGATCCTATGCTCCTCCATCTATTTACTTCTTCAATCTTAAGGTATATATGCAATGGTTCCAGGATGGTTACCCCCTACCCCTGAAGGAAGCAGCTTCATCAGCTAGAGTACAGCGCTATGGACAGCTCCCTTTGTCTTTCATTCAACAGACTCCACTCATTTACTTAGATCAGTGCCTCCCCACCGCCTTCAGTGAGGTCATGTCCTGCATTTGTATTATGTTGAGTCCTCTCTCACAGTCTCCATTATATCCTGGGATCCCTGACCTCCTAATTTTTTTTTTTTCTAATTTACACACTTTAAGTTTCACTCCTTTTGCTCTAAATGTCTATGGGTCTAGACAAAGGGCAGTGTCCTGTACCTACTAGGATCACATAGAATTCCTTCATTGCCCTAAAATATTCCCCGTGTTTCAACAGTTCAACCTCTCCCCTCCCTAAACTTCCAGCAATCACTAATCTGTTTTCCATCTCTATAGTATTGCCCTTTCAAGAATATCATATCAATTGTAAGGTAGAGAGCATTTTAAGACTGATTTCTTTCACTTAGCAATACTCACTTAAGGATCCTTAATGTCTTTTTGTGGCTTAGTAGCTCATTTCCCTTTAGTGCTAAATAATTCTCCATCGTCTGGATTAACCACAGCTTATTTATCCACTCACCTATTAAAGGACATCTTGGTTGCTTTCAGTTTTTGGCAGGGATGAATAAAGCTTCTATAAATATCCTGTTGCAGACTTTTGTGTGGTCAAGTTTTCTGCCATTTGGGTAGATACCAGAGAATAATGATTGCTGATTGTATAGTGAGGGTACGTTTGTCATTGTGAGAAACCGCCCAACCGTCTTCCAAATTGGCTGCACCATGTTGCATTCCCAAAAAGGGAGCAACAAGGGAGCACTCCTTTTGCTCCACATCCTCCGAGCATTTGCCATTGACAGCGTTCTGGATCTGGGCTGTTTCAATAGGTGTGCAGTGGTATCTCCTAGAAGCATAATTTTAGTTCATCTTTACAGATGGAGAATATTTGAATGTAGTCAGCGTGCTTGGCAATCCTTTATTGTTGAGGGACACTTTTGTGAGACATTGGAGAGTTCTGAAATCCTGTTAATGGTCTTTGTTCTTTTTTGTTTGGGTGGGAGGTGGTCCCTGGGCCTTTGTGGCTTCAGGTTCACTGTCAAGAGTGTACACAACTGTCCATATGAAAGCACTCTGTAAAGACCCGGAAGCACAGTGAATCAATGGGTAGCTTAGTGTTTATGCAGCAATTACCGAACCTGGTAACGTCACTTTCACGCAGGAAATATAGATCTTTCCCTCCCGATAAATCTGCTGGCCTTCACTGCCATGGGCATTTGTTTGCAGGAACGGGTGACAAATAACCACCACTAAATTACACGAGGACTTCCTTTATTTTAAAAATATGGATTGTGATTTCTAACCAGCAGGGGAAGGCAGCAGAATGTGAAGTAGCTCTGACTTGAAGCAAGTTAAGCGGAAACACAGTGGACTTTGGGCGAGGCTTATGAATGAAGCCGCCTTTTTCATTTTTTTCTTTTCCTTTTTCTTTTTGTATGTGTCAGTTTTTCAAAAGGGCTTGTTGATTTGATTTTTGAGATAGGAAGCTTTCAACATTTCTGGTAGCATTTCTCAGCAGAGCAGAAAGGCTGGATCCTATGAACATGATCTGATCCTGCTGGCTGCGTGTGTGTGTGTGAATGCACACACATTTTTGATGACTTTAAAAAAGATTTTGCAGAGTGGTGTCAGGTGCAGACCTGGGTACTTACAGAAAAGTAACCAGGGCTCCATTCAAAGACATGTCCCTGGTGGAATGAGCTAGATGACAAAAACAGCACGTCATTCAAGGGAACCCGTTGTGCTTGGGAAGTGAGCTGCTTGGTATGGGTCAGGCGAGATAGCTGGGCTGAATGCAGAGTAAGGGCAAGGAGCTTTCAGAGCTCCCTGCAGACCCCAGCTGTGGCTCAGCCCCTTATTGCTCACATGTGATGCTGGGCTTATGGCAACTTGCCTTTTGGGGAGGTCAAGTTCACCCCGGTACACGGCTGAGTTACAGTAGCAATAATAACAAACCAAAAACTTGTAGTTTATAAGGTGCTTTCAGACCTGTTTTCTTGTCTGGTCCCCGTGACATCATGAGGAGGTACCCGGAAATCCTGAGCAGGATCAAGGCACAGCAATGTCATGACTTCCCGAGGTCACACAGCTAGGAAGTGGTGGCTGGGTTCTCAAACTTGGTCTGTTTGATTTAAGAAGGTTGTGATGAATAGCTTTCACTCCTTGGCTAAAGTGATCCATGCGTTGTGAGGAGTTTCCAGTACCAGGGAGAAACTTGCTGCAGCAAACATCCCTAAAGGGAGGACTTTGGAGGCTCACCCATCACAGTGTTCAGCCAGCCATGCAAACCATATTTACTGATTGTCCACCATGGGCCCGGTCTTGCTTAGTGCCAACAACCAGCAGGCAAAGCTCCAGCCCTCCTGGAGGGGCAGGCGGTGAGCACACACACAGATAATGTGCATTAGTTAGTCTGGTGAGGAAATAGAGTGGGGAAGGGGGTGGGGGGGGCTGTGATGCAGTGGCCAGAATCTCCTGGCACCTGTCTGGCAGGGTCACCCCACCCACCCAGAGGCTGTTGTCTGAGTGCAGACTCCTTGGCCTAGGGTTGGCTCAGGCAGAGAATGGCTGGGTGCCCATGGGGATAGAGTGAAGGCAGGGGACTCATCTGATGCAGCAGAGCATCCTGGCCGGCCTGCTTCCTCTAACCCCTCAAGGGAGCCAGTTATTCCCAAGTCCGATGCAGTTTCCTACTGAGAATCTCCTGAGCCCCGTCTTTGGTCTCCCAGCTCTGGAAAACTTTCTCTGCTGCTTCTCGAGGGGAGCAGCAAGTGGTATGTGGGACCCAGCTCTGAGCATCCCACCTGCAGCCTTTGCCTGCCTTTTCTGGCCACAGGCATAACGCCTCTTTCCTCTCCTGCCCCACCTTTATTTCTTTCACTCAACAAACATGAGCACCGACTGTATTGCCAGTTCTGTGCTGCATTGTGTGTGGCTCCAGCACTCAGGGACCTTTGGTCCCTTTGCTATTGGTCAAAGTCAGTTTCAGCAATGCCAAGGTGGAGAAACCTGGTGGTGGTGGTGGTGGGGGGAAGCACTGCTTCCAAGGGGCAGAACTCAGGGTGTGGGTGGGCAGCAGAGGTTCCCTGTGTCCAGGGGGATAGAGGATGCCAAGCCGCCGTCAGACACCCAGACTGCAGGGTTGAACCACCCACAGGTGCCCAGGAGTCCACAGCTGACCTGCCTTCCACATGCAGGAGCTGTTCTGCTGGCTCCTGGTGAGAGCCACCTGACCCTGGGTGCTCGGGGCTCTATTAAATTGTTAATACAACATTAGAGTGTCAGCATATTATCTCTCTGCCTGAGAGGGATCAGATGCTGTTTGCACTTCTATCGGTTTATTTTAATTTATCTGGCTTTCACCTTGAGGCTAACAAGTTGCTACAAAGCCCTGGTGATTGGAACGAGGAACCAGGAACCAGGAACCAGGAGTGATAAACCGGGGTACAGCTGCATGGGGTTTCATGTGAGCAGGCCCGGGGGTTTGGACATCATACAGGGGCCTATTCCAAGTCCAGGAGCAAGAGGGAGGTCAGGCTACAGTGGAGCCACCAGAGCCTGGACTGTGTTTGCCAGTTTTCTTGTGCATTGGTCCTGTTGTCCCCTGCACATGGGCAGCTTCAGGGACTGGGACCCCATCTTGGTGCCGAGCGTGCAGTGCTGAGGGAGGCAGGTGCTGTCCACGCCTCCGTGGGGTTGACAGTTGAGAGCAGTGGCCCTGAGCTACAGGTGATTCTGTCCTGGGGATGTTTGGCAATGTCTGGAATTGTTTTTAGTTGTCCTAACGTGGCAGGGGGAGCTCAATCTACTGAGTGGAGGCCGGGGATGCTGCTAAGCCCCGTGCAATTTCCAAGACTGCCCCCCAGACAGAGGCTGGCCTGGCCCTACACGCCAACAGAGCTGCTGGAAGACAGAACGGGGTTCAGGCATGGCCTGCTGAAGCGTGTGAGCCACGCTGGCACATGCTAGCAGAGAAGTCCGCGGGTGGAGGTGTGTCAGCATTGTGTTTGTGTGCGATCTCGTGTTGGGGGGAGACAGGAGAGTGGGACGAGTGTCCCGTGCAGAGTGTGAGCAGGTGACAGAGCTGGGAGGTGGGAAGGACAGTCGTCATGTGGGGAAGTGGGAGGATCGTCCTGGAGCTGGAGTGGCAGGAGGGCCTGCGAGCCGTGGAGGCTTCCGGCCTCTGCTAAGTGCCTTGGGAAGCTACTGGGAGACTGTAAGCACTCGTGGCATGCTCCGGTTAAAAGAAAATCCACTTGACTGCCTTGCAGATGAAGGGCTCCTATCAGTTTCCTGTGGCCGCCCTAAGAGCACCACAGATGTGGGCTTGGCCAACAGGAACCCACTCTCTCAGCTCTGGAGAGCAAAGTCTGAGGCCCAGGAGTGGGCAGGGCTGGGCCCTCCCGAAGCCTTCCTCCCTGGTGCGGGGGCACTTGTGTTCGACCTGTGTCGTCACGTGTCCTTCCCTTTGTGTGTGTCCTCTGTGTCCACATGACCCCTTTTTTATAAGGACACTGTTGTACTGGGTTAATGGCCTTGATGGCTTCGGGTAAAGGTCCTATCTCAAAATATAGTCACATTCTGAGGTCCCAGGGTGAAGACTCCAACATGTCTTTTTGGGGGATGTGATTCAGTCCACCACAGGGTTGGCAGGGGCCATGTGAGAGGCAGGGAGACTGGTGCGCTGCAATGAATCAGGGATGAGGGCAGGATGGCTGGGAGGGGGGAGGGCAGGTAGCCTGGGGATCAGTCAGAGTTTGAGTCAATGGTCTGGGTTAATCCGGCCCCATGGGGTTGGCCTTACAGTCCTGGGCTTCCACCTCGGGAGGAGTCCCCTCCCTTCTCTCTGCTGCTCACAAGGTGGCCTCTCTGTATTAGCAGAAATGTGACCCCGAGCCAGCTTCTTTAATTGGGCCTCAATCACCTTGTGTGCTGTTTTCAAAAGCTGAACTCCCTTACCCCTAGGCATACCTTAAAAAATTCATTTATTTGCTCTTAATAAAGTCATGCATTCTCTTTGTAGGACCCAGATGATTCAGAAAGTGCTGAAAAGTATAAATGTAGAAATAATAAGACAAAGACCAGTTGTAGTCACATAAACACAACGTGGAATTCCTCCGAATGGTTATTTATCTAACTGTTCTCCCAGGGTTGGATGTTTGAATTATTGAAAAAAAAAACCTTCCTCTCTATATTAAAATGTCAGCTTTCCCCAACCTCATTATCATAAAAATGTTTGCTGCTAATTGAAAGGAGCACTTTATCTGGGTTATACTTTGCATTTCTTTGTGCGAGGGCTGACATCTCTCCTGCTTTTCTGCAGTCACCCTGTGTGAATGGCCTTTGTCCTTCTCCCTTTGTTTGCAGGGTCTTGGGTGATGTTCTCGTGGCTCTACATGAGTTCACTGTGAAGCAGGAGGGAACGCTTCCAAAAAGAGAGTGGATGCCCATTAGAACCTGTGCCGGGAGTACCCTGGCCGCGACCTCGACCTCGCATTGGTGGGGATCCAACAACATTCTGCCCAGGTGTCCCGCTGCAGGTGAGGCTTGGGAAGAGCGCAGGCTCCCGGGCACCAGGCCACGTGGTTTGTTGCATTTGGTCCTTGCTGCCGGGGGAGAGGGGACCTTGAGTAACTTGCAACATACCACACACTTGGAGTTGGCGGAGCTGGGGTTTGAACCTCAGTGGTCAGACTCAGAGTCCCCCCACCCCTCATCCCTGCCTCTGTTTCTGCCTTCCTGTGTGCAGCAAGGCGGGGTCTATGCAGAACCTGGTGGGGCACCTCCTGTCCCGAGGGTCCCCCCTCAGGGATGTTCTGCCTACACAGCCCAGCCCTGACCTGCTGACATTCTCTGGCCACACCCCAGGCTGGAGCCTGCACTTCCCTGCCATCCTCAATACCAGCAGCCTGCAGGGCTCCAGGGGGGAAAGCGGGTCAGTGTGTGCACCCCAAAGGGTCCTTAGCTGCACAACAGTGTAAGATGACTCCCATTTTACAGAAGAGCAAGCAAAGCTGGAGATGCTAAGTAATTGCCGGTAAGGTCTGTCAGCGAGCAAGCTGCGGAGCTGGGGTCTGAGCTCTGTTGCCTCCCGCTGCCTGCCCTGCTCCCCTGTGTGACAGTGGCCTTTGGGGACTCGTTGGCTTCGGGGTCCTCCTGTGTACTGTCACTCACTTCTGATCACATGCAGGTGAACACACATGTTCACATACACACATCCTGACATGGCCCCACATACATACTCACACCTTCACACACTCATGTGGGTCTGCACTTTATACATACACACATCACACTCGTACATGCACACTTGCCCGGCGTGTGCTTCGTTTGCTCTCCCCACGGTTTACGAGCTTCTCCGCGCAGACACTGGTGCTGTCCGAGGTCTTTATCGCACCAGGATATCGACTCTTTGTCATGTTCGATGCTATTATTTCTCCCAGTCTGCTGTTTCTCTTTTATTCTAGTTTTGTGCGCTTTCCCCGTACGGCTCTCCTTTCCGCTTTATTTCTCACTGCCTCATTCTGGATGTGTTTCTATTACCAGTGACTGCAAATCGTTTTCCAAGGAACGTGCTGACTCACACGTGCATACAGAGCAGGTCTGGCTCCCGCTCCACTCGGGGGTCTCAGCTGCTGGAGCCTGAAGGGGATCCTTCCCGACGGTTGGGGCCATGGCCCAGCTGGGGGGGTGCGCATCTGCAGAGGGGACCCCAGTATAACCAGGCGAGGGGATGGAGAGGATGGTAGGGGGTGGGGGGGCAAGATGGGAGGGGGCAGGGCGGTGGGGATCTCGGCTTCGCTAGGGCCTGCATTGTAAAAGGGCAGTCTTTCAACTGAAGCGTGACAAAAAAACATTTTTCTAGGAGCTATTGTTCTAGTGACTTCATGTGGCTTCAAACACAGGGAGACTCTTTTAAGGGTTTGGAAACAGTTTTTCCTCCTGCTGAAAAGGGTAAATTTCATACCCTCTCTATGGATTGCTGGAAGAAGCTATTCTTGGAAATATTCTGAAAAATTCTATATGCTTGGAAATGCCATACATTGCAGGAAATTTGAAAGGGAGGGAAACTATAATTCCCCCAAACAATTGTCTTCTTATGTTGAACAAAGATATCATTAGTTCTATTTTTATTCAGCAAATGCTCTATTTCCAAATATAAATATAAAAGGCCCCTGCCAGCTCTCAGCCCACTCAGGAGACGAGCCCTGGAGCCTGGGTCTAGCCAGCAGGGCCTGGGCCAGGTCCCTGGGTCAGACGTGGCCCCTCTTGCTCAGGAATATCTGGGCTAAAAAGTTGAATTACCAACACCTCCTTCCTCCCTGGTCTTGGTGTTAGAGTGACCGGAACCCTGCAATAAACGTGGCCATTCAGAGAGAGGCAGGGGGGACCTGCAGAGCACCCCAGGCTCTGAACCCCGCCAGAAAACATTCTGAGGACCGCCTTTACTTCCCAGTGAGGAGCTCCCTTGGGCCTCTGCAGCCCCTGGCTGCACCTGTTGGGGTCTGTGCCCGCCCCGCCCTCCTGAGCCAGCTCTGTAGCTGTGGCTCTGCCGCAGGCCAGGGGACTGTGCTCTCCCTGGGGGATGAGCGGCTTTCCCAGCCCCCCTCCTGCTGTACACGCAGTGAACGCTCATTGCGTCTCCAATGCATGTGGCCTCCTACTGCTCGGGTCGCTGGTCCCCGAGGCCCTGGAGCTCTCCCAAAACGCAGGGACTTCCTCCTGTCCAGTCTGGTCAACTCCACGTCCCAACAGCCAAAGTGCGGCTTCCTAGGGAAGGTGCAATTCTCACTCCCATGCCCCCTGTATCCTCTCCTGAGTTCATCACCCCCCCCCGCCCCCCCCCCCCCCCCCCCCCCGTCCCCGGCACCACCACATCAAGCTCTGGACGGAGAAGCTGCCGACAGAGGTCCACCCGGACCTCATCCTGCTGGCCGTCATCCCCCTCCCTGGGCTCCCACTGGGACCCGGTTCCCTCCACCTGGCTCCTCACCACTCCCTTCAGGGTGCCACAGCTTGCTCTGAGGGTTCAACACACCACCTGGGCTTGGGAAGAGGTTGGCCCTTCCACACCTACGGGTCTCTGAGTTCGGGATGCCTTGTGCTCCCCTGCCGTGTGTCTGCAGAGCTGCCGGCGCTCTCCCGCCCTCCCCGCGCTTGCAGACCCGCCAGCCCTTCCCCGGGGGCAGCAGGTCTCTGGGCGCACGGCACCGCACGGGCATGGTCACCAGGTGCCCCCGCATGTCCCCAGCCCTGGCGTCCGCCGGCCTGGTCACGGGCACAGGCCGCACATGCTGTTATTCCGCTGCAGGGCGCCTTGCTGTGAGGAGTCCCCGTATTAGTCAGCACGGGCTTGACTCCGATGCCGATGCCGTGACAGTCAGCCCCAGGCTTCAGCGGCGAGCGACAGACGCTTATTCATGCGCGGCGTCCGGGCGTCGGTGGGGCTCCGCGGCACCCAGTGCCCTGCAGGGAGCGGCCGCCCGGCCCTCACCGTCCTCACCATCCCAGGTGGCCGCGGGAACCGACCACAGACCCTCGCAAGCCCGGCGGCGCACACACTTCCCCCTTTTTCCCATTGGGCAAAAGATGTCACATGACCAGCCCTGGCTCAGCGAGTCACGTGCCCACACCTCGCCCCTGCTGCCCTCCCATTGGCCAACGCCGGTCACACGACCACGCTGCTCCCCGTCCATTGGCTGCAGCGGGTCTCATGACCACACCTGACTGCAGCGAGGGCGGGAGAAGCAGGTTGTGGGCGCGGAGCGTGAGGCCCTGGCCGCGGGGAGCCGCTCTGAAGACGGTGCTGGGTTGGGACGGACGGCGTGGTTTCGCCTCGGTATTCCCTCCTGCTGGCGGGAGGCCCAGGCTCCCCAGCCGCAGCTCCTGGGCTGACCCGACCCGGCGCGCCCCGGAAGCCCCTCTGTGCTGTTGTCCACGTGTCGTGGAGCCGCCCGGCCCGGGCTGTGCTGCTGCCGGGACAGGGGGGAACGGGGCTGCCCACAGCCGCGGTGGCGCGATGCAGCGTGCGGAGAGCCGCAGCCGCAGCGCGGCGTCCCCGGGGGACGGGGGGCCCCTTGACCTTCTGCATCCCGTCCAAGAAGCATCCTGCGAATTATCGCTGCACGCCCACCTGCGCCTCCCTTGGAGAGCCCGAGCTTACCTGGGCAGCCTGCTCTGCGGATCTGAGAAGCCCCAAGTCAAAGAACCTCCTGAATTTTAATTTTTTGCCGTTTTTTCCAGTTTGGTGTGTCCCCGACATACTTGACCAGACAGTTCGCTCCCGGCCCCGCACGTTAGCCTGGAGGTGCTGCTGCGGCAGGACCAGAGGCTTGCGTGTCCCGCTGGAGAAAGCCTTCCCGAGTCAGCACACTGCTGCAGGCACCGGCTGCTGGGCACAGATTCAGCGATGCTCTGGCTATTAATCAAAGCAGGCAGCTGTTTATTGTTCTGTGTACTCCAAAGTTGGAGAGATTCTTTCTTAATTATAGTTTGGAGGATTCATCCAAATGAATTAGTAACTGCAGCCTCCTCCCCCACCCTGCTGCCCCCCTGCCCTATGTCCTCCCCCTCCGTTACATTATTCTACTTGTGCGCTGTGTCCCAAATCCACTGGACGCTTCCCTACAGCTTGGGTTTTCTCAGGTCAGCTTCCGAGGCGCGAAGGATGCATGAGCATCATCAGATCCTTAAACCCTCAAATTTAGGGTGTCCCTGGGTCTCTGGGATCTTTGTATCTCTGTGCCTAAGGTGTAACAATTGCTTAGTCTCTGCTCTTGGAACGTAATCTACTTCTTTGCAAAGAAAGATGACGTTTCCTTTACAGATAGCTGCTGTCTTCCCAGGAAGAACGGGGGGGGGGGGGGGGGGGGAGATTTTGCATGCCACATGCTCCCCTCTCCTGTCCCAGCCCCACGAGGTCAGCCAGCTCAGAGGAACTTTTAATTGCTCAGACACAGGAACAAAATGACAAGTGGAATCCCTCGTCCAACCTCAGTATGCAGGGCCACTCCGCCAGGCTCTCTCTCGCTCCAGCACCACGCAGCCAGCCCCAGGCCCCGACATTAATCTCTTCTCTCCAAAAGGTCAGTGCCTTCTCTTTTCTGAACGTTTTAAAAGGCAGTGAACAAATCAGATGATTTTTAAATAGTTATACCCAGCCTCCTCACAGCTCCTCTGGTCCATGAATTAAGAGTGTGATGTGGTAAAGCAGCTCAAGTACAGTTTATTGACTCACCCAGCAAATCTTCATTGTGGTCAGATATCATGCATCACAGGTGCCTGGCGGAGGGCTAACTTTGGGGACTCAAGGAGGCATGAGCTTGGATCCTTGCCTGAGGTAGGTACGGGGTCTGGTGGCTGGAAAAGGTGGGAAGACTCTGAAGCCATCTGAGCAGGGCCTGGAGCCATGGAGAGGAGGGAGCCGTGAGTCTCTGCATCTGATGGGATGGGGAAGGGCATCTGAGATGTCTCCAAGGGCTGCCCAGTCCAGTGGAAGCTGTCTCGGACACACACGCGTGTGTGGGCGACTCTCCCGTGTGTCTGTGCTGTACTGCTCACGTGTGTATGTCAGTGCCTGGGCGTCTGAGTAAAAGGCACATTTGGGGTCCAAGATTCTGCATTCCTAGCTCCTTTGGGCTCCTAAAACGTTCTCTGCACATGTCTACCTGAGCTTTCATCACACTTTCTGTGGCTCCTCCAGGTATGTTTCTTTTCTTCCTTTAGCACGTGACACCTGAGATGGGGCCACAGCTCCATCATCCTGACACCCGAGGGCCTGGCTTGAGAACACAATGTTTGTGTGGTGATACATCCTCCTGCCTTCTCTGGTCTGGTTGGCAGGACTAGATCCTATTCACTCAGCTTTGGAGCTCTGCCCTCAAGACATAGGGATTGCCCAATTCATGCTCCTGGAGTTTAATTTACTTCTCTGCCTGTGCATGTAAAACTTCTTAGCTTGCTTGCATTGGAGTCCTGTGACAGTGGGCAAGGTTGTTAGGTCTGATTGCCCCGGTTGGACACTGCACAAAGATTCCCTGCCAATGTGATCCATATAAGCAGGGTGGAAATTGCCTTAGGGAGGTGCGAGGACTTGCTCTGGAGCTTGTATTCTTTTGGCCTAAGGTAGCATCTCACCACCAGCAATAGCTTCCTGCTTAATCTCTATCCTGGCCTGATGCCTATTTAAAGTGGGAAACTAGTGTTCACTCCCCAGCATGGTGGCAGTGCCATCCATCTGAGATGGCTCTGAAAGTGTGAAATCTGGGCTCCAGCTCTCCTATCATGGCACCTAATGCACTTGTTGCTTTATGTATTAGGAAATGTGTGCTCCCGATGGATGGGGTGGCCCCTCGTACTGTACTTGGCTTCCCAGCCCCAAAGTGTTGTGCACAGCTGGGGACCCATGAGGTGTGATTGGCACTGGGTGTATTGGTGGCAAGTTGAAAGAGGAGCACCCCCGGCCCAGTTCTCGGAAGCCAGGATGGCGTGGTGTGACAGTCTGTGGTATGCCAGGTCCTATGTGGGGTCAGTCATTGGGGGAACGTGCCCTCTTCAAGGCCCACGAGCCTTCTGAGAGGTCTGAGGTCTGAAGAGGCAAACATTGAGGTCTGGTGCTCCACCACCGCCCCCCCCCCAGACTCCCCAAGCCTAAACAAATGGGTCCAGATTAAAATGACAAGAGACTCATAGTGATAACTGCCACTCAGTCCTCTCTTCTAACAGAGCAGCTTCTTGATGTTCTGGTGCAGTGCTGTGGACACTTGGCGGCAGGCCCATGGAGTCTGTGCTGGGGGACTCAGGCCACCCAGAGGGAAGGGACAGGCTGTAGCTGTGGTACAGCCACTTTGATTTCATCTAAGTGGAATCCATGTGCCAATGCCCTGACCCTGCCTTTGCTGGTCACCTGGTTCTTAACAGGACCCTTTTTATGGGGGCGTCTTTGTGACTCTGTAGAGCTGGGCGCCTTCTGTTTGGAGGCAGGTATCTAGGCAAGAGCCTGGGGAGCTGAGATGTGTGAGTGACCATTATCATTTCAACTAGGGGCACGGAGGTGGGCGTCTCAGTGTCTTGCTCCCATGTGGCTTCTTCTGCCAGGAGCAGGGTCATTCTCTCATTCTCTTCTTTTCTTTCAGCATCTTTGCAAAGGAGCTTCTGGGTTGGGATGGAGTCCCTGGTGAGTGGTGCTGGCCACAGGCTGGAGGGTTGGCTGGGATTTGCACCAATCAAAACCTCTGACAGTGAGAATGTGAAACACACACCTCGGGCTCTGGGTAGAGTGGTGGCTGGGCAGTTTTCCGCAGATGCAGACCCTTGCTGCTCCTTCCTCTCTGGGGCTCTTCTCTCCAGCCTTCCTTTCCCAACAGGAACCAGGAGGCCATCCTAGGGAAGGTTCCAGGCTCCTGTCTGCATGCTGGCTCCCCAGGCTGATCCTGTTTCCAGCTCCACAAAATGCAGTTGCTGTGAGGGTGAAATGGGGACATTGCAGGCAGGCCTCACACGGTGGGCACTCAATGCTCTTAGTATGTCTATGACTCGGCGTGGTGGTGGGGAAGGCGGGTCACTGCCCAAAGCCCTAGGGCTGGTCTGCGACTTTTGCATCATCAGTGCAACTGCTTTCAGCAGTTTTACCTTGGCTCAAGGTTTTTACTTCCATGGTTTCTCGTGAAGCTAATTGCTAACACAGTGTAAGAGGCGGGAGGTGACGCAGGCTGCGTGGACGAGTTAGAGCCAGGTTTGGGGGCCGGGGAAACAGACAGTGGGTGCCATGGATCTATGTCCACCTTGCTGCAGGTGATGGGGAGGGGACGGACAGAAGAGGAAGATAGATTACGGGCCGGCAGTTTGCTCCCAGTTAGGCCTGAGTTTTCTTACCTGGGAAGGTTGTGGTGTTGGAGCTTGTGTTGGGGCTTGTGGGTGGGTGCCAGGAGGTTTGCAAGGCTGGAGCTGGTCCTGGGTGGACTTGCCAGGCCAGAGGGTGTGGAGGGGTGGCCGCCTGGCAGTCTCCAGGAAGCCCTGGGCTCCCCTTCTTCCCCCTCTCCCTGGCTGAGCTGGGCAGTGCCCCCAGACTCCCCACAAGGCTGTGGACTTGGGACCTGCCTCGTGCTCCAGCTGTCATGGCACCGTCCGGGTCTTCCAAACCCGACTCAGGCTCCAAGCTGCCCTCAGAACGTGTCCGTAGCCAGCCTTTCTGGACCTCGAGGCTCCAGGGCAACCCCAAGTCCCCCACCCCCCCACCCTGCCCAGGAGTGAAGGCTGGACTTTCACTCACTTAGAACATCTATCTTTTTGGTTTAAGCCTCTGTTGCTGACCTTTTTGCAAGAGCAACTATTCTGCTGCATTGGTCCAAGCACATCCTCTGTCTATTGATGTGAGGTTGCTGTGGTAACTGAATTGGGAACATTGTGTCATCAGCCAAGATATTGACAGGGGACCTGGTCCCCAACAGGAAGGGGTGGGGGAAATTAACATCACTTTTGGGGGAGGTTTTTTGGGGGGTGGAAATAAAATACTTCATGTTTATCTCCTGATACATTACATCTTCTCTTCAACTGGCACAAAGAATTCATCCTTCGATTCCTCTTAAAATGCAAACAGGGTATGACAAGGATCTGTGGCCGGTACCTTTAGTGGTTATTGGCCATCTGGACCTCAGTGAGAATGAGTTTCAAGTTCCTTTCTCGAGACTGTGGTTGTAGGGAATGGTGCAGCAGTGGCCTGGAGGAGAGCAGAAGGCAGGATGCTGGTGGTAGGGGGATGAAGCTGGCTAAGAGGGCGAGTGGGTGGGGATTTGCAGAAAAGGAAGGCTGGTTGTCAGAACTAGCCACTGAGACTCAGTGATGGTGGGCCCAGGCGTGGCTGCTGCCGGTTGCTCAGCAGCCTCTGGATGGCTGTGGGGCAAGGAGGGGGTTGTGGGGGGCCCTGGACCTACTCCTCTCGGGACAGGGGCTGGAGAGCGGACTTGAGGACAGACATGGTAACTGATGCTGCTTCTGGACAGCATCAGTTACTTCTCCTCTTCAGGTGGACAAAAGCCAGTGGCTGCTCCTCTTCAGGGGGACAAAAGCCAGTGGCTGCTTTCATTCAGCCAATGGCATAGGGGCCGAGCATAAATTACAGACCATTAGTTTCACTCCAGTTGGAGAAGGACCCTCTTGGAGGATGGAACAGTGGCTCCTGCCAGGGGTGTGTGTGTGTGTGTTGTGGGTGAGAGAGAGAGAGAGAGAGAGACAGACAGAGATGGTGGTGGGAGGGGTGGTGGCCGGCTAGCTAGTGAAACTAGTAGGTAGATGTGGCCAGGTGGGCAGGCGTGGGCTGCAGGGACACAAGTCCCGTGGGCAGGACAAGATGAGTGGCCCTGCCTCTCAGGACAGCACCCCTGCTCCGTGAAGACTTCTCTGCTGCTAAAGATGGGTCTGCGAAGGCTGTAATTAATTGGGACAGGACAAGATGCTTTAAAAATTTTATGATCGATTTGCATAATGGATCTTTGTTTTGAAAAAAGAAAAGCACAAAACGCAAGCTCTCCGGCATCCTGGCAGCGCTCCACCTGCAGACGCGACCTGACGGGAGTTGGTGTTTCTCACCACAGAGCTTTTCTAAGAAAAATCAGTCTTATTGCCTTCTCTCGTCTGATTATAAACACAACGCAGGCTCACTGTGTAAGGTTTGGAAAGTGCGGGAAGGGACAGCAATGTTTTAATATCTTGCCACGGGGAGGATGTGGCAGTGATGGATGGTGTGTTTTTTGTTCTTACCTCGGAAGTGGTCCCCTGACAGACTCTCCTGTAGCAGCAGAAGCTTCCGTGCAGTTCATAAATTCCTCTGGCAGCCCAGCCGACGGCCCCGTGTACTTTTATTACTGAAGGCTAATTGCTCCATCTCTGTCTGCTCCTGGGATTGGGGGGGGCACTGCAGGTGGGGAGCGGGAAGGAGTACTTTGTGGGGAGAGGCGTCTCAGTTCTGGCATGGCACTGGGGAAGAATACAGAAATCAGGCCGAGTCATCACAGCAGGTGGCCGCTGAGTGCTTCCTGCATGCTCAGCTCTGCTAGGCAGACCCCACGCCTTTGTCACGTGACCTGGAAAACACCTTACCAGGTGGGTACTGTTAAGGGACCCTTTTACAGATGAGGAAACCGAAGCACAGATAGCTTGCCTGAGGCCACCCAGCTAATAGGAGTCAAAGCAGAGGTTCACCCCAGATGACCTGAGTTGCAGTGCCACTGAGGCCAGGCAGGGATGGACAAAAGATGCTGTAAGTTGCAGTGGGCACATTTATAAGCTGGCTGCCTTTATAAGGGGCACTCCTTTATATATATCTCCTCTTTTCAAGTGGGAGGGACTGTGAGTATGATGAGGTTGCATTATATGGCAGGGTGAAGTATTTTGGCAGATGTGATTAAAGTCTCTACCTGGTGGACTTTTAAGTTCATTAAAAAGCAGATTGTTCTGGGTGGGCCTGACCTAATCAGGTGAGCCCTCTGTGTGTGTGTATGTACATATGTATAAAGTCTAGAAGTCAGAGAAAGAAGTCAGATTTGAAGCAGCAGATACTCTTCTGTTGACCTTGGGAAAACAAGCTGCCATGTTGTGTAGAGGGAAAGGGCAGGTGACCCCTAGGAGTTGAGGGTCTCAGTCCTAGAGCTGCAAGGAACTGCATTCATACAGCAGCCAGGACATTTGGAAGACGACCCTGAGTCTATCACCCAAGATCTGTTGTAGGAGGTCGTCAAGAAGGTGTGAGGCTCACCATTTTCCCCCTGTCTGGGGAAGATGCATTTGGCTTGCCTCCCCCATTTCCAGAAGCTCCCTAAGGATACAGCCTTGAGATGGTGATGTGCTGACAGCCTCTGGGTGATATATGTGACTGGACCAATGTTAGTTCTCTACGTAAGCTTTTAAGAGTTGGTTGGGGAGTGGGGAGAGCCACTCATCCTGTGGATTCCAGGACAGATCTCGTTAAGTCAGTGACCTTCCTGAAACTGCCACCCACCAATCTGGAGTGGTCTGCTTCTTTCTTTGCATTCTCTCTGCCCTCTGAGTATGGGAGCTGGTTTCAGATCACCCCCTGGGGAACTCCCAGGCCTGGCTGTCCCCTGGATTTCAGCGTGGTGGGACTCTGAACAGGGGGTATAGCTAAGCTGTACCTTGGCTCTTGACCCATGGAAACTGCAAGATAATAAGTCTGTGCTATTGTAAGCCTGCTAAATTGGTGGTGATTTGTTACTCAGCCTAGCTTACTGATACATGCAGAAATTAGTGCAAATTAGAAAGGTACAGTGTCGTTGCATAGTAGGTGCTTAATTAGCATGGCCCTGCCCTCCCCTTCATCCCAGAAGCTACCTGTCTTGAGCAAGGGCTGGGCTTCTCCAGGCAGGCAGGTGGATGTGAAGGCAGTTGTATTCAGGAGCATTTCACCACTCCTTTGTCCGTGTCAGGTGGCCCGCGCACTTAAGACTTAAGAAAAGTCAGCCTGGGCTGGATTCCTTTCCCAGCTCCCAAAAGGCTCTTAAGAAGCCCCAGCAGTCACATGATTCCATAACTTTTTCCCCTGTAGGCTTAGAGGCTTAGAAATGAAAATATTTTGTCTCTTTTGCATGGTGGGGGAGTGTGGGGGTGTTGGAGTCTTCAGCTGTAATACATAGCACCGTAGGCAGCCCTATTACCAGCCCCTAAAATATGCAATCGGGCGGAGTGGGGGAGGGAATGGATAATGAGATGAGGTTTGAAGACTGAGCTCTGCATGGCTTAGGATGCAGCCAGAAGACAGAAAGGGAGTCATAAACATCAAAAGTGGAAGAGAAAATGTAGCAATCACGTCCTTTGAACAAATACCCTAATCATCTTTCCAAGGCTGCATGCCGAGCTGCCACAGGGCATGTGTATTAAGAATGACACCCTCTGCTGCTTCTGTTCCAACAAGTCACCGCTTAAAAGCCCCTCTGTGTGCTCAGCAAGACCCAGCCTTGCAAGGCAGAGGGAAGGACTTTTAAGGACTCCAAGATGATGTGCTTTAAGCTGGAGGCAGCACTGCTATCACAAACGAATGAGTCTCCTGGGGCCTGACAAGGGGTCTGCAGGGCTGGGATCTATCCCACCCCACCCAGACCTCAGTGTGAGACCACAGGGCACTGTTATCTCTTCCTCATCATCTACCTGATCTCTTCTTGTTCATTTGTGGGAGCCACCTCCTCCAGGAAGCCTCCTTGACTGCAGTCTGGGTCAGTCTCCCAGGTCAGGGTCCTGTTGCCCCCCGGACTTTGCTTTCAGAGCAGCAATTAAAACTATGATTGGCAACCTTCTTGATTTACTCTCTGACTTTACTGTTAGGACTCTAAGCTCCAGCAGGGCAGGGACAGTGTCTGTGTGGCTCATTGTTGTACCCTAGTGTCTAGCCCAGTGCTGGATGTGTAGGAAGAGTATGTATAAAATCAACAAATGAAGAAAATACTGGAAAAGTACGTAAAGGGTAGTACAAGTCCTCTAAGGAGGGGTTACCTTGAAGGTTTTGGGGAGCTTCCTACCTTTCTTTTCCACCCCTATTTTGAGCCAGAGGTGAGCCCAACCTCCTTTGTTTTACAAAGAAGGAAACTAAAGCCCAGAGAGGGAAGAGACTTTTTCAGGTTCACACAGAAAGCTGATGACGTGTTTCTGGATCCATAACCATGGAGGTGGTTGTTCTGTTCTGTCACCTTGACTTACTTGGTGAATGGCAATGAATGGGAGTGGAAAGACCATTGGGACACCCTGGGCATTTGCACACTGATGGAGCCATCCGTCAGATGGAGGGTCCATTCCCTTTCCAGAAGTGTGTGGGTAATGCTTAATGGGGCTGGGACTAGGATGAGGTGATTGAGGTTCGTAGGGCACCAAATTAAAGGAGGTGTTCATTTCAGATATTTGCCTGACTCTAACAGTGAGCCCCTCACCGCAGTTTGTACCCTCAGCACTTCTCTCACCTCACCTTTGTCCCGGCCCTGACACATGGTGTCTTAGCAACAGAAAAGGTGATACTAAAGGACTGCATACTTGAGGACAAAGCCAAATGCCAGCATCTCAGGAAGATTTACCCATCCATCCATCCATCCATCCATCCACTCACTATCCGTTTACCATCCATCCATGGATCCATCCATCCATCCACTCACCCAATCATCCATCATCATCATCACCTATTCTCCCATCAACCCATCCATCCATCCACCCATCCATCTGCCCATCTGCCCACCATCTGTTTGTTTACCATCTGTCCATGGATCACGCTTGCATCCATCTATCTATTCATCTGCCCATCATCCATCTGCTCACTGTCCATGCATCCATCCGTCCACTCACCCATCCATCCATCATCATCATCACCTATTCACCCATTCATCTCTCCCTCCTTCCAAACATTTATCTATCCATTCATTTATCTATCCTTTCATCCATCCGCCTCCTTACTTCAGGAAGCTTATATTTTCGATAAATCATCCTCTCCTTCTCTCCTTCCTTCATTCTTCCTTTTATCATCTTCTTCCTTCTCCTCCTGCATCATCATCATCTATCCACATACATATATATTTTACTCTCTGTGTCTTTATATAGAGATCAGTTCTCTTTCCTCTAAATAATGTAATTCACCTCACAAACTTTCACCTCTAGGCCTTTGCACGTGTTGTTCTCACTTCCTAGATTGCATTTCCCTCCAGTTTCAAAAGTTGGTTTCTCTTGATTCTTCAGTCTGGATTCTAGCCAGTGTCTCCTCCAGAGTGATGTTTCCATCCATGCAAAATCAGTTCTCCATTCCTAGCAGCCCCTAAGTTCTTTGTTGAGAATCTTCTCCATCTTGTTACAAAGAGCCTCAACAAGACAACAAAAGTTAAGATGTTCTGCGGTCACTCAGTCAAGGAGTGTGATCCAGCCTAGGCAACTGGACTTTCCCTTTCCTCACCTCTCTTCCCAGGATTTTTGTCTTGAGTAGAGAGAGGAAAGGAAGGGAGAGCAAGTAGTTAGAAGGCATTCATTCCCACAGCTTCACCAGGAGTGATTTCTGCTGCCACAAACCAGGACGACCCCATTCCTGACCTCCTCTGAACTCCAGCCCCTCTCCTACTCTTGAACTACCCACTGATCCTCCAATGTGCCCATTACCCTGAAGGTCACAGAGATGGTCTTCTTGCCCAAAGACTCCTAATAGACAGACCTCTTTTTTTTTTTTTTTTTTCAGACAGACCTCTTCAGAGAGAACTCTGATGACTTTCCTTTCTCAGACTGGTCCCCTGATGCCCCAGTGTCTTCTCTGTTTTCTAGAAGCAATCCACAAAACTTGCATTTATTTTATTTATGCCCATATACTTCTTTTGTTTCTATTTGTGATTTCATTGTGTCTATCTGTCTCTTACAGTAGAATGTAAATTATAAGTGTCCTTAAGTCAAGAGTGCTATCTGTCTTGATCAGTTTTCTCAGGGTCTGACACAGTGCCTAGCACATAGTAGGCACTCAACATACTTGTTTAATTGTGATGAAATTTTGAAGTTGCTGTCAAAGAAGTAGATTTTCCCAAAGCTGCTTTCTCAGTTGTGGAATCAGGGCACTTCACCTTCTGGTCCTCACCTCTCTCACTCTCTGTCCTGTATTCCTATTTACTTCTTGAAGTGTTAATGCAATCATAGATTTAATGGTGTCTTAGAAGAATAAAAACCATAGGGGGTTGGAATTAGAAAGGCCCAGCTCAGGAGTCAGAGAGACCTGGGCACTGGTGCTGTTCTTACCGATAGGTTGTTGAGCCTCAATGTTCTCATCCTTAGAATGGGAATAATAGCACTGCCATCAAAGGGTTGCTGTGAGGATTAGATAAGGTAAAGTGGAAGGAGAGTAGCATAGTATGTGACACACGGAAAGCATTCAATAAGTATTTGTTATAAAAATGAACTCATGAATGGAGTTTGAAACAGTGTGCTTGGAAGAAAATGTTCTCCTTTAGAATTCTGATGAACCATAATGCATTTAAAATGCATACTGTTGTCACTGTCCCCTTACTCCTCCCCGTCCCCCTCTTCCCTCCCCACCTGGATAATCATGGGGAGCTATTTTTATATCTGACGTAGTGGAAAAGTAGCAGATTAACAACCCCAGAGACGTACATTGCCTCTATTAATATTAAACAGGGTATTAATTTTACCAGTAACTGAAACATTAAACATGTATATCCATTAGTGGTCATTATTTTAATCTCCAGAAGCTGTCTAGCGTATTCCAGGAATAGGTCTGGTCCATTCTTCTCTACCTCCTTTTCCTAAATTCACTGGTGAATCAAGGATCATGGTTTTCATTTCCCTGAGGGGACATAGATAATTATAAACTCATAGTTGTTAAGGGAGAAAGTCTGAGAAGTCCTCACACTCAGTTCCCTTATCCAGGACTGCAAGCCCCCCAAAGATGAGATTTCAGTATGTGGAGTACCTGCTGAAAGTGGTCTTCTTAAGACCCCCCGCCAGCCCCCACCGGGGCTGCCTACCTGATGTGCGGGCTCTGAGCACTAGCTCTTGACGGTAATTGGTAGACATCTCTGTCTTGACTGCTAATGACACTGTCAGTGGATCTAGCTCAGCGCCTTTGCAGTGACAGTAAGAAGGACTAAGACTAGTTAATAATAATAGGACACATGGTATAGGGTGAGTGATTGGCAACTTACTGAGTAGTAACATAGAACATCCAACAACTGTTGATTTCAACTCCTAATTACTCCTCAACCAGCAGCCGCTGAAACCCTCAAGGTGGAATTGAGGGACAAGTATGGCCCGTGGTTAAGGATGGCCTCTGGTGTCAGACAGTTTGGATTTAAATTTAACTCTACAGCAGGCTATCAGACATCAGGCAGCACAGGACAGTGATCTCTGAGAGAGAGCCAAATGATTGTCTCAACTCACTGCCTGAAGAGCTCCTAGGGCAGCTGGGAGTGCGAACCCAGGCTAAATCTGGTGGTATTCCTGAGTTGAGGAGGTGGATCTGGAAGTCTGGGGAGAACAAGACAGATGATTTATGCAGGATGAGTATCCAGAGTACCAGAGAAGAAAACGTTGCAACAGAAAAAGCTCCAGAGTCTTCAGGTAAATACTAATCAGTGCATGTATATGAGTCATCAGGTCTGGAAGAAAAAAAAAAAACACCTGAGCAGAAGGAACAATGCTTGAAACTCACACAGAACCAGATATCTTTCATGTTCCCACCAGCAACAATGGAATTATTTATAATTCTCAAGATGTGCAGTAGTTTATGGAGAAAAAAAATCACCTCAGCAGTGTAGACTATTAGCCTTAGGCCTCAGCTACCCTAGTCCCACTTAAAAATGCTTAAAGCCTTCAAAGCATCCAAGTCTTCCCAAGTAATTTAACTTAACCCTAGTACAAACTCAGAAATATTTAAAGAAACATAATAATATACAGTATTCAATACAGTAAAATTTACATTGTCATTTAATAAAAAGTTTCCAGATATTCAAAGAAACAAAAAGCTAAAAAAAAAAAAAAGCTACTATGAAGAATGAGAAGAAAAGTCCATCAATAGATACAGGCATGGAAGTGACACATATAATAGAACTAGTAGAAAAGGACATTAAGACTGTTATAACTATTTTTCCACATCAAGGTTGAGCGTGTTAAGTGGAGACATGAAAGACCAGAATTGAACTTCTAGAAGTGAAAAATACAATGTCTGAGATGAAAAAAACACTGGGTGAGGTGATCAACAGATTTGACAATGTGGAGGAGTTTATTAGTGAACTCGAAGACAGCAATAGAAACTATAAAAAATGGAATGCATAGGAAAAAAAACCGATTACAATAAATGAGCAGAGAATCAACTTCCACAGACTAATATATGTGTAAGTGGAGTCCTCTGAGAAGGCATGAATGGAGAAGAAAAGATATTTGAAGAAATTAATGGGTAGAAAATGTCAGATTTGATGACAACTATAAACCCAGAGATCCAAGAATACCAGTGAGCTCCCAGCACACACAAAATATGAAGAAAACTACATCAAGGCGAGTCATAATCAAATTGCTTAAAACCAATGATAAAGAGAAAATTTTGAAAAGAGCCAGAGGAAAAAGAAGCGTTAGAGAGGAATAAACATGAGAACCATGGCAGACTTCTAGTCAGTAACAATACCACTCAGAATAATGGAGCATATCTGTAAAGTACTTTAAGGACAGAAAAATTGTCTATCTAGAATCCTGAACCCAACAAAAATATCATTCAGGGGCACCTGGGTGGCTCAGTTGGGTAAGCATCTGACTTTTGATCTCAGGTCAGGTCTTGATCTGTTGGCCTTCACTCCTAGCATGGAGCCTACTTAAAAAATATTATTCAAACATGACAGGAAAGACTTTGAGACACACAAAAGCTTAAAGAATTTATTGCTTCTGATTATCACTATAAGAAATGATAAAGGATATCCTTTGGGCAGAAGGAAAATAATACCAGATGGGAATCTGGATTTACAGAAAGGAATGAAGAGTACCAAAAATGATAAATGTTGGGTAAAAGTGAAACATTAGAAAATTTCTTGTAAATATAATTGTTTAAATAAAAGCAATTACATATAGTAGGAAATACACAGCATATGTAGAAGCAAAATGCATACAAATAACACCAAGAGCCAAAGGGGGGAAATAGCATATTATTTTAAGATTTTTATACTACATATGAAATAGCATAATAACATTTGAGAGTAGCCTATGATCTGTTAAAGATGCATACAGTGAACTGTAAAACAATGACTAAAAGTCAAAGCCAAACGGAACAAAATAGTTGTACCTAATAAGCCAACAAAAAAGACAGTGAAATAAAAATAATCCACAAGGAGACAGAAATAAGAGGAAAAAGGGAATAAACAACAGATGGGACAAATAGAAAGCAAACAGCAGGATGGTAAATTTAAATCCAATTCTCCAACATCCTACCAGTTGTGCATGATTGTTGAAGAACTCTGTGCCCCAGACAACAGCATGATGTCCGCACACCAGCAAGCACTTGTTACCACTCCCTAGTCTTGCCATTGATGGATGGAGAGCTGTGTCCATGTATTGGTCATGTTGAGAGGTTCCTTCTCATCCTGTTGCTCCAGTCCTTTGATTCCTTCCTCAACTTCCACACCCCATGCCATCTGGGTCTGCAAGTGCTCCAAGTCCATGAACTTAAATGGTCAGCAAGTGTCTTCATGTACATTTAGCTGCCACCACTCATGGACCCAGGAGGAATACTTTCTTTTCTGCAAAAACGTTTGTGGCTGGTCATGCCAGGAATGTGCTCTCTCTGTCCTCTTCTTATCTACGTATTTCTCAGCTTCCCTGCATCTCTGGAAAGGGATAGCTGCAGATTTTGTAGGAAAAGGAAAAGCTGCCCATTTGCGAGCCACCCATGAAATATTCCTGATTGTGTAGACATGCCATGCTTCTTGCCTCTGTCCAGCACCCACCCCCTCCCATGTTGGCCATAGCAAGTTGGGTTTGATGTTCAGGTGTCGCAGTGTCTACCTTGGGGGACTGTGACCTATTTTATACCTCAACCAATAAGGCAGTATCTCCTTGTATAAAGCAGGTCCTCAATAGACATCTCTTGAAGGGATTTCATCATCCCTGAGCCTGTGTCAGGGGGCGACCAGTGGCTAAGCGAATTGCTCACTTGTCAGAGGTTCAGCTGGGCCTGGGTCTAGGACCTTCTGCGCCCTAGTCTGGTGCTATGTTCAGGCTGTACATGGTCTCTCACAATGCTCCTGCCCTGTGATACTGCCACTGGAGGAATGGTTCTTGGGATGGTGGTTCTTGGGATGGAGGAATGGTT
Organism: Vulpes vulpes; assembly: GCF_048418805.1. Taxonomy (NCBI): domain Eukaryota; kingdom Metazoa; phylum Chordata; class Mammalia; order Carnivora; family Canidae; genus Vulpes; species Vulpes vulpes. The sequence goes on along the minus strand of NC_132791.1, from coordinate 161,078,239 downwards.
CTTGGGGTGGTGGTTCTTGGGATAGAGGAATGGTTCTTGGGGTGGTGGTCCAGCTTTATGCTGCAGGCCTGGAGGAACCCATTCGCTGCCTACCCTCCTTCCTGACTCAGGTTTGTGGGTCCTTCCAGGATCATGTGTCAGACAGCTCCACCCCATCCTTACCTGTCCCACCTTTCTTGGTTCCCTCTTGCAATTAGTGGCTGCTTGGGGAGCCAGAGATCATCACTGTTAATTCATGCTCTTGGCAGCTGTTTGGTAGCAATGCCCGGGCAAGAGAATCTCTTCTCTGTTGTCTTCTAAGAACACATGGGCTTCCTCTAGTCTCTTGACTCCACTCTCCTGATTAACTCTTCCCCCTTGGTGAAAAGGGGCAACTGGGGACACGGCGCAAGGCTTTCTCCTGTGTGAAGAGCTTCTAGTCTGTGGCTCTTGAGTTTTCTGCTGGCATCCAGACAAGACACTAAAGGTGAATGCACTCCAGAATCCCAAAGCATTGTCAGTTTCCTCCCCTTAGCTCAGAGCACTCCCTCTGCTCTCCACTTGCCACCCAGGGCCCCCTCAATCCATACCATAAAATGTACAATGTCAGTTTGTTCGACTAAGGATCCTGCTGAGTATTTAATCCTTACTTAACGCTGATGTTTATTTTATTTTAGAGTTTAAATTAATCAGCCTCAGGATACAAAATTAGATAAGGCAAGGATTTAGCTCCCCTGGAATGATTCATTTCACGTCAAGCTTTCTTAACTCTTTGGCTTCAGGGGAGAAGTGTCCACATACTTCTAGGCAGAGCTGCCCAGGGGCTGGCCAGGTGAACAGCTGTGCTCTCTCCTCACCATTCTCCCAGCCAGGGCATAGCATTCTTTGACACAGGGGTTTTTTAAAATACATTCTTTTCCATCTTAACTGTAAGAGAGCCTCACAAAAGGAAAGAGATAATATGAAAGTAGAAAAAAAAGTCAAAAGAACCTCCCTATAATTCTACCGCCTGAAGATCACCATTGTTACCATCTGGGCATGCTTCCTCTCATACTTGTCTGCCCTTTGAAACAGTTACGTGATGGTACAAACATACAGACCTGTGTACAGAGCAATGATATCAAACTTTCATGTACTTGCCAGGTAAGCGTAATGCATAGTAGCTTTATGGCACGTTTGCTTCAGAGTACATTTTTGAGGACATGATACAATACAGCTTTTATTGATGCTTGTCTTAGATGCCCCTTAATGTAATCCACTTGCCTCTTTCCTCCCCACAATTCTGAAGTCAGTGCCTACCCTTTCCATGCACCTGTTTTACACCGAGTATGCATGTGCGTGAAGAATAGTCTTTTGTTTATTTTTGAATCTTTATACAAACAGTAGCCTGTACATATCCTTCTGCATATGCTTTGTCACTTCACCAGCATTTTCCAGAAGGGTATAGAATTCATCTCTGACAAGAGGGTGGTACTCCCCTCCTCGGGCTGCTGGTGTCCTGGTACCCTGGTGAGGTGATGTTTTGGGACATGTCCTTTATCTCTGCCAGTGAGATGTGGCCCATGGGTGTCTGAGGCTGCCGTGCACCGTAGGCTTTCACCCGCGGCTTGTAAAACTGTTTGCTCATCTTCATCAGTATTTGTTGGCACACCTAACATTTTGTCAATCTGATGGATGTGAAATAATATTTCCTTGTTTTCCCCTAATTACTATGCAGTGGCACAGCCTGCATTATATTTGTTAACTTTTGAGTTTCTTCCTGTGTGAATTGTTTCTTTGTCTCTGGCTCATTTTTCTGTTGGGTTTTTTGGTTTTCCCTTGCTGACTTGTGTCATTTTTTGTGATCTGGAAATCAGTGCTTTTGTGGCCAGATCCTTATTTATGTATTATGTTTGTCTTTTTTTATGTTTGTCTTTTAACTTTATTCATGGCTTCTTGTCAGATCAAAATGACTGCTTTTAATATTTATTAGTATTTTCCTTGATGGTGTTTGTTTCTTTGTGTTTAATTAGAGAAACACCTTTGTCTGTCTACTCTATTGTCCTAAAAACACTATCCTACATTTTCTTCTAAAAATTGAAGATTTGTTTTTTATCTGTCATTTTTAATGCTTTAGTTATGTGTTTGGTAGGAAGTGTGAGGTAGGGATCTGTATTCATTAGCTGCTATGCATCACAAATGGCCCCACTTATTGGAATCCTACAGTGATAGGCAGGTGTCTGGGTTGGCCCAGCAGTTTGGCTCAGAATACAGCAGGTGTCCAGCATCACTTTTCCTCTACCACCCCCTCCCAGGCCAGGGGTGAGCCTGGGCACGTCCTTCTCATGGCCATGGCAGAAGCGCAGAGGGCAAAGAGAGGTGTGGAGTTCCCTCGAGTCCCAGGTTCGGAACTGCCCGCTGTCGCATCCACCACGTTCTGTTGGCCAAAGCAAGTTGTGTGGCTACACCAGCAGCTGAGGTGCAGGAAGTTCACGTGTGGTCCTCATCTCCACTGGTTATCACAACGCACATTTCAGAAGGTGCATTTGCAGGTGGGTGGTGCTGAGTGGACACAGATGCAGGAGACATTAACTCCAAGGGAGGAAGTGAATCAAACGGTCTTTGACGTGAATGATCTGAGTATTTGTGTTGATTACTTGGGGCCCCTTCCTGAGACATGTTTCATCGATTGCCATTCTCTAACTTGAGCATTCTGAGCAGCAGCCTGTGAGCAGGAGGCTGTGGACCCCTCTGGACAGAGATTTAAGGGGCAGCATGTAGCTGATCCTTGTTTTCTTTTCTCAGCTTCTGGAACTGTGCCAGCACCTTTGGGATAGGTGTCCATCTGTCTGAGTCCCTGGGTGACTGTGATGAGCCCCCGACTCCTGTCTCCCCCTGTTGTCCTGTGACAGATGTGAAACCTGAGTGGAGCCAACTTTGTTGGTTAAACGCTGAGATTTTTCTATGTTCCAGCAGCATGAATGGTCTGTCCTGACTGATGCGAGGTCCCACTGAATCCTTAACACAGCCAGTAAGTAACGTTTATCTCACAAATGAAGGAAATGAGCCTTGGGGAGGTGAGCAATGGGACTGTGCTCTTGCAGTGAAGGGTGGCATTGGGATTTGAACCCAGGCCTGTGTAACTTCAAAGATGGGGGCACTTGACGCGATGAGCACTGGGTGTTATTCTGTATGTTGGCAAATTGAACACCAATAAAAAATAAATTTATTATTAAAAAAAAATAAAATAAGAGAAGCCAGCAAAAAAAAACAAAAAACAAAAAACAAAAAACTTCAAAGATGGGGATGAGAATAAATTGTTGACGTGTGAGTTGCTGGATGGTGCTGGGAAGTGTTTCTGGTTCAGAGGTAGAAAGAGGATTATAGGTCATGTCAAGTTACTCCTTTTGTAAAAAAAAACCAGGAGTTTCACATGTGATGATGCACAAGGTTGTTGGAAAGTGGAAAGGGCCAGTGGGTTGGACTTTGTCCTTTGTAACCCTGGAATGAACCTCCTGTTCCTTTTTGAGAAGCCAGCCATGACCAAGACCTCACATGAAGCTGCTGCCTCGGGGTGCAGCTTCCCAGATTCTCTGGGGTCTGTTGTTACAGACACACCCATTCAGCAAGTGCTCACCGTGTGCTTGCATGGGCACAACACCACTCTGAGCCCCAGAGATGAATAGGGCTTTGGTTTGCCTTCGGCTCAGAGGAGGATGGTTCCCTTCCTCAAGGTAGGCTTCCCTCCCCAACCCCAGAGAGGGTTGGGTGCGCCTGTGCATTTTCATAGAGCCCCATGCAGATCTTTATGCTATGATACAATTGCTGCTTAAGAGGTCCCTCTGCTTAGACTGCACTCCCATTTCACCCCAGTCCCCCCTGCTCTCACCCTCTGCCTGCACATAGTAGGTGCTCAACAGACACTGGGGAGGGAGAGAAGGAAGAATATAATACACCTGTCTACCCCTTTGCCCCACTTGTGAACACAGGCACATGAACACATGTACATAAATGTTCACATGTATCACAGATACATAACATGTCAAGTAGGTGTGCGTACACATGAACACAAATGTGACATGTAAGCGTGTGTTCCTGTGGCACATGTGGACACAGATGCACAGCCCGGCTGCGGCTTATGGCTGGGGGGAGGAGGGCTGGTCCTTGGGCTGACTTTACCTCTGGTCCACACCACCAGCAGTTAGGAAAATTCACTTTGCTCAATCATAGGCTTTACCAAACCTTTCATTCATATTTTAGAAGCAAGTATTTTCCTGGGCAGATAGATTTATTTATTTATTTAATCTTTTTAAAAGATTTTATTTATTCATTAGAGGCAGAGACACAGGCAGAGGGAGAAGCAGGCTCTCTGCAGGGAGCCTGATGCAGGACTCAATCCCAGGACCCCAGGATCATGACCTGAGCCAAAGGCAGATGCTCAACCACTGAGCCACCCAGCTTATCCCAGACTGGGAAGTTTTAATTTTGCTGTCAGATGCTTGGTTCTGAGGCCAGAGGGGCGCTGTGAGATCATGACATTTGGCTGAGCACTTTCTGAGGTTTCTGTGTTCTGGCTGAATCCTGTTGATGAACTCTGAGAGCTGAGGCCTGGCACCCCTATTCATGCTCAGTTTGGAAGGTATCTTCTGAGCCACCAGCTGCTTGCCGCGGAGGACACTGTGACACCCCCTCCCGAGGTGCTACATGCCCTGCCTGGCTGAGGCCTCTCAGCCCCTTGCCCCAGGCACACTGGTCTGCGTGCATGATAGTGGGGCCCCAGGAAGGGGTGCCCAGGGCATGCGCAAGAAGCAGGAGTGGGGGATCCCTGGGTGGCTCAGTGGTTTAGTGCCTTCGGCCCAGGGTGTGATCCTGGGGTCCCAGGATCGAGTCCCACATCAGGCTCCCTGCATGGAGCCTGCTTCTCCCTCTGCCTGTGTCTCTGCCTCTCTCTCTCTCTCTGTGTATCTCTCATGAACAAATAAATAACATTTAAAAAAAAAAAAAAAGAAGCAAGAGTGGTCTTGAGATGATGCTCTTTCTGGGAGGAGCTGGATGCCCCTGTAATTTGTAGGGGTAAGGTCACCTACTGAGGCATATGGAAAAATGGGTGATTAAAAGTGAGTGATTACAATTCCACACCTGGGCTTCCCCTTCACTGCCCCTGGAGTCCGAGTGACTGTGCTCTGGCCCATGAAGAGCACTTGGGGAGCAGGAACTGTGCCTCGCGGCCTTGTCAGAGACCAAAGGCGTACTGAAGTCCCCTCAGGGTTCCACAGCTAGATGGGAGGAAGGGCCCCACCTGTGGTCATAAGCATTCAGGAGACATTTATAATCAAATTACTCAGGGCCTTGGGAGCTTTGGCCCAGCGAATGCAAAGTGAAGGGCATTGGCAGATCGGGGCATGGAGGCCTCTTGTGGAGTTGCCAGCATTTGGGGGTAGGGGGGCTTGCTGTCTCAGCAGCGTGTGGGTGGGGAGACTCAGGCTTTGGGCAGACGCAGCACTGGGTCCTCATTTTGGCTTTGGGAATGCTTCTGGGCCATTTTGTCACTGAGCCCTGGCCTCAGTTCCCTGCTCTGAGAAGTGGGCTGGACCGTCTGCTCTACAGAGCTGTCCGGGCAATGCCTGGCATTCGAGGGGTCTAGGTGAGAATGGGGCTTTGGAGGCAGGCAGCATGGACCCCGCCTGAAAGCAAGCTCTCTGCCCTCTGTAATGGAAGTGATGACAGTTCCTCCCTTTTCCTTAGGCTGCTCTTCGGCACTGCTCACACAGAGGACAGGATTCTCTTCCTTGGTCATCCCTTGACTGATGTTTGCTGCAAGCCAGTGCCACAGGAGGGGTGTAGGGTGTGGGGGCCAGAGCCGGGGGTTGGCCTTGTGGTGGATGGGAGGGCAGCCTGTTGGTGCTGAGGCTAGGCTGCTCGTGGGTCCCCAGAGCAGGGCTCCAGGCAGCTCATGATCACTAATTTCCCTAGTAATTATGGTAATAACAATAATCATGAAGGTTCATTTGCTTTCAATGTGTGTGTGCATGACATGTCATTTTGCAGGAGTCATGGGGTGGTTAGGTGGTGCTTGGCAGGGACAGGTTGTCTTACAGAGTCTGTGGCATGGGGAGGGGTTGTTGACCAAATTTCCCTGGAGGTAAGGGGGGCAGGCATATCAGAGATTAGACGGAGAGGGAGAGAGAGAGGGAGAGAGAGAGAGAGAGAGAGAGAGAGAGAGAGAGAACGAGTGTATGAACACACATCCAGTACCTTGCTGCATGGGAAATTCTCAAGCAAAGATTCACTCCCCCCAGCACCACCAGGCTGCAGATGCTGTTGCAGATATGGCCAGAAGCAGGGAAGGGATCTGGGCTATACCACATGCCTGGCAGGAGCCCAGAATATTCACTGAAGGGTGCACAGATGGACGTGTATGTTTGGGTGTGAGGGGACAGTCAGAGGCCGTCCAGCCCAGATAGACCTGAGCAGCGGATCCTGGGGGTGAGCACACAGGATGAGGGTGTGTATGTACCCAATAAACCTGAGCAGCATTTTAGGGGTGAGGGTCTGGAGGCTCATGGAAGTGGGATGTCCTTCCAAAGTTACACCCCACTAAGTGCAGGAGGTGAGACCAGAGCTCAGGTCCATCTGGGTATCTCATGCCCAGGGATAGACTTGGCCATGGCAGCAGGTGGAGGCAGCTCATGACAGCAGGTCTGGCAGCCATGGCTGACTTCCAATGCTGCCAGGAAGGCTTGCAGGGATGGGGCAGGCCAAGCCTTGGGTTACTAGGTATTAGACTATGTCTTCCTCCCATTACCCCCATTCACATATTCAAGTCTTAACCCTGAGACCTCAGAATGTGACCTTATTTGGAGGTAGGTTTGTTGCAGATGTAATTGGTTATGATGAGGTCATACTGGAGCAGGGTGGCCCATATCCCATAGGACTAGTGTCCTCACAGAAGGGAAGTTTGGTCACGGAGATACACACACAGGGGGAATGCCACGTGAAGATGAGGCGGAGATCTGAGAGATGCTGGTACAGGCGGGTCATCACGGGGGCTAGGCCTGGGACCGATTCTCCCCAAGAGCCTCCAGGGGGATCTGGCCCTGCGGATGCCTTAATCTTGGACTTCTGGCCTCCAGACCTGGGCGATGATGCATCTGTAATGTTTAAATCAGTCTGTGGTTCTTTGTTCTGGCAGCCACAGCAGCCTAATCCACTGACCCGGAGTCTCCAAAATCCCTCTGGTCAGGGTGGGGACAGCTCGGCTGGGGGTGGGTGCTGCTTAAAGGGTTGGGGAAGCAGGGAGATGCCATCTATGTCTGAGCAGAAGCTTTCGGCAGGCCAGGACTGGATCACAGAGCAGTCAGTGGAGATTTGCTGGGAGGCGGAGGAAGGTGGCTTGCGGGAGACTCAGGGGTGAGGGAACCTTCTTGTCCCAGGCAGCTGTCCCCCACGGACTAAGACGGTTATTTATTTATTTATTATTTTTTATTTATTTATTTATTTATTTTTATTTATGATAGTCACAGAGAGAGAGAGAGAGAGAGGCAGAAACACAGGCAGAGGGAGAAGCAGGCTCCATGCACCGGGAGCCCGATGTGGGATTCGATCCCGGGTCTCCAGGATTGCGCCCTGGGCCAAAGGCAGGCGCCAAACCGCTGCGCCACCCAGGGATCCCTATTTATTTATTTATTTATTTATTTATTTATTTATTTATTTATTTATTTATGATAGACACAGAGAGGCAGACATAGGCAGAGGGAGAAGCAAGCTCCCTGTGAGGGACCCTGATGCAGGACTTGATCCCAGGACACTGGGATCATGACCTGAGCTGAAGGCAGATGCTCAACCACTGAGTCACCCAGGCGTCACTAAGATGGTCTTTTAGTAGCAATTTTATTTATTAATATGCTAATAAATGTCTCATGAGGTTACCGCATGGCCAGAGTGGATCTGCAGGTACTAACCAGCGGGCCTCTCAGTTTTCCTGTCCACATAGAGAGTTTTGGCTAAATCCTATTTTTTTTTTTTTTAAGATTTTATTTGAAGTAATTTCTACACCCAGCATGGTGCTCGAACTCACAACATAACCTGTAGATCAAGGGTCACATGCTCCTCTGACTGAGCCAGCCAGGTGCCCCAGGAGAGTCTGCTGTATCATTAAACAGAACCACAGGAAGGTGCCCCAAAGTGAGTGGGCGTCCTGCCTACCTGCGGGGATGTGACATCGGGTGCAAACAGCCTCTGTGCCAAGGATATATCTGATCATTCACTTGTTTAGCCAGTCTTCAATGAGCACTTCCTGGATGTCAGGCACTGTCCTAGGTGCTGGGTGTACAGTGGTGACTAAGACAGATGAGATCTCTGGCCTTGGAAGCTTCCATTCTCATGAGAGAGGCAGATCATAGAAAAGTTAAGATAATTTCAGCAAGTGACAAGGGCTGAGGGGAAAACAGAGCAGAGTTCTGGAACTCATGGAGCTAAGAGACAGAAAGGTCTGCCTCAGTGTTACTGGCAGGAAGACTGGATTGGCAAGGGCCGGCCAGCCCTGCAGGAAGGGCATTTTAGGGAGAAAGAACAGCAAGTGCAAAGGCCCTGAGGCGGGTGTGGCTGAGCTGCACGGACAGGTGAGGGTCACCACGTGGCAGCTGAGTGACCCCCCTTCTTGGGCATCAGCTTACGGAAACTCCTACACCCCCCTGAGGTGGCCTGATGGATGGGACTTCACAGCAGGGAAGGGAAAGAGTTTCCCTAGAAGGGGTAGAGGAAGGACTGTTTCATTAGAGAGGCTGGTCACTGCCACCCTCTGTGAGGTCTTTGTGTGCCACGCCCTGTCCTTAAACTTGTTTTGTTTAATCCTTGCCCCAATGGAAAGTAGCATAGTGGAGGAGCACAGACCCTGGCACCACTCAGTCTTTCTGGTGACCTTGAAAGCCCTCTTCTTTTCTCTTCATTCAGTTTCCTCACTGGGAGGATGGACTGATGATGGCTCCCACCTCAGGGGGTTGTTCACACTTGTGAAACACTTAGGACAGTGTTTGGCACTGAGCACTGCTGGCCCACTTTCCAGATGAGCAGAATGAGGCACAGAACAGGAAGTTATGCTGTGCACCCAAGGTTACTGGCCAGGCGGTGGCCAAGTCAGCATCGAGTCCAGGTCACCTGGTCCCACTGGAGCCACTTACCCAACCTGATGTGCATTTTCCACAGCAATGGCTTTACCATGAGTGGAATGGTATGGTCCCCACATGGCCTCTGGCTCTTCTCTTGGGCTTACTCTTGTCTGCTACCTTATCTTTCCTGGGGCATCATGTTGCTTGGCTCCACAGATAGACTCTTTGGAGGCCCCCTTCAGACCTGCTCTGTCCCCCGATTGCTGACCCACTGCTCTCTCCTCCCCTCCTTCCACACCCCATGAGGGGCATGGGATGGGATGACAATTGCATAAACTCAGAAATCAGCCCTTGGCACCTATCTCACCAGCTGAATGAAACTAGGGGCCTGAGACTATTTGCTCCATAATTAGCCCAGGATGAGGATAAATCCTGAAATAAGACATAGCTAAAGATTTACCCAATTTCTCATCTGGAGTCCATCTTTCAGGATCATATCCTGGCAGAATTGCAAAAACATATTCTTTCATGGGCCAGAAAGTCACATAAATGAGTGAATTGAACCCACTCTCATACAATACAATAGAAAAGTGGGTAGTATGGATAAATGTAAAATATTTAAGCTAAACTTCCAGTCTTGGACCACCATTTGAGACCCCTGGTAGATAGGGAATGGGGAGGCTGACCCCCTCAGGGATGTTGTATAAGACTGCAAGCTCTAAGTCATAAACCTGCCAATGGGGATCACCACTCTCCATGTAATAGGGGATTGATCAAGTGGACAGTCACAAACATTTTGCAGAGGGCTGTGTTCTAGAAGCTGAAGCCATGGTCCATCTTTGGACTGACATTTTGATTAGCAGGCTACACATAAATCTCTGAGTGCCCTGAGAAATGAACATTGGACAATGTGACTCATGGCAGAGGCTGAAATATCTAAACAGGTCCTAAGCAGGACTGCCTAGGCACAGAAAAGCAATAGACAAGGAGCCTGTGGCTTGTGGCTTTCTCTCTCTCCCAACCATGTCTCTGACCAACATGCTCTGATCCCAAGCACACTGTGTGGTACCAAGATTTACTCAAGAATCAAGAAGAAATAGAAAGACTGAGGAGTCCTATAACATTAAGAAAATGAGATCTTCCACAAAGAAAGCACCAGGCCCAGATGGTTGCATGGATGAGTTTTACAAACTTTCAAAGAATTGATGATTCTAATCATGTGCCAAACAAGTGTAGCTGGAATATTACTACCAATTTTTCACAAGCCACATTTCAAAAACCTATAAGTGTGAAGGTTGATTGGCATATGTGTTGGAAAATCCTCAAATGTTGTGGGATTCCTTGGAGTTTTATTTTACTTTTTAAAAAGATTTTATTTATTTATTCATCACACACACACACACACACACACACACAGTGGCAGAGACACAGAGGGAGAAGCAGGCTCCATGCAGGGAGCCCGATGCGGGACTTGATCCTGGGTCTCCAGGATCACGCCCTGGCCCAAAGGCGGCGCAAAACTGCTGAGCCGCCTGGGCTGCCCTCCTTGGAGTTTTAGTGTTAAGAAAAAAAGGGCTTGTCTGCATTAACTTTTCATTTATTAGTAGTTACCAGTTATTGGAGATTCTTTATGCATTTATATATATATATATATATATACTGCTGTTTTACGGGCACAAAAGCACATTATACACATTATTCTGCACCTGGCATCTTTACCTTAGAACATACTTTTGACATGGTTTTTGCGTGTGCTGTCTTTATTTCTTATTTCAAAAAATTAGCTGGAAACTCTTCTGGGTGCTAATACAGATGTCTATAATTTAAATAATCCAACTTCCGTTGAAGAACATTGAAGGTATCTCTGGACTTTTGTTCATTAAAACAATAATTAAATAATTATCCTTTGAGCCCTCCATCAATGTTGGGTGAGATCTAGGTCATTGGAATCAATCTTAGTCATACATGATTCAGACATGAGGAGTGTGTCTGTAGGCTAAGTTTCTGGAAGTGAAATTGCTAAATCAGATACATTCATTTGGAGCTTTGGTAGACATTGTCCAGTCACAACTAATAAAACTCTACCAATTCATAGTTGTAGCAGCAGTATTTGAATACTGCTGTAACTACTGCAACCATGTTTTATCAAATTTTTGATCTTTGCCAAGCTGCTGGAAGAAAAAGTGAAAAATACTATCTTGTAACTTTATTTTGATTTTCTCTTTTTATAGGTGAGGTTGGTCATATTTTCATACATTTAAGAGCCATTTAAAGTGCTTCTTCTATGAGCTATCATTTTCTATTGGGCTTTTTTCTTTACAGATTTTACAGGGACTCTTTATTTAATACAGAAATTAAGTTTATATATAAAGGAATTGTAGATGTCTTTGTGGTTTATCCCTAGGGGAAAAAACAAAACACTCATTTATGGTAGCTTTTACCCAGCAGAAAAGTTTCACCTTTATGTGGTTGTTTTAGCATTTGTTCTTTTGTGGCTCCCAGATTTTGTATCTTTGTTAGAAAGACAACATCCTCATTGTGAGATTGCTTTTTTTTTTTAACTGCGGTCATCAAATCCTTTAATGGTTCCTTCCTTCCACCACCCTCTGTCTCTGCCTTCTTTTCTTCCTTTTCCCTTCATTTAAATCTTTGAACCACCTGTTAATCTTTAGTGTAAGGTGTGAGGTAAGAAGACAACTTTCATATATTTTTTTTTTCAGATGGTTCCTGAGTTAGATTTATTTCTACAACACAAGTCAGAGCCATTTCCTACTATGGATATTTTGTACACACCTCCTGCTACCAGGGCATAAAGCTGACTCCTGCTCCTGCCATTTTGGCTCTAGCTCGACCCTCATACTCATGCTGCCCAAAAAATAAGACATGTGCTTCTACCAGTGTCGCTCCCACCTTTTCACCTAGGGAGGTAGGTACTGGGATGCAGGGTGGGGTTAGCAGAGAGCAGGGCAGATGCATAAATCTGCCAGGAAACCAGACCCTTGGAATATGTATTTCCTATGCAGAATATAGGCTGCTGTGGGGGGACATGTCTTGGAGGGGCTTGGCCAGATGATTTCTTCTCCTCTCCTCCTCCTCTTCCTGGGAATGCTCTCTTATTCTCTCTCTGGCTTCTGTATGTTCTTTGTTCCCTGCCAGGGCAGTGCCAGTAAACTTTGCCCAGAGGATCAGGGAAGGCATCCAGCTTCTTGATATTTACCAAGTGCAATGGCCCTAATACCAAACCAAAACACCCACCAATTAGATTTCAGATTATCCTTTGAGCCCTCCATCAATGTTGGGTAAGATCTAGGTCATTGGAATCAAGAGATTGGTGTCCATCCATCTATCCCTCTGCCCCTTGGATGCTGGCTATGATGCCTACTGATGTTCTCTGGAGCCCCCTGGTCCTGATGCCCTCTGTGCACCTCCTCCCTGTATCCTGGCAACACTTCCCAGCAGCCTCCCTCCCTCCTGTGCTCAGGTGGTGTTTCTGGAGCAGGTCCCTGCCAGAGATTATCTTGGCAGAAGAAGGATGAGTGTTATCCAGACCTTAGACAGGCTGTGTGAACTTCAGAGATCAGATGGGCTGGGGTGCATCTCCTTGTGTTCTGTGGCCTGGATGCACCCCTAGTCATCTATACCCTGCAGCCAGCAGGGCCTGGTGCATTCAGATAGTGTATTATGCCTCTTATCTCCCCAGCCTGGGTCACATTAATCATTTTCTCAGGGCCCCACAGATATGTCAGCTCATTTTGGTTTGCACCTTTTTGAGCGCCAGACTTGGAGGTGTGGTTGTGCAGGAGGTGGTGCTCAGCCATCCTTTTCTCTAGCAGACTCTACTGCTGGCCAGCTGGGTGCCTTTAGGCACGGACATGACTGCTGTGCCTCAGTTTCTTCATCCACAAAATAGGGATGCTTTTAGCACCCACATATTAGGGGCGTCTTGACAACTGAGTGATGTGATATGGAAAGGTGCTCAGACTGATCCTCTGTTTCCCATTAGGGCTTAGCAATTACTGTTCTCTCTGGTAGGAGGTATCAACTATAACCAGCTTCCACATAGTTATCTTGGGTGCTTTGGAGAAGGACAGATGGTCAGTACTCCCTGGGAGGGGAAGGACACACACATCTGCAGACCTAAGTTCAAATTCTGCCCTGCCACTTGCCAGCTGAGTGACCCAGGACAGGTTACCTTCCTTAAACTCTGAGTTTCAGTCTCTTTACATGCAAAGAAGGAATTAGAATGCCTGCTTGCAGGGTTGTGGTCAAGGTCAGAAGTGCCCAGCCTGGGGCCTGGCATACAGGGAAGACTCAGAAAGAAAAGGCAGCTGCCTCTGTGAAAGTGCTCTCATCGCGGTCCTGCTGTGGCCTGGCTCTCCTCCACAGAGACGGCTCGTGCTTCGGGGCTCACACAGACATTACCGCTTCTGAGTCACAGCCCCGATTCCCACTGCTATTTCCTAGCACCTAGGAACAGTCTCCTTGTATGCACCTGACCCCTAAATAATCCTCTCCTCTGGGGACCACTGGGGAAACTGAATCTCCTCCCACAGGGGACTTCCTGACTTGGGGTCAGTCTGTGTTTTGTGGCTTTCACGACGACTGCTTCTTCCTCCACCTCTGGCTCCTCGGTTGCCCAGAAGGCAGTCTCAGGGCTGGTCTGGCCCATTTCTACACCAGTTTAGCCTGCTTGCACCTCTGCACCCCTGCAGGCACAGGTCTCCAGCTGGAGATGCCCTCCCTGTCAACTTCAATGTCACACTTTCCCAGCCCACGCACCGCCCTGCCTGGCCAGCCTGACCCTCCTCAGCCCTCTTTTCCCTGTCCTTGTGAGCCTGGACAGGATGGGGCCCCTGGCACCGCCCACCCCCCCGTGCTAAGTGCATTTCCTGCATCATTCCAGAGACACCCTTGCTCCACTTTACTGAAGAGCAAACCAGAGGAGGTTGGAGTTCAACCGTCCAGCCAGCAAATGTCACAGCCGGGTTTGGACTCAAGTCTGTCTGATGCCAAGGTCATGCCGCTTGTGATGATGGATACACCAGGGGGCTTCCTGGTTTACCCTTGCAGCCCAGTCCTTCCTGTCCTGTCTTGGCTCCTCTGAGAGCCTGGTGAAGACCATCGGGAGGCTCTGCGTGGTGTCCTCTACTGGGATACAGTCTTGGGAGGTGGGGTGATGTGAGACTAGGGGGTCTACACCCCCAGCTTCAGTTATTCCTGCTGTTTCCCCCTCTGTAGCCCACCTGAGGTTCCCATTTCCAACCCTGAACCTACCCAGCCTTGTGGCTCTTGTGCTCTCCTTGACCTTCAGCTGGGGGTTGGCTGGCATGTGTGGTGGCTTCTCCGGGCAGGCTGAGAACTCTGTGATGGGAAAGGTGACCCCAAGCTGTCCCGAGCCTCCCCATCTTCCCGCAGGCCGAGCTCACTGCTAGATTAATGGTGTGTGTGCAGAGCAGAGATACACATCACTCACCCAGTGCAGCCAGTTTCCACCTCTGTCAGAGACAAATGTCCCTGTCCCAGGCTCTGGGAGTCCAGAGCCTGAACTCGGGGAGAACACAGGGACCCCTGAGTCTGTGGGTCCCCTTAGATACCTCTCCTGGGCTGGGATGAGTCTAGAGAACATGCCCCAGTCCTGCCACCCTCCTTCCTAAAGCCAGTTACATCCAGCCAAACAAACCCTGGCCTCTAGTTTGGGTTAATTACTGACTTTTCTAGGCATGAAGATGTTTTTCTATTTTTTACTGACTGCATGCTCTGGAGAGTTTATTGATTACCCGACTCATCCGAACTGAAGATCTGGTTCTAGCCAGGGGCCAACTGAGGAAGGCAGCTTCCAAGTCTGGGTCCTGGGCTCTGTCCCCCAGCCAGCCCTGTGGCCCATCAGGTTGTCAGGGAAGGGGGTCTTCTGAGGCACTGTCTTGCCCATGAGAGGCAGGAGGGCACAGGGATGGCATGCTGGGGCTGGGCTCTGCCCCTGGCTAGCGTGGTAACCTTGGAGGCTGGCCTCTCCCCTCGTAGGTGCCAGGGCTTCACAGCTGCACTTATGGCCTGTCACTCCTCTGGGTCCCTTTTACAGGTTTACTCAGATAAACCTCACAAGTCCCTCATAGGGGAGAAAGTGCCGTCATGCCCACTTTGCAGAGAAAAAAGTAGGTTCTGGAGGCCCCTTGCTCATCTACCTCCTGGGTGATGGTGGATCAAGTGCTTATCAGGACCCAAGCACTCATCCTTGCATAGTAAGTGCGCTGCGAGTGTGAGCTACCGCCAGTCCCGTGAAGGCTCTGTGGCTGACTGTGCCTGCATTTAAATCAGAGGAAGCTGGCACTCCAGGCACCATCAAAGTCATGGTTTTAGGTGAGGTTCTTCCCCCAGGGATCTCACCTAGGTTACCTCTTCCTTGTCGTCTTTGCTAGAGCTCTAGTCAGATGCGATCTGTACTGGCTGACAGGTGGTGTCTGGGGACCCCTGGTTGATATGGAGGGAGGTCTCCAGTGAGATGCCCCAGGGCTCTGACCTCAGCACTATTCTGAGAATAGTGACTTGGTTGCCAAATACCAGTACTCATCCTTAGCTCTTTCTAAGAGCTAAGCCAGATCTAAATGCTCCATATTTTTTTTTGAAAGATTTATTCATGAGAGACACAGAGAGGCAGAGACACAGGCAGAGGGAGAAGCATCCAGGGAGCCTGATGTGGGTCTCAATCCCAGGACTCCAGGATCATGCCCTGAGCCGAAGGCAGATGCCCACTGAACCACCCAGGTGTCCCTAAACTCTCCGTATTTAATGAGCCCTCCACGTGTTTCCCTCATTTTCCTCACACAACCCTATGAAAGAGGGTCAACATCCCCCTCTACAGCCAGGGAAATTGAGGCACAGAAAAGCCAAGTAACTTGCTTAGGACCTCACATTTCCTGACGCGTGTGTCAGGGTTCTAACTCAGGTGGTCTGGCCCAAGTCCATGTTCCCAACCTCCTGCGGCCTTCTGGGATCACTCAAAGCAGGGAGAGAATTTCAGGTGACAGAACCAGGATTTAAAACAGCTCTGACAGTATCAAATGATGGAATCGATTCTAACAGGATGAGACTTAACAGGGTAACATGGAAGGTCGTGAGCCTGGGTCCCCAAGCCAGCGGCATGCTGGTGCAGAGGCGGTGCTGTGTGCCAGACGGGAGTGCAGGTGTGAACTCCCCGGGGAGCCGCCTGTCCTGACACCCTGTACTTTTGGTGGTGTTTATAGAATAGTGTCCAGAGGAAGGGGGATCAATATCTGATGAATCCTCTATACAGCTCAGGCCACGCGCTGTAAGGGAGGTGGCTGGAACGGCTGTGTCAGGAGACCAGCCAGGCCGTCCAGGTGGGCAGGAAGCAGTTCAGAACCACTGGGCCATGCGTCGGGCTCCCGGCATGGAGCCTGCTTCTCCCTTTGCCTGTGTCTCTGCCTCTCTCTTTCTATGTCTACCATGAATAAATAAATAAAATCTTAAAAAAAAAAAAAAAGAAAAAAAGAACCACTGGGCCACCCGCCATGGAGTGGTCCCAGCAAGGCTTCTCATGAGCTTTGAAACAGACCAGAGATTGGCAGATTATGGTCCTAGGGCCAGAGCTGACCCATTGTCTGTTTTTTGTAAATAAACTTTTATTGGAACACAGCCTTGACCATTCATTGGCGTGTGGTCTCTGGCTTGCTTTGGCGCTGCCAGGGCCAATTTGATGAATCACAGTGGATATCGCACACCCTGTAGAGCCTCACACACTTACTCTCTAGCCCCTTCTAGAAACGTGTTTGCTCTGGAGAACATGGATAGCTCCACTGCCTGAGTGCCCCAGGTTCTCTTTGCCCAGGGCGTTCATGGTGCTTTTTCTTGGAGGCCTGGGATTCCCTGACCTTGTGTCTCACCAGGTCACCAGGCTGGTCCTGCTCTCAGTCCCGTGGCCCTCTTCTGCCAGGCACCATCCTCGTGGTTACGGGCCCTGCCTGTTGCCTACTTGCCAAGCCTTATCCTTTTCGTTCACTGCTTCCACGTGGGCGTACAATTTGGTGTGGTTTCCACGCATCTGGTGGACACGCAAGGTGCGTGTCCCCAGGCTGATCCCTGTGTCCGGCCTGTGTCCCAGCGATCCCGACTCCCTGAGGCTGATGGCTGCAGGGGGATGAATACCTCCTCACCCCTCCCAGCGGACTTTCCAGAATGCCTCACAGGTACCTCAGACTCCCCATGTGCCACAGTGACATCACTGCCACCACATTGGCCAATCTGTCCTGACAGGCACCCTCGGCTCCTGGGCTTGGCCCCATTTTGGGTGGCATGCTGTAGTGTTAGGGACAGTCTTAAAGACGGCCCTCACATTGGATGGTTGATGGCTCACTGGCCTTGCAGCTCTCTGAAAGCAGTTTCACTCTTGGGTGTGCTTTATAATAGCAACAAGACGCAGATTAACATCAGTCCAGGGAAGAGATGCACGGGCCAGAGTCCAGGGACTTTCCAGGAGCTTCCATTGGAGGTTGTAGACAGCACAAACTCCTCCAGGTGTGACATGATGTGTGGCCCTCACACATGGGGTGCTTCCCTGAACCGTGGTGTCTGGTGTTCTTATTGGGGCCCACCCAGTCATGTAGCCCCGCTTGGTCACCCACACGCCTGGCTTCCAGCCCCTGCTGAGGTTGAGCTGATGCCCTGCAACCCAAAGCTGCCACCCTAAATCACAGTTAGACTGGTGGCTGAGGCCCCCATTCTGACAAGGACACTCTTACCTTAGGGATCCCTTCCCAGGAGCTGAGGGCAAAGGGCAAAGGTTACATTCTTACTGCACACAGGTCACACCTGCCAGCTCCAGTTTATCACACCCTCCCTCCCCTGGCTCATTTATTCTGTCTTCATCTGTCTCCTGGTCCAGCTTCTCCCTCAAGCTCTTCTTCTGCTTGAGCAGAACCTTCATCCCGTCCTGCTTGCAGTTCCGGCGCCAGTCTGCTAACTCATGAGTCTCCTCTTCTTCCCCACTCCATCCTGGGGTGTGCATTCCTGTGGACTGTGCCATCCCACAGCCCTTGGACCACACTGACCACCCCTCCCAGCTGGCCAGGGCTGCCTTTATGCTGGCTCCCCCTGCCTGGAGCCGAGATGCCCTTTCCTCCTCCTCAGGCTGTCTTATCAAGGTTGATAAGACAAAATGCAGCCCATTTCACATTTGCAGATGATGCCGGCTCTGTGTGGTCAGTCCTTGGGGGACCACAGTACCCTTCTGCAGGGTCGTAGGCCCCAGGAGGGCCGGGACGTCGCTGTCTCACTCGCTGTGGTTTCTGGGGCTGCAGGAACTCCTGGCTCCTGGCAAGTGCAGGGATGCAGGAAGGAATTCATAGAGGAGGTGACACAGGGCAGTTGGACCTTGGATCCCCTCACTAGGGTCTCAGGTTCCTATGGACTCAATGGGGGCTTTGGGCCACAGGAGCCCTTTGGATAAGTTGTGTCTCCCAGAAATGGAGCCCTGTGGTGCAGGTGACTCCAGCCAGGTCCTGTCCTGAGGAGCCCTGGTGTGTGAGATGAATGCTCCCACAGGGTAGCGCAGGTGCTATGGAAACTCAGGGCGCAGGATGTCCCGTCAGAGTGTGGGTTGCCCTGACTGTCCTCTCCTAAGGCGGATGCTGCTCCTCCTCTACCTCTGAGCAGCTGCTGGGCCCCACAGGGACAATGGTCCACTCTGCCTCATTTGGTTCAAGTTCCAAGATGCGGTGGAGGGACTTGGAGCCCACAGAGAGTGGCTGAGGAAGCACACCGGGCTGTGCCAGGTGCTGACCTGGCCACCCCCAGACGTCCCACCCCAGAGCACGTCTCTGCCCCTCCTGTTGCCACCCATTCCCTCTCCCCTTGGTGCTGGCTCACATGGCTTGGTGGGCACTCCTGAAAAGTGTGGCTGCTGGGAAGCTTGGTTTTGGCTCCTGTTCCTGCTGTCTGTTCCCAGAGGACTTGGGGCCCAGGCAGAGTGGGGGCCTCATAGGGTTGGGGAAAGGAGTGTCTTCTCTGGCAACCGTGAAGCTGGAGTGTCTCCATGACCTGCCGTTGGCTTAAGGAATCCCTAACTCTAGCAGGTGTCAGCAGATGCCAGCTGCCTGCAAAGGCCCTTGGGTCCCCCACCTCCATCCCTGCACCAGGGCATCTTGGGGCGAGGTCATGAGGCTGCTTCCTTTCCCTCTGGCTCAGCTTGTGGGGCTCTTTTCCTGCCTGTTTGGCCAGCTGCTGGAGGGCAGGTGCCTCAGGCCTCCTCTGGGGCTAGGACCTAGGATGTGCTGCTGTCCTGTCCCGCTTGTGTTCTCAGGAGCCTGCAGATGTGCTTGTCTGTGCACCTTTGCCATCATATTGAATTATTTTGACCTGTTCCTCACTCAGAGCCGCAGATCCCGAGGGCTGCAGAAGCGGGCACCCAGCACTGGGGCTGGGCACATCCCAGGCACCTGGCAGTGGTTGCTAACAGAGGAGGGAAGGGGGATGCCAGGCTCTGGCAGAGCAATAGCCGCAGCCCCCATCCCCATGTGTGGAGTTGTCCCGGAGCCCGGCCATGCTGGGCAGGGTGCTAGATGGGGTGGAGGGACGTCCGCAGCCCCTATCCCCATGTATGGAGCGGAGCAGTCCTGGAGCCTGGCCCCCATTGGGTGGTGGGACGCTTCCAAGTGCCGCCACCTCCCGGGGCTGTGGTGCGTGCCTCTGTCCACATGGCCCAGCTAGTTCTGAGCAAGTCTGTCTTCTCCCACCTCCTTGTTTCTGTCCTTTCGTTTGGCCTCTTCACCTAGGCCACTCATTCTGCTGCTGCCTGCCATGTGGACCTCAGAGTCTGGGTGTCAGCATCCCAGCCTATGTCCCAAACCCAGTGAAACCAGCTCTGATTGACCAAAAGTTCGGGGGGAGGGGCAGGGTGGCAGGCAAGTGCCCCGATGTGATGCCTCACTTACCAGAGAGGATCTAAAAATACGTCTTGGATTGGAACCTTTACTGAGTCTTTTTTTTTTTTAAAGACTATTCCTCAGAGCAGTTTTAGGGTTATAGAAAAATTGCACAGAAAGTACAGAGACTTCCCACTATCTTCTCCCTCCCCTCCCCCCGCCTCCCAGCCAGTGTCTCCTGATATTAACAGTCTGCATGGCTGTGGGACGCTGGTGACCGTGGAGGAGCCAACATCAGTGTGTTGTTATGAACTAAAGTCTGAACCCATGGTTTTGGTGTGGTTCACTCTTTGTGGTGCTGTTTGCTGGTCTTTCTGTCCTGCCAGCAGGAGCAGACAGGCCTAGTGGCTGAAGGATAAAGCTGGGCCATGTGCAGTGAGGACCCTGCATGCATCCAGAAGTGCTTTTCCACATTCACCCAAAAGCAAGGTTCAGTGGCATCTGTGGCCAGGCAGACTGCCGGAGACTGGCTGCCCTCTGGGCCTGGGTCCTGCAGTGTGCAGATGGCCTGTAGTCTGGGCTCTGCAGTGTGCACAGCAGCCCATAGACCTGAGCATGTCACTAGAGGTCCCATGGTTCATTTACCTGAGCGGCCAGCAAGGCACAGCTGTGGGTCCCCAGACACCCATCCCAGGAACTAGCCCCGAGCTGGAAGAGCAGTGTTGCAGCGGGGGGCGGCGTGGGATGTGGGTGCTCGGCCCCTCTCCTAGCCCTTCCCTCCCCTCTGGCTCCTGTGGCCTCTCCAGACCTTTAGCTCAAACCCTGGTCTTGAAAGCACGTGGTCAGCTGTTCTGAGGGGGGCATGAGACATCGCAACAGAGTCGGTTCCAATTTACTTTCAAAGTGTGCTCACAATTTCTGGAAGCAGAAAGGTGATGATGGGGTGCAGCTGACACACCGGGTTGGCAGTGGTGGTGAAGGAGGGAGGACAGACCAGGGCTCTGGGCGAGGACACATTTCACAGCAGAGGGACCAGTAGGGGCCTTGCATGTATGAGAAGTGAGTGACCTCTTTCTTAGTATGGAAACTGCCCCTCCCCCCAACAAGTCTGTTTTAATCTGCTGGATGGACAGAGACAGTAAGGAAGCAATTGTTCTTATGGTGGAAATGTAAATTGGAATCACCTTTTTTGAGGAGAGGGCAATTTACTGACATCTGTCACAATTTAAGATGCACACACCCTTTGTGTTAGCAAATCCCAGCATAGGATTTGATCTGACACATATTTGCACATGTGCACCAACGTGTATGTGTGAGAATATCTGCTGGGGGAGAATAGGCAGGGCCTGGATCCATCCCTTATGGGGCATTCTTGCAGTGGAGCCCTCTGGAGCCTTTAAAGAAGGAGGCATCTACATGTGGTGCAGTATTCAGGACACACCATGAAGCAGCCACAACACAGACCCCATGTGCTAAAATGTGCTGCTTTTGTGCTGAAGAGGGACACGTGCACATGTGGCACGGATGGGTACTCAGCTTGTCTGAATAATACATGAGAAATGTTCTCGTTGTGTTTAACTTTCAGTTTCTTCCTCATTCTCTCCCTTGTGTGTGTATCACCCACTCGAAATTGATAACAAGACCAGCCAGTCCATCCATGCTCTTTTGTGACAAACCCTAACTTGCATATTCCAAAAGGGCTTCCTGGTTGAAGACCGCTCCTCCTTCTCAGTCTCAGCAGCCAAGAAGATGCTGTGCACGTTTTACTGTGTGGTTTGCCCTATGCCAATAACCAGATTTCTGTCATTTAATTTAAAAGGGTTTCCATGTGAAGCATGGGGCTGTGCTTCATCCCTCCCCATAGGGTACTGATGCTTCACACGAGGGCAGGGCCCTCATCTGCTTTGTTTATTGCTCTATCCTTGAAGCTCGTCTGACACAGAGCAGGTGCTCCACGAGGACTCGAATCAGCAATGAGTTCCCGTAAGCAATGTGTCTCACCCCTGAACCCCCAGATGCTGGCTGAGGATCAAAGACCTTCTCCCATTACCTGTGATCCTTGTCTGCGCGTTTGGAGCGGAGCCACCAGGACCAATGAGACATTGGCTAGGTCCTCGTTAAGAATAAGGGAAGTCGGAACAGAAATGGAGAAACTAGCCAAATAAGAGTGTGGTCATGAGTCTGCCCACGTGTTTTAATAAGGATCTGGGAGGTGAAACCCAACAGCTGATTCCCTCTTTTGACTCAAAATATTTAAATAAGCAGTGAGAAATTGTGCTCCGTTTCACAAACCTTTGAGCTATTTGCTTCGTTAATCTTGCTACAACGGCGACTGGAAGCTGGCTCACAGGGGAGATGGGGGCTCGCGGCACAGGGCCTGTCCTCTGTGTCCTGCAGGAGCTGCATGTCAGGGCGACCAGCCGCAGACTGGCTCCCAGGGCCCCCTCCTCCTCAGGGGCTTCCTCAAATCTCACGCGAGCCTTGGAGGTGGAGGTGTTTGGCACATCCATGAACATTTCCTGATGTTGGATCATCTTTGCAGAGCTTTGGATGTCCATCAAAACACGTGTTTTTCAATACTGAGCTTCACCCTACAATTTAAAAATGATTTTCCCCTGAATACAACCTGCCCAGTGGAAATGCCTTAATTGTCCTTGAGCCTCGGGAAGTGCTGGGGGTGGGGAAGCCGTTTTCTGATCGACCAGATCAGCTGTCAATCGCCTTGTGTTGGCTCCTCTGAGCTGGGCTGGGGTTTTCTGGGTCTTGGGAAAGGGTTTGAGTTCTCAGGTGGGGCGTGCCTTGTTATATCTCAAGTCCAGCCCCTAAGTGGATAGTATTTCTTACACTTGTTTAAACCCAGGACCCTTGTTGGAGACACAAGCATCTCACAGCGCATCCCGTTGCCCACTTGGCACATCCCCTCCTGAGGTTGGAGCCCTGGAGGGGAACCCTGCTCCCTTCTGTGTTTCTTTGCCAGCTAAGAGGACTTGGTTGAGGGATGTTTACTCTCAGAAATTTACTACAAGGAGCAAGAATGTGGGTTCTTCTCAGAATGTAAATTCTACTATTGCCTAAGCCGTACAGCCTGCATCCCACCTGCTTTCCCCTACCTGAGCGTCCATTCAGCTTCCTAACTAAACTCCCTGTCCACCAGGGCCCCTGTACCTTCTCCGCTCAGCTTGTGCTTCTCATAGGACAGACGCCGAACCGCATGGATGTTGGTGGGTTTGTTTCCTGCCCTCACTGTAGGCTCGTCTGTTTTCCTGGCTCTGTGGGGCAGACAGCACCACAGAACGAGGGTTCTGGGCTCCAGGCTCCCCTCCGTGTGAGGCAGGGCGCCTGGCACCCGGTAGAAGGTGATGCGTATGGACTGTGGTGCACCGATTGTGTGTTTGTTTGTTTCTTTCTTTTTAAAGATTTTATTTATTTATTCATGAGAGACACAGAGGGAGAGGCAGAGACACAGGCAGATGGAGAAGCAGGCTCCATGCAGGGAGCCCAGTGTGGGACTCAATCCCGGGACTCCAAGATGACTCCCTGAGCTGAAGGCAAAGGCTCAACCGCTGAGCCACCCAGGAGTCCCTGTGTGTTCCTTTCTTAGGGCTGTTGGACCCAACAGCCATGAACGGGATGTGGGTGTGGGCTTAAAACAGCAGAAATGCATTGTCTCGTAGTTCCCGAGGTCCCACTTCTGCTGTTGGAGGCATTCCCTGGGAAGCTCTCCAGCTTCCGAGGGCCTCTTCCCTCCGTGCTGTCTCTTTGTGTGGACTCCCCTATTCTCATAAGCACACTTGTTCCTGGATGGGGCCCAACTTAATCTACTCAGACCTCATCTCACCTCGAGGCCATCCGCAGAGTCTCTATTTCTAAATAAAGGTACACACACAGGTATGGGGGCTAGGATTTGAATAAATCTGGGGACACAGTTCAACCCATGATTCTTACAGATGCAGAAGTGGCAAAAAGAGGGAGGCATGGCTTTGCAAGCAGGTGGCTGCAGGATTTTGAAAGGAAGGAGTGGGTGGCAGGCAGCACGCAGGGCTCACGCAGGGCCTTCTGGGGCCATCCACTGCGGCTGCGGGGGTGATGACGTCTGAAGTCCACAGGCTGTGTCTAGTGTGGAGGAGCTACCTGGTTTATGAGCTAATCCCTATGATCGCTCTGCAGCGGACTCATCACCCGCCTGCTTTCTTATCCAAAGCTCCCTGGGGAGCATCTCTTCTCACTGCTGCCAACGCAGCCACCTTCACCGCTGCTGGGGGGTTTCCTGTCTCCCTCTCATCCTCTCGCATCACCACCACTTTCTGGAGTGCGCTGCCTCCTCATAAATCTTGCAACCCTCAAATTACATTTCTGTCATCTGCCCATTCATTTTAGTACCTGCCGATAAAGGAAAGGTCAAAGTCAGTAATCCCAGATTTCAGAAGCATTTATTCATTGCTGATAAATAGAAATCCTTTCTCTGAAAAGGCAAAATGATAACATTAAAATGAGAAAAAAAATGTTGTCGGAATATTTTTGAGAGCACCGTAACCTTTCCATCTGACCTGCTCTCTGGTGAGCAAATCAAATGACACAATTATGTCTTCCTTGAACTTTAGCAGCTTTGGGTCTTAATGCAGGGGATTTGGCTTAAGGGAAAGAATGGCTTTATACCAGTTAGTGCCCCCTGGGTGGAATGAGTGCCCTGGGGAGGCAGCGCGTCCCTGTGGCACAGACTGGAGGCTTCCAGCTCCTGCAGTGACCGCAAGGGTGACAGAGGAGGGGGTGGCAGGCAAGAGCCCGAATGTCCACCAAATAACCCGAGGATTTATTTTAGTTTCAGCCTTCAGCAGATTAGCCTACTGCCTGGGTTTATTTACTACTCCTTTCATTCATTTGGGAACTGCACTGTCAGGATACTCTCTTTTTTAGCTTTTGAGCTATCCTTGATATGCAAAAAATTGCACCCTTCTGGGGTGTGCCTTGTGATGAATTTGGACATACACAAATACCTGTGATACTGTCAAGGTGCTAAACATATCTGTCCATCGCCTTTGAAGATGCCTGTGTGTCCTTGTGTGCGTGCATGTGTGTGCTTGTCTGTGTTTTTTGAAAAGAATAGAACATGCCATCTACCTTCTTCATGTATTTTAAAACACATACTACAGTATTGTTAACTGTAGGTATTCTGCATGTCAAGCATGGGACTAAGTGATGGGGATGCAAACAAAGTCTCAGCTCTCAACAAGCTTCAGGAATCTAGGTGCATGATTGGGGTCCATTGTGAGGTGTGGAGCTGCGGGTTGGGGGTAGCCCTCGGACCTCATCTGGGAGCATAGCTTATCTGGCTCACAGATGCAGCAGCCCTCACCGATAGAGTCCTTGGCACTGACACAGTGACCCTCACCAGTGCTCCAGGCGCTTGGGGTCTTGCTCTGTCTCAGTGCCAGCACCTGCAGGTGGAGTGAAGGGGCCGTGCAGGAAGAGCCCCAGAACCTGGGCCTGTTCAGCTCATCAGGGATGGTGAGGTCCCAAAAGGCCACCTTCTACCCATGGATGGAATCCTCGCTGCATTGCTTTAAAGGTATTTTTAAAATGCATGGGTCTCCCTCCCCTACTCTCCCTGGAGACTAGATTCCTTTCTGACAATGTCTGATGTGTTCACTTTGGACCTGGTGTCACAGCGGCAGATTTCCAAGCCTGTGATCTCTGGGGACCTTTGAAGACCCGGAGAGGCCAGTGCTCTGTTCCCTTTGGAGTCTGGGATTGGAAAGTGCTGCTGAGGTGGTGGTCAAGAGGGCCTGAAAGCTGCTGTTGCCATGGACACGGGCGGCCATGGGGATGTAGAAAGCACTGGGTAGCCATAGAGCAGGGCCGTGAACTCTGTCTTCATGGGTGCCTCGGGTGCAGAGGGGCTGAGCCAGGGATCTAGGCAGGTTCGCTTCAAGAAGGAGGCAAAGGGAACTGAAGGCCCAGAAGCCGGGAGCTCTGGGGTCCTGCCCAGGCCCCACGGCGGGTGGGCTGTGCTCTTGGAGAGCCCAGTCAGGCCTGGGGCCCGTGACACAGGGCTTCTCCATCTCTGCAGGCCAGGTGGTGTTGCTTAGATGTGAACTCCTAGGGGACCTCTGAAAGCAGGGAGGGAAGAAATTGCCCAAGAGCTGCCTGACTCTCCAAAAGCTGCAGAGTGTGGGGATATGGGGCATCCTCCAGCCATAGTGAAAACAGCACGAGCTGTCTGCAGTGTTGCTGCTTTGCTTGTCCCTGCCTTCCTACAAGAGGAAGCCGAGAGGCCTGCAGGGGGATGGGTCACTGGCGGTCACTGTTACCACCCCTACTGAGAGGCACCTGGGAAAGTGTCCACCAGCTGCTGGAGGACATCTGGTCTTATATCACTGGAGGGGTGAATGGCAGGTGGGGGTGCTGAGGGGTGGCATTAAGCAGGTGGCCTCTGGGCACCGCTCTGGGGTCGGGGAATGCCCACATCAGCCTTCATCCCCCTCACCTCATGTCACTACTAGTAGTCTTGGGAGGAAGGCTGGTTGGCCCTGCCAGTATTAGGTGTACATCATTCACGTTAAAGGCTGTTGAGGCATTCCTGTGGGATCGTTCATTCAGTGCGCATGGCGGCATCTGCTCTGCAGACATGCCATGTGAGTTTGGCCAGGCTGTGGACACAGGCTGGGGAGCAGGTCCTCCTGGGTGTCGGAGTGGACAAACCCACAGTGAGGAACAGGTGTCACAGGTGGGGATCTTTTTGTGCTGGGGCTGTTCTGTATCTGCAGTGTGGTGGCTCTAGGGGTCTGCACTAAAATTGTGTAGAACTACATATACACACACAGAGACACAGTCAAACACACACACATGCATGGAGACTTGCACACACACGAATATGCATGCACACACAGACACATGCTCTCTCCCACATACAGACACACACACAAGGATATGGAGGCACTGGTGAAATTTTCTCATGCCCATAGATCACGGCAATATTAATTTTCTGCATCGGATTTTCTACTATGGTTATGTGAGCTGTTACCACCCAAGGACGCTGGGGCCCGGGTATGTTGGAACCTGTCTGTACTGTGTTTGCAACCTCCTGTGAGCCTGTAATTATGTCAAGTGTAAATATGACTTAATAGTTCGACATTTAACTCAGTCTTTAGCATTTAATAAATTTTTCTTAATTCAATCTAATTTATATTAAAAATAAATTAAGTTAACTTTAATAAATTTATATAAATATAGATAGCAATCAACAAATGCTTGCAGCGGTGGTTTAAATATTTAAATCACATTCTCGTGAAGATTTTAGATGATTTCTATTCCTAATTATAAAAAAATTAAGTAACTAAGGAAGCACAGAATCAACCAGACTACGGCAGCTTTCTGTGAGTGCTAAGTAGCAGCTCAGGAGGTGCGCAATAGAGGAGGCAGGGCGGTGTGAGCAGGGCTGTCTCACAGGAGGTGCCCGGGGAAGCAGGCTGGGGGATGATCCCGCCTCCATCTCCCTCTCTTTGCTGGTATCTCTATACCTTGTCTATACCTTTCAGCTGTAAATTCAAATTTGGGGGAGCCCACTTGCCTCCCCTTCAGGGGGTCATGGGGTAGAAACACCCTGAGACCACAGGTCAGGTCCCTGAGGGCATCCTGCAGCCAGTGCAGGGGTGAGGCCCACTTGGCCATGGAGCAGGAGTAGGG
Organism: Vulpes vulpes; assembly: GCF_048418805.1. NCBI lineage: Eukaryota > Metazoa > Chordata > Mammalia > Carnivora > Canidae > Vulpes > Vulpes vulpes. Next base: position 161,050,614 of record NC_132791.1, on the reverse strand, counting down.
TGGGGGGACGGGGTGGGGAGCACATCCTCTGGGGCCTCCCGACTTCTTGAGCTCCCTTGGCGTTTTCAGGCCATGCAGTATCAGCCATAAGGGAAACATAAAGATCACTTTGGGTAACCATTTAAAAAAAGTGATGAAACCACCTATAAACCAGCAAATTATACAGGGGAGATATTTTATGTCTTGTTTTCTTTACAGCCATTCTGAAAGGCAACATAAAAGTCACTGGGAAGTTCCGGCTCCTGCCACCTTCGGGCCTCTTTTGAGACTCTACTGCATGACTCATTTGTTACCGGGAGTCCCTGCCTCCATGCCAGCGCTGGGAGGGACAGACTGGGGGCTGCCTTTAGGATTCTGTTACCAAGAGAAGGAGATATTGTCCCTGTGTCATGAGGAGTGGAATTTCCTGGCCGTGGAGTGAGAGGCCTGTGGGCTGTCAGGCACGGAAGGAGTCAGAGGGCAGACAGCACATCTTCAAGCCTCACACTCACCCCTTATCTGGGGCCTCCAAACCTTCCCTTGGTGATGCCACCTCCGGTAGCCATGTGTGGACAGAGATGATGACGGACAGCAGCCTTTGGTCTCTGCAACTACGCCATGGGAGGTGCATTTCAGAACAGTGAAGAATCATTCTTTCTAGGGATAAGGTTCAGTTCTGGGTGGTGGAGGGGGCTTGATGGTTCAAGGTAAGATTGAGAACCCTCTACCAGCTGACATTGGTGATCCTCTGGGATCACTTATGACTCTGTGCCTTACTTTTATCATTAGTAAAATGGGTGAGTAGAGCATTTGTCCTGATAAGAGTTGATCTGGAAGAGCCATGGACACTGTATGTGACGCTGAGACTCAAGCAGGGAAAAGAAGCCTCTAGTGCCTTCCTGGAACAGATATGTGTCTCCAGCTCTTACCCAAACACACCCTCACACAGTGGCTTCAGGCTTAATCATAGATAGCCCTTGGTAATATGAAGAATCATGGAGAATGGGGGAGGCTCCAGAAAATCAGAGATAAGAAAACACTCTAATTTCAAAATAGGAAGAAAGACAGATTCTAGAAAATCTGCAGACCAGAAAGCATTTGAATTGGAGTGGCAGGAATCTGGGAACTCACCGTCTCAGTGTGTTCCATACTGGTTAGACATAACTTGCGATGCCTTTGGTGTTTGATAACACGTTTAAAACTATCATTTATAAATCTAAACAGATTCTGAAGAGGGTTGAAGCAAGAAGCAATGTTTATCCTGTGTAGAAAACCTGAGTAGTTGGCATGATGTCTGCCTTTGAATGTTGGATGGATATTTCTGTGGATGGGGAATAATTCATTTCTCTATGTGACCCTGAGGGCAGAATTGAGGTTTCAGAGAAATAGATTTTCAACTGATAAAAGGAAGGAGCTTCTAAAAGTCTGAGCTCTTCAAAGTTGGAAAGGGCCACCCAGTCAGGCAATGAACAGCCTTGTTCCTAGGGCTGTCCCAGTAGAGGTTGGGTTGCCACAGGTAAGACTCATGCAGGTAGATCCTTGATGGGCTGAGGTGAATGGATTAAATGGTACCCAAGTTACTTAGAAAGAGCGGAGGTCTAGGAGAGTTGGCACAGGAAATTTTCTTTTGTGGGATTTTTTTTAAGGGCAGTCTTCTAGCATTTTCCCAATGGGAATCCAGTGTGTGATTCCAGTACGTGGCTCTCTGCCTGCTGGTCATTACTGTCCTGTCTCATTTGATCAGGGCTACAAAGGATGATGCTCATGTGGCGATAAAGCTCTACAGTTAGCCAGGCGCTCTCTACCAGGGAAGTAGGCTCTGGCTTTCATACAACCAGAGCCCCGCCTTCACGGTGGGGCTGGAGCTCATCTCAGAGAAGCTGCCCACGTTCTGTTTTCAGCATGAATTCACCATTTTGTAAAATTCAGCAAGTCTAGGAGCCAGTCCTTTGATCTTCCTGTGTCTTGTGCTTGGAGCATTTTGCCCCACACCTAAATATCATTCTCCACCAGGAGGATGGGGAGAGAGAGAAGGAAACATTGTCTAAGGCTGCTCCATTATCACCCAGTTGGTGGGTCAGTAGTATGTCCCATGGAAAATGCATGTCCCATTGTAGGCATGGGTTTTATCATCCAGAAAGTGAACCTGATCTGAGCTGCTATGTGACAGAAGGATCACTCTGAAGAGGTTCAAATCGCTCATAACAGAGAGTAGGACGATGGGAAAACCAGAAGCCATTTGCACCTGGAGGAAGCCGCCAGTTCCTTCTCTCCATTCTTGGCACTGGAGCTTGCTTCCCGCTCTCCAGCCCCACCGCACCTACGTTGTCATTGCTGGCACCTTCCAGTCTGCTCTGCGCTCTGCACACAGCAAATTTCCTCTCAGCCGCCTCTGCCCCTCTTTTATTCCTATCTGCTTTTCTTTTGCTTTTGATCTGGGCAGCGTTATGCCCATCTTGCCAGCCTTTGATGAAAGCAGAGGAGAGATCGCAGCACCAATTAAACATGGTAGATCCTCTCTAGTCCAACCTTCTCTTTCAGACTCTGGAACAAGCAGATTCATTGGTTTGTAAAATGTTCTTCACATGCAGTGATAGAGAAAATATTGTGGACTCCATTCCTAAGATCTTAAAGGGATGGCATCTTGAAGAGTGTTGCTGCTTCGGCTTTGCCAAAAAACACAATAAAAATGGTGTGACGTCTTTCTTATTTTAAGTCTACATTGGTGATTTGTAGACATTTAAAAAACAAGGATATCCTTTTTTTCTTTAAACAAAAATTTGCATGGAACCGCAGTATATAAGCCATGCAAAAATGAGGTATTCTGATTGAGGTAGGGGCGGTGCACCCACCCCCGGACATCTGAGGCAGCTCCTAAAGCAAGATTTCCAGCCTGCTGCTATAAATAAGGGACAGTGGCTAGGTTTGTTTCAGGCGGGAGCCTTCCAGTGGCACAGGCTTCCCATAAGGGTTTACAGCCCAATTTATTCATTAAAAAAATATTTATGGAGCACCCACCATGTGTCGGGTTTTGTTAGGTGTTTGGGATAATGTAATGGATGAGGAAAACATGGTCCCTGCTTTACAGGGTTTACATTTTATTTTATTTTTATTTTTTAAATTTTTATTTATTTATGATAGTCACAGAGAGAGAGAGAGAGAGAGAGAGAGAGAGAGAGAGGCAGAGACACAGGCAGAGGGAGAAGCAGGCTCCATGCACCGGGAGCCCGATGTGGGATTCGATCGCGGGTCTCCAGGATCGCGCCCTGGGCCAAAGGCAGGCGCCAAACCGCTGCGCCACCCAGGGATCCCCAGGGTTTACATTTTAATGACTGACACAGCCATGTGTGCTAAGTGTGGCGAGGGAAATGAACAGATTAATTAATGAGGTAGAGTGATGGGGTAGGGGCTACTTTCTAAAGGGCTGTCCTCATTGACTTACATATTTGGACTGAACAGAGTCCTTGTTGCCCTGGCTCACTTGTGGTCCTGAGCCACATGTTGTCAGGACCAAAGCAAGACTCAGCATCACCTGAAAGGAGGGCCTTAGAGCGTCCTATCCAGTGATTCCTGGGCAGATGCATATATCCCACAGTCCCTGAAGCAAATTCGGGAGTAGAGATTCCATCTGGGAAGGATGGAAGGAGGAGAAGAAATCTGTAAAACATCAGTCTTTTCTTGAAAATGATTGTGATATCATGCACACATACTCCCTTGTGGACAGATGGAGGAGGATGGTGAGCTTAGTTCTTCTCTCCAGGAACTGTAAGCTGCTTACAGGGACAATATGTCCTGCGTATGGGTCTGGGAAGACTCTCAGGGAGGCTGCTCAGCTACTGGAGCATCTGAAAAGTCATGGTGAGTGGTTAACAAGAGATGGTCTTGCCAATACGTGCTGAGCACGGAAATGGCGGCCTTCATCCTGCTCCTGTTCTTTCACAGGGCCGCAGTGAGCCCTTCTTGTTCTCCATATGGAACACAAGGAGGTCAGTCTGCAGGGCGAAGCTAGTAGAGAAAGGCATGAAAGGTTACAAGAAAATGTGGAGAAGGGACTTGTAAGTGAGGGGACAGGCCTCCTCATAAAAAGCTATTTTATTCCCAACAGTTATGCTCCAACCATACTTTGTTGAACCAGATTGCATTTGGTTCAACCAATAATGCAAGAGCTCATTATTAAACAATCAGGAACAAAATAGCCTGAGAGTAATATATTTTTATATGTATATTTTTTTGTTGGAGTTCGATTTGCCAACATATAGCATAACACCGTGCTCATCCCGTCCAGTGCCCCCCCTCAGTGCCCGTCACCCAGTCACCCCATCCCCCTGCCCACCTCCCCTTCCATTACCCCTTGTTCGTTTCCCAGAGTTAGGAGTCTCTCATGTTTTGTCACCCTCTCTAATTTTTCTCACTCATTTTCTCTCATTTCTCTATAATCCCTTTCACTATATTCCCTGTATGAGAGTAATATTTTTAAAAAATCTGCTTTATAGAGGTATAGTTAACATAAAATACATTGTACATATTTACAATGAACAGGGACACAGATGTACACCTGTGAAACCCGCTCTTATGCATGGAATTTCATACTTCCGAATTCAAATTCAAATGCTGACATCCTAACCCCGAGTGCACCAGAAGATGACTGTATTTGGAGACAATGCCTCTAAAGAGGGAGTTAAGTGAAATTAGGTCATTGGGGAGGGGGTTCTAACTCAATCTCCTGGATATCCGTATAAGAAGAGGAAATTAGGACACAGAGAAAGAACCTGTGGGAACATCTCTACGCCAGAGAGGATGCCGGAGAAACCAGCCCTGCCCACACCCTGATCTCCCATGTCTAGCTTTCAGAACTCGGAGAAAACCAATTTCTGTTGTTTAATCCACTCAGTGTGCAGTGCTTTGAAATAGCAGCCCAAGCAAGCCAAGACATCATCAGAACAATGCTGACAATGACCATAGCCACAGCCCTAAAAGTGTCCACATGGTGCTTTCGAATCCTTCTCCCTGTTTGTCCCTCCTGGGCCCCGCCAACACCAGGCACTCCTGGTCTACTTTCTGTTACTACAGATTAGTTTGCATTTTCTAGGATTTTATAGAAATGGGGTCACATTGCATATACTCTTTTTTTAGGGGTGGTGGTGGAAATCCGGCTTCTCTCATTCAGCATAATTATTTTGAGGTTCATTCACGTAACATGTATCAACAGTTCATTGCTTTTTATATGACTGAGAAGTATTCCACTTTGTGGCTATACCATGACTCACTCATTCACCCACCGATGGACAATTGGCTTATTTCCCATTTTTGGCCATTGCAATATACAAGCCTTTGGCATGAACATATGCTTTCTTTCCTCTTGACCAAATGTAAACACATTTCACAGGAATTGTGAAATGGCTACATCACATGGCTTGGCTTGTTAAGAAACTCCCAGTTATTTCCCAGAACAGTCTTACCATATTACCCTCAGTATGAGAGTTCTGGTTCCTCCACTATGCACAACACTTGGTATGGAAAATCTTTTCAATTGCTGATGTTCTGATAGATATGAGGTGGGATCTCAGTGTGGTTTGAGTTTGCACTTCCCTGGTGACTTATGATGTCAAGTATCTTTTCACACACTTATTTGCCATGTGGACATGTTTGGTGAAGTACCTACTCAAATATTTTGCCATTTCATACGCAGGTCACTGATTTTCTTTTTATATGTTCTTTAAGTATTCTGGAAACAAAGTCTTTGTTAGAGATATGCTTTGCAACTATTGTTCTCTTGGTCTGTACCTTGCGTCTTCATTTTATTAACAGTATCTTTCATTGTTAGTAAAGACAATTATGGTTGCAATCATGTGGAATATAAGAAACAAAGCAGAGGATCACAGGGGAAGGGAGGGAAAACTGAATGGGAAGGAATCAGAGAGGGAGACAAACCATGAGAGACTCTTAACTCTGGGAAACAAACTGAGGGTTGCTGGAGGGGAGTGGGGGGGGGATGGGGTAACTGGGGGGTGGGCATGAAGGAGGACATGTGGTGGAATGAGCACTGGGTGTTATGTGCAACTGATGAATTATCGAACACCGCATCTGAAACTAATGATGTACTATATGTTGGCTAATTGATTTTAAATAAACTCTTAAAGAAAGAAAAAAAAATAAACAGATTTTTTTTTTACACACACACACACACACACACACACACACAAACCCAAATCCAGTATCTTTCAAACAGCAGAAGTTTTAAATTTTGATGGGGCCTAATGTATTAATATGTTATTGTGAGGATTGTGCTTTTGGTGTCGCATAAAAATTCCTGCCTACTCAAGGACACAAAGCTTCTGATAGAAGCTTTATAGTTTTATATTTAGGTGTTACATTTAGAACAGCGATCAATTTTGAGTTAATTTTTATATACCGTGCCAGAAATGAATTGAAGCTCGCTTTTTTTTGGGTCTATGGATAATCAACTGTTCCAGCACAATTTGTTGAAAATGTTATTCTTTCTCCCACTGAATCGCCTTTGGACCTTTATATATATTAAAAAAACCCCAACAACCAGTTATCCATATATGTGTGGGTCTATTTCTAGGCTCTATTTTATCCCACTGGTCTGTTTGTTGATATTGATGTAATACTACACTCTTGATTGCTGTATCTTTAATAAATCTTAAAATCAATCACCATTTAAAAATGGTTTTGAGGGATCCCTGGGTGGGTCAGCGGTTTAGCGCCTGCCTTTGGCCCGGGGTGTGATCCTGGAGTCCCGGGATCGAGTTCTGCGTCGGGCTCCCAGCATGGAGCCTGCATCTCCCTCTGCCTGTGTCTCTGCCTCTCTCTCTCTCTCTCTCTCTTTCTCTCTATGTCTATCATGAATAAATAAATAAATCTTTAAAAAATAAAAATGGTTTGGCTATTCTAACTTCTTTGTATGCATTTCTATATTAATTTTAGAATCAATTTATCAATTTCCAACAAAAAGTGTGCTGTCATTTAGAATGGGATGGCACTGAATCTATAAATCCAATGGGGAAAACTGTCATCTTGACTATAATGCATATTATAACCCATGGACATCACATATCTTTCTATTTAGTTGGTCATCATGAATCCCTCATGGCAATGTTTTATGGTTTCCTGTGTACAGATATTCCCCATCTTTTACCAGATTTATCCTTAAGAATTTCATTTTTGACACTATGTTAATGTTTTATTCTTTTCAATTTTAATTTCTCATGGTTTGTGGCCAGTATATAGAAATACAGTTAACTTCTATATGTTGGTCTTGTGTCCTGAAACTCCCTTATGTGTCTGGAGAATTTGTAGGGACAGACCTCTCTTGTTCCTGATACTGGTAACTTCTGTCTTCTGTCTTCTTTATTCTGATCAGTGTAGCTAGAGGCTTATCAGTTGTATTGGTCTTCTCAAACATCAGCTTTTGGTTTCATTGATTTTTCTCCACTTTTTTTCCCCTATATCACTGATTTCTGCTCAGATACTTATTACTTCCTTGCTTCTACTTACTTTGGGCTTAATTTCCTATTCCTTTTCTAGTTTCTTAAAGTGGAAGCTGAGGTCATTGACTTGTACTCTGTCTATGGATTATTATTCCCCTAATTGAGGCAAGACCCTTCTATATATTGTCCCCTAGGCCCTAGGAAGTATGGGGTTCTCCGGGCCAGCCAGGGTTAAAGACAGTATCGGTGCCTTGTGTGAGCATTGGGTTCTATTCTCTCTAATCTTTGGGGTTGTCTTTACATGGACTTTAGAAGTTTCCTCACACACATGTGCTGGCCAGTATCCAGCTGGGTACTCAAGGGGACCATTTGCAGATCCCCAGAGCTCCTTATGTCTGTGCAGCTCTCTTTTCTCTGATCTCTGTCCTGCAAACTCTTACTTTGTAGGTTTTCCAGAACTCTCAGTGAGGCTTATTTCACCTGGGGTGGGGGGGGGGGGGTCCACCATGCTTGTCTGTGCCATGACCTGGAAACAGAACACAGTTATCGCAGGCAATTTTTAGGGCTCACCTCTTTCATTTTCCATCTCCCAGGGATCACTTTATTGCCAGTGTCCAAAGTCTTGAACTTTTTTTTTGTCCTTTTAAAATTTGAGCTGGAACATTGACTCTTCTGGGTCTGGAGCCTGCCAGCTTTTGGACTGGAACCACACATCGACCCTCCTGGGTGTCCTCTTGCCAACTCAGGCCCCAGGTCCTGGGACTTGTCAGCCTCCATGATCATGTGAGCCAATTCTTTACAGTAAATCTCTTTCTTTGGACACATCTATATCTAGATATCCTATTGTTTCTGTTTCACTGGAGAACACAGACTCCTACACTGATTTTTGTCTGTTTCAGGTAGGAGGACCTCATCTGAGTCAGAAGTGAAAGTGTTGAATATCATTATTTACTGATACAAAGAATTATTTTGCATAACGTGGATAGTGTCTCCATCTTTTGTTGATTTGGGGAAAGTCGGGTTTTCTCATGAGGGAACTCATGGCTACCATGAGGGAAACGTCAGCAGAGTTCTGGGTCCTGCTCAAGAGGACTCTGTGAAGGAGCTCTGCGATGAGTGGTGGGCATGCTCTGCCTTCAACTCGAAAATGCAAGCCAGATGGTGCACGATTTACTCAAAATTTCCCAATCCTCCACTAGTTTGGCCAAATGGTTGCACGGTGGCCAGGGTGCTGGCGATGGAAAAGTTGAGGGGTGTTGGCATGCTTTCTACTGCCCTCTGCCTTGTCAGAGCAACAGCTTCAGCCCCCCGTCTGTGTATTACAGGCTCCATAAAGCAGGCTTGATGACATAGTTATGTTAGCTTGCTGACACGTAAAGACAGCCGACCCTGGGATTAATCAGCTCGGAGCTGGGCTCTCTGGGCACAATGGCTGTCCTGAGTAACATTTGACGGCACGTCTGCCTTGGGTATTACACGGACAAAAGCCATTTCTGTTCCTGAGAGAGTTTTCCATCCTGCACTTACGAATTTTTATGGGTTTGTGGTGACATTTCCATTTTAATTTGCTAATTATTATTGGTGAAATTGAGAGGCAACTCCAGATTTATTACATTTCACAGTCTGTTGTGTTCCATGTATAGCTGTGAATCTTAACAGCCAGGAGGGCAACCTGCCCAGCACAGTGAACATTAACCCGCTCAGCACTGGGGGAGCGCCGGCTGCCAGGTGGGGCCTTGCTCCTGCAGCCCTGGACACATGCAGGGGGCAAGTGAGCAGCTGCTGGCATTCACCTCCATCCTCCGCCTGGGGCCAGACAGCATCTTGGAGGACCAGTGACAATGCAGAGAGAGCCCCAGGCCTCTGGCTGTTCTTGGCCTGTGGAGCCCTCTCCCCATCCCCAGCCTGATCTTCCTCCATCCCTTGCAGGCATTACTGGCTCCCTGGAAGCTCCACAGACAACACAAGGCTGGACACAATTCTCTGCAACACACAACATACACCCAGGAGAGCGTTTCCCAGGGCTCTGCTGTGACTGGTGTTTACAACCGTAAGTGCAGTTCAGTGTTCCTCTGGCATTAGATTTCTCTGGAGTCAGTGTGAGATACACAGACACCTGCACTTTTATTTATGGTCAGTGCTATTTTTTCCAATACTTTTATCCATCTCTTTCTAATTTCTTTGCACCATCATCTTTCTCCTACCTACATGTGCTCCATCATTTTTGAGCACATGTTGCTGCCCCCCTCATAGATGACTCTTTTAGGACATAGATGAAGTCAGCTTCTCATGCTCCTGCCCAGTTGCACAAGACTGGGCGGATGGGAAATGGGGATGCTTTGATAATGAGCAATTTGGTTCATATGTTTACAACACAGAAACCCTGAAAATAAATGACCAATCACAGACAAGGGTTTTAGTAAATTACAGTGCTTGAAGAAACTCAATGGTGATTAAAAATTAGGCCTATGAACCCATAGGCCTATGGGGAACCTAAAATTAGGCCTAAAGGGAATAACTTATACCTTCATGTGGAGTGAAAAAGCAGGATTAAGATATAGGTAACCTATGATTGTAACTCTGTGAATATATTATTATTTTGTTATTCATTTAAAACTGATCTGTTCCAAAAAGAATTTAAGGCAGATTGTGCTATTTATATGGTTCCACACATCTGAAAAAATATTCACCCAGGAAACTGCCCATTCTCTCCCTTACGGAGCACCATCTGGTAAAAAGGCAGTGCCCGTCATTCAGGAGAAGTCCTCACTGTCCGAGCAATGAGGTGATGTTGGGGTTCTTCACTTCCCTGAGGGGGCTGTCTGTGAACAGGTTCTGAAACCCATTGTCTGCCAAGATGATTAACCATGGACATGTGTACTCTGAGCCCTTTGGTGAACAAGGTCTGTTTCCCCGTGGGGTCTCTGAGGGCATGCGGGGCATCTTCACCATGCCCGCTGCTGCCCATGAGTGCTCCGCCAGGGAGAAGAGGGTGTTTCCAGCCGGGCATCTGTTTCTTGGCTGAGCTTCTTGGAGGCAGGTGTGGCCCCCTCCCATGGGAGCTGTGGGCGGCGGGAATCCTGCCAGGGACCCTCTGCCACACTGTGTCTTCTGCCACTGGAGCTGCCACCTGCTGTGTCTGTGCTGGTGCTGGACACTCACCCTCAGACGTCTGTGGACTTTGGCTCTCCGGCCAGAAGTGGGGAATTCAGTCCTGCTGAGAATCTTGAGAATCACAGGGAAGTTTCTATTTTGGGGGTAGGGGTGGGAGGCCCTTGCTAAGTCTCCCCAGGGTCCTGGCAGAGGGAATGCAGTTTCTAAAGGCTGGGTGCTCTGGCTTTGGCACTGGGTTCAGATGTGGGTGCTTAATGGGGTCTAGGGCTGGCAGAGGCTGCGGGCAGGCGGTTAGCACAGTGACCAGGCTCTGTCTCCTCGACTCTCTGAGGGGCTCCTACAGGGGAGGGAATAAAATCAGTCCTCCTTGGATTTACACTGAACCCAGGACTTTTTAGCTCATGCAGCCTCTTGCTCATGGGGTTCTGCACCCCGGGTTTCCCTGGTCACTCTGTACCTGTCTCTGGGACACCCATGGCCTCTATAACCACTTTGCAGTTTCTTTTCCTTTAAGGAAGTCCAGTGTTTTCCTCACTGGACATCCTGCTCCTTCCTGGGTGGACTCCCTTATCAAAGCCTCTCCAGCTGGGCAGACAACTGTAAGTCAATTTAGAGCTCTTTCATGGCTTCTGATACACTGTAAACTAGATTTAAATGCATAGCAAGTGTTTTCATGTATTTCCTGCTCTATGGAGCATGACTTGTCAGTGGACACATGGTGTCAGGACTGCAGCTATCCTGGGGGCTGTGAGGATACTGAGGTACCATTGTCCCCTCCTGAGGGCTACTGTGTGCACCTGTGGCTGCCCATCCTCTGTACCATCGCACAAAGGCAGCAGGTGGTCTGGAGTGCCTCAATCCGTGTCCCAGGACACATCTGCTAACTTGCTACCTGCTACCATGTCCCTGACAGACACAGGCTGCCCCTTTCTGCCCCAGACAGGGTGCGGAGACTGAGTCACGTGGGGCACAGGCTGTGATGGATGAGAGCAGACTGTAGGCTGCAGCATGCACTCCAGCACCTGCTGATGGATTGAGAGCTAATGGCATTGCAATGTGCAGCACCGAGGAGTGCCAGGTAGTGAGAAGGAATGATTGGAGACCAGAGCACGGAAATTAGTTTGAGGGAGCCTGGGCTAGCAGCTGAAAGAATCCAATCTGTCAGCGAGCCCTCTCTGTTCTCCCTTCAAGGCTGACCCAGGGTCCCCTGCTTCCCACACTTGGGCAGGTACGTCCCCCTGGGTCCAGGCCACTCCCGTCACTTATCTAGGTAACGGCAGCAGCATCCTAACTTGTGTGCCTGTTCCCGCCCTGTCTCACTGTAGCCTGTTCTCAATGCAACCAAAGGATCCTTTAAAGACCCGATCAGGGGATCTCTAGGTGGCTCAGCAGTTTAGCACTGCCTTCAGCCCAGGAGATCCCTGGAGACCCGGGATCGAGTCCCATGTCGGGCACCCTGCATGGAGCCTGCTTCTCCCTCTGCCTATGTCTCTGCCTCTCTCTATGTGTCTCTCATGAATTAATAAATAAAATATTTTTAAAAACATAGAGACCCAATCAGATCAGGTCATCCCTGTTCCCAAGACCCTCCAGTGGCTCGCTCCCTGCAGTGGGCTGAATAGCGTACAAAAATTTGTGTGCACCTGCAACCTCAGAATATGGCTTTATTTGAAAATAGGGTCTTTGCAGATGCCATTAGTTAAGGATAGAGATGCAAGCATACTGGCATAGGGCATGCCCTAAATCCAGTGGCTGGTGTCCTTGTGAGGAGAGAAGGCAGACACAAGGAGAGCACCATGGGAAGGTGCTTGAGGAACATGTAGGGCCATTGCTGCCGACAGGAATCAGAGGCAGGATCTTGGAGTGGGGAGCATGTCCCTACCAACACCAACATTTTGGGATCCTGACCTCCAGAACGACAAGAGAATACATTTCTGTTTTTTTCAGTCACTTAGTGGGTGGTCATGAGTTACAGCAGCCACAGGAAATGCACAGTCTCCAACTGCCTTAAAGAAAACTCGAATGTTTGTGGTCTCTGGACCCCATGCAGTAACCCCTGGCAGCTCCCAGAGTTACCTCTCAGCCTTCTCTGCCGTCACCCACTATCCCAGCTCCTCCCCCTTCCCCTCTCGGGCATCCCCCCACACCATGAGACCTCTACACCCACAGGTCCTCCACCTAACAATCCCCTTGTCCCATCCACATCTCAACGACCCTCAAGTACTTTCCCAGACGGCGCCTTCTCAGGGATCCTACCCCGGCCACCCTATTTCTGTTTCTCTCTCTCTGCCCAAGTGCTCTTGTCTATTCTAAAATCATATCTATGAGTAAGATATGGAAAATGCACGCTTCCCAAAGCATCCGGCGTAAAACATACATTTTATTTGATGGTCTGTCTGTCCCTGATGGAATGTGGGCACCAGGAGGGCAGGAGGGGTTCAGCAGGTATGTGATGAATTAACGAGGGAAGACTGCCCCCACTCCAGGCCCATGCTGGACGGCTGCCCCACAAGCTCCTGAGCCCAGGCCAGGCCCAACACAGATATCAACCCCACATCCAGTCAGAGTCCAGCCCTGCCCCCTGATGAGGCAGTGGTTCCTATCACGAGGGGCAATTTCTCCTGGCCTTAAGAGCTGGGGCAGCCGTGCAAACATTTCATGAAATTAATGCTTCAATTGTATGTGTTACAGCCGACCCTGCAACAGCATGGGGGCTGGGGTGCCCACCCCCTCGCAGTAAAAAATCCAAGTATGAATGACCTTTGACTCCCCCCAAAACCTAACCACTACTATCCTCCTATTGACCAGAAGCCTTACTGATGCTAACGTGAACAGTCGATTAACACACACCTTGTGTATTATATGTATTGTATTCTGTATTCTCACAATAAAGTAAGTGAGGGAAAAGAATGTTATTCAGAAAATCACAAATCGCAGTACTGGACTGTATTTATTGAAAGAATCTGTACATAAGTGGACCTGCCAGTTCAAAGCTGTGCTTTTTGAGGATCGACCACACACACACACACACACACACACACACACACACACACACACACACAGAGTTTGCATATGTAGTGAGATTATGAACACATGAGGCTTAAATGGAAAGAACAGGTGTGGGTTTTGGGCAAATGTGTGCAGCGGACAGTCTCAGGGCCTGAAGCTGGCTCTGTCCCAGGTCCTGATTTGCCCATTTTGATGGTGCCTTCTCTCACCCTTCCTCTTTCTGCTTCCAGGGCCCCAAGCAGCTGCCGCCCTGCAGGTGTATGAGCAAACATGGGAGCAGATGCCCTGGGAGTGAGATCTGCTGCGGGGACCCAGCTGGGGCATCTCCCCTGCATCCCTCCTGCGGACGCCAGCGCCAGTGCCCAGTGGGCCCCTACACAGCTGAGTTGCAGGCTCTGCGGACTCCCAGGTGAGGAAATGTCCAGAGCAAGAAAGAAGTGGGGAAAACCCTCTACCACAGAAAGGTTGCCAGGTATGCTTTTGCCCGTGGCTTGAAGCAGGCAGAGTGGAGAGGCCGCCAAGGCTGATGACCAAGGACCATGTGGGGGTTTTCTAGCTTGTGGGCCGCCTGGCTCCTTGCTCTCTGCCAGTGTCTTTAATGGGTCATTTCACTGCTCATCAGTGTTGCTGTTATGACAAGGCCTGAGGTAGATGGAGCCAACAGAGGCGTCCCAACTGACGCTCATTGGAGGCTCAGCGGGTGGGACGTGGGCAACAGAGGCTCCCTTGGAGCATCAGCCTATTTTCTATCATTTGCTTCCTCTCTCACATTAGCTAATCTGCGAGTGTGCTGTATCTGAGCCTGGACCCTGTTGTCTCTGCAGGGACCAGGTCTTGGGAGTTGGTGCTGCATGGCCACGTACATGGGCTCAGTCCCCATCCTGATGGCCTTACCCTGTCTGGGAGTGGGTCAGACCACATGTGGCCCCTGTGGATGTGAACTGTGGCTCCCGGGCTCCCATCAGGCCCCTCTCCAGTGCACCTGCTGGCTCTCCTTGGGGCACCTTCATCCTCCCATGCTCTTGTTTCTTTCTCTTTTGGGTTGAGTCTTATGGCTGCTAGCCCTGGACTTTCCACCCTTAGCTGTGTCACACATGCTCTCCCTGTCCCCACTGGGTCAGACTGGTCACATGGAGACACCAATAACCCTCGGCTATCACCAAATCCAGTGGACAGTTCTCCTTCCCTCCTACCTGGTATTGTGGGATCATCACCTTTACAGAGCTTTGCTCTCCTGACCTCTCACTGGTCTCTTCTTCCATCTCCCCTGTGAGCTCCTTGCCCCTTCACACTCTGCCCTAAACTCATTCAGAGCCCCTCTTGAGAGTGGACTCAAAGAATCTTGTTCCATTGCTCTTGTGCCTGCCATTTCCCACCAACACCTCCCTCTAGGTGTGCCCAGGGTTCATGAGGCATCCTCCTTCCTCTCTCCTCCCATCTTCATGAATAGAATTCAGAATCTTTCTGGAATCTTCTCTTCTGCTCCCTCTTCTAGCCTTTGCTTAGTCTTTAAGCAGTTTCTTCCTTTCATGTCCACCTCCTTTCTTTGGTTCTATAGGTGTCACTGACCCCAGAGCATGCACAGTGGTCCTGAGCTAGTGCTCAGACTCCTGTCGACCTGCACAAACCCATCCCCAGCTGCTTAGGTGGGAGTCTTTCGTAGACCTTTGTCAGGGTTCTCTGAAAACATGGGAGGACTTCCAGGCAAGGTGCACAATAGCTGGCAGAGAAGTAAGCTGTCCTCCAAATCTGCAGATCCCAGGGTTAGGAAGACGAGAACCTGCGATTGGGGACAAACAAAGGAAGCCTTTCTCACCCAGACCATCTTCAGCTACTGAACTGACCAAAGAGGAAGCAGAGTGCATGACAGGGACCAGTGTGAGACTTCAGAAGAGGCCCAAGGACATGTTCATGGCACTTTTTCAGAGGCTTGAGAGAACCTCTGGCTCCTGGACTATTTTTCTTTGGTTTCAAAGTCATGTCTGTCCCATTGCTGTTACTGTTACTGGGAAAATGATCATATGACATTTATCAGATGTCTGGGCATTTATTACATGCTAGCCCTGGGCATGTACTTTCTCATCTGGACCTGCCAGAGGCCTTCACTTTTTACATGCTGAAGCTGAGAAGAAGGGGAGTGAGGACCTGCTTGGGGCCATGTAGGTAGTGAGGTAGTTAGTGGTCATCCTATAATCAGACCCCGAGCAGCCTAGATCCCAGAGCCTGCACTCCTGACCTTGGACACATGGTAATTGGTCTGCACTGGTGGTTTCTCACTCAGCCTTGCTCTTCTGCTTTTCCCATCCATTCTCACAGACCTGCTTTCCATGGAGGGAGGTAAGAGCTTGTCAGGTCCTGCCTCCAGCTGCTGTCTGTCCTGGCTGTGTGTGTGTGCAGGGAGAATAGATAGTTACTCAGCGCTTACTGTATGCCAGGAGCTTTACTGTGTGCCTCCTTTAGTCCCTGCGGAGACCCTATGGAGAGGCTGCTGACTGCAAACTACCCAAAGCAGGGACTTTTTCCCACCTGAATTTTGCTACTCCCTGGCACGGAGGATCTCCTAATAGTTAGCATATGTTCCCTTCTGTTACAGCTCCCACTCACTGCCAAGGAACTTGGGACTCATGTCACTGCTGTGGTGAGGCCACTCCCAGGCCAAGGGGGCTGTCTGAGGGCCCACACTCACCCCTGACCAATCCCTCATCACAAAGAGGCTGCGAGCTTCCCACTTCTCAGTGACATTTGGCCGAGAAACAGATTTCTCTTTCCCCAGGCGTCACAGCCTGGCTGACCATTAAGCATTATTCCTTCCTAATATCTTTTACCACAATTTATTTGGTGGTTTGATGGGCAAAAAAGATTCCTGGTCCGTACCTCTAATGTAACGAGGGCATTAGGGATGCGTAATGGAGGTGGAAATCACTTTCTAATACATAAAACATAAATACAGCAAAAGTGCACAAATGAGCTATAACTCTTCCTTCTTTTCATGGTCAATAAAAAAAAAAAGCCCCAATCTTTCCTCATTAATTTGGACCAGGATGAAACTGTGGGGCTGCTGATTTTTCAAAGTACTTTCTGCAAAATAATGAGGCTGTTTATTAACATCCAAAAGGCGAGGGAGGGCTTGTGGCTATGACAGTTTCTATAGTAACAGCAAAGAAGGAAGTGAGGCACAGCTGGTGAAATCTGTGCCACCCCCTCCCCCACCCCTTAACTGCAAGGGGCAGGCCTGGGGAGGTCACTTGACACTGTGTCCCTTGGTTGATCTTTAGGTAGAATGCAGAGGATTCTAGGGTTTGGTAAAGTGGCATTTGATAAGAAGGGACATTGGTTTTATGCTCGTAAATAGCATGCAATGTCTTAAAATCATGGTTATTTGTGTGTTGCCTGTCTGTAAAAAAGGCTAAAAGCAGATTCTTGAATATCAGTTCACACCCACCGTGATGTCTACAATCAAAAAGACAGACAATAGCAAGTGTTGGTGAGGGTGTGAAGATATTAGAACCTTCCCGCATGGCTGGCGGGGATGCAAAATGGCACAGTCCCTTTGGAAAGCAGTCTGGCAGCTCCTCAAAAAGGTTAATCATAGAGTAGCCATACAGCAGGGCAATTCCTCTTCTAAGTATGTAGCAGAGAGAAATGAAAGCATATGTCCACACAAAAACTCGTGCAAGCGTGTCTACGGCAGCATTATTCACAATGGCCCCAACGTGGAAACAGCCTGCATGTCCATCAACTGATAAATAGATAAAGAAAATGTGATGTATTCATATGATGGGATATTATTCAGCCATAGGGAGGAATGAAGCCCTGATACTCGCTACAACACAGATGAAACTTGGAGATATTATGCTAAGGAGATATTATGGAAGAAGCCAGTCACAAAAGACCACGGATTGCATTAGTGTCCTGAGACTGCCGTACTAGTGGCTTGAACAACAGAAATTTATTCCCTCACATTTCCAGAGGCCATAAGTCTGAGATCAAGGTGTTGGCAGGGCTGGTTCCTTTAGAGAGTTGTGAGGGAGAATCTGATCCATGGTTTCTTTCCCGGGTTCTGGTGGATTGTTGGTGATCTCTAGCATTCTTTGTCTTGTAGACAGTCTCCTTCCTGTGTATGTCTTTGTCCAAATTCTCGCCTTTTAAAAGGACAGGAGTTACACTGGACTAGGCATCCATCCTGCTCCAATATGATCTTATTTTAACTAATTACATGTACAATGGGCCTATTTCGGAGTAAGATCACGTTATGAGGTACTGTAAATTAGGACTTCAACACAGGAAATTCCGGGGACACACCCCATAACAGCTTCCATTTATATGGAATGTCTAGAATATGCAAATCTACAGAGGTGAAAAGTAGCCTAGTGGTTGCCAGGGATGAAGAGGTTGTGGAGAGTGACTGCTAATGTGGGTAGGGGGTTTCTTTTAGGGGTAATGAACCTGTCCTAAACTCGACTGTGGTGTGGGCTGTGCAACTCTATCAGTGTACTGAAAGCACAGAGTAGCCATTTAAATTGGTGAATTGTATCATATATGAATTCTATCTCAACAAAGCAGTTAGAGATCCTTGGCCATCTGAGAGTGGAAGTGTTTTCTTTGCAGATTTCTGCCTGGTGGGCTTTCCTCATTGCTGCCTTAACCAGTGACCACAGAGCCTGTTTCAACCTCCCTGGGTGCCCTGGCCACAGTGTTCCCACTCCTTGCTCTTTCTCCATCCTGACCATCTTCCAGGGGCCTTTCCAAAGGCCCTCTTCCCAAGCCTTTCCTGATGATCAGTTTGCCCTGAGTCCTTTTTTCTTGAGTTTCTACAGTACATGACTTTGGTTCTTGAGTCTCAGTAGGTTACCTACTCTATTCTCTGATTGTTTATGAGTCTCTTGCCTTCTTGACTAGATTGCACACTGCTTCTGGGCAAGGACTGTGGGTCCTTCACCTGTAGCCCCTATGGTGCCTAGGTGAGATCTGGGCATGTATACCTTTAATAATTTGATAATTTGACTCATCAATTGCACTGAATACAAAACATCCCTGGCCCCAACCCCTGCCCCAGGGGAGCAGTTACATATAAGAACATGTAACTTGCTTACTTATGACTCACTGAGCCATGATGTAACCTGCTTGCGGTGGCTGTGAGCCAGGGTCACTTCTATTCAGAGAAGTCCCTCTCTTCTGTAGGAAGCTCCTAGCTCCCTGAAGACCTGAAGCCCCATATACTGTGGTCTGGGATGGCCTTGGGGACATCATTCCAAATATATGAGAACCATTTATCCTCCAACCTGTGCAGCCTGCTCCTTGAAAGCCTACAGTCAGGGAAGTAACTTTATTATGTTCCTTTGTCTCTATAGCTTTTCCTTCCCTGCTTGGGGGGTCCCTGGAACCTCTATCTCTTTCCAGACAACTTAAATTTCTATCTTGATTTCAACTGGCTCATAGAAAATACCAACTTAGTGTATGATTCATTTGCATCTTAATTTCCAGTTCCAAAAGCTGGGAAAATCTTTCTAGCTCAAGGTCTTGGGCATTCTAGTGGAGTGTTTTCCGAGTGATGGCATTTCAGGCAGGAGGAAAGAGTTAGTTGGAGACACACAATGCTTTACATTACTCTTACTTATTGGACCGAAGAGACTTCATTGTCAGTGTTTCCTGTCCTGAAACCCTTTCTGCCAATTTCCAATCATTTTTCTATATTAGAAGTGAGACTTTTCCCCCAAAAATATTTCATGAGCTTTACCGTATAAAGCAGATAAACAAGTGGACCCCTGGTCAAGATGGCACTATAAGTATATACTTCAACTGCAGACCAAAATTTGACAAAATATAAAAATGGGAAAGTCACAGAAGCATAACCATGATAGTAAGAGATGTTAAGACATATTTCTCAGTAGTCGATAGAACAAGCAGACAAAATAATCTGTCAGGATATGAAAGATCTAAACAACACAATTAATCAAATTGATCTAATTGACATATATAAAACACTGAACCCAACAAAGACAGAATGTACCTTCTTTTCACTCAAATAAGTGCACATGAGTCATTTGCCCAAATTGACTGTACAGTAGCTCATAAAGCAAGGCTTAACAATTTTCAAAGGATTGAAATAATTCAGAGAATGTTCTCTGACCACAGTGCAATTAAGCTAGAAATCAATAGTAAAAAGATAACTAGAAAATCTCCAACTGCTTAGTAATTAAGCCACACACTTCTAAGTAACCTGTGGTTCAAAAAAGAAATCACAATGGAAATTTGGAAATTAGAAAATATTTTCAACTAAATGATGATGAAGACACATCATATTATACTTGTAGATTATAACTAAAGTAGTACTTAGAGAGAAATTTATAGCCTTATATAGAAAAGAAGAAAGGCTGAAAAATCAATAACTTCAGCTCTCATTTTAAGAAGCAAGAAAAAGAAAATCAAACCAACTCCTAAGAAAAGGGAAGGCATTATAAAGAGAAAAGCATAAATAAATGTAATAGAAAGCAAGTATACAATAGAGAATACCAATAGAGCCAAAAGTAGATTATTTGAAAAAATCAATAAGACTGATAAACTCCTAATAAAACTAATCAAGAACAAAAGAGAGCAAGCACATTACCAATAGAAGGAATGAAAAAGGGAAAAAGAACAATTTTGCAGATATTACAAACATTATATAGAAAATAAGAAGATATGGACATATATCAGCTAAAGATCTTATATACCAAATATATAATGAATTCTTACAACTCAATAGCAATAAAGAAAAGAACCCAACTAGAAGTGGGCAAAAGATTTGAACTGATATTTTACCAAAGATGATATACCAAAGGCAAATATGCACATGAGAAGATGTTCAACATCATTAGACACAAAAATTAAAACTGATGAAATACTACTGCTACACACCCACCACACTGGCTAAAATTAAAAACACTCTCTATACCAAGGGTTGTCAAGGATGAGTAGTAACTCTATATAAAAATATTAACTCTAAGCAGACCATGACAGGTTAGTTACAAATACTATAGGCCACGATCAAGTACCAAAAAATACTAAAAACAAGTATAGCCAAAAAATCCAATAGAAAAAATTAAAATGAAAAACCACAAAAGAGTAAAATAGTGCAGTGCAAAAGAACGCAGAAAATGAGAAGAAATTAATAAGAAAAATGAGAATGTAAATAATAACATGGTTGAGTAAAATTCAGCCATATCAATAATCATGTTAAATGAAATGGTTAAATATACCAAATAAAAGGCAGAGACTGTAAGATTGGATAAAAATATAATAAGCAGTTACATACCAAATATAATACCTTGTAAAATATTATTCACAAGAAATCCATTTTAAATATACAGATATAAATAGGTCAAAAGAAAAATGATAGAAAAATATATTTTGTGCAAAAACCAGTAAGGAGAAAGCTATACTAACTCCTGACAAAGTAAACTTCAAAATGAAGAATACTTTCAGGAATAAAGAGAGTGTGTAATCATAAAGGGGCCAATTCACCAAATAGAAGTAATAATTCTAAATGACTACTCACATTACAGTAATGCTTCAAAATACTGGAAACGAAAACAGGACTGAAAGGAAAAAGAAACAAGCCACAATTATACTTAGGCACTTTAATACTCTTTTCTTAGCAATTGAGAAAACAAAGAAAATCAGAAAGAATACAGAAGACCCAAGAAACATTTTCAACCGATAGAACCTAGTGATATTTGCAGAACGTTGTACTTAAAAGCAATAGAGTTCACATTCTAGTAAGGGATTCTGGAACATTCATTGAGATAATGTTCTCTATTCTGTGGAAAAATGTAATAGATTTCAAAGATTTAAAGGAGTTGAAATAATAGAAATTATCTTCTCTGATCATGAAGATTTAAACTAAAAAATCAGTAAAAGAAGGATATCTGGAAAATCTTGGAAATTAAGCACATATCTCACCTTTGGGGTGAAAAAGAAGCCAAAAAGGAAATTAGAAAAGTTTCAAGTTGAGTAAAACTAAGAATATAATATATCAAAATTTGTGAGATGTAGGTAAAGCAGAGCTTAGAGGAAATTTCAAGCACTAAAGTTGATTAAATATTAAAAATCAATCCAGTAATTCAACATTTAGTCAATTATATTAGATTAATGAAAAGCCTTACATCAGTAACCTAAGCTTTCTCTCTAAGAAAATAGAAAAGAAGAGCAAATTAAATGGAAAAGTGTAGGTGGAGGGAAACATAAAGAGAATTTTAAAAAATTAAACAGAAAATAAAAAAGTGATAGGAGGAAGTTATGAAACCAAAAGCTATTTTAATTTAAAAGATCAGTAAAGTTGATAAAATTCAAGTCAAACTAAACGAGAGTAATAGAAAAAAGATACCAGTTGCCAACATCATGAATGTAAGAGAAGAATCACTGAAGACACTATGATCAGTGAAAGATAACAAAGAAATATTGCAGCAACTTTATGCCCATAAATTTGGCAATTTAGATAAAAATGGATCAATTCCCCCAAAGGACACAAACTCCCCAATTTCACTCAGGAAGAAATAACCTGAATAGTTGTATGCTCCTTTCTTCTTGAATCTGTAGTTAAAATCCTTGCTATAGAACTCCAGGCCTGGTCAGTGTGATAGGTGAATTCTACAGTATGTTTAAACAAATATCAATATTAACTGTACAAAGTCATCCAGAAAAATAGAAGAGGGGTGAACATTTCTCAACTTAGACTCATACCACTTGATTTCAAAACTTGCTAGAAAGCTAAAATAGTTAATACAATATAGTCCTGGTGAAGAATAGTACAGAGTAGAGTGTCCAGAAATAGATCCATGTGAATGCGGCTGATTGATTTTGACAAAGGTGCAAAGGCAAGACAAAGGAGAAAGGAGCATCTTTTTAATTAATGATGCTAAAACATCAAGACCTCCAAATCTGAACCCATCCTTTTCTCCTTATAACCCCTAAGTGTAAAACCTAAAACCTTAAAAAATCTAGAACAATGCTGTTCAATATCCATGCTTTCCAGTATGGGGGCTACCAGACATATGTAGCTACTGAGTATTTGAAATGTAGCTAGTGTGACTAAATTTTAAATTTTATTTTACCTTAAATTAATTTAAATTTAAATAACCCCATGTAGTTAGTAGCTACCATATTAGACAATGGATTTTGAGAAGAAAACACCAGGGAAAATTTATGTCATTGGACTAAGCAAAAGTCCCTCAAATATGACACTAAAATTTTGATCCCTATAAGAAAAAATGGGTAATTTGTATTTTGTCAAAACTAGAAGCTTCTCCAAGAAAGACTTTTAAGAGCATGAAAAGACAAGCCACAGACTGGGAGAAAATATTTGCAAACCACATATCTGATAAATGGCTCATATTCAGAATATGTAGAGAATTCTCAAACTCAATCAGAAGAAAACATCTCAATAAAAAATGGGCAAAAGATCGAACAGATACTTCATCAGAGAATACAGGTAGAAAGCTAACAAGCACACAAAAAAGGGTCAATATCACTAGTTACGATCAGAAATGCAATTTAAAACCACAATGAGGTACCATTAGAATCTTAACCATTCTTAATCATCTGACAATAGCAAGTGTTGATACAGAACAATTGGAACTCTTACATATTACTAGTGGCAGGAATGCAAAATGGTGCTGATGCTTTGGAAAATATTTTGGCAGTTTATCATTAATTTAAATATAAACTCACTATATGAGCTAGCAGTTCCACTCCTGGTATTTACCCAAGAGGAATAAAATCATAATTCACAAAACATGCACACAAGAATGATGATATCAGTTTCATTTGTATTAGCCCCAAACTGTAAACAGTTTAAGTATCCACCAATAGGCAAATAGATAAACTGTGGTACAGCCATATGTTGGAATACTTCTCTGCAATAAAAAAGATAAACCACTGATACATGCAATTACATATTTGAATCTCAAAAATATGCTCACCAAGAGTCCGTACTAATTCTAGTTTATATGAAATTTAATAACAGACAAAAATAATCCATGGTAATATAAAGCATACCAGTGGTTGCCTGTTGAGGGTGGTTACCCGTGGTGATAGGGATTGATTGATGAAAGCACAAGAGAACTTTCTAAGATGATCTATCTAAAAATTGGTCTCGATTGGTATATCTTGATTGAAGTGTTGATAACATTAACATTTATACTTGTAAAAAGTATTAAAATTTAGACTTATGATCTGGACAAAATACTAATTTTAAATTTTTCCTTGATTATAATAAATGAGAGAAATATGTATTCACAGATTTGAGATGACTTCCAGAATAAATTGTTAAATGGAAAAAAGTCAAGGTGTGAACCCATGTATAATTTTATCATTTTTGAATAAAACTAATAAAAATTATTTTCTCTTTAAAAAAATGATCACTTCTTAAGGGACAGTTGGAAAACAGAGGAAGTAAAGGATGGAAATGATACTTTTCTGAATTTATCTTGTTCTATAGTTTCTGCTTAGGTATCATGTGTATAACTAAATTCATAAGTAAATTTATTTATTTTTTTTTTTTTAAACAAACTCTTTTTTTTTTTTTTTTTTAATTTATGATAGTCACACAGAGAGAGAGAGAGAGAGGCAGAGACATAGGCAGAGGGAGAAGCAGGCTCCATGCACCGGGAGCCCGACGTGGGATTCGATCCCGGGTCTCCAGGATCGCGCCCTGGGCCAAAGGCAGGCGCCAAACCGCTGCGCCACCCAGGGATCCCCATAAGTAAATTTAAAAATCCCCAAAGAAATGAAAATTAGGGGAAGCTTGGGTGGCTCAGCAGTTGAGCGCCTGCCTTTAGCCCAGAGTGTGATCTTGGAGTCCCGGGATTGAGTCCCACATCGGGCTCCCTGCATGGAGCCTGCTTCTCCCTCTGCCTATGTCTCTGCCTTTCTCTGTCTGTGTCTTTCATAAATAAATTAAAAAAAATTTTTTTAAATTGGAAAAAAGGAAAGAACTTCATAATATGACATTTATAACATATATAGTTAATAATACTGTGCTCTATAGTTGGAAGTTGCTAAGACAGTAGCCCTCTCACCAAAAAGAAATGGTAATTACATGAAGGTAACACTATGGTGGTAATTATTTTGCAAAATAACATCAAATCAAAACATGTGCACAATATTCTATGCCAATTAGATCTCAAGAGAGCTGGGAAGAAACTACATAGTGGAAAGAATTATTTCATGTTACATTAGAATATAGTACTATGGTTGTATATCCTTACTTAATACACTGATTCACTCAAAGTACAGGTAGTGCTGCCAAGAAATCTTAAATTTCATTTTGAAAGTTGTATTATTTTTAGTAATATCGGTATTGCTTTTAAGAAATATTATATAAGAAAATAAAGAAAGATCGATCCTAGATTATGTTCATATTTTTAAGGTCCAAGATTTTTAGTATAAAAGAAAAAAGAGAGAGATACCATTATGAAATCAAAGAAATTAAATAAAATCCATATGCTGGTAAGTCTGAATTGGAAATATCAGTATGATCTTGTATCTTTGGTTTTGATAAAATGCAGGGGGTTGGTGCTACCCACTAAAAATTCCCAGAAACAAGAAGCATCCTTAGCACCAGGATTATGGTCGCTATATTCCATTCCTCATGAGCAGGTACCAGGATCTGAGAAAAAGTCTGATTCTGGTTGTGGTGCAGGAAATATACAAGATGAGTCTGCCCTAGGACAGTGGGTCAGGTCCCAAAGCTGGGAAGCTATTAAAGACTATTGGGATTCTATCAAAGAACACAGGGGCCAGCATGACAGAGCTCCCATTGTTCAAAGATGGGACAATTTGAGAATAAAAAGTAATGATTGCAACACATGAAATATATAAACCCTCATAAGTTTATAATAATATTCCAAAAAAGAGGAAGCAGAGTCAGATAAAACAGGAGTGGTAGAGATCGGAGGGATGGGGGAGAAGGACAATTCGTCGGCAGCCATTGGAAGCATGAAATTCGTACTCTGAAAATAAGCAATGAAAGGCAAATAATTAAGCATTTATCCTTCCTTTCCTATGACAACTGTATAGCCTTGGTTGATGGGAGGAAGTTAAGAGAAGAATCTTAGCTATTACAAATGCTTGATAGCATCAGATAATAATAATTTTTCACCCCCTAGTGGAATAATTGATTAGATAGAGGCAAAGATGGTCAGTGAATGGGGCCATTTGGTGAAAGGCACAGAAAGGTTAGGGATTTGCCTCAGGTCACACAGCTAATGTGTGACAGAGGCAAGATTCAAACCCAGTCAACTGGGCTCTAGTCACCACAGTTGTAACCACCGTACCATGTTCCCTCATAAGATGCTAATAGTGGTTAAAATTATTCACTCAAAAGAAAGATTATTCACTTACAAGTACTCATGATGCATTGGAAGTGTTGCAGATGCACCTGTGAACACGACACAGAGTTCTTGCTCTCCTGACGACCACATTCTCTGGCGTTTAAATCCACGTTTGTGGGTACGTGGATGTTCATTATACTACTATCTGGATTTTGTGGTATGTTTGAAAGTTTTCATAATAAAAATAAGAAAAAGTGAATAAGAGATTAAATTAGTATTTTATTGGCATCACTTAATCTTAGCGGTCCAGATTCACAACGATTACTTCTTACCATGTCAGAGTGGAGCTATATGGATGCACATAACATTTGAAATTAGGGGTTTTGGAAGCCACGACAGCATCCAGCTTCTTTCAGAAACTCCTTTGGTTGGACCTTGGCAGGAAAGTTTGCCTTGCAGTCAGAAGATTCTCTTCAATGAAACTGGCACCAGAACTGCTCCTTATTATTAAGACCAGAGTTGGACAGGAAGCCATCAGGTTTTAGGGACATAGCTAAGCCACCTCTAACACAGCAGCATCTCCTGCAGCCATGCCAACCAGTTATGTTTCTGTGATGAGAGGGAGCCTGACCCTTGTCCGGCGCTAGCACAGCCTGGCACGCGGGCATGTCAAGTGCTCTAGCTTTGCAGCACCCCTCCAGTCAATGACACTAGACTTTGTTCTAAGTTCACCCCCACCCCAGAAAGGAGGTAACCTGTCAGCCAGGAAACAGGCTGCTGGTCTCTGAGGTGTGAAACTTTCCATTTAACACCTTGGTGAATGTGTTGATTATTCATTGTATCTCAAAATAGTTCAAATATAATTACAATGAGATTTTGTATAATAATTTTTGGAACCTTCTAATGAATTCTGAGAGGTCCTGGGCTGCACGGTTTGAGAATCCATTTATACCCTCCCTGGGATGCCCCTCACTCAGCCATGGGTTATGGTTATGAGTTCTGAGTTACTCCAGAGGTAGGATCGTAATCCTGAACTAGAGCTTAGCGAGTTCCAAGGCTGTTGTTACAAGCTTAATATGTATCTGAGAATGCCATTCTCCTGGCATTCAGGGAACTTGGCATAGGGCCTGGCAGGTGGTAGTGAATGAGTGAATGAGTGAGTGGAGAGGGTCCCTGCCTCCTGGTGCCCTCACCACATACATGCCTGTTAGGGAAGGGAGCTGGTCCTGTTACTCATGCCACTGGGTCCTGGGCTTTAGAACTCCTGCCCAAGGAACCTGTGGCCTCAACCCAAATCACATGCGTGGCTGCCCACCCCTGCAAGGAGTCATTCCCACCAGAAGTTTCCTTGCCCATCCCTCATGGGTTGGGGCATCCACCTGCAGCCTGGGCCTTTGAGCTGAAGGCTGAATTTAGAAGAAACGATTTCAGGGTTCTGCTGCTTTTCTGAGATGAGGGTCTCCTGGGGAGGAGGGCTCATGATTGGTGCATCTGGGAAGATAGACAGCATGGAGCCGGGGGCCACCTGGCCTGCTCCCCCATACACCTGGGCCTGCATAGAATCTGCCAACTCTGGGAGGCCTTTCCTTTGATAGATTCTACTGAAACAATTGGACTTGTCAGGACCCATCAGGGAAGGCTGGTTTCAGGCAGTGAATTGAATTTGCAAGCAAGATAATCAGTTATTGATTGGAAGGGCGAGCCATGGCTCCTGCCTGCTTCTGAGGAAATGAACTTCTTCTCTTTCTAGAATATTTACTGGTGGGAGTGAAGCAGTGATCACTTACGCCGAGACAGCCAGAGTCAGCTTTGCAGAAGTGATGTGGAGGGAGCCACATCCATGATATTTACGTAGGTGAAATGGGGCTAAAGATGCCCTTGGGGGCACGGGCGGCTCCGTCACAGCCCCAGGTGGGAGAGAGGGTTGGCTTGAAAGCCCTAGAGGTCTGGATCCCCCTTCTCTTGCAGGTGTGGCTGCCTTGGACCCAGGTAAGGACAGGGGAGCCCACCCTGCCCCTCCAGCCCACTCCCCTCACCCCCCAGCATCTCCGGTCCCGTATAGCCCCACAGGGCCCCACACTTGACACCTCTGGCCTCCAGATTTCCCTGGAGGGTCTCTACCCTGAATGGGGGCCAGGACCTCGGTTTCATCGTGATCCCCGAGAAACCCCGATTCTAAGATGCCATTGACTGTAGGGGGCACCATCGACTAAACAACTGCTTCCTGGGAGAGAACGTGCAGCCCCATTGTATTTAGCATTCATCATAATTATAAATGTGTCCCAATTCCAGACAAGCTAAAAAGAGAGGAAAAAAAGCGTGTCTTAGAGTCAGGGAAATGTGGTGTTGTTATTCTCATTGTTCACATTATTAATTTGTTTACATCTCACTTTGCACCCAAAGGATTTGCTGTGGGGAGCTAGGGTGGCGGCTTCCATGTCCCTCTGACACGTCTTGGCTGAGAGGCGCTCAGTTGAGGAGGCTCAGGCAGCAGGTGCACGTGTGTGCTGGGCCTGGCACCCCGTCCAACCTCAGACCTGCAAGCTCCCCCAGACCTCCTCCAGCCCTGTGCAAGGTCTGTGTGACTAGAGAGCACCCTCATCTGCAGCCTGTGCCCCCCCCCTCCCCCATTTACTTCATGCTCTGGGTTTTAGCATTTCCATCCCTAAGGCCCTGAGCCTATTTCTAGGGCAGACTCGAGTCCATCCTCCATGGACAGAAGAGAGGGAGCAAAGGGGTTCTGAGTGTGGCCAGAGCTTGGTCTGTGGTGCTTACCCGAGGCCAGGCTGCTTCCTGCACAGCTCAGATCTAGGATGGGAGAGATGGGGGTGGTCAGGGGCAGGGCCAGGGCCCAGGGCAGCTCTCCCCTTGCTGCCCTGCGTATTCTGATGCTTCATTTGGGGTGGAGAATTCTGAACTTGAGCCTGGCCTTTGGGGTCGTTGGTAAGTCTGTCTGTCAATGTGGGAGGCCAGAACATGTTGGAAGCTTGCTGGCCTGACGTGCTGCGGGCCTCGTTTGTACTCTTGCCCTCAGCCTGCAGGAGTTTGGGGGCCTTATGTTTAGCTGGTGAGTAAAGGAACGAAACAACTTCACACAGCACATTGTCTGCTTTCCCCAGGTTCTGTGGCCGGAGGCTGGCGACTGCATAGACTGTGCTTCTATGCATCAGGCAGATTGAAGTCCACTATTAGGAGCTTTCTGATTCAAAATCCAGGTCTCCCCTTCCTCTCTGGATGGACCATCAGGGGCCCAGTCCTGGCAGGATAATATGCTCCCAGGTGACCTTTTCCGTGGTGGCTTCATCTTTGCCCGGTGGGACTTTGGAGAAAGCTTGCTGAGCTTACATCCCCCTCGTTCACGGGAGGCTTTATGCTGAGGGCTGAGCACAGCACCGGCACCCATTCTCCATCCTGTGCAGAGGTTTTGTGTCTTGGTGTTCTGAAGTGATGCTGCCTTCTCTTGATTCCTGGCCACGTCCCATGAAAAGGGCGAGGGAATTCTACGACTGGATCCCAGGCTGGCCGGAGACCTGGGCGGAGTGGTATTTGTGTTTATTCTGGAGGGAGCCCTTTCTATCTGCAAATATTAACTAATCCTTGGCTTCACTCAGAGGGAGACTTGGCGAGCAGGACAAAGGTGGGGGCCTGGGTCAGGAGCGGAATCCAAGAGCAGCATGCAAAGTCCTCTGGGGAGCAGGATCAATATACACAGCTAATCCCCAGGCCTCTGATCATCCCCCGGCTCATCAGAGTGTGGCCTCTGGTCCCTGGAATGCCCAGAGAACTGGGAATACTGCCTCATTAATTTTCTGGTCACCTTGGGGTAGGCTGGGGGAAAGGAACTCCTCCCCTTTGCAGATTTTGTTGTGGAAAATCACTGAGCGTGGTTCCCTTCCTGGCCTTGGGAAGCCAGCTGTAGGGCCGAGATGGAGTCTGGGGGTGGTGGTGGTGGTCAGGTCCTCCTTCGGAAAGCAGTTTCTCGAGGGGCGGGTGCCGGAGGTGTAGGGGTTTGGTGTGCTTCTCTTCTGGCCCCAGGACATAGCCCTTGGCTCTTTCATGTTTCCAACAAGCCCTCCGGTATGAGTTAGCTGATCTTGTCAGCTGCCTTTCTCACCCCAAAAGCGGGATGGGGTAAACCACTCCCCAGTAACGCCAGAATGTTGCCAGCTGTTCTCGGCGATTGAAGCTGCGCTGAATTCTGTTTTGTTTTCTTTCCCACCCTCCTGGATGGTGGCGAGGGGGAGAGGATATATGTCCAGCAGTCACTGCCAATTGGATGTGGGGGAAGGGAAGCTGGGGGTGCTCCTTAAGCTGGGTCTGAAGCTGGGCCACTGCTCTGGGCTGAATCATGTCCCCCAAATTTTCCTGGGGTGAAGTCCCAGCCCCAGGGCCTCATAATGCAAATGTATTTGGAGACAGGGTCTTTAAAGAGGTGATTAAGTTAAAACGAGGCCACTAGGCCCTAATCCAATCTGACTGATGTCCTTATAAGAAGAAAACAGGATGCTCTCAAACAGAGCAAGGGCCTTGCGAGGACAGTGAGAAGACTGCCATCTGCAAAGCAAGGAGAGAGGTCTTAGGGGACACAGACCCTGACCACACCTTGATCTTGGACTCCAGAACTATAAGCAAAGCACATTTATCTGGTTTGAGTCACCCAGGCTGTAGGACTTTGTTTTGCCAGCCTGAGTGCACAGATGCAGGCACCCTGGGCTTGATGTGGTGCCGTGGGAAATCCTCTTGCACGGATGCCCTGGGATGGCAGCAGCTTCTGGGGTGTCTGTGCCCAGCACCCCTCTTCCCCCTGAAGGGCTGCCCCTCCTCCGTCCCACCTGCTCCTGGGAGATGTCGCACACCAGCCCTGCCAAGCCTCCAGCAGCTGGCCCAGCTGGAACGCCGAGTTCAGGGTATGTGGGGCAACTGCTCATTTTTCTCCACTAATAGAACCCCATTGGAGAGCCGTGGGCTGGGAGAGCTGCCTTAGACAATTTCCTGTTCCACGAATGCTAATATTCCAACCAACTGGCCTCAAGTGAGAAATACGTAATTAACTGAAAGAAGATCACTTTTAAATCATCCCCAGGCACCAATTTTGGAGACCAGCTCCAGGGCTGGATGGGCTGTGGGCTTGGCCCAGGGCGGCTATCCTTATTTTCTTAACTAACAGGAAAGGACATGTAGTCAGGGCAAGGAAATGTGTCTCCGTGAGTTTTTTAAGGGACAAAATAAATGTGTCCAAAATTCTGATGATAGAATTCTCTGGAAGAAGAAACCACTAAATCTATGACATAAGAGCAAGTGGCTTGGGCTTCAGAGCCACGTGGCCACCTCCGGGTCCTCTTCTGAATCTGTGAATGGAGGGACTGCAATGGGCACCACATTTCAGGTCCCATCACGTTCTCCTAACACTGGGTGCTATGGAGTCTCCTTAAAATATGTCCAGATGCACCTGGGCCTGCGTGAGCAGGGTGTGTCTGGGGAAACACTCTCCCGAATTCCTGGTCTTGTTGGCAGTTGGTGGTGGGGTCAGGAGATCAGGATTTCAGCTCCCACCTAGCCATGGTGCTCATTCCCTACAGCTGCTGTAGCAAGTTACCCCAAACCTGGGGAATCGAGTCTTACGGGAGCCAAAGGCAAGGTGTTGGCAGGGTTAGTGCCTTCTGGAAGCTGTAGGAAGAGTCTGCTCCTTGCTTCTTCCAGCTTCGGGTGGCTGCTGGCCACGTCACTCTGATCTGTCTCTGTGGCCATTTCGTCTCCTCCTCTTCCGTGTCAGATGTTCCCCCCCGCCACTTCCCTCTTATAAGGACACCTGTGATGGCATTTCGTGCTCCCCCATAATTCAGGATCACTTCCCCCATGTCCTTAAGATCCTTAACTTAATCCTCACTGTGATGTCAGATCACAGGTTCCACTTCACCCCGAGTAGGCATCCCAGGACCGCCTCAGGGTGACCTCACACACACAGTCAGCGGCCTGCTGTCCCCTCATTACCTCCTGGGCTTTCGGGTCTCCCTTTTGCCCCACCTGCATGCCCCATGCTTGTCCTTCTGCAGAGCCTTCTCTGTCACATTAAAGCTCAAGTGTTTCTTCCTGCTCTTAACTGTCTTTTTTTTCCAGTTGAGGTAAAAGCCACATAACATAAAATCACCAATTTGGAGTGGACACATTATTGGCACTTAACGCGTTTATGGCGTCGTGCAACCACTACCTCTGCCTCACCCCCAAACATTTTCATGATCCCAGGGAGACCCTAGTCCTGCGAGCAGTTGCTCCCCCTCACCTGGCTCCTGGTAAACACGGCTTTCTAGCTCTGCAGAGTTACTTACTCTGGACATTTCATAGAAATGCAGTCAGATGATGAGTGAGACTTGACGTCTGGCATCTGTCACTGAGCATCATATTTTCAGGGTGCTTCAGTGCTGCCACGTGTGGCAGGGCTTCCTGCCTTTTCTAAGGCCGAATAATGCTCTCTCCTGTGGATCCCACACTGGTTTTTCCCCTGTCTGCTGGGAGGCACCGGGGCTGCTTCCTCCTCTTGGCTACCGTGACCCGTGCTGTGTGAGCATCTCTGTGCCTGTCCTGGTTTGGGACCCCGTTTTCAGTTTTTTGGGGATTGATACTGCTGGATCCCATGGAAATTCTAGGTTCACTTTTTTGAGGAACTGCCTGACCTGCTTTTAGTTTTTGTATTTTCCTTTGTTGTGGGTTTAAAAAAAAATATTTTATTTATTTATTCATGAGAAACACACAGAGAGAAGTAGAGGCATAGGCCGAGGGAGAAGTAGGTTCTTTGCAAGGAGCCGATGCGGGATTTGATCCCTATTGTGTGTTTTTTTTTTTTTTAAATGTTCTTGAGCCTGAAGAAAGGAGGGGAGGATGCTCTTTTGGAAGGATCAGTGGAGGTCACCCCTTCTTGCCACAGGTTCTGCTCTGGTTGGTGTCTGTTCCCCAGTGGCTTGGGCTTGGGTCATCAGCATGTGAGGCAGGTATCCTGCAGCACGACTCACTGGCTCATGCTCACAGGAACCTGGGTGTCTTGGGCACCTGCTCTTGATGAAAGCAGGGTTCGGGCAGCCTGAGTGGCTCAGTGATTTAGCGCCACCTTCAGCCCAGGGCGTTATCCTGGAGACCAGGGATCTAGTCCCATGTCGAGCTCCCTGCATGGGGCCTGCTTCTCCCTCTGCCTGTGTCTCTGCCTCTCTCTCTCTCTCCCCTCTGTGTATTCTCATAAATAAATAAATAAATAAATAAATAAATAAATAAATAAATAAATAAAATCTTAAAAAAAAAGAAAGCAGGGTTCACAGGGGATGGTGACTTCTAATAACTGGGTGAAGCCGTCTTTATAGCTGGGCTTCCAGGAATGTGAGATAGAACTTGTGCACATAACAGTACAATCCTGGGGTCCTGGGGAGAGCGGGTGGGGGCCAGGCATGTACTCCCTGATGGTGATTTCAGAGGGTCTCCTGGCTGGGCTTTGTGCATTTGGCTCCATCTTGTAGAAGTGAATTATGTTTTTGTTTCTCCCGGTTTAACTTCACAACCCTGGGAATGAACCGTGGATGCTCCGTCTCTGTCACTGCAAACAGCACCAATTCATAATGATGACGGCGGATTATGGGTTTCTTCTATTTCTCACTCCCGCCTCCCTCTCCTTTTCTCCCTCTTCCTCTCCCAAACCAGGATTTCCTCAATGTTCTTGCATGTTCTCCCCTTTGGAGGTGCTGCTCACATATACAAGACTGGCATTTCAAGGGCATTTGTCCTGGTCACCCTCATGGGATCAGCCACCAGGTCCCTCTCCTTTCTCCCCAGAGCAACAGTGGCAGCCTCCACCCCTCATGTGTAACACCCACAACCTGTCCTGTTCCTCCCTGCCACTATCCCCACCTATTCTGTCCCATGCAGAGAAACGCACACAGTAAGATGCCATTTTAGTAAAACCAACTAAAATTTAAAAGTGAACATCTACGCAAGTGGTGTCCTGGTCTATGAGTACTACATATGTGCGCATGCACGCATTTATATATGCAGAACCTGGGACAGAGCCTGGCACACCGTCTCCTCATTCAGCATGTGCCTTCATTCAGTCTGCTTGGAGGTTCGACCCCTCTGGCTCTCCACCAGCTGCTCTGCCCAGCTGTGCAGGCAGCTGTGGTGCTCACGGCCCAAGGAACTGCATACCAGTTTGTGCTCAGGTGGCTCCAGAACCTGTCAAAGGACTTTGTGTTGGCTGCTTATGGCCACAACAGGTGTGGTGCTTACGGTGTGCCTGGCTCCATCCCAGGTTCTGTATGTATGTATGTAGGCATGCATGTGCACATGTGTTACATATACAGTCTATAGATAGTACTTGTCTGTACAGTAGCGTATATATTGTATTAGTTTCCTGTTGCTGCTTTAACAAAGCTCCACAAACTTAGTGGCTTTGAACAATACAAACTGCTTCTCTTGCAGTTCTGGAGGCCGGGTGTCCAAAAGCATGGGGTCAGCTGAGCTGAGTCTGCAGACACTGAGGGAAAATCTGTTTCCTTGCCCTTCACAGTCTTTAGAGGCTGCGGATCTCCTTTTTTTTTTTTTTTTCTTTTTTGCAGATGTGCCCTTGTGGGCACTTTATTTATTCAACAGAGACACAGAGAGAGACACAGAGAGAGGCAGAGAGAAAGGCACAGGCAGGAGAAGCAAGCTCCATACAAGGAGCCTGATGCGGGGCTTGGTCCTGGGACTCTGGGACCACACCCTGAGCCAAAGGCAGACACTCAACTACTGAGCCACCCAGGCGTCTCGAGGCAATGGATCTCCTTAGCCTGGGGCTCCTTCCTCCATCATTTGAAGGTGCCAACAGAGCACCTTCAAGTCCCTCTTGCTCTCTGCCTCCAACCTGCTTCTGTCCTTACATCTTCTCTGGCTTCTCCTGCTGCCTTCATCCTGATAATGGCAACAAGCCCACCTGGATAATTGAGGATAATCTCCTCATCTTAGGATCCTTTCATGTCTGCAAAGTTCCTTCCTGCCATGGGAGGTCTCATACCCACAGTCCTCATCCATGGATGTGGACATCTCCGGGGACTGTTACTGTGTCTGACACACACCCAAACATATGTGTATTGATAGACAGAGATGTTTACCTTTCTATCTCCCCAAATTTATAATTATATATACTTAAGGACAGGTACCATTATTCTTGCTCTGTTATAAATGAGGAACCTGTGGCACAGAGAATTTGAGCAACCTTCCCAAGAACATCCAGCTGACAAGTATGGGACAAAGATTTCTGAACCCAGGTGGTACTTCTGGAGTCCAGGCTCTAAACCACTTCTTTTCTAGACTCTTCCAGGGACAATACTAATAGAAATCAAGGATAAGTATTAATCATCTATCCAATAATGTCAGGTATTACTGGAAATGCAAGAGACATAAAAAGTGAAACTTCTAGATAAGTTGCTCACAAGGGAGCTGAGGGGAAAAGGCCAGCTCAGCCCAGAAGATGAGAGAATGTTCAGGTGTGAGGGAGATGCAGGGTTTCGTCCATCAGATGCTTTAGCTCTGAAAAGTTCTCATGGGTGATAGCTTCATGTGCATGAGGTTCTGATCAGCAAGGATCAGAGTGTGGACGAGGCCAGGGGATGCCAAGCTTCCCCAGCGTGGATCCTTTCCTGAAGCAAAGAACGATTTGGCCATGCACCCAAGCACACATTCATATATATGTTCACACACACACATATATATTGGGTACATAGTCAATGTCACCAGCCTGACCTACCCTACTTAATGGAGAAGCAGGATGAGGAACATTAATACAATTCTATTGTGGAATATGTTCTTTTTTTAAAAAATGAAGCAAAGTTCTTATTATTTTCAAGTATGTACAGTACCAACCAGGCTACCAAACATAATAATTATTTGTCATCATCTCTTCCTGTGGACGAGTCCCCTTCCACAAGGTTAACGACCGCTCTTGAGTACTGCCGTGATCCACTTATGAGCATGTTTGCTATGGGCGGCTGAAGACAGCTCACAACGAAATGTCTGCCTGGTCCCCAAGATAATTATCCCAAGTTCCAGCTGAGGATGAGAATTGATGCCTCCAGGCATATGGAGGGGGCCCTCACAGAGATGTGGAGATAAGATT
Organism: Vulpes vulpes; assembly: GCF_048418805.1. NCBI lineage: Eukaryota > Metazoa > Chordata > Mammalia > Carnivora > Canidae > Vulpes > Vulpes vulpes. The sequence continues at coordinate 161,014,618 of NC_132791.1, read as the reverse complement.
ATCTCATGATGGAAAAAAATAAGCAGGTGAATGTGCAGACATGGAGTGGGGAGGGGGCGGGGTCCCAGGCCCTGTGCTACCCTTGAACCTGAGCAGATGCATTGACCTAAAAATAGAGACTGGCTCAGTATTATCAGCAAGACAAAAACAGTGACCAGTTGGGCTTGTCAGAGTGTGTGCTTTTCACCAGGGCTTTTGTTGGGGTTTGAGTTGGCCCATTCAACAGCAACACACCTCCCTGCCTGAGTTCTGGAGCAGTGGAGAAATTACACAGCAGAATGAGGCAGATAGAGACTCTAAGTTGTCTTTGTTAGGGTCACGGCTTGCCGCTAGAGGATGTGGCTGGTAGCTGCAGTCATGTAGGCTTCTTGGAAGTGAGCCTGGAATTAGGTAGACTCCCCTTCCTAGGTGTCCCTGGGTTGTGCTGGATGCAGAAGTCTTCCCTGCAGGGCAGGCCCAAACCAGTTGTGTTCTTGATGGCTCTGCATGGATCTCTGACATTGCACTCTTGTGCACTCCCCAACCCGGTCTGTGTTTGATCTTCCTTGTTGGACAAACGGGGTGGGGTGGGAACTCCTGCTCACTTCTGCAGTTTCCCTTGGGGTGGAGGCTCCACTGCTTAGGCACTTGTTCATTCCCTTCACTGACTCTGCTCCGGGAAGAGACGACTTATCAGGGAAGAAGTCAGAGTGGGGCTCACTTAGCCCTGCCCTTCTTCCTCTTGGGCATAGTTCTCTGATCTGTCTCCCAACATAGGTGGCCTTTTGACTTCCACCTGTCACTTAATAGTTTTATTTCTCAATAAGTGGAGAACTCAGGTCAGGGATCATGCCCTAGAAGCTCCAACATTTCTCAATGGACACCAGCACCACTTTCTACGTGTAGTTCAAGCCAGAAACCCAAGACCTCTCTCTTCTTCCTTCCCTCCATCCCACGCCCAGTCCCCTAGCACGTCCTGTAGCTCTTCCTCAAAGTGATCTCGAGCCTCCTTCTCCCCATGCCCATTGCCTTCTTTCCAGGCTGAGCCAGCATTTTTGGACTAGTGTAATAGTTTCCAGTGGAGCTCCTTCCTTTCTCCTCAATTTACTGAAATAGAAACCAAATTCAGCAGGTTCCCATTCTACTTAGAATAAATTTCAGATCCACTTCTTTGGGCCTAAAGGCGATGCACACTCTGCCTCCACCTGCCTGGCTACCACTTTCTTCTATCTCCATGTGTGCCAACCATACGGATTCCTTTCTGCCCCTCAAACACCCCATTTCCTCCCCAAGGCTGAGACACTGTAGTATGTTCTGGCTCTCCAGAAATATTTTCCACATGACTAAACTGTTTTATGTACTGCCCAGGGGAGAAGGAGTCTCAAGTAGTGGATGTGGGACATTCTGGGGCCTGGGATGTCATCTCTACAATGAGATGGAAGTATTGGGATTTCCCAACTTAAACATTTATCTTCACTCTGACTCCATGCTCACCAGACAACATTCTGATTAAGGTTAGCATTTCTGGTCAGTCTGGTTCTTCTGGCTGCACATTTTGCTTGGTAAACCAGTGCTGTGGTGTCGTATACAGCAAGCTACCAGCTTTGTTAACTAGGACACACATCTGCGGGATACAGGTGCTCCTGGTCTCTCAGCTTGCAGACTGAGAGCAAGACCATGGTTCTGGCACATTCTCTAAGTAAGAGAGGTTTTCTTGGGAAGTTCTTGAGAAGCAAGTTACAGGTTTTCTTATGGCAACCCAGCCCCATCAGAATGGCTGTTTTGCTGAGACTGTAAATCTTTCTTGTTTTGAACTTTTTTATAAGTGGTGTGAGGTTTCAAAATTTCCATAAGCAAAAGCTTCCTGTTTCCCATAGTTACTCAGGCCCTCCGGTGTGGCATGAGGCCCTGGGGGCTGAGATGGATCATCTCTACAGTGTATCACAATAGATGTGGGTTTCTGTGTAGCACCCTGATTTTCCTTTCCAGAGAATCTGCTCATTGGTTTTGGTCTGCAGGGGAAGCAGACCCCTGCACCTGCACAGCTAGCTGGTGAATGCTTCAGCTACTCTCAGCCAAGAAGATGCCAGCTGGTGGATGTGAAACCTACTCTCGGCCAATCACTTGCCAGCTGGTGGATGCATGACTTACTCTTAACTAGTCAGATGCTCACCCACAGATTGAACTTCCCCCTTCTTCTTTTTTCAAAATTTATTTATTCTTGAGAGAGAGAGAGAGAGAGAGAGAGAGAGAGGTAGAGACACAGGCTGAGGGAGAAGCAGGCTCCATGCAGGGAGCCTGATGTGGGACTCCAACCCGGGTCTCCAGGATCAGGCCCTGGACTGAAGGCGGCACTAAACTGCTGAGCCACCCAGACTGCCCGAACTTCCCCCTTCTTATAAGGACAATAGCTATTGCATTAGGGTTTACTTAAAGCCTGTATGACCTCATGCTAACTTGGTTACATCTGTAACATCCTATTTCCAAATAAGGTCACACTCATAGGCATTGGGAGTTGCCCTTCAAGACAGTATAGATGTAATATATGGTACCCGCCCTTTATCCTCAGGCATCTCAGTTTGCACAACAACAAAGGCAAGCACCACTTATTGAATTTTCTATGTTTCAGGCACAGAGTCTTATATGGACTTCTTCATCAGACACAGGGAAAATGGTTCATGGCCTGGCCTGGCTATGGGCTACTTGGAGGGTGAGTGGGCATGGGAGTCAATCAAAGCAAATGAGATGCAAAGATGTGCTAAGTCCAAGTACCTAACAGCCTGAGGATAGACTCTGGATGTTGGTCTTGCCTCTTAGGGGTGATGTGGGCAGGTTTTCCAAAGTATGTTGGTGGATTGGCTGCTAAACTACAAGGATGGCTTATCCTACCTAAGTGCATCGCCATCTATCTTGTTTTTCCAAAGCTTGGTCTGAAAGCCTGGGATGAGTGTACCAAAAAATTGGTTAGCTGCATTGACTGCTCACAAGGCTCTGATCATCGAGGACGGTCCTTTTACCTACTGAGATCAAGAGATGCCTGCTGACTGCTGCTGCCCCCAGCATCTATTCTCCTAACTTCTTGTAAATATAACTTTGCTTTGTAGAATAAGTTTGCTGTACTTGCATGCAGCCTTGGTAGGTTTGTCAATCAAGAAACCTCACCTTCACCTGGCCAGGTAGACGCATGACCCAGGCTCAGCCAATCAGGCTCCTGGAATTCTGAATTTCACATAAGTTGGAAATGGTTTCAGTGACTTCAGGAGCCTGTCCTTGCTGGCTAAGTGGCTGGAAGTGGTTGGGTTTCTGTTCTTTATGATGTTTGGCTTGCTTTACTTTTTCCTCTCATTTTATAAAAACAAGTGTCACTGTATCCTCCCAATAGATACTTAAATTGTCCAGGGTCAAATTCTGCCTTCAAAGGACCTTGCCTGGTACAGATGGATTATCTTAATATTTCTCACAGTACCTTGGAGACCAGGTGTTGTATTGTCCCTTTTGACGGTGAGAAACTGAAGATTGGGAGGTGTGTCACCCAGCGGGTGGGGGACACAGGCAGGTAACTTCGAGCGCTCTGCTCCAAGCAGCTGTAATCTAGGTGGAGAGCCAGCTCCTGCCCCACGTCCCAGCTCTGTAGTTTTCCTCTGAGGAGGAAGCCTTAAGAGTGGAAGTCCCAGAGTGCTGGGACAGCCTTTGGATGGAACGTCTCTTCTAATAGTTCCAGCAAAGGCAGGCTGAGGATCTGATCACACTCTAGAGAGATCGGCCAGTTCCTAAAGCATCAGTGACCCTGTAACGCCTGAGGTCTCCAAGGGGCTTGTTGGCCATGATAGAGCCTTGGTGGTGCCCCCACTGGATCACATAGTTGGTGACCTCGCATGGGGCAGGGGCAGGGGTGGGAGGCAGGATGGGGTTGGGCATTGAGGAGATTTGGATGAATTACATCTGAACTGATGTTTTTTAAGAAGGTGCATTCAGCTCTGTTGCAACTCCATCACTGATGTTTATCACTAAGAAGTAGAGAACATTAGAGCCACTTATCAAGATAGCCCCTGAAGAAGCCGGCAGGTGAATTGGCTTTTTGTCAACAAGCTTTCATGAGCCTGTTGGGTCTAGAAGGGATATAGTTTGTCTTCTTCCCATCTGGGGGAGATATGCCTGATGAAGGGCCTTGGGACTGAGGGTAAGTGGCAGGAAATATCCATGCTTGGGGGTGAGGGTGTGTGAGGAGCCCTCCCCCTCTCTCAGGGACCTCACCGCCTGACCTGGGGGGTTGTGAAGCTGGAGCAGGAGTATAGGACTCTAAGCAGCATAGTGTGGGATGTAAAACTCCTAAATAGGGAAGAATTGAGAGAAGAAGCAACAAACGTGGGTGGGGGGAGATGTGGGAGAACGGCTCTGGGGCCAACCTACCAGGGGTCTTCTTCTATCACTTCTACCTAGGGTCTGACCCTTCCCAGCTCCAACTTCTGTCTGGTGTCGGGCTTTGTACTCCATAGAAGCAGTGGGTCTGCAGTCACCATCTTGCTACTCCAGAGGTTCTTCCTGATGAGTTTTGGTTACAGCCACATCCCCAGTGAGGCTCTGGACAGATGGAAGCACCAAAGACCTGTTTCTAGCCCTCTGCTCTGGGAAAACCAAGGCTTTCTCTGCAGGGAGTTCATTGATTCCAACAGGAATCAAATGTCTGCCTTGGGCTAGGCTTGTGGACATGCCGGATTTCAATTGTGAACAAAATAGACTAAGGTCCTGCCTTTTGGAGCCCACATCCTGCAAGTAGATAGGGTGATAATTACTAATGAGCAAGGAGTGAGATAGTGGGCATGCCAGGATGCAGTAAGTGCTGTGGGTCAGGGAGGTGGGAAGGGCACTTGTGTGCATGCATCTGTGTGTGTGTACATGCCTGTGTGTGTGCATGCCTGTGATGTGTTCATGTCCATAGTGTATGTGTGTGTATGCCCCTGGTGTGTGTGTGTGTGTGTGTGTGTGCATGTCCATGGTATATATGTGTGTGTGCATTCCCCCCTGTGTGTGTGTGTGTATGTCTATTGTGTGTGTACGTATATGTGTGTATGTGTGTCTCTGGGGAGGGACAAGGAGGTAGTATCAAATAGGGTGGTCAGAGCAGAATTTACTGAGAAGGTGATAATTGAAGGAAGACTGGCTGCAGGTGAGAGAATTAGCCCAGCAGCCATCTGAATGAGTATGTTCTAGGCAGAGAACATTGTGTACAAATCCCCCACAAATGGGAGTAGGTTTGGCAAAGTCAGGGAAGAGCAGGGAGCAAGTGTGACTGTTAGGGATGTAGTCAGACTTTCCAGAGAAGGTGAGGTCAGACAGCCAAGGGGGTCATACAAGGAGAGCTTGAAGGCCATTTAGGACTGGACAGTTTTCATGTTTGCACTGGGGAGCCTTATCAGGCTTGCATGAAGAGTGCCATGGAGGGAGATTGCCGAGCACCATGTATGACCAGAGGATGGAAAAAGGAGAAGCAGGGAGACCAGATGGCAGCCCCAGGCTGGGAGACATGGTGGAGCTCTGGACGCAGTTTGAAGGTTGGCTTTCCCGCTGGATGAGATTGTAAGAGTCAGAATGGCCCCCCAAACTTAACTTGAGAAGGTGTTGCCATCAAATGAGAAAAGGAGAGTCAAGGATGGAGCCAGTTTGGCAGGAAGTTTGGGACAAGCTGGGTTTTAAATATCTAAAGTCACCCAGGAGTTGTCAGTGGTGAGTCCAACCCCATGAGGGTGGGGTGTCAGGGTGTCATTTTCACTTCGAATGTAGTGAGGAGGCTTCAAGTTGACCATTTGGAGAGTGACATCTTCCCCCTTCCCTGACCTTAGAGGCAGGTAAACTACCACCAAAAATGGGGAAAGAGTCTTAGTGTTTCTTCGAGACCAGACGTAAATGCTGCAGAGAGAGCTAGCCTGGAAATACTTAAAATCCTGGCCAGGTTGTCCTCGGAGAGATGCAAGGAGAGCCCAAATGGGGTGATGAACCAAGTTTTCAGGGTTGGGAAGTAAACAGAAGTGGCCAGATGGAGGGAAATACATCTTCTGAACCATGTAAATTATGTGAATCACATTGGCACTTGTTCCCTTGGGGGCGTCAAAAGGACCCACAATGAGTCCCAGTTGTAGGAACTGCTTTGATCATCTGAGGGTGTCCATGGCCAGAAGAGAGCAACACCTGCTGAGACTAGTGCTAGATATCAGGAGGCTTCCTGCCCTCCTGCCTGCCTCCCTGCTTTAATCAGAGATGTGTGAAGTCTGAAGGCATCAAACTGGTTCTGGCTGGGGTTGGGGACCTTTAACCTTAAAGTGTGCTTGGGGTTTTGCATATTAAATCATAATGGACATTTTAATTACTGAAGTGACAGATTTTTGTGACCAAAAGCGAGTGGAAAACTTTTTATTATCTGAGAATAAACATGCCAGATTTGGAGCTCTCTTGAGATTTGATGCAGGGTGAGGGGAAGCACTAGCCCAGCAGGCACGTCTGGCCAACAGGGAGATGGTGAGGAGACAAAGGAAGTAGTTCCTTTGTTCAAGGTAGAGTTACCATCAGTCATTCAGGGAACCAGGGGAATGGGAGAAGGAAGAGACGAATGGGAGGATGGGGTATGGTCTGTGGGGGAGAGTTCAAAACACAGAGACGAAGGCTGAGCACATGCTATTTAATGATAGTCCAGCTTTAATTTTCTTAAATATATTTGTCTTTTTTTGGGAGACAAATTATGTTTATATTTTTCTTTGGTTTGAAAAGCAATACACGTTCATTATGGGAAATTGGAAAATACAAAAAATGTGAAGAAGAACACAAAAATTTATTAATAATTCAGAACCAATTATTTAGCAGTAATGATACTCTTACATTTTTTTGTGTATCATTTGGTGTATTTTACAGGGTACTTTTTTTTGGGCACTTTATTCTCTAACGTTTCATGGAGAGGATAGATGTTACATAGACAAAAAAGATCGCAAGTTCAAACACTATGAGCAAATTTAAGCCAGTAGATTTGAAAACTTAGATGAAATGGACAAAAACCTTGGAAAGTACAAACTTCCCAAACTGAAGAAAAATGAAAAATCTGAATATTTCTGTAACCACTAAGGACATTGAATTTAGTTATCTTCCTAAAAAGAACACAACAAACCCAGAAAATTTTACATTCAGGTTTTACTATTCAAGGAATAGATAATTTTCTTTTTACACAAAATTTTCAGAGAATAGCTATACAAAATCAACATATGAGAAGTATATAATCTTGATATCAAAACAAGGACAATTTGAGAAAGGAAGATTACAGACTAATCTCAAACATGAACATGAATGCAAAATTCCTAAAAATATGCCAGCCAAATACAGCAGCAAGGTAGGAAACAGATAATCTATTGTGACTAAGTTGGTTCTATTCCAGAAAGCAAAAATAGAAAATGTATTAATTTACTTTTTCTACATTAACAGCTTAAGGAAAAAAGATCTGTTCAGCTCAATAAATATAGGGTAAGCATTTACTTAAATTAAATGCTGTATTATGATAGAAGCTCATCTTACTCAAACTCTAAATCAGTGATGCAGTCTCTAAAAACCTTTAGCAAAGATCACACTCAATGACAAAAATTGGTAAGGCATTAATTTCTCTTCAAGGCAAGAATGCTCACTATCCCCACTCCCTATTCAAAGTGTATTGAAGAACTAAACAGTGGAATAAGATAAGAAAATAAATAAAAATATAGAGATTAGGAGGAATATAAATAAAATTGTCATTATGTGGAGAATGATATACTTGTTTTAGAAAAATTCTGAAATAATGTAAAGACAAATTACACAAAAGTTAATTAAGTTTAGTAAGAGTACTGGATATAAGATCAATATACGGGTTAATTGCATTTCTGTATGCAATCAATGATCAGGTAAACATTTAAATTAAATAAAATTTACAAATAGCAATGACAATAAAAGGAAACTAAGAATAAATCTGATGAAAGATATATAAAATTTTGTACTAAAAATCATAGAACTCTGTTAAGACATCTTTAAAATGCCTAAATAAGTTAAAACATATTGTATTTTTATGCTGGGAAAAGACAATATTATAAATAGTTCATTCTCTCCAAATTGATCTATAGATACAATGTAATTTAAGTCTTACCCCCAGTACAGTGCTACGAGAAAACTGATGCATGATTTCAAAATTTATATAAAATACTCCTGAAGGAGAAATATAGAACTTACCATTTCTGATATGAAGATTTACTATGAAACCATGGAAATCAAGACAGAATGGTCTTATCACAGCAATAGACAAAAGGATATATCACAGAGGACAAAATGGTATATTATAGAGGTTGCATTTGTTGATCAGTGGAGAATGGAAGGGCTAATCAATCAATAATACTGCAATGATTATTCTTTGTGAAGATGAAATCGTATGTTCATCCTATTAAGATATTCATAGAAATAATACATGTCAGATCAAGCACCTAAAAGTGAAAAGCAAAATGTTTAGGAGACTTTAAGAATTTTATAAAAGAATGAACGTATGAATATATAAACCAGTAAAACAAATGCATACACACTATAAAATAAATCATCAAGTGAAAGACTGATAAAATTGACAGTATATATTTTTAGATTTTATTTATTTATTCATGAGAGACATACAGAGAGGCAGAGACATAGGCAGTGGGAGAAGCAGGCTCCATGCAGGGAGCCTGATGTGGGACTTGATCCCAGGACCCTGGAATCATGACCTGAGCCAGACAGACACACAACCACTGAGCTACCCAGGTGTCCCTTAAATTGACACTATTAAAATCTAAATACTCTTTTATCCAGAGATAGCATGAAGAGGGCAAAAGACACACTGCCAAGTAGAAAAGATATTTACTACCCATTAACTGAACAAGGATTAGTGCCTTGAAGATACAAAGGATTCCTATAAATTAATAAGAGAAGTGCACGAATGTCACAAATAGGCATTTCCTAGAAAAAGACTCCTGAATTTCCAATAAAATTTATGGAAATTTATTACTCACCATGGGAATGTATATCAAAGTCCAAATGAGAAACCATCTCAATCCCAACAGGTAGATACAAATATAAAAGTCTGATGGGCTGCCTATCTTCCTTCTTCACTCTGTCCTCTCTTGGGCTGACTCTTGTGACCACATGTGGCTTGCACAGGTTGAAGGTGGGAAGAGGGTGCATCTTTGCTCCCTTGCTGCTGTGGCTGCTTCTCTAGGCCCGGAGCTCCTATGTCTTCCCTCCTAATGTCGCTGGGCTCTGGCTACAGCTCTAGGGGTCATGTTAGCCTCCTGCTCCCAGTCCCTGGGTACCTTACCACCTCTGTCCCTTCTTACCCCCATATGCTCTTTGGAAAGAAGTCTGTTGGTCAATGCCTCCAAGGAACAATATGCCTTTTGCTGGAACCCTAAAACAGATAACGATGCCAGAAATTTGGGGGGGGTGCATGGAATAGCAGGAGTTTTTATTCATTACTGATGAAGTGCATACCGGTACAAGCACTGTGCAAAACAATGTGCCTTCAAATCCACATTTAAAGATGTGTAGTCCTACATCCGTATATATAACTCCAGAGAAGCTCCAGGATGCATGGATGCTAACAGCAGTCTTATTAATAATAGAGGAAAAGGAAAGCTGAATGCCCCACAACAGTAACATGCTTAAATACATCGAAGTGTATAACACTAAGGGCAGAAGTACTAGGACCACGCTGCATCCTCAAGTGCAGATAAGTCTGAGAAACAGCATTGGTCATAAAGCCAAGTCAGAAGTACATACAAGTATAGTCTATTGATTATGTTTGAAGGTTAGAAAACAATGTCGTGTAGGAATACATACATACTATGTATGTATGAGATGAAAAGGGAGGGAGTAATCAGAAATTTAGGCTGGCGAGTGCCTCTTGGAGGCTGGGAGGGGATTAGAGCCTGGAGAGCTGCTGGGGGAGGGGGCACCAACTGTGCTGGAGACAGTTCTTCTTCAGTGATGCTCAGACTGGGTGCATATATTTATATATATATACATACTCTTGCATGAGACTTGCCTATTTGATGTATCTTAAAACATAAAACTACTAAAAATGAAGTAGACTTATTATGGACATTATTCTCCCGCAATTGATATTTAATACTGGAGAGCTTTTTATTTTATGACTGCATTATAATTGAATCACACCCCTATAGCTGGACAAGAGGTCATGTCCAATAATTGTTTGTCAGTAACAAAGCTGGGTGGTGCTTTGTTTCATTTGACCTGCACTCTTGTTCTGGAGGATCCCATCATCTATGATTTTGGATGATCCTCATGTCATACTGAGTTTTCTGCCCCTACTCTGATCTTGGGCTCTCACCACCAGCCTGTAGGTTGGCCTGATGGCTTTCTTAAAGCTGCGGGGGGCCTGGTCTCTGCCTGATTTGGCTGGGGTTCAAGGCCGGAGATTGGTGGGGCTGGGGCCTGCTCAGGCATTAAACTGCCACAGAGCCACTGCTTGGTCACAGTGGGGGACAGAGTGGCTGTATCCCACCTCCTGCCTGGTGTGGGAGGGACCACACCCTCCCTGTATCCCACTGCAGGCAGGAGGTGGGATATAGCCCAGGCTCAGAAAGTCCCCGAGGCTGGCATTTGCCTCTTCAATGTTTTGCCTGTCCGTTGGCCTGAGAGGGGCTGTTGGCTTGGCCTCCCCTGCAAGTCTCCAGCTTGGGTCTGGGTTTTGCCTGGGCTTTGACTCCTACCTAGCCAGCCCCAGGCCCTGGCTGGAACCTGGTCCCTGAGTGTCCTGGCGTGGCTGCCCAAAGGCCTGGACCCAGCCTCATGAAGACCCGTGCCCTCATGGCACTGCTTTGTAGGATGTTTTCTGAACCTTAGCCTCAAAACAAGGGGGTTCCCTTCTCTTATGGCAAGAGAGCTGAATTTTGCAGCATGTTGACTGGGATTTCTAGATTCTTTTTTTCTCTGAAAGTCAGGTTTATTCCTCACTTTTCTTCTTTTTGATTAGAAGGTAAGAGCTATATTTCCCAAGGGCTTGTATCCTGCCAGTTGCCGTGCATAGATCTTTCACTTTACACTTATATTCTTAAGTTTATCTTCATATCGAGTGGGTATTATTGTCCTCATGATACACAAAATGGCACTGAGACTCAGAGAGATGAGATGTTTCCCCACATCTAAGGGGGCATCTGAGGCGTTACTCAGCCCTGTCCAGGTCTGTGTTCTCTACAAGCTAGTGCAATACTCTTTGGGCACCAGACCTCCATGTGGATTTAACGCTGCACCAGACTGACCAGGGAATAGGGCGCACTTGCTCTGTAGACCCAGCAGTGCTCAAATTCCTATGGCTGGTGAGATCCAGTCCTCCCGGGCTGTGTGACCTCAGCTCCTGGCCTCCTCCTTATGAAATGCAATGGCACCTACCTTGCATGGTGGCATCAGTTCAGATGGGCGAATGCCTGAGCAGTTCTAAGCAGTGTAAAGGCTCCAAATACCTATTTTCATTATGGGAAAGGGGACACGATGGGATGCTGTTTAAGAATCTGAGCAGTAGAGCCACTGAGATCAGGTTTAAATTGTGATACTCTGAGTCACTAGCTGTGTGGCCCTGTAGAGGTTAAGTCCCTTCCCTGAGCCTCAGTTTACCGGTGGGTAGAAGAGGATTACCCATTGTGTTTTATCTCTAATCTCCAGGAAGAGCTAAGTGAGGGGCTGCGCATCCATGCAGGTAAGTGTGGAACAGGTGACAGCTGCAGCCTCTGGTGAGCTGACATTTCTCCCCGACCTGGCCTCATGTGGTCCAGAGGTGCAGGGATATAGCACACTGAGAGGATGACAGAGATGCTCCTGGACCACTTCTGCTTCTTCATCCCTTAGCCCCCTTCAGACGGTGTGGAGTGCAGAGGACCCGACCCTGGGAGGCAGAGAGGAGGGCTCAGCCCAGTGGACCTCCTGGTAAGTTGAGGAATGGAGAAGGCTTTATGCCCCATTGCTGATTCTGTCTCTAGCCACTACACCTGTGATTTGGGCAAATGGCTATTGGAACTTGAGTGTGGCTGGATTGTGCCCTGAGATGACTCAGGTTGAAGCGTCAAGAAGGGGAATCACACAGGTGCCATCCTCCTGCACAGAGAGGGGATAAGTGTCTCCAGCATGGGGAGGCGGATGGTGCTCAGCCGCCAGGGCTGGGGTCACACGGTCTCCCCTTGTTGCTGGGTCTCAGCTCACAGGACTGAATCACAGACATGACGAGGATTTAACACACTTCACGTGCTTCCATTTCTGTCATGGTTTTAGGAGATTGTTGCTGGTCAGTTAACTGATGCTACTGATTGTCACCAGAGGCCCTTAGAAGCCTAACTTCTCTCTCTTGGAATAAGGCTCCCTGCTCAGTTTCCCGTGCAATCCAGAGTCACCAGAGACACCCAGGTGGTCCCTGGGCTGAGCCTGCATTGTGGGAGCACATGGGGCCTGGGGTGTGGGGTGTGGGGACCCAGACTTTGCAGCTGCGGGCCCACAGGGGGACCTTTATGACAAGCTCTCACATGCACCTGTGAGATGGCTCGATCAGGCTAACTTAGGGGTCCCTGTAGGGGTCAGGAGTGTCCGGTATTAACACAGTGCCTGGCACCTGACATGTCCTTGACAAATGGTCACCCCTGGTTATTTTCACACGTGACTGCAGTACCAGCTTGCTGTCTGGCCGTAGGCAACGCACTTTGCTCTTTCCCTCATCCAGAGTATGGACATGAGTCATCAGTCTGGTAATAACCACCAGTGGTGAAGACTCAGCTTGAGCCTCCAGGTCCTGCGAGCATGCTCCATACAACGCTGGCTGGGTCAGCACACCAGTTGGCGAGCTCTGGGAGAGAGCCCTGCCTCATCACTATGTTATCCGTGTCCACTCCAGTGTCTGGCGTGTGGTCGGTGCTTCATAAATATCTGGTGATGTATTGACTTGAACTGATGAATGTGCAGAAGAGCTACAGTAATGGGACCCACTGGGAGGTAAATGTCAGGTGGCATAATTTTGCACGTAGGCCCCATGAGGGCAACTGTCTGTCCCATCTGCCATTCTATCCTCCAGACTCTGGGACAATGCTCAGCACATAGTAGGTGCTCAAAGACATTTATTGAATGGATGAGTAGAAGGCACATACACTTCCCCCACGAAGCACTTTGAAACACGATAAGTAAAGACTGCCCTGGGCAGTGCCACCCTCAGTCGAGTCGGGATCCTCAGCACAGTGATGAGAGGACTTGTGCTCAGAAGATTAAAGAATTAGAATGCAAATCTTAGCTGTGTTTGTTTCATTTTGAGTCTTGGTTTCGTCTTAGGTAAAGTGGAGATGTTCCCGTGTTAACTCGGTTGCGGGGAGTGAAGGTGAAATGAGGCGAGCGCTTGCACATAGTAGATGCTCAATAAATGTCAGCTGTTATTAAACCTGTTTGGGTGTCAGTAAATGTGGGTATCAGTTTTATATCTCTTTATGGAACTGAAATCAATACAGATAGTGTCTTTTTTGGTTTGCCAGCTTTTATGAAGCACAGTAAATCAGTGCCCAAGTAGGCCTTGTTTGAACACCTTGTGACCCTTACAGGAGAAGGTTGGGCTTCACGGAGGCACTTGAGCTGGACGTGGAGCTTGCACCCCATCCATCTCCCCATGGCTCAGGCACCCTACCTAAGTCTGGCATTTAAGGAAAGTTTCATTTGGCCCACGTTTCTGGAGGTGTCATGGGCGTGCTGCCCCTGGCGCCCGACCACTCTGACACGCCCTCAAGGGCTCACCAGCAGATGGCTTGGCGAAGATGCTGGCACAGTGCCTGGCTCAGCGTAGGCTTTTTATATTGTCATTGCCTTTTATTAATATGCACATATTTTGAATCCCCCCTGCTTTGTATAAAGCCTCAAATAGTACGTGTCTGCCACCAGCATCAACCCCTGGATGCCCGACCCTTTCCAAGAACCGTGACTCTGTGTTAGGGACTCTGTCTGAACTCACAGCCATGACTGGAGGGTCTGGGGGGGCTGGTGGCTAAAAATCCATTCAGTTCAGATAATAGGCTGATGTTCTGGTCCTGCTCTGGGTCAGTCCAATTATAGCATGACAAAAGTTCAGCTCAGCAGGCTACTTCTGAATGAACCAAAAGCAAATATTAAGAACATTTTTTAAAAATCCATTTTTGGGCAGCCCCGGTGGCTCAGCGGTTTAGCACTGCCTTCAGCCCGGGCATGATCCTGGAGTCCTGGGATCGAGTCCCACGTCGGGTTCTCTGCATGGAGCCTGCTTCTCCCTCTGCATGTGTCTCTGCCTCTCTCTCTCTCTGTCTGTGTCTCTCATGAATAAATAAATAAAATCTAAAATAAATAAATAAAAAAATAAAAATCCATTTTTTTTCAGGGGTCCTGGGTGGCTCAGTGGTTGAGCATCTGCCTTTGGCTCAGGTCATGGTCCCAGGGTCCTGGGATGGAGTCCTGCATCGGGCTCCCTGGAGGGAGCCTGCTTCTCACTCTCCCTCTGTGTGAGCTCTCTCTCTCTCTCTTTCTCTCTCTTTCTCTCTTTCTCTCTCTCTCTATCAAATAAATAAGTCTTTTTAAAAATCCATTTTTTCTTTAAGCAATAGCCGTACCATATGCCTTCACACCTTGTACAGAGTGAGCATCCAATAACATTTGTGGAATGAATTATGATAAGAATAAACAGAGCGTTTTGGAGCTCACTCATATTTTGGGTTCTTAACAGGCCCAGTTTGGGTGATGAGGCAGGAGGCAGAGAAGGAAGTGGTTGGGATCAGGTTTGAGGACACTGGTGCCTGTCTGACCCTTGGTCTCCATCTCGCCAGGTGAGCATGGCTGGTCCTTTCCACATCCACAGTGTTGTGTCCTGATCTACCAACAGAGACAGGGACAGAGCAGAGGTTTCCTACCTTTTCTGGGACCCTAACCAAAGACTCCTGGAGGACAGGTCTATACGGAAGACCAGATCAGGAAGCAGGGCAGGCAAGGCGGAGCTATCTCAGCTGACCTGCAGCAAACACTTGGGGCTCTTCCGGGGCCCTCGATCCCCCTGGCACCTGTGTGCTCTGATTCTGCCTCCCTGGGCTCTAGGATCACCCAGACAGCCGGAGGCACCAGGACGCAGCCCCCATAGTGGCCCGTATCGATGGCTGGTTTGCAGGAGCCTGTCCAGATCTCTTGCCTCAAGCTGGGGCAGCCTCTTGAAGGGTGATTTCCACTCTTCTAAGCTTCCTGGCTGAGGTTGGGGCTATGCTGGGCTGGCATCTCTTCTTGCCCCTGCCCCACTTCCCATGGAGCTCGCAGATCTTTGTCTAGGGACCTGCCTGTGGAAATGCACCTGTGACATCCCTTTGCCTGGAGGAGAGGAAGGGGGTCCCTCAAGGGCCTTGGCAGAGCCTCTGGGAGACTCAGAGCTCAGGGAAAGCTGGCAGAAAGCCTGGAGGGTGCCTGGCTCTCCATCAGAGGTCAGGTGGCTCGCAGAGGGTGTGGCCTTGGTACCCAGAGCAGAACCCGGCCCCAACTGCCATCCTGCTCTTGGGCCTGGGAAACCTGGCACCTTACTGTAGAGCCCTGAGTAGTGCCCCAGCGGGTGGCTGGACCAACGGGAGAAGATTCTAGAACATCCTGCTTTGGGAAGACTGGTGAACAGAGGGCAGGGTCTTCACACTCCCTCCCTCATGCCCACTGCCTGGGATGCCCCCAAAACCCAGTTAGAGGTCGACCAGAAAGACTGGTGCTCACCAGAGGGTGCTGGGAAGCCCCTGGGCCGGTTGGCTTTGCTTTGGTGCCCTCTGTGCTCCTAGATGGGACACTAACCCCCTTGAGCCTCAGGGGGTTTACTCTTCTATAAAGACCATCCGTCTCTCCCTGGAGGTCTCCTTTCTGGCACTTGTCCCACCAGCTCTGCACCCTCGGCTTTCACCGCTCCCAGCTCATGAAATGAGAGGGAGACCCCAGCTGTCCCGGATGGCGCGCACCCCTCCCTGCAGCCCTGGGGCAGCGGCGCCCCCCCCCCCCCCCCGTCCCGCTCCCTCCTGTGCAGCGCAAACAGCAGGCAGGTGTTGAAGTGAATTATGTCTGTGCTGTTTTCCTCTCGCTGATGGTGGCTCTTGGAACAAGTCCAGGTCATCGCAGAATCTAATTTGTGTGCAGAGTCACAGATGCAGGGGACGAGCTGGTTCCTCCGTGGGGACGGGTGGGGTGGGTGCGGCCCTCAGTGCCCAGGTGCTTCAGGGGTGTGGGGCAGAGAGGGGATGGGCAGATGATGACACAAGGTCTCATCTTGGGGTTCCTCCAAGTATCATCATCTTCGGGGCTAGGGCTTTACCATATGGATTTGCAAGGGGGACACAGACATTCCAGTGCTTTTTCTCAGAACCCAGCCACCTTGTCATGAGGAGCCCACGCGTGTGGAGAGGCCAGGTGTGGGCATGTCCACCAGAGCCCCAGTGGGGCTCCCAGGTGCCAGCTGCATGAATGTGTCGGGCTGCCCGGCTCCCAGGGCTCCCAGGGCATGGGTACGGAGCAAGAGGGCAGCAGTGACTGCTGCTCTGAGGCACTGAGCGTTGGGCAGGTCCTTCGTCCATGGCAGGTGGCTGCCCTGCTTCCATGGGCTTTTATCCAGCAGCCCCAGACCCAGTAGCTCAGGTTCAAGCGTTGTCAGCGTCCAGCCTACTATCTGCTCCTCTCTGGCTGCAGGCCCCCCTCCACCCTCTGCCAACCGCCTTTAGCCCTGCAGGACCTCCTGTGCACTGACGCCTCCAGCTTCATGCTCGCCCCCTCCCCTTCCTCCTCCCTGCTCCCCCGTTCCTCCTTCCCATACCCCCTTCCTCCTCCCCGTGCCCTCCTTCTACACCCTCCCCAAGGACTTTCCTGCAACTGCTACCTGGGTTCTGGTCACGCCCAGCCACTCCTCTCTGCAAGCCTTCACCCTGAGGGGGTCCCTGTGGCCCAAAGAGCCCCCCACGGCCCTGCTGAGGTTCACGCCCACTGATCCAGCACCCCCTTCTGTGCTCACAGCCTGCTGTGCCTAATGGACTCCTGGAGCACTCTGGACCATGCTTCCCCAGTTGACCCTGCACACCTCTAGTAGCTCCCCTACCCCTGGACACCCCATATCCTGCGAGCAACCCCCTCCCACCAGTGGGGACTTCTGTGAGCAGCTGCTTGTCCCCACCGGCCTGCGCCTTGCTCACTGCCCAGGCTCCACGTGCCTGTTGAGGTGGCCTTCTGCCTGCCCCTGAATCTGGGTCTTCCTTCCTTGCCTCCTCTTGCTCACTGCTTTCCCCTCTAATCCTGCTGTCAGCCTCTCCCGCTTGGAGAAAGAGCACCCTGGCCCCAAACCCCCCGGCTGAGCCCATCCTCTCTGTCCACTGCCCAGGCCAATGCCTCCATTCCTTTCCCGCTTCCTCTCCAGCCTCTCAAATCAGACTTCTGTGATAGCCCACCTCCGAGATGAGATGTGTCGGATCACTCCTGACATCTTGCTTTTTCATATGGCGTGTGGCTGGGTTTCGAAACAACGTTAGGGCCAGAGCACCCTCCTCTTGTGGGCGTGTGTCCCCGCTGCCACTCCGGCGAGCTCCATGTGTGTGCACACCTGCTCTGCTCGGCTTCTGTTTTGTAGCAAATGACCGCTTCCTCCTAGGCTGCCTCCAGAGGCCCCCTATTCCTTTTTCTCCTGTACCCTGCAGCTCATCTTTCAGCGGGTCTGGCCAGCAAGCCCCCCACCCCCAGGTCCATGCCACCCTCCTCTCGCATGAGGAATTCAGGGACGCCGCCTCGCTGGGGCCCATTTGTCTGTGCGGCACCCAGAGCGATCCTAGAAAAGCGTGAGTCGGATCAACTCATTCCTCAGAAGCGCCAGGGGCTTCCCATCTCCTTAGGAGTAAAATCCCTCTAATGCCCTGGCAGGCTCACCATGTCACCCCTCTTGTCCATCGTCCTCTTCTACCTTCTGTCCTGCTCCTTCTCTGTGCCAGGGTCTGCAGGTGTGCCCACCTGCACTCAGTGAGCTGGTCCCAGGCTGGGCCCCTGTCCCCGTGGAACTCCGACATGGTGTTGGGGATGGCTGGTCAGTGTTGGGCAGCCGAAGTGGGACAGGCCACCTGGGAGAAGCAGGGTTCGGGTGTGGCATCCAGCCCCAAGGGCCCCTGCATGCTGGGGTGGGATGGGGTCTGCATGTTGCTCGCCACGGGGCCGCCCGTGCGTGATGTCGAGCACGCAGCCAGCGAGGAGTCTGACAGGGCCTGATGGATCCCCGTGGGGAGCGGCGGCCCTAACGTCCCCTTGCGTGAATTAGTGCTGGGTCTTACGGGCGCCGCACGGCCCAGCTGATGGATGGGACAGGCTGGAGCAGCCTGGAATGCAGACAGCCACTCATCGTCAGAGAGGAATTAAAAGGGATTCTGCTAAGGAGATAAATCTCGGACGCGGTTCTCGGTGCCTGGCTTTCTTGGAGCGTGTCTCCTTGAACACTTGGGAGGGGGAAGCCGCCCCCGCCCACCACCCCAGGGGTCTGCCCATTGTCCGGCATGGTCCTCGCATTTTACAGGTGGCAAACTGAGGCTCAGAGAAGGGACATGACCACAAATCTAGTCATCAGGGAAGACGAGCCCCTGATGCCAAAGGCCCCTCTGTCACTGTGAAGTTGTGCCGTGGTCTATTGGAGGATGGAAACGGCTCATCCATGAGTACCTTGCCTCGGTGACCTTTTGCGGTAGGATGGCCCCCTGGGAGCCACTTGGGTCAGGAGGAGAGAAGTCTTCTTGCTGCAGTCATGCTCCCGGGGGCTGAGCAGGGACCCCAGAAAGAGGGGGGCAAAGGAGCCTTCCCAGGTCTAGGTTCTAGGGTGTAGTGGTAAGAGCCCAGCCACGTCTGCTTATTGCTCCTGCTGTCACCCTAGCACCCGGCCCCGAGCCATGGGAGTCTGCATCCTATGTTTGTTGAATGCACGCACAGATGCTTGAGCCCTGCTGCCAGCCTGCCCCCAGCGTCACCTTCCTCAGCTGGACCAATGGCCTCAGGAGTGGGTCATGCACGTCTGTTCAAGCTTTCTATCAGCTGGACGAGCAGCTGTCCTGCCCAGTGGCTAAACCGAAGCACCAGACAGTAACTGGTCTCACAGTTGGTGAGTGAAGAGGCAGGGCTGTCCCCCCAGGCAGTGCGGGTGGTGGGGTCTGAAGTGCTCTGCAGGGGCCTTTAAATACAGTTGTCCTGCCCAGTGGGAGTTTCCAGGTGGGTTGACATCCCAGGTTGCCATGGAGAGTGGATTCCTCAGAGCTATTAGAATTCGGGGAGTCACTTCAAGGGCAGCCACCGTGACTGACCCTGGTGGAGCGTCCAGAACAAGGCACAGTGCAGGCAGCCTTCGTCCTGCCCGCAAGCTCGGGGTGTGCCGCGGGCCTGGGGGCCGCAGCCCCGGGCAGGGCTCAGCCCTTATACGCAGGGATCTGTGTCCTGTGGCATCCTGCAGCCCAGCTTCCAGACTGGGGACGTGGCATTCACACTGCACATGCCATCCTTGGGAAGAAGAAATTCCATCATTACCATTTCAATTAAAATTGTTCTCTGAAGCGGCAGGTCCCGAGGCACAGCTATTGAATTCCAGAACACAGGGTGCGGGTACCAGAGCCATGGGGCTCATGCCAGCTCTTCCTCCTGGGACACTGTCCGTCGGGTGGGCCCGTGAGTCCCACAGCCTGGGAGGACAGAGCGGCCAACCTCCAAAACGGGTTTCTAAGTGGCAGCGATGTCAGGAACAGCTAAGCGCCGAGAGCTGGATGAGACACAGCCCAACGTGTCTCTGGCTGTCATCTTCCCAGCATGTCCTGAGGGAGGAGGGGTGCCAGCAAAGTGAGGCCAGCCCACCCAGCACCCTTCCTGCCAATAACCTGCTTCTAATTTTAAGGCACTCTGTGTTCATTATGGAAACTTGGAAAAAAAAAAAAACCAGGGAAATGATAAAGGATAGAATCCAAATGGGTCCTTGATCCCACCTCGAGGGATGGCTGCTGTTTTTTTTTTTTTTTTAATTTTTATTGTTTGCATTACCTTTGATATATGTCAGCTCTAAATGTCGCAAAATTAAAATGATGTCGGATATTTAGGGTTGGGTCCTGGTTTTTATTTTAACCTAATAGTAGAGAATAAATATTTTCTTCCATCTTAAAGTATTCTTTGAAAATAGGATTTTAAAAAAATGGCTAGATGCTATTCCCTTTCATGGGTGTACCATAAATTATCTATAATTTCCATGACTTGTTCCCTCGTGGGTGCCCTTGGAGGTCACCTCAAAGGCATAACCCACTGCCTTCCTCGGGGAAGGCTCTGTGTTCATTGCAAGCCCCACCCCCAGCCAGGGACCTTCTGCGTTTCTAGGGGTTGGGCCTCAGTTACACCACATCTGGCCACCTGTCCATCTACTGGAAGGTTCCAGAAGCTCTCCATCCTGTCCTGCTGGGATGCAGAGAGGCCACAGTTGGCTCAATGTGCCTGGATCTTCTAGAGTTTCCAGGAAGCAGGATTTGGGGGGAGGAAGTGCAGCCTGGGCTGGGCTCTAAGGTTAGACATGCCTCACTTCTATACAGTCCGTGTCCTTGAGCAGATGGTCAGCCCTGTAGCCTCAGCCTCCTCATCTGTGAAAGAGGCAGCAACAGTGCCTGCCTCTCTGGGTCGCTCTGAGGATCCAGTGCCTCAGCACCAAGCCCGACGTCCGTTGTTAAGGAAAAATTTGATGAAAAATCGGCTGTGGGGACAACGATTTCTTTCTTTCTTTCTTTAAAAGATTTTATTTATTGATTGAGAGAGAGAGAGAGAGAGAGAGAGAGAGAGAGAGAGAGGCAGAGACACAGGCAGAGGGAGAAGCAGGCTCCATGCAGGGAGCCCGATGCAGGACTGGATCCCTGGTCTCTAGGATCAGGCCCTGGACCGAAGGTGGTGCTAAACCGCTGAGCTGCCCTGGGACAATGATTTCTGATTTTCTCTGGGCTTCCCAAGCCCCTATCGCTGGGCTGGCTGGTCTCAATGACAGGGGCCTTGCCACGGCATCAGAGAACCCAGTTCACACTGGCTTGGCAATAGGGATTCATTTTCTCCTATAAAGAGAAGTCTGGGGGTTGGCGATGGCTGGAGTCAGTTCTGCAGTTCACTGATTCCACCAAAGGCCCAGGATCTCTTTAGCTTTCTAAACATGCTGGGTTTTCTCTCCCCTCATGCTTGTTGCCTCATGGCCCCAGAATAGCTGCCACAGCTCCAGGCAACCTATCTGTGTCCATGGCAGGAAAAATGGCAAAAGAATCACATCTGTGAGCGCCTCTATTATGTCTGAACTTGCAAAGGGAAGGAAAAGCCACCCTGGAAACTCGTGATCATGCATCTATCTACTCATGGTTCCTCTATCATAACCAGGTCATCCAGCCATCCCTAGCTAATGGGGCGGGGGAAGGCGTGTCTGGCTTCTTCACCCTTGAGTAAAAGCTGGGCAGGCAGATGTGAGAAGGGCTGCTGGCTGGCCAGTGAACCACAGAGCTTACGGTCTGTGCTCCGACTTCTATTTATGGATAAGTAGGCTGCTTCCACTTTTTTTTTTTTTTATTGCAAGTAACGCTCTAATGAGCCATATTTGTAATATTTCCCCAGGTTTATGATTATTCCCTCACAATAAATTCCTTTAAGTGGAGTTATTAGGTCAATAGCACACACTGCTGTAGGCTCTTAATGAGTGTGGATGGGACAGTGCTCACTTGAGCTAATAGCAGCCCCGTCCTCTCTGCACCCCGAGCCACTCCCTGCACCTTCCCTCGGCCCCTCTGAGGCACCCAGGCCACCAGCTTCCCTCCACCCTTCTCACTTCAGGGCCTCCTGGTCTCCCTGCCACGAAGGTCTGATGTCTTGATGCTGGTGACACTTCTGCTCTGCTGGGAAACTCCGGAAGGCTTGTTTTGCACCAAGTAAAGGCCAACGTTGTAATGGTTACAAGGCCCCATGCCATCGGGTCCCCGATTATCCCCGACCTCATGGCCTCCCACCTCCCATCACTCTGGCCACGGAGCTCCCCAGTCCTGGAGCTCACTCCTGCCCTGGGCCTCACCTTCTTTCGTGCTGTCCTTTTGCTGGAACATCTGCCTGGAGTCTGCACGGCTCACCTGCCATCCAGTCTTTGCTCTGATGTCCACCATCTAACTGTGACATCACATGCCCCCGTGAAGACTGGCATGTCCTCTTGTTTGGCACCTAGCCACACGTCCAACTGGTGAGCCACTTGCCCGTCCTCACTCCCCACAGTGGCTCACACCCCCCTTCCTGCCAGCAGCAGCCACCAGAGGTCTATCTCAGGGTGAGTTGGGATCCATCCAGGTGTGCCCATCTCCAGAAGTCAGTTCCTCTGTTGGGCCATTTCCCGTGACTCCTGTTGTTGTGAACCTGGGGAAATGTCAGCTGTTCTTTGGGGTGGGAGGTGGAGGGAGAGTAGGATTGTGGATGGGAACGGTTCCTTTGTTTCTGTGAGTGGACTCCATCTTTCCAGAGTGTGGGAAGAAGACTCCCTTCCTCTGGCCTGACATCAGCCTGGGGAGTTCCGGCAAAGCCAGGGACCCCTGTGCTTTGATGTCTGGGAAGGAGGGTGCAGGGTTTCTGTGGGCAGGCCAGGGGAGAGCCAGACTGGAGGCCTGCTTACTTCTCTGCAGCTTCTGCCCACCATAGATGGGTCCCATTGGGGACCTGGATGCAAAGTTTTTTCTCCTTGCTCTTTCACCACTGGCCATCTACTTCTCCCACAGATCGGTCCTTTTACTCCTAAGGGAGTCAGCTCCAGGTCTCTGCTGCTGGCAGCCCTACAGAGGCTCCCCATGGAACTCCCTGGACAGAGCAGGGGAGTGCTTCCCCTCCACAGGCCGGCAGGAAGGCAGGGGGTAAAGAGGACACAGCCATCTCAGGGCCAAGCACAGTGCCATCAGGGACCAAACAGGGAGCTGCTGCTGGGGCTGTTCCTACCGTGAGCATGATGTCTGTTGTCACCTCTGGACTCCTGGCCTGGAGGATGCTGGCAGTGTGACCTGATTTTGTTGTCAGGGTGGGAGGCTCAGCCCTGGTTGGAGAGCAGTGCAGCCCCCAGACAAGGATGGGAGGGCTGGTCAAAAGCAGCACTTTGGCCACTGTGTCCATGGACATTCTCCTGGGGGGAAGATCTCCACCACCACCTGCTGCCCATCCCATCAGGCACTGCCCCTGCATCAGGCCCTGAATCTTCACGATACCTGGGCCCCCAAGTCTTACCTGAAAAGTGGGGGGTGCAAAGAATGCATGATATCCTGTGTCCCCAGTGAAGTGGGATCATCCAAAGCTGAAGATTCCTCATTCCCAGGTCAGAGGTCAGCAGAGGACTGTTTCCTGGTGAACTCCCATGGGGCAGGCCACAGTGGCTCCGATCACCCACTAGAACCAGCTCTTGGGTTCCCCTTTGCCCCCACAGGAAGGGTCACTGCCTCCTTCCAGCCACCCCAGGGGCCTGCAGGATATACGATTCTCAGACCCTTCTCGTTTCCTCTTCTTGTTTCTCCCAGAAACTTCTGATTTCAGGCCTGTCTCTCAAGCTCTGGGCTCACTGGGTCTGTCTCAGACTACTCTTTATCTCATTGTGGGTTTTATAACCAAATAATCACCGGAAGGCTTCATCCCCATGGGACACACTCAGAATCGGGGCGTGCGTTAGTTTTCTGCCACAATGACATCTGTTTACCACCTTGAGGTTCTGTAGGAAAGAGGCCCGGGCCATCTGGGCTCTCTGCATACAGTCTCACAAGGCCAAAACTGGGAGGCTTGGCAGGGCGGCATATCCCCTGGAGGCTCTGGGGAAGAATTTGTGTCCAGGCTTATTGGGCTTGTTCTCGCTTTGTGGGACTGGGTTTCCTTGATGGGCTTTGTTTCTGGGTGTGCGCCAGTTCCTTCTCGTGTCTTCCATGTGGCCCCCACCCTGGTCAGCAGTGATGCCCAAGCCCCTCTCAGGCTTGGAGTCCTTGTTAACTCCCTTTCGGCTGCATCTCTTTTGCTTGAAGCTGTAGGAAGCTCTCTGCTTATAAGGCTCAGGTGATGGGGTCCACCTGGGTAATCCAAAATTATCTCCCCCTTTTCAGGTCCTTAACCTTAATCAAAGTTTTTGATTTACCACATAAAGCAACAGATCCTCAGATTCCAAGGATTAGGGCATGGTCCTCTGTGGGGGGTCATTATGCCTACCTACCAGGGAGCCATTGGCATTGCTGTCCTTCTGCAAGGCAACACTGAAAGTTCTTTCCCTCAATGCAACCTTTCCCTCCATGCAATGTCCCTGACCCCAGGGCTACTCAGCCCCAGGTCTTCAATCCATTCCTACTTCCCTGAACCCTGTGATTTATATACAATTTCCTATTCACTCAGAGGTAAGTGAGAAAAGCAGCTCTGCCGTCTATTTGTTTATAGAACCCATATAATTGTTTAAAAGCCACGTAGGTCAACATTTGTTCAGAAGTCAGGCTTTGTTGTTGGGTTTTTTCCTGGACCATTCTTCCCATTGGGAGCCTTCTCAGCAGACTTCTGTGGGGCCATCCCACTGCTTTTCAGAAAACCCCAGATGTCAGAAAATCCCTGAGCAAAGGGTGTGGTTTGAGTTCTTCCCCTAGAGGTCCTAAGCCTTCCCTTGGCATTTATCAGCCGGACCCCTGCATCTGAAGCCAGCACAGAATGTCCCTGGCTGAGACCGCTGCCACCAGGTCCAACCAAATGCGTCATGTGGAAGGTAGGAGCAGTCAGCATGGAGACCCATGATGCTCAGCTAGAAACCTGGTAGATCCTAAGTCTGAGGTAGGATCTCCAACAGGTGTTGGAAAGGGAAGTGTCTACACTGTGGGCTTCTCATTATTTTCTCCTTTGGTGGAGAAGACTTAGAGTAGAGAAAAACAGACTGCTATCTTAGGAGAAGGAAGTTTGCATTCTTGAACAGCCATTCTCTGCACAAGACAAACCATGTGAAGATCCTGAAACCTGTATCTGGTGCAGAATCCAGAGTGTTGTCTGGCTTCTGCTGTCCATACCCTAGAGTGGACAAACCACGGCTGAGTCAGGAAAGTGAGGGCTTTCCGTGGGAGCAGAAGATGGATTCCCAGCAGAACCCAGATGCCTGGCAAAGGTTTTTTATTACTGACAAAGCAGGGTATTTTGTGGGGGCTCAGCAGGAACAAAAGGCTGAGCTTTTCCTCCATGGGGACGTGTTTACTTCCAATGCTGATGATGAAACCCCTCCATTTGTATAGCATGTTATGCTCTATAAAGAATTTTGTGAATGGCATGAGGTGGACAGAGCAGGCTCACATGAGCTCATTTTACAGATTACCAGACAAAGACTCAGGGAGTTTGGCCATCTGTACCAAAGCCACTCAGCTGCCGATCAGCAGAACAAGACTCAGAACTGACTCTGCCCGTGAATGCGGGCCAGCAAAGGCCATGGCCTCTCTTGCCTCTGAGATGAAGGTGGTCAGGTGGGCTGATGATGTGGACTGCTCAATCTGGTGCAGCGAGACCTCTGGAGGTGGGCAGGGCTCTCTCCTGGGTGTGTGCTCACAGGAAGGGGCTGGGTAAAAGTGTCACGTGACTGGGACTAGAGGTTGGTTGCTTTTGTTAGTCACCTGAGGGTTTTGAGAAGAGGATGGATCCTTCTTGGTCCTACCTTAGATTCCACCTGTTCTTGTTTACATGTTGAATCGACTTCTCTCTATCCCTGCACCTCTGACTTGATTTCTTCTCAGTTGGGCTCCAGCAAACCTATGTCTGCTCTCCTGGCTCCCTTTCCATACATTTTCCACCCAGAAGAAATGATATTTTAAAGATTCAATGAAGATAGTTTCACTGTTATGCTTAAAATGTGACCTATAAGGCACCCCACCCCAGGCCCAGCCCCTTGATGACTTGGCCATTGGCCTGTTTTTTTCTCTCTTCCTCTCAATCACTTTCATTAAACACATTTTTATTGTGTTTTTACTATGGAAAAATCCCCATTTGAGCTGACAAATGAAACAACTGGCAAGGTCTAGAAGTTCAAGTGTAAGCTGGATATCAGCAGAGGTCATGGGAACTGGATCCCAAGTTTAGTGCAGTGCAACTCAATCCAAACCATTGTTGAGCTCAATTTTTCTTATGGCCTGTGGTGTCCTGCTCTTTTCTGGATTCACTTTCCTTATTCCCAAAGTGATCCTTTGGTAGTTCTTCCTGCAAGGGTTAGGAGAAAGTAAGCTCTTTATTTTTTCTGAAGCTAGAGGCAACTTTATTTCACCCTTTCTTATAAATGATAGTTTAGCTGGGTACAGAATTCTGAATTGACAATTATTTTCTCTTAACACTGTAAGGTGCTTCTAAATGCCACCTTTTTATGATGAGTGGTCTGCTTTGGTCCAGCCTTGTGGGATCTTCTCTTTATCTTTGACATTCTACAATTTCACTTCCACGTCTCAATGGGGACTTAATTTTATTTATCCTGTTCAGAAATTGGAGTGAATTTTCAGCCTGAAAGACTCATATCTATCATCAGTGGAAACTTGGTTATTATCTCCTCAAATATCACCTCTCTCTCTTGCTTTCTAGTCTCTTATTCTGAAATTTCTATTACTGTATTTCAGTGCCAAGATTCAATCCTCCCCCACCATATTTTAATGTCTAAGGAAATTGGATGCATCTGGCAGTTGGTAGTTTCTTACAATAGCTACCAGCTCGGTGGCAGCTGTGAAGTGGTTTCCATTGCTTGCGCATGCTCAGCTTGGTTGTTATTTCTGGTGGCAGATGATACAGCTTCAATCCCTCAAAATTACAGTCAGCAAAACATTTAAAGACCATTTGAGGGAGGAGTGTGAGTCCTGCTTGTTTTCCAAAAACCTTCCGTAGACATCCTCTGATAAAATTAAGATAGTCAACACTTGCAGAGTGAACATCAATGTTTTGGGAAAAATTCTGGAGACAATAGTGGAGCACTCTTTTGAAAAAATGTAGCATTATCAATTCTCTTGAGAACCCAGAGGGCTAAACTGTTTAGGGAAGAGATGGATGTTGTCTGCTTTCTGTTGAAAGTGATTCAGAAGTGTTAGCCTCTGAAGGAGCTTGAAGACAATCTTAATTTTTTGCTTACATTTTCCTTTTTATAGATGCATGAGCATTTTATTAAGTCTGTGTAATTTATAAAAATATTTACACCAAGAAGGAAATGTTTTCATAAGAAAACAATGTTTCAGTTTAATTGGAAGCATTATTTGTGTTCAGTCGCCCATAGATGTTGGTGCAATGTCCAATCATTGTTGTCTTAGATTTGATAAAATATGGCAGATATATTTTGGAGTTCTTCACCCTGATATTTTGACTTATAACTCCTCCTACATATTTGTCATCTCTTTATCTTTCTGCTGTGCTTTCTGTAATTTCCTTATTTCTGGGCTTACATGACCTACACTCTCTTATTTTTCTGACCTCACCTCCTACTAACCTATCTATGTTTCTACTGTCTGATTTCCCTAAGGTAATGGAGCCCCTATGAGGGCAAGGATTTTTGTCGTTTTTCTCACCATTGAAAGCCCAGCACCTAGAATGGTGCCTGGCACCTGATAGGTGCTCATTAAATGTTGGTTGAATGTTGACTGAATTGCCAAATTGCTCTCAGAAAGACTGAAGAAATTTATGCTTTTGCTATGTTTTTTTTTTTTGTGTGATCACATTTTCATTTTTCAAAATTTAAATGAATTTTGAAATTTATATCCACTCTCATTTTATTTGTTTAACTTTTAAATTTTTATGTCTTAATTTTTTATTTCTTACTCTCTTCTTTATGAAAATCTTTCTCTTTTCACCCTGTAAGCTGTTTTGTCTTAAAATCTACAGACTCTCCATAAAGTTAATTTTATCTTCTGCTCATTCATGTCATTTTTCAATTTTAGGTTTTGTTCATTGGCTTTCTTAGCATTCAGTTTCATGACTTGAGATTTTGGCTTGCAGGTCATTCTGAACCACAGGTCTTTTGTTTTGTTTTGCTCTCTTCTCCTTTGAATTCCCTGCTTCCCATCTACTGGATTTCTGTTTGATTCCATAGGGGTAGGGGCTCCATGTTCAGAACCAGCTCTTGGGACAGCATCCAGGGCTTGCATCACTCACACCTTTGGGAAGACGTTGCAGATCTTTGGTTCCTGGTTGCAAGGTTGTGTTGTGGTTTTCTGTATCCTTTGTCGCACAACTTGTTAATGCCACAAGGGCAAAGCAGTAAGCCTGGTTCCGATGTCCTGTGTCCTGCAGGATAATTTTGATCCCATAGCTTCTCAGGAGTGAGACTTTTACACTGCCGCCTGGCCAGGGTTTTGGCTTTGTAAGTTGTTGGCATCTCAGTCTCTTTTCTGATCCATAGAGATATTTGTCCATTATTTGTTTGCTTTAACCTGGTTACATTTCTCTTACTTTCTATTCTTATATTTTGTCTACCATTGTCTTGTGTTCAGAGCAGATATATTAAACACTAGCTCACTGCTCTACTTGTATCAGAAGCTGATTGTCTTCTCTTGATAGTACTGTCTAGCTACACTCTCCTCATGTCCTTTGGTGTCTGCCTCATGTACTAGATTGAGAACTGGGAGACAGATGCCTAGTCTCCTTCATCTTCGTCCTTAGGACCCTGCACAGTCTTGGCATGGAATGCAGTCACCATTCATATCTATGGGACCATCTGGGAAGCTTGACCTGGCACAGCAGAGAGATGATTAGTTTTGGGCAGACACAGACCTGGATTCAAATCTTGACTCAGCCACCTTCCAGCTGAGCAAACTTGGTACAAATAGTTTCATCTCCTTGGACCCTTGGCTTCATCATCATCCATGGGGTTAAATCTGGCAATGCTCTTGGTGGGCCACCTGGTTTGCTGTAGGGGATTCAAACAGCCCAGATGTTGTTAACAGTGGCTTCAACCCTCATAGGTTTGGGAGTGACAATGCATAAGAGATACATGTTAAAGGGTTATAAATGGAGGAAATGAGTTTGCAATAAAAACTCACTAGCATTGCACTCCAGGTTTTATTCACATCAGCCTGGATGTATGTGTGTGAGGGGTGAGCATGTGGAGAACAGGGCCCCACACAGTGGTCCTCCCTATGCAGAGACTGGAAGCAGGTAATTAGAACTAACCAACTTGCAGTCTAGCTTGGGGAAAAAGCAAAGAAACAGATCTGGGTAATTTATGCGTCTCTGTGTTACAATCTGTCCTTATGAATATAAATACCCATGAATGTGGATTGTCCTTGATAATTGCTTGCAATGTCATCTTTTTAATGAAAATTAAGTGCTTCAGGAGCACTAAGTAGGAGCTTTGCTGACACATTTAATTGCTGCACTGGGAGCTGATAATACCTGAGAGGATTGGCTATGGCTCCATTTAAAACTATGGGCCCCATTAACTTAAAAGAAGAAAATATTTTCTGAGTTACTACTGCCTAATGGTACTTCACTTTATTTTACCTCAAAGGGATGTGATGAATTAATTATTATACAATCTGTTTTTAATCCAGACTTCTGTGTGACTTGTTACCTGGAGCCAACGCCTGCTCTCCCAAGTCCCCCTTGAAGCTGTTAGACCACGTGCAGGAGAGAGAAAATAAAAGTATGGGGTTATGTGTCTTCCCAGCTCAGCTTCCTCCTGTTTCTAGATTGGATGTACAGCTTACCTTTATTCCACAAGGTACATGAAATCCAGCATGAAGAGGTTGGATATGAAAAGAAGGAGCAAGGGATCCCTGGGTGGCGCAGCGGTTTGGCGCCTGCCTTTGGCCCGGGGCGCGATCCTAGAGACCCGGGATCGAATCCCACGTCGGGCTCCCGGGGCATGGAGCCTGCTTCTCCCTCTGCCTGTGTCTCTGCCTCTCTCTCTATCTCTCTGTGACTATCATAAATAAATAAAAATTAAAAAAAAAATAAAAAAAATTAAAAAAAAAAAGAAAAGAAGGAGCAAGATGTTAACTCAATCAGGGGAATAATTAGTCAAGAACATTACATGATCTTTGTGCTCAAATGATACCATTAATTGCATGTGATTTTTATGTGTTTATTAAAGCAGGTTTTCTCAGCTCGACAAGGATAGAGCAATTGGTTACAAGGAAACTTCTGAAGTGATCTTTAGTGGAAAGCCTTTGCTCTCCTAGATTACTTTCCGACAGTAAGCTCAAATTAATGAGGTTTTATTGTATTCAAACTTGGAGGTTTAGGTTGGTTGGTTCTTCTATTTTTCTTCCTTAAACCTCCTAAAATGAAGTCTTTGCAAAAAACGAGCTCTTCAGAAGTAGCAGAAAGAGGAAAGATTACTCACCTGGTAAATAATGTATGTGGAGATTGTGCCAGATAAAAGTATGCCACACAACATTTGAGTGTAGCAGAGCTTGGGCCAAAACCACGTGCTGAAGTCCTAACCGCCAGGATCTTAGAATGTGACTGTATTGGCAGAGAAGACTTTTAAAGAGGTAATTAATGTAAATGAGGTCATTAGGGTGGGGTCCTTATAAGAATAGGGGATTTGGACACACACACACACACACACACACACACACACAGGACCCAACGAGAAGCCTGCCATCTGCAAACCAAGGAGAGAGTCTTCAGAGGAAGCCAACCCTGCCAACACCTTGATCTCAGACTTCCTGGATCCAGAGCTGTGAGAGAATAAATGTCTGTTGTATAAGGTACCAGTCTGTGGTGCTTTGTTCTGCAGTGTGTGCTGATTGAGGTGTGGAGGGAACCATTGCTGGGAGAGACCCTGGTAGAGGAGCAACAGGGGCTCAGACACCCTTACATGCCCTTTTTGAAGTAGCTTTATGCACAGAGTTTCCAGTCTAGAAATGATACACCAGTACATCAATTTACGTGACGTGCATTTTTGTGAAGACATCTTGAGAGGTGGTAGGTGGGGAGTGAACAGGCATAGGTCATGCAAGTCAAAGGGAGCTTGCAGTATAAGAGCAAATCCTACAAAAAACAGGGATGTTCTGAGAGGGACTCTAACTCTGCCCAGAGGAAAAGCTCCTGGGGTACTAGCTCCTGGGCTATTATCCCCATTCTCTGAAAACATTGTTTGAGGGGTTGATGTGAAATTTCTTTTACTAAAACCAAAGAAAACTATGACCTAATATGAACACTGGTTAATTCTGGGTGGTAGATACTGGTGTTTGGCATATGGCTTCTGAGCTTTTCAATATTTTAGATCTTTAGCTTTTTATTGCAGAAAACTTCAAACATAAGCCCTGATGTGCCATCACCAACTACAAGAATCATCTACCTGTAGGGCCAGTCCTGTTTCTTCCACACTCCCGTCCAATCCTGCCTCCTCCCTGGGGTCATTTCTTCAATGAATCCGAGACATTGTATCATTTCCTCCCTCAGTATTGGGGTGTCTGTCTCTAAAGGTGATGACCTTTTCTTAAAACGTAGCTGTGAGAAGGCACCCTCACACGAACATTGTAACCATAATTTCTTAGTCTCTAAGGATCCTAGCCAGTGGTGAGTTTTTCTCCTCTGGGAACAAGGTTTGATTATCCCCTCCCCTCACCTGCACAGGTGTCAGCCCTGCACTGCTCTCTCACCTTGACAGGGGAGGGGCACATACCCTCCCTGTCCCCAGAGCACGAGGACTGTCACTATTCTAAGGGTGCAAAGCAATCTCTGATGGTCTAACACCGCATGACGACTGCGCATCATAAAACATCATCTGTTTTATCCCCAACTTGGCTACAAGCACCTATTTCAGGATCTTGTAAGATCTTGTCTCCTGAGTGGATCATCTCAGCTGCCACTTACCCAGGCTGCACGTCTGAACCACATGGGGAGCTTTAAAAACCCTGACACCCATGTTCCACCACAAGACCCTGCTGCCAGTGGTCCTGGAGGAACTTGGTGCAGGTGATTCTGATGGGTGTGAGATCAAGAACGGCATGCTCCTGGCTTTCAAACACCCTGGCTCATGGCTCTGGGCACGAACTTGACTCCTCTGTCCGTACACATGTCTGTGTTATGTCTGTGCAAATATAGGATGAAACGTGCTATAGTTTTCAAACATACTTTCATGTAACCTATGTCTGTAAAGCAAACGTAGTCCAGTTCCTTTGAAGAAAATAAAATGCAATGCTTTATTATAAAACAGCCACTATGGGGGCCCCTGGGTGGCTCAGTGTGGTTGAGTGTCTGCCTTTGGCTCAGGGAGTGATCCCGGGGTCCTAGGATCAAGTCCCACGTCAGGCTCCCCACAGGGAGCCTGCTTCTCCCTCTGCCCGTGTCTCTGCCTCTATGTGTTTCTCATGAATAAATAAATAAACAATATCTATCTATCTATCTATCTATCTATCTATCTATCTATCTATCATCTATCTATAGCTACTACCAAGCATACATACAAAACTCAATGCACTTGAAGTTATAAGACAAGTTTTCTTCTGCAAGATAACTTCCACACCAAAGATGGGATATAATGGGCCACATCTCCCAGACTCTTACTGTGAGTGGCACACTTAAGGCACCTGCCACGTTTAATTCCTGAAACGATCCCATGAAGTGGGAGCCCTCATTGTTCTCATTTCACAGGTGGAGATGTGGCGCCTGGGGAGGCTGACGGGTTCACTTGCTGGTGAATGGCTGAGTCAAGCACAGCTCAGTGGGGAGAAGTTGTGGGCTGGAGTGGAATAAGAGGGTTTTGTCTGAATTTTTTTGTCTGTGCATCTTCTCAGGCTGCCTTTGGTGAAGATGTAGTGGACATGCTGCCGTTACCCCTGCTCTGGGGCCCATTGAAAATCATGCCTTCTTGGTCTCATTCCAGCAGCATCCGCTCCAACCCTTGTAGTTTTATTGCTTTAATATGGAATGACATTGGGAGAAAAAAGTGACATGGGATAAGAGGAACAACAGAGGCAGGTCCATCTGTGGGCAGACATCAGGATGGCAGGTCAACAGTGGGATGCCCCATGACAGCTTTGGCCAGAGCCCACCTGGATCTTGGCCACTTGGGTAGTCTTTTCTTCCAGGGAAAATGAGGATGGGGGAGGTGGTTAAGTCAGGTGGGTTCTTCAAGAAGGTGGTGCCAACATGGGGCTGGATGTGGAGGAGACCAACCGGGAGAAACCCTGGTGAAGGATAAACAGGGACAGCATGAGTGGTGGGACCCTTCAGAGAACAGGGCAGGGCTGACACCTGTGCAAGTGAGGGGAGGAGAAGACTGAGGAGGGAGAGGCTCAGATGGTGTCAGAATTCTGAGATGGTCTGGGCCAAACTGATGGGGAGTCCTTGAGGAACGGCTGTCCCTTCAGGCTACAAAGGCTGGACTCTGGAAATCTGCCCCCTCAGTTATTAGCTAAAGGCAACCTGGGAGCCCATGAGAGGCTGCCAGTCACCATACTTCCCACAGCAGCCCCCTTGATGGGCCCCGAGGGGGCACCTCCAGAGCCATAGCACTGATACCCCTCCTCCCAGGAGGCTGGGCTTGCCAGTCATGGAGTCCATCCAGCAGGGTGGAAGGAAGATGAATGGAATCATAGATATAACAAGCTCAGGAGGAAGCTGGGCACGTTCACCAACCTTGTATTGCCAGGGCATCAGCCCTGTGATGCTTGCACCTCATGGAGCTCATTGCCCAGTGGGGGAGCTGCTGAGAGCCAGCAAAACAGAGAGCATGAAACAGTTACAAGTTGTGAGACTTTTAAGAAGGAAACAGACACTGCGTAAAATGGAGAGAAAGGGAGGCCAGAAGGATGGTGCAGGAGGTTTCTCTGAAGAGTGCCATTTATACTTAGCACTCAAGTGTGAGAGGGAAGTGACAGGAGGCCTAGAATGAAGGGCCATAACATGTGCAAAGGCCCTGAGGCAGAAAGGAAGTTGATGCATTTGCAGGACAGCAAAATCCAGCATGGTTGGAGTGGAACGAATGGCAGAGAGGGGTGCAGGGGAGCTGGAGACACAGGGAGGATGCAAGCAGGAAGGTCTTAGTTGGGCACATTGGAGGTCATGGGCAGTTTCAGTCTCACAGCAGTGGTGAGAGGACTCAGTGGTGTTTTGGGGTGTCCATACGTGGTTGAGGACTGGGCACAACTGGGGATGCTGGGAGGCCAGTATTTGCAGGATGAGGAATTGACAGGCGGGTGGACTTGAGGCTGCACAGACTTCCCTGGGGATGAGGGGGAGGGGATGGATCAGAGGGAGTGCTGCCTTGTTTCCTCAAAACAAAAACAAAAGCAAACAGCTGCAGCAATAACAAAACCCCATATTAGCTTCCTGTGGCTGCTGTAACGAATCACCACAACTTGGAGGCTTATAGCAACTCACCTTTATGATGCCATGGTTCTGAGCTGTAAGTCCAGGCGGGCGCAGCTGGCGCCTCTGCCCGGCCTCAGCAGCTGAAATCCCGCTGTGCGCTCACCTGAGGTCCTATCTGCAGCCTTGGGGAGGGCCCGCTTCCTTGCTTGTCTGGGTTTTGGCAGAATTCATTTCCTTGTGGTTGTAGGACTGAGATTCCCAGCTGTGGCCGGATGGCTCTCGGCTTCCAGGGGCCGCCTGCATTCCCCTGGGCCTGCTCCCCTCTCTTCAGCAGGTGGATCCCTTTCTCCTTTGTCTTCTAAGTGCCATTTCTGCCTCACTTCTGCTGCAACCAGAGAAATTTATCTTTTACAAGGGTGCTTTTGATTCAACTGAGCCCACCCAGATAACCTAGGATAATCTCCTTCTAGTAACATCTACAACCTGCCACGTCCCTTTGCCAAGTGTTGCTCAGACATGTGCACATCGTTGGGGGACCTTTTTCTGCCTACCACAGGCTCAGAGCATAACCCTGGAGGCTGCGCTCATTCATGCCTTCTGTGAACATTTATTGAGCACCTGCTATGTGGTTCACACCATGTCCTGCGGTCATGTCTCACACAGCTCAGCACAGGGACAGTGGGGAGAGGATGGAGGGGTCCTTTGGGGGCGGGGCCTTGGTCACGGTGTGGTAGAGCTGGCCCCCTCTCAGGGAGCCTGCGGGGAGCACTCCCTGAGGATGAGGGAGGTGAGGATCAAATCACTCTGGCACTCTGCCAAATACTGAATGTTGTGGACCTGCTTTGCCGTCCACGGGAGTCTTCAGGGACCCCACATGACTTTAGTCACTGCTGCCCAACATTGGAGCCAGAGGGCACTTCAGAAATTACGTGGTTCCAATGTTTTCCAAAAAACCAGATTAAAAAAGAGAGTAGGTTTGATTGAAGGTGGGGTTACAGAGAAGGCGAGGATAGCCCCCTCACCTGGTTGGCAGGGTGTGAGGGATGGAGGTGGACCCTACCCCATCCAGAGCCCACAGGGCTCCTCAACAGAACCCTATGCCCCTCAGGACTCAGTTTGAAAACTAAGGGACCCTGAGGCCAGGAGAGAAGGCTTTTCTCAAATTCGATCAGTTAGTTAATAATGACCAGGACTCCTAACCCAGTGCTCTTTGCCTCTGCACGGTGCCAGCGACTCCACATTATAACTTCTACAGCTGGGATGGGCTGGAAGGCCAATTTATGTCGGTCAGGTCACTTCCAGACATGTGGGAACTGTGTATATAATGATGCTCCCTTACCCCATCACCGATTTTAGTTGTATTTTCCCTTTTTATTACAGGATCTCGAGATGTGGAGACCAGTAAGCCTCTTGCAGAATATTTCAAAGCTCTTCCCCTGAGAGCCTGATCTCTCGTTCTCTCTCTCCCTCTCACAGAGCTGCTTGCTTTTGCCATTTTGGAGGAGGGTAACGTCGGATCGGTGCCCGATGGGAGCACCCAGCTCTGTGCCGAGACACCGGTCTGCAGGCTTGCTCTTTGGAATGTGTTTTTGTTTTAAGCTGGGTAGACTCACTCCGTTAATGTCCCTTCTGTGGCCCATCAGCTCAGCATTTCCTGCCTCTCAGCTCTCCCCATTTGCCAGAGAGACTCAATTATGTCCTGGACTCCACACAGGGCAGATTTATGGGGCCTCGCAGGCTGCCTGAGGCTTGAAGGAGCAGCCTGACCCAGAAAACATGCCCGAGGCATCAGCCAGATGTATCAAGGCCTTGGGGGCACAGCTGGCTTGTCTCCTGGAGCCCCCTCCGGCTCCCTGTCTCTCCTCCCTCTCTTCCTCTCTTTTCCACTCCCTGTGAGCCTGGGATGCTTCACAGATGCTCCCGGGTTGTGGGTACCACCATGGTCCAAGGAACTGTTCTGTGGACTCCTCTTTGGGAACTGGGATGCTTAATCCTTGCTCATGAGTTTGCTCTGCTTTCCAGAGGAAACTCAAGTCAAGCATCCTCATTAGCTGTGGTCACGCCACATGCCTCTCCCCAGCCCTGATGGCCGCTGTCATCCCCCAGCAGGAAAGGGCACATTAAGCCACAACCAGTCAGTCACTCACAACCTTGCCTAAATTAGGTCAGCTACCCTCTGCAAAAGAATTTTGTAGGGTCAGACAGCCTCATCCCACCCTGTTTCTAATTGATGGAGATAAGGGGAGGACACGTGAAAGGCAGGAATGGGGGTTCCAGGAAACCAGGGGGAAATGCTGTGACCCCAAGGTTAAGAATGGGGTTAGGCTCCCTACCAGCCTTGGATGTGTTGAGTTATTTCTCTTCTGCTTGTCTGCTCCTCTGTGGAGTGGAATGATGCTGCACCCGCCTTACAGGCTTGTTCTGAATGCTATTGAGGAGAAAAGCTGTGATGCGGTAAGCACTGGGTAAAAGTTAGCTACTATGGTTAATATTATGATTATTGACTAATTTTAACCCGAAGTTTATTAAATGTGGGTAAGTGCATGCATTTCTTTGAAGGAAACAGCTACTCTTAGAGACTATCTCTGAAACCCTCAGAGTTCAGTTTAAGGAGTCGTGGTTAAGGGAAAAGTGGCATTTAGGAAGACGGTGTTTCCTGGCCAACGCCCCTGTAAGTTTTCTTTAGATCTGGGAGGAAATATTTCGAGCTCATCAAAATAAAATATACAAAACGTAACTTCCCAGGGAACTTCTGGATTGTGAGGGATTTGTCCTGGGACGGATGTGATGAGCCCCCTGAGGCCGGTGGGGAGGGGCTGGGAGGGCCATAAGGGGGCGGCGCCAGGAAGGGCAGGCCTGGTGCTCAGAGGTCCTGCAGGCACGGCTGGTTCTGGGCGCTGGGGCTCACTGGATGAGCCCTGACCTGGGTCACAGGGCGCAGTCTGCTCCAGTGAGTTCTCAGAGCGTCGGGGATGGGGATTCCCACCTGCAGCTCCCCTCCCCCCACAAAGCGGCAACATAGTAGCAACTGGGATGCCCTCCCCCCCGCCCCCCCCCCCCCCCGCCTCGTGGCGGTGGCGCTGCCACCTGGCGGCCGGCCCTGCGCACTGCAGGCTCCCCGCGCCCAGGCCGACCTGGGAACCACCCCAAGCCCACCTGTACCCACCCCCACCCCCGCACACTCCGACTGGCTGGCTTCCAGGGACACTCCTCACGGTGGATCGGGAATGGGCCCCTTTCTGTGTGTGCCTGTGCCACCGGAGAGCTTGATGTGGCGGGGTCTCCGCGCCAGGGGCGCCCCAGGTTGGCAGGGGACCCTCCCTGTTCCTCCCCGGCACCCGGTTTCTTGCAAGGGGTTCCTGCCGCTGGAACCCCAGCCGCCCCCATCCATCCTCCACCTCCTAGCCCGCTGCTCCAGGTCCCCTCTGGGGTCAGCCCTGCTGCGGGCTGGGTCGCAGTCTCCGCACCTGTGCACAGCGCACAGGCCTCTGATTCGCTGCAAAGCCCTGCCCTTCTGTCCTTCTCCAGAAGCAAAACATGGCAGGTTCTGAATCTTGGAGGCGGCTGGGGCCTGCTGACATTATCAACACGAATTAACCGGCAGAGCTAACTTATTTTAAGCACCTGCCATGGGCTTGCGCTTGGAATGCTTACCTGGTTTGCTTCCTTCCAGCCACCGAGGGAGGCCAAAGAACTTAAGATAGTGGAGCAAACTCCTGATAGTGCCAGGGTCCCCTGGAGGGGGAGTTCCTGCATGTGCTTTGGGGCTGGGACTTGAGAATTGGCGTTTCTAACAAGTGCCTCCAGGACCCGCTTTGAGAACTGCACCTAGGCCCAGTGGTTCTCACCTTTGAGTGGTTCTCACCTTTGCAATCACCTGGGGACTTAGGGAAGTGCAGGTACCTGGGTCACCTACCAGAGCTGCCATGTTATCGGCAGTTGGCAGCGCCCGGGGTCCGGAGAACCTCCCCAAGCCAATGTTCCTCAGGACGTTCCAGTGTGCAACCAAGGCTGAGAACCATGGATGTAGTCCCCCCTCGTTTGTTTGGGGGAAGCAGACTCCCCAAGAGGGAGAGATGTACTCCTGGGTCATAGGGCACATCAGCCCTCCTGGGGCAGGGTCTTGATTTGGTGCGGCCACACAGGGATGGGGCTTTGGGGGGGATGCACCTCTGCATGACCACACAGGGACCGGAGGCGAGTGGGGAGCTGGGCTCAGGGGACAGCGAGGGAGGGAGGCCAGCTTCACGGAGCCAAGTGAGTGTCCTGCTGTGCCCTCTGACTCTCCTTCTAATCAAATCCAGCGCAGGAACACACACAGGGAAGAGACCCAGATCACGCACCCTGGTTAGGAGGCGGGCAGGACCCCAAGGTGCCGGGAGAGAAGGGCGGGCAGGTGGTACTGAGCTTCAGAGCGAGATGGCCGGGGCTGGTGGTGACGAAGGAGGGGAGGAATCAGGCAAGAGTCAGCCCACGTTGAGGCCAGGGCTGCGATCCGCCCTGGGTTCCAAGTTAGCCCCGGCCCTCTCTTCTAACTTGGCTGCGTTCCCTACCAGGGATGCTGTGACGCTGCGATGCTGCGATGCTGCGAAGCTGAGATGGCACACGACCCCGTGAACTCCATGCTGGAGAGAGCCACTGTGCCACCGTGCCACGCCAGCGTCAGGCATTCTCCTCATCCCTACGCACGTTCCCAGTAGAGTGAGGTGACGGGGTCACCCACATCCCACGCCCCCTCTGCAGGGTGCGGGTGGCAGTTCTGGCCAACCACAGAGCCACACCTGCCACTTGCTCCGAGCCAGTAAGCCACTTACTTACTTTGGTGGCGCACGCAATGTTCTCCATGGAAATGTGGTGTGTCGGCAAGGCAGAGCTATAAATTATTTAGTGATCCACTTGCCCATTAGTTAAAAAGAGGAAGTGCTTCCAAAAAGAATGAGATAAATGGCCCCACGCCAGAATCTTCCTCTCGCTATAAGTGTAAATATTATAAATAAGCATATCTCACAATCGGTCCATCAACCCCAGCGGGTCAGCCCATGAGGGTGCGCACTCCCAGGGGGGCATTGTGTGGTCCTCCACTGCCTGGGCTCTCTCTGCTCTCATCATGACCCTGTAGGAGGAAGCCAGAGGCTTCCCCTGAGTCTGAGTGACACTATCCTTAGGGAGGGGGAGAGCATACATACATAATGAGGTTTTGCCCCTACCAGGGTACATCCTTGGGAAGGGCACAGGGAGGAGTCCCAGCGCTTGTCTCCCTTCCTCTCCAGTTAGGAATTCAGGAATGCCATGTTTCTTAGGAAAAAATCTCTGTTCTCTTCTGGGGTGACCAAGGCTGGTTCCTGTCACAAGGATTCTACTGCATAAGTGGTGTCTCTCATGGCCGTCTCCCTCTGGGTCTTGGCCACTGGACTCTAGGGATGTCATAGGACAAGCTGGCCATCAAGAGGGTGAGGAAGGGAGCTGTTCTCTGCCCTTGGGCTGGACACTTGGGACGGTGGCAGTTCCTTATGTCATGGCTGTCCATGTGTCCACTCAGCCCTCACATCTCCGTACTCTCCGGAAGTGGAAGCAGTCTCTCTTGTGAAGGGTTTCTCCCTGCCCCCATCTTCCTGCCTGCCCCAGTGCAGCCATTCCTCAGGCCCCCTGGAGTCATAGCACCTCTCTCTGCCTCTCCAGCAGTGGTGAGCCATGTCCGGAGATGTCCCCAGCAAGTGAAGGCTTAGTGGCCATTGCTTGGTGTCTGTGGCCAGCCTGGATGCCATCTGCGGGTGAGGCCAGTTCCCTGTTCTCCTTGTTCCTCGGCAGGAGCAGGCCCAGAGCCATGGTCTTTATGAAGGCTGCCAAATGGCCAGAGGGTGACGATCTGGGTCCAGACTGCTGCGTGATTGTTGGTGGCAACCACACGTCCTTCCTGCCTTGGACTTCAGTGTGTGTAAGCTGTGGCTGATATGTCATCCATCACGATCCGGTGGTCATGAAACGTGCTCACATCTAGACTGTCCTATGGCTCCCTCTACCACACCCTGAACCTCCAGGAAACATCCCCATTGACTGTGAGGTGTTGGAGCAGACCAGTATCCTTGGTCTCACTCATGCTGGGTCATTGCCAGTTCCTTGGGAAAGAGGACAGGAGACTAGAACTGGTATCCAGTGGTGCAGGACATGGATGCTGAACATGGGTCCCAGGCTTGGAAACAACACTGCACTTCACCAATGACCCAGGTGATCCCGTGACCAACCTGTATCAGAGCTTAGTGGAACTTGGATGACAGTGGTGGGTGTTCCACTGGGGCAAGGGTGGTCAGGGCTCAGTTCTCAGGGAGCAGACATCAGGGGGCTGCCCACCAAAGCTATGACCTGTGTCTGGGGTGCTGCCAACAGCCCCAGGAGGAGGGTGCTTCTGTGTTTGCTCCATGTTCTGGGGCTTCCTGTGGGCAGGGCAGGGCCCCAGGCCCAAGGAGCCAATCACCAGTGAATGGAGAACAGACAACTGACTCCTCTTCCCCAGAATACATTTCTTTGAGGATGGCAAGAGATGCATTCCCATTTTGAAGACACCTCTCTCAAGTCTGGATGCAAAAAACACACACTTGGCAATGTCAGATAAGGATATTTTATGTGAACATTGAGCTGGAGGCGGAGAAAACAGCGTATTCAAAGCTAATTAACGCAACAGGTTTGTGTTGGGAAGGCCCCCGTGGAATGGACGGTGATACTGTCGGGGTTAGCAAATGTCCAGGGA
The DNA here is from genome assembly GCF_048418805.1 of Vulpes vulpes. Taxonomy (NCBI): domain Eukaryota; kingdom Metazoa; phylum Chordata; class Mammalia; order Carnivora; family Canidae; genus Vulpes; species Vulpes vulpes. The sequence goes on along the minus strand of NC_132791.1, from coordinate 160,973,586 downwards.
ACTCTTACTGTGTACCGGGCCCCACGGCAAACCGGTTGACAGTATGCTCCTCCAATCATGAATGATCCAGCAAGGGAGGTGCCTCAACCACTCTCTTTTACTGAATCAGAGAACCGAGTCTCAGGGCACTGGGGAAGAGGTGCCCCAGCTGGGAAGAGGTCTGGGTGAGACTTGTGACTCCAACATCAGGTGGGACCCTCACTAGGGCGTCTTTTTTTTTTTTTTAGGGCGTCTTTCCTGCCAGATAATCAAGCCATTATTACAGTTCAGCAAAAGTCCCAAAGATTCCCTTTGGCAAATTTAATCCTATGGCTTCTGTTTTTGGTATCCCATTGCATTCCAAAGTGTACATGACAAAATGCAAATGATAATTGGGTTAACATCGTGCCATCCCAAGCAATAATAAATTAACCCTCATTTAACCACCCACTTTAAGAGTGGGAATGACTATGCTAATATATGATTTAAAAAAAAGCTTGGTGTGTATCTACACAAGACCCTGGAAAATACATTAAAAATTAATTACGTTAAAATCGATATGATTAGAATCAAAAGTCCTTTATGCAAAAGCAGTAAATGTGCTTAAGATCTTACGGGAAAGAAAAAAAAAAAGTAATGCTCTGTGATTAAGTTCCTGGGGAATGCTTTTGGAAAACTTTTAATAAAGGTTGTCCCCTCAGGCAATTTGCATGACAGATAGAATATGACTCTCTCTTTCTGATGCAGTCATGTGAAATAGTCTCTGTCACTCTTTCTCCTTCTGTTGGGGTTTCCTGGGTGACATGCAGGTGCCCAGCTCCTCGTCCCCACCAGCCAGGAGTCTCTGGGTGCTGACCTGGCTTCCCATCTGCCCCTGCATTGATCAGGATGGGCCGGGTTGTGGTGCAGTAACAAACAGGCCCCACTCAGGACTACCTCCAGCAGAATGCTACTTCTCCTTCACATGGGGGTCACCGAAGGGCTGAGGACTGTCCAGAATGAACATCTCTTCATATGATGGCTCAGAGTTGAAACTCCCAGTCAATGTGCTCTTCCTAAGTCACTGTGGCTGGATAAGAAAGTTCTGAGTGGTTTTCTCCCAGCCATGTGATGCCTGTACCTGGATGCGACCTTCATTTCATTGGTCAAAGAAGTTTGTGTAGCTATTTCTTACCTCACGAGGTGGGCAAGGACAGTCTCTGTGTGCCTGGAAGCAGGTGCAGGAGTACTGAGCTGCCTTGGAGACAATGTTCCCGAGGGGAGACGTCTCCACTGAGTGGGTCTCGAGGAGCCCCTTTAACTCAAAGCACTCCTCTTGCTGCTCAGGTTCTGAAGATGCTGGGAAAGGTAACAAGCTGTCATGGAGGTGCTGGAGCCCCACCTTCAGACACAGAGAAGCCAGGTGGGGATGTAGCTTCGGTGTGCTGGCTCATGCTTCCCCTGAACTGGCTAGACTTGCCCTCACCCCAATGTTGAGCCCAAGGCAAACTCTCTCCTCGAGGGAGGTCACTCTGCAGCTAGCCTGTCCCCAAGGGGAAGATGATGGAGATGTAGATGTACCAGGCAGGTCTGGTTATTCTTGTCTGTAAATATAAATTTTATTAGTATTCAGATATGAGGAGGCCAAGAGACCTGAAGACATGGGGGCACAGCATGCCATGCTAAGGCCACTCGGGGAGGCATGAGTGTTGGTCAGAAGCTTTATTAGGGTTCCTACAGGAAGGAATGGGTGAGGCAGAAGCACAGGCTCAGCATCAGCTAGTCTGAATGGTTTCTTCAGGCTCTGCAGCACTGGGGATGCCCCCTTGTTGTCTGGTACCTGGCCTGCATGATTAGGACATGGGGAGTGTGAGAGCCTTGTAGAGGAGGTGATGGGATGTGCCTGGACTCTGTATTCCTTGGTTTGCATAAGAAAGATGTGTTTGCAAGGCTGGCCATCTAATATCTCAAGGAATTGGCTGGCCCTAGGAGGGGCTGTCTCTCCAGGGTCAAAAGGGCACCAGCTATCAAAGCATCAGAAAATAAAAAGGCATGATTGAACTCTACTTACCTGCTGTTATCACAAGGAATGAGTGGAAGAAACTACCTCAAAATCTGGGTTTGTCGGCTGATCCTGAAGAATTCTCTGTGTCTATCATGTAACCTGCGTAGTAATTTAGTGATGAAGGTGGTTATTCCCATAACACAGGTTCAAAGGGGGGAATGATCAAAAGCCCAGCTCAGGAGGACTCCTTGTCCCAGGGGACTTTACTGAGGCACAGCCGCCCATCTGGGAGGATGCTGGGTAGGTGGAGCCCTCATTTCAGCACAGACATTCCAGCACATTCCATTCCCCAGATGCCTGAGGACAGGAAGGCGCTTCTGCTCCAGGATGGACTCCAGGCCTGACTTTCAATGCCATCTTCGCCAAGTGTCCAAGCTCATTGTCCAGTGTGTCTCCCAATGTCACTTGGCCATTTGTCCTCTCATTCATTCCATACTCATCCCAGCCAAGGCTTGCCACACCTCTGAGATGTCCCCTGTGTGGCTGGGTGTGCTGCCTGTGGTCACCTACAGAGCCCCAGGGAATGCTTGCAAAAGCCTCTGCCTTGTTAGGGCCAGTGTGAGGCAGCTGCACAGCACAAGGTCCCAGCTAGCATTTGTGGTTCATGGCATTGCACCCCAGCCAGGGACAGATCCTGGCAAATCTTAATTTTGCCCCAAAGTTCCGAGTCATTCTGCTTCTTGTGCCTTTTTTTTCTTTTTTTCTTTTTCTCCCTAGGCTCCTTCTGGACACTGCTCAAATTTTCTGCCTCTGATTCATGACATGGCAGCCATCTGTGGCAACAAGAAATCCGAGTCTCTGGGTGAAGGAGCTTTTAGGAATAAATCCAAACAAAACTTTAAAAAAGTCACACTTAATCACACTTTCTCTTTGTATCTGGGACCCGGCCCAAGAACTGATTTGCAGTCCTTTAGTACAACTTGGAATTTGCTGGATTATCCTTTGTATTTATGTAGCTCGTAAGTCTCCCTTGACTGGTGGGATGTCTCCATAAATACTCCGAGGCAGGAACGCCATGAATGTGGGCTTGCTGGCAATAGTGGCGTTCATATTTCAAAAACGGCTGAATTGAAGGAGACGGATCCGGGTTTCAGGTTCCTCGTTCATTCTGCAGACTTACTTGGGCATGAGTGCATGTGACAAGTTTGCTTTTTTCCTTCTCACCTGTAATGCCCTTGACCTTTCTTGACCTCCCATGCTGTGTGCATTCCGTATGTCTCAGATGGGGAGAGCTGGAGGACCTCTGTTCGTCCTATTGGAGCACCTTGAAATGGATATAATATCTCCATTTTAGTGGTGAAGACAGTGAGGTGGAGAGAGGGCCAATGGTCCAAGGTCGCAACTGGAGAGGGACTAGGATTTGAACCTTTGTCTGTCTTCTAACTCCACTCCATGTATTTAATGTCTCAAGCCAAAATAGAGCCATTTGGAGCCTAGGATGAAGCCAGATCTAATGCTTGATGCCTCCTTGTACTTTTTAGGGTCCACTCTGCTGCACATAGGCTGGATTTCAATCCTGACATACACATGTATGGTCATGGCGAGGAGACTGCTGTGTCCCCATCTGTGTCAGAGCAATTGCCTTCATAAACTGATCTTCTTGAGAAGGTGGGGATGGCTTCCAAGAAGGAGCTGGCTTCAGTGTCAAAGAAAAGACAGTCAAGATGCCCCTGAGTGATGTGAGGGGTGGGATGTGGGGTGTGGTGGGGGAGGACCCGCCACACCATGAGCACTGAAAACCTCAGATGCCAAAAGGGGTGAGGAGGTCGGGTTGGCAGAAATGCCATTAAAGATAGATGGAGGCCAGGAACAAGGGACAAGTCATGGGTAAATTCTTCATGAAAGGTGTTGCTGAAGGATAGAGAAATTCAGATGCAAAGCATCCATTTTCTTAGGTCTGTTGTTTTAAGTAAATTGCAGTTAACTTTGCCCAAATAGGAGTGGGTTCAGTAATGAGGCTTGATTTCTTCTCTTTGTACAGAATGAACGTTGTGAGGGGCTGGCCGGAGGAGCTGCTGGGCCTCAGAAAAAGCCCCTCGTCCATAGCGCTTTGACACAGGAGCGTTTCAACCATGCTAATGCTTGGAGAATTTTGAAATTGTCCAAAAGGTCATTTGCAAACGTAACGTCTTTTTTGTTCAGAATATTCAGTTAGCCAGGATAACCCTGGTTCAATCATTCTGGGGAAAATATGCTTGCTCTGGAGGATCCATCTGTAATTATTTATCTATTTATTACAATTTCAGCAGAACATAATTGAGCAAGACATTTTCTGCTCCAGAGAAATGTCTGCATCAGTCTAAATGCAACTTTTGTTTTCATATTTTATATGCATCTCTACATTCATCTGCTATATATATATCTATATATATATTTGCCTATATAGATATAGATGTAATATCATGATTTATAGGTAGATAGAGGCATGGATGCATAGATGGTTGGATAGAGGATGGATGGATGGATGCATGCATGGATGCATAAGTAGGTAGATGATAGATGGACACATACATACGTACACAAAGATAGATCAATAAGTAGGTAGGTAGATAAATGCATAGATACATAGACACACAGATAAATAGACAGCTCACAGCTGGCTAGATGGATGGATAGATACATGCATAGATGCACAGATGGTTGGATGGATGGATGGATAGATGGACGGATAGATGATAGATAGACAGGCATAGAAACAGAGAGGCTCTTCAGTCTAAAATAGAGTTGTTGCTTTCTTTTGCCACGAGGGGCTGGTGTGAGGATTCCCCCATCTAGTCCATCAGGTGACTCAGTTTCCTGGGATGCTTTCCTCCAGATGGAAGTTATCGGTCATTACAGCCCAGCTCTCCCTCCTCCCCCCATACCTGTGTACCTTCATAAGGACCTGAGTAGGTGCTAGTATGGACTATTTCTGAATGTCTGTATTCACTGTGCCTGGGCCCTGCTGCAGCTCCTATGGCTCCTCGTGCTTCACCAGATGTATCGCTTGCTTGTTTAATTGCAGAGACTCTGCTCTTGGTGCAAAGAGGAGAGAATGTCTTTTTGTTCATGGCTGCATCCCAGCCCCTAATGCAGTGCCTGGCACAGAATAGGTACTCCCTAATTGCTTTTCGAATGAATGAATGAGTGAACAAATGAATTAAAAGACAAGTAAGGTCACAAATCCTCACTGTGGCTTTCACTGCTTGAGTCAATCCAACCTGTTCGCCTGCTAATCCTTCCTCCGAATGCTCAGGGCTGCTCACCACATTGAAAACATGTTCATTGTCCCACCAAATACTGATCAGAAGATCTGGACCTTCTATGGCAGGAGGAAAAGGCCCAGTCCTGCCAAGAAGGATGCTCTGCTTCTGCCTTAGGTCCTGGTAAGGGGAAGCACGTGTCCCGCTGGACAGTGTCTACAGACCGCCCTCTGAGAGGCAATGCTTTCCACAAGAGTTCCTCCTCAGTAACTCCCCACGTGGCTCATCTCCCCCACCCCCATCTTTCTGAGTCTCCCCTGATGCTCTCTGCCTGCCAGAAAGCCTGAGTTTTCCTTGATTTGGGGGGCCTTTCAGGGTCACCCTAGAGATGAGAGATGGGCAGGTGCTAGATTATATAGACTTCTGATGGTAGCCTCCCTGAGGCCCATCCTGGAAGGTTGGCTGGGAGCAAACCTGCCACTCCAGCTGTCCTCCCACTGAAGCCCCTCAGAGGGTTGTTAGAGGACCATCTGCACAAATTGCTGGGGGCTCATTAGAGATGAGGATCCAGTCTCATCCGAGGCTCCCCTCACTGGGATTTGGATGGGGCCGAGAGCAGGTGGTTCCACACAAGCATCACCCCACCTTCACCCGCCATGTCCACGTGGTTCTCATCCCCACAAGGTGCCAGTCTTTGCACTGGAGAGCACATAGGTCTAGGGGGCTGTCCTGGCTTCTTGGAGACCAGCTGTGTGACTTTAGGTGAGTCCTTTCCCCAGGCTCAACCTCATGCCCTGTCTGCTCAGAGGACAGGAGTGCCTCATGGTGGGGATGGGGCTTCAGTGCATGAGATGCGTTGGCCACCTTGTCCAGCCTCTGACAGATTCCCAGAAACTGCGAATCCCCTCTTCATCCTTCCTCAGAGTTTGGACACCAGGAGACACCAGGATGAGGCAGGAGTGTGAGGACACCGAAAACCAGTGTGTTCTTGCTGCTTGTTATAGAGAAGACAGCCCTGTTCTTTGAGGGGAGGGCTCTCGGCCACCGGAAGACAGATTCACTGTGTACAGGCTCCATTAGAAACAAATATTTTACAGCCTTTATGTTAACCAGCCCCATTTATGTCTCATAATTTTTAGTGCTAATATTCTGACAGGGTAGGGAATTACAGGCCTAAAGAGGATATAGGTCTCCTGATAATGTTTCCTAATTACGCCCACATAACTAAATATGCAGACGTAGGTCCATGTGCGCAACATGCACACACCTGCACACCTACATACGTCTGTACACACATAGCACACATGCATATGTCTGCACACACATGGGCACCCCCTCACCCCCATACACACATGCATTCGCTCATACCTGCACTGGCCTGTGCTTATGAGTAGCTCCTTCCCTGCGATGGAGGGAGGGGGCCAGGCTGGGGTCCTGGTGCTCTAGGGTGCCACTGTAGCCAGCTCATTCAGAGCCAGGGGCCTGGGGCCCACAGGAAGGGCCCCTGATGTAACGCTGCTGCCTGATTTGAGGAGGTGGAGCAGAGCCCTGCAGCCTGACCTGGGAAACGGGGAGACAGTATCCTCTCTGCTGGGCCGTCGCGGCCTCAGCCTTAGTCTCCACCCTATAGCCACGCTAGGGCACGGAGGCATCCAGCTGTCCACTTCCTTTTGTTTGCTGACCACTGTAGGGGGAGCTGCTGCTTGTTCATGCATACATTCATTCACTGGTGGGGAGAAACCCTTCGTATTGGACTGAATGGTGGCCCCCAGAACGACATGTGTGCATCCCTGGAAACTGTAAATATCACTTTCTTTGGAAAGAGGGTCTTCGCAGATGTGATTAGAGACCTTGAGATGAGATTACCCTGCATTATCTGGGTGGCCCTTAAATCCAATGACAAGTGTCCTTACAAGAGAAAAGGATGCAGAGAAGAGGAAAAAATCCCTGTGAAGATGGGAGGGATGCAGCCCCAAGCCGGCACACCCAGAGCCTCCAGAAGCTAGAAGAGGAAGGATCAGATTCCTTTTCCTAGAGCCTCCAGAGGGGGCATGGCCCAGCTGATACCTTGATTTCAGGCTTCTCGGCTCCAGAACTGGGAGAGGATATATTTCTGTTGTTTCAAGCCACCAAATTTGGGATACTTTGGTATAGAAGCCGCAGGAAACAAACACAGTTATAATGAAATGGGATCAGTACGACGATAGGGGTCTTGAAGAGATGGGGTTGGGGGTCAGGGTCCATGCTTGAGAACACCTCTGGACAAACACAGCGCATCAAAAATAAAGGCCAAGGCTAGAGCTGGGTCTCTCCTACATCTGTCCTCCCAGCACATACTAGGAACTCACGGAAGGTCTGTCCACTGTAGTCGGGCTCAGAGTCACAGTGACAAGCAGGTGTCTAAGAGTGTGTGGTTGGCAAAGAAAATCTGCAAACCCAGCAGTGTTTCAAGCTAGCTGCTCTTTGAGTCATCAGCAGCTTGGGGGTATCCTAAACAGGAAGCAGGAGGAGCCTTCACCTCCCCAGTGACCCCATGAATGTCACCACCTGTTTCCGCCTGAACCACCTCTGCTTTCACTTCTCCCATGAACCAAACTCTGTTCAGGGTGGGGATCCGGTGAGCGCTGGGCTGCCTCTGAGTCCCCAACACATCTCCTCTACAGTGGGAGTTCTGGCAGTGAAGCCCAGTCATCTCCCTCAAGTGTTGACCAAGAACATCAGGCTTCTATGGATGGGGCATGATCCATATTTGAATCTTGGAAACAAGGGCTTCTGTCTGACACTGCAGAATTCCGAGAATTGCCAAATTGAAAGCTGAATGTTGAGAGAGGCTCTTCTGGGGGGGACACCAGTTGTGAGCTGACATAGCTGGCCAAACTCTAGCTTCACAGGGACCCCATCTCTCCAAGGACAGGCTGGCCCTGGGTGCTGGTGTGGTGCTTGTTAGCAGAGGTCCCCCTGAACATCTTCCTGTGCTCATAGCCCCTACTCCTGCTGGGCCAGACCCATACCTGGCCTGCCAAATAGGTTATTCTGTTTGATGTCGCAGCAGCTCTGGAAGTGGCGATGGCTATGGTCATTTCTATTTCGTGAATGAGGAAAGATACTCATGGTTCGTCCAAGCTCATCTAGGCTCCCAAGGGCAGAGTTGGGATCTAGCCTTTGTTCTTTAGGACCCGCAAGCCAGAGGGAGTGTGGTGGGTGGTGGCCAACAGGCAGAAGAGGCTCATTTCCAAGTGGTTCCTTGACAAGGCCCCTCTCCCATCCTGTGTCCAACGACGGGCTCAGAAGGACCACCAATGTGCCCATTGAAGGACAACGCCCTGATGTAGATCTCGGTTTTCAAATAAAAAAAAGATACTGATCTTGACTCAGGACAGGGACCCGCATGTCATCCAACCATGTGGGGGAATTTTACACACGTTCATTTGTATAGTTTGGGGCTATTTTGGAATCTTGCTTTAATTTAATTTGTTGAGATTTGACTCGATTAAAGGGTATTGATCTGGAGTGCCTAAAATTGCTGCCATTTGTCAATAGCGGCTTGCTTGTAAAATCTCGTTGTTAATAAATCAAGTCTCGGGCTGCTCAATATGTAGTTATTACAGTTGGGATACAGATGCAGCTTTTCCCCTCTGGCGCGAGGTGACAGATTAATGCCATTAAAAGTTGCAAACACGCCTTTCAAAGGCTTTGCCCTTTGCTTTCAGTTGGGCTTTTTTCCCACCTATAATTTGGGCCAAAAAAGAAAAGTTCAAAGAACTAGAAGAGTTGCCAAGTTTCTGGATGGATGGCAGGAGAATCTGCACTCAGGACTGTGTGGGGTTGCCTTGCTTTGTTGGGCAGATAAGGGAGGCGACCTGGGGAGCACACTTGCCTTGAGATCCACATCCTGACAGAGCGGTGGCGGCAGTGGTGGAGGTGGCGGTGGTGGTCCTAGGTGTCAGCCGGGACAGGACCATGTGTGCTGGATGGCTCCTCAGAGAACTCTGAGGCGGGAATAACAACACCAATGAATAAACCATGCAATATTTACAAACCACCTTCTTTGTGTGAATGGTTCTGCTAGAAGCTCAATAAATATTTGTTAATACATATTTCTGTATTTTAAGTAAGAGAAGTTACCAATGGATAAGGGGACCTGAAAAGGACCTAGTGATTCTTCAGCCAAGCGCCCTTGTTTAGAGAGGGAAACTGAGGGTCTTCCCCCAAGATTGGCATGACCTCGGCAAAGGCTGTGACCCAAGAGCCCTGGGGCCTTGGGCAGGAGTTCACTGGCCCCTCTTCCGGCTCCCAGTCCATGCAGGGAGGTGCTCTTTTCCCAGGGCAAACCGCAACGAGCGAGGTGGGCAACTCTCAGAATGGTCCCTGGTGCCCTCACATGGCAGGATGCATCTCCGTCCGGGATGCTAACCAATCAGGCCACCTTCCTAGCCATCCATCCAGTTTGCTCAGATCTGTCTCTTCCCAGTCCCTCCAACCTCGGCGGCACAGGATGAAAAGTCCTTTGAAAGGTCTTTGCCCTCCCGAACGCTTCTTCTTCTTGTTTTGAGTTCCAGAGATGGTTTTTCCCTCCTGTCTCCTTTGTTCTTTCTTGAACCCTCTACAGAGAGCCCAGGCTAGATGCTGTCCCAGAGCGGGTGGTCCTCTGCAGACTGCGCCAGCAGTGCCAGCTCCCTGCGGAACTCCTGCTGGGGCCTGGCCACCACAGAATAGACGTATTTTCTGCAGATTGACGGGGGGCAGCAGAGCCAGCCATTCCTGGCAGCCTCTGCCAGTCTCACAGGATGCTCAGTGGAGGCTCTTGGGGTATTTTTCTATTACTGCTTTGCCTGTCTTCTGACTTTGTGCTCAAGGGTTGGCCTCAAAGTCCTCCTCTCGAGTTGTAGGGCAAGAAGGGGATGGGATGCTCAGGAGGTCAGGAGTCCTGCTCCTGGGGCTTTGCGGCATTTCCAGTGACCATGCATGTTGGACTGTGGAACAGTCCTTGAGGAAAGCCCTCGGCCGAGCTGAAGGCCTGGGGAGGAAGAGGAGCTCCAAGCTGTTTGCAATGCATGGAAACCACCGAAGCTTGTTTTCTAGCATTGTTCTTTTATTCATAAGCCTGCGTTCAAGAGGCTTGTAATGACATTACCCATTTTGCATTAAGCAGGCCTGGCAAGCCTGGTTGCAGTTCCACATTTGGGGCTTCATTTGGAGGGCAAGATTGACTTACGGGCCAATTGCTTTATTAGGCATCTTAAGGGGATGCCAGTGTCTTGGTTTTTCAATCTAAAATTCATTAAGGTGCTCTGTGCTGGGTGGAAGTCGATGGGCACGGCACCCTGTCTCTGTGTCCTTGATGGCTAATCGGAGAGGGCATAGTTGGTACCTGGCTCTGATGCTTACTCCCTCCTTCACCTCCAGGGCAGCACTCACATGTCTGGGAGGAGGACTGGGGCGGGCAGACACAAATCTATTGTTAGTACTGTAGAGCTGGCTTCCCTACTCCAATGGAGCAGTGCCAGCCGTGGGAACTGGGAGCCATCCTAGGCTAGCTTCAGAGAGATGGGTAGGCCCATCATCCCTGTGTCCTTCACCGATGGCTCTAAACTGGCTCTAAGTGGCATCACCAGGCAGCTTTTAAAACGATGGGGCCTCCAGAGGGGAGCCAGGAATGTGTATTATAAAATGCAGCCAATTCTAAGCTGTTCTGGGGACTAGTGGGAAACACCTCCTTTGCACCAGGTAACAGAGGACACAGTTACTTGCTGGAGGCACAGCACATGCCAGGCGTGTGATAAGTGCATATCACATGTTTGTTGAGTGAATACATGAGTGACTTTGTATTGTCTCCCGGTCTGGGGAATCATCAGTACTCATTAAAAAGAGATATATATAAACTCAAATGGCATTCATTGCTCTTGTGGACACAGACTTCTCCTTCTGGAGTATTCTGCTGCATGTCAATGAATGCTGTATACATCTGCCCAGAAAAGAGATCCTGTGGCTGAGTAAATTTGGGAAACATTTGGATAAAAGAAGTTTAATTGCTGCACAACTTCTCAGGGCCCTTAATCAGCTCTTAAGTACTGGGGAGCATCCATGGGGGGATGTCACAATTAGTGTTTCCCACTCTTGTTTGAGTAAAGAACCTTTTTTCCCTTTCAAATTGGGAAATTCTGGAAATGATTGACAGCTTGCTGTGCAATTTGGCAGTCTCTGGTTACACGTGGCCTTGTAAATTTCGATTAATTAGAAGTGCACTTCCTCAGCCACAGTGGCCCCATTTCAGGTGCTTGGGAGCCAGACATGGCGGGTGGCCTCTGAAACGGGCAGTGCAGAGGGGAATATTTCCACTGTTCTAGAGAATTCTGTCTGACAGTGCTGATCTAGAGAGATATTGGTTCTGAGAAGACCGTGTAGACAGACCTTGAAGGGACCCTGATAGCCTCCCAGAATTGTTATTCTCCAAGCCCTCTGTAAATATCTCTTGCCTAAATAGTGGGCATAAAAATGGTGAATACGTAGTATTTATCGTGTGCTAGAGACTTCTTTAGTACCTCACATACTTTATCTTATTTAATCCTCAGAATTCCCAGAGGTAAGTGCCACTCATAGTGACCAAACTCTGCAGACAGGGGTTCTGAGGCACAGAGAAGGGAAGTCACTTGCCCAAGGTCACATAGATAACACATTTCTGACTCTGGATCAGAAGCCAGGCTTGGAGGCCAGAGGTTGTGCATGTAACCACCAACGGAGGCTCTGCCGACAGCCCCGGGGACACTCAGCTCTGGGTCATTTGCCCACGCACCTGAGACTCTGGACTTGGTTCCAGCCAGTAGCTGTTTCCAAAATTGTGTTTGATTTCAACAGATGAAAATGATCTGTCACTGAGAATAATACGTCCTGGCTCTGAAGACTCTTTCCAAAGAGGAGTCCAGGAATGCATTCTCTACACTGGCACTGCCATGCATATTCAGCCTCCCTCAGCTGCAGCAGGGCAGCCACTGTGATGCAAGGACGCTGGCATCTTGTGAGCAAAGCAGGCATGGAGTGCAATGTGTGGAGGACAGCACGTGTGGGCATCCTCATGCATGCATATGGGGGGTTCAGGGGAGGTCCTGATAAAACAGCTTTCTTCTGCAGCTCATGGAGGTGAGACCATTGCAGTGCTCGGAGGGGATGTCAAAAATAGCTTGAAAGGCTGACAACAACACACAACAGGCAGCTCCACTGAATTTGCTGCCTTCTGTTCCACTTGATGATGGAAACATCATTGGATCCTATTGAAATAGGCTTGTCTGGCTCCCAGGTCATGCCTGCATGTTGCCAAAATGGAAACGTGAGCTTTTGGGGGAGCCTATGGAGCTGAACTTTCACTCTGTCTTCTGTCTTGGACACAGAGAACAAAGTGGCTGGGAGGCTTTGAGTCAACCTGATGCTGTGTGGGAGCTGAGGCAACAGAGGCCCTCATCCCTGAAAATCCCTGCCTCCCTTTCCAGTGGGTTCCACCTCTGCTTTGGGGCCCAGAGCAGATTGGGAAAGGAGCCAACCAGAAGCTCAGGCCAGTGCTTCTTCCTGAGAAAAGCCAGGGCCACTCCAGGACCTACCCTTGGGCCACTCGCCTTACCCTGTGCACACTTGATGGACCGCCGTAGATTCCCACAGGCCCCACACTCAGAAGGGGCCACGTTTGGTTTAATGCTCTGCTGTCTCCATATTGAAATTCTTCATGATTTTCTAACGTTGAATCCGTGTTTTGTGAGCAACATGAGGTGGGCGTTGGAGTCGAGCAGATGTGTGCAGTACGTGTGTCCACCATTCCTGGCCACTCCATTTGCACATGAAGCTCATGATGCTGCCTGAACACAGGGTTCCAGGGGAGCACGGTGTGTGGGAGTTCAGTGAGACTCAGAGTGTGTAGGGGGGCGGTGTGCTACGTCTACAGCAGAGCGGGGCACTCACAGCCCCGGGCGGCCACACGTCCCATTTGAACCAGAACCTGCTTTGAAAGCAGAGAGAAGACACTTGGTGTGGTCCTAAGAAGCATGAAGGATGACCTTATCTCCTTCTTCACTCATATGTCCCTTCCTGTGTTAGGCCTTGTCACACTTCCTTTCCCTCTCAATCCTGCCTCGCTGATGTGTGTGCCCAAGGCAGAGTGCCCGGCTGAAATGTGCGCCATCAGAAAAGGGAACAGAGCTCATCGTGTGCAGCACTTCCGCTGTCCCGGCAGGGATGAAATACATACCCACGTATGAGCCACAAAATATGAATGGTGCAGTTTCGATGATCCCACATAAAAGTTAAGTGCTCTTACATTTGCACTTCAAACCGGCTTTGCACAGTGTCAGGATGAGGGGTAAAATCCATGCTAATAATTTAAAATGTAAATGTTTCTTTACTTAGAATGATACCATGTAGCAAATAAAAATCACCCTGACAAGCCCAGAGAAAGACTGGAAGAAAAGAGGTTCTATATTTTAGTACCTTTGATGGCACTTCTTACAGCTTTTTGAACAAGAAGTGCCATTCTCACTTTGCACTGAGCCCTGCAAACTGTGCAGCCGGCTGCGGCCGGAGCCTCCTGCCCGAAGTGCTGTAGCTGGGGCTGCAGGTGGAGGTGGTCCTCGCTGGGGTCTTGGCGACTCCTCTTGCTCTGACCTTTCTGGGTATGTTTCTTGCTGTGTGAAGGCAAAGTGGGCAAGGACGCTTTCTTCCTGCTGCTGGTCTTTGGCCACAGTCTGACAGTCCTTCCCGGGCTCCTGCCCTCTGGGCACAAGCGCGTGACTTTTCTGTGGGTAGGTCAGTAAGGACACGCCAAGCCCCTGCTCGGTACTGGCCAACCCTCGTGTGCCACACAGAAGCAGCTGAGCAAATGACCCCAAAGGTCCCTTTCAACTTTTCTGTTTCTGTGGACCCTCCCTCTCTCTGATGGGGTCTGCCCCAGAGCCACTCAGGTGCCTTTTGTTGCATGAATGGATGAATGGATACGTGGGTAGATAGTGGAGGAATAAACTCTTCAAATATTTATTGAGTGCCTGCTCCATGAAAGACGCTGTTCTGGGGGCAGAGGATACACCAGAGAGCAGGACAGACAGCACCTCTGCCCCCGAGGGCCTGTGAGGGCTGGAAAATGAACGGATGTGCAAACCAGTGGATGCTCTGTGGTGTCTGCCAACAGAAGACTTCATCTCAGTAGTAGTGGATGCCAACCAACACCCATAGCATGGGCGAAAGCCACCAAGTGCAGGTGGGGTGGGAGGAGACCTAGGATCTAGGGCAGCCAGAGAAGGGGGCACAGGGCCAGATGAGGCCTCCACGAAGGAGTGCGTGAGGTGGCTGGACTTCCTGGGAGAAGCTGCAGGACAGGAGCAGAGCTAGGGGTGGGCTGTCAGCCCAGTTGCCAGGTAAGGCAGGAAGGGAGGGGCCTGGCCGCAGCCAAAGTGGCTGTGCGGAGGGCGCCTAGAAGGCTGAATGGCATGAGAAAGGGGACCAGTGAGAGCCATCGGGCTGGGATCTGTGTCATGTCCTGAAGCAAATGGCTGTTCCTAACTTCCACATATAGGACAATGGGGTGGACAAAATATAGACAAAGCCTGGGGTGGGGGCAGGGGCAGAGGTTCTCTGACAGGCAGGAAGGGAACTCGGGCTGGCGTGGCCAAAATCCACCGACGGCACCGTCACCGTCCCTGGAAGCCTTGCTCCTCACTCTGCACTGGGCCACAGAAGAGAGACCCGGGGATTGAGCTGGAGCAAGGACGCAGAGGTAAGCAGCAGACCAGACCTTCCACTTGTGGGGTCTGGGGCTGCCCCGGCAAGGCCTGGAAGCCGGGTGAGGCTGGGGTCAGCCAGCGCTGGGGCGGGGCCCTTTCCCTTGCAGCCCCCCGAGGCTGTTTGGGCTCGGGTTAGATAACGGGAGTGCAGGTCCGGGTGCTACAGAAAGGATTGCCAGGGGTGGTCTTCTCCCCGGGGCAGAGGCGGGCGTGGGGCGTGGAGGTGAGGGTGCGGTGTAGAGGGGGCTCACTGCCCGGCCCTGGCACTCCGCTGGAGCTGCCTGCTGACACCCCTCCTCAGGGCCCACGCCCAGAGGTCCCGCCAGGCTGCTCCACCCTTCCCCTGCCAGCCTTGCCCCCTCCCAGTCCTGGCGTGGCTCTTAATTTCCCTGTGACCTTGGGCGGAGCCCCAGAGAAGCTGGGCGGTTGCCTGGCAACCCCGGGAGATGTGGTTGCCAAGCATCTGATGGGGGGGAGGCTTGGGTCTCTGGTGGCTGCTTCCCTCCAGGCCGCGGGTGTGGGCGGGCCTGTCCGCCTGCCCTGCCATTCTGCCACTGGGTTTGGACAACTGAGCTCGTTTTTTCCTAGAAATCTGACGTTGGATACCAGCCTGGATTTATTTGATAGCTTCCAAATGTGCCTAATGCAGCGGTAATCAAGGCCCTGCTCAGACTTTCCGGCGATACAGTGACCCTAGTATTTTATTCCTCGCTAACCTTCAATTTCTGCTCCTGACCTTTCTCTGTGAAATATTTCAATATAAATAATGCAGTTTTGCAAACACATTGCCCTGATTACTTTGCAGGGCCCTGATTCTCCATGTGTGAAAGTCTGAAGTAAGTACTAATTTGTTCCCCTTTCTGGTAATTGCTGTTTTAGAAATAGCTTCTTCAGACGTCTGCCACAAATTGGCATCTCCCTGGCTCTCCGCTCACTTGCCAGAAGCAGCTGCCGGCGTGCATCTTCTGCAGAGCCCCGGTGTGGAGTCCCAGAGGCACACAGCCCCATGGCGGGCAGGGGGGCTGCAGGCGTTTGGCCGACCCCTGGTATGTGGACGCTGAGGCAGCCCCTGTTGAGGCGTCCAGGGGAGAGGCAAGGGGGTGCACTGCTTCCCTCTGTCTGCCCCTCTCAGCTTCAAGGCTTGGGATGTCAGTGGCCTGGGACCCAGGGTAGGAGCCAGCCCTGCTGCTGTGCTGGGTGGGCAGGGAGGGCATGCGCAGAGGCACGGCTTTGGTCCTGCTGTGGAAGGAGCTCACAAGCAGGTGTGAACCTGGAGCTTCCCCATCACGAGTGCTCCAAAATTGTCCTTTGCTTTAATTTCCAAAATCAAACCATATATTATGTGCCCTGTTGCTGGCTATGCTGAACATCACAGTTTTGGTCACCAATTCTCTCTCCTGGAGATGGTTCCCGTCGCCCTCTGTTGGGCCAGTTAGTGGTCATTTGTTACACAGCCATAGCGAGCTGATACGGGAGCCAAGAAGGGGATTTTACAAGACACAGAATCTCCCCTTGAGGATGTTGGTTGGCATCTGTAAGGATGACCTGGGCAGCGCTGGGACACAGGCCTCAGATCAAAGACAAGAGCTGCCAGAGTGAGGGACAGAGCTGTCCACAAGGGGAAGGCAGGGGGGACTTTGCAGACCTCTCCCCTCCGGGGCTGCAGGGGGACAGGTGTTCTACGATGCACGGCTGAGCAGCGCAGTGGCGGCTGCCCCTGCAAGATCCTCCCGAGGGCAGACCCCTCACTATGGCATCAGAGGCCACTCTCTAGTCACTTTTCACTCACTCATCTCCCCACTGCCCACCACCTCATCCCACATACAGGTGCCTCTGGCCTCAGGGCCACCACCCGCCCCATACCCGTGCTCCAGCAGCTCTTGAAACCTGAAGCAACAGCAGCAGCAGTGATAGCAACCCCTCCTGTGTGCAGTCACTTGCTTGCAAGTAAGAATTCTGTGGCTGGAGCATAGGCAGTCACATCTGCTCAGAGGCTGTTGTCCCACTTGGAACCTCCATGTGTGATACGGGCTGCTCCTTTCTGGAGAGCCTCTCCTATGGCAGATGCCTGCCTGTGCTTCAGACCAAGCTCAAAGTGTCCTCTTCTCCATAGAGCCCTCCTGACTTCCCCCCTGGGGAGCTCCCACATCTCCTTTTTAATGTGCCCAGGAGGCTCTATTCTTGTTCAGGCCATAGCGTTGGGATTACATGGTTCTGGGTATGTCCGCTGTGCTTAGAATCCCCTGAAGGCAAGGACAGGTCTGGTTGACTGGCATGTCCTCAGCACCAACCCAGGTCCCAGCATCCCACTGTAGGTGCTCAATAAATGCTCAGTGACAGTGCTAATGAATGCACCATAGGGAGCAGAAATCTACTTTTCTTAACTCTCTTGTGTCCCAAAGCTCTTCTCTCTGGGGAGTGTGTGGCTGAAGTGTTGACCCAGTGGGATGGGGGCTGGCAACCTTATAAATGGTGATGCCCTTTCCCCTGCCCTGGGAGGCAGAGGCAGGTGGCCAGGGGCTGCCCCACCACAGAGCAGCCGTTTCCAACATCTTATCCAATGGGAGGGCTGCTGAGAATGAAGAGGGGGAGGGGACTGCTTCCTGTCCTCACCGGGCTGGCCTTTCACACTCCAGGGCTGTGAATAGAACACGCTAATCTTTGGTGGCTGTTTTGAGCCATTTGGTGATTAATTTCCACAGAAGGTTAAGATCCAAGAGGAGGGAAGAAGTCAATGATGGATCTATTTAGCTCCTGGGGTAACTTAATTTACATGTTTTTAATGATTACTTCCTACCTGGGCATTCTGGAAACTAAGTGGACTGGAATCGCTGTGTTCATTCTAAGGTGGGCAGGTGCAGATAAGGACCAGAGCTTTGGGGTGGGTAGAGAAGCTTCTTATTGAACGGAACACCACCAGTGGGAGGGCCCCCGAGGCTTGGCCCACTTTTTTCGAGGGTGTCTCTGGTTGACCATCTTTGGATATTTTCTTCGGCAATAATCCAGCACCCTCAGTCTGCTGCTGGGGGTGGGGTGGGGCAGAGGTTCTCCCTCCCATCCCTTCCAGAGCCAAAAAACTCTGAGCAAGTCTGCTGTGCTGGCTGCCATTACCCATTTCTCCATTTCTGACAAGCCGTTCCTTCCAGGGAGCACTCTACCAGACCTATGGGTGATCCGGATAGCTGGGCAGGGCGTTGGGCCAGAGACAGAGGCAAGGTGTCTAGGGAGCAGACTAATGGGGCGGCTGTGACCTTCTCTGGCAGGTGGTTTGGAGCTGAACTGGGCGATTTGATAATGTCATCTTGTGTTGCAAGCAGCTTGAGACTCTGTTGGTACCATTGGTCACTGCATTGGATTGAAGTGTACCCTCCTCCTCCAAATTCATGTCCATCCAGAATGTGACCTTACCTTTGCAGGTGTAATTAGTTAGGGTGAGGTCACACTGCGTTAGAGTGGGTCCTCCTAAGAAGAGGAGAGACACAGGTGCACAGGGAGATAGCTGTGTGGTGACAGAGGCCTAGATTGGAGGGATGTAGTCCACACCAGAGCTGGGAAGAGGCATGGAGGTGTCCTCCCCTAGAACGTTCAGAGGGAAAACAGCCCTGCCGGATGCCTTGCCTTCAGGCTTCTGACCTCCAGAGCTGTGAAAGAATCCATTTAGATCGTTCTTAAGGTCCCCATTTGTGGTACTTTGTTACCCCAGGGAACAAAAGTAGTCACAGCTGCTCTGTCTCCCCACTGCTCCTGGAACCAGGGCTCTCAGGGGGACTCTGTGCACCTGTCCTGGAGACTAATGTTCCAGTTGCCTGCTCAGAGTGCATCCTTGGGGATTGTCACCTGAGATGGGGTGGTGGCTCAGGGGGACCCCACTTATACCACACAAGCAGGTGTTGTGAGGATTGGGGGCTTGGGGGCTCTGCTGTCTTGGGGTTGCTTATCCAAGCAGGTTGGAGGCTCTGGGATGACGGACACTGTATTTCTTCTCCCTGGGGGTACCTTCATCAGCACAGGGAGCTGCCCACCCTCCCCTGCCGATCATTCAGTCTCTGCGGTGTCTGTGGCCCTCTGCCACCGTCTCTAGCAGAACTCAGGCTTCACCATTGCATTCCTTCAGCTCAAAGCATTATCCAGGGAGAGGGGACAGGACCATGGGCTCCAGACAGAGTACCCTCGGGGGTGGGTGTGCAGCTTGCTGAGGAAAGAGCACAGAGTTTGCTTTCATTTACTCACTGGTTCAATGCCAGTGGGACTAGAAGAGCCTTCTAAGAGGGTTGTGGGGAGGCTAATGGGCAAGAAGAGTTTTGCTCAATGTAAGTCTCCGTATCAATACTTGTAGCCCCATGTGCCTGAGTTGTGGTTGGTCAAGGCAGTGAATGTGAGCAGGAGGTTTTGGTTTCTCTCTTCCTTCTGACTTCTCCTCATGTCTGCCTGGGGTATGACAGTCAGCTATTTTGGAATAATGCACTTTAACAAAGCCTCCCCCCACCCCCGCCCCGTTCTCAATAGCTCACAGCAATGGAAGTGGAATATTCTTGCTCATGGTCTGCAAGTGGCTTTGCTCGAGGCTGCAGGTGATGCTCATGTCTGCTCCATTTGGCTATTGTTCTGTGACCAGTGCTCCATGGGGCTCAGTCCTCTCCTGGTGAATGGCAGAGGTGCTAGAGGGACAAGTGGACACTTGCAATGCTCGGTAAGACTTAGAACTGATACCTGGTCAGTCATGCTAACATTCCCTTGACCAAAACAAGTCACATGGCTAAGCCAGGTGCATGGAATAGGGCAGTATTCCACCCTGAGGGGAGCTGGGTCCAGGGAATGGACAAAAAGAAGAATTGCAGGCAAACAAGACCCCATGGGATCTCTGGGAGCCCATACCTGCTGATAGTGTCTCCTATGACGTCTTGGTATAAACATGTGGTTTACACTTCCTAGATCAGGGTCTGTCTGTCCCAGGGCTTTGAATCTTGACTGGAGTGATGCAAACCTATATAAATAGCTATAGACCCCACATGCTTATTGGAGATCATTCATGTGGCTGCAGGCCATTCACGTTGATTGGAGACCGTTCATGCTGGCTGAAGTCCACTAGCAAGACTGTAGACCATTTATGCTGCTTTGACCCCATGTATGCTGGCTGCAGACCATTTAGGTTGGCTGCAGACCATTCATGGGGGTGCAGACCATTCATGAGGCTGCTGATCATTCACGACGTTATAGACCATTTATTCTGATCAGAGAGCACGTATGCTGCTGGCTGCAGACCGTTCAGGCTGGTTGTAGATCATTCATGTAGCTGCAGACCATTCAAGAGGTTGTGGACCATTCATGCTGCTTGCAGACCGTTCATGCTGATTGGAGACCACGTGTGCTGGATACGGATCACTCATGTTGGTTACAGACCATTCATGCTTCCCAACTGGTTTTGCCCTGTTGTTACCAAGACGTTCCAGAAAGAACTGCTTGACTCCTGGTGCACCATTCTTCCCTTGGTGATCCTGAGGGTCCCCCTCACACTTTTCTGTCAAATTCCATTTTTGCTTAACTCATCTGCATCTGGAGAATGCAGACTCCTGTAAAAGGCTTGCAGAGAAACAGAACACCTACCTCATATCCAGGCTATGCCCCCTGACTTCCCAAAATTTCCCTGTGGAACCAGCCTGGCTTCTCCTTTAGGTTTGTGTGGTCACAGTCAAGAATGCACTGAGGACTCTATTTACCTGAGATGTCCAGAATAAGCAAATCTATGGAGATAGAAAATAAATTAATGATTGCTTGGGGCTGGGGTGGTGGTGGTAATGGGGAGTGACTGCTAATGGGTATGAGTTTGTTTTGGGGATGATAAAAATGTTCTAGGAATGATGGTGGAGATGGTTGCACAGCTCTGAATATACCAAAAACCTTTAAATGGACAAATTGTATGGTGATGTGAATCGTATCTCAATAAAGCTGTTTCAGTCCACTCCCACCCAGGGGACATTTGGAAATGTCTGGAGAAGTTCTTGGTGGTCACGACTGGGGTGGTATCACTGGCATTTAGTAGGTAGAGGCCTGAGATGCTGCTATGCATCCTATATGCACAGGACAGCCCCCACAGCAGAGTGGTTCAGCCCCAAATGTCTGCAGGGCTGTGCTGGCGAAGCCCTGGAGTAGAAAGGAACTCATAAGAGCCAGTTCATTAGAGTCAAACTGTCCAATTGTAGCTCCTGGCTCCAGCTGTGGACCTGGAAAATTATGTTTTTTCCTGGGCTTTGGTTTCCCCACCTGCAAATTTCGGGATGTTTATAATAGCACCAGCCTCCTACACTCGCCAGGCTCTGGGACACTCACCCCTGTCTTGCCTGCATACAGTCATTTAATCCTGTGTCAATAATCTAAGAACCAAAGGGACTCTTTGACTGTTTTAAGAGTAACTTTGAGTTTAAATTACATGGGGATTTAGAATATTAATACAAAGAGGAGCTGCTCTGGCCCAGGGAGGTTCTGGCCGGGTACTGTGTACTGCAAGCACTGCTTGTTGAATCCTTGATTGAGGCAGTGCTAACCCTGAGGGAAGGAATCTAAGGCTCAGGGGCTGGAGGGACTCTGTGAACACGGCTGGTGGGGGCCAGGCCTCTGGAGTCCAAGCTGCGACCAGACACCTGTGTCCACTCCCTCATTCCTTGAGGTGAGCGTCCCTGGGGAGGCTCTTGCCTTCTGGCAGCCCAGGATCCCTTGAGACCCATTCAGATTAGCCAATGACACTTTCTGGTCCCCTCTCCCCATGCCATTGTCAGCACTCAGTGAAAAATCTTCCATCAGCATCAATCCTAATGTTTTCAGGCAAGTCCTTCAACTACATTTCGTGGCACTGGTTTTGTTTCACTGAATCAGCTTGGAATGGCTAGAAGCAATCAGGGCAGACAAACAGATGTCTCCCAGGGGGGCCAGGACCTCGATTCCAAGGGATCCTTGCTGTCTTTCTGCCCTAGTGGCTGCCTGTCACTTCCTATCTGGGGGATGCCACAGGAAGAATGAGCAGGGGTGACATCTCACACATGTGAGCAGAGCCAGAGTCAGGAAGGTGTTTTCTAAGGGCTGCTGTGGGTTGAGTGCCAGCAGAGCCTCATAGTGGGACCTTGGGGCCCGGGGATGTTGGGCTGTCATCACCCATCTTGGAGGCAGACAGACTCATCCTCACTTCCAGGGGCAGGGCCAGGCCCGAGTATGTCCATATGCCTCATAACATCTCATTATTTGGCAGTTGAATATATGGATTTGCTAGATCCAAAATTGCAGTGATGCCTGGCCGCGAAACCATCCTGGGTTTGAATCCAGCTCTGTTGCAAACTGAAGTGTGACCTTCTTACACCCAGTTTCTAAAATAGGAATGATAATTCCGGTCCTGGAAGATATTTGTAAGATGTAGGTCAAGGGAGGCCAGAGGGCTGTCTCTGGAGCCAGCGAATCCTCATGATTATCCCGACTGCCCCTCACCTGCCGGATGTGGACATTCCTTTGGTGGGAGCCCCTTGAGATTTTAATGTGTAGTATGGGCCATGAGCATGATCTGAAAGAACCCAAGGAAAGCCTTTCAAATAATTCTGGGACATAGTAAGTGCTCAATAAATTTAGTTACTATTAGCGGTAGTGGTGTCACTAATTTAATGTTGTAAACTCTCAGCATGCTCTGCATTGTTGTTAGTGCAAGAATGTCTCCATGACCACATATTTCAGAAAATGCAGTTGGTTCCACCAAGTGGATTTGCTTAGAGTGAGCTGGAAAGGTGTAAGAAACATAAGGAAAGGCCTAGTTCCCCATATCAAGGGACCAATGAAGACTTCTGATACTGTGAACAGTTTTGAGCTGGCCCCTCCTGGTTATGTCTGAGGTCATTGAAGCTTTCATTCTAAGGAACACAGATGGTCCTGCGGTTTGGCTGGACACACTCAGGGAAGCAGCAGCTCTTGGTAGAACCTTCACTGGGACCCCTCTGTCCTCAAGCACCCTCTTTGCTTCACCGTGCACATCAGGGCTGGTTGGTTTTCTGAGCAGACCAGCCATTGATTAGGCTTTTAATGAGCTCCTTCCTCCTTGCATCCTCCAGAGCCAGGCACACAGGGGGTGTTTGTAGATGAAGGAAGAACCCATCATCTGGCCAGGAAGACATTGTTTGTCTATAGTGAGGTCAGTAGTGGAAAGCCAAGAAGATGCACAGATCCTGTCCCCAGGGCCCCTCCCCACAGACCTTCACCCATAGGGCCAGGCAATGTCACATGTGTGCTGGAGCTTCTGTAAGACTCTGTAGGCAGGAAGGGGGTGCGAGACAGTGTAGGGGGCAGGAAGGTACCAGTGGAGGCCCAGAGGCTGGGAAGGGCTGCATCTAGGTGGCTGTGAGGCTATAGGCTGGTGGGAGCAAGGTTGTGGAAGGATGTTTAAGCCAGCCTGACCTCTCCATAATATACTAATCAACACCTCTGTAATATTTAATTCTTAAAGTTTTTTATGGTGGAAGGGTCAGGAAGGTCATACAGGACCCTTTAGAAAGGCACACAAGAGGGTTTGAGCTTTTCCTTAGGCCATGAGGAGCTTCGAAGACTTTCAGTAACAAGGGGCAATTGAACTGATGCTCAGGGATGATCCCTCGGGTTGGCAACAGGATGGTGGATTGGGTGTCCTGGGGCTCGGGTCCCTGTGGCTGAGGATGCTCACTCACTGGGGTTGAGGAGAGCACAAGCCCCTGTGTCCGCAGCCTTTGGTCAGAAGAAGGAGAGAGCCTGCAGCTAAGGTTCCCTGTTCTGCTTACTGCTTCTGATCTTTTATCGGACCCTGGACCTCAGGACTCTTGCCAGGTCTTGTTTTCCTGGTATTGGGCCCAGGGCCCGGCTCATATTAGAGGATATGTCTGCAGAGTTGTGAGTCAATTATTGAAACATTCCCTTGACTTTTGATTTAAGTATGCCCCATGCAGATTTAAAGGAATGTCATCGTAATCCTGAAATCCTTGGGGTGGGGGGAGTGGTTGCCTCCTCCTTGCCAGAGGTTTGTCGGGTGAGATGACTACGCTGGAACACTCAGGGATGGGTGCGAGCACCATCCTTGTTATTCACCCAATGCGTCCTCGTGAGCAGTGGTTCCTGAGGTCTATCTGACTTCCCTTAGGTGATGCAGCATTTGCTCCAACAAGGAGCTGGAGAATGGGTCCATTCTTGGGGCCTTGGCATCAGTCATTGGAGGATTTAATTAGTGATTTTCATCATTTATTCTAAAATGGTTGGATGTTTATTGTTAAAATCCAAATACCTGCACACTCTATAAATGACTCAGCCCCAATTTAGAAGACAGACAAGCTTTGATAAGAATTGGCCAGGGAACAAATGGATTATTTACTTGAAACTTGAACATAGCCAGGAGAGCTTCTCACTGGGTCATCCCCAGATGAAGGACTCTAGTTGATGAAGACAGTAAAGGTCAAAGCCATGTATACAGTAAGGTGACCGTGTTGGACACAACGGCAAGGGAGCCTGCATTGGCCTGTCCGGTGGCCGTGACCAAATAGCTCTATCATTTCATGTCCAATGCTACAGTCTGAATGTGTCCTCCAGACTTACATGTTGAAGACCTAATCCTCAATGTGATCGTTTTTGAAGGTGGGACTTTGGTGAGGTCATTAGGCTTAGTTGAGGTTGAAGGATGAACGTCCCACTGATGCTCTCTGCCATGTGAGGATGCAGCAGGAAAGCAGCCATCTGTGAGCTCAGAAGAGGATTGTCACCTGACACCGAGTCCCCCAGCACCCTGATCTTGGACTGCCATCCTCCAGAACGGTGAGCAATACGTGTCTGCTGGCAAAGCCGCCCCGTTTGTGGTCCTATGTCAGAGCAGCTGAGCTGACGGATATACCCAGGTCAAGAGAACTGTCTCCTCAGACAGAAGAGCTGATCATGGTTCTTAAATATAAGGGGAGGCTGAGCCGAACACAAATGGTGTGAACTGACAGTAGGAAGAAGGACGTTCTGTGTGGAGATACCTGGTTTTCCTGTGTGATGTTGATTTTGAAGGATGGTTTGAAGGATGAA
The DNA here is from genome assembly GCF_048418805.1 of Vulpes vulpes. Taxonomy (NCBI): domain Eukaryota; kingdom Metazoa; phylum Chordata; class Mammalia; order Carnivora; family Canidae; genus Vulpes; species Vulpes vulpes. The sequence continues at coordinate 160,948,567 of NC_132791.1, read as the reverse complement.
AACCGGAGAACATGACCTCATGAGATCCTTCTTTTCCTAAGACTCTGGGGCTCAGTGTGACGTGGAAAACAAAGCCAGAAGAAGAAAAGTTATTAAGTTTCCTTACTACCTACAGCCCAGGTACACGTCCTTGAAACAGGCAGAGTGACCTTCCTCCAGGGATTCAGATGTTGATACTTCTGAGGGCAAAAGGCAATCTTAGCCTTATCCCTAGGATCCTCTAAGTCTATTTTAACATATTCCTTTAGAAATTTCCTTATCTCTAAATCCCCTAAGATAAGTGCTGGTGATCATCCCCCAAGCACATGGCTCATCGATACACATCTGAAGGGTCTCAGGACTCAGGTTTTATTAGATGGTAGTAAGTAACCTTTCTCCAACAATAACTAATCCCCTCAAGGTCCTGGGAACCTTGCTTCCAAAATTCCCTAGAGATTTATGCTTTCCCTAACCCCTCCCAGCTTGAAAGTATATAAATGGGCCACTCCTCATGATCCCGGTGCAGCTCCTTCTGTCCACAGGGGCTGTCCCCAGGCTTAAATAAAGTCACCTTTTTGCACCAAAGATGTCTCAAGAATTCATTCTTGGCCATTGGCTTTGAACCCTACTGTTTTTTCCTACATCAAGTGGATCCTGGGAAGCTTTTCAAGAATCATCTGAAATACAGCCCCATCATGCTGAACAGGTTTCACATTCTAATACCCGATAGCTGGGTTTGCTCTCACGATGACCTCAATTCACAGCCTCCTGGAGTGCTGAGCAAGCCTCACATGTGGAAGGACTGGAGGTCTAGTTAGGCACTGACATCCACTCCTGCAGCACCCATAAAACCCTTTACAAGAGTCTTTACATCATGGAGAAGCAGAGCCTGAGGCAAGTGTTAAAATGCTGATATTGTCTTTGGAAGTTGCAAGCTCAGGGTGGCAAGAGTGAGAAGTGGGAGTTAGGGCAAGAAAAAAAAAAGCAAAGTCATATAGTGGGATACATTACCTTGTCTTCCCTGCTCCGTAAAGAGTGGTGGCCAGACACAGCCAGTGGCAGGTGTGCTCACTCAGTGAGCCGTACCTGGGAGCAGTCTGGGAAGGGGAGAAAGGATGCAGATTCACTTGTCTCTCCTTCCTGCAGTGCTCTACTGCAGAGCTGATTCCCCTATGCTCTAGGTGCATCATCCGCTCTCCATAGGATTCTGGAAGCCCCTCCTCAGAGCATCTGCCCTTTTATCATCCCGTATTGGTCAGCTTATGTGCTATTTAACTAAACTTCTTAGTTACGATAATAAAGGCAACTGGCATAAGCATGGTAGACTCAGCTGCTGCAACAATGTGCTACCCTGTAATATGGCTTTCACCCAAGTCTGGTGGTGGAAGGGCAGCTTAGTGTGCTGGGGGGCACTGGTCAAGAGAGAAGACCGGCTGAAAGAAGCAGAGATGTCTGAACATTTATGCTCTCAAGTGCTGTGCACTGAGGAGCCAGTCATGTGAGTGAGCCTGCCTGCGGTGGGCTCCTGCCTTTGAGGTGCTCACAGCTGGGGAGAAAATACACACCCAGGATTGCCAGTTCACTGGGTAACAGCATCTGAGGGCCAGCCACGGGGCAAGTCTCAGGCTTGGCCGACTAGGCCCATACCAAGACCCTAAGTTCTTTGTTCTTTTGCTGTTCCTTTGGCATAGGATTTTTCTTCCTGTCAGCACAGCTAGTCTTGGAGAAAGAGTGAGGACAAGCAGCAAAGATACTGACACAATGGAATGATTTGGTTCAGGAAAGTTCCAATAAAGTGGAGAAGCAAAAAAAAAAAAAAAAAAAAAAAAAGAAAGAAAGAAAGAAAAAGAAAAAAGGAAAAGAATAAAGCGCTACCTGTATGCCACAGATGTTTCCTTTTCAACAACAAATGTATAACATGTATTTTATTGAGCTCACCCTTGGGTGGAAGACAAAGTCCTTTTCTCTGGCTTCCTGATTAGAATTTCAATCTCTCTGCCCTTTTGTCTCCCCTGTAAACCACACTGGCAATAGTCAGCTTTCTAGTTTAGGACTGAGAACTTGAAGTCGTATTTAAAACAATATGATGTTAGAATCCTGGATTCATGTGATTAGGTCTTTCATGGCTGACTCGCCCAACCTAACTCAACTGCACCATAGTTAAGAAATTACCTTTATTTATTCTTTCTGAAACCGTCTATTTTCAGAGTAGGTGTCCTTTTATCATCTGGAACCGGTAGGCTTGTGTTGCTCTTTAACTAAAGTACTTAGTTACAATAACAAAGGCAACCGGCAGAAGCAGGTCTGGGGATGACACACAGGAGAATTGGCTGCTGCAACAATCAGCCGCATGCTGGGCAGCTTGCAATGGTTTATCCTCCAGGATTCTGGAGGCCAAGGTTCTGAGATCACCGTGTGGGCAGGGCTGGTTCTTTCGGAAGCCTGGGAGGGGAGAACCAGTTCCAGGTTCTGCTGGATCATTGGCAATTCTTGGTGCCGTGGGTTTGCAGATGCAATCGCTCAAAACTCTGTCTCTGTCGGCACCTGGTCTTTTCCCTGTGGGCATATCTGTGTTTCTTCTCTTACAAATACATCAGGCATGTTGTAGTTAAGGTCCAACTTAATCGAGGATGACCCCATCTTAACTTGATGACATCTGTGAAGACCCTATTTCCAAATAAAGTCACATTCATGAGGTCCATGGGTTAGGACTCCACCATATTTTTTTGGGAGATCCAACCCAAACCATAACACTAAGCTTTTGTTCCTGGTGGGAGCAGAAGTGCACAGGTTTACTTCAGGGGAGTCCATCCCATTAAAGTATTTGGGTGAACACCAGGCAATCGCATGCTCCGCAGCCCACTGGTCCAGTAAGTTGGTTAAATAGGGAAGGTTAAGGGAGCCTCAGCTACCTGTGGCCTCTGACGTTCCAGGTCCCAGCAGTGTGGTGTCAAGGTTCTGGGGTGTCTTTGCATGGCCAGGAGGACCTCGGCTTCCATCTGAGACCTGGAAGGCATGTCCAGCTTCCCAGGCTGGGACCAGAGCAGGAACCCTCTGGGTATCTATCAGGTGCAAGGAGGGACAGATAAAAGCCACAGTCCCCAACACAGACCAAATCACAAGTCATCTTCCCCCCCTTAACCTCTCAATTTGATCTTTTACCAGGCCCTGCCAATTTCACCCCCTCAGTGTTTCTCAAATTCCTCTGCTACTTTTGGTTCTTTGGGTCCCAAGCTGAACCCAAAGTGTGGTGTGGCAAAAGACCTCCCGAGCTCAACTGTGGTTATGGGGTTCAGAGACACTTATTAAATCATTTGTATTGTCACCATCATTATTAGTTGATTGACAAGTAATTTTTGAATGAGCCCCTTCTGTGAAGAGACTTCCATTTACAAGGGGAGCTGGTGCCCGGCACAGGAAGTATAGAACAATGCCTCATAAAAGCACATCACACACATATATGGACACACTTTGATGTCTAAGACTAAAAACAAGAAGTGAAACCCATGGTCCCAGGAGCCAAGAAGACACCAGAGGTGGAAACCAGGCAGCCTGGGGTCGCTGGCTGGAGGGGCCTGGCAGGTGTGGGGCCCATGCTGCCCAGAGCTGGGATGTGAGTCCCCCATCAGACTCCACAGAAGCCTTGGGAGGGATAAATGACACGCCAGGACATACAGAAAATGGGTCAACTTCAAAGGAAACATTAAAATAAGTGTGTGTAAAGTATTTAAAGAGATAAAGGGAAGAAAAGATGGTCCAAAGCAAGAATGCGACATTGGGGGAAAACACAGTGGGGGTGGGGAGGGTGCTTCCGCAGAAGGAAACAGAACCACAGAAAATAAGTAAAATGAAATGAAATCAAATAAAACCAAATGGGTACATTGACAGTCAACTAGAATTAATGATTTGGGGAAGCCACCCAAGAAAGAGAAGCTTCGAGACCCAGGCAGAAGGAGGAGCAGATCCAGCGTATGCCGAATGGGAGCGAGGAGGAGAGGTGGGAGCCCGCAGGACCAGGCAGCTTTCAAAGCTCCAATAGCGAGGGTTCCCCACCCCCGGACTGATGAGATGCTGCGCAGATGGAAAAAGCGAGTCTCTGAGCAGGGTAAGTGAGAACGGAGCCCCCCCACCTCCCGTGCAGACACATTGTGCTCCGTGTTTGGTGACTGCAATGCAAAGAGATAAATCCTAGCTGCCATCGAAGAGAAAAACGGGCACTTTCACACTGTGCTGGGGGGAATGTAGATTGATAAATCCTCTTCGGGGGAGGTGTTTTGCTCTAACAGATAGGAGTCTAAAAAAACATATCCACACACCCATTTACTCGTCGTGTTCACTTCCAGAAATCTGTTCTAAGAAAGCAGTAACTGATATGTACAAGGATTTGAATTCAGCAGTGTTTGTAATGGCAAGAACAAAAATTGGAAGAATCTAAATTATCTCTAAAGAAACAAACACATATAAACCATGGTACTAACTATAAACTGACATGTGACCCAGCCATAAGAATTTTGTCTAAAAAGAGTATTTAATGATGTCGAAGGATGAGCATGACCAATTCACTGGATTGTTAACTTAAAGAGAAGGCAGATGACGAGCCACGTGTAGCATGGTCTTATCCTGACTCTGCATGCGTTCACCTGTGCCCATGCATGCATGCGTGTGATCAGAAGGATTTTACGATTGCGCCAATTATCTGTGGGTAGTGGGCACACTGTGATTTCATTTTGTGTATTTGCATTTTTCCATGTGGGTCTTGCCTACGATAAATGTGTTAATATTGTTGTAATAAAAGTATGACCTCTGAGCTCCTCCCTTGGAAGCTCCACGTGGCCAGACCAGTAACAGCACAGGGGAGAAGAGTGATGCTTCAGAGCCCCAGCAGCCTCACTCAAACCCCAGCTCAGCCACTTGCCCCCCTGGGAGACTGAAGCAAATCACTTAGCCAGTCTGAGACTTCATTTCCTTACCTGGGCGATGGGGCTGATGATATCTACCTACCTCTCCAGGCTGGGAAGCATTAAAGGCTATAGCCCATGTAATGTGCTTAGCATGGAGCCAGGTACAGTGTAGGTGCAAATAAATAAGTTGTTTAAATAAACCAATACCATTTCTAAGCATGAAAAGTCATCAGCTATACTTCTATGGAACTAGCCTTGCAAAGCCTCTGCTGCAGAAGGAAGCCAGATGGGCACATGGAAGGGGAGAAAAGCCCGGTACGGGGAGCAGACACCTGACATGTGGGTGGAGTTCAGGTTCAGTGTGCTCTGGCAATGATCCTAGAGAGCCCATTGCTATGAGGTCTTGGAGCAGATGATTTTCTGAAGATGTAACTGTGGATGGCTTGTAGGGGCCTGGAAGTATTGTCATGCATGAGTTTAGGGAATCAGAATCCTATGCAAAGTGCACATGGTTGAGGGCTCTGAGCAGCCTGGCGGGTAACCTGGGGAATGGTGGAGGGCTTTCAATCCGAGGAGGTCTGTCAAAGACTGTAGAAGCACAGTGGCCTCTCCCAGGGGACCTGACCTTTCCAGCTCAGCACGCTCCAAACCACACGCTATCCAGGGCTTCCCAAAGGATGGCCCCAGGTCTTGGTAGGTGGGTTGGGATTCAGGTAGGTCCTTGCTGAGAAAAGTGGCCTTGGCCTCAGCCACCGCTGCTCCCAGAACTCTGGTTGCTGAGCCCTCTTTGCTTGAAAAGCCTGAGCCACACAGAATGCCATTGGGCTGAAAGTCACAGACAACCGCACCGAGCCGCGTACTAAACAAAATACAGATTTCTTTTCTTTCTCTCACAATGTATAACATAGTGTCTGGTTTCAGCCAGAGAGGACAGAAGGGCAAAGAACAAGGGGTACTGCCCCCAAGTCTGTCCCCTCTTCAGAGCTCTAGTTGGCTAAATAAAGTCCCCAAATTACGGCCCCCAAATGTATCAGGTGCTCATACCTGGGACCTGGAAACGTTACCTCGTATGGACATAGGGTCTCTGCAGACGTGATCAAGGATCTTTCAGGGGGGATGCCTTGGTCTATCAGGGGTCCCAAATCCATCACAAGTGTCTGCGTGAGAGCAAGGAAGGGGAGACTTGACTCACAGAGGAGGAGGAACCAGGAGCCCAGAGACAGGGATGACAGCGTCTCAGCCCCAGCTGCTGCAAGATGCAGGGAGCAGACTCCCCCCTGGAGCCTTCAGCAGAGATGGGCCCTGCTGATGCCTCCCCTGTGGCCCAGTGATGCTGATTTGGGACCTTCCAGCCTTCAGGATGTGAGAGAGAATAAGTTCTGTCATTTCAAACTGTCAAGTTTGCAGTGACTTATTGAAAGAACCACAGGACTCGAAGGCACAGGCTTTCCCCGAAGCACCGCTGATGGCTTCTGTTTATTGCCCAGTGGCCAAAATTATATCCTGCTTCCCTCTCACCCCTGGCCCAGCCCCAGCTGCAAGGGAGGATGACTCAGGGCCCCTTTCAATGAAATTTGGGTTCTGTTAATAAGAGAGCAGTGTTTGGGATGCCTGGGTGGCTCAGTGGTTGAGCATCTGTCTTCGGCTCAGGGCGTGATCCCGGGGTTCTGGGATGGAGTCCTGCCTTGGGCCCCCTTAGGGATCCTGCTTCTCTCTCTGCCTGTGTCTCTGCCTCTCTCTCTCTGTGCTCTTGTGAATAAGTAAAATAATAAAAATCTTTAAAAAAAATAAGAGAGCAGGGTGTAGTGGGTTTGAGATGGGGAGATGGAGGTCACATCTCAGGGACGGCTTCCGGGTCCTTGAGAAAGACAGTCCCTGTTGTAGGAAGTTTACATCTCCATGGGGTCAAGGAGGAATTTACAACTGCAAGTTCTTGCAAGTTAAAGCTTCAGGAAAAGGGGCCTGGGTCTGGAGAGAGCCTGTCTGACGTGCTTTCAGGCTGAGGCTGGCAGATGGGAAGCGAGTTGACTGCCTTCCCCTTCCCAGCCCTGGGGCCTGGTGGGAAGGAGGTGGGTGAGTCAGTGGTGGGGACTGGGGATGCGAGGCAGGCAGAGAAGTGTGTACCCTCTTCCCCACTGGGGTCTGGAGGAGATGGTCTCACACACTCCCTTCTCCTCTCTGTGCCTGCGTTGGACGTGGTGGTCACATCCCAGTAGAAGTCATGGGGAAAATCAGTTAGGGACAGGGGCCTTCCGCAGTCTCCCAGAAAGGCCAGGGTGGCAGGGCGGGTGATCGGGAACCATGCCATGGAGGGACCCGGAGGGCAGCCAGTGACACTGGCTGCTCAGAGTCCAGGAGGACACACGGCGCGTCTGCAGTGGAGGGTTCCTGCGGGTCCCCAGGCTGACTGGGAGGGACCAGCAGCTGCACTAGCGAGAGCCAGTCCATGCGAAGACCATCGATCCCAGATTCATCTGAAAACGTCCGTCGGGGTTTCAGAGCCCTGGTCTGGCTGCTGCTGCAGCTGTGGGGTGAGCCATGGTCAGTGGCGGGGCATGGAGGCCAGGAGGCCCACTGGACCCGAATGCAAGCAAGTCCCCTCCTCTCTCTGCTGCACCAAGATCACGGCTCCTGTGGCCTCATCTTGGACAGGGGATGGGGGAGGGGCTTAGCCCCTATGGCCTAGGTGTGCGAAGGTAGGATGCCCTGAGACCCTGTGAATGGGCAAGTTTAATGTCACTAAAGGTCACTGTGTTCTTTAGTGCAACAGCCCCTGGGGGGAGGCCCATTAAGAAGACAGGCTCAGGGCAGCTTGGGTGGCCCAGCGGTTTGGCGCCGCCTTCAGTCCAGGGTGTGATCCTGGAGACCCGGGATGGAGTCCCAGGTCCGGCTCCCTGTGTGGAGCCCGCTTCTTCCTGTGTTTGTGCCTAAGTCTCTGTGTCTCTCATGAATAAATAAATAAAACCTTAAAAAAAAAAAAAAAGACAGGCTCAGTCCCAGAAAATAAAGAAGCATCAATCTCTTTGCGCATCTGAGAATCGGGAGCAAGCCAGCAGTGCTGCTGCTGCACATCTATTGGGTGTGTACAAGGTGCTGGGTGCTCCCCAGAGAAGACCTTTTAGTCCTCACGGTCCCCCCAGGTGTGGATCACTCTCCCTGTTTAACAGCTGAGAACCCAGTGCTCATGGTTTGTCTGGGGCCGCCGTGTTCACTGAGTGCAGGCGAAGCTGCTCAGGAGGGGGCCCCCACTCCAGTGTCTTCCGTGGCACACGGCTTCCTCTCTCTTCCACGCATGTCCAGAATGAACAGGCCAGGCTGTCCCTGATTCCCTGTCATCATTCCCCCAGCAGGGAGGGGAAGCCAGGGGAGAGTCCAGGGTAAGAACCTCCGAGCTGCGTGGACCCATTGTGCTCACAGCCCGTTGGCCAGAGCTCCAGCACGCGGCCACCCTTACCTCCTAGACGGTCCGGCTCTGGCTAAGGAAGCAATACCAGGGGCTGGGGAGCGTAAACACGCGGCATCTACTTGTTACAGTTCTGGAGGCTGGAGGTTCCAGGATCAAGGAGTCGGCACATTTGGTGTCTGGTGGGAGATTGCTTCCTAGGCCACCTCCTCGCCTTGCTCTCACGTGGGGGACAGTCAGCGAGTGAAGAGTGAGCAGTGGTTTCTTTCTCTTTTTACGAGGGGACCAATGGCACTGGAGGTTCCCCTCAGCACCTCACCTAGACCTAGACATCACCCAAAGGACCCCCTCCTCATTCCAGCACATGGAGGGTTGTGGAGTCAGCACAAGCGTTTGAGGGGAGGGGTGCACAGGAGTCGGAGTCTGAGGAGGTGGCCTGTGCGCAGCAAAGCCTTGCAGGGGAGTAGTGTCCATGCACGTCGTCTCCGCTCTGGCATGTGGTCTGCACATCACAGATCTCCCCACCTTGGCGCACACTTGCTCCTCCCCAGGAGGACCCACGGTCCTGGCCTCCTGAGGTACTAGGGCTGAGGCCTTCATCGTAAACTTTTGGGAGGACACGATGCAGCCCTAGGCGGATTTGCTCTTTGCAGCTCCCGCGTCCTCACGCCCAGCCCCCGGTCCCCATGGTGGAGACGTGAGAGAGCGCTTGGCACACAGAGGGCTGACTTGGCTCTCCGAGTTGCAGTGGTGCTCATTTAGTGCACAGATCTTGAGAGTTCAGCGTGCGAGCACGCTCCCTGGGCAGAAGCGCTCAGGAGATGCCGGGGAACAGGGGGGCGGGCCCAGCTCTGGAGGAGCTGCTGACCCGGACCCCACATCTGACCACACTTGTCACGTTCACAGGAAATGGAATCAGCTCCATCCACTTGAAAGCTGCAGAGAACCCCTGAAGGGGGCTTTTTCCTAACGGAGCCGCCGGTGAGCGAGTGCTGGGCAGACTGAGGGTGCCCCAGGAAAGGCACAGGCACCCAGTCCGGAAGACTCGTGGCCTACAAAGGGACACAGGTTACCCGAATTCAATTCCACGACGTCCTCAGGATCCTGGCGGGGGCAGGTCAGCCCCTCTCGCTGCTGCGTTTGACGGGAAGTGGCGAGCGGCCCCACGATGGGTGCGAGAGCACCACTCACTCGCCGTGCCCTCTTCCTCTCACTGTGACCGGAGAGCGCCCGGAGGGAGGCACGTGCTGGCCGCCCAGGCTTCTGCCTGGAATATTTAAACACCAAACTCCACCGGCCCCAAATGTAATCACATGTTAAATTATGGGAGGTCTCTGGGTTCGGTTGGCCGCTGTAGGGAATGGATGGGCTGCAGTAATTCACGAAGCAGGTGCATCCCTAACTGCCGGCGACAGCGTTCTTGCCTGACTCATGATTGTCTTCCCCGTCCGAGGGGTTCCAACCAAGCCACCAGAGCTAAGCCTTGTCCAGGACAGTGACCTCCACACGAGCCTCTCACCTTTGCCAGAGGGATGGGGTCGGCGTCCTCACTGTGAGCGAACCCTCTTGTCTGGGGCCTACGCGCCAGCAGTGAGGTTTTAGCAGCGTATTTAAAACGATGTTGCTGTTGGACACAAGCCCCTGCCTGACCCATTGCTAACTCCTTGTAGTCAGCTTGGGCCTCAGGCCGGGCGCTTGAATGGCAGGTGTTAATTCCTCACGGTCCTGGGGGCTGGAAGTCTGTGATTGGGGTGCTGGTGGATTCAGATCCCAGGGAAAACCCTCTTCCTGTCGTGTAGGTGTGTGCCTTCGCTGTGTCCCTGTATGGTGGGGAGAGAGCAGAGGTCTCTGCTCCTCTTCTTTGGAGGCGCCAGTGCCAGCAAGGGGCCTCCCCACGACCTCACCTGTCACCAACCACCCTCCAGAGGCCCTGCCTCCTACAGCATCATATTGGGGGTCAGGTTTCAACCTTTGAGTTTCCAAAGGACACAAGCATGTGGCCACAGCCCTGCCCTCTTCCTGGGCACCCCCAGTGAGCTGTCATGCCTGTGGCTGTTGGGTGCTCATCATGTCACACCCTATTCACCCCCACCCAAGCTGGGAACTAGTAAGAGAAGCAGGTGATGGGAAGGTGGGATAAACTTGTCTCTCTCTTACTCAGGAAGCAAAGGCCTCAGGGGACGGCCCGTTCCCTGTTCTCTCTCGGCTTCTAGAGGCCACCTGCATCACCACCCTCCCTGCCTTGTCCTTAGTCTCCCACTTTCCTGACCCCCCTCCACTTCCCTAGACTCCTCTGTCATGGCATCCTGAGGACATTGGGCCACCAGATCATCTAAGATTATCAAAATCATTGACGTGATCACATCTGCAGTGGCCCTTTGGCCAGGTAAGGTCACAGGTCCATAGGCCTCTTGAAGGATGTGTCCATCTCTGTGGCCATCGCTCTGCCTGGCACAAACCTGTCCTGAGGTCGGGGCCTGCAGCCGTGAACAAGCAGACACGACCCCTGACCCCACGGCTCACATTTTGTTGTAAACCATGTTTCCCTTCCAGGGTGGGGGTGGGGGACAGAGCATGGAGGAACGTACAGCCTGTGCCCACAGGGCTCTCCTGCCAGCCCTTCCAGAATGAGAGACACATTCTCTATCCATGTCCAGCACGGGAAGCACCAGAACTGAAATGTGGCTAGGGGGACTGAGGACCTGAAACTCAAGTTTTATTTTGTTTTAATGGAAGAGGCAGGTGTGTCCACAGGAGGCGGCTCAGCATGGCCAGCCTGTGTCTCCCTGGGCACCCCCCTCCATTGCCTGCGATCCCTCAGGTCAGATCCCGCTGCTGCTCTTTGTCTGTTCTGGATCCCCTCTTCCCCTCCTGCACATGGGACACTGGGACGCTCGGGGCTGGCAGGGCTTGCCAACTCCTGGGGCCTCCCTCCTTGTATTTTCCTTTTATTTGCTAACCCAGGCACTTGTTTCCTGACATTTTCGTCTGGATTCGTTCCTGTAGTAAGAAATATGAAATCAATAAGTCCTAAGTCTGCCAAAACCACAGTTTACACAAATCTTTCCCTCCCTACCTTCCTGATTTAGAGAATCCCATCGTGGTCCCTGATCTAGCGAGAACCGTCTCCCGGGCCTGGCCCCTGCCCACCACCACCCTGCCGGCCTCCACCACCACCCTGCTGGCCTCCTCCCCGACACACTCTCCCACTTGCTCTGCAGATACTAACTTGCTAATTTCTTATCAGTTGTGCAACACAAGTCAGGTGAAGACACTGAGTTACGGATGGGCTGAGGGATGGTCTGAGGCCCACAGTGTAGGGGACAGAGCCAGGACTCAAATCCAGCACCCAGGCGGTTGGCAGAGCTGTGCTTGCTTTCTGAGCACCTCCTGGAGCCTTGACCAGGCTCTAAATTTCTCTTGTAGGGACAGCAGCTCTCCAAAATCTCTAGGGAGGGGACCCTTGAAAGTTATGTCCCCTTTCCCACCCTGTGAGCTGTCCATCGGTCCTGTCTGCTTCCTGGGGCTGTCACCGTCCTCCAAAGGGAGACCCCGGTGGCTCTGGCCCAAAGCCTCACCTGCAGTTAAAACATGTCTTGGCTCCTGCTCCTTGCAGGGACTTCCTTCTGTCCTTCATCCTCTGAGGTAGGACCTGAGGCACCACCTCCTCCCCCAGCAACTCCCACCCCCACCCCACCCCCTGCCACTGGGAGCCCTGCACCTGCAGATGGGCTGGTTCCTCTTTCTTGCTGGTCTAACCTGGCTGGACATTCTCACTCTCCTTGCTCCTCTGGGACCAGCGAGCCCTGGAAGCTCCCACACTCCCCTTCCCAGCTGCCTGGCACCTTTCCTAAGGTCTCCAGCTTCCCCCAGAGGGGATCCCTCTGTTGGAGCCCTGGGACTATGTATCTGACCTCTTTTTGTCTTCCTTCTGCATGGATGTGTTTTTGAGAGAGCTCCCCACTTCTCCCGAGCAACTGTGGTTTTGGAGGCAGAAAGGGCTGGGCCTGAGCTTTAGCTCACAGTCTTCTCAACCCTGGGGTCTGCAGCCACCTGCACCCTGTGCCTCTTATGGGGAGGGTGCTCATGGCCCTCTAGCCTCCCTCAACACCTTCCCCAGGCTTCCCAGAGTGGGTGGAACTCGGGTCTCCAAAATCTAAAGACATGATCAGAACTTATGTGACTGAGAATCCAGCATCCACCCGAGACCATCTGTGAGGGTGGTGGGTCTGGACTCCAGGGGATCCAGGTGACTCTCTTTACAGCCCCATCTCTCCCCTTGAAGGCGATCAGAAGACAAAGGGAGGAAGGGGGGGAGCCTCCTCTCTGTGTGCTGGGGGCCCTGGGCGCTGGAAGCTGGAGCCCCAGGCCGGCTCTGTACAGGTAGAAAGCAGCAGCTCCTGCAGTGTCCGGTCCTGCTTCCCTGGCCTGCCAGCCTGGCTGAGAAGCACAGTTAAAAACAGCGAGGATAAACAGTTCCATCCCCTAATGCCTTAAGGTCTGTATACCCAGAGACTCTACCATCCAGGCCGTGCTTTCCCTGTGCTTGCTGACAACGGCACAGGCTACAGAGTAGCCACTGGGCTGTGGTTAAAGCCTCTATAAGCTGCAGTGACCTGCCAAGGTCAAGATCTGGGAGGGCTCGAGCGTGTGCTGGCCTGAGGCCCAATGCGGCCTGCCCAGGCTGCACCCCCAACCCTGGCTGCATGGAACCTGAGTTCCCACAATGTCAAAGACGCACAGGGGTGGGACGGTGGACACCAAGGCCTCAGTCCCCTGCTCAGATGGGTCTCCTCCATATCTGTGTTCATGGATTTCATTCTCGGTCTGTTTCATCCATTCCTGGAAATGCAGTAGGTGACGGCCTCCCTCCCAGACCCCACCCTGAGTTCGGAGCTGGACACAAGAACCAAGTAGGTTAAGGGTTACAAATCATCTTCACTGGGGCGCCTGGGTGGCTCAGTGGTTGAGTGTCTGCCTTCGGCTCAGGGTGTGATCCTGGGGTCCTGGGATCGAGTCCCGCATTGGGCTCCCCACATGGAGCCTGCTTCTCCCTCTGCCTGTGTCTCTGCCTCTCTTTGTGTGTCTCTTGTGAATAAATAAATAAAATCTTTAAACAAACAAACAAACAAAAAATCATCTTCATTTCTGGCAAGGCTGTGGAGGAAGGGGGACCAAGCTGCTGCCAAACGGACTTGGTCACATCCCCAGACAGCTGGCTATGCCCAGGCCAGAGGCCCTTGCCTGAGTTCACAACACGGTGCAGGAGAGGGGACCTGGACCTGCCCCTTCTGCAGGTGGGGCTGGGGCACCCATGTCCACTTCCTTCCCCCAGCTATGCTCCCTAACGCCTGCCCCCAGAGATGCCCACACCCTGCCCCCGAAACCTGTGAATACATGACCTCACACGGTAGAGGAGACTTTACCAGATGGGATGAAGTCAAGGACCTTGACAGGGAGACTATCCAGTGGGCCCATGGTCATCGAAGGGGGTCCTTACAGGGGACAGGCAGGAGGGTCCGTGTCTGCAGAAGCTGATATGAAGGCAGACGCACAGGTCAGAGTGATGAGGCCATGGGCCAAGGGCTGTGGGCACTGCCAGAGGCTGGAAACAGCAGGGAAATTCTCGCCAGGAGCCTCCCCAGCCCTGCCAACCCAGTTTTGGACCTTGGGCCTCCAGAACGGTGAGATAAGACATGTGTGTTGTTTCGAGCCACAACACGAGCAGTACTTTGTTACAGCAGCATTAAGAAGCTAGAAGGAAAACCAAAATTCACCAACAACCACAGCCCCTCGTCTGGAGAGGAGGGAAAGTGTGGGAGGAAGGGAGAGGCCAGGAACATCCGTCCACGGGGAGAAAAAAAGGGGTGAGGGGGGGAATCATCTCCTGTCCTCATCTCGGGAGGCGGGTCTGGCTGTTCAAGCAGGAAGAGACCAAGGCCCCAGAGTGAGTGGCTTCCAGCTCACGGCCGCATCAGGATAAAGCAAACCAGAGGACCCACACTCACTGGTGTGCTTCTGCCCCTCCTCATGGTCACGAAGGTGACACCCCGTCACGGCTGGCCTCTTAGGGAAGCAGAGCCTCGAGCAGCAGGCTCAGGGCTTGGGGAAGAGAGGCAGTGGCTCCTCGTCACAAGGTCACACAGACGTGATGGAGCGCGGCATGCAGATATGGACCACTCATTATTCATCCTAACCTATTTACGCCTCTTGATGGCGTGAGTCAATTCACACCATAAGGACTTTTGCTGCCAAGTGAACAGTGCATTTTATTTTCCCACTTGGCAGGAAGAGCAGGACATGGAAATCAAGTTCAATGCTGTGGCCCCGTGTGACCCTGCTGGTCACCCGCCCCTCATCTTCCCCAGGACGCCCGCATCAGCACCTGGTCCGCCCGTAGATGGGGCTGCTGCTTTGCTCCCGTGATGACATCATCTCCGGCCATGTGCTATTTTCATCTGCTTGTTTACTCAACAGATATTTGATAAGTACCTGCTACAGTGGCCTGGCGGGGAGAGAGCAGTCAACCAAACCTGTCCCTGCCTTCGCAGAGCCGGTGGCCTCGTGAGCAGGGGCAGAAGGGGACTGCATGCACACAGTTGAGTGGGCCTGTGCGGCTTCTTGGCTGCTTGGGAACCCCAAGACTGGTTCGAGTTTCCCTTCAGAGCTGCTGACCTTGAGTGTGTGTGGACTGTCCTCTGCAGCGGGGGCTGCTCACAGCACCGTCCCCCAGCTGCACCGTGACAGAGGCCCCTAGTGTGGGAGCCCTGCTGGGACGCAAATGGGGACTGGGAAATTTTGTTCCCAGGACCCGTCTCCACCCACCCCTCCTACTCTCTCCCCTTGCCATCCAGACACCTACCCACCCACTGTCTTTAGCACCACTTAACCCTTTCTTCAGTGTGACCCTGGGAGGACCAGTTTCTGTCCTTTGGTTATTTATTTATTTTTTTAAAGATTTTATTTATTTATTCATGAGAGGCACAGAGAGAGAGAGAGAGAGAGAGAGAGAGAGAGAGAGACAGGCAGAGACACAGGCAGAGGCAGAAGCAGGCTCCATGCAGGGAGCCCGATGAGGGACTCGACCCTGGGACTCCAGGATCATGCCCTGGGCTGAAGGCAGTGCTAAACTGCTGAGCCACCTGGGCTGCCCCTGTCCTTTGGTTATTGAAATATAAATGTAGAGTAGTTCCAAGAGCATCAGAGGCTCTCCAGTGTGGTCATCTCTCTGTCTGCTGCCCTCCGAGAGCAGGGCTTTGCAAACTGTGCTGTGCTTAAGAGTCACTTAGGGTGTTAACATACAGATTCTGACTCGGTAGGTCTGGGGCAGGGTGTGGTGATCTGCAGGGTTTAACAGGCTCGGGCTAAAGCTTGTACCAGGCCAGAGACCACACATTGTGTAGCCAAGTCCTAGGGAGATTGGTGCTGGAATTATCATGCTAGTTGGTGCACTTGTTTCTCTTTGTGACCCTGAGACCTGAAATAGAGCCACTGCATAGTCGGAACTCAATGCATGTTTCTGTGGGCAGGTGGTGGCAGCTGGTGTATTTGCAAAGACAGAGTGGACCCCACCCTAAAGGATTCCCGGATGCTCAGTCCCCCTGGCCTAGAGAACTCAAAGGCTCAGCCAGTGTTGGTCATCTTGTCTCCTGTCCCTGACTAAGCCATCTTCTTCTCTTTATTACCTGGAGGTACATCTGGCCCAGGTCTTTGCCCTGACCCTGCCTCTCCCCAGGTGAGCATGTCTGGAAAAGCTACTTGACTTGCCTAAGCCAGTTTCTTTATCCTTAAAATGATGGTGCCCCTTATGTCTAAGGGATGCCATAGGACTCACAGGGATAAGGTGCAAGGAAAGGGGCTGGAGATATGAAATACCCTTTTTATGTATAAACAATGTACCCTGAATGCCTTGCCCATCCCCTATCTTAACCCAGGAGATTCTAGATTCAGGAATCACCTGGGAGTCTCCTCTATCTGGAAACCTGCCCTGATTTCCTCAGGATGGATCAGATGTTCTTCGTCCATGCCCAGTGGTGTGTGTGTGTTTTTTCTCCCTGCTCAATGATGGGGCTCCTGCAAGCCGTTCATGACGGTCTGCACCCTTCGCACCTAGCTCAGCACTGGGCACTTAAGGAATGCTCCCTTGGGAAGAGCCAATGATGGAATGGACTTCCCTGAAGAACTGAGTCTAGGGGAGTAGAGAAACGGGGAAGAAACGGAGGCCACTGGTAGCACCGGGGCCCCCGATGCTCTAGGGGCTCATTGCAGCTCCCAGAAGAAAAGAAGCAGGTGCTGGCTCAGTTTCAACTCTAGGTTTAAGGGAGAGGTATTAAAGAGATATTCCTTGTTTCTTCCGAGTTTGACCCATCACTTCCCTAGGGCCAGGCCACACGAGGACTTGTCTAGAAATGGGGATTGAATCTTGGCCATCATGTCTTCTGTGCTCACTCAGGGGAACCCAAACTTGTCAGGCATCTTAGAAAGAATGTGGCATCTTTCAATCCCTCCCGACACTCTTAGGAAGGACACTTCCTGGCAAACTCCTATTCATCCTTGAAGACCCAACTCAAATTGCCCCTTGCCTCTGCCCTGTATATAGAAGACCCTCTGAATTTCCCAGTCTTCTCAGGTCAAGTTTAGGGGTTTATGTGTCCATGATTCCCATCATACCAGAAACCCCTGGAGAACAGAAACAACACCATTTATCTTAAATCTCCAGGCCCTTACTAGGGCTTGGCACACAGTAGTTGCTCAATAAATGTTTGAATACATGGATGCTACTTTGTGCCTTTCACATTCTATCTGACCGGCACCAAATGAATCTTCTTCTCTTTATGTGGTTGTTGCTGATTAGACTTTCAAAAGCCCCTGTCCTGTCCCTCAGGGCCCTGGACACATCCACACTCTCGGCTCCTGGGGGTACAGGGCTTGCAGGGCTGGGGGCGTGTCCCTCTGATGTGCTCATGCAGATGGAGGTTTGGACGCGTCATTGGGATTGATTTTCGTCTTTATGATTTAGGTTGCGATTGATTTTCTCAGGTAGAGGCTTTGCACTTAATGAAGTGAGGGCTGTTCAGCTCCATCCAGACAGGATTACGTGCAAGGACAATTACCCTTCTGGTGACAGCTTCTCTCTTTTTAAAATATATATAACGCAATGAAAATAACTCAGCCGATGAGGCGAGATATGATATGAAGTGGGTGGTGACATTCAAGTGGTCTTCATGCCATTTTCTCACCACTGCGGGAAGATGTTGTTAGAAGGATTGGACTATTATTGCTCTGTGTGTGTGTGTGTGTGTGTGTGTGTGTGTGTGCGCGTGTGTTTGTAAACTTGGGAGATGCTCACAGTGTTGATTTAGAATAAAAGGATGAAATATTTAATTGAGCAGGAGAATGTTTTAGATTTGCTTTTCTTTAGCTGAAGCCTAAGAACTTGGTGGAGCCCGAGATCCCCCCAGAGGATTTGAGGCTCTGTGGGGCTGGGACCCTGCAGGCTCGCCCGTGCAGCCTCCAGGTGGGGTTCCTGTGTGTGAGACCTGTTAGGATTGTTCTTTTTTCTAGAAAATGGGGGAAACCAGCTCTCAGACGTCCTCATCTCATCTTGATGAAGGACCAGTGCCCCTTAGATGTGTTTTCTATTTGAAGTCCACCCATTTTATGCAAGGGGTTCACACAGTCCCATGGTCCCATTCTGCTGGATCTTCCAGGTTTGAGTACTGACATCCTGCACCCCAGGAGACCTCTCAGTCCCCAGGCAAACTGGGACAGTT
This sequence comes from Vulpes vulpes, assembly GCF_048418805.1. Lineage (NCBI taxonomy): Eukaryota > Metazoa > Chordata > Mammalia > Carnivora > Canidae > Vulpes > Vulpes vulpes. The sequence goes on along the minus strand of NC_132791.1, from coordinate 160,930,511 downwards.
GGCAGGTGGACACTTGGCTAAACTCCTGAGAGGGAGAAGAGAAAACGAAGTGCAAGTCTCCCTGATGCCATCAGCAATGAGGAAAGTGGGGTGAGGACACAGGTGGCAGACAGTCGGCCCCTTGCTCTGATCTGAAATGCATCAACGAAACAGCCAAGCTGTTCTGAAAGTACAGAATATCAGAAAGTAGATATACATTTTAAAGGACTTGGTTTCACAGGAATATGTGGTTCAGAGAGAAGAGATCCAGCAGAGGGTGGTCCAAAGCTGCACCTCGAGTATAAGAGGTGCCTGGGGGCTTCAGACTTGGCTCCCGCCTCGGGCTCAGGAGCCCCACCAGGTGTGATCACCAGAGCTGCTGAATCCAGGCCCCTGGGCTGCTCATGGCTGTCATCCACATCCTCTGGAGAGAGGAGGCCTGCCCCAGAGCTGCAATGTCTGACTCTGGGGGGTGGTGGGGTGACCTGTGTAGAACCAAGTGTCTCCCCTCCCCCACTGATCATAAAGCATTATGGGAGATCAACTTGTGCGCAGGGTGAGTGCTTCAGAGATGATCCCAAGTCAACACTAACTGCCATGAAGATGCCTGAAGTGAGCTGGGGAGGTGACCTGTCCAGTTCTTCGTGTGCTAGGGACCCTGGATATGCACAAGTTGGCTCCTGCCCTGAGCCTTGGCCACGTGGTGTGGCCACCATTTGGGAAAAGAGTGGGAAAGGTGTTGGGAGGGTGGGCCTGGGCGCCCCATGTTAGATTCTGGGGGAGCAAACAGGAGTGTTCTGGGTGAGGAACCCTGATGCACCCGGGGGTCAGTGAGCAGACCAGTTTGGAGGGAGGTGAGTTTGGAGGGGTGTATGGGCCTCCACGGGCACAGCCCAGGACAGGGAAAGCACAGTCTCATTCCCTTTTGGGGTGTACTGTGTAATTAGGGTGACTGGCCTGCCCAGTGTGCCTGGGACTGAGGAATTCCCAAGAAGTGAACATGCTTTCTGGGCCAAAGCAGTTATTTTGGGCAAATGGGGCCAAGCTGGTTCACCCCATGATTATCCTGATCATTCTTCTGACAAGGAAGCAGATGGCCAGAGAAGTCCCCAGGCACCTGACATCCAAACTTGTGCGCCTTCCAGTGTCTCTCTATGAGGGCATCGTGCAGTGGTTTTGGGGGGGGCACAGTTGGAGCTTCTGGGTGTCAGTGAGGCCCTGGCGGTGTCACTGACTGTGCCCCCAGGGGTCACTGGCTGCTGGTGGGCTCCCTCCCGCACCCCTCTGGTGCCATAGTCTCCACCAAAGGCAGCAGGGAGCATTCGCCTTCTGCATTTGAGATACTGGCTCTGGCTGTTACCAACTTTCTTAAAATGAGAGTGGTGAGGATGGGATGGCCTGCGGGATGGTTGAGAGCTTTTAAGGAGATTGCACCAATTGGAGCCCTAATTAATGTTTGTTTTATGATGTTCCAGGGAATGATCGCTCGATAAGATAATGCAAATAGAATTTAAAAAAAGCGTATGTTCCATTTAAACAGTGGGTGTAAACAGACGCATTGCAAAGTAGCCTGTTGGAAGATGTTATTATAGGAAGGGATATTGCTCCTTCTGCAATCTGTGCTTGGTAATCATTTCATTAATTGTAAACAGACGCGACTGGGTGCCTGGTTCCCAGCTCACCGCAAGAACAGGGGTCAGAGAGGAGAAAGCCCTTCAGGCGCAGCCAGCTTCCTGGCATCGGAGGCCGGAGGTGTCAGGCAGCAGGAGCGGGGTGTGGGTGGGGTGTGGGTGTGGGTGGGGTGTGGGCAGCTCTTGGCGTAGGGTCTGGGAAGTCGGGGTTTCTGACCCAGTGGGGATCGGGGCATCACGGGGGGAGGGAGCCCCGGGAGCAGCAGGGCCCAGAGCACTCTTCAAAGCTTCCATAGCTGCTCTAACACATGCCACAAACTTAGTGCTTGTGACCCTACTGGTTTGGAGGTCAGAAGTCCCGAGGGGCTGGCAGTGGGCTGCGTTCGAGGTGTGGGCAGAGCTGCGTTCCTTCTGGAGGCCCTAGGGGAGGATCTGTTTCCTTGCCTCTCCAGCTTCTTTTTTTTTTTTTTAATTTTTATAAATTTATTTTTTATTGGTGTTCAATTTGCCAACATATAGAATAACACCCAGTGCTCATCCTGTCAAGTGGAGGCTGCTCCATCCTCGACTCCTGGTCCTGCCCCCAGGTTTAGAACGAGCAGGTGGCTGGTGAAATCTGTCTCTCTGTTCTGACTCTTCTGTTCCTCTCTTCCCACTGCAGGACCCTTGCGATGACATTGGGCCCACCTGGATCTTCCAGGACAATCTCCCCACCTCAGGGTCACCTGATTGGCAACCTTGATTCCACCTGCTGCCTCAGTTTCCCTCTACCTGGCATATTCACAGGTTCTGGGGATCAGGATGTGGACATTATTCTGCCTCCTGGAGGCGATGAACACATTTTGCCTTAGAACTCACCGAGCTTACTTTTATTTATCCATTTATTTTTATTTATGAAGAAAAGATGCATGGAAGATTCCAGAACAGGGACACCGAGGTCTTGTCTCAGCAATGTCACTAATTCCGTGTTTGGCGCTGGGCTGTGCTTACTCAGCCTCTCTGAGCTGCAGGTTACTCTCCTTTCGATGGGAACGAAGCCACTTGTCCTGACTGTGTCACCCTGGGAAAACAAGACGAGGGGGTGGACTTGGAAATGCGTCAGAAAGCATGACTGCTACACAATGAGCTGTGATTGGACTCCCAGCATTTCTGGCATTGAGCACTTTTAGTGCATTGTCTCCAAAGCCCAAGCTCCAATTGATCTTCAGCAGGGGTACCCTCATGGGTCTCCGGAATATTCTTTCCAGTCCCACTCCAGGGCAGGCACAGGAGAGCTTGGAGTGATGATCCTTTTAGGGAAGAGCTCACCCTCACTTGTGCTTTGGGGTGGATGATGAGACCTGCGTGCACGTTCTCAGCCCTCTGGCCACGGGTCACTGCCCGAGTGGGGCACCTTCTCGAAGCAAGGCCACCACAGTCTCTGTCCTGTTGGCCTAGAGGCTACGCAAGTCACCATTTGAGTTTTGGCAAATATGTACAAATGTGTAACTCAAGCCCTACCGAGATTTAGAACCCCACGACGTTCCCTCCTGCCTCTGCCTCGTCTGTCCAGTGGTGCCCTGTGGCCAGAATTTTTAAGGTCATAGGCGAGGTTCTCCTTCCCAGAGCTTCACACGACTGGACCACACGGTCTGTACCCTGGTGTTGGCTGTGATGACCCAGCACGGTGTGTGGTTGTGAGGATCAGCACTTCATGCCTCTTTGTGGCTGACTAGTATTCCATTAGGATCAGGCCCGTTTGCTCATCTGTTCTCCTGCTGATGGACCCCTGGTCCGCTGCCAGGCTTCTGTGGTTCCGAAGAAAGCCACCATGGGCATGCGGGTGGAAAACAGAAACCACGAGCGTGTCTCGGTCACGTGCCCTCTGGCTTATGGAAGGAGCCCTTGCAACGCCCACAGGAGTGCCAGCACCCCACGGCACGTGGTGTAAGGGCAGTTGCCTGTGCTGGGGTGGGAAGGGGTTCCGGGGACTCCTCTGTGGGCCAGCTGGGGGCGTCCTCTGAGCGTCAGGTTCCAACCCCACCTGGGCCCTTGTCCTGTCTCCTTCCCTGAGCTCTGTGCTTGCGTATATATTTATGAGCCCTGCAACTGCTGCTTCCGGCACACTATTTACTTAACAATATAACAGTAATTGTAGGATAATTGGGCTGCAATGAAGGAACAGCCAGGGTCTGTGCAGTAAGTGGATAATAAAAACCAGGGTTTATGGGTTCTGTTCCTGGGAAGATTTATGGCCTTAATATTGCATTATGTAACTAATCATTTCTAGTTCAGCCTGGCCTGGGACTTGCGGCGGGACCCTCAGCTGGCTGAGCGATAATCAGGGAACCGGAGGAAGCACCAGGCCACGAGGCTTCCCCGCGAAGATCTGTGGATTCAAACCTCCTTCATCTTGGACAGGAAGATGGTGACAAGGAGGTATCTCGCTGCACTGTCCCCTCCTTCCAGCCTCTGCTGCCCCATTCATAGCAGACAGCAGAGCATCGGCGGCCCTTTCTGGTGACAGTGTGCAGCAGCCCTGACGTTCCCAGGCCCCACACCACGCCCTGGGCATCTGCAGGGCTTGTGTCTTTCACCAAAGGCAAAATATCCCTCGTGGGTCTCAAAGAATAATGCATTCTACGTTTGTCTCCTTTTTCCAGGGCAGGGGCAGGAAGTCAAGACCTCTGCCCCTGTGTGCCCTGTGTGCCCCGGGCCTGGCCTCAGTGACCCAGAGAAGAGGACCCAGGCACTCGAGCCATAACACCTGTGCTCATGGCATTGTTCCCGGGAGTCATGGGCAGGAAACCCAAGCCCAAGTTGTGTCCAATGGGCAGAGCCAACCACTGTGAATAATGGTCTGCCCGTACCCTCGGGCTCCTGGTTAGTGACTCAGGTGTGTTTTCTTTGTGAGCTCCATCAGCATACATTTCGATTGGAACACTTTCTTAAACAGATTGCACTCCGAGACAACTGTGTCAAAATTGGCCATGCTTTTTCATTTACGTGACCATTCTGAATCTTGGTGAAAGTCGGGGTGGGCAGCCCGGGTGCCTCAGCGGTTTAGTGCCACCTTCGGCCCAAGGCCTGATCCTGGAGACCGGGGATTGAGTCCCAGGTCGGGCTCCCTGCATGGAGCCTGCTTCTTCCTCTGCCTGTGTCTCTGCCCCTCTCTCTTTGTGTCTCTCATGAATAAATAAATAAAATCTTTAAAAAAAAAGAAAAAGAAAGAGTGATGGGTAATTCTGATGCACTCCTTAGTGGGAGCAATTTAAAGGGTTTTCTGTAGGTTTGTATTTTTTGAGCAATTCATTTTGCTTCTGGGAGTCTACCCTGAGGAAATAGTAAAATATTAGACAAAATGTGTGCACCACATGTTCATCATTGTGATTTCAAACAGTGTTTTGGGGCCTAAGTGATGCATTCCGTGTCTTGGGAAGGGTGTGTGTTGCACAGACATAGGCATTTGCCAGAACCTGTGAAATGGCTCACATAAGATCTGTGTGACTCAGGCACGGCGTGCACATTTTAGCTAAAAATAACCAAACTTGTGAACGTGTATTAAGCCATAGCTGGCAGGTTTGCTTGTTTCACTGGCACGGGTTAGCAGTTGCCAAAGTGTTTTCTAATGTCTAAAGTGTTTTATTCTAATCATGAGCAGATGAGTAAGTATATCAAGAAAAATGGGAGCTCAGTCTTCATTGATGGGAAAGAGAGTTAACAAACGCAGAGAGGAGGGAGATTAAAATGTACCTTGTGGATTGGGATTGGAGAAATCAGTGGAAATGCATTTCTGTGCATATGTGTATGTCATTAGCAACGAATACGTATACGTATACTATATATACGTACACAGCTTTATACACATGCATAAAGGATATACATGGATCTCTCTATATTCATATCATACAGATTAATATGAGTATATTTACATTCATCCTGTGACTCGTCTATCATCTATCTATCTATCTATCATCTATCTATCTATCATCTATCTTTTCTCAGCTCTGTGCCCTGGGAGGGCTGTGATGTGAGGGCACCCCCGTTTCAGTGATTGCACCATCCTTGGCACTCAGGTCCTGTTTCCAGTACATTCTTTATCCAAGGGAACCAGGACTCCTTGGAGAGAAGCTTTCTCTCAGGTCTAAGGTGGGGAAAACACAGAGCCAATCTGAAAGGATGGAAGTGCTCCAAGGTGGATACGCTGTGGAGGCACATGGGTCCAACTCACAAGGCTGCTGCTGGGCCAGTCTCAGACAATCTGGACATCAACATAAGTAACACTAGAGATGGATTATAGTCCATTGAATAAAATAAAAACAATGAATCCATACTGATCCAGGGAAGTAAATAAACCAAGGAGAAGGGTAGGTGCTCCTCACATCAGAATCCTCCCTGAGAAAAGATTCAGAAAGCCCAGTGGCTGGTGCTGAGAGCAGGGGGTGAAAGTCTGGATACAAAGAATCAAAGTGTCTCCCTGCAAATTCTTTAATTGTGGAAGGAAAAGGTAATTTGACAGTGGAGAGACCTGGTGGATATGCCTTCCCAGGGAGGTCAAAGATTCATCCCAATGTGAAATGTTGGATGCTTCCTGCCCTGAGACAGTGGGGAATGCATCAAGGGGGATGCAGTGAGGGGATGCAGCGAGGGGGATACAACGAGGGATGCAGTGAGAGATGTAGCAAAGGGATGCAGTGAGAGGAATACAGTGAGGGGGATACTGTGAGGGGTTGCAGTGAGGGAGATACATCAAGGGGGATGCAATGAGGGGGGATGCAGTGAGGGGGATGCAGCCTCGCCTGCCCATCCCTGATGGAAAGGGGAGCCTGGATCCTGTGGCAAAAGCACCAGCCAGAGCGTCATTCCCAAAGTAACCACTTTTGCTCTCCAGAAATGTCAAGGTCAAGGAGAAAGAAGTGGAGGGAATGATCTGAGAGTGAAGAAGCCTGAGGAGACAGCAAAGCAGTGAGAAGGTATGGGCCTGGGCCACGGGGATGGAGGCTGTGAAGTACCCCGGCGTGACAGAGATGTGAGTATATGCCGTGTGCCAAGGCTAAATTTCTTGATTTGGGTAAGCGGCTGTGGCTCTGTAGAACAACGCTTTTTCTCCTTAGGAGAGATGGAGGGGGGAGGGGTGGCGACAAAGCCCCTGGGCCCAAGGATAAGCATGCGTGAATCTGGGTGATGGGCCCGTGGGGGTTCCTTGCACCATCTTTTCTGTAAGGTTTTCTGTGACTTTTCTGCAGGGTTGAAATCACAACCAAATCAAAGTCCTGGACAGACAAAGGCTGAGTGCATCTCTCTATACGAGGACGTCGGCGCGAGATGAGTGTGCCCTGGGGATGAGGGGGCTCAGAAGAAACACGTGGGGCGCCTCCAAACCAAACGTGGGAGGCGTCTGTGTGTGATGAGCCAACAGAAGCTGTCCAGAGGCGCCCGAGTCCACCCCGGGCCGAGAGCAGGTGTGGGTCCCGCCTCTGGCGAGCATCACAGCATCACAGCGTCACAGCTGTGGCGAAGGCTTTCTGGAGCAGCTGGCCTCGGGACAAGCCAAAGAACGGGCTGCCCGGGAGCTGCCAGGGGAGCGCGAAGGGGACGGGCAGCCTGCTTGAGGGGAGGTCTGCTCCATGTTCAATGCTGAGCTGTCCTCCTGCTCTACTCTTTTCCCTCCAATTTGCCCTCCTCCAAGGCAGGAAGCAGGAAAACTGCAGCTCCATCGAGTTCCCCAGGGCAGGCGGGGCTGGCTGTGCTTTGTGCCACTTTCCTAGTATGTTAATGCACATCTGTGGACACCCCCTCCCACAGCCTTGGGGAGTAACTGCAATTGTTCTTTCTGCTTTTCTTTTCTTTTTTTTTTATTTTTTTCTTTTTAATGACCCCCTTGGTTACTGGCCTGGCAGTAACCAGAATCTCTGAAAGCAGAGATTCAAGAGGCTCCTGGGAGAATGAGAAAGCAAATTTCTGGAAGGGAGGTAGCAGCCAGGAAGAGGTATGCGAGCAGCAGGTGCTGTCCAGCTTGGAGGCCGTGACGGGTTAGGGCAGGGAAATGCTGGGACAAAATTTAGATGATTTTGTCCAGCAGAGAAAGAACCGGCACAGGAGAAGGTGGACACTGATGTGAGCCCGAGGCAGTGTTCAAAGGTGGGAGAAGTCTGCCTGCCTAGCCCCAGCCTGAAGACCAGACAGCGCCTGCCTGCCCAGCCCGGACCCCGACCGGCACCTCCATGTGTCACATCGGGCCTGCACCATGAGAGCACCTACTCCTGCTCGGGCATCCAGAGCACTGCACTACTCATCGGAAGAGGGAGCAGAAGCCTTTGCAGGTGCTGGGACAGAGTCCTGAAGGCTCCCAAGTTGGCGGTGGCTGCACATGACTTCATACGGGGTCCATCCTTTGTGGTCATGTGGGGTTCCTGAGCCCTGCGGGGGCAGCTACTTCAGTGTGGGGTCTTCCTTCCCCCAGCAGTTATTCCTGAAAACCCTCCAAAGGCCGGGGTCTTGCCAGCCTATGACATGAGCTTTGGGGAAGAAGCATCACACCTCTCCTGTGCACAGCAGGACCCCTGGGACAGGCTACTAAGGCTGTGACCTGCTATGGTTCTTCCTTGCAGAGTTGAGGCGACTCCCTCTCATACCACTCCTGTCTGCAGCAAGCAAGCACCCCAAGAGGGCAGAGAAATCCAAGCTATCGTGGTGAGCTTATCCCTGGGAGGCCTGAACCCAGGCCGTGGTGCTCTTCTCAAAGCTACCTTTACCATCCTCCACCCCCCGCCGTCAGAAAGCTCGCCCCTCCGGATCCCCAGGGAATAGTAACAGTAACGATCATGCCAAGAATATTTAACTGGAAAAGCATCCTATCCTATAAAACAGCAACTCATCCATTCCTTTACTCATTTACGTGCTCATCCAACAGACACTGCATGGCATGATGGGGCAGCTGCCCAGCCCTCCAGTAGAAGGAAGGGTGGGGTGCGGGCAGCTCCTCAAGGGTGCCCTGGGCCTTGGTTCTTCTCCGCCCACAGCACTTCCACCTCCCCATACCCGGTTGGTATTTGAGACCCCAAGAGCCCCTAAAGGCATGTTCTGAAGCTTCTGCCAGTCCAGCTTCTGAGCTCCTGGTCCTCTGTTGGTCTCTGGCCTCATGGGAAAAGACAGCAAAGCTTTTCCCTGCAGGGGACCCCGCAAAGCTGGGCCCGCCCCAGAGAGCACTGGTATGCGGCTGGCCTCGAAGTAGGCCCAGGGGACAGCCTTGCTAAGTGGGTGGGGCTCTGAGGACACGGACTATTTACCGTCTCATTATTTTCTCTGATGGGTCAGTTGGGGAATGTGAGGTCCACAGGGTGGGTTGTCTGTCCTGAACTCCTTTGTCTGAAGCCCCAAGCTGCTCCAACCCCTCGTGTGAGGTCCTGCCAGTTCATCCTTTGGCTTGTGGACACATCGCTCCAATCTGTGCATCTGTCTTCACCTGGACTCTCTCCTCTTTCTCTTATAAGGGGTTTCCCATTGAATTTAGGGCCTGCTCAGATAATTGATGATCTCACTTGAAGAATCTCAACTTAATTGTATTTGCAAAGAGCCTTTCTCCAAGTAAGATTGCAGTAACAGGTTCTAGGGATTAGGACAGGGACAAATGGTATTTTGGGAACACCATTTAATGCATTACAAAGTAGAAGTAGGGGAGGAGCTGGGGTGTTGATGAAACTGGGAGAGCACTTGGAGGGCAGGAGGGAGCATCCAGAGAGCAGGGAGGGAGCACTCAAGGGCAGGGAGGGAGCATCCAGAGAGCAGGGAGGGAGTATGTTACAGCAGGGCTACCTGTGTATGCTTAACAATGTTCGGGGAGCTGAGAAACCTGACATTTGCCTGATGTCCACTTGCCCAGAGTGGGCGTCCTGCCTGCATCCAGGAGAGGAGGGAAGGGCTTTTTATGCCTGTGGGATCTGCATGCACCAAGGCTCTGGCAGTTTGATGGGGAAGGTTGGGCTGTTCCCGCTGGGACGGGCACAGATCCCAGGCAGGGGTCTGGGGAGCCGGGGCTATCACCCTCCACAGGGCAGATGAGGGAGGGGTGGGAAGGACCTGAAAACTGTAGGAACCCCAAAGGTTACTGGAACATCCTTTGTGTTCCACGCCTGACCAGGCCACTCCTTGGGAAAGCCAGGGTGGGCAATGTCTGATTTCTCTTTATACGAGATTGAGCTGTTCACGAGGCAAACAGATTCTTGGTGAGATCGGGGCTGGAGTTAAAATCTACGAAAGCAGCAGCCATGGGGAGAAGCTGGCTGACTTCCAGGCGGATATGTCTGTATCTGCCTTGGGTCCACCAGGGTCTCATTCTCAGGATTTACTGTAGACAGTGAGGGAGTCGCGGCAGGCGGGAGAGGATCACTTTCTCTGCAGCAGGAGGCTGGGGCTCCCAGCAGCAGCCCTTTGCTGCCTCCTCATTTCGGGAGAACCGTGGTTGCCGGTGTCAGACCCCTCACCAGTTGGATTCCTGTCCTTGTTGGACAGACACGCATTTCTTGCTTTATTGCAGGGATCTTGCTGGGTGATTCTCTCAAAGCCAGGACCATGTGATAGATTTTGGGTATCCGGTGTCCACAGCTGCATCCAATTCAGGCAATAACAGGGTGCTGCACCCTGGTCCTCCTCCTACTCCTCTTTCTCCCCACCCGCTCCCCCGTGGGATACTCCCCTGGGCGTGTCTCTTTATTCATCAGCCGATGCTCACTTTCTCCTCTGAGTGCCCATGCACATCGGAGCTCTTCCCTCAGCACATCCATCCTGACGGCAGGCTCTTCTGGGGTAACGTGGGGGAGGTTCAGTAATTGATGCCAAGGGAGGAAGACCATGGGAGCTGTGTCTTGGTGTGGACCTACCCCTAACTGTCACTATGAGCTGAGGTTGAAGCAGGTTGTGGCCTCTGCGGGCCTCGGTTTTCTTCTCTGTGGCCTGGGGCTATATTAAATGATCTCTGGTCCTTCCTGCAGGAAGTTCCTTCCCATTTTTTGTGCAATGCTCACCTTGGTGAGCACAGAACATTATGCAATAGGGTGGGTTATCACTTCCTCTTCTTAAAAGGAAGTGATCATTTGGGGGTCAGGGTGCAGTCTATCTGGGATCCCTGTCACCTCCACCCAGACCTGCCTAAGTGCTCCAGGCCACCTTGTATGTGAAGCTTCCCTTTGTTGTGCAGCCTACAACCCTATCCTCGGCTGTCTGCAACAAGGACATTGTCTGGCTGTGAGTTCAGGTTGAATAAGTGAAGGGACGAATGAATGAAAGAATAAGAATAAGCAGATGAGTTCACTAAAGGCTGATGATAAGTCACTGGCCCAAGCATGATTTGCTGAGTGCTTGTCATGCAAAACTCCTGTCACATTGGGAATTAAAATACCAAGGTCCTTGCCCTCCTGGAGCTTACACTCAGGGACAGAAGATGTAAGATCAATAACCTGAGTAGGTGCTGAAGGGTGGGCTGAGGGGGATAAACCCTTGAGAAAAAAATAAAGCTGGTCTTTGGGAAAACCGAATACAAGAAGCTTGTTTCTGCCTTTAGTGATTTGTTTGGTAGATTAGAAATGTTTTTGTTCCAAAAGAGGTGATGGTTGTCAGAGGGGTTTGGTGGGATCAGGGGATGGTTGGAGCAAGCTGGAGCAACAGTCTGGAAGAGGTGGGCTTTTCACTTGGCTTGAAGTTGTCCACTCGAGCTGCAAGTCCCTGTACAATCACTTGGCTGTGCATCGCCCGCAGCTCGGGGTAGACTCTGACCCTGTGTCCATCTCATTAAGCCCCCGGCATGCTTTGCAAGAGGGCGAACGCCCAGCAAATGTGGCAGGACTGTGCCGAGTCCTCTCTGGGGCAGTGGGAGTGAGTGGTTACTGCTGCAGCGCTCGCTAAACAGAGTTGGGAGAGCACCCGATTGCTCTGGAAGTTCTCTTCCTGACAGATGCACGGAACACCTGGTGCACATCCTCTGAATCTTTCCTCAGGTCAGAATGTTCCCAAAGTGCAGTCAATTTTTTAAACCTTTTTTTAAATTACCCAGTCAGCGACAATCGGGCCTCTGGAATGTGCAGGCAACTCTTATAGTCCCTTGATTAATTGGACGTTTTTAACCACACCGAGTCTCTGCTGATGGGCAGATAGTGGACTCTGAGAATTTAACAGGAGAGAAAAATGTAATAGGACTAATTTCATTCCCGAAGAGCTGGGGAGGTGGAAGTCATTTTTTATTAGGGCAGCTATTAAAGGGCCTGTTTTCTCAACACAGAGCAGTACTGCACACTTCCTATAAAAGAGGGCTGATGGGATCCCTGGGTGGCGCAGCGGTTTGGCGCCTGCCTTTGGCCCAGGGCGCGATCCTGGAGATCCGGGATCGAATCCCACATCAGGCTCCCGGCGCATGGAGCCTGCTTCTCCCTCTGCCTGTGTCTCTGCCTCTCTCTCTTTCTCTCTGTATGACTATCATAAATAAATAAAATAAAATAAAAATTAAAAAAAAAAAAAGAGGGCTGATGGTGGGATACACAGAGTTGATGAGGCTGGGAGCCCGTGGGGATGGGGTCCTGCAGGGTTTACTGCTCAGCTGTGACGGACCTCAGACATGTTGCATTTCTTTGTTTCCACTTGTAGTCGTTAGAGCCCCGTGAGTACCGAGCTCTGGATGTCTCACTCTGACCAGCCACCTGTCCTCGAGGACCACTGTCACTTAGGCGATGGCCCTGCCCAGAGCACTTTCAAGAAACAGTCCTTGCACACATATGCAGACATGCTTACTTATATACACTCACACACACACATGCACGCACACATACCAAATGCCTTCCTGGCACAGAGTTAAGCTCTGTAGACAAAAGTCTAACTCCCCTTCCAAACTCAGACCTGAACCCAGAGGGTGCTTCTCTGAGGTCATTTGTCCCAACCTCATTATGATGAGGGCTCTTACAAGCAAGCCTGAGCCCCTTGACACACTCACCTCTCTGCCTAACTCCCTCTTCACTCTTCACCTCTGATGGTGACTCTCACAGTTGGAAATCATGTGTTCTCTACCTTCCCTGTGGATGGGCCACTCCCTTTCCTGGGGTCCCCTGGAGCTGACACCCAGCACAGGTTCCCCTATAGCTGCAGATGCCTCGGGAGAGAATGTGAGCTCAAACACTCACAGCCTGAATTCAGACTTGGGTTCGAGCCCCTTGCTGACATAAAGGTTTGCCAGACAATAGACAGGAAACTGAGTTAAACTGCAATTTCAGATAAACAGCAGATAATGTTTTAGTGTAAGTATGTACCATGCAGCACTTGGGACAGACTTAACACGAACAGAAATTGTTCATTTGCCTGAAATTCCAATTTAACTGGGCTTCTTGCATTTTTTTAAAAGATTTTATTTATTTACCATGAGAGACACAGAAAGAGAGAGATAGAGAGAGAGGCAGAGACACAGGCAGAGGGAGAAGCAGGCTCCATGCAGGGAGCCCAAAGTGGGACTCGATCCCGGGTCTCCAGGATCAGTCCCTGGACTGAAGGCGGCGCTAAACTGCTGAGCCACCTGGGTTGCCTGGCTTCTTGCATTTTTATTTGTTAAATCTGCCAACCCTATCCCCATGTAACCTTGGGCATGTTTCTTAACATTTCTGTTTCCTTAACTTTTCAAGGGAAGTTGATGATGATAGAGCTGACCTAATGGGGATCAGTGTGGGGCATCAACAGGATAATCTTTGAGTGCACAAAATGCTTAGCAAAGGTGCAGTCTGGGGGGTCACTCATTCATTTGATCAACAACCCTGATCCCAGCTGGGGGTGGGGAGGAAAATTCTTGAGCATCACACACAGGCTCTGCCTCTTGCACTTTTGTCATGACCTAGAGTCCAAAAAGGGGCCCCTGCTGACAGCAGGAGAGCCATTTGCTCCTCTCCAATGGTTTCTTGTTTTTTGGTGTGAGGAAAAATGCACTTGGAGGTGGGTTGTCACTGGGATGCTCAGCATTGGGTCACTAATCAGGGTAGATTAAATCAGCCCTACAATGATGACCCAATGCCTTATAGCATAGGAACACTCCACCTGAGTGTCCTGCTGAGCCCCAGCAGCTGCCCTGAGATGCTGCTGAGACTGTCCACCCCCATGAATGGTGACAGGACTCGCAGCTGCCTTGGCTGAGTCCTACCAGTCAGGGAAAGGGACAGAGGCAAGGCTCCTCCAAAGAAGCAGGTTCCCTGCCTTCTAGCAATGACCAACCTTGACCAAGCCCTGGGTGGTCAGGTAGCCCTACCTGTCCCCCTGCCCGTGTCCCATGAGGATGAGCCAGGTTTTGGCTTGGATCCTGGTGTGGACAGACTGGCTGACATACAGCATTTCAGAGGAGGGACTCCTGTTCAGGAGAAGTTGCAGACCAAGGCTTTCTGGCTCCCACCTGGGCTTAGAGTTGTTGACTGCATGAATGAGTGTAGGCCTATCAGACTTCATTTGCTGAGGGCTTGCAGTGTGCACTTACAGGGCATCTGGAGCATGTGGCAGCCTGATCAGCTGCACACTGGCCAAGAGGGCAATTTGAGTTTATATCTCTAGAGATCCGAGTGACGGCAGACACCAATGGGGGGGGGGGGGCGGACAGAGCCAGATAGAGCACTGGGCTGATCCCAGTGGGGGTCAGTTCTGCCTTCTGGGGTCCATGGCTCCTGGGGAACCTGGTGGTTCTAAGACTTCCTTTTCTAGTAGGAAGACCAACATGCAAAGTACTTTGTCCAATATCTAAGGTTTCACGGATCCCCACAACCACTCAGGGATCATGGGTCCCTTGGTATTAGTCAGGGGGAGGAAACCAAGCCCAGGCAAAGTGCCCACAGGGCAGAAGCAGGTTCAAAATGGGTGGAGTACAATAACAAAGGCTGCAAATTTGGGGGTTAGGACAGGTGGAAGGGGGAGTGGCTAGCTTATAGCCACAGCTATGGTTTGCCAGGATCTCACGTGGAGGGGGTGTTCGGAGGACTTACAAGTACAAGGTGGACATGTGGGAAATAAATGTGGAGGTGCTCAGGATGCTGGCATGACCTGGTGTGGGTGGGGGTGGGCTCCTGCCCAGCGCTGGCCTAGGTGGGGCTGTGGGCTGGGTGATCTGGTTTGGTGACTTCACGGCCAGACAACTGCTACCTCACCATGGAAAGCTGAGGAATCAGCCATTCGTGTCTGTGCATCAATTTGTGAAGATGCAGGTGGATGCTGGGTCGGGGCTATAGCAGCTCCACGTTTTCCCATCAGCCACTTTTTGTTCTGTTTTCAAAATATTTTCCTCTCCTCCTGACTCTGTTAATGAACTCCTGGGAAGCGGAACACGTTGCCGGCAGTTGTGCAAAAATCCAGCCACCCTGGGGGGTCCCCCTCAGCCTCTCCAAAAGGACCACGGTGCAGGAAAGGGGCTGCGCTGCCTTGGACAGGCTCCTATTTGACATGTTGCTGCATTAAAATTGCCAAGAAGCTACCCCAGAGAGTCCCTATAAGGCTCAGCCTCAGGAACAACACTGCTGGCAGGGACACCGGAGTGTCAGGATCTGCCACTGAAAACATCATCTCCGAATTTTATACTGAATTGTAAAATCAGAATGAAAAGTTCCCCTGTAATTGTCTGATGGGAAATACATTGTCTCAATGTGACCTCGCATTGATTCTCTTTCATATCTGTATTAAAAGTGAAAAGCTGGCGACAGCCTCCGCCTGCCGGGCGATGTGGATCTGGGGGGTGTGGCAGGTGCATGAAACAAAGAACAAGGGCAAGAGGGCTTCTCAGGTGGCCCGAGTCTCCTGTCTCCCTTCGCACGGAACAGCTAGTGACGGCAGTTTCGCAAAAGGGACATGGCACTGAATTATCACTAAATTATCACAGCATTATCTACGTGTCTGCTTTCTTTGTGTTGGGTAAACAATGCTTGAGCGAGAGGACAGGCGGTGACCTTGAGCCTGTCAGCAAGCTCTCTGCTAGCTGCTGTCTACGTGAGTCTGCGCAGAGCTTTGGAGGCTGGGGAGCAAAGACCGGAGCATAAACACCCCACGACAACATCAGCGGTTGCTGAGAACGTGTGTCAGGCCCGGTCACCCTCGGTGATGTTGACTCATGCGGGTCTGGAACTTTACGCAGCATTCCAAGATGTGTTCACTTGGGCGCCTCCTGGAGCTGAGAGCCGGCTGGGTCCCACGCAGGGGACAAAATGCAGATGCCTCTGCTGTTTCAGAGCCGCGCTCCAGCAGGAGAGGGGCCCCCCTTTGCTAACACCGACACCAAGGGTCAGGACCTCGCCTCCTGGTACCCACATCCTTGTGTGCCCCTCCCACGTCTCAGTGGTTTGTGTGACCAATGGCACTTGGCAGATCCTTCCGAAACTTGGTCATAGAACCCAGCGCTCGGGTGCCCTCTTGTCTCCTGCCTCTTTCTCTTTCTTGGGGCCCAGCTGCCACGTGAAGAGATGCAGCTTATCCTTCCAGAGGAGCCACTTGGAGAAGAGGACAAGAGGCCAGCTGGAGGAGAACTGGAGCCCCATGGCCGGTGCCCGACCCTCCAGCCCCAACCAGAGCTTCAGATGATGCAGCCTCGCTGGGACCTCACAAGGGAGCCCGAACTGGAACCACCTGGCTGAGTTCCTCCCAGCTTCCTAAAATTCGAGAAAAGCACGAGATGAGCAATGCTAGTTCTGAGCAAAGTGGTTTGTTGCACAGCAACAGATAACTGATATCAACAGGCATGTCTGTGTTGGGGAGCGGAAGTCAAGTAGACATGGAATGTTCTGGAGGTAGAGAGGGAGATTGTGAAAGTTTCCTGGAGGAGGGGGCTCTGAGACAGCTGGAGCTGAGGTGTGCAGGGGTGGGGGGGGCGGTGGTGGGGGAGGAGAAGAGGAAATACAGGCTACCTGGCTGGAAAGGAACTGGTACCATGAACAGAAAGGGAAACCCCCAGAGCAGGCATGGGGTGGGGGACGAATCTGCACCTGTGGAGATTCCTGATCACAGGTGCTTGCAGGCGGTGTTGGGATGGGGTTATCTGCCTGTCTCGTTTCTCTGTCCTGACGTGGTGTCCCCAGGAGACGAGGCCTGGGCTGGCGGCGGAGGTACAGGCAGGGTGTGGCGCTCATCCGCTCCTGCCTCCCCTCTGGCTCTGCCCCAGCCGGCCCACTCCTCGTCCCTGTGCCAGAAGAGCCTCTGAAAGGTGGTCCACCTGTGCTGGCTGTTCACTTCCTTGCTTCCTATGCAATCTCTAGCTGATCTGGATTTGACTTTCCACCTCTGCCCCACGGTGCCCGGGCACCACGCGGACATGCCCGGGGTCCGCTTTCCTGCCCCAGCTTCCCGGCTGGTTCCCTCTAGAACATTCTCACCCCCTCTCCCCTCCACTGCACTGGCGCCTCCTCCCCTTCCCTTACAGGCTCCTCCTCCCTCCTTCCCAGGCTCTGGTCTCTGTATCCTCATTCAGATAATTCAGATCCCATTAGGTGAAGGTGACCCAGGCTCCATGCGTATCTTGTGGGAACATTTCGGAGGAAGTTAAAGTGAAGGTTGAGGAGTTGGACCCCAGTGGTGTCACTTGTCTCCCAACTGGGAGGGGACAGGATTCCAGCTCTTGTTCACGACAGTGTGACCAGTCACAGGGATTCAATTGTGCGGCATCCCTCTGCCTGCCCCGGGGCAGGTGCCCTGTTAGCGGAGGTCACACCGGAGATTCCGGAGGCGGAGTGCTGCCAGAGGCGCCCACAGCCGGGAGCACCCACTGCACCCACTCCCCTTCGAGATGTTTCCCCAGCTTCTGCTTTCCAATTTCCAGATCGTGTCTTCCTTTCTCAAACGGACTCCTCATGGCTCCCACTAACTGCATCAGCTTTAGTTGGGTCTTCCCTGTGTATAGGGACGGTCCTGCATGTGAAGCTAAAGTTAAAGAGCTGGCCTTTTATTTTGATGCCAGAGTCCCTGCTGGATCCCCACGGGTCTCGCTGCCTCTGGAGACGGCCCTTTCCTACCCCGACCCCCTTTCCTGGCCAGCGTCCCAGCAGGACAGTCATATCTGCATCCTGCGCCTCGGGCTCTCTTGGTGTCTCCCTCATCCTCTCTCCCTCTGTCTCTTCTCCTTCCTCTATTTCTCTCTCTCCCTCCCCCTTCCTCTTTCTCTGTTAATGAGAGCGATGAGTCTGGCAGATGGAGGCTCCTGCTCCCCATGTCCACCCTCAGGTGCCGAGTGTGGGGGGGCTGCCCCGGGCCCACCAGGCAGCCCACCCCCACCCCGCACCCCGGTGCCAAACAAGCCCAGTTGTTTCGGAGCTGGAACAGCATACCATTATGACACACTGGAAACCTGGTTACTTATAAAGCAATTTGCTCCTACAGGCTGGTTTGAGATTAAAATGGTAATTATCTTGCAAATGACTGTAACTGTCTTTCATAAATGTGGCAATGTTTGAGATGTGACTGACTCGGGCCGGCAGCATAATGGGCTTTAATAAACGATATCTTCAGTGTATTGTCAGGGAACAGAGCCTATTAGTTTGGGACGGGACAATACTGTAATTTCAAGTGAGATAGATTCCATTCTTCTCTCCAGCCATATTTTTTTCAATTGCATGTGCTCATCATTTTTTTCTTAATAGGACATTTTTCCTCAGGATACTTTGCAAATTGTTAATCTGTTTTTGTTATCTCTCGTTTCTCCCCCTTAAAAGTTTTGCTTTTCCCGCTGCCACTGGAAAGAGCTCTGCAGCCCAGTACGAATGTGGGGAAGCACATGTGCTTGCTGGGAAGGGGAGGTGGTACCCTGGGGCTGTGACTGTCACTAGGGTCACCAGTTTTAGTGTGTGTCAGGCAGGGGGGCGTTCCCCTCACAACCATTCAATTCTGAGACACCAGCTGGGAGTCCTACAACCATCTACCTGGAGACTGTGTCAGACCACACAGGTGAGGGGCTTGGGGGGGCTCAGCCCCACACAACTGTCCTCCCCTTGAACTTCTGACCAACTGATTATAAATCACAAGTTCCCATGCCTTCCTTTGCTAGAGTGCCTCGGAGGACTCAGGAAACCAGGTTACTCACGAGATGAGTGGTTTATTAGAAAAGCTATTAAAGGATAGGAATCAAAAGCTGGATGAAGAGACGCTGAGGGCAAAGTCCTGAATGAAGAAGTTTCCGTCCTTGTGGAGTTTGGGTCCTGGCACAGTGGCACATGGAAGCGTTCTGGTTCCCCAACCTGGAAGCTCTCTGAACCCCCTCCTTTTGGGATTTTATGGAGGCTTCATTACACAGGCGTGATGGGTTGTGTCGGGAAGGTGGGCACAGCGGTGGGGAAGGGGAGGAGCTGTCCAAGTGGACGAGGGTTTCATCCAAAATGTCCAAGTGGAGTCGTAATCCCCAGGTCTCGGATGTGGCAGCCCAGAGCAGCCACCTTCATTCAATGTGCACGGCCCAATGTGTTCATTTTGCAAAGCAGAGGCCTCCTATGGTCCAGAAGCTGAAGATCTCACCCTGAATGGGGAATCCTCAACAGCCCAGAGCAGCACTGGGGATCCTCCTGGGGCCTGGCTGGCGCCCAGTGTCGTCCAGTGATGACCTTTTCCAGGTGTGTGGATTTGCGCTTGGCTCGTTTCGTGTGCTAAATTCCAGAGCGGGGCAGCTCTGCCTTTGGTGAAAGCTATTAAGTATGTCAATGCCTTGATGTCTTTTGAATCCTTTGTGGCCTTAAATCAAATAGAAGCTTTTTACTTCTACGCTTGAAACATTCTTGTTCCCATCTCCTTTCACCTGCAGGATCTCTCCCCCGTGTGATTATCACAAATCACTTCTGAATGGTGCTTTGCCATTCAGCACTTGGGCATTCATTAAAAAGGCAGACACATGCATACCTACTTACACACAGCCGCTTTTAAACACTGGACGTGTGTCCATGGATATTTATATATACATGCACAGTGTTCACGGGCACAAACACTGTCTCTCACTTCCATTAATGAAATTATCCTTACAGAATTATCGTCACTAAACAGTTGCCTTTCCACCACCCTGTGACTCATTGCGATTTCTGCTACTTTCCATTACAATGACTGTGGGCAATTACTCAAGGCCCAGCTTCCTGCCTACGGAGAGTGTTGGAATAAGATGCATTTTTTTTTATAGCTGGAAGAATGTTAATGGATGTCAATAGGTTGAGCGCGAGAGAGCCAGCGCCTGGGAGAAGCAGCCGTGTGGATCTCTAGTTGTCCCTGCAGCGCTGGCAATAAAAGCCTTCTCAACTTTTCTGTTGCTTGAACAGCAATTACTGAAACATTCTACTTGGGAAAATGCATTAATTAGATGCTTTCTAGAGATTTCTCAGGTTTATCAACCCAAATGTCTGTATAAGCTCCTCGGAGGAGGCACACAGGTGCTGACGGAGCATGGCTCTCTGGCTCAGCCCGAATGCCAGCCAGCTTCCTCCGGGTCTGCAGCCTGGCCTCCACACTCGCCCTGCTCCTGGGCTGCCCACTGTCTCCCCTCGTAAGGGGCTGTGCTAGCTCTTGGCACTGACCCCCAACTACAACAGGAGTGGGGGCTGCTGGGTACTCCGTAGGTAGGCCCCAGGTGCCTCTGTGAAGACCTGGAGGAGGCCACATGGAGAATGACGTGACCCCTCTTCTGAGTGTTACCACCGGTAGCAGTGGGCCTCCTGCCTTTCTCTCTCCCCAGCTATCCCTGGTGTGAGACCTCGGGCCAATCTCCTAACCTTTCTGTCAGCGTCCTCATTGGCTGAGCAGCCCTTGCCACCACAGGGTGGTCTCAACTGAGAGAATATACATAAGGTGCTTACGAGTATGATGCCTAGCACGTGCTGAGTGCTCCATAAAGGCCAGCTGCTGTCACTATGACTTCTGTTCCTAGAATGTCAACTATAGAACAGCAGGCTGTGTGACTGTCCCATCCACTGCCACATCTCCGGGCTTCTGAGGAGGCTTGTGTTCATCAGGCCCTCAGCTGATGTTTGTTGAAGAACTGAATATAGTGATTCGTGTCCTGGCTGTGCTCATCATTCTGTCGCCCTGGGGTATAGTGGTGGAGTTGGAGGAGGGAGACCTGTAGGGGGCAGGGCATGGGGGGAAGTGAAGGCACTGCTGGCAGGCAACCAGGAGGGTTTGCACGGGCAGTACTTGAGCTGACCCTCCAGCAGGGAGGACTCATGTTGTCATAAGCCAACCGTGTAGTATGCTCCCTGAACACTTGGCATGGTTGTAGGGCTTCTCGAGTTTAAACTCATTCGTATCTCCTGATCTTTGGCCAATGTGAGAAGCTGGTGTCATGTGAAATTGGAAGGAATAACAACCAAGGGCTCAGAAAATCCTGGTGACATGTGGTCATCCTGTCCAGACGCTTGCCCCTGAGTAGGACTCTGTTCAGCCCTATTGGAGAGGAACCTCACAGCCTCTGGCATGGCTGCTCCAGCCCATCCCTCCAGCTGGGGAACCCTTGCTTCGTCTTGTGTCCACCCCTCATGGTCCTAAGTGTCCCATTATGTTCTCATCTCACCTGATCCCCCATTTAGATACATGGCCACTGTGTTTTGGAATGGGCTTATGCCCTGAAACGAAGCCTCAGCAGAGCTAGATGGTCACTTCCAGCAAGGGTGAAAGCCCACATCTGTGAGGCAGCCAGCCTCCACACAGGCGTCAGGGATGCCAGGGGTGGGTACTGCCTAAGAGGTTTGTGTGGAAAGCGGGCAAGTTTACAGGAATCAGCAGCTCTGTCCAAGGCCTGGGAGGCAGCCCCATCTCTGCACAGCACAGATAACGTGGATCAATGGAAACATCTGAGATCTGACATAAATCCCCGGGCCAGACACCTGGCCAAGTCCTACTTCGCCCCAGAGACCAAGCCCCTGCCCCCATAGCTCAGACTATTTCTGAGCACCATGTGGGCTGCCTGGCAGGAGCGGCATGTGGGGGGTCAACCCTGGGAAGGCTGAGCTGTGAATGCAGTTTCTGGAGGGGGCAGGGGCAGGTGGGGTTGAAGGGGCTGCATCCATCTGGTATCTCAGAAGGACCTTCAGCTGTCTCCAGGCCCCATCAGGACACATGGACCAGTCCTGTCTGTGGACCCAGAGCAGAGGCACCCCTGGTCTGATGGAGGCCACCATCTGCTGCAGCCTGACCATCCTGTGTGCTGGGGACTAGTGAGGTCCTGCTGGCTTCCTGGGGCTGCTTTGTGAAGTGTCACAGCCTGGGGGCTTAACTAGGAGAAGTTGTTGCTCATGGTTCTGGAGGCCAGACGTTTGAGATCAAGGTGTCTCCAGGGTGGATTCCTCCTGAGGAAGAGTCTGCCCCATGACCTTCTCCTAGCACCTGCTGGATCGTGGGCGATGCTTGGTTTGCAGAAACATCTTCACACAACATTCTCCCTGTGTGTTTGTCTGTGTCCAAATTTCGCCTTTTTATAAGAACACCGGTCACACTGAGTGGACCCCACAGTAATGACTTCACCTTAATGAACTGCACCCATAATGACACTATTTCCAAATCAGGTCCCACATCCCAAAGTGCTGGGGCTTAGGACCCCAACATGCACGAGGGAGACAATTCAGCCATCAAGTGGCAAAGTCATTTTGTCAACCCTTGGGCCATCTGGGTTTGATCTAGGAAGAAAAGCTCCAAACTCTTCTTCTACCTTTTTATGTTTTAGATCTAACAACGTGGCTGGTGCTGCCTGTTTCCCCAGGGAAAACAGGTTCATCCTTGCTTTTCATAAGTGTTTCCCGATCAGGGCACTCTGAGGTCTTGGGAGCAAAGTGGTGAACAGGACAAGCAGAACTGGGCTGGCTGCAGAGCCTTATAGTCCTGAGTTTGGATGTGATTCCAGAGCACAGCAGGCCTGTGAAAGTGGGGATCATGGTGTTGTGCCCTTTGCATCTAGCAGGAGGATGAGCCCTGCTGTAAGTACCTGCATGGGTGATGGGTGATGGGGGCTGGCGAGTGGGAGAGACAGTCTTGCCGACCACTGGCTGGCTCTCCCTCCTCCCCCACTTCTGAACTCTCTTCCCACTTTCCAGACTGCTTCTCTGTGAGCTGTTGGGCTCAGCCATGGAGCAGCAATCCTCGGTGGGAGCTTGTTTCATTTGCAGGACTCCACACATTTGCAGCCCTGGCCCAGGCCAGAAATGAGTGCTAGTGTCTCTTGTGCTGCCTGTTGTCTGAGAGTGTCCCTCCTGGGAGGTCTCCTATGGACTTGGGAGCTGGGGTAGAGCACGATGTCTGAACCAGGCCTCTGGGAACCTATCTGCCACGTGTCCACTTAGACCAGGAGCGAGAGGATAAGACCCCTGAGAACCAGAGAAAGCAGGCAGCAGAGTCCAGGGGCTCCTGGTGGGAAGAGGGTGTGTAAGCCCTGAAGCCAGCAAGGAGTCCAATTTTTAAACTGGGAGATGAGGGCCCTAGGAAGCCCTATGGGTTCACTGAAAGGGGGAACAGGCCAAGAGTCCCATTGTGGAGGACTGGGCAGGGCTGGGAGTTCTGTGGTTAATACCCTGTTCATGCTCCTTTACACCATGAAGGGGACCCAAAGCTGCATTTCCTGGATGGTCCTGGGCTAGCAGATGCAGAAGGCCTGGAGGCCAGAGGGGACTGTCCCTAGCAGAAGTGTGGGCAGGTGGCACATGTGACATTAGCAGGGTCTTCCCAGTAAGCCCTCGCAAACCACCCACCTCCCGGACCATTCCTCCTCAGCTGCAGACATCCCAACCCCAATTCCCTGCGTTCAGAACTTCCTACTGGAGGCCTCCGTGCTCCCCACCAAACCCAGGCCAGTGTGGCCGAGTCACGGAGCCCACCACAGGGAGCACCAGGAAAATATTCAAACCAGAGCTTCCAGAAAGGAGACAACAGCCAACAACGTGTGTATAGCACAATATTACATGAGAAATGTTACAAAAATCTGCCAGCATTGTGACTTCAAGTAAGTTAAAACAAAGCCCCTCATGATGAAATCCATCAAAATGTTAACTGCAGGATCCTAGTTAAAATTTGCTTCCATGCTGTGACCTACTTCTCCATATTTTGAAAATATAATACACAATTATTGCTTAAGTAATAGAAAAAAAAAACCCTCTAGTGAACAAAGACCATGATTGCAAGCCCCCCGCCCCTGGCCCCAGTTCTTATTTTGACCATGTGCTTCTCATGCCCAGTCCGGCCAGAATTTTCTGCTGGGAAAACAAGTGGGTGAGAAGGGGGCTGAGTGCTGGAGCACATCTGTTTTGAGCGGGGAGGAAGCTGAGCTGCCCAGCCAGGGAAGCAGCATGCTGCAGACGGAGGGCTGCTCAACAGGGACCCTGTTTCCAGGCTTTCCATATGGCACTTGATATTTTGGGGAAATGTGTGAGGGGAAATGGTGGCCAGAAAATGAGAAACGCAGAGTGACAAAGAAGATGAGGAAGACAAGGACCCGGTGGAGGGAGGAAGGAGAAGCAGCATCAAGGTGTTTGGGTGTGTCCTGGCCCTCCATCGTGTGGCCTCTCTGGGTCAGGGGACCCAGGGCTTTACTTCTGCAGAGCTGTCTGGTGCTGGAGGTCAGTGCTGCATGTCTGGAAAGACCTTCGAAGGATGGGCATGTCCAGTCTTCCGTGCCATGCAGGGGGAGCAGGGGCGGGCCAGGATCCCTGCAGAAGTTGCACACCCTGCATGCTTGGGGATCCCTGTCTTGACAGGTGGGCTGGTGCTGGGTGGTGCCACTGTCTGGGGGCTACGTGGGGCCTGTGGTTTACAGAGTGAGGGTTCTGAGCCTCATTCCCATCCAGTATCCTAAGCAGGATTTGCAGGTAGCTCTCTGTGTGGAAGACCCAAGAACGTGCCCTTTCCCCGCATTGAACTGGCCTTGGGATGAAGCCACCTCCCCTGAAGACACATTCCACATTCCTCCTCTGAAGTAGCCCTTACGGTGGCCTTGCCACTTCCTGGGCCGGTGTGCCCACCCTCTGTTTGTTTCCCCAGGCTGAGGAGAGCGGACCCTTGAAAGGTGGAGCCACAACACAGAAGGATTCTGGGCCTGCCAATCCACCTTGCAGACAAAGCTGTCCGCTCAGATGTAACAAACACTGGGCTTTCACATGTTTGAGGAACATGCAAGGTGTGACAAACCTCTGCATCTCAGCCAGGCATTATAGCAGCCACCATCACCAGCCAGGGAAGCTTCTCTAAGTGTCTCTTGCTTTCTGAACAAAACTGACCGGATTTCTAGGGTCTGGGCTCACAAGAGTGCCTGTCCCTTTCTCTCTCATTTTTTTGATGCACACAACAAAGAGTAGGCTTTTTTTTCCCCAAACTGTTCTGCAGAATGAAACTTTGAGGGTACAGGCACTTCAGACTCAGAAGCTAACTCCAAGAACCTGATGTGGAGGCCGACATCAATCCCCATGGTTGTGGCACCCATGATTCCTTGGGGGAGATGCACATGCAGGTGGGGGAGGCAGCCAGCAGTAGAAAGCTCTGAAGCACATGAAATGCCACACGGGTCGCCCCTTTCCACCGAGGGGAGATTCATCTTTAAGTATAAGAAGGGAGGTATGGGGGGGGGTGTGGGATTAGGAGTTGGTGGTCTGAGTCCCTACTCAGCCCATTGCCTGTCGTGGTAAATTGATATGGTACGTTCTTGGCCAAGCCAAGAATCACAAGCTCATAAGCAATGACTGTTGTAAACCTCTAAAATTTGGGGTAGTTTGACTTTAATTGAGAAATCTGACCATTCTGAGCCTCAGTTTCCTTGTTGATAAGATGAGAAATAAACACAATAGCTACCTGTGCCTACATAATGCCCCCCTTCTGTAAAGATCACTGTGGGGATGAAGCAAGGCAAGATACCAGGATGCTGGATTGTGCTAGATGCTTACTCGGGAGGTTGCTCTTCCAGGAACCAAAGGGAGGCTCCCAAAATGAACTGTCTGTTTTTGAGTGAACTTTGACATTGAATGTAAGGATCCAGGCCAATGTGCTGGTGAGGGAGTAAGGAGGAGAGGGAGATGCTGGACCCGTAGGGTCCATTCCTGGTCCCTATGTCTTGCCTGAGGAGGAAGAGGAAGTGGCAGTGAGCAGTAAGGAAAGTCTGCCAGACCTTGGGAGCCTTGGAAGCCATTCGGCCACCAGGCCAAGCAAAGGCAGCTCCACCAGGGACTCTGTTCCAGCTGGAGACACGAAATCAAGGTGCAAGCATTTTCCCTGACACCAGCATCAGAGGTAAGGATGCTCCCCCAAACATCCTGGCTCCTCTTCGTAGCCTGTTAGCAACCTGTCACTCATGATACATCCACACCATACAGAATCCTGGAAGGCGCCAAGGCTGGGAGGCTGTGGCAGGGCAGACGCAGGCTCGCTGTTCCCTTGCAGCTGATGCTCAGGGATCAGAAATACATTTTCCAGAGCCCCTGTCAAGCCTAGATGCCCAGAGCCCTCCCCATCCCTCCTGCATAACTCCGCCAGATCTGTCTTCATAGCCAGGATCATCCTCAGAGCTTGTGCTGGCAGCTTTGAAGGAAGATAGAGCAAGAGGTTGAGCGGGAAGCAGGCTGGCCTGCAGAGAGAGCTTTGCCGGGCAGCTTGGAAGGGAAGAGAGCTCACCGCGCCAGCTAGAAACACAGAAGGGAGAGAACAAAGGAGGGCTTGACCTTTCCCCAGTGAGCCTGTCACCATGCAGAGGGGCAGAGGGTGGGTGCAAAGGGGGTGCAGGCCGAAGGAGCAGCCAGACAGTGCAGGAAAGAGGGTACAAACAGAGCTGGCACCCGGGCCATGGGAGTGCCTGGCCTCCGTCTGATAAGGTGGGTCACGTGTCTGGATGATTGGCATCTATTTCCTTCTCCTGGATGGTTTGACTCTGGCCAGCGAATCAAATGAATCAAAGCCTGAGTGTCTGCCTCCGAGCATGTGCTGGGCTGCTGGCTGCAGTGTGTGTCCTTGTATGAGCACGTGTACATACTCACACACACACGTGTGCCGTGGCTTGCTCACAGAGGTGTTCGACAATTGTCTCACGAGAACATGATCTTGTCTGAAATGAATGGAAATCAGGATCTCGAAGAGGACTCTGTTTCCCCATTCTCACTGCAGCACTCTTCACGTTAGTCAAGATACAGAAGCCACTTCAATGCCCACCGACAAATGAATGGACAAAGAGGATGTGGCATAGGCACACAGTGGATATTATTCAGCCTTAAAAATGATGGAAATTCTGCTGTTTGTGACAATGTGGATGGACCCGAAGGAACTTGAGCTGAGTGGAGCCAGTCACAGGAGGACAAAATCCTGCATGATCCCTCTGAAATAATCAAACTCACAGAAGCGAAGACCAGAAGGGCTACCAGGGACCAGAGGAGGGGAATTAAGGAGATGCTGCCCAAGGGGGAACAAATTTCAGTTATGCCAGATGAGCAGTTCTAGAATCTGCCTGACAACATCGTGTTTACATATAGTTAGCAAAATGGTTTGTGCCCCTAGAAACTAGTAAGAGGGCCGACCTCAAGTTAACTGTTCTTACCACACTAATGAGTAGGGGAGTAAATAAATAAAGCCTTGCGGCAAGAGCTGTTTGAGGACATCATCAGGCTCCTGCTGTGTCCCAAGGGATCAGGGAAGCACCTGACGCTCCAGCCCAGGCTGCAGGCTGATTTCACGGAGGAGAGAGGTTGTCTCTCTGACATGGCTGGTGAACAGCGGAGCCTCCCTTGATTTCAGAGCCACACCTGAGTTCTTGCGCGGCACTACTTCCCATGATCAAGCCACCATCAAAGAGAGAGACTTCTTTGGGAGTGAAGATACATTTCAAGCCTAGCTGTGCCCAAAGAGAGGCCAACTTCTACATTTTGTGGTGGTGACAGCCAAGACGGACTGGTGGGGGTCCAATACCTCTCACCACTGGGATATTGTTTAATGCCAGCTGGAGAATGTGACCTCCCTCCTGCTCTTAGGACTCATTCACAGCCAAAGGTATACGCTGTAACTATCCATTTGTCTGTCTACAATTCAATGTCCACTCTGGAGCCTATTGAACCAAGGTTGAGATCCAGTGACCCAGACCATGCTGACTTCGCCCTGACCCCTGCCCAGTTCCCGATCTCAGCCACTTGAGCTGGGGCTGCTGCCCAGGTCCTAGGGCATGCTCAGTACTGGTCCTCAGGCTTCCCAAAGGCTGGTCTGGGATCCTGACTAAGAAACCACCTCCCAGGGCAGTGTTTTCAAGCTACAGATTCTGGGGTTCTCTATAGGTTTGATTCTCTAGGTTTAGGCAACATCTGAGAAACTGTTTATAGAGACTCTCCAGCTGATTCAGGTATGGAGCCAGACTTGGGAACTCTGGTTTGACTTCCAGGCTTCTGAGCTGCAAGTAATGGTGAAAGCTGGGCAAAAGCACTGGGACCAAGGACACGTGCTCTGCTTTTCTCATTGATGCTCATTTTATCAAGCATTGGGCATTCATCCACTCACCATATTCATTGTGCATTTTCTGTGATGCAGGCATCATGTTAGGCACTGGCCCTGCCTAAGGTGAGGTGAATTCACATAGTTTCTCTTGTCAGTGAGCTCATGGCTCAGTGAAGAAGCAGAGACACAAATCTGTTACAAGGGCTTGAAATTCTGGGGACACTGCTCTGTATGATAGGTACCCAGGATCCTGGGGGTACCGCTCAGTGTCAGAGATGCCTAGGATGCTGGGGGTACCACTCAGCATTAGAAATGTGGGGGAAGCTGGAGGTAATGTTCAGGTTCATAGGTGCTCATAAGCTGGAGATACTGTTCAGCATCACAGATGCCCAGGAAGCAGGACTTTTGGTTGAAGGGACCGTATACTCTCCTGACACACCCTCCTCTCCACAGTCTCTTGGCTTCCATGGCTTGAGCCTGAACCAACCCTGGCTGAGATCTTGCTGTGAAGAGATAGAAGGTCTCTGGGCTGTGTCCTGACCACCCTGTTCCGGGCTGATGAGCCATGTGGGCCCTGACCTTGACAGGCTGTTCTGCTCATGGCTCACCTCCAGCCTGCTAATCTGAACAGGGCAGAGCCTGTGGTGTTCAACATCCCACATCAGCATATCAGCAGAATGACCGAGTTCAGTGCAGGAATAAAGGGTGAGCAGCTTGCAGACAGCTCATGCTGAAAAGCATGCCCAGGGCACCGAGCAGTGGGGCCAGCTGGAGGCAGTTCATACCTAAGATTTCAGATAAATAGTGGTTAACTCTCCCTCTGCCCAGCAGAGGCGAGGAAGGAGCAGTGGGTCAGAAGACAGGAGACACAAGTCTAGACAGCTACGTGCTCTTGGATGGGTCAGTTCCCTTCTCAAGGCTACAGCTTCCTCCTCATAGAGGATGGCAATTGGACAATGCAATCCTAAGGCCACTCCTGGCTTTTAGGATCCATGCTGAAATCAGTGACCTTGGCTTTATGAGAGGGACAGGTGACACTACATTGCACCAGGTGGCCATATCTCAGAGGGTGATGCCTAGCTTCTCAAAGTTGATGGGAAGAGGTTTTGGGTCTTATTGGGTCAAGGGGATGAAGAAAGGAGAGCTAGTTTTGTGCAGACCATTGGATGGCAGTGATGATGGTCCAGGGGGCTTTGAGGGTAAGGGGACTGTGCAGGTGAAAGTAACTGAGCTGGTGGAGCACACACACCTTCCTTATAGTGGCCATGGCCTAACCCTCCTGTCTAGACTCTCACTGTACTACCACTTCAAGCTGTGCCTTAGTCATCCGGAGTGACCCATGGACCCTGATCACAGAAGACCATTTTGGGATCCTATGCTATGGCAGGTTGCTATCAGAGGCCTCCTCATCTTGGGGCACTTTGCAGTGTGACTTTGCACCTTCTCCCATCAGCACATGGGAGTCTATGAATCTGTGTTGCTCTTGTGACTTGCTTTGACCAATACAAAGTGGTGGAAGTGACGGCATGCCACCTTTGAGCCTAGGCCTCAGGGGACTTGCACACTTCTCTCCCTTTCAGATCTTTGTCTCCAAAAGTGAGGGGACATGTGAGGCGAACAGCCCAGTCACCCCATCACCCCAGTGGACAGCCAGCCAACCCTGAGCCACATGGCCACCCAGCTGATCTACAGTGATCTGCAGAAGCACATGGGATTCAGGGAAAAACCAGGAGAACCACCCAGCAGAGCCCAGCCTAGGTTGCTAACCTGCAGGATCATAAGTTGAAGCAATGGTTGTTGATGTAAACAATCGAGTTTGGGGCAGTGTGTTAGGCAGCAGTAGGTAACTGGTACATATTTATTTGCTCATGCTAGCACCATGACTCAGCAGGTAGATACGGTGTCAGGCATTAGCAGTGTTGACCATGCCCTGTCTTCCCCGCTAGCCCAGGGAAGGGGGACACCACCTGCCCAGAACCTTGCAGCTATCTGGGGTGGCATGAGTAGTTCCAACCAAAAGAGTGTGCTGGGTCACTTCTGAGCCAAGGCAGTACAAATGCTATTTGACCCTCCATGTCCCTTTATCCTTTTTGTGGCCACCAGGAAACCTCATGTTTAGATGCCTAAGCCTCGGGCAGAAAGGAAACCACTCAAAGAGGAGCATATGTTGCATGACTGAAAAGTGATCCTTTTTTTCTGGGTCAAGAGTCCATGGTTATTCATATGCTACTTCTGTGTAACCTAGCCCATCCTGACAACCAAAGGTGCTGTTGGTCCCAATGTATGGCCACCTGAGGGGCCACCTGAGGATCAAGGTGAGTGTTGGGTCCCAAAGTGAACCAAAGGGAAAAGAGGTAAGACATAGTTCTTGGGTGAACAGTAGGTTCTTGTCCAGGGAAATCCCTGGAGTGTTCCATGGGCATTGCCCTACTAAGGGCTCTAGCTATGGATTTGCTCATTTACCCTCAGGCCCAGGTTCACACTGGTCTTCTGTCCTCAGACAGCTATACTAGGAACTTAGCACAAACTGTATTTACTCAGCCTATCTATCACAGGGATAGATTAAGGTTGAGTAAAGCTTATATTGGGCAGGGCTTATTTGACTATAGACAACTCAACTGAACTGAAGTAAAATGGGAATTTATTTGCTTAATATATGAAAAAAAACTCAGGTAGAACTCAGACCTGGCTTGATCCATATGTTCATATGATGGTGTGAGCATTCCCTGGGTCTTTGCCCCTGTTCTTGTCTCCTGCCTGCTGACCTCATTTCTGTATGATGGCAGATTGGCCAGCAGCAGTGGACCCTCTACCAATTTGGCATCCCTGGTGAAAGAGATTGCCTCTTTCCTGAACACCTTATCAGTAGCCCTGGGCCTGGCCCTTCCTCCTTATGTGGGGTCTCCTGCCACACCCTTTATTGTGCCCTGATTGATGCTTCCATTGGCTGGCCCGGTCATACACTCAGAATTGGAGTCAAGGGCTTTCCCAGCCACGCTATGTAGACTGAGAGTTGGAGACACTCTATCCCCAAAGGACCATCCATGTTCAGGCCAGATTGGGGGAATTTGAGTCAGGAAGGAAGACTGTGGCATAGTCGGCTCTTCTCGTCAATGTGTTCTAACCCTTGCAATGAACACAGGAGCACAGATGTCTATTTGTGATCCTAATTTCAATTATTTTGGATATATACCTAGAATTGGGATTGCTGGATCATAGGATATTTCTATTTTTAATTTTTGGAGGAGCCTCCATGTCATTTTCCATAGTGGCCACACCAATTTACGGTCCCACCAATGGAGCACAAGAGTTCCAAAGTGTGCACATCCTTGCCAATGCTTGTTATCTTTTGATGCTTTGATCATAGGCATCCTAACAGACGTGATAAATCCTTGTGGTTTTGATTTACATTTCTCGGATGATTAGTGATAGTGAGCATCCTTTCATATACCCATTGGTCATTTGTACATCTCCTTTGTAGATATAGGTGCTTAACTCCTTTGTCCATTTTTAAATCAGGTTTTTTGTATTTTTGTTACTGCGTTGGAGAAGTTCTTATAGATTTTGGATGTTAACCTTTTATCAGAATATGATTTGCAAATTATTCTCAATAGCCAAGATACGGAAAGAGCCTAATGTCCAACAGTATAAATCTATAAAGATGTGATGTGCACACACAATGAAATATTATTCAATGTTAAAAAAAAATCCTGCCATTTGTGACCATGTGGATGGACCTGGAGGACATTATGTTAAGTGAAACAAGCCAGGCAAAAAGGACAAACACTTAAGTGGAATCTAAAATAGTCAAACTTGTAGGAGCATAGAGTAGAATGGTGGTTGCCAGGGGCTGGGGGAAGGGAGCCATGCTGGGTACAAAGTTTCAATTATGCAGGATGAAGGAGTTCCAGGGATTTGCTGTACAACATCGTGTCTGCAGCTAAAAGTGTTGTGCACTTAAAAATTTAAGAGAGTGGAGCTCATGCTAAGTGTTCTTGCTACAGTAAAAAAAAGAATTGATCATAAAATTAATTTTCTCAAAGTTATTTCTAGGATTCTGTGATGATAGCATTTGAAAGGTTTTGAAAATTTTAATTGGCTGTGATCTTCTCTTCATTCTAACCAATAATCATTTTTGCACGCATGCACCCGTGCTCTGTCTTCTTGCTTATTTTGCAGTATTAATTCTTACAGTGCTATTAATACTTGGGTACCTGAGGCACTTGTAGCTCCTCCAGGGCCTCCCCAGCATCACCAGTGCTGTAAATCATGACACCGATGATGTTGTAAAGCTGAGCCTTCGTATTTAACCTGGAGCAGCCACTGGGTTCATGAACAGTGCAGAGAGTCTGCACAAGGGCAGGTGATTGGGGGGGGACAGAGGTCTCAACTTTTTGAGTACAGTTTTGATTCTTGGAGTGGATGCTGCTCTGCCCTCCCTACAGTGGTCCCTGAAGAAAGCATAACTGGGCAGTTTCCTCACCAGGTAGATAGAACCTTTTTTTTTTTTTAAGGTGTGCACTTTACTGAACTGGTCTCAAGTC
This sequence comes from Vulpes vulpes, assembly GCF_048418805.1. Lineage (NCBI taxonomy): Eukaryota > Metazoa > Chordata > Mammalia > Carnivora > Canidae > Vulpes > Vulpes vulpes. Next base: position 160,897,987 of record NC_132791.1, on the reverse strand, counting down.
AGTGTACAGGTAAGCCACAGATGCCTCCATGCCTCAGCCCCACTCCCAGGAAGACCAAAAGCCTTCATAAATCTTCAACTGGGGGGACAAAAAATGTAGGCCGTGATGGCAGACCATTCAAAATAAGACAAAAAGAACAAGTATTAAGGTGAAGATTTAAAAAAAATTGAAAAAAAGTTTGGACTCCATAATTTACACAAAAGCAATTCTATTACCCTCCCCTGTGTGGACTCGGGTGAGGACAGGCCCTTCTCTGCAGGGAGAAACGGGGTGGCTTTTGGGAAGGCAAAGGACTTCCTGTAACAATGCATCTCACCATATTTGGAATGACTATTAAAGAAAAAAATAAAAGAACAATGTACAATCAAAGTCTTCGGCTATATTTTCTTCCACGTTGTGCTGGTTTCTTTCAGACCAAAATGCTCAGCTCTGGACGAGCTTGGGGTCTCTGTGGCCCAAGTGAAGTTTGAATGAATATACATGCACGAGGATGCACGGGCCGATCCCAGGGCCAGAGCTGATGTGCTCTTCACTGAAGCAGAGTCTGGATTCCAAATCAATGCTTAGATGACTCGTGTTGCTCTGGGAGTGAAATGTGCTGAAGAAGATGTAGATGCCCTGTTATGCTGGGGACCCATAGGTGAAGTGCCATGCTTGTGCCTGTATTTAAAAGGGTTAGAAGTGGAGGTTGGATGCCTTCTAATGGCTTGTACAGGGCAGGGCAGGCTGGTGAGGCAGAGGCAGTGGACACCGGGAACTGGCCAGCTGAGGAGCTGCCCTCTTGCCCACAGGGTCTGGTGGTGGCGATGCAGAGAACAGATTTACTGTCACCACTGCTTGAGAGACCACACATTAGGCCCCAGCTTGGTACATTTCACATCTAGCTTGCTTGAAACAACCCCTAGAAGCATGGGCATGGGGAGTTGGGGGGTGGGGAGCAGCCCTGCTGTGAGTGGCACCTAGCACTGGGGCAAATGGTCAGGCTGTTCCATCTTACTTGACCCCTGTGCCTTCTCAGGTCAGAATTTCTCCTGGACTAGAATAAAAATTCCTTAACACCCATCTCTGACTGGGTCTGCTCTCCCGCCTTGTCTCCACTCCACCCTGCTGCCCGCAGTGAACACCTGCCCCTTCTCCGTCAAACAAATGTTTCTGTGACCCAGGCAGATGCAGGGCCACATGTTATGTGTCCTTCCCTGCAAAACCACTGCCTCAGTGGCTTTCAAACAACGATTTTGGAAATGTTTGATTTGACAGACTAATTTGATAGCTTGGTGAAGAAAAGAACAATATTAATTAATTTTTTGGGTTAATAGTGGTTGAGCACATGTTCTCTGTGAAGGGTGTTGAGTTATAGACGGAGTGTGGTGGGGGGAGTGCTCAGAGAAACAGGTAAGTCAGCCATCTCTGAAGCCTGGGGCACAGCCTGGTGCAGTGACAGGGTTGGGGGCTTCTGTCCTGCTAATTTCAGATCGCTGCATGCAGTGGGCACCTGCACTTGCACATAAGTCAAATGTCTAGATGAATATAGTAGGCACCCAGCTGCTGCCGGGTCCGGCATCCCCTCAAGGCCCTCCCTCCATGGTTGGTGGTGGCATAGGATGCTCTCAGCCTGCCTGGCCCTTCTCTTCCCATGGTGGCCACGCTTCATGGCCTAGCAGAAACCCTTTGCAGAGACCCTGGGTGCTGAGCTCCAGAATCCATTTGAATCACTGTGGCACTTCATTCTCTGGCAGCTTCCATGTATTAGATGCTGATTGGCCTTGTCCATAGGTGTGCTTATCGGGGCAATTGGACCAGGATAATTTCTTCTGCCTTGCAGCTACACAAAAGAAGCTGGAGGACAGTGAGGGTAGTCTGGAGGACAGTGAGGGTAGTGGCAGGCGAGGAAGCAGTCGGTGGGGGAGAGGGTGCTGCAGAAGAATGCACTTCCCCAGGTGACCCTGCTATCCACCTGTGGGGTGAATTGCAGCTTACGGTCTGCAGGTGTATCTTGCACTGGGTCATGGAGCCCTTGAGAGCAGGAGTCTTATGCTGTTCATCTTCGCATCACTGTTTTCTAGCACAGGGCGTGGAGCACAGCCTGTTCAGAAGTTTGACAAATGAAGGAGTGAATGATTTCTGGAACCACAAAGCTAACCTCTGCAGAGGAGGCATCTGCTGGTGCCTGGTTCCCGTGAAGTGAAAGTAGTGCCAGGGCATTTCTTGGCTTCTGCTTCTGGGGCCTCACTAAGTGCTTGCACCCTCCTGAGAGATTCCTGCTGGAAGTTTCCATCGTAGAAAAGAGCAGGTGCAGAAGTCTGGGGGATCGAGGCCCGCTTGCCACCCTGGCTCTGCTACCCACAGCTGTGAGTTCAGCCACAGTGTTCCTGGAGGCAGGGCAGGGTGAACAGCTCCTGCCAGTGTGCTTGCAGCATTGAAGCCCCGTGGCTGCGATCTCTCCCCCTCAGGCTGGGCCTCTTCCCCAGGGCTTGGCAATGTTGAGGAGCTCGCCCAGCATTGTCTATTCACTGTCTACCTTTCTGGGTGGCACCTGGAGAAGGTCTCCATGGCCACCATTGACTAATTTTTCTGGGTTCATCCTTTCTCTTCTCTTTCATTGTGTCAACTTCAATATCAGATTCAGGGAAGCCAATCCATGAGAATTGAAGATGGTTCTCAGAGAGCATTTCTTCCTACCTCGAGGTACCTATTCTCACAAAGAGGGAAGTGGAGGTACCTATTCTCACAAAGAGGGAAGTGGAGGCCACATGGGATAATGGGAGTTAAAAATGGTTGTCAACCTGGGGGAACTCCCTTCCCATGGGGACATCTGAGATATTTTAGTTGTCACAACTGCTGGTGGTTGGGGAGGGGAAGAAGTACTGGCATCTACTAGGTGGAGGACAGAGATGCTCCTAAACATTGTACAGTGTGCAGGACAGTCCCACAGTGAAGAAGGTCCAGTCAAATGTCAGTAGTGCTGAGGCTGAGACCCATGGTGGAATGTGGTGTGCCCCAACACAATTGTTAGACACCCTTGAGGGTGCTCTCAGTACTGTTACCTGGAGAGAGTACATTGGGCAGGCAGAGGGACCCTCCATCCCAGCCTGTCCTCGCTTTGAAGTCACGAGGGACCTTGTAGGTCAGCCCCATGAGTTAGAATGCCATTGCCTGCACACTGCACCCTGCCAGGAGGTTCAGCTGAGATGCTGGGGGTAATGGAAAGCTTTGCTGAGTTTGAAGCACTTTGCAAATACTGGGTAGGTTTTATCAGCCACCACCCGCCCCTCCCCACACAAAGTCCTGCAGAAAGATGGTATTTAAGAGACTTGGACCTTGACCTCCGCCCATTTGAGCGATTCCTAGCAGAGAGGATACTGTTTGTGTAAGCCCGTTTCTAACTGAGTCCACACGTGTGACTTGTGAGTTGTATGTGTCAGGCTGTGATTAATGAGTGGCTCTGATCATTGGGATTGCAGAGTGCTCCTTGGCTGCAGCATTACCCCTCCATTGTCTTCCTACGGAAAGTCCACCATCTGCACATCAATCATGTTGCTCTCTTCACTTTGAAAAGTTTCCTTTATCTCATTAGAGGCTTCTTGTTTCCTGGGAGCAGTCCACCTCTAAGATGCTCTGCTATTTTCAAGATTGTTTTTTGTGTCCCTGGCAAGCTTGGTTCCAGGAAAAGGATGTCAGAGGACTGGAGGAGATCAGACTTTTGGAAGAAGAGTGGGAGTTGTCTGAGGCACAGCATCCCGGTGGCTGGTGCGGGCTTGGGGAGTGCAAGGGCAGGTGATATCCAGGCTGGGGTTTTGTAGGCAGGATCTGATGGACAAATAAGGGAGACAAGTTTTGTTGGGGAAGAAGTTGAAGATCTGCAGAACCATAGGCTGGTTGAGCAGAGAATGAAGACAGAGACCAAGAAGAGACAACAGAGTGAGTGGGCCCAGGAGTCTCACAGAAAGTGAGGAGTAGAGGAAATTGGAGAGAAAGGGCAAGGAGAGGAGGAGGTTGCAGATGAGAGATTTGTTATCACCAAGAGAATCCACTCAACTCCAAGTCTGAGCAAGGTCCATGGAGGGGTGACTGAGGAGAGGGAATCAGCAGGGTGAGGTGATCAGAGGGCGAGACTATGACATCACCATCTCTGCTCCCCAGGAGCCTTGAGGCATGGAGCAAAGGTGGGTCTTGGGTCTTGAAGAGCCTAATGAGGGGCCTGGCAGCTAACTCCCTGGGGAGAGCGTGGAGCTGAGATGCCAGGTGGGCCGGGCTGTGGGGCCGCGCTACCCTTTGCACACAGCCATGGACGGCACCATGGACAGAGCTCACTGTGACAAACTGGACAGTGGTGCCTGTCATAGCAGAGGCTCCAGCCTGATGCTCGGAGGTGTGAAAGGTACTGTGGTGACAGCTGATCCAGTGACCCCGGAGGACACTGCCAACCCAGGCCTGGCCAGCTGTGTGCTGTGATGGTCATGTGCCCCGTGCAGAGAAATGGAAAGGTGGCCAGGGTAACAGCCTTGCTGCTGACTTACAGGCATCCTGGCTCAGCCACCTCTCCCCATCTCTGCCCTGTGTCTTCTAGCTTATCTGCGTAGCCCAGCTCACGTATGAGGGTGCGAAGGCCATGTTTTGGATAGCATGCAAGAGAGAGTGCCCAGACAGGGGACCAAAGACATGCTGGCCCTGGGCGGATGTTGGATAGAGGGTGAATCAGGAAAAATCTGAATGCTGCTGCCCCAGCTTCTCGGTGAATTTCATTTCAAAGCTCAGTAAGGTCACGGTCTCCTCTGCCTGCAGTTGCATCTGTTTCCCCATTTCCCAACCGACTCCCTCTTGAGGAAGGACAGGAGAGGCAGGGGCTCCAGGGGGAGGTTTGGAGCCCAGAAGCAAGGCTCAGAGTCAGACAGACTGGCTGAGTTTGGAGGCTCCTCCTCCTGGATGAATCAGTAGGGGACATCATGGAGTACTTCTGAGGTTCTCACGCCTATGCTGCCAGTGAGGCTGGCCCGGGAGATGGATGGGCGAAGTAGCACAGCTGCCATGGCTGCCTCCTCGTGGGTGGGGAGCAGCTGGAGGTGGGGGCCGAGTCTTTCCTGGTCATATTTGCAGGCCTGGGGTCCAGCCCAGCTTCTGGCACAGAACAGCCTCACTAACATGAACTGGGTTCCTGTCCAGGGACCCTCTCTCTTTCTTGCACTGTCAACCCTTCTAGAAAGTTTTATCTGTATCACTTGAGCCTTGATATCATTTGGCTTCTTCTCAGGCCTCTACTTTTTACACAGGAAAGGGCTTTTTCTTGGACACTCAGGGAGAGTCTCTGACCTCTAGAAAATAAATAAATGGGGTTCAGAGAAACCCATGCAAGATGCAGGTGGCCACCACCCGGTAAGAACTGAAAATTCCTAGGTTGAAGCCCTAACCCCAGTGTGACCTCCTTTAGGGAGGTAAGCTGAAAAGAGGTCATAAGAGTGGGGCCTTAATCTAGTAGGATTTGTGTTCTTATAAGAAGAGGAAGAGACACCAGGGCATGTGTTCTATCTCTCCAGGTGCACAGAGAAATGTCGGACTGAGGGCACCGCCAGAAGGCAGCTGTCCACAAGCCAAGAAGAGAGGCTTACCCATCACCAACCCTGATGGCACTTTGTCTGACTTCCAGGCTCCAGAACTTTGAGACCATAGATGTCTGTATGTAAGCACCATGGCTGTGGCATTCTGTTGGCTGTCCCAGTTGACTCATTACCCACCCAGCTGGGGAAGTGAAAGTCCACTCTCCTACAGAGCCCTCGCTGTCCCCTCTCCAGCAGCTGGAGGACCTCAGACTGGTTTGTTTACTTGGGGCTCTCTTGGCAGCTTCCACAGAAGCAAGGTGCTCCTTTCCTGGGACCCTTAGGCTTTGGAGAGTGGCCCTGAGGAACAATGGCAGGACAGGTGCCAGGGGAGGAGAGTGGTGAGGACCTCCCCAGGTGTGCTCTGGCCACAGGCATCCAGCTTGTGTTTCCCTTAGTAGTTTATTTTGATTTTAGCTTCTGCATTGACACCAGGTAACTGTGAGCACAGAGGCTCTGCATATGCCCTGCTGAGCAGCTGAGTTGCTTCACTGTTCACTTGTAGGAAGATGTTGGTTTTCACTTCACCTGCCATCTGGACTCTTTGCTGTTCAAAAAATGGTGTGTTGGCAAATGTAAACTCTGTGAGGCCTTCACAGTGCCTTGGAGTCCGTGGTGTGCTCTGGGGAAAAGGGCACTTGTTCTGCTCATGCATTTCCATTTAACAAATATTTATGAGTGCCTGTTAGGTACCTAGGTCTTACTCCAGATGCTGGAGATAAGTAGGTAAACCAGCCAGAGAACATCTGTGCCCACGGAGGTTCTGTTTCAGTTGGGCGGGGTGCAGAAAATGAACACCTACAAAAATATCCAGCAGGGACAGATACTCTGAAGAGGATAAAATGGGGGTACTGTGTTGGCGGGGGTGAGAGATCAGGGAGACCTCTCAGAAGAAGGAGAGGGGAGCCGAGATCAGAATATCAAAAGAAGCAACCAGGTAAGGATCAGGAGAGAGAGCACACCAGGCAGACGGAGAGCAGTGCCAAGGTCCTGGGGTAGGAATGAGCTTGGTGTATTGTAGGAACCCAAAGGATCCTGGCATGGCTCCCATGTGGGGAAGGAGGGAGAGAGGAGGAAAGGAAGGTCAAATGAGAAGCAGGGGTCCCTGCAGGTTGGCTGAGGAGTTTGGAAGTTTAGGACAGTAGGAAGCCGCAGGCAGGTTCAGGCCAGGATGTGTGATGGCTAATTACATTTTGAAAGGCTCACTGGGGCTGCTATAGGGGTGAGCTCTGAGGGCATAAGCCTTATCCTCATCCTCTGCTACCTGTCTGGTCCAGCTGCAGTATCTCTCAGGGCTTCTCTCCCTGGTCTCCCACCTGCTCTCCCTGCTTCCACCCTTGCCTCTCCAGGGATTAGCTTCAACAGGGCAGCCAGGTAGCACCATGCACTCCTCAGCTGGAACCCCCCTGAGGCTTCCTTCTCATCCAGAGAAAAGCCAGAGTCCTCAGAGGTCCCCTGGGACCAGTTCAATCTTCTCTCCCAACTCCTGCCCCCTTCCCTTCCCGATGACTATCTCCCAATACCTCACCCTGACCTCCTTCAGGCCTCTGACCTGCACCCTACTCTTTCCATCTTATCTTTCCTCCTGGCCCTTGTAGCCTCAGCTCTTGTTGCTGGCCTCTCTGCTCTAGGGTGAGGGCACCAGGGCAGGGGCTTCTGTCTGGGGCACTGCTGCCTGCCAGTGTGCCCGCCAGCCTCCAGCCCACAGCAGGGGCTTGGCCAATACCTGTGTGCTATTGTGAAAGTCCCGGCTGGGAGGTGAGGGGAGCTTGCTCCAAGGAGGATCTTGTACACAAGGAGGGAAGTAGAGGGATCCAGATGGACTTGAAGACCCAGCCCACAGGGCTTGCTAGCCTGTCAGGTGTGAGGGCTGCCAGGGAAGGCAGCATTCTTGCAGGGTTTTGGCTTCAGCAGCTGAGCACATGGTGAGCAGAAGCGTGTGCACGTGAGGGAGATGAGGAAGGAAGCCACAGGGCAGAGAGGGACTCCAGGGTTCTGCTTGCCCAGAGAGGTTTGAAACTTCCCCACCAGTACCAAGTTGCTGTGGAAGGAGGTTCAGGATGGGCATTAAGGCTGGAGGTGATACCTGCAGGTCAGTGGCCCAGAGGTGTTATTTAGATCAGAGCCCAGTGGGATCACAAGGAAAGCACATGTGGTCAGGGCAGGGAGGGCAGTCAGGGCTGAGCCCAGGGCATGTTAACATTTGGGCACAGTAGCCAGGAATGCAAAGGGTATGTTGAGCCAGAGTCCTCACCTGTTACACGTATCTTTGTCCTGGCTCTGGGATCTGCCTTTTCAAACAGAGTGGGGTCCACTCTGTAGTCTGCAGTTCTGGAAATGATGTGAGATAAAGTGGGGTACAGCGTGGAGTTCGCTCCCCCCTGCTGGGGACAGGATGGGTGACTGTTGCTGCCCACACTGCACCGGGCCAAGGATCCCAGAGACACATGCCTGGCCAGTTATACTGTCCCCTCTCACACTCAAAGGGCGGCGTCAGGAAGCCAGGCTACAACCTTCTGAAGGTTGCATTAACAAAACGCTGGGATGTGTGTCCTGGCTCTCTTCAGTGAGACGTCCTTATGCTGAGCCACACCAAAGGCTTCCTCTCTCCTGCGGGTCCTGCACAATGACAGCCGCGGGCGACTCCCCAAAGGTGAGGCCAGGAGGGCTGCAAGCCCGTTTCCTAGGGAACCAGCAATCAGCCCTCCTCCCGCCCAATTCCACTCTTTCAATTTTCTTCTTGTGGACTGGTATTTTCACTGTGATTCCATCCCAGGCCTTCTGACCTAATTCCAATTTACTTGTTGGATTTTCTTATTTCCTCTCAACGCTGACTCTGATACATGAGGCTGTTTTATCACTGGGTGATTTTAATTTTCATACAGAGACTTGTGTTTCCCATTTTCTGTGATTCCTTTGAGTTTCAGCCAACAGGCGCATAACGCCTATGAAAGGCCCATGGATTCCATGGGCTGTTTGTTGAATTATTCAAGGTGCTCCTTTATTATTCCTTTTGTGTTGGTCTATGTGGCTTCTTACCAGAGGCATGATGTACATGGTAGCCTACTGTGTGTCCAGTACAGATGAGCTTGATGGGAGAAGCTGAGGAAATGCAGCTTCCCAGGAGAAGTTTGCCATCAGTGCAGCCAGAGAATACTCACAGGATCTGAGATCACAGATGTAAGCATGATTTTCCAGTAGGTCAATGGGATGCCATGAAGAAAGACTCTCAACCAGAGCAGAAGTAGAAGTAAGCTCATGGGATGGAGAATTCTTGGTATTGTTGCATTTTGAGATTGGTTTCTTAATTTAGCCAACAACTATGTGCTGGACATTGTTCACTGTGAACATAAAGAGGGAGGCGTTCACCCATTCAGGCACCATCCATCCATTCATTCATCCTCCCACCTATTCACCCATTCACCCATCCATCCATCTAGTCATCCGTCCACCATCCATCCCACCCACCCACCATCCATCCATTTATCCATACATTCACTCATCTACCATCTTTCCACCCATCCATCCATTCATCCATTTATCATCTGTCCATCCATCCATCCACCATCCACCCATCCATCTTCCATCCATCTAAGCATCCATCCACTATATTTCTATACTCTATCCATCATCCACGCATCCACGCATCCATCCATGAGTACCTATCTGCTAAGCATTGTTGAAGGTACCAAGAATATAGCAGTAAAACAAAAATAAACCACAAACCCTCCCTTAAGCTTTCATCTTGCTGGTCAAGACAGATGAGGTTAACTTATTAGAGCACAGAGGTTGGAATGGAGTCCAAAGAACTTAAGGCCTCCCCAAAACAAGTATCTGTTAGATGGAGAGAGCTGCTGTGGGAAATAAAACAGAGTGATGGTATAGAGGGTGGCTGAGGGGATGAGCAGATTGCTCTCCCAACAACAGGGCCACCTACAGCCCCAACCAGTAGGACACTTCTACTTAGGAGTGAATGGTGTCTTCAGATGGGTGTGTAGGACAGGACTGGCCAAAGCCTACCCTCAAGTGATATCCATGGCCAGCCCTTTGAGGCCCAGTGGTGTTGTCTGTCACAAAAAGGGGTGAGCAGCAGTATTTTCAGTGCACCAGAACACAGACTAAATGAATAACACCACTGGCCGGCAATCAGCCAGCCCCAGGGATGGGGCTAAGCAAGGCTCCCATTCCCTTCCGTAGCTGCACAAATCAATAAAGGATTAGACTCAGCTCTTGTCATTGGCATTGATTGATTTTGGAATTTGAAAGGATGTTAATTTTAAGACGGCAGCGTTTGGGGATATTTCATTATATCCCATTAGGACATTGAGAGCATCAAGTATTTTAATCTGGGGTCCTGAATTATTTAGGGCCCAGCATTGACATGCCTAATGAAATATGTTTCCTCCTTCTTTGGGGGTTCCATATCTGGCTATGGAAATTATTCATTAACAGAGAGAGGAAGAGAGAGAATGCTCTTATATTAGAGCCATTAAAGTGTTCTATTCTGATGATCTATAAAGGGAAAAAACACTGATCAGACTCCACCAGGCACACTGGAACATTTGGAATATCATTAATTTTAATGATCTGTTCCAAAATCACAGAGCTATTAAAATAAAACTTCAAGTGGGGGGAGGGGGGGAGAAAAGGAAATGCATTCTAAATTATTGCTAATGAGTGGGAAATATTTAAATCATGCTAAATTGACCTTAAAGTTTTGCCTAATACTCTCATCAGACACAGATTATTTTATTTCATGTCAAGTGTCCTCTGCTTGTCTAAATTTCAGTCCTGTCTGCCAGGGTGACAAGTTTCCTTGTAGCAAGGCTCTGTTTGTCTTTATTCTATCCACAGACCCTCACTAGGAGGGAGGGAGTGGTTCCCAGGTCCCTGGTCCTGGGAACCAGGAGGTTGGAGGGACTGGGGAGCTGGGAACATCAGAGTCTGATGGGTATCTGGCACCAACCAGCAGTGCGACCGGGAGCAGGTGGTATTGCCTCTCTAAGTGTTAGTTTGTGCTCCTTCCTCATCCTTAGGACCGAGCTTAAACACCACCTTAGAGCGGGCTTCCGGGACCACTCTACCTGCATGGTGGAGGGTGTCTACCCAGTTTTTGTCATATCACTCTCTGTGGCTCTTTTGTAATACAGATGGCTCCCCTCTTAATGATTTCTTGACTTTACAATAATGTGAAAGCGATGCATGTTCAATAGAGACTGTACTTTGAATTTTGACTTTTGATCCTGTCCCAGACTAGCACATAGGCAGTCTGATACTCTGTGCTGATGTTGGGCAGTGGTCGGGAGCCACAGCTCCCTGTCAGCCTCATGATCATGAGGACAACAGCCGATAAACTTACAACCATTGTGCATCCATACAACCACTCTGTTCTTCACTTACAGTATTCAATAAGCTACGTGGGTTACTCAACACTTTATTGTAAAGTAGGCGGTGTTTACATGATTAGCCAACCGCAGGTGTAATGTAAGTGTTTGGAGCACATTTAAGGGAGGCGAGGCTAAGCTATGATGTTCAGTCGGCGAGGAACATGAAATGCATTTTTAACATAATGATATTTTCAGCTTACGGTGGGTTTATTGGATGTAACCCTGTCATAAGGGAAGAAGGTGTATCTGAAATCTTTGATACTTTTGAAGAGTCTGAAATCATTGCTTGCTACTTAGTTTTTGTCTTCTCTGCTCGAATGCAAATTCCACCTCAATGAGGACTTTGTATTTTTTTGCAAATGCCTGGATCCCCAGTGTCCAGAACCATGCTGGGTACAATGCTGGCACTTGGTAAAGCTGGTTTGAATGGAGGAAGGTGAATGAATGGCTCTAAATGCATCCTCTTGCTCATCTACCAGAGCAACATGGTGTGGGGAGGACATCCAGTCTTCCTGGAAGTCTGGACCACGTGTGTTCCCTGCTGGTTTACAGCAAGGACAGGAATAATGATACTAGTAATAATAGCTCATATTGATACAACATTGTGTTCTTTTCACTTATATTTGTATTTGCGCTCTTCTCTGGTCACCATGGCAACTCTGCCAGACGAGGCTGAGAACTACTTCCACTTAAAAAGTGTAACTGAGACATAGAAAACTTAAGGGACTTAGCTAAAGCCGCCTCGATAGTGCAGTGAGTCCTAAATTTCAAGAGTCTTGACATTTAATCCAGTCCCCTTTTCACCCCTGCCCCATGGGCTCCTTCATACTTTGAATTATCTGTGCACTTAGAACTGACTGGCCGTAAATTTAAAAAATCCATTGTTTTCACTTACAGCACATAGCGGCTCTGTATGTGAGAATTTTTCAGTATTTGTCTCGACATGGACCTGTGTACACCCATGCACACACAGGTGCATAGCCACTATAGTTTCTGCTATGTCCTCTAAATGGGGTGCTCTTCATATGACCCAAGGCTTTCAGCAGGGTGCATTATCCAGCAGAGAGCCTGGAGCCCCGAGGGCAAGTCCGGTCATGGCCAGTAGAGCTTGGGGTGATGTGGACAGAGCCAGCCCTGTGCATATCTAGCAGGGATCCCCCGTTGCCTCTGGTTCTATGATCTGTTCCTCATGGCCCTTTGTACAAGGATGGGCATGAGGAGAGCCTGGTGGCTCCAAACACAGTACCTGAAAACTGTCCAGTGCAAGATATTGCAAGGTGGGCTGAAGAAATGGATGTGAGCTACCAGGTGAACAAGTCAGGGTCAACCTGTAAGGCTGTTTGGAGGAGAACCATCCAAGTGGAGCCATTCTTTATCAGCCAGCCTCCAGCTGATCTGTCAGTGGCCATAATGGCAGGGGTGAGACCAGCTGAGCTCAACCAAGCCCTACCCAGATCAACAGAACTTCCTAGCTGACCTATAGACTTGTGAGCTTAATGAATGTTGTTTTCAGCTGGCGAGCTCTGGGGTGTTTGGTCATGTAGCATTAGCTAACGGATACATACCCTCTGTCTGAATGCATGCTACAGGCTTAAAGCTCAATCAATCCTGGCATCCGTGTGGACTGGGCTCAAGTGCATTTGCAATCCAGTCTCATGAGAAGCAACTGGACCAGCACAGTATGTGAAGTGTAACCCTGTGAGTACTAGGGGGAGAGAATGGGAATCCAAGTCAGACAGCCGGAAAGACTGTTGAGCAAATGGTGAAGGGTCGAGTTGTCACATTGCAGGCTGCGTGTGTGTGTGTGTGTGTGTGTGTGTGTACGTGTGCATACCTGGAAGCATTCCTGCTGGAGGGGGAAGCATAAGAGAGGAAGGCCACGGGGCTCGGGCACAGGCACAGAGTGAGCCTGGGGAAAGCAGAGGTTGGGGCCACCTTACCAGGCACCTGCTTCTCCTTACTTCAGCCAAGAAGCCCTTTTCAGGCAGGTCAAGGCTGTGAAAACCCCTCCTTTCCCCAAGTCCCCCTCCGTAACTCTTTAAACAAAAAGTGAAATATTCTTTGGAGAGATCTTGGTCATTATTTACTGTAATTGTGACAAGATGAACCCGTCTACGAGATGTAAAAGGAAGCCGTGGAGAGTGGTTAATTAAAACCTAGTGCACACCACATTTGAGAGCTGACATCAAGAGCTATTTGCACGAGGAAACTCAGTAATTTTCAATTAGCATGAAAGAAGAAATGGCTCAACGTCAATTCGTATAATATGATTATGATCATGGAGAGTGCGTTCAGTGGAGCTGGGGGTGTGAGGAGACCGTCTCCTGCACCGGGAGAGGCTGTTGGGGGTTGTGACAACTCTGATGACATGAGTCATCAGGCTCCTATGGGGACCTCCCATCCTGTTCTAGGTAATTGAAGAAGGTTGCAAAAATGTGTTTTGGGGCTTGGATAGTCATCTCTCCTTAGTTTATTGCTTATCTATTTAGTACAAAAGTCACTTCATTATTTGCAAGCAACCTTCTCTTAGCTGAGGGCCACTGAAGAACATGAAGAGATGATAGCAGGACAGGTAGGGATGGGAGGATGGCATCATGCTTTCTGGGGAGCACTCACATGGGATGAACGTGGTTAGGGTAGAGTTGGAGCCTAGGCTTCCTTCCTTCCTCCCTTCTTTCACCCTTCCCTCCTCTATCCCTGTCTTCATCCTTCCCATCTCCTGCCTGTTTTCTCTCAGCCCAGGGACTGATTGGACCCAAGAGACTGGTACCAAACTCAACCCAAACTGTAAATAAAACTATGGCATTCATGGTAATGAATTTAATTCTAGTAATTCTGATAATCTTTGTGTTAAAAAGTTTAACAATCTAGTAATCTTTGTGTCAAAAAGCTTACCAAACCCTTTCCACATTGTCAAAGTTCACAGGAAACCAGGTCAGAGTCCCAGGCTATTGAGCAGATTCACTGCTGGTGTTCAGGTCTCTGGGAGTTGCCCCCCTCAAGCATCAGGATCACACTCTCCCCATCTTTGCCTGTGGCACTGGCACTAGTGGGTGTTTTCCGGATGCCGGGCAGGAAGGCCATGCCTTCTTGTTGTTTCTGAAATGGCACCCCAAGGGCCTCTGGCCAAGCTCCCCTCCTCTGGATGATGCTGGCTGGAGTGCAACCCAGGAGTGCCTGGGGCCCCCCCGCATGACCCAGCCTTCTGTAGCTCTGTGGTGGTGCTGTCTGGTCCTGTCCATGTGTCTGCAGGTCACTGGTCTATCAGCTCCCTTCTGTGAAGGCGTCATGGGGCCCCTCATCATAGCCCTGAGAACTGAAAGTCCTCAGCAGAGGAGAAATAAGTGCAGAGCTAACGTTCCTTTCTCAGATAGACCCGCTTTGTTCCACTGGGCTTCTCAGGTTAGCCGGTTAAGGGCATGAGAGCAGAGCCAGTATTTATGGAGGATGCACGGTATGCCAGGTTCAATACTGCATCTCCCAGAACTGTCCCTGAAATCTCCTAGAAGCCTGGGGATCTATGTTTAGAGCACCCAGCCCCCTGATCTGGAACCTGTGCCCATAGGAGGCAGGGTTGCCATTTGAATCTGGATATAAGCCCCAGAGGGACAACGTCGAGTCCCATGGTCCTGCAACACAGTGGAGGTTAAGAAATCAGACCCTCTGTGTTCTGAGAATGGCTCACTACAGGCACCCGCCCTATGTGGCTTGGGTGAAGCCCCTGATGCCCTCGTTCCCCCTGGGACAAGACCAGCACAGACCCTCCAGATCCCCACCCTTGCTCCATCACTGATGGGCTGCTCAGCTGCTTCCCACCACCACCCACCCTCAGCCAGAGCCAGCAGACAGCTCCTCCTGAGAGGAGGAGGAATAGGGCCATCTCCCCAGCTCCCATCCTAACCTCCAGCCCCGGCTCTTCCCACCTTTTGGTCCTGTCTGTAAAAGAAAAATGCTTTTGCACAACTCCTGAGGCAGTGGCCGACCTTCTGGTCACAGCGATGTCCCCTTGGCCACAGCCCCCTGTCCTGTTAGGGTAGATCTTGTAGTGGGCTAAGCTCCGAGCCAGGTGCGGCTCCCCGTGGAGGGATGGCTCTCGCCGGCCTCCTGCTCCCAACGATGACCAGTTAGGACCCTCCCCATGGTTCACATCCCCACACCCCGCAGACCTCATCATCACCCGCCCCGTGTAACACACACAGATCCCAGAAGTTGCTCTGTTTGCACTGACGAGTGAAAATAACTAACGAAGCTGGGGGGAGCACTCAGCGGGCTGGGGTCTGGGGCAGGGCACCCCTCCCTGTGTGTTGGCTCCTGGCCTCGAATGAGACGAACACAGAAACTGAGAGGAAGCATCTGGAAACTTTTACAGCAATTCAACAGATTTATTTTCTTTTCCTTTGAATCTAAGAATAATTTTTAAAAGTTGGAGGTTATCTTTGGTGTGCCTATTTTTATTTCATTTACCAGTGATTTACTACCCCTTTCCCTTGGTTCAGGGCACAATCGGCCAGCGAAAATTATACTTATTTGAGGTATACAACGTGATGATTTAGTATACGTATTATTGCTGTGAAACGATTGCCACAATCAGACATAATTACCATTCTGTGCAAGAACACTTAAGATCTGATTTACTTTTTTTAAAAAAATATTTTACAGGAGTGTTGGTTTGCAATGCAGTGGTTCCTCCCCTCAGACAGTCTGTGTGTGGGGCTCTGGAGGACCTCTTCCTTGGGTCTGGGATCTGGGGTGGCCCCTGGCCTCTGCTGCACCTGTGTGAACACAGGGCTCAGTCCCAGGGGCTGTGAGCACGTAGCATAGCTCCCCACAGAGTCCACATTCTCATCTCAGTTATAGGTGTCTAGGATCGCAGCAGAAAGAACCCAGAGTCCCACCAAGGATCTGGGGTCGTCCCCACCAGAGCATCTGCAGGGGGTGGTGGAGAGTGGTGGTTTTCCATGCTGAGTTCAGGGTTCTCAGAGCAACATACCTAGCCTGGCTCAGAACTTGGCCATTCCTAGAACAAACTGTGTGTGTCCTCAGCTCCAGCTTTCCAGGCAGATTGCCTAAAACCAGAGCTGCTCACAATAAGGAGCTTTTTTTTTTTTTTTTTGATAAATAGGGACATTTCCTAAAATAGTGGTCTTTATTCAATTGGCAGTCAGTTCAGGAGCTATTGCATACGGTGAGCGCCCACTGGGTGGCAGTTAGGGACAGAGCTCTTTTATGAACGTGTGTATGCGGGGTCAGGGCTTCCCACCAGCGTCCTGGTCACGGACCCACCGTGGGTATCAGGGGACGGTGAGTATTTCATGCTCATGCTGTCTGGAAATGCTACCATGTTCTGCCCCTGCAATGCCGGGACTCGAGACGACACATGGCGCTTCCAGTCTGCAGTTTATTTTAATTTCCTTTTCTTTGAAAAGAAGTGCTCTTCATTCATTTACCCACCTTTTTGGCCACAGATGTGAGTCACAGGTGAAAGCTGAATTGTGAAAGAGGGGTAAAAAAAACCAAACATTTCCTGGCTTTGAGACAAAGCAGGAGAGAATGTAAAAATACCTGAAATAGCAATAGTTTTGAAGAAATAGCTTTGACTGCGAGACTCTGTGTCTGAAATCAACGCTGGATAAAACTAGAAGGTTCTAGGGAGAGATTTGGGGGGGGAGATATCGAGGAGGGGTTATTGGTTCACCAAAATTTACTGATCTTTTAAAAAAAACTTCCCCAGAAGGCCTGCAGCGTGATGCACGTGACTGGCCAGCCCTGCCCTCTTTCTTCCCTGTCCTCCTGTGGCTCAGAAGGACCCCTGGGAACCCCCAGTGGCCACCATCGGGGGGGAAGGCCATGCCACTTCCATTCCCTGGAAGCGTCTCCCTGCAGAACCTGCAGAGTCTCTGCAAAACCCACCTGGGAAAGGGGCACTGAACAGACACCTGTCTTTGCAAAGCCATCTTGTAGTTAAATGGGTAGCTCTGGGCCTGGTGGCTCCTCTTCTGAACCTCCAGTAACTCTCTCAGAGCCAGGGCCATGAGGGAGATGCTGGTGCCTCTCATGTTCTATGTGTCTTCAGAAATGGACTCTGGGAGCCCTTGCAGGTGAGGTCACAGGACAGCAATGACAAATTACCCAGCTGGTTCAGAAGGTCTTTCCGAAACGTCTTTCCTCCTTCGGAGACTGTGGGCTGCTGTCTGGTCATCAAAGACTTGGTTTGCCATCTAGCCAGACCCGGGTAGCTGGCTTTAGGCTCATGCATTTTCCTTAGGGGTTTGCTGGTTTCAAAGGAGAGCTGGATTTACTGGTGAAAATCCCAAAGGGGCTGTGGCTGTTACTGTCCAAAGACCTTTTAGTTCAGAGCCTGGGGTGTTCTCTCAGACAACACCCAATTCTCTAATTCTACAACGTCGGCTGGGTGTCCTATGATTCCATCCAAAGGTGACCCCCATCTCCCTGCAGTTGGTGTCAGACCCCATGGGTTAAAGGGCGCAGTCCCACAAGACCACCACCACGGCAGACGCCAGCTGCAAGTTCTGACAGACTGGCTATGAATCAGGGGATGCCCTCCCCAGGCTCGATGACGTATTAAGATGACTGACAGAACTCAGGAAAGGGTTTTACTTAGGTTTGCCACTTTATTATAAAGGATACAAGGCAGGAAGCACCAACAGAAGAACACAGAGGAGTTTCCTGCCCACCCTGGCTGCACCACCCTCCTCACCTCCATGTGGTCACCATCCCTGAGGCCCAGCAGGTCTCCTCATTCCAGACTTTTTATCTCTGGGCTCCCTGCCCTCCCTGGAGGTCGGAGGGTGGGGCTGAAAGTTCAAACCTCTAATTGCTTGGATTTTCTGGGGACCAGCCCTCTCCTGAGGCTCCCCAGGGGCCTCATCCTCAGTCATCTTTTTAGCAGGGACTCAGGATCCATATGAATAGTGAAGCATGCTGCTCCTATGCTCAGGGAATCCCAAGGTCTTGGCTCTGTGCTGAAACTGGGACAAAAACCTACAGAGTCTCTCTGGCAAAGGCCGAGCATGTGGAGGAATGGGGGTGAAGGCTCGTGGCCAAGAAGGGAGACAGGTGGCCCTCTGCACACCGTGCTCCAGCCTCCACATCCCATGTCTCTCTGTGCCCTCTTCCACCTCGGAGACGTCCTCCTTCTCCTCCTCCTCATTCCCCATAGTGGCAGCTGCACAGCTTCCTCCTTCCCTGACGGCAGTGGTACCAACTCTGAGTCATCTAAAAGGATGCCAGCAGTCCTGCACAGCCGGTGCCATGGTCCTCCCCTTGGGAGCCAGCGACGGGTGTTACAGGAAGACGGGCTGGGTCATCAGACACATTCGGGGGTCTTTGGAGTAAACACGATGGGGCATGACTGCAGGGCTTCTCAGAGCCTCCAAGAGCAGAATATGGTCGAAGGCATTTGCCAAACTCACTTCACTGTGACAAGGGTGGGATTGAATTGTGTCTCCCCAAAGATAACGTTCAAGTGTTAAGCCCTGATAATCGTGAATGGGACCTTATGTAGAAATAGGGTTTTGCAGACAGATATAATCAAGTGTAGGTGAGGCTATTAGGGTGGGCCCTAATCCATTAGGACGTGTGTCCTTCTAAGGGGGTGGAGTGTGGGGGAGGTGTTGACGTGAGAAATGAGAAAACACCTGTGGAGACAGGCAGAGATCAGATGCAGCCGAAGCCTCTGTCTGCCAGGGATGGACCCCCAGAGGCTGGAAGAGCAGAGGACAGACTCCCCTAGAGTCTCTGCAGGGAGCACGGCCTTACTGACTTGATGGCTCCTCTCCTGCAGCCGTGCAGCCGAACATGGGGTCTGAACACGGCCCCCCAGCCTGAGGGTCTCTGGGTCTCTGGCCCCCTTCCTCCCCACCTGCTGCCCCCAACATCCCTCCCTCACTGCTGTTAGGACACTCCACTGTGCTGTCTCCTTTACATTCCATTGTTTCAAACGTCTTTTCGTCTTTTCGAAGCCTAATGGCTCTGCACAGATGAGAAAAGAACCAGCAGGCTCTTGATTTACAGCCCCCCCCCCCCCAACCTTGCTGACACTTCCCAGAGCCAACCCCTCAGCATTTCACACTCTGACTTCTACTCTGGCCTTGGTATTCGATTAAAAAAAAAAATGCTTATCTGACTTTTTCTGTTTAATTTCAGTTGTTCCTCCATGGATTCCCCGCTGGGAGGATCAGAATCTTACTCGAAGCTCTGCTTCCCGAACCCTGCCAAACAACAACAGAAAGCGCACACACACGGCTTCTCGGCTTCTCGCCCCCACCCTCCCAATGGCATAATTTGTGGTTAGATCAATATTCAGCATTTACATAATTATGTAATTATTATTCACAGCTGAGCCACAAAGTAGTTCTATGATTGCATTTCCTTTCCTGATCAACCTCGTGTTTTCCCTAGGATGAATAACCACCCGGATTTTCATTTGCTGGGCTTGCGTGCACCTATCACTAATGTGTCCCCAAACAGTCAACCAGGGTTACAAAATTACTTGCATTTTGGCTGAAAACCTCAGGTGGGCTAACAGTTCTGTTTTTATCTTTTGGGGCAGTACCACTCTCGGAGTCTCTTTCCTCTTCCCCATGAGGTGAACAGGTCGCTCTCTAGATGGGTCGCAGAGGTTTGGTCTGGGATCTTCCTTTCCACGGGCCCCGGCCTCCCGGGCCTCATGTCTTCTCCCTCATGATTCTCTCCGATTTTGATAGAACCAATCTTCTAATGGCTCCATGGAAAGGAGAGCGCAGGAACCAAATTGTTTGAACTCACCCAGATCTGAAATGTTTCTCTTCCATCCTCACACTTGATTCGTAGTTCAGGCGGGTATAGATGCCTGGGCTGGAGACTTCCCTTCTGAACTTTGCACGTGTTCCTCCAAGATCTCCAGAGAAATCCGATGCCACTTTGATTGCTGGTGTTTAGGCAGCTGGCTTCTGGCTTCTGGCAGCTTCCATAACATCTCTTAGCCCCCCAGTGTTCTGATATTGTACCAGCACGAGCCCTGGGTGGGTCTTTCTCGTTATTGTGCTGTGTACTTAATAGGTCCCCTTCAGCTTAGAAGTTCTAACTCCTCCTTCCTGGAAAATGTTTTTTCTCCTCTTATTTTTCTGCAGCCCCTTTCTGGAATTTCTGTCAGTAAGACATCAAGCAGATGGATCCTCTCATTTTCTTCTCTCAGCCACTTTCCACCTTTGTATTGCTGTCTTTCTTTCCAGGAAATTCCCTCAACTTCATTTTCCCACCCTCCTATTCAAATTTTAATTTCTACTGGCATATTTTGAATTTCTAAAAGCTTTTCCCTGTTCTCAGAACGTATTCCTTTTTAAAGGGAACATTCAGTTCTTTTTTTCAAGGTTACGATATATTCCGTTATATCTGGGATGTCATCAATTTTACATACGCGCAGCTCTCCCTGGCTTCTTGCATTATTTCTATCTCCTTTGAGTTCCTTACTTGTGCTTGCTTCTTTTGGTCTCTTGACTTTCATGTGGCAGGCTTTCCTAAAATATTTGTGCGGCTATATTTACGAGTGAGGTGCAAAACAAAGATAAGAATAAACATGAAAAGACCCCACGCCTCTGTGAAAGATCTGCACGAGTGGTGGGGCTGGTTCTGGCAGGGGCCTCAGTGTGCTGATGAGGCAGGTTGTGCTGCTGGAACCGGCACCCCTCCTAGGAAAGCAGCTGCCATCTGGGGTTGTGGGCTTTGTCTCTAGCACTGAGGGAGGGTGTGGACCCTCCCTGCTCCCCATGCAGACTTTACACATTTCTCCTTCAGCATTTTATCCTTATGCTCACATGTGCAGACTATGGACCTCCATTTTCAACTGGGATGGAAGACTGCCCCTTGACCTCAGTGATAGAGGCCCTCTTGGGGTTTAACTGCTCCTGGGCAAATCTGTCCCTCTGTTTTCAGCTCTGTTTTCTGTTTTCATGCCTCCATTAGGATCACTGGTACCTGAGCTTTTCTGGGGGTCTTGGGGACAAACTGGCTCGCCCTCTTCCCCAACAGGCTTAGATCCTGGCTTCCTTTAGTCGGCTGAACCCAGGCCATTTGAACATCTGCTCTTCCACTTCCAAAATGTCATTTCTCTGTCCTAGCCTCACTGAATCTTACTGTTATTGTGTGTTTGTGCTTCTTTTATTCCTTTCTTGTTATTTTGGTGGGGTTTTGAGAGGAAGCAGAGCTAAATACATGTGTTCCATCCATCATGCTTAACCAGGATCACTGTGCCAGCTTTCTGTGGTTCTTTGTACAAATTCTGGTCTGCTTTAGGATCTCATTGCAGGTGGTCTTCCCAGCCTGCAGAACCCAGACCCTTCCTGCATGCGTGTCCGTCTTTTTCCCATCCTTAAGCTCAACTGTGACACCAGTAAACATCCCCTTTTAAAGAGGTGGCTGTTAAGAGTTCAGCTTTCAGGATAGCAGCATGAGGAGTTCCATGGACCGGCTTTTTGATGAAACAAGCAAAACCAGTGAAACCTAAAAACAAAAAGTCATTTAAGTTCTCTGGAAATTGTCCCAAGGGCACACAGCAAATGAAAAAGAATTTGTTCAGGAAAATCTACCCCAAACCTGGTAAGAGCAGTGAGTCTGTGGCACCTGGGCCACATGCTCTCCAACAGAGCACTGTGACAGAGGCTCCCCTCTGCAGGGTATGGCCAGGAAGATGGGGGCCCTTCACCCCCTAGCGCCCTGTCAGGGGATGTGCTATGGCATCTCAGCAAGAGGGCAAGTTGCCAGCATGTCTTATCCCCTCTGACTCTGCTGGAGATGCTGATTCCTAGTGATACTGACAGGTCAGGATCTTCCTTCATCCATCAGCCATGCTTGTGGGTTGGAGCCTCTGCACCAGATGCAGCAGACCCACAGTGCCAGCACCTCCATCCTCCTCACCCGCCTTGCTCACAGGGCAGAGGTCTACATCTGAGGAGGCAACCTTAGAAAACCAGAGGGTCCTATAAGCAGCAAAAGAAACAGATACATGGGAACTCATCAAAATAAAAAAAAATTGTACTTCAAGGACACCATCCAAAAAGTGAAAAGACAACACACTGAATAGGAAAAGTTTTTGCAAATCATATTTCTGATAAGCGACTTGTGTCTAGAATATATAAAGAACACTCACAACTCACTAATAAAAAGGCAGCATTTACCCATTTAAAGATGGCTAAAGGATCTTTTCCAAAGAGGATATATAAATGGGCCCAAAGCACATGAGAAGATGCTCGACATCATTAGCTATTAGATAAATACAAATTAAAACCACAGTGAGACACCACTTCACATCCACTAGGATAGCTATAAGCAAAATGACAGTAATATGTGTTGAGGAGGGCGTGGAGGAATTGTAGCCCTCATGCCCTGCTGGTGGAAATGGAAAATCATGGCTCTAAAAAGGTGCAGAACTCAGATTCCCTCAAATGCTTAAACATAGAGTCATCGTATGATCCAGCCATTCTACTCCGAGGTACATACACAACAGAAATGAAGACATGCAGGCATATGAAACCTTCCACGTGGATGTTCATAGTATTGATAAAGCTCAAAAAAATGGAAGGACTCCAATGCCCGTCAACTGATCAAAGGGCATATAGAATGAGCAACATCTATATAGTGGGATATTATTTAGCAATGACAAGAAGTGAAGTACTGATCACGTGCTAAACTTAGCATGATCATATAGATGAACTTTGAAGATGTGCTAAGTGATAGAAGTCAGTCACAAAAGGTCATGTATTATGTGGTTCCATTTACGCAAAATGTCCAGAACAGGAAAATTCATAGACATTGAAAGGAGATTACTGGTTGCCAGGAGCTGGGGGATGGATTGGGGAGAAAGAAGATGGATTGCCTTGGGCATAGCGTGGTTTTGGGGTGGTGAAAATGTCTTAAAATTGACTCTGGTGATGGTCATACAGCGTGTGAATGACTAAAAATTATTAACCCCTACACTTTAAATGAGTGAATTGTATGATGCATGAATTATAAAAGAGGTGGTCATCCACCTTCATGCAAATATTTCTGTCTTTTTCTGTGATAGCACTTTTCCCTGTATGTGATTTTCTTTTTTTTTTTTTTGTTTCTTTTTTTAATAATAAATTTATTTTTTATTGGTGTTCAATTTGCCAACATACAGAAAAACACCCAGTGCTCATCCCGTCAAGTGCCCGCCTCAGTGCCCGTCACCCATTCACCCCCACCCCCCGCCCTCCTCCCCTTCCACCACTCCTAGTTCGTTTCCCAGAGTTAGGAGTCCTTATGTTCTGTCTCCCTTCCTGATATTTCCTACCCATTTCTTCTCCCTTCCCTTCTATTCCCTTTCACTATTATTTGTTTTCTATGCTGTGTTGAGTCTTTACTGGCAGCCGCCTAGAGGTAGAGACTCATCTGTGTTGATGCCTATCATATCACCAGTACCGAGTATAGTACAGATGTAACAAATATTCATTGAAAGAATAAATACTCCTCTTTTTGCAGAGTATCCTATGGGATCAGTGTTCCTCTATGCACCCTTTGGAAAAGCACTTACCTAAGCAGTGGCTCTTTGCTGGGCATGGTTTGCCCCTCCACTTGGCAGTGCCTGGAAATATTTATGGTTGTTAAGACTGGAGGGCAGGTGCTACTAATATCCAGTGAGTAGAGGCCAAGGATGCTGCTAAACAACCTACTCTGCATAAGACACACCCTCAGCAAAGAATTATCAGGCCCCAAATGTCAATGGTTCTGCTCTTGAGAAGCCTTGCTATAGAGTATGAAAATCAATTAGCAAATTTCCAAAAGCATGTGTTATGGGCTGAGTTATACCCCCTGCTCTCAAATTCATGTCTTGAAGTCTTAAGCCCTAGGATCTCAGAATGTGTATTTGGAGACTGGGTCTTATTTAAAGAAGTAATTAAGGTAAAATGAAGTCATTAGATGGTGCTCTCATAAGAAGAGATCAGGACACAGACACATGTGGAGGGAAGACCATGGGAGGACACAGGGAGAGGAGGGCCATCCACATACCTGGGAGAGAGGCTTCAGGATGAAACCAAATCTGCTGGTACCATGATCTCAGACTTCTCTCCTCCAGAACTGTGAGAAAATAAACTTTTGTTGCTTAGGGACCCCCAGACTGTAGTACTTTGTTCTGGTTGTCCTACCTTATCACTATACCATGGACATTTCTGCTATTTCCTGTGGACCAGTGACTTTCCACTTGGGGTTCATTAATACAATTTGGAGAGCATTTGAAAATCCAAGTGTTCCCCACACCAATGAGATCAGTTGAGTACCATGTAAGCCAAAGTTGAGAACCACTGTCAAAGACCAAGATTTTGTTAATTAGATCTGTGCCTCACTAGGAATAGGTACATGGAGACAGGTTGTTGGGTAAGCTGCCCTATTCTCCTTTGCAAATCATATTTAGGGTGAAAGGCAGGAAAAGCCAGAGTAGTAATAGCAATGAACTTGTACCCATGTCCCTGGAAATTCTGACCTACCTTTGGGAATCTGCCTTGGAAAATGTTTAAACCCCGTGCCCTCCTCTCTGGTGCCTCGTCCCCCTGCGTCTTTTGGCACCTGCTGAGCACTTTCAGCTGAGCCCAGGCAAGAAGTCTGGACTGCCCATTGCATTCAGATAGAGGTGGCCAGCAGGAGAGCAGGGCCCTGGCCATACCTCTCTCTTCCAGGGCCCTTCTTCCTTTAGCCTGTGCCAGGCAGGGAATGGATTTCCATGACTGATGGTGTCCTCAAGGCGCTCTTCTTTCCAAAAATGTTGAGGAGAACTAATTAACCTGCAGTAATTAGAGAAATGCTCAGATTTCCTATTTTGTGTGCAGAAACTGCTAACGGCCACTCTGTGGAAATGTTCTGACTCATCCTGGTGGCTCTGGCCCTCTCCACGTTTCCCAACCCCTCCCATAAGCTCAAGACATTTCAGGTCACAAGTTGGTATAACCAACTGTCCCCTCCAAGAGGAGATCCCATGTTGTAGGCCCTTGGAGGCCATCTGTCCAGCAGGCGTAGGCTTATGCAGTGGGCTGAATCATGTGCCCACCACCATTCATATGTTAAAGTTCTAATGCCAGGACCTGAGACTGTGACAATATCTGGAGATAGTATCTCTTTACAGAGATAATTAAGGTAAAATGAGGTCATATGGATGAGTCCTCATTCAATCTGACTGGTGTTCTTATAAGAAGAAGAGATGGAGACACAGACACACACAAGAGGAAAGACCATGCAAGGACCTGGGGAAGGGCTGGCCATCTGCACACCATGGAGAGAGGCTTCAGAAGCAACCAGCCCTGCCAACATTGTGTTCTTAGACTTCCAGCCTTCAGGACTGTGGGAGAACAGATTTCTTCTGTTTAAGGCCTGTCTGTGGTGGATCGTTATGGAGACAAGAGCCAAGCCCACTCTGATTGACTGGAGAGGTAACAGAAGTGGGCTCTTCTTTGGGTTGGAAAATGGAGTTCCAGCCCCCCTCACCAGATGTGGTATTATTCCTACCCTGATGCCCTGATGTGACTCTCCATAGAGAGAGTGGGGCGGCCGCCAAGCAGAATGCTCACTGCTGAATCTCGCCTTTTGTTTTTAATTGGAGCCATATTGTTAGGAAAACAAAACCCTGGTGACAAATGCTCCAGCAAGATGTCTCCTCTGCTGAATTTCCACCTGTTCCCTTTCTGTCCTAGGACACTGATTTGAGGTTTTGGAGCAAACTTTTAGGGATTCATAATTTCAGCAGTGCGTCTCAGACTTGCAGGTGTTGGAGAGGGCCTGAGATGTGCTCCCAGTGGCTCCAGAGATCAACGAGCCTTTTGTAAATGATGCATCTTCAGTGAATCGGATCCTAGAACAGCAGGGAGTGCTGCCTGCATCCTGGCCATGGCTGCCTCAGATCGAATGTACACACGGTTTCCGTCTGTGTTTGGATTTGCTCTGCTGGAGTTGGGGCCCAGCAAAGGTGACTCACCTTCACTGCAGGGCCTCCAAAGAACAAGGAAGAGAGAAGACAAAGGAGAGGTTGCACGCCCCACAGTGCCTCACAGGCTGAGAATCGCTGCTGTTACTCAGGACAGGACCCCTGATGCCAAAACCTGCCTGGACCTGCCTGGAGCAGCCAGGCCAGAGCCAACATTCCATGAAGAATTTCAAGTTAAACAGTCATTACAGATTTTGTTTTCGGTAATAAATTTTGTGTTGCTCTGTTTAAATGCATTGGTCCATAAAAATAATGAATCAGTGGTTAAAAACGAGTTTACTGTTAAAAAAGTTAAAAGACAGTGATGATGATGAATGAACTGGTGGTCCCTCATGCTCCAAACCAAAGACTCAAGCTGATTTATCAAACCGCGGACCACAAATACATGGCATATTTGGTTCTAGCAAAAAAGCATCATTAGTCACCTTAGTGATTTAATTTGAAATCTATTGGTTTATAGTTTTGTTCATATTTGAATTTATTTTGTTTCTATAGTTGCGTAGGAGCTATAAACATAAGCAGTTTGCACCTAGCTCTATATTTATGCTTATTTAAATAACTTGATTATAAAAATAATTTGAGTTAAACCACTCAAGCTGTCTAAGCAACAGTATTGTTCTGGCGTCTAGACTGAATCCCAAAAGAAATAAATGTGTGTAAATAAATAAAAAAAAATGTGTATATACATGTATTTCTATGTGTGTATATATTATATTTCTATGTATACATATATTTATTTTATGTGATATATGGGCATATACATAAGCACACACTCAAAAAATGAGTGTATATATATCATATATACACATACAATGTGTACATACACTATACATGATGTTTATATTATATTATAATATCTACATATTATTTAATTTTGGTCAAGCGATCAGGAACATAGATTTAGGATAACACAGTCCCGGATTTCACTTCTCATCACATCGCTTATTAGTTTGTTTAGTTTGTTTGGCGTCTCTGGACCTTAGTTTCCTCAAAAGTAGAATAAAAATAAGAATACTATATATAATACAGTAAGTATATAGTATAGTACACTATAAAATAGTATAGTATAATATAATATAACAAAATAATTAAGAATAATATAATACCTACCTTGCAGTGTTATCATGGAGATAGAATAAAATAATGCATAAAATCTGGGCAAATAGGAAATACTCCATAGATATTAGTTGTATATCTGTCCTGTATGTGCAGGTGAGAATAGGGAAGTGCCTCTGAGAACCATTGGTGGCCTGGATGTCCCAGACGTCCCTGGGGCAGCTGCCCTGGAGCCGCCAAATGAGCCATGAGCCACCATGGCAGTCAGGACAGGCTGAAGGAACACCCTTTCTCCAAAGTTCAGACTGACTTTGGCCATCTTGGACTTTGGGGTTTCTACTACCTGATGATGACCACTAGCTGACCCCAAGGATGCTCTGAATTCTGGAAGCCCAGGGGAGGATGCCTGAAGATTGACACGTGGCTGTGGAGGTGACGTAGTTGCTCCCCAGGATGGTCCAAGTCCATCACCAGTGTGGGTGGGGAGTGTCTGGAGAAGAATGCCCAGACCCTGTAGCTCTGATACCTTTACCTCCTTGGATGTCCCTCTTTGGGAGACAGAATGGGGTAGAGAGAAGTGCCCAGGGGCCCCACAGTCTAGCTTTCAAATCTTACCCATATCACTTCCTGGCTGGGGGCTTGAGAATAAGGCCTCTAAGCACTCTGATCTCAGCTTCTCAGCTCTGTGGTTAAAATGCCCCTTTGGGGACACCTGGGTGGCTCAGCTGTTGAGCATCTGCCTTTGGCTCAGGTTGTGATCCTGGGGTCCTGAGATCGAGTCCTGCATCGGACTCCCTACAGGAAGCCTTCTTCTCCCTCTGCTTTTGTCTTTGCCTCTCTCTGTGTCTCTCATGAAGAAATAAATACAGTAAAAAAAACCAAAAACAAAAACCCACCCCTTTGGAGGGCTGCCATTAGAGGCTTAAGAGTCCTCATGGAAGGTGTTCAGTGTCCTGCTAGTAAGCTTACACTTTGTTCCCTCCTCTCTTTTGGCTTCTTCTGTGTGTTGTAGGGTCCCAGACCTGCTCAGCTCCCTGTGGGTAAGTACTCTCATCCCATTCCCTTCCCTTGGGTCATCCAGATTCTTGGAGAAATCACTAGTCCAAGCAGGGCTCCTGGAAAAGTGAGACTCCATGCCCTCAAACCAGAGCCAGACAGAGGCTACAGGTCAGTGGAATCCATATCCAATCCGCCCCAGCCCTGGAAGAGAGTGTGTGTGTACCTTTGGCAATGTGGATAACTGTGCCTTTGAACACTGGTGGGAGAATAAACCTGCCACACAGCCTGGGCCCACAGGCCCTAGGACTCCTGCCCCACAACCCCACCAAGAGTGGGTATTGATGGAGTGTGGCTGAAGGCCCGGCAGGGTGATGAAAGTCTCGGGCATCTGTTCCCATGTGGGACCTCGTCTCCACCAGTGTCACGTCCTGACTTAGTACGGCACCCACACCTGTCCTCCATCCCCACTCCTTTTCTTGTCCTGGGTGACCTCACTCACCACTGTCCCTTTTCCCAAGGGGAGGAGCAGGAGTGAGGCTGGTTATTGATCCCTTCTAAGAGATGCCTGTCCTTGACAGGCTATTCTTGGCACAGCTCCACCCTGCAAAACTTCCCCTGCTGTGTTGCCCGCTTTGACACATCAGCTCCTGTGTGCCCGAGAACAGAACCCACTTTCCCTTTAGCTTGAGCAGAGAGGAGTTAGGAGGTCCACCTGTGTGGGGACAACGGGCACTGCATTCCAAGGCTAAGTGAAAAGACAGCAGGCAGAGCCGCACAGCACTCTTGCCCACCAACATTTTCCTGCTTTCTCCAACAAAAGCATTTATCTCCAAATTTCCAAGTCCCTTGGCACCCGCACAGGCTAGCAAACCTGCACCTGTGAACCCATCCCAGGCAGTCCTGGGTGAGGCCCCTGGGCTGCATCCTGGCAGTGTCCATGCCCGTGCGGGTGTGACTCGGACGCCCTCCTGCCCCTGCGGGCTGTGACTCGGACGCCCCTCTCCCAAGACAAATACCTTCACCCACGGTGCTCTCTCCACTAAGATGATTTGTGCCGCAATTTTCGTCTTCTGAGAAAATGCGAGGGGGAGAAAGAGGAGGTGAAAATGGGAATGTTCAGTAATTAATTTAGAATGGAGAAGCAGAGCTCCATCCAGGAGGTAATTGGATTTTAACCCCTTGGGAGTTTTTAAATGCAGATACTAATGTTTGAGCTATCTCTCCTTGCAGTGTCTCCCCCTCAGATCAGAGGAGAGTTGAAATCCAGGGAGAGAGCTTCCTATGTCGGGTGAGCTTACCAACATGAGAGGGCGGCGGGTGATGTGGGAGCAATTCATCCCATGGGTGGGTGCCCCCAAAGAATGGCCATTCTGGGTCACTCAGAGCTGCCCAGGAGGCCACTGTGGAGCTGGGCAATCTTTGCTCGATGTTCCTGTTCGGCTCATAAAATAGTAGTATTTTATGCATTTTCCAGAAGTATAGGGGAAATGGGCATCGCTTTCCTCCTGCATGCCCTTGTGACTGTTGAGCTCCAGGAGGGCTGGGACTGGACTTCCAGACTCTGGTTCTTTCAGGTTGGTGCACTCCTGGATCTCCTGCCTCTAGGTGGCAAGCACGTTGTTCCAGCCTGGGTGGTGATTTTAGGGGCAGCTCAGACAGTGGGGTGGGGGTTGCCTGCTTGGCTGACTCCCTGTGCCACCTTGAGAGGACTGTGTGCTCACAGCCTCTCCTTCTGGACTGTGGGAGTCTCAGGACTGGTGCCCCCAGGCTTGTGTAGGGCAGAGCTTGTAGGGTGGCACGCAGTGGCTCCCAAGGCACTGTTTTTCCTCATTTTACACATGTCAAGATCAGCATGTGTGGTAAAATCTTCAAGGGGATTTGCACCACCTTGGTTCCAGAACCAAAGTGGCTGGGACGGTCATTGCTGGACAGGGACTGGAATCAGTGGGTAGAGGGGTTTTCAGAGCTGCTGATGGGGCTCACTCCCCCTACTCTTTCTTCTCATTGATTGACAGCAAGACCTCACCTCCCAGTGTCTCCTCCTCCAGCAGATCTTCCCAGAATGTTTCCATCCAGAACTTGACCTCCTTTGGATCTCTATCACCTTACAGCTGGCGCAAGGCTATTTAAAATCCTGTGGTTCTCTTCCTGTGTTTGACTGGTAAGTCACTTCCAGTAACTCGCATTTTCCATTTCCCTTTACTCTGGTCCTGTCCTGTCCTGTCCCTGCTCTGTGTTCAGGGAGCTCCCACCTGCAGACTATGTTTCTCAGACTTTCTTGCTCCTAGGCTGCCAACTGTCCATGGGGAGGCACAGGTGGGTGATGGGGGACAGAAGGAAGAAAGAAGGTATCTCTGCCTCCCCTTTCATCCTTGCAGGATTTGTTTGCTCTTCATCTCCCCATGTGGGGTGTATTTCCCCTTTACACAGGAGGAGAGAAGTTGTATAATTTTAGGGATTTTCTGTTTATGACCCTTTGGGAGACAGGAGAGCTGATGATGAGCCAATAATTTAGACCTATCTGCCATGGTGTCATGGTATTGGCAGTGACCATAACTCAAGACGCCCCCAGGTGTGCTCCAGGAAAGCACCCGACACCTATAGGTTTCCCACATAGTCCCTGACTGCCAGCCCCTGGACTTTGATCCCCTGCTGACCTCTCCATGTGGTGGATGTGGGTGGGCTAGAGATCCTCAGTCAGGCCCTGAAGCTTTGGAAGCCGACATGGACCACACCCGGTCATTTCTCTGCTGATTTTAACTTGCTGATACGGTGGCCTAGGAAACCGCATCATCGTAGGGCAGGATTACCGTGGTACCCAGATGACACATGATTATAACAAGATGTGTGACCGAGAACTACGGTGGAAACAGTCTGAGTGAGCATCTGTCAGGAGGCCCAGAATAGACTCCGTGGAGACAGAAATCCAGCTACATTAAGTTGATTGCCTCCGGGCCTCATGCACATTTGCTCCCTGCACACACAGAGCCTTTTTGTGTCGCTGTGGTACAGGGAGAGAGAGGAAAATATTTGTTTCACAGGCAAGGCCCAGTTTCATCGTTAACTTCTGGTCTGGCCTTCAAAGGGGTCTTGTAGATTAGGAGTGCCGTCCCACAGCCCCTTAGGAGTCCAAATGGACCCGGGTCTACAGTGGACACTTGTGCCTCTCCCTCCCCATTGAGGGGCAATAGTAGGTCACCTGTTTCCTGGCTGGCCAGGCTGTTGGTGGTGATGGGCTGGCACCCTCCACCCCTCAGGCTCAGCCCCACACCCATATGGAGAAATGTCCCATCTCTAGGGGTTGCTTTACTTTAAAGCTGATTTTTAAAAATTGAAGAGAGTTTAGAAAATACATATAAAAACAAACAAGCAAAAAATCAAAATCACCCATAATCCCCAAACCCATAAATAACCAAGTGAACATCGTTTCCTTTACCGATTTTTAATATATTTATAAAATCCACTTACACAAAATTGGAGGATTCTATATATTTGGTTGAATATTTAACTTAAAAAAAATCCTGAGCAGGAAATTCAAGGCTTGTTGGCTTAAGACACATGTTTGTGATTATGGGGCAGAAATGTCCTTCCGTTTTTAGTTTACTAAGAGTTTTATCAGGAATGAATGTTGGGTTTTTATTGATTTTTTTTTCCAGTAGCTATGAAAGTGAACAGATGCTTTTTAGAAATGATTTGACCCATTGATGGAGTGTTTGTTATTTGCTGCTTTGCCATTGCTTAAAGCTGTTTTGCAGCTTCTCCTAGGGAAGGGCCAATTGAAGCTGTTGCAATTTGCTCAGTAAATATTTGTTGAGTGAATGGATATTGATTGGATGAGGATTTTTGAATAATTTAAAGGAAGTGACCTTTGTCCTTTGATCTTTCCAAAAGTTGGTCTTTTAGGGGCAAAGATCACTGAATGAGTGTGTAAACCGAGTAATACAAGTTAGTCTACAAATAAGAAACGAAGACCCCATTCCTCCACCCTTGGGCTGAATTCACATCATTGGAGAATTAGTCCAGGTTGTCCTGGGAAGTCTGACCCAAAGTGCACTCCCACCACGGCTGAGGGACATGAATTTTGGCTCTGTTGCAATCCCTAAGGCAGGCAGATGAGGGTTCCGTGGTTGGGCTTCAAGCCTAGAGCTTTTTTGGGGTACCTGCTTGCCAAGCTCCAGGGAGATCCTAGACAGGAAAAGAGGTGGCAGCAGATACCAGAACAGGAGGGGCTCCCTGCAATGGAGTGGGGGATCACACAGAAGGTGGCCTCTCAAATGCCATGGCCAGGTTTTTGGGAGCCACATGCCACTTGGAGGATGAAGCCATCTGGGTTGTTCCTCTTCTTCTCATGAGAACCAGGAACATAGGGAGCACTTAGGAGTTTGTGGGTGTCAAGAGCTCCCAGTGGTGAGGCGCCTTCTCCATGTTCCCTCACATGGCCCCACTAATGTCATCTGTGACAATCCTCCCTGCCACCTCCCCACCTCTCAGGCAGGACCCTGTTGAGAAGGATCAAGTTGCTCATGTTTGTATCCCCGGGGCCAGCATGGGACCAGGAAAGAATGGACAGTCAAGAAACAGTGATGGAGGAAGAAATTAATGAAGGAACGAGTGGACTATAGAGATGGTCCCTACTGCCACAACGCCGGGAGCTTGTGTGTGTTGTTTACAGCTCCAGCTGTAGCCCCTGGAAAGTGCTCGGCCAACGTCTGCAGGGAGAATGAGTGTGTGGGGACATGGAGACCAGCTGGCACTGGAAGGAGGTGCCAGCCCTCAGGCAACATGGACAGGGAACAGGGCAGGTTGTGGGGGATGGCTGGCCACCAGCTGGGAAGATGTGAAACATGCACTTTCTCTGGTTGACAGAGTAGCAGTCGAGACCTGGAGTCATGGGTCTCCATACCGGTGCTGGCAATAAACTCCCATGTGCTGGCACGTAACCCCCCTGTGCCTCTGCTTCCCCACCAGAGAAATGTAGAGAAGAACAGACTCTGCATGCCAGGGGCTTTCTGAGGATTAAACAAGAAGGCCAGTGCCTGGGATGGTCCCAGCTCCATAATATTCATTGTTAACATGCATGTAGGTTTTTTTTTTTTTTTTTTTTTTTCAGGAAAAAGTTCTTCATGATACTTTCAGGCTGCTTTAGTTGTGTTCCTGGGACCAACAATTCAGAGCAGCGGTGCAGCTGGGGTCTGAGTGAGAAGCCCCTCTGGGAAAGGCTTAACTCAGCAGGGCAGGTCACAGGCAAAGCCTATGCAGTCACCAAACTGACACATTCTCCCTAACTGACTTGTTTTCATGGGATGACTGGGTAAGCCTCCATGGTCCTCCTCCCACCTCCTTCTGCTCGTGTGAGCTTGGTCTGTGTGCAGTGCAGTCTCTCCACCTGCCCAGTGCTGCTGGGATATGACCCATGGGGCTCTGGACTGCAGGCTCTGAAGTGGGTAGCTTCTGTGCACAGCTAGTCTAAATGTATACCCAGGTGCCCCCATGTGAGTGGGAGCTTGGGAAATGGTGCGTGAATTTCCCTGCAGGGCCCTGCTTATCCACCTAGGGTGGGGGTCTTAGTGGGGCAGGACTCAGAGTCTGATTTAGGGTAACAGTGGATGCTCTACTTCTATTGGACAAAGCCAAACATATGTGAAATGGGTAGAAATATGTCCAGTGGAGAAAACAGTGCAGAGTGGTTTTTTCTTGTCAGCACATCAGGTTTCTGATCTTGGGATCATTCACCCTCCTGTTCAGCCTCTATTCTGCTACCTGCAGTGTGTGTATATGGGGTGGGCACTGCAGCTGACCCCCAGTGAGTTGTGCCCTTATAAAATCCTCTCCCCTTGAGTGTGGGGCACTTGGGACTTGCCAGTAAAATACGGCAAAGGTGGTGGGATTTTGCAGATTCATTATGGTCCATAATCAGTAGCTCTAGTACTGAATGGGAAGATTATAGAGTGTGGGCACGACCTAATCATGTGGATGCTTTACCAAGAGGACTCTCTCTGAGGATAGAGCCTCTTTCTGGCCTGAAGAAGGAAGATGCCACATTGATAGAGGGTCCATGGGAGGGTCACAGGGGCTGGGGGACACAGGCAGTCTCTAGGACCAAGAAATAGCTGGTGAGAAGCCAGGTCCTCGATCTCATAGCCACATGGAAAGGAGTTCTGCCCACAACTTGAATGATCTTGGAAGCAGATGGTTCTTCAGAGAAGACACAACTCGTGTGGTGCCTTCCATGTGGCCTCCGAAACACCCGTGGAGGACCCCTGGAAGCTGCGCCTGGACTCTGGATCCATAGCAACTGAGAAAAAACACGCAAGTTGTCTTGTGCCACTGAACCTGTGGGAAGTTGTCCCTCACGAGAGAAAAGTGGTGGTCTCTACACCCTGAAGATGAGATCAGGGATCAGTATGTCGCTTTCTTCTTGCTCACGCCTACTCGAGTCTTTCTCTTCCACTCTTATTCATTTGTTCCACAAGAATGTGAGGCCACCTCTGCATAGCAACTGCTGGGGTGGCCCAGTCCTCCCCATGTTCCTGCAATTTTGGCAAAGCTGCGGTGAAGTTCCAGTTGGATGATTATTCCAGAGAGGTGAGCTATGTATGATCCCTGGGAATTCATACACTTTCACTCACCTGCTCCCAAGCCTTTCGGTTTCCAATTGTCCCAAGCTATTTCTCAACACCACACACAGGACACCCTCTCTACATTGGCTTCATTACTGTCAAGTGAGCCTCCTGAACACAAGCACTGCACATGCACACCTCTTCCCTTTGTTCTCCACTTTTCTAAGTGTTGAAGCCTATTTATGATCTCACTACCAATAGTGTATAAATTAAGGGATGGATAGACAGACAAATGAATGGATGTGCATTTATGATCGGCCGGGCTGGCTTCGAGACCTCCTAATGCAAGGATATAATTTTTTAGCCTAATAAATGAAAAGCAACTTCCCCTCTGGAGCAAATGCTGTCTCAGCAGTCGGGTTTAGCACGCGATGCATTCATCTCTCTGGGGGACAGTGCCAAGGATAATATTTTGGCAGGTTATCTCCACATACTTACTCAGTACAACACTGTCAGTCAGAGGGCAGTTTATGAAGCAGGGATTTATAAAGTGCACTTGGATTCCGAGCCGGGGCCAGTCTGTCCCACGGAGCAGATCTATCTCCTGGCTTTGACAGATTCTGATCGGTCATTGACTGGGAGCCCAGCACGGTGTCCAGGCATGCGAGCTGCCCAGCTCCTGTGTCTGTGGCTGCCTGTCAGCACGTGTCAGCTTGGCGCTGATGCTCTAATGCCAGAAGACTGGTAGGAAAGAAGGCCCAAGGACGCTCTTCTTTGGGGGCTTGGTGATGATGGATGGTGGTGGTGGTGGGATGGACATCACTGGGACATTTATGCCACAGTCCAGGGGCTAGATATATGTGTGCATTCAGGTATATGTGTGTGCATGTGTATATATGTGCGTGCATGTGGGTACGGTGTATGCACTTGCATGTGCCTATTTGTGTATGCATGTGTGTATGTGGTTGTATGTATGTGTGCATGTGTGGATATATATATGCATGCATGCCTATATGCACCCATGGTCGCACACATGTGTTCACATGTGTACACATTTGTGAGTGCAGGTGGATATAGATAGGTGTGCAGGCTTGCACATGTGTCTAATTGTATACCCATGTACACATGTACGTTGTATGTGCATATATGTGTATTTGCATGTGCATGTGTGGATGCATGTGATTGCATATTTGCACAAGTGTGTGTGTGAGCCAGTTCCCAGTTAGATGACTACATTTTTAAGGGAAGGATACTTGTCTCTCATGCATCTCTGAATGTTCCACTCAAATAACATTTCTGATCATGTAGTAATGACTTCATCAATATTGCATATTGATGATTACTTTTGTACCTTTTCTCCTCTAGGTTGAAGTGTCTTGTCCTACAGCAGATAATATCGGTGAGAGTGTTCAGATGGTGTCATCCGCCTCTTCCTCTAGAATGTAGCAGCCTCCATGCAAGCATTCCCAGGCCAGGTGCATCGGAGCCTCTCAGTAAATCTTATCGAGTGAGTAGCCTTGACGGAGCTTCCTGAGCAGCAGCCCAGAGGTGGGCAGATGGTGCTGTGGGTAATGACTAAGGGAGGCTCCACAGATGTAACTCACAGCTGAGGTGCGTGAAGACGAAGCAATCCCTTTGTAGAGTGGGCTGGCTTTTCCCCAGGCTCCGCCCACCTGTGAGTGGGGCTGAGGGAGGTGGGGATGGTCCCAATGAGCCCAGGGCCTAGTCTGATCTGATAACTGAAACATTCTCATTTCTGCCTTTCTCCCCCATGGCATGTGGCGTTCAGGAGAGAGAGCGAGGCTTCCATAAACTGTGGCAGAGGGAACAATGGGTCCGTATGTGTGAGATATTACGTCTCTGGGGCACATCTGCCTGCCTGATGGGTCCCCAGGTGGCTCTGGGTCTGGGGCCTGCCTGGGGGACTCAGGGTTCTCTCCTGATGGCTTCTTCCAGCTGCTCAGCCTTGATCCAGCTCCAGGTACCAGCATAGACCGGTCAGAGGGTGGGTGGAAAGTGGCAGAGTGGTGGGCCCAGGTCTGTCCACAGCAGGTGCCATTCACATGTGGCCCTGAGCAAGGCCCGGTTTGAAGAAGTGAGTGTGAATGGAGAGGGAGAGCAAGCCCTTCCCTCAGAGTGAGCTGTGGCAGGTCTCATGCTCACCCTGAGCTGGTCTCATGCTCACCCTGCAGCCCTCCTCACTTCCTACCTCCTGTACCTGCCCCTCCAGCTCACTCTGGATGTGAACGGATCCCCAGACATTACCAGGTTCCCTTTCCTCTGCCTGAGGAACTCGGGTGATGTTGGAACGACAGCCTGGGCCACCCAGCAGATGTGGCCACGTCCCAGGCGGTGCTGGCAGGGAGGCCTGAAGGACACATGTGGAACAAAGACAGGAGCTCCCAGTACCCTCAGTGCTGGGGTGGCTTACACAACTCACTCATCTTTCTCAGTGTGGGACAAGGAGAGGGGGCACGAATTCCCACCACTCGGACCAAACTCATTATCTCTCCTTCACCTGTCCTTTGCCCCTAGGGCATGTTTGATGCCTCACTGGCCCTTTTCTGACTTCACCAGCACCACTTCCTCCTGCCGAGAAGCTCCGCTGCTTCCCTGGTGTAGGAATAATTACTGAGCATCTTCCCCCACAGCACGAGAACTCCAAGCTTGGTGCTCCAGGCCCAGCCACCCATAGGCCAACTACAGAAAATAAAAGAATTTGCACTTTTTTTCTCCCCACGATGATCACTTTTGTCTGGCCTTGCGTGTGTTACGTGTCCAGAGCCAGTTATTTCCTTCTGTGCTTTTGCCTTTTTGTGCAACGTGTCCTGGCAATTTCCTTCCAAAAGATGGATGCTTGAGTAGACTGGGTAAAGCTATCCTACTCAGACACACAAAGGGGAAAAAAGAAGCACAGGAGCTGTTTTCAAAATGGGATGATGACAGCTGCTCCCTTTGGGGGGAGCCAGCCCGGAAGCCCTTCAGCTGCCTTGCTCACGCCTGCTTCGAGGTTTACTAATTTCACGCCTGGCTTTTCGTGCCATGCCTTTGAAAGGCAGGAGGGAGAATGGCTGGCTCCCTCGCTGGTGATCTTCAGAGCTGATCTCAAGGTGAACTGTAATAACCCGCTGCTGATGAGCACTGCAGCCAGAAGCTGCAGAGCGGTGGACCCAGTTCTGCCCACAGCAGGTGCCATTCACGTGTGGCTTTGCACGAGGCCTGGTTTGAAGAAGTGAGTGTGAATGGAGAGGGAGAGAGAGCAAGCCCTCCGCTCAGAGTGAGCTGTGGCAGGGAGTCGGCCACGGTTGTGTATAGTCGTCGTGGCTCGAATGCAGGCAGGGGGTGGGGCACTTCGTTGAGAGAGGGAGAGTTCCTGGTAAGAACAGAACTCAGCTGCGTGGATTTGAAGATCCATTTGGCTTGATGCAACAATTCAAGAATCTAGCATGTGGGAAGATGCTCCCAGGAGCTGTTCGAAATGGAAGGCATCTATGGACAGAAGGGACTGGGGGAAAAGGAAGTTTCTAGCAACAAGTCACCTTCAGACAAGGTCAACTTCCTGTGGAGGTTGGAGTGGCCTGGTCAGGTGGACCATTTCCCAGTGCTGACCAGGTGGTTCCAGGCTGGCTGGT
The DNA here is from genome assembly GCF_048418805.1 of Vulpes vulpes. Lineage (NCBI taxonomy): Eukaryota > Metazoa > Chordata > Mammalia > Carnivora > Canidae > Vulpes > Vulpes vulpes. Next base: position 160,859,773 of record NC_132791.1, on the reverse strand, counting down.
CAAAGGTTATACTTGTGGGAGCAGCTGGAACTAAACTCTGAAGTCAGGCAGTTGGTCTTGGTTGGCTGCTGAGGATCAGTGACTCCATTTGGGGTCTGTTTTTTCTTTTTGTCATTTTTGTAACAGCCCTGATGGAAGCTCTCGGCCTGGGGAAGCTGGGGAGGCTTTGTATGATTGCTCCAAAGCATATTTGGTGCTGCAATTCATCTTGAATTGGAGATGGTAACAAAATTTAGAGAAGCAGACTCATCCAGCCCTGGCCATCCTGGGCTGACCATGACAGGGGGTCATGACTAGAGATGACAGTCTGGGCTCCTGCAGGTCTGACTCACAGCTGGCCAGTTTGTGGGCTGGCTACCATGGATAAAGGGCTGGTTTCCTGGCAAGTTGCTGCAGGTCGGGAGTCAGACTTCTGATTTTATGAACAGCCTGGCCACTGTCTACTACATATTCAGTCTCTCAAGGATAGTCAAGCACAACATCAGATGGTAACATAGGACACCACCGCCCTCCCTGCTCTGAAACTCAGTGGAAGAAACTGGTTGGCTGGTACAGGGACCCAGTTGACAAAGTTGGAAAGTTTGGCTGTGGTTGGGGGGAGCTGGAAGCTCAGTGTAACCTCCCCATCAAGCAGGAGGCCCACAGAGGAAGGGCCCCAGCTGCTCTGGAGGGTCTAATAACATAAACAGCTGCTCTGGGGCTCTGCTCAGAAGCCTGTTGGCAGGGGTGTCTGAGCCCATTTTGTGATCATCCACCATCACCTGCTCCATCTTCCTCCTGCCTGGAAGGGGGCTGAGGCCCCAAATCGTATTGGCAAACCACATAAATCTTTATGTGGCAAACCACATAAAGAGCAGCACAGACAAGAGCGGTCAGCTTTCCAATGCAGACGGGAGCTGAGAGCAGCATCCAGACACGGCTATGTTCTGTTGAGGTGCAACACATTTAAATTAAGTTCACACATGACCATTCTTCCTTTCTATCAAGGTGTTGGAAGCAGAGATGTTGATGGATCTCAGGAGTGGCACATTCAAAATGATAATCTGTCTGAAAATGTGCAAATCAAACTTCTCCCAAAGTGTTGGAACAAACACCAGATCCGCCCCCCCACCCCCTGAGCTGCTCCCTGGTCTGACCTACTCCTATTCCTTCCGTGCTCCCCATCCAGAGAGCCTGCTAGGAGCCTGTAGATATCATGGTGCTATTTTTGGATTTTGATGTAAAAATTCATCTCCAAGAGATCGTGCTACACTAGAAAGTTTGAAAGGTATTTGGTATTAAAATTTGAGGCCATGAGCAGAGAGGGAACCCATCAGGTGGGACAAAACTGGCCCCCAAACAGGTTCTATTCCAGAGGGACCACCCTTCCTGCAGAGGTGGAGCTGAGACACACTCCCCGTGGGCCTACACAGCTGCCTACACAGTTTATTACCCAAAGTCCTCATTTTACCAGCTTTGTGACTTTCCTACCTTTGATGCTTTCCTTGGAACCATAGCTCCTTCCAAGCCAAAGAGTTCAAAGTCAGTTGCAGGGGTTTGGTGGGGAGTGCACACATCCCCTGGTCTTCTGTGAGCTCCTGAAATGCTGACCCTGGTCACTGTCAGCACGCCCCATTTAGGCCAAGCCTCCCACGAGGCCACAGTTGTCCTTTCAGCAGAGTGGTGCTGTGACCACTGACTCAGCATCAGCAACTATACTCCTGCCTCTTCCCTCCTTCTTGGGCACCTAGTTACTTGCAAACACCAGAAACATCATCACACTCAAGGAGTGTGGAAACTCTTTGTAGGTTTTCTTGTCCTTCCCTGAAGCTTCTCAGTTTTTTCTCCATAAACAAAAAGAAACAAAATCTTGTACTCCAAGGAGTCAGGTCACAACCATCGATCATGACACTCTCTTTACTAGCAGTGGTGGCCAAGGTGGCAGGCGCAGGAGTTGTGCATGGCTCCAGGAGATAAGCCCAGAGTATGGCCCAGGCAAGTCAGCTCAGCTGTGGCTGGAAGCAGAGGGAGGTGGAAACCGCCGCCCTATGGTCCAGCTTCTCAGGATGGGCCTCCCCTTCTGCAGACCAACATCTCTACCCAGTGAGGGGTTGGTTTGGATGGTACACTCCCCAAAAGGGACCCCAGATATACCATCCTGTGTCTCTGTGTCCTTGAGACTGAGCTCCTGATGATGGAATCCAAACAGGGACCCTGTACTTCCTTCTGTGGAAGCTTCCTCCCTGGTCTTAGGGAGGATCACTAGATCCTTAGATCATTCTGCCTCTCTACATTTCTGGGTCTTTCTGTTAAAGCTCCATAGTTATGGTCTTGCCTGTTTCCATCATCAATGGAAAACCAGGGCTGCATTATTTCTTGAAATGAGTGACCTGTGAGCTCTGGCTTTTATGAATGAAGTGTGAGACCACTTGAGAGAAGTCCGCATTCCCAATCATGTTCCTGTCATTCAGAAACTCAATTTGGTTCTGGGCAGATGCACACAGAGAGAATGCATTTAACTGTGATTTCCTATTTGGCGGTGTGTGTGTGTATGTGTGTGTGTGTGTGTGTGTGTGTGAGCCGGTTAGGGGCCAAATCAGGTACAGCAGGGGTAGGAAAGCCCCCCAGGAGGTGGGGATAAGATGCGACAGCCCCATTCCTGGGGGAACCCATGTCATGAAGGGCTTGAGTCTTGTTGGTGGCCTCGTGGGACAACACAGATTTAAGAATATGAAATCTATGTTGAGAACCTTGTACCTTCCCAGGTGTGCCACCCACCTGCTGTGGCCATAGCCAGGGATCCTAAGCAGAAGGTGTCTTATCCAACTTTATGCCCCTGTGGCCCTGACACAGGCAGATAGGTTTGCCATTAATACCCCAACCACAAGAGCCCCTGACTCTGCTGTGAGCAGGTTGGGCCAGATGAGTTCTACACATTTACTTAGTAAATATTGAGGATCTCTCATTGCCAGGTAACGTTTTAGATGCTGGGGTGTATTTATAAGAAAAATGTACTTGATTCCCAGCCCCAGAGGAGCACAAACCCCGAATGATCGGCGCCATCTATAATCCATACAGGCTGTTGGAAGGTGTGTGGTCTCCAAGCAAGTTCAGCATCCTACACAGTGGGCAGAGGAGGCCTGGTAAGGAGGCAAGGAGAAACAGTGATGGAGAGGAGAACTTGGGGCAGAACGCTCCCTGCAGAATAGGGAGCCAGCAGTGACAGTGTGGGGGTGCATGCAAGACACCCCACGGAGCAGCAAGGAGGCCGGGGGAGAGGTCAGTGCTAAGGGGGCTGGCCATGCAGCAAGATTGGCAATGCCCGGTGAACAGCCAGGTGTGGATGCAGAACGGGTGGCTGGATGCACAATGTGGGCATCAGGAGAGAAGTCTGTACCTGACCGAGGCAGAGAGGGAAATGCGGGTGGCTAGTGTTTAAAGCTAGAAGCCCAGACAAGGTCACAACAGGTGTGAGCACAGACAGAGAAGAGGAACCTGCCCCAACGCTGGGCAGCTCCTATCCCGGGGGTTTGAGGAATAAAGCAAGAACCAGTCAAGGAGAGGAAAAGGAGCAGAGGAAATCTGAGCGTCTTTGCATCCCAGAGAAGGGATCCTTCTTTTTTTTTTTTTTTTTTTTTTTTTACTGGTGTAGATAGTGCTTTATTGTTTACATGTTTCCCCATTTCATCCTTGCAGCAACCCTGAGGTAGGTATTATTATCCCCCACTTTATAGATGAGTAAACCGATGTTCCTCCATTAGATTACTTGCTAAAAATCATAACACTCATTAATGGCAAAACCACTGATAATCCTAAACCCAAGGGGACTCTTTTGAATAGTTCACAGGTTGCTGCCAAGGAAAGTAATGCTGAAAACTTCAACTGGGAAGGGCTGGATCATTCACTGGAGCTCAAGGGGGTCCCCCAGCAGGGATGAATGAGGCACATACTTGGGCCAAGACCAGAACAGAGCAGGAGAAGCCTAGAGCATCTGGGAGCTGTAAAGCAGGAAGAGGTCTCTATGTTTGGTAGAAGTCGACAATATCTTCAGATACACACCTAGTCCAGCTTCCAGAGACCGGAGAAACAAGGGGGCTTCCGGCAGCTGCAAGTCCAGGGGCTGACCCCAGGGAAGGGACAGCGGGGTGGGAAGAACTGCCACTGAGTGGCTCCCCATCAGCTTAGCCACTGTGGTGACCTGGAGGCAGGGTCCTTCTACTTTGTTAAGGCCTTGAGAATCTGATGAAAGCCATACCCACCCACCCCCACACCCCACAAAAATAGATTCACGTGTACAGACAGTATTTTGCATACGACTTCAGGGAGTCCATGGACCCCAGCTGGAGAACTTCTGACTTAGGGCAAAGGTGTCAACCTGAGTAAAGTCACTGATACAAACCTATTTTTATGCAATTTCTATTTCCTAGGACCATTCCCTTTTTGTTGTCCCTTAATACTTAAGAATGTTACAAAGTTTTTTTAATGGGAGCCAAAGAAGGGAGTCCAGCCTTTAACTCCAGTCAGAGAAAGGAACAGCTGTGTGTGGCAGTGGTGGCAGCCAGGAGACAAAAAAAGTATGTCCTTGCCCCGGAGGGAAGGACATACTGAGGTACAGGGTGTGGGCAGCCCAGTGAGGCAAGGGTGAATCGGCTTTGGATTTATCCAAAGGGTGGGGTCACTGGAGAACAGGGGCTCTGGAGCTTACAGCTCATCTCGAGATTGCAGCTCAAGTGTCCCCAGTGAGCATCGGCTTCTGGCCAGCTGTCGAGCTCCCTTATTTTCCTTTCTTTCCCCTGTGGTGTTCTCGCAGAGAAGTTTCTGGGATCACTGTCCAACATCCGGAGCTGGCATCTGCCCTCGCGTGGAGTTCGTGGGCGAGTGCGGCGAGCAGAGCTGAGAGACAAACACAGAGCGCGGACCACGTCGACCCCGGGGGCCGCCCGTGGCTGAAGCTGGACCCCTCCCCAATGCTGGACTTTCATATGTGTGGGGCACTTCTTTCTCTCAAGCTCATTGGAATGGGTGCTTTGCCACTTGCAACTGGGGAAAATCTCATGTTCGCCACAGCAAAGGGAAGGACAAGAGCTGGTTTGGGAACTCATGTCTTTGTTCCGTAGCTGTCTGTCCAAGGATCTGTAGGGTGCTGTCTGTGGTCCCGAATCCGGTCTCCCATGGGGCTGCCGTCACTCTTCCTCCTGTTTCCTGGTTTAAACAGCCAAGCAAGCAGGAAGCAGGAGTTGTGGAAAGTGTTTCAAGAGGTCATCTGTGGGGACGAGAAAACTGGTCTTGAGCAGATGACTGAAGGACACCTATTGGGGCTATATTATTATTATTATTACCTTCTGTATGTTAGGTAAACCCTTTAGGGAGGGGGGTTAAAACCTGAAATCACTTACCGGGAGTTAATTTTCACAAATCCTAGGTGGGCAGTGGGAAGGGTTTGATGTGCATGACCATCCTGGCCTTCTTCATGCCTCCTGCTTGGAGCACATAGGGTGCCATGGACAGGGTGTCCCCGCTGAGGGCACGGGGAGCTGGAGCTCACTATGGTCCTTACAGATGTGGAAGAAAGACAGAGAACAAGGACAATGGGAAGCCTGTAGTACATCCGACGATATTCCCCGTGACCTGTGTGGGCTGTGATGTGAATGAAGGGGCGGGGGGCAGACTGGGTGGGAGGAGTACGATCTGCAGGAGGTGGCCATCTGCTGCAGTGACTTATCTTGAGCCTGACAGATAGTGTGTTCTTGCCCCTTTGATCCTGCACTGTATCCTTTCATATTTTCTAAAGCCTCAGGGTGTGGCCTCTGCCCATAAATCTTTTGCTAGCTCTGATTTCTCCTCCATAGAATTCTGGTTTGACTCCTATTTCTTACCTCGTCTCTGTGTTCATTTCCTTGATGGTATTTACTATTATTTGTCTTATTGCTTTATCTTTTTAATTGCTTTGGTGGGTCTTTTACCATGCCATGAAAATGTCACCCACACCCAGGCAGGGGCCATTCAGTTCTACTCACTTTTGCATCTCCTGTGTTGAGCATAAGGTTTGGCATGCAGTAGGTGCTCAAAAAATGCCAATGGGTGAAAGAAGAATTGGATGAGTATCCCCAAAGGAGAGCAGCCATTGTCTCATTTCCTAAAGTCATTGCCATGTAGACACCTGTAGCCCAGCAACACAAAAAGCTGCTTCTGATCACCTGCACTGAGCAAGGGAAGTAAGGATGGGGAGTCCGCTGGCCCATTCATTGCTCATCAGAAGGGCTGAGCTCTTCCTAGGCCAGACCCATTGTGCAGAAACACCCTGGGGTGATGCTTGCCAAAGCACAGGACCACATCTGTGCACGGCCTCTCCTTCCTGGAATATGTCACTCCGGTCAGCACTCGAGAAGTCCAGGTAAAGAAGTCCAGGTGAAGAGATGCCTGTTCTATATGTGCTTCTGGTCCATATTCTCAATCGTGTTCAGCCAGAACAGCTCAGCTACTTTTTGTCCATTTTAATATGGGCCACGTGGTACCTGTCAGTTCATTGCCATAGATTCTTCTGTCCAAGGAGGGAACAGGGCTTTTATCTAGAAGATGACCCAGAGCTGTTGGCTTTTATCTGTCGGTGTCCTGTTGTGTAACAAACACTGTTTACCCAGCCACAACGGCACGTGGCTGCTGATGCTCGGCATACCAAATAGGCCATAACAAATGCTACTGTTTTATGTTCTTTTAGAGTGTCCAAATAGCCCTGGACTGCCAGTGGAGGAATCACACCAGGAGCAGGACACCTGGGCTCCGTCTTTCCCTGAGTCCGGTCTTTGAAGCTGGCTGACACCCGGGGGAGGGGCAGGGGGCAGGAGTGCTGAGCCGGAGCCCTTGTAAGAGCTGCCTGGAGACAAACCTGTCAAGCTTGGTTTTTCCCCTACCTACTCGACATCTTGAATCTCATGGATGTGACATTTCATTTGAAGAGGAAATCAATATTCTGATTGGCAAATAGACACAAATGTTGCATTCATTCTCCAAAATGTTACACCAACATTACAGGCACTTCCTGTCCCCAACAGGGCAAAAGGGGATGTTTGAACACACTTTGCTCAAATAGAAATAAGAGTGGAAAGGAGACTAAAAAGGGCAGGAGGAAATGGTACATAAACATTTGATTATGGAAATAGAAAGCAGCTGTCCAGGCTCCCCAATGGGCCTGTGTTTCCTTGATCGAAGGAGCAGATCTGAGCAATGATGGATGGTGTTCACTCTGTCACAGGGTGTGGCCTCCTGCAGGTGTGACTTCGCTAAGGTGGAGATTCGCTCAGCAGCTGCTCCACGCTGGGCTCTCAAGAGTGTGCTGAGGACAGAGAGTCAGATGTGACATGAGTGGCCCTAAAAGAAACCGCCTTCTTGTTTGGAATGCTCCCCACTGCCCGTCCTCCTAGAGGGGGGCCTTGCCTGCATCCCTGGGCCCAGCCAAGGCCTTTCCTGTGACTCTTGCTTAACCTCAGACTGCCAGCAGTTCACAAAGTCCAAAGACATTCTATGTTGGTTCACAGATACTATGGGGACAATGAGGTCCAGAGAGTGTAGGTAGGGGACTGACTCGAGGCAACAAGGTGAGGAGGTGGCAGAAATGGATTCAAACCCCTGTCTGCCTGACTGGGCTGATGCTTCCTCCAGAACCAGCCTGTGGACCACAGATAACATCCAGACCTCATTAGAACCTTCTGATAAAGTGCCATTGGTTCCTGCATATCGATTTATACAGCTGTTGGTGTACTGGCATCCTTTTGTCTCCAAGTCCTTGAAATAACTTACCCCCCTGAGCAGTCCTAGTGACATTTTTCCTCCTTTCCCTCACTACAGATAAGAGGGAAACAAATGGATGTGGCCTCAGTCCTTGCCATGATATGCTGGTGTCTTTAATCTCTCTGGTGTTCTTGCTTTGTGCATCCAGATTGCACAAATGACATACTAATGGGTTTCTCCAATTTGGCCCTGGAAGTGATGGACTCCATATTCCTGCCCAAGAGCCTCCTTGTATGTGATGACACTGTCGCCTTCTGGGAAGGACTCTTGCCAGCCCTGTGTGCCAAGGTAAAAACCAAGATAAGACCCAGCTGCTTTGGTTTGAGGTCACTCACACCTCTGTCCATTGGCAGAGATTGCGCCCATGGTGTGGTGACACTGCCATGGCCACCAAAAGTGGATTCAACACATTTATATTGGAAGCTATGTTTGGCTTCAAAAGGAAGGGCCAAGGAGATGAGCAGACCAAAGGCAGAGACCTAGACAGGAAGGATGCTGGCTCAGCTGCAGGGTTCTGGCCTCCCAAGCATCAGAGCAGTCAAGTGGTGATAAAGACCAAGTCTGATTGTATCACAGAGGGCAAAGGTGTCAACCACAGGTCCACATGGTTGGTCCATATGGTCCTGTGTGCAAAGCCTTGAATTTCCTCTTTGGGAAAAGTACATCATTTCCCTGAGGATTATTTTCCTCATCTGTAAAATGGACATGTGTAATAATACCTACTTCAAATAGCTGCTATGGAAATAAAATGTGACAATGCCTTTGAGTAACTACTATATAACTGTCCCAAAGTGAGTGCCTGACAAACGGCTCTTGTGTTTAGTGGTGGTGGTGTGATTGGTTGCATTGATGGTGAGGGTGTTGGCAATGGTAGTGGTGGGGGTATAGATGGAGGTGGCTGTTGTCAGAGAGATACACCCCCACCTCCCAACATTGGACTGAGTTCTGGCCTGGCTTCTGCTGAATTTCTCCATCTATTAGCCAGGAGAGTTGGATTAAACCTACAGTTTTCAGACATTTTTAAACATGTAAGACTCATTCTTTAAATTAAATTATATGCAGACAGGAGGTCTACTCCTGGTTGTAATGTAGAGCATGGCAGGAAGCCCTTGCTTTCACACCAGCAATCAAAACAAGTTGCATACACTACAAAACCATAGGTTTTCTGAACTCATCATATGGCTGAGGATAAAAGAAAATAGGTAGACAAAATAGCAGAAGGCAATGAATCCTTTATAGGAGAGAAGAGACTCATGGCTGCTCTCTTTCCTGACAAGGCAGCAAGAGGAGGAGGAATCTAACCTGGACTGAGGTTAAGGTAAAACCAGTTAAAACTTGAGCATGATTTCCATGGCTTTGTGTAGGCTGACAAGACAAGTTAGAATTTTGAGTGACACTATCATTAAGAGAGAGTCTGCACTGACCCACAGGTCTTCGTTGAGTTCTTTATTAATATGTGCCCCACATCTGAGGTGTTTGAGGATTTTCCCCAAGTTTAAGGGAGCTTTGCTCTGAAGGTGGTGTTGGAACAAGGCAGGAGACCTAAGAACAGTTCATCTGATGCACACTGGACACCTTTCAGCTGCCCAGAGCCAGGTCTTGGGAAATAGTGCAGAGGAAAGCTCACCTGAGACATTCAAGACTCAGAGAGATCTTCTAAGCTGCTCAAAACCTGGAGTAGGACTGAAGAGCAAAGAGAACTCTTCAGAATCCAAAAATACGGCACCAGACTGGGAAGCAGAGAGATTTCCTACAGTTGGGAAACCTGATTCTCAGTTATATATTACAAAGATCCCAGCAGTCTTTCCTGTGCTCAGAACCCAAGCCCTGTAGGAAGAACAGACATGATCATGATCATACTTTCAAAATAGTTCTTTGAGCCAGTTGTAAATAAAACTGCAAATTAAAGTTACAACAAAGCCTTCTACCACTTGAACCATCCAATGACCTGACATAAGAGAGCATACACCCATTTCTGATGATAAATATTGTTTGCACCAATTGATATTGTTTTTCTTCAAATGCTTGAAATACAGTAAAATATCAAGATAAATAAGAAGGCAATACAATGTGACCCTGGTGAAGAAATAGTCAATAGGAGCAAACTCACAGAGGAAACAAGTATTGGGATTATCAGAGACTTAAATAATGATGATAAAGAATAATGAAGGATCCAGCGTACACATTTGTCAAGAGAGTTAAATAAAAAGCAATAGTGAAATTTCCAATTAATAAGTGTAGAATAAAGGAAATAGAAATCATCACTAGAATACCACACCCATCATTACAACAGGCATGATCCACTGATGCATGCTAAAATTAGTGGATAAAACTGTAAGGAAAAACAGGTTATTTGGATAGCCTCAGAGTATCTCCTCCAAAATACTAGTTGATTGCTATGGTGGTTTTTATAAATGTCCACAGATTCTATTTTTACTTCCTTCTCTAGGAGCTTCTCTACTCCTCCTGAATATGTGCTTGATTTAGTGACTTACTTCTAAAGAACTGAGCATGAAGGGGAAAGTAATAACTTTACTTTGGAGAAATTGGCTTATACTGCCTTAACCAAGTGATCAAGATTATTATTCCTCATAATAAACAATGTTGCTACCATGTGCCCCCTGGTATGCTATGATGAGAAGGGCACTTCATCTCTGTAGTATTTTCTATAATCCACAACCCCAAACTCATCATGAAAAAATGTCATAAAAATCCAAACTTAGGGATGGTACACAAAATATCTGACCAATGCGCTTCAAAAGTATCAAGATCATGAAGGACAAGGAAAGATTATAAAACTTTCATAGACTGGAGGAGACTAAGGAGACACAATATTTAGATCTAATGCATTGTAGCTAGATTGGATTTTAGATCAGAACAAGGATATAAGTGGAAAAACTAGTAGAATCTAAGGAAAAACCTATATTTTAATAGTCTGTGGTGTAGTTAATAGTGTTGAACCAATGCTAATTTATTACTTTTGATAAATGGTTCAAACAAATGTTTATATAATATTTTAACTTTAGAGCAGGGGTTGACAATATTTTTCTGTAAAAGGTTAAATAGTACATATTTTAAGCTTTGCCAGCCACGTGGTCTCTGTCATAACTACTTGATGCTGTCACTATAGTGTAAAAGCAGCTGTAGTAAAATAATAAATAAATGAGTGCGACTGAGATTTGTTCCATTGGCTATAGGTAGCTGGAATGCATTGGCAAACTGGATCAGCATACAGAAACCTTACGTGCACTCTTTGCAACTCTTCTGTAAATCTGAATTCATTTCAAAATAAAAAGTTTATTAAAATAACATAAGAGATAGGAATTTTCCTTCAGCAACATGGAAGCTATAAAAAATCAAATTGAAATGTTATAAATTTAAAGCATATCCAAAATGAAGAATTCATTATATGGGACTAAGTGAAGACTGGTCAACAGGGAAATAGGTCAGTAAACCTGAAGACAGATCATTGGAAAATACCCAAGTGAAAACTCAAAGGGAAATAAAAGGGTAAAAACAGGCTATTTAAAATCTGTGGATAGTATAAAATGATCTAAAATATATGGGTTCAGTGCCCAGGAGGACAGGGATAGAGGATATGGGGCAGAAGAAATAATTGAAAAGATAATGGTTGAGAACTTTCCAACATTGATGATTCAAGAAGCTCAGTAAAATCTAAACAGAAAAAAAAAATAAAAATAAAAACACATATACCAAATCCAAATTAATGAAAGCCAAAGATGAAGATAAAATTAAAAAAAAAAAAAAAAAGGAGTTCAGGGACGCCTGGGTGACTCAGTGGTTGAGTCTCTGCCCTCGGCTCAGGGCGTGATCCTGGGGTTCAGGGATCCAGTCCCACATCTGGCTCCCTGCAGGGAGCCTGCTTCTCCCTCTGCTTTTGTCTCTGTCTCTTTCTGTGTCTCATGATAAATAAAATCTTTTCTTTTTTAAAGTACATTGTATACAAAAGTAAAACAAAAATTGTGGCTGATTTCTCACCAGAAACAATGGAAGCCAGAAGATAATACAATTAATGGCCTTTAAAGTGGATGAAAAGTACAAAAAACCTATCACCTAGAATTATGTATACAGAGGAGAAGTTTTCAAATACAAAAGCCAATTCAAGATGCTTTCAGGAAGACAGAGCTGAGATGATTTATAGTCAGCAGATTAATTGGCAAATAAATTACAAGAACTGATTATTAAGTTCTCAGGCCAAAGGAAAAGGTACCAGATAGAACCGCAGAACTGCAGGAAGGAAGGAAGAAGTCCAGAAAGGGTAAAATCTGGGTAAGTGCTAGATACCTTCTTTGTTTAGTAAATATATACATATAGTTTATACTTTTTTAATTCTTAAAAAAATTCTTTTTTAAAATTTTTATTTACTTATGATAGTCACAGAGAGAGAGAGAGAGAGGCAGAGACACAGGCAGAGGGAGAAGCAGGCTCCATGCACTGGGACCCCGACGTGGGATTCGATCCCGGGTCTCCAGGATCGCGCCCTGGGCCAAAGGCAGGCGCCAAACTGCTGCGCCACCCAGGGATCCCCTTTAAAAAATTCTTATAGTTTACTTTGCGCCTTAGAGCACATGGTAAAACAAAATCACAAGGAGCAATGGAGTAACTGGAATTATACTTGTAACATTCCTACACTATTCTTGAATAGTATAATAGTTTTGAACATACAACGTGCTCTTAAAAATGAAATCTGTAATCTCCAACTAATTAAAACATAACAAAACAGATAAAAATTGATATAATAAATTAATTGAAATACTAAAGCGTGTGTAATTCACTCAGAGAAGGTAAGAAAGACGAAGAGAAACGAAAAATAAATGGGATAAATAAAAAGCACATGCCAAGGTGGTAGAGTTAAACCCAATCTTAACAAAATTTTATTAAATGTAAATGGACTAAAATGTAAAATGTAAAATGTAAACACATTACTAAAACAGAGATTACCAAATTAGATAAAAAAGCAAGATTTACCTGTATGCTTTTTACAAAAAGCATACTTAAAATGCTACATAAACAGAGTGAAAGTAAAAAGATGAAAAATGATGTATTACGTAAACACTAAGCATAGTACAGCTAGTATAGGTATAGTCATATCAGAAAAAGCAGGCGACAAAAAATAATTTTGCTAAAGGTTAAAGAGGCGCAAAATACAATGATAAAGGAAGCAGTTTACTGAGAACACAGAACAACCCTAATTGTATATGCAGCTAGTAACAGTTTCAAGATACATAAAACGAAATTGCCAGGACTAAAGGGAAAAATAGACAAATCTACAGTAGTAGGAATGTTATTGACAGAACAAATAGGCAAAAATTTAACAAATATGCACAAAACCTAATACTACCAACCAAATGAACCTAGCTGACCTTAATAGAACACCTGTTCCCAAGAATGGGAATTGGTGAAATAGAAAACAGACAAAATAGAGAAAAATCAATAGAATAAAATGTGACATTTTGAAAAGAATAATACTGATAAACCTTTCTGTGGCCTGCTTCAGGAAAAAAGGGTAGGGGGAGGGAGAAAACACATATTGTTTATATAAGAATGAACATTTTTAAAGGGGAGAGACATTATTATAGATCCTACAGACATTAAAAGGATAAGGACATATTAGGAACAACTTTATGCCAATAATTTTTAAAAATTGATTTTATTTATTTATTCATGAAAGACACAGAGACGCAGAGGGAGAAGCAGGCTCTCTGCAGGGAGCCTGATGCAGGCAGAACTTGATCCCAGGACCCCGGGATCATGACCTGAACCAAAGGCAGACGCTCAATCACTGAGCTACCCATGTGCCCCAATGCCAATAATTTTAATTATTTAAATGGAATGGAGAACTTCATCTAAAAACACTGTTTACAAATCAAAATTGCCCATATTTATTACATACATTAAATTCATTTAAAAAATTTTCCTCAAATAAATCTCCACACTGAAATGGCTTCAGAAGTGAATTATATCATCCACTTAACAAAGAAATAATACAAACCCTACACAAATCTTTTTTAGGAAAGAGAGAAGCAAACATAACTTTTCTACTACATCAGCGATATCCTGACCCCTAAACCTGCCACAGGTATTTCCACAAAAGGAAACAACAATATATCCTTTGTGAACATGGATTTAAAAATACTTAAGAAAATATTAGAAAATAGAATCCAGTATATTTTTTAAAGTTTAAACATTATGACCAAGTAGGATTATTCCAGGATTGCAAGCTTGAATTAACAAGGAAAAAACAATCAGTATGATTCATTGCATTAACTAAAGAGAGGAGAAAATCCATGTGATAATCTCAAAAGATTCAGAAGAAAGAATTTTACAAGATTCAGCATCCATTCCTGATAAAAGTTCTCACCAAATTAGGCTGCTGATAGAAGTCAGAAACTGCCTGTCTCTGGATTGGGGAGACTGACTGGAACAGGATCCCTTTAGACCCCAGCCCCCATAAACCAGCATTTCTGCATATTCAGGCTGAACCTAATCCCAAATCTTTCCCCTGAATCTCAGCATTTGCGTTGTTCACTTTAAGCAACAAAATAATGGTCAAAGGCCTTAGACTCTGAGGGTTCAGGTTTGGAGGTGTCATTTGCCAGCCAGAAAACAGTGAACATGTGACTTGACCTCCTTGTCTTCAAATCCATGAAATGACATGATAATGGACTTCTCTAGTGGAAATGTCGCAAGTATTGTATGACTGGGTGCTCAAGGGAAGGTAGCTGCTGATGCGGCCCAACTTTCATCCCTTCTACACCATTGACATCCAGCTGAGGGACCAGGGTGTGCTCAGGGGCATTTAGGAGATGCTTGGGAAATGTTCAGGATGGTCACTGTTAGTTGCCCTCATCTTTCTCTCCCTTTCCCTTCCCTTTTTCTTTCGTTCCTTCCTTTTTTTTTTTTTTTTTTTTAAGATTTTATATCTTTATTCATGAGAGACAGAGAGAGGGTGGCAGATACACAGGCAGAGGGAGAGGCAGGCTTCCTGCAGGGAGCGTGATGCAGCACTTGATCCCGGGACTCCGGGATCATGATCTGAACAAAAGACAGACGCTCAACCACTGAGCCACCCAAGTGCCCCTCCCTCCTTTCTTTTTATTTCCCCAAAGAAATATATTATGTTCAACAAGCCTGCATTCAGAAGGGATGAAGTTCTTTTTTACCTGGTAAACATGAAGAGAGGGGCTCCTGCAGGGCCCATGTTTCTAAGTGGATCCCCAGAGGGCACTGAGGTAAGACAACCTAAGTAGCAAGGAACTGCCCCAAAGCAAGCAGTCCTTCCATAGCCTTTCATGAGTCTCATTCAGCACATGAACCTACAGGCCCACCTGTGTCCTGAGATGTCCTCTCCAAGTGACCGCAGCCCCAGTGTTCCTGAGCAGAGAGAGAGCAGCCCTACCTCAACCCCTTTCTGAAAACATCTCCAGCTTTGCTCATCCTCTTCTCTCCTTCTTGCAGTGGTGGCCTCTCTTTCCAAGGCTGACCTCTCCACTGACCTCAGCCTGGGTGGATCTTGCTCCTTCCCTATCCCCCATTATATTCTATTTTTGATCACCAGACAGGCAACTTCCTTCTTGTCAAGATGCTGTTTGGTGCCCTACCAGGTGCACGTGTTGGATATTTCTGCTTCCTCCACTTTTTTACCACCCGTCCTGCTGTTTGTGGTCTTCTTCTCTCCCAGAACTGAGAACCCCAGGATTTTGCTTCATCCCTGTCTTTCTTGCATCTGAAGAAATGAATGCTCCCAAATTCTCTATTTTAAATGCCTTCCTTCCTTGGCTTCTAAAACACGCTATTCTCAATAGCCTTTCCTCATGCTCACTTTCCTCTTGCCCCTTATGGTGGACACTGACATGGCTAAGCCAGGGCCCACTCTCCCCTTGTTTCCCTGTACACGTCCTCACAATGATTAGATGATCTCACTCTCTGGGCTTCCTTTTTTATTTTAAGATTTTATTTATTTATTCATGAGAGACACAGATTGAGAGAGAGAGAGAGAGAGAGAGAGAGAGAGAGAGGCAGAGACACAGGCAGAGGGAGAAGCAGGCTCCATGCAGGGAGTCTGACGTGGGACTCAATCCCAGGACTCCAGGATCACGCCCTGGGCCAAAGGCAGGTGCCAAACTGCTGAGCCACCCAGGGATCCCCCTCTGGGCTTCCTTAATGCTACAAGTGGTGGTCAGGTGACAGAGTGTTGACAGGTGAGCATACACCGATGCCCTCAGGGGGCCCTCCCTGGTAGAAAAGGCAGAGGCCAATGGCATTACCCTATGCCCCTTGCCCTGGATGTGGATCTGAAGCCCAGAGTGCTCCACGGGACTGTGAAGAAAAGGCCATGAACATTACAGAGATACCAGGCCGGACCTCACCGAGCTGCTGAACCAGCACGAGCAGCTCCCACTTCCAGCTTCTTGTCTTTTGGAAAAAAAAGAAGTACCTAATTTTGAAGTAGATTTTTCCCTGACTTTCCACAACTAGACAAAAAACATTCCTAACACCGTTGTCCTTCCATGTCCTTAAAAAAGATTCCCAAGGATCACTCTGATTCCCGTGTCTCCTTGCTAGATGAGGGAGACTCTGGAACCTGGGTCTGAGACCCCAGCTCTTTCCCAACATCCTGTCCCTGTGGCTTCCAGAAAGTTCCTGCCTCTCTCGCAGATGTCCTGCCAAGCTCAAAATCAGCACCACGACAGAACCTGAGCTTCCCATCCCACCCCTTCTTCCCTTTTAAACTTCCTTATCCTCTCCTCAGTTCCTTCTTCTCCCACTGCTCAGGGAGTAAGCATGGACCCACCTACCGATTCCCTGCCCTCCAAGCCAACCAATTAGTTTCAAGTTCTATAGATTCTGTAGGTGATTCTGCTCTTCCTTTCCTGATTATGACATTTTCCCTCTTTGCCTTCTCGTGCTCTCCCCACCCTCAGCCTCTCTCCATCTTATTAATCATTCTGCTGCATCACTCCAGTCCCACTAACTTAATCAACCTGACCTCTAACCCCCATACCTTCTCTTAGGAATGACTGGGGCTGACATCTGGAAGTGTCCTTTGCTTACCAGGCCCTTTACTCAGTCCTGTATTTCTTAGCATTTGTACAGGGGAGAAATGGAGTTGCAGAAAGCTGAGACAATCTGGACATTGAGAAGGGCTGGAGGTGAACCAGGCAGCCAGGAGACCCGAATCCTGTGATTTGACCTCCATCCAGGACACTGCTCTGCCTTCCCTGTCCCATATCTTTTCTGGTTTCTTCCTCCAGACACTGGAGGTATTCTCTATTTGCCTATATGCTCATATCTTTCCACTTCCCCACTAGTGAACTCAACTTTCTACCCTCTCTGGAATCTTCCTTGAGTGTCCCCTTGAAGGCCAAGCCCCTGTTGACCCCTGAAAATGGCAGAGGATTTGAGGCGGCAATTTTTCTCCTACCTGTTCTCCAGCTTGCAAGCTCCTGAGGTCACAGCCAGCATCTGAGGCACCTCTGCTGGCTGCATGTGGCTCAGCAGTGTCTGGCATGTGGCAGGTAGGTGATGGTGACTCTAGACCCTGGTTGAAGGCTGTAGAAACTCATGATGCATGATGAGATAAGCTACAGGCTATAGAAAGAGGGAGGTGCATCTAGAAGTGCTCTGTTGGTGTCCATTGGCCATGTCTTCCTATCATCAGGGATGGTTTCTGGAGATCAGACCAGAGCAGAGCATAATGAACAGCAACCAGCCAGTAAATGAGATGACACTTTGAGAGTTGGGACTCTGGGGCTCCAGCAACTTTGGTGCCAGCCTGGCAGCTACATAATGATACAGAGGAGATACCAGGAAACCCTGATATGAAGCTCTCATGCTTTCCTGGTAGGGACTCATACAGGGAACTGATGGCAGGATGGGGGTCCCAGTGCCTGGACTTCCAGCACCTCACTTCACCCCTCACACATGGTGGATGCTTGATAGATACTTGTTGTCTCTATTTTTACCACTCTTGTTTTTTCTCTCCACCTGTTGCTACTGCAAGAGAGTCTGTTTGCTGCTTAAATTGGGCCTGGATTGTCCCCAGAGGCCTGGAGAGTAGGAGGTCCCCTCCTGAGAAATTCATAATGAGTGGAAATACTGCCAGGAACATGGATTTGTTGGATTTGTCATTTAGGAATAAATGTGTATGAAGTTGCTACCGAAGGCAGGGACTGGGAGCCACAAGCTGAGGGTTTGTCAGAGGAGAAGCTGACCTTTCCAGGCTTGAAAGGCTTGGGCTCCTGACCCACGGAGGGAGGAGCTGTGGGGGTCAGTGGCCCTTCAGCATCTGGGACCTGGAGGTGCCTGCTGTAGCCCTGGTAACTGCAGCCCCTTCCATTTTGTTCTATCACACAACAGGTGTGTATTGCGTCCTCAACATGTCCCAGGCACAGAGCTGAGCAGGACACACAGAGATGACAGAGGATACCTGGCCAGGAAGCTCACAGCCTGGTGATGAAAGGTCTGTGGTAGATGACATCAATATGGGTGCCACCTCAGAGGCCAGCCTTAGGTCTAGGGTGTGTGGTGTGTGTGCTGGGGCTTCACCCAGCTTGGTGGGTGTAGGAGCTTCCTGGAGCGGCCAGAACAAATTGCCACAATCTGGGAGCCTTAAATCAAAGTGATTTATTCTCCTGCAGCTCTAGAGGCCAGAAAGTTGAAATCAAAGTGTTGGCAGGAGGACATGACCTTTGAAGGCTATGGGGAGGATCCTTCTTGCCTCTTCCAGCCTCTGGCACTGTGGGCAATCCTTGGAGTTCCTTGGCTTGTAGACCTATCACTCCAATCTCCGCCTCTGTCTTCATATGGGCTCCTTCGCTGCATGTCTATATCTCCCCTCTCTTTCTACCTTTATCTTGTAACAACAGCTGACATGGGAGGTAGGGCCCATCCTAAAGCAAAATGATCTCATCTCAAGACTCTTAATTACCTCTGCAAAACCCACTCTCCCCAGTTAGATCAGATTCATATATCTTTTTGGGAGCCATCACCCAACCCATTACAGAAGTGTGGATGTCTGTGGCTCAGAAAGCCTTCCTACATTGTTGTCCCCATTGACTTTGGAGGTAAAGTGGTAAAGTGGAATCATACAGGTAAAGAAAGGAGGAGAGGAGGCACCCCAGGCAGTGATGGATAGGACGGAAGCAAGGAATAACAGTGAAGGAGTCTGAGCAAGGGGCAGTGCATAGTGTGTCTGTGATGGGAAGTGGCAAGAAAATAACAAGTTCTTGAACACAATGATATTTAGGGCTTGGGGCTATATCTTCAAGTCAGTGGGGAGCCATGGAAGACTTAGGGCATAGGGAGACCAGCTCAATTTCCTGTCAATATAAAGGGAACAAGGGTGGGAGGGGGGACCTGACTGCTGAGGGGTAACTCCATGGGAAGGATCCCAGTGGGGAGAGCTCCCTCCCTCCCACTCCTCGCCCTGTTTGAATACCCTTCCGTGGTACCACACTCACACACTTCCCTCTCTGGGGTGGGTGAGCTGTGTATCTCCAGCCATGTGGCCAGATGGAGGCAGAGCTGATTGAGATTCTGGGCACGGAGGGGGTCTGACGGCACTGGCTGCGGGTGTGAGGAGCTAATGTCCCTTTCAGTATGCCTGCTGCTTTCCACTCTGCCTGCTATTGAACTATTCATCTATAACATTTGTAGGCCTATTAAGAGGGAAATACAACTTCATAGTTACAGATAAGAGATTAGACAGATCAATTTGAAGTCTATGAAATAGACTGAGTGGGGAGGATGTTATAATTTTCAAATTATATCTTGCTGACTTTGGGGCTGTTGGTTTATTGGCTTGCAGTTTCTCTTCTGACCATATCGGGTATGATGTTTTAGTGACAGAGACAGCAGTCTATTGTCAAGTGCTTAAATCCACTTAGGGATGCCAGGGACCAGGACTCTATTGACTAGGGGTATGGATGGCAGCTCGGAGCAGCGGGAGTGAACCACTTTTCGTCTCTCACTCCTGGGTGTGTGAAATTGTCCACTCAGAGCATAAAGCTGTGGGCTTTGTTGGATGCTCTTAATCCAATAAAGTATGGGGGCTAATGACAGAATGAAATTACCTGTTCAAGCAGTGACTCTTCAGAGGGCCCCTCTGTGAGGCTGCCGTCCTTGTTAGCAACTTACGTTGCCCCCTGGATGCGACCTGTGCAGGAGGCATTTGCAAGGAATGTTTGAGAAAGGCCAAATCCCCTCCAGGGAGGCTGGTGGCCCCTTCTGCCTCCCCCGGCAGCTGGGTTCCTTCTGTTTCACCCTTGTGCCAACTTCCTAGAGTTCTTAGCTCTGATACTGCTTTCCAGTCACCTGCTCTTCCTTTCCCACCTGTGATCCCTGCTGGAGATTCCCTGTTGACACTGACCAACACATTCCAGGGTAGGTGTTCTTATCTGAATCCCAAGACTTCTTAGAAGGCAATTCAAGGTTTTTCCCCTTACTTTCTTTTGTAAAGCTAAAGAATCTCAATCTTACTTTTCAAAAAGTACTTGGTATTGGCTGCATGACCTCAGGAAAGTTTCCTAATGACTCTGTGCCTCAGCTCTGAAGTGGGGCTAGTCATAGTATCTATCTCAAGAGGTGAAGAAAGTTGTGCCTGGGAAGGGTCCAGCACCACGTGACACATAGCAATCTCTGCACAGACATTAGCTACATCATTAACACCATTGCCACCACCATCACCACCACCATCACCACAATCATCATCATCACCATCACCATCAGCAGCAGCACAACCATCACCATCACCACCATCATCATCACTATCATTATCACCACCATCGTTACCATCACCACCACCATCATCATCATCACCATCACCACCATCATCATCATCATTACATTATTACCAATTATCTAGTCTGATCTCCTCATGATTTAGATTAGATTATTTGGGTATTCTTAGGAATATTTATTTTTTCCCTATATTTTAGGAAAAAAAATGGCACGCATGCTCACACACGTACAGAGAGGGGCAGAGAGATCCAGAGAAGGAAAGCTGCTCAAAGAAAGGGGGATAGGACACAGGAGATACACCAAGAGTCAGAGGGACACACACAGAAACATTTGGATGATGCCTGAGAAAGAGGAGAGTAGGCTTTGGCATGTTGAGACCTGAGGCAGCAAGAACATGGTCCTGCTTTGATCAAAGTAGCAGCCTCCATCTGGTACCTTCTTAACAAGTGGCAGCTCAGGACTCTTTGATGATATTGTCATATGTGTATTATAGACATGGTAATGGTGATCATCAGTTCATTGGAGGGGACATCACCTCTTGTCTTTCAGGCTGAATTAAACTGGTGAAAAGCCTTGGTTCTCCTTACATAGAACATGATATTAATAATTTAAATTCTAAAAGGAGACTAGAAGCAATAACACAGTGGGTAGTTGGTGTTGGTGAGACTTTCCCAATGGTCTTGGAGTCATAGTGGAAGCTCCACTAAGGAGTTTGGATATTGGTGTTGGTGAGACTTTCCCTATGGTCTTGGAGTCATAGTGGAAGCTCCACTAAGATCAATAGAGGACATCTATCCTCAGTTTCAAAGACAACATGAGGCCACACTACATATGCAGAGCTTTCTAAGAGATGGTGAAACTGGTTCTGTGATGTTGTCACCCACCTTTGGTGTACATAAGAGAAGATGAAAAACTCAAAAGAGATTGACCAGAGAGGAGGGGTCACCTGATTCCATTTTCTTCCTGGTCCAGGGTGTAGAATCCAAGGCAGGGAGCCTTCACGAAAATTGTTAAAACTGCTTTGTGGGTAGGAGGCATGCCTATCCATAAGAAAGAACCCCATCCCTGTGCCTCAGACCAATACTGGTCCCTGGGACTGCTGGCACCACAATCAATGATGACAAGATGGCACTTGGGAGGATCAAATCTGAGTTCTGGATTTTATGGAGCCCACTCTCACCTGGTGAAGTATAGAGATAGAGGCTGGCTGCATTGCCAGTGACCATGAAGAGAAAGAGGAAGCCTGCATTTCCAGAATTTAAGGGAGGGACATGAAGTTACCTAGCTTCCTCACGAACTTGGTGATTGTTGTGAAAAGTAGCCAGACTTGAATGTCTTGAGAAGTCCAAAAGTCTACCCAAGTGAGCCAATCCTGGTGGACCATGGCTGTGAGGAGCTCAAAAAGAGCAATAAGTGTTCATCAGGAGACTGAAATAGGCAGACCCCTCCTCTCTAGAAGGTCATATCTTCAGCCCCTGGTAGGGAGGCCATTGTCCATGCCACAGCTGGAGCTGGTTTTGCGTGGATGTCCTATCTGCCTCTTAGACACAAGATACCCACATCTGGTTCTCAGGTAGCTGTAGGATTCCAATTCTTCCAGCTTGGTTGAAAATAGGTTGATTCTGCCTCCGGAGCTGTCTTTCCCAATATGATGGCCCCAAGCCACATGTGGCCATTGAGTACATTGGATATGCTTGTTCTGATTTAGATAGGCTGTAACAAATACCCACTGGATTTCAAAGACTTAGTACAAAAATAAAAGGATGCAAGATGTTTCATTAATAGTTTTTATATTGATTATCTGCTGAGATGATCTTATTGTATGATATATTGGGTTAAATGTTACAATGTAATATAAAGTAATACAAAAATGAAAAGTGAATTTTATGTTTCTTTTACAATGTTTTTAATTTGATGGTTAGAAAATGTAAAACTGTGTATGTGGCTCACATTATTTTTCAGAGGGCAGCACAGTGGCTGGGGCAAGAGCTCAGGCTCTTAAGGACTGGCACTTGGAACTGATTTTGGGCATTATTAAACAAGAAGGGAATAATCTCTGACCTATAGAGCCTGCTTTATCCTCTCTTCTCCCTCCTCAGTTGAGCTGTGTCTTAGAGAACACAAGGTGATTGCCGATGAGGAAGAATGAATTTTGGGCATTTTGTGATGTGGCTTTAATGTTATAAGTCCCATGCTGATCATGGACTGTATACCAGGTACCAGGCACCCTCCTTACCCTACATCACTTAATCCTGGCAACAATTCTGTGAGGCAGATGCCATTTGAACCTCCTTCTATGGATGAGGAAAGTGAGCTCAGAAATGTCCAGCAACATGTCTAAGTTTCTGAATTCTGGAAGTGGCCAGGGCAGTGTTTGAGCCCAGACAGTCTGGCTCTACACTTGGGGGCTCAGCTATCCCATGTCAGTGAGAGCAAGGATGAAGATGAGCCACTTGATCAGTCATATGGTGCCTCAAGAGATAGAGGAACGAGAGGAAACCCTTGATGCTGGAAACCCTTGATTCTGGGGGTTTACATCTGGGTTTATGTCCCACTATGTGGCTTTAGGCAAGGCAGCTGGCCTTGTCATCTTTCTGGTAGGATGATGGATACCTCCTGGTGTCCTTGGGGAGACTGAGAGGATCATCATTCACTGAGCTGATGCTTTAATTTGGGGAGGGTGGCAGACACCTTCAGCTCTCTGACAAACACCCCCAACTCTTCTCTCCAGACCTGCCAATCCACCCAGCTCCTTCACTCATCCACACACTGCAGCTATGTGTCAGAACCCTGTGAGGTCTCAGGACCCCATCATCTAACAAGACATGGGCCCAGCCCAGAGGAAGCTCATTAGCTAACCAGGGAAATGGACATGGAGGGCAGAGCTCAGGGGCACAGCCATGCCCACCCGCCTTCCTGGAATCAGGTGCAACAGGAGTACTGACTGAGGAGGTAGTCACTCAACCTGAGCCACAGAGACAATGTGTGAGCTGAAGGCGGACAAAAGGGGGTGGAGGCAGGAGGGAGAAGAGAGGAATTCTCTGGGAGAGAGGCTCTAGGCTCCTCAGAGTCCAACTTCTGTCTCAGCCCCATCCCTGTCAGGGGATCCATTGCAGCCGCAGACAGGATGAGTCAGAGGTGGTCTGGCCTCCTCTCTGAGACTCATCCTGGCTCCTCTGATAACTCTGGCCTCCTTATCTTCTGGTGAGCATGCTTCGTTCAAAAAAGCATTCATGGAGTCTGTCCATGAGCCCAGGGATACAGTGGTAAACAAGCCAGAGAAGGTCCTTAACTTTGACCTCTTTCTTTTCAATGGGAAAGGTACAAAATAAATAAGCATCTAAGTAGACAAGATGATGTAGTCATGGTAGTGCTGAGAAGGACATTTGCCAGGAGCTGCACAGTTAGAACTCTGGAAGGTCCATGCAGGAGTGTGGATCAGTGTCCAGAGATGAAAATGAATCATTGGCATTTCATCATTTAGAAATTGGTTGCAAAGATATTGGAAAGGCTGGTGGTACAGAAAGAAGAACATAAGGTGACCACTTCTAGTTTCTGAAAACTGCTGCTACCCTTATGGGCAGGAGGAGGAAAAGGAAGGAAGAGGAGACGATGCTACCCAGAGCCTCATGATTGCTATTCCGCGGATTTGGTGTTTGGAGCTGCCAGAGCAGAGACTCAGATCGACATTAGCCAGTGGCTGCTGCCCCCTCTCCTGCTGCAGTGACCAACCAGAGCACAGTGCTATCCTTGTCTGCCTTCTCCCTTGTCCCATGGCCCCCCAGTGGCAGGACCTTATAGGAAGCAAGGGGGCCTGGAAATCAGATGGACAGGTGCATAGTGCTGACTGTGGAGTTGAGATGTAATTCGCACCTTGGCACAGAGTCTTTGGGTTGGCTTTCTGGTCAAAGCAAAGGTCTGGGACCTGTCCCAAAGGTACAGGTACACCCAAGGTTTGCAGAACCAGCAGTTTATTGAGTTTTATAGGAATTTGGGGGTAGATTTTGGGAGCTGGTGAAGGCTAGGTGGGGGGCACTGAGTTGACAACACCCTGGTGTGATGATGAAGACCAGCTGGGAATGCCGAGGAAAGTGTCCTGAAGATGTGGATTTGGGCTGAGACCCGCAGGAGGGGACTATCTCTTGAGGAGTCCTCTCAGAGCACTGAGAGCTAAAGATACCTCTGTGGTGTGGGTTACCTGCATGCTCAGCTGCCCAGTGACCCAGCTCCCCCAGCACCAGGCCCTGCCTTGCTAGGTCCTTTCTATGGTCCAACCTGGAGCCTCTTTCCAGTGGCTTCTGGCAAAATTCAATAGCAGCCCCCACCTGTCTGGATTCTTGGATATTACACCTATTTTAGTGTCATGAGGCTGCCATAACAAAACCACACACTGGAGGCTTAAGACAACAGAGATTTATTCTCTCCCAGTTCTGGAGGCTGGAAGTCAACAATTAAGGTGTTGGCAGTTTCCTGATTCCTGGGAGTTTCCAGGAAAGAATCCTTCCTTGCAACTTGCAACTGCTGGTGGCAGCCAGGATTCCTTGGCCTTCATTGGCTTACAGATACACCACTCCAGTCTCTGCCTCTGTCATCCCATGGCTTTCATTCCTCTGCATTTCCTACTATCATAAGGACACCAGGCATATAGGATTAAGGGCTCACCGCACCCTACTGTGACCTCATCTTAACTGATTACCTCCACAGTGACTCTATTATATCCAAATACAGTCACAATCTGAGGTTCTGAGAAGGACATGAGTAGGGTGGGACACTCCACAACCCAGCATATACCCCACAGTCATGTTCTACTTACGTCCAAGAGTACCTCATTGTTTCGTGCCCAGCCTCCAAATCCACTGGCCTTCATGCATTAACACCGACAGGTGCTGGGTCCCAGCTTGTCTTTCAGTTGGTGGAGGGGGTAGCCACGAGATGGAGCCTATCAGAACCTTCTCCAGCCAAGAGAAGGGTTCCTTAGTATTGGATTCACTCATCTGATACTTTTTCTCATTGAAGTTACTGATAACACACAGAATCACCCACCAGCTTGCCATGCCAACAAATGGAAGCTTTTGCATTTTCCTGTATACCCTTCCAATATTTGCCCAAGCATTGAATGTTTTGGTAGTTGTATAACACAACAGACAAGAGATTTGTTTTATGCTTTCACTTTACTTTCTGTCAGAGGCATTTTCCCTGTTCCTACAGTCTTCATAATTATCACTTTAAAAGCTGCATAATGTTGCATTAGGAGGATGTACCATGATTTACTTAACTAAATGTCCATCCGTGTTGGAGCAGTTGTTTTACTATTTAAATAGTGTGATTATGAACATTTCTGGAATTTGGCTTTTTGATTCTTATTTAATTCTTTGAAGGATTACATTTAAAATTAAACATTGCATTTTCGTTTCCTTTAAATAAATGATCTCTCCAATATCCTGACATTTTCCTAAGCATTTAGCACTGAAGATAGATTGTAATATACAAGACTTTGCTCTTTGCCTATTCAACTTTTCCTCATAACAGTAAAATCACGTTCCCTGGAGGCCATGCCCTAGCTTCTTCTTGACCTCCAGTTCTGGCTGGAGTCAGCCTCACTGTGGTGACTGGAACACTGTGGCATGTGGAACAGCATGTCCAGTCCCCTTGGCCAAGTGGCCAGGTCTGTGCCGATGAAGGTGGGCCAAGGGTTTCTGTAGAAATCATTGGGAGGATGGAATCTCTCTTTCTGGAGCTATGGAAATGGAAGCCTGGAGTTTTGGGGAGCCATTCTGCCATTATGGGATAAGGGTCTGTCTGGCAACAAAATGAAATGAAGGGGAATAGAGAAGAGACATGGAAAGAGACAGAAAAAAGATAGTGAGGCAAGATGGGGTGGAGAGGGGAAGGGAGGAAGGGAGGGATGGAGGAAGTGAGACACAGGCCCTAAAATTATGGACTGAGCCCCTGGAGGGTACAAGTATACAAGCCATCAAATGTCACCAAATAGTGCTCGTTGTTATTCTGCATTAGTGTTTGCATACTTTAGAAACTATAGAAAAAGGAGAAACTTTTCATCTGTTGGCATGGTAGCCAGGAGGTGATCACTAAGCTTAGAATTGAGGAAAATGAAAGCAGAACATCTGTATATCTTAGCAGAGAAGCGGGTCTGTGATGGAGGGGAGGTACATCTATGCATTCAGCACACTCACTGTGATGGGTCCAAAGAGCATTGGACAGAGAGTCCATGGACCCAGAGCTAATGTCATCTCTGTTGCTAACTGTGTGACCTGAGGAAGACTCATCCTGTCCCCAAGCCTCTCTTCCCTCATCTGCAAGAAGTAAAGGATTAGATCAGATTCCAGCCTTCGCAGGGGAGGGAGACAGCCCTCCCATTTTCCATCTGGGTGGGCAGACTTGCTCTTTTTTCAAACATACCTTCCATGTAAGATTTCATTTGAGGGGAAAAGAGCATCAACCAAAACAAATGGCTCCACTGTAAAAGCAAACAGTTGGCAAATCGGCGAGCTTGATGGCTAATCTCCACCGTGCCTTCCAGCTCCAAATCCCCGTGACATCAGGATGCGTTTGCTTCCCTCCTCATTCTCAGTAAACACTGCAACTGGTCGCCAGGCCTCAGAGGCAGACATTTCTACTTGCCTTCAGTGGGGGAAAGCAATTGTTCTCCCTGCCTCTGGGCCCCTCCATGCCCTGGACAGGTGTACCAGGTTAGATGGAAGTGGTATACGGAGAATCAGTCTTTTTTTAATAATGGTCCATGCCATGAAGAAGTAGGTCAGCTTCTCAAATGCATCCCGAGAAACTAAGAGTCATCATTTATAGATGCGTATTTCAGACAAGTGATTTCACACCTTCCAGTGCATGGTCCCCTATCATTCTAGCATCTTTGAACTGGCCCCTGTTTGCATTTATTCCATCTGGAGCCTTGGCGTTTGGAAGAATATTTGATCATTCCGGCCAGGAGGGGTTGTCTTTTTGAAATACAACTGCATTGAGACTTTCTTAAAATGGTCTATAAGCCTACCCATGCAAGGGTGTGGCTCTGTAGAATTCTCTGGTCCTTAGTTATGGGGAAAACTTTTGAAGGTCATGCTGAAGACACAAAGAGTTACATTTCATGATCTTCAGGAGTCATCACCAGATAATTTCTGGCCTGGTTTGGTGTCTGTGCCCTTGACTCAGAGCTAATGAGCTCAGGGGAGATGTATAGGGCTAAAATAAAATACTTCTGTTAGAGTGCCTTATCTTGTCCAAGGTGGCTTTACATTAATTTCCTCACTGTCTTCCCCCAACAACTCTGTGAATTAAGTAGAGAAAACATAGCATGATCCTGATTTTGCAGGAGAGGAAGGAGGACTCGGAGAAGTTACAGGGCTCCCCCAAGGTCATCCAGCGATTAAATGGTAGAGTTAGCATGGCATTTGGGTCTCCTGACTCCTGGTCTTTGCTCTTTTCATTAAGCCCAAGTTTGGATTTAGCAGCTTAGTGAAATTTGAGGCATGAGGTTTTTACCCACAAGTCCTTGCATTCACCTTTAATAACCAGGGAATGTGTTGCTTGATTTACTGACTAAAAGCAGAATAGTTAATTAAATATAACGACAGCAAGCTTTGGTAGGGAAGGGAAAAAATCCCATGTCATTGTTCTGTTGCTAAATGAGAAAGTGCTGAGCCATCTGTCCTAGACAGCAACCCCAAGTGGAAATTTATTGTTCTTTGGCTATTGTTTCAAAAGACACAAAACCTAGAGGCTTCTGGGTACAGGTACACAAGGAATGTATGATGAGGGACAAGTGTGGCACAGTTGTTCATGTGAGTTAATTTTCTTAGTCCTTTGGAAAGACAAAGCCAAGCAAAACTCTGAGTATGTTCCCCATGAATACCAAAATGAGATTAAATTCAACATCTAAAGACTTTTAATAAAGACGAAGCCAGAAGGATTCAACCACAGGGAATTGCCGACCAAAAGCATTAGAAAATTGGAAACCAGAAATGAGAGACCAGAAGCCAGGAGACATCCTGGGTTACCCAGGAGACTGTGGCAGTACCCAGCTTGGAAGGGAGCATATTCTTCCTGTTTTGGAGTGAACAAAACTGAGTAATTATCTCCCCACAGAAATCTCAGCAGCCAGTAATCAATGGGCAAAGCTGCTCCCAGCCAGAACACCTGTGTCTGCACAGCCCCGAGTGAAAAGAAAGACACGTTGACAGTATCACCTTCAGCTGGCACATATAGGCAGCCTGTCTTCAACTCCAGCAAAAGTATGAACTGCCAGAATGATACAATCTCTGTGTGGGTCAACAAGATAATTACCTTTCCTCCACTGCCTTGTTGTATTTTACTGAAAGATATGCTGAAGTCCTAAACCTGGTACCCGTGAACTGACTTGATTTGGAAATAAGGTCTTTGCAGGTGTCATCAAGTTAGGATGAAGTCATTAAGGTGGGCTCTGATCCAACATGATTGGTGTCCTTTGAAGAAGAGACTCACAGCGCAGATGGCCACAAGGAGATGGAGGCAGAGATTGGCGTGGCCAAGAACAGCCTTCCCTTCAGCAGACGAAGAGCCTCTCCTGGAGCCTTTGGAGGGAGCACAACCCAACCAACACCTCTATTTCAGACTTCTGGGCCCAAGAACTGGGAAATAGCAAATTCCTGTTGGTTAAGAGCTCCTGTTTTTAGTGCTCTGTTATGGAAGCCCCACACAACTCCCCAGAAATACCAATAACTCCCCAGGAATATCTCAACTATGGTTCTACAGCCTGTGCATGGGAGGTACTATCTCCTCCAGCATGCAGAGTCAGGGAGGGATGGCTAGTCTTGTGGCATGGGGTGGTGGGAATCTGGGAGCTGGTGGGGCATCTGTGGGTGGAACCCCACCTGACATCTCTTTCTGGGACACCCAATAACACCCACCATACATGGTGTGAGCATCTAAGTGCCTAGAATATTCTCCCCCAGGGCCACCCCACCTCGTCTAAGTCCTTGCTCACATGTCACCTTTCTTGAGAGGTCCTCTTCAATCAGTGACTGAGAGAGATGTGCAGCCCCACATGCCTGCTGCCCCCTATCCTCTGCTCTAGGTTTCTTCACACTGTCTTCTACTTTTCTAACTTTTAATGTTTTTCTTCTGTTGTCTGTCTCGACCCTAGAAAATGCTCTGTGAGCTGTTTTCTTCACTGACATGCCCCTGTATACATAGTAGGCACTTAATAAATACCCATTTGTCAAGTAACTGGATAAACGAATTGCAGCCAAAGACATCCGGATAGTTGGAGTGAAGAGGCTCTGGTTTGTCCACTTCCACCTGTCTGCTTCCGAAAACAGTGCTCACCTCTGCCGAAATGAGGGATTGTTCCCTTTCATGTGTGAAATCTGAAAATCGTGGCTTTTTGCTCGGAGTCCCACATACCCTGAGAAGTGCAGGTGATCATAACTCAGCCACCTCCATGTTTGAAAGCACTTGACGCAGAAGGGCTAAAACCTGGTATCAATGTTGTCTTAGCCTGTTTGGCTGTAGTAATAAAAATAGAATTCTTGTCTCTCAACAGTCCTAGGGGCTGGAAGTCCAAGATCAAAGTGCTGGCAGGTTCATTGTCTGCTAAGAAGAGCCACTTGCTGGTTTGCAGACAGTCACCTTCTCTCTGTGTCCTCACATGACAGAGGGTTGAAGGAACTCTTGAGGGTTCCTTTTATAAGGGCACTAATCCCATTCGTGAGGGCTCCACCCTGTGACCTGACTACCTTCCAAAGCCCCACCTCTCAATATCATCACATTGGAGGTAACTTTTAGGGGCTGTACTGTCATTCATTCACTCATTCATTCATTCATTCATTCACCTTATGCAAGACCCTGGAGAGGCCCAGGTTCCTTTCTTAATGAGCTGCATCTGTTCCAGAGCAGGAGTAAGGTCATCAGATTCTTCACAGCCCTACTTGGAACCCACATCTTGAGAGGTCCTCAAGGCCAGAAAAGGATTCTCCATGAAATGATTGTTCCAGACTCTTGTTTGTTATCCAGGGATGCATTGGTCAGAATGATGGCTTGTCATGACCCTCCTCCCTGCCGTGGCCATGACATCCACAGAGGGTGGAGCAAGGTCAGTCTGAGGTGAGCAGGTGGGTTGTCGTGGCCACTGAAGTTGCCTCTCCCTTCACCCAGGCACCCAGACCACAGCAGGCCTTGGAATTCTGAAAACCACCCGAGTCCTGGGCCAAACTGCCACTCTGTGGTCTGTCCCCAGGCGGGAGAGGATGCAGGTGGCATGGAGAAGCCACAAGTACCCTGAAGACCTGCACAGGGGCAGCTCAGCAGAGAGTTGAGTGAAGTCTGCAGTCCACCAAAGCCCAGTGCAGGAGTCTGGGGCCCCTGAGCTGGCTGTCCTGGGTCCTGGGTCCTAGGTCCTATGTTCCAGCAGCAACTCCCAACTTCCTGCTGATGCCCTGCTCTGCTCATCCAATGGAAACAGTCTGCTGGCTTCTCACCTCCTGTTCTCTCCTCCCTCTCCCCTTTACTCCCTCCTTTTCTCTTTTCCTGTCCATCCATTCATGCATCCATCCATCCATCCATCCATCCAACCATCCTTCCCCTCTCTCTCCTCCTGTCCCTCCCTCCCCTCTCTCTCCTCCTGTTCCCCCTCCCTCCCTCCTTCCCCCACCCCTCTCCTTCTCTCTCAGCTGCTCTTGTCTTGATTCCTATGTTCCCTGTAGTTCTACCACCCACAGGCCCAGCGTGGTCCCACTGATGGCTCTGCCTGGGCACAGAAGCATCCTACTCACTCTGGCGCCTTCTCTCCCTTTTTGCTCCTTTTCAAAGTTATTTGTGTTTGCGTCAAACAGTGATCAAGAGGTGTGGGCTGAAGCTTGGGCAGGGGGAATGTTCTAGCACTTCAGAAGGCCTAGGGGTTTTAGCTAAATGGCTCTGTGGCCAGGATAATTCATCTGAGATGAACACAGGGAGAGATGAGAAAGATGAGCATAGCCTAGTGGGATCTGTGCAGTGGCCTCCTGGGAGGACCCATGGTCCTGGGAGAGAACCCTTCCAGGTCCAGTAGGCAGGTCAGCAGAGGGAGACTCAACCTCGCTGTGGTACACTGGAGCTCTCCCAGCAGCATGGGGACCTACGGGCATCACTTACACTGGTGCTGAAGGAGTGGTATGGAGTGGGGGGGATGCTGAGCCCTCACCCCTGGGAACCCATAGGTGCCATAGTCCTCTGTCCCAGCCAGACAACCTGTCTCTCTCCATGAGGTTGCCAAGCTCATTCTCTCCACTGTGATGGAGCAGGGTGCTTTCACAGCTGGAGTGCAGGCACAGCCTGCAAGGGCAGGAGGCCACACTATGGGTGCCCCTCTTCATCAAAGGGCAGTGAAAAATGATGGGGGACCCTCCTCTACCTCCTCCTCTAGGCCCTCAGATGGGTCTTCTTGGCCGACAAAATTGTCCAGTACAGCAACGTCAGGAGTGCACATTTAAGTTGACTTTTTCGTCCTTCTCAGGGTCTTACTTGCCCTGCTCCCCGTGGTCTGCTCTCAAATGAGACATCTGCACCCAGCCCTTGCCTCAGGCTCTGCCTTGTGGGTAGACCTGAATTAAGACACCTTTCATGCAATGGCTGTCTCCTGACATGGGTTTTTTGGGATCTTAGTGGCAATCCTACTACTATATTTGAACACATGCTGGTACCACCAAGCAGCATCAGCTGGGATTTCGGGAGTAGGACTCGGGACTCTCTGAAACAGGAGGGGAGCACATACTCAGTGTCAGCACTTGTGGTGGGGGGCCCACTCAGTGCATTTACTGATGAGTGGATGGATAGTTTGCTCTAGCTGACTCAGGTCTTACTGCTTGATTAACATTCTTTTCTTACTTGTCATTCACTTATTGAATTCGGGGCCCCACACGAATTCACACATGGGAGTGTTTCTGCTGTTTTTCTCTCTAAAGAGAGAAAGAGGGATCCCTGGGTGGCGCAGCAGTTTAGCACCTGCCTTTGGCCCAGGGCGCGATCCTGGAGACCAGGGATCGAATCCCACATCAGGCTCCCGGTGCATGGAGCCTGCTTCTCCCTCTGCTTGTGTCTCTGCCTCTCCCTCTCTCTCTCTCTCTCTCTCTCTCTCTGTGACTATCATAAATAAAATAAATAAATAAACAAACAAATAAATAAATAAATATAAAATAAAGAGAGAAAGAGTAAGCTTTACATGCAGATCTCAGGGTTTTCAGAGGTGCATGTCAGGTGTTGAGCACAGCCTGCTCCAGATAGTGTCCCTTTCCAGCCCAAGAAGTGAAACTCACCTCTAAGCTGTAGGTTGAGAAAGGTCCCTAGACTGCAAGAGAAGGAAGGACCAAAGTGCCTTCCTAGGGAAAAACAAAACAAAACAAAAACAAAGCAAAGATTTTACTCATAAAAACGCATTATTTGCATTAGTGTAACCAAATTGGCATTTGACATAGTTTCACTGGTGAGCTCGTGAAATAGGCTCCTGGGCCCTTCTCACCTGCATTTTGCAGCAGGGAAACTGAGACTCAAGGTGGGGGGGGGGGCGGGGGATGTGCTGCCTTAGGTCACAAGGGTAGTTTGTACAGAGTCTGTGCTGAGGTCACATCCAGCTAGAGGATGCTGCCTGCATTCACACCGTGAATCCAGCCCTTCTAGAGACAGGCAGCCCATAAAAAGCAGACTAGTTATCGATACATACAGAGAAAATAAACAAAAGTAGAGTGTAGTGGAAAAAGCATCCTCATGAAAAACAAGATTAGTGATTCGAGGGAGAAAGAACAGAGAACATTAATATAGAACAGAAAGTAATTCCCCTTGACAACCCCAAACTGCCTGCCTCTGCCATGGTATTTTCCACTTTGGTACAATTTGTAAAGTTATCCTTTTTCTTTTGTCCCTCCTGTGGCTTCCTTTCTTTTCCTTCATTTGTGGTTTTGTTAACACACAGGAAGACCCACTTCTATCTTACTGCTCATTTGTTTTTTGGGAATGTTTCTGCTGTTTTTTCTATGTCCATTTGTCCTCCTCTTTGCTTGAGGAGGATCTCACATCCAACTCCAGGGGGTTAAAAGTTGCGAAAATCTAGTGAAGATTATTTAGGAAGAAAAATGGCAAACTGATAAAGCCCATCCTTCCAACTGTCTTCAAACTTGATATTTTAATTCAAGTCCTGACATGATCAGAATAGTTAGCTCTCATGTGGGAGGCTCAGAGAGTCCTGATGTTTCCTGCCAGCATCTTGGGTGCAGGAGAATGCTAAGAGAGGTCTTGGGAAGGCATTGGAGGCGGTGTCAGTGAGGGTTGGTTGTGGTTGGGGAGGATCTGAGGGTCAAGAGGCAGAGAACCAAGGATGGTGCAGTGGAGCTTCTTGAGTCTTATTTCCTGGCTGGGTCTTTACCATCAACTCATACATCTAAAATAAAATCTCGGTTTTCCACATAAAACAGAAAAGGCACTGGTTTCCTATCCCCAAGAGATTACGGAATGTAAATGAACTCTTTTGTGCAACACCAAGCCAAGATGCAGAAGACCATCTCATACCAACCAGATAAAAATATGATTAAACAATATTTTCCCAAGGATCTTCCTTTCATTTAATGTCTTCTACTAGATATCTTGTTTAGAAATGAACAGAAGATATACCAGAAAATCAGAGGCACAGTCAAGTCTCCTTGGCTCCATGTATCTGACCGACGAGAAATTAAGTGGTTCAGAACGCCCCCCAGGGAGCACGTCGCTCATTCCCTGACACAGCTCCAATAATCACACTACCTTAACCTAATAGAAGAGGGTAAACACATTATTTTGCATGAAATTATGTTTCTTAATGAATTAATAATAGGGTTACAATTCTCAACTCAACAAGCAGGGAAATGCAGACTATAAAATAAGGGCAAGCAACTGCATTATAATTAGTTGGTCTTTGCTGTGCCGTGTTTAGGAATGCATTAGCTCTGATTGTAGGGAAGGAAGGGTAAATTGTGGGCAGGGGTGACCCCTGCTGCTGAGAAGTTCATGTAGGGGAGAAAAGAAGGGAAGAGGCTGCAATTAATGGTCCTGGAATAACAAGGATGTGTTTCTGCCGACTGACCTTATTCATTCCGAGATTCCAATTTTGGGAATCCAATATGATTTGTCCTAAATGGAACTCCTCACCACACACTGATAACCCTCCCGGCAACAGCCTTCTTACACATCCTGTACCTTCTTCTGGATCCCTGGTTGTAAAGAACTTGACTTTGCCCAAAGAGAGATCTAGACTTTGACCTTCGCTTCTAGGAGGTGGTCTATGTCATATCTGGTAGGAGTGTCTTTGTGTTACAGGGAGGCTGGCCATTCTGGATCTAGGGCGGGGGCTGGCCATGCCAGAAAGACCAATCTTATGGTGTAGGTGGTGACTGGCTATTGGTATCAATGGTCCTGGATACTGAATTCAATCACAGGAGCAACCCTATCAACTATGCTTATGTAATGAAGTTCCAATAAAAACTCTGGGCATTGAAGCTGGGATGAGCTTCCCTGCTGGCAATACTTTGTGTAGGTTGTCATGTTGATGGAGGAGGGTAATGTGTCCTGACTCCAGGGGGACACAACAATGGAAACTTTACATTTAGGACCCTTCTGGACTCCACCCCATATGCTTCTTCCTTTGGCTGAATTTGGTTTGTATTCTTTCCATATAATAAACCCTAAAAATCAGTATAGCAGCTTCCAGTGAGTTCTGTGAGGTCTTGTGGATAATTGTCAAGATTGATAATTTTGGGATCCCTCTGAGTGTGTAATTGGAATCAGACTAACGGCGTTCTTGAAGAAGACTGTGATGTCAGTCCTGAAATTTGGCTAATTCTGGGCAATCCAGGTTTTTAAAAGTTGTTTCTTGTTCTCCAGATTGGAACTCTGGCACTATCTATGGTTGGAGCATTTAGGGTGCTTTTGGCTGACTTAGCTCTGTGGTTGGGGCCTTCATTTTTCCATAGAGTATTTATTGTAAAACAAGGCATTTATTTTTAGTGCAGTCACCCAGCTTTTGGATCTAAGCAAAGTTTGGACTTGACCACCTGCAGGGCTCTCAGTGAGGGCTCAAGACTCAGAGCACAACTGCATTTGAAGAATGGCTCAAACTAAGTGCTATAGAGCTGTCGACAACAGAGATGGATGTGCTGTGGATGTGTGCTACTTTGTATGCCTCCACAAGAGCTGTAATATCTATGGCTTGCTGAAGAGCCATTGCTGAGTTTCTCCTAGAGGCCCGAAGAAGGCATCAAAGCTTTACTGGAGAGACAGTCAGTGTCTTTCAGGCCACAGGAGGCAGGGATGATCTGTTTTTTTGTATTAATCTGTCTCCTTGATTTGTACCAGGGGGGTTCCAAACATCCAATAAACATTTGAACATGTGTTGATTTTTATAAGGTGTAGGAGTTGGTGAAAGTCTTGGGTTAGCTTGAGGAAGAGAAAGAGGAGGAGAAAGTGAAGGAGAGAGAGCAGGAGGAGGAGAAAGAGGAGGAGGAGGAGAGAGGGCAGGAGACATTGCTATTTGGAAAGAACAACTTAGGTGCTGCCATAACTTCAGTGTCCAAAGGGGGTAGCCACAGCTCTGGAAACTGGAATAGTTTTGCTGCATGGAATTTAAACTACTTCACTGCACCTCAACAGCACATAAGCATCTCCATATAGACCCCCTGGGCTCACAAATGGCTTGCAGGTGATTCTCCTAAGCACCCTTTCTATGTCCACACTACTGCATGTCCACAGTTTAGTCAAAACACAAGAATGGGGCTGGGAACAGATGTGTGATAAAGTCCCTGCTGCCAGGCATGTGAGTTCTCAGGTTTCATGTTGAATGCACCTGTCCAGGGACTCCCATGCCTGCAACAGCTTATAAATAGTAGTGGAGGCTCAAAGCACTTACTAGCTCACACAGGCCTGGGTCTGAATCCTGTGTCTGTCATTCACTTCACTCTTCACCTTGAGCGTGCTACTTAAACTTTCTGAGTGTGTTTGTTTGCTCATCTGTAAAATTGGGATGCATCACCTGCATTTCAGAGAGTTGTGATAAGCATCAAGGAAAATGATGCAGATGAAGGGCTTAGCCCATTACCTGGCTCCAAGAACAGTTTCTAGTTTAACTTTGGATAAAGGAGAGAATACCTATATGAGCCAAGCATCACTTTAGGTGATGACCAAGGCAAACAGCTTCTAAAAGGGCAATAATATCCAGCCATAAAGACTGTGGGCACAGCATGAGTGAAGGAAAAACATCTTAAACAGCAGCCTCCCTTAGAGCAAACTCAGTTCTATTGGCTTGGACCTGGTGGTGATCTTGGCCTTTATTTGCTATTAACCTAAGCAGAAGAATTCAAATAAAGTTGGTGTCAGGAGCATATTTCTTCCTAAATCCAGAGCATAATAAAAAGCAATGACTGATCTGGATGTCAGAAGACTAATCGAAAATTCTACTTCCAGCAAATACAAATAGTACTTGCTGTTAAAAGGACAATATATTCCAGAAAGAGAGAAAAATCACCAAATGACCAGCCCCATAACTTTCCTTGACTCAGTCTGGTGAGTTTTGGGACTTGAGTCAGAAAGGAAATTCGGCCGTAATGCTTTCCTCTTAGAAATTTTTCAAAAAAGGGATTCTCTTTCAAGAAGGTAAAAATAGTTTACAACTTGAAACAAAGACATTTTTGCTTTTCAAAGATTGGGTTATATATTGCTTATAGTGATCAGAGCTCACTGCAAGTCATAAACACTACTCAAACTGGCTTTAGCAATGGAAAAGACTCATTCTTGGGAGGTGCAGGGCTGGACAGACCTCAAGGCATGCTGAATCCAGGAGATCCAACACTGTGCATGACTTACATGTCTTTTATCCCTCAGGTCCACTTGTCTCTGCTTGATTGAATTCCCTAGCGTATCTCTGCAGATGGCAGGCTAAGGCTTGCGGGGAGCCTGCCCTATAGTTGGTACTTTTAAGCATTAGAGACCAGGTCACTTGTTCTATCTTTAGGCTTCTCCTATGAGAGATGTGCACTTATTAGCTCCATTTTACAGGTGAGGAAACTGAGGGACAGCTTTCTCAGACCACACCATGGAAAATGGTGGAAGTGCTGTTGGAACCCACATGGCCTGCCCTTGGCGTTCACACTCTCAACCTCTGGCATTCCAGGACTTGTATTTCTCTAGCTCCCAAGCTGGTGGAAGAAAACTTTCCAAAGTTTCAATGACACAGAAGTCTCTCATTGGACTTGCTGATATAACATGGCCATCCTTGACCTGGTCACTGTGGTCAAGAGGGTGCAATGTTCTTATTGGCCAGTTTGGCATATGAGTTCGCTTCTGTGGTGTAGAGGGAGGTGATGGTAAATTGCAATTGACAAGTCTCCTAGGCACCATAACCAGGGGATGGGCAATTAACCTCCACCACCCATCGTTGCCTTCTAGCACTTTCCACAATGAGCACCAGAGTGTGTGTTACGATATGAGGAGAGGGGAGGAGAGCATGCAGGAGCAGAGCCATTGTTTGTGAGAAGGTGAGTCTAGAGGATACTAGTCTCAGTTTGGGCATCTTTTCCCCCGTCTCTGAAAAAGACGCACCCTGTAGGCTCCTGACATTCTAGGGAGGTGTTGACTACAGAGAGATGCCCTTGAAAATTGAAAGACTTGAGTATGCTCACATATCTCACAGAGCCTTCTGTGGTAGCCCTAATTTAATCATATTGTTCAAAAAGATAAATGTGAAAATCAGTTGTCAGATGCAAGCTGTCCCAGGATCTTACAGGGTTCAGACTAGTATGGGAATTAATAAACCAGTGGGCCAACCAGTGGAAATCCTTTCCAAGGCAGCATCTGGTACAAAATAAGAGAAGCCCTTCTTAATTGTTGAGCAGACTGTAGAAAAATCTTCACATTTAATATGCATAGCCTATTCCTATCTTCCTTCTAATAAATTGGTGTAACATCTTGCACAGCTAAATCATTAAGGGGTAGACTAAACTCCAGAGGCCAGTTATAAATGCACAAAAATAATATAGAACTAGGTACATAAAGTATAAGCTGATTCCTTCATCTATACTAATGGATTTTAAACAGAGAGAATAACTGAGGAGAAGCATCAGGCACATTAGAAATTAAAATTAGGTTGCAAAGATCCCAGACTCATACAAGAAGGCCAGCGTACAATAAATGATTCACGGAAGCCATTCTTAGGAATAAAATCTCACATATTTTTACATTATCCGATGGGCGTCACTTTGAGAGGCTACTTCACAATGTGCTCTGGTCTCAATGTCCCTGCACCATATTCCAGGCATGTACTTGGACACCATTGGCTAGGCTCTAAGGAATTAAACATTCTTACTCTTGGGTTTTTGCTACCCAGTTCCAAAACGTCTCTTTATTGACTGTAGATTACTGTTTCTTTTCAACAATTCATAATGAGTTGTTCCCAGTGTATATGGAAAAAAATCTTTCTCTGAATGCAACAGTAATAATTCCTCTTTGTAGAAAATCTAGAAACACAGACATATACAGAACAAAAGGGAATTACCTATAGTTGACCACTCAGAGTTAAATCTAGATGATTTTTAAAATTTTTCCTTCTGCTCTGTATGGATAGATACGTTTAACAAAGTTTGGATGATACCACATGTAATATGTAATTATGCATCCTATTTAGTGCTTTTTCTCCCTTAACATTATATGGTGAATAATTTGCACTTTTACTAAATATTTTTCAGAGTGTCATTTTAATGGTTGTATAATATTCCATTGTACAGATTGCTGTAATTCATGATGCCATTCATCAGGTTTCCCTCATAAATAATATTAGCATAGTCTTTCTATATATAAATCTTTATACATTCAAAATTACATTTATTCTGACCTTGATTCTGTGTTAATTACTAGAGAAGTGGTAGATAAGGTGGCAGACATGATTTCTTTGTTCAGTAGTTTCCTACTTCCTCAGGATAGATACCTATATGGGGTATTTTAAAACATCTTTATGCATTTTGCTAAATTGCCTTTTACATGGATTGCACCAATTTACAATCCTACATTGCCCAAAATAACCATGGTTACTTTTTATTGCAGGCTTACTGTGTACTAAGAGCCATAGAAGTGCTATCTCAGCCCTGGATGAGGTAAATACAGTTAATATTCTCATTTTCTAGATAAAGAAACAGACTCAGAGACTTGAAGTTACCCACTTGTAAGAGGTGGAGACAAAATTCAGACCCAAGCAGACTGATACCACGGCCAGATCCCAACAGGTATATTGTAAATTATCTTTATGAAATTTTGGCCAATTATGAAAGAGAAGAGTGGGGCACCTGGGTGGCTCAGTGGTTGAGCATCTGCCTTTGGCTCAGGTCGTGATCCTGGGGTCCTGGGATTGAGTCCTGCATCGGGCTTCTCTCTCTGCCTATGTCTCTGCCTCTCTCTGTGTATCTCTCATGAATAAATAAATAAAATATTTAAAGAAAGTAAAGAGGGGAGTGTCTTACTGTGGGTTTTTGTCTATTCTTTTGGTTACTAGTGGAAGAAATGATTATTTTTAAGTTTATCAGCTCTCTGTAGTCTTCAAAGTGAACAATTAGTGCCACTTGATTTACTTCCACCAACTGACAAAATTCCTTGGTACCCTGCCTACCTTTTCAAATGGTGTAAACTTTGGAAGCAGATATTTATTTTCTTTGTTTTTTTTTTTTTATAGTTAACACACCATGTTATGCTAGTTTCAGGTGTACAATATAATGATTCAAAAATTCCATACATCACCCAATGCTCATCATGACAAGTGCACTTCCTTAATTTTTATATCAAACTGAATAATGGTGTGGGGTTTACAATGCATCAGACACTTTAATCCAAACATGATGATATTCAGAATAAATGTTTTATAAATGTAAAACCATTCAAGGTCCTAGCCAGGAACTTCTTTCTGTGCAGTCAATTTCCTTTGAGAGTGCATATCTTAAAACTCAGTTTTGTAGTTTCCCCATTCACAGCTTACTTACAAAATTGAGCTTAAGAGTTGAGACTTTACTCAAGTTTAAAATCCTCACATCACCGGTATCCTTCTATCTCAAAGGACAATGTATGGCTCTTCCTGGTCAAGTCAAGACCCTGGTCTATGATCCTCACTCTACAGCTTGCACAATGTTTTTGCTCACCACTTACCCACCCTCCACTATCCTCAGCCTCTGCTTCTTTAGTATCTCCTGCCATGTTCCCTAGAAATGTGCTCAAGTGTTTCCCATTTTAGAAACCTTTCCTTACATTTTCTGCTTGAGCTAACCATTTTTCTCTTCCTTCTTTTTCTAAACTTCTCAAAAGACTGCTACATACTATTTCAACTTCCTTCCAATTAATATCTTGGGCTGGCTTTCACTTCTTCGGAATCTACTGAAGCACTCTTGATAAGGTTGCAAAGAGCTCCCTAAAGAAAAATGAATTGGAGCTTGTGATCTCTTTCCGATGGATCACTCTGCTGCATTTGACACCATCAGCCTCTTGTTCTTGAAACCCTCTCTTCTGTCCTGTGCCCTCTTTCTGCTCACGTTGCTCTCTTTGATCCTTCCTTCTTTGTTCAGTTCAGTATCTCGTGGTTTTCATTCCACCTCTGAAATAGTGGTGTCCCCTGGGGCTCAGTCTTTGGCTATTTCCTCTTCTCATACTATATATTGTCCATAGGTGATCTCATTATCCTAGGTGGTTCAACTGCTCCCTATACCCTGATGACTCCAAATCCATATGTCCAGCCTGTTGTTTCCCCCTAGTTTGAGGATTGTATACCATCAAATTCCTATAACAACTTGATGTCCTATGGGTAAGTTAGTAGGTCTCATTCATAAACCACTCCTCTTCCTATTTCTTGATTTCTGTTGCAGACACCAACAGTTACTCATTTCTTAAACTGGTGGAAGTCCAGGTCATTAATTTGAGATATCTATTTTTTTTCTAATATAGGTGTTCAGTGCTATAAGTTTTCCCTTAAGTACTATTTAGCAGAATCTTACAAA
The DNA here is from genome assembly GCF_048418805.1 of Vulpes vulpes. NCBI lineage: Eukaryota > Metazoa > Chordata > Mammalia > Carnivora > Canidae > Vulpes > Vulpes vulpes. The sequence goes on along the minus strand of NC_132791.1, from coordinate 160,818,215 downwards.
TTTGACATATAATGCTTACATATTCCTTCTATTAGAAATGCTTTTTAATTCCTCTTTTTTAAATCTCTTTCTTGACCAGTGGGTTATTTAGAAGTGTGTTATTTTTTTTCTTTTTTTTTTAATTAATTAATTATTTATTTATTTATGATAGTCACACACACACAGAGAGAGAGAGAGAGAGGCAGAGACACAGGCAGAGGGAGAAGCAGGCTCCATGCACCGGGAGCCTGACGTGGGATTCGATCCTGGGTCTCCAGGATCGCGCCCTGGGCCAAAGGCAGGCGCCAAACCGCTGCGCCACCCAGGGATCCCAGAAGTGTGTTATTTAGTTTGAAAATACTTGTGGATTTTCTGCTACTATTTCTCTTATTGTTTATAATTTAATTCTATTTTGGTCAGAGAGTATATGTCACATGACTTGAATCCTTTTGAATTTAAGATTTGTTTTATGACTCACAGCATTATTTATCCCTTGACACTCTCCCTTGTACACTTAAAAATAATGAGTTCTTGCTGTTTTGGTGGAGTGTTTTATAAATGTCATTTAGGTCAAGTTGGATTACAGTGGTAATCAAATCTTCTATATCTTTACTATCTATTATTTATATCTATTATCGAGGTAATACATTAGATAAGATACATTGTATTGTATCTTTGTATTGAAATCTGCAACCATAAATGTGGATTTATGCACATTTTCTTACACATCTGTCAGTTTTTGCCTCATGGATTTTGAAGCTTAGTTATTAGGTGCATAAACATTTAGAATTATTTTGTCTTCTTGTTGAAATGAACTTCTTTAACCCTGATAATATTCTTTACTCTGAAATTGACTTTGATATTAATATAACCATTCCCAGTATATTTTCATTAGTGTTAGAATGTTATATATTTTGCCTGCCCCTTTCCTATTTGTGTCTTTATATTCAAGTGTATTTCTTACAAGAAGCATCAAGTTGGATCTTGTTTTTTTTAATCCAATCTAACGTTCCCTGACTTTTAATGGGGGTATATTTAGATCATTTAAATTTTATGTGATTGTTTTTATAATTAGGTTTTAAGGTATCATTTTGCTGATAATGTCATTTCTCTCCTTTATTCTCCCCTCTTTTTTTCCCCTTAACTATCTTTCTATGGATTAACCAGATATTTGTCATAATTTCTTGTAATTTACTTTGTCTGATTATTAGCTTCAACTTTTTGTTTTACTATTTCAGTGATTACCAGTATACATTTTTGACTTATTACAATTAGCCTTCAAGTACTAACATAGCATTCCCCATATGGTATAAAGGCTTTATAATATTATACTTCCATTTCTCTACTCCTGCCTTTTATATGTGTTATAAACTCCACAATACACTATTATCATTTTTAAACAGTCATTTATAATATAAAGATATTTAAATTTAAAAATCTTACTTATTACCCATGCAGTTCTCACTTCCAAGACTATTAATTCCTTTATAAAGATCTAGATTTCCAGCTGGAATAATTTTGTTTCTTCCTTCAGGACATCCTTAAACATTTCCTGTAGTGCAGATCTGCTGGTGATCAATTCTTTTTGCTTCCATTTTTGAGAGACATTTTTGCCAGGTATAGAATCCTAGGTTGGCAGTGCATTTTCATACTTTAAAGATCTCATGCCACTGTCTTCTCACTTAAATAGTTTCTGAGGAGAAATCTGGAGCCATAAAACATCTATATTTCTCTGTACATACATTATACTTTTTCTCTGACTGCTTTTAAGATTTTCTCTTTATCACTGATGGTGAGCAATTTGTTGATGTGCCTAGGCATACTTTCCATTGCATGTGTTTGGGTTTATTGAGCTTCTATCTGTGAGTGTATACTTTTCTATAAATTTGGAAAGTTTTCAGCCATCATTTCTTCAAATAAGTTTTATGTTTCCCCCATCCATATTGCTAGAGGAGCTTTTTAAATGTCCACATCTGCCAATTAGAAAATATGTGTCAGTGCTGCTGTGATTTTGATTGATCGATTTTTTTTCCTTATTATGGTCATATTTTGCTTTCAGTTTGCTTTAATTGGATGCTGGAGATTGTGGCTTTGATCTTATTGATTGCTTGATATTTCTATTTTCCTACAAACATTACTGAGCTTTGCTCTGAGATATAGTTAAGCTCTTTGGCAAAAGTTTGATTGTTTAGGATCTTGTTGTTAAGGTTGGTTTGCTGAGAGATGCCTGAATGGCTCAGTGGTTGAAAGTCTGCCTTCAGCTCAAGGTGTGAATCAGGGGTCCTGGGATCGAGTTCCACATCAAGCTCCCCACAGGGAGCCTGCTTCTCCCTATGCCTATGTCTCTGCCTCTCCCTCTGCATTTCTCATGAATAAATAAATAAATAATATTTTTAAAAGATTGGTTTTGTTGGATCTGAGCAGCCAAAGGCTAATTATTCCCCACTATGACAGCAAAACATTCCTGAGTAGTCTATTCAATTCTCCATGAATTTTGAAGTTTCCTTAGGACTAGGTGTTATTCCTGACCCTGTAGAAGCACTGCTTGCCCTAATCTTTTGACTTTGGGTGGTTTCCTAATGCCGGCATGCTCGTTAGTACTCGGCTAAATACTTCAGAAGACTTTTCAGATCTCTGGGATTCTCCCTTGCATCTCTCTCCTCTCTGGAACTCTGTCTTGCAAACACTGGCCACCTTTGTCTCCCTAGACTCTTAGCTCTGTCTCTTTACTCTTTACTCTGCTAGGCTCCACATTACACAGTGAACTGGGATGATCACAGAGCTTGCCTTGCTCATTCCTCATCTCTTTGGGACTAGTGTCTTTCATTGTCTGGTGTACAATGTCTTAAAAACCAGTGTGCTTTATCTTTTGTCCAATTTGTGATTGTTTCAGGGAGAACTAAATCTTGCCTCTTATTTTGTCACCAGAAGCGAGAATCTCATTATAATGGGTTTTACCAATATCTTTGTATCTGTCTCACAGTTTAGGATTTGAGTGGTTTGAAGACAGGGTCCTTGCCTTACTTGTCAGGATGTGGTCTGCACTGAATGTGGCTTTGGAGATCAGGCTGTCTGGGTCCTTGTTTTGATGCTGCCTTTCTTTGTTTAAGACTTTGGGCAAACTAATATGTCTGTGCCTCTGTTTCCTCATCACTAAGTAGGTATAGTAATAGTGCAACTGTTTGGAGTTATTTTGAGGCTGCAGTAATACATGCAAAATGCTCAGCAAAGCAGCTGGCACACAGCTCTCAATAAATGCTACTATTAATCTAATGATAATTCTTATTGCCAACCTAATTTAATGTTCTTTTCCTTACATGTAGTGAGCAACATAGATTGGTACTCAATGCTTTTTGGATGAATGAATGAATTTTGATCCTCACTGGATTCTCAGGGTTGAGCTAGAGATGTATAGATATTGCATCAGAGACTGTGCTTGGGTTGCTGAAATGCAACTCTTGCTTGATTCGAATGGCAGAAAGCTTATCTATGGGTGATGTAGAACACAATGTTTTATAGAAATCCAGTAATGCCTTGAAGGGAGCTGTAAGCAGATAATGTAATGGGAGGACAGATATATCAGCACTTTCCCGATTAAGCTGATACCTTGGAATTAGCCTCAGACCCCTGAATCCAGCATGATCATTTCATGCTCATTCCATGAGTGATGGCAGCTGGGACATTTCAACTATTATGAGATTTTGGGGGGGGGGCGGGGGGATTCAGGGCAAGATATGTGCTCAGAGGGAGTATTACTTTATCAGGTTGGATTGAAAACATATCACTGAGCATTATAGATTTTAATACATGATCTAGAGTTCTTTCTACTGGTGCAGAATCTTAATTAGCTTATTTTCTTAGCTGGTACATTTTGACACTATACCAGAAGAAATGTGTGCAAAGGATTTCCTTTTTGATGTGTCTTAGGCATACAACCCTTGGTCCTCAAGCACATCTTTACATTACAGGTTTTTATATAATAATTGATTTCCATAGTAATATTGATTTCCATACATGCAGCTGATCCCTCTGCTTATAGCATGTTTTCTCTTTGCTAAAGTTTGATCCAGGCCCTGTCTTCAAATGTGCTGTAGGATCATTAGGAAAGGAGCTAACATAATCTAAATTAATATGAATGTGATAAATAAATTGACCACGGACATGTTGGCTTCCCAGATGTGCAGATTTGTTTGAAATGAGGACAAATGGTGGCACCCACTGAAGTGGGCATTGGATTTATGTCCTCATCAGGATGAGAATCAGAGATTTTTCTTTTAAACCATTTTGGCATGACTTTTATGGGCTTTTAAAGTATTGTAGGGACGTGAGAAAATGAACTAGACCAACCCTCTTGGTGCATCTGCACATTTGCAGGGACTGATGTGAGGGCAGCCACTGCCCACAGCAGCACATAAAATGGCTCATTGAGCTGGGAGATGGGCACTTTTTTCATCTTAAGTACAAGTTATGAGTAATTAGCTTTACACTCAAATTTTTTTCCATGTGTATTTGATGTCTTTGCTTACACTATATTGTGTCTGGATGTAAAGAGATGGAACAAAACTTACTTTCCAGACTGGGTCTCAATGCCAGGGTTTGAGGAAGGAAGGGAAGCCATAAGTCTATTCCCAATAGAGGTATGGGGTGATTTCGGTTTTTATATTTTATGCTTCTAAACTGTGGTGCATAGATTTCATAGCTGGTGGTATTACTACCACCATTACTTCTTTGTTATTCACATGTTAGAAACGTTGCTTTCAAATAGCCCTATAATTTCTACAAGTGGCTGATGATTATTGGTGCTTCATAGAAAAGCATTTTTAAAAGTCTGATCATTTGTTTTCATTGTGTTTATTTTTATGGTTATCTTTTACTTATGTGAAGTGGTAACAATTTTCCACAAATAGCAATGATACCCAAACTTTTCTTGAAAGAATAGTGAGCAAAGTAAACTTACAAAGTGAATGATAGTATAGGTTGCATTACCATATTGCAGAAAACATGAGAGTGATGCATGCATGTCTCAGAAATTCCTTGGTGGACTGTGAGCTCCTTGGCCAGGGAGAGAGGGGCCTCTCAATTCTGCCCCTGTGCCTGATGGGGACTCCAACAGAGCCACTGCATGCACCAACAAAACAGTTTCTTATGGATATTTGGCCCTAGGCACGTGTTCTTAATTTCTCTATGCCTCTGTTTAGTCATCACAAAATGGTTATAACAATGACAATCTCCTAGCAAGAAGCTTGTGCAGATTAAATAACTCTGTGCATATAACCTGCTTTACAAGTGGTAAGTGCTGTGTTACCTGGCGAGCTTCTTCTGAATGGCTTTCCCCCTCCATTCTGTCGAGTGTAGCAGAATCTCTGCTCTTCTCTCTTTATTTGGCATAAGGCTTGGTGGTAGCTGCTCCTTTCCAGGACAGATTCTCCCTTTGCTGGTGCTGTGTCAGCCAGAAAAGGATTCAGGGAGAAAGAATGGACCCAAAGTAGAACCACTCCTCAGCAATATTGAATAGCACCCCTCTCGGCATGGTCCACTTCTGTTTCTAGGACTACTGCCTACCTCTCATGTCTTTTTACGTATCTAGGGGAGATTCTAGAATTCACATATACAGGTGAGATTCAGGACCTTTTAAAGTATTACCTCTCCCAGGGACATTTATGCGGCATTTGGCTCAGAAGGGAGTTTCTATAACTGTGTCAAGATTAGTTGGGTAGAAGCCTCTTTTTTAAAAAAAATTTTATTATTACTTTCAGAGGTAGAGGTCAGTGATTCATCAGTTTATCTAAACCCAGTGCTCAGCCCATCACATGCCCTCCTTCATGCCTGTCACCCGTTGACCCCAGCCCCCACACCCCCCTCCCCAAACAGCAATCTTCTTTGTTTCCTACAATTAAGAGTCTCTCATGGTTTGTCTCCCTCTCTGATTTCATCTTGTTTCATTTTTTCCTTTCTTCCTCTATGATCCTCTGTGTTGTTTCTTAAATTCTACATATGAGATCACATGATAACTGTCTTTCTCTGATTGAGTTATTTTGCTCAGCATAATACCCTCAAGTTCTATCCACGTCATTGCAAATGGCAAGATTTCTTTTTTCTTTTTTTTTAGTTAATTTTTCAACTTTTTATTTTTAATTTTTTGTATATTTTTTATTGGAGTTTGATTTGCCAACATATAGTATAACACCCAGTGCTCATCCCATCCAGTGTCCCCCTCAGTGTCCGTCATCCAGTCACCCCATCCCCTTGCCCACCTCCCCTTCATTGCCCAGAGTTAGGAGTCTCTCATGTTTTGTCACCCTCTCTGATATTTCCCATTCATTTTCTCTCCTTTCTCCTATAAGCCCTTTCACTATTTTTTATATTCCTTTTATGAGTGAAACCATATAATGTTTGTCCTTCTCTGATTGACTTACTTCACTCAGCGTAAGAAGACTCTTATATTAATTCTTCAAGAAAAAATTTACTAAGCATCTACCAAGTGCCAGATACTGTTCTAGGAGCTGGAGATTCAACAAGCCCCAGACAGATGAGCTTCCTGCTTACTAGCTCTTACCTTCTGGTTAGGAGAGACACACAATTCACTATGCACACAAAAAGAGTTTAGAAAGACATTACATGGGATAGATGATGGGAAACAGTAGACTAGTGGCCACTGGGTCTGGAGAGTACATGTAGGCCCCTTAGCCACTCAAAGCCTAGAATTGCAGGGTGGGTCCCCTTGGGCCAGGCTGGCCCTGCATTGCCAGGGGTTAACAGCTGTGATAATGGGGACTTCAGAGAATCACTGCCATCTCTACAGTTTGCAGAGTCTCACATCCGAACATCAACAGGAAAATTCATTCTCTAGTTAAACTTTCTATTTGATTTTTCAGACCTTGGCACATTAAATGATCAGTGAATTGATTTACTATGACAATATATACAGGAAATGTCCGTTCAGCAGCTGTTATACCAGGTGAGATGTGGGGCCTGCCCTTCTGGGGCTTTTTAGAGCCCCCAATTTCTTGTTGGTAACCCAGCTACCACTTTACCTTCCACGTGGCATCTACATGAGCATCAAGAGCAAAAAGCGAGAGTTGGCAGGCTTAAGAGTCACAAGCAGAATAACGGCCTCCCAGAGATGGGCCCATTCTGCTCCCTGTAACATGTGGGCATGCAACCTCATCTGGCAAAATGGGGCTCTGAGATGTGGCTGGGAGCCTCGAATTGGGGAAGCAGTCCTGGATTCTCCTCCTGGATTGATCCTGGATTATCTGGGTGGGTCCAACGTCATCTCTTCTGGAAGCTTGAGAAGACTAGAATGGGGATTCCCTTCCACAGGCTCCAGAAAAACAAAAGGAGCACAGTCTTGCTGGTACCTTGATTTTAGCCAGGTGAGACCCATTTTGGTCTTTTGACCTCCAGAACTGGAAGATAATTTACATTTGTGTTGTTTCAAGCCATTAAGTTTGTGGCAGTTTGTTGCAGCAGCCACAGGAAACTCATATGACAGCCCACGGGCCAAATGCAAGCCATGGCTTGTCTTTGTACTGCCTCCAAGCAGAGAATGGTTTTCCTAAGTGAATGTTTGCAATTGGTTTGGCAAAAAGGATCACCAGCTATAACACGAATTAAACAAAATGTTATTCTAGAGACAAGAATGTCAGTAAATTATTTTTTATATATTTATTGTATGATCATATAATATTTGTTATAATAGTGTGTAATATATAATATTTACATAATATGTAATATGTAACTATTATAATATTCATCAATAACAATTTGTGGCAATGTTTTTCTTTTTTGCTATGTGAGTACATACAAAATATTCTCAAATTTGCCTCTTGACCCATGAAGCCTAGAATAGTTACCATCTGGTTATTTATAGAAAAGTCCACTGGTCCCTGAGCTGAGCCTGAGGACCTCCTGGCCAAGTGTCTAGCAGATGCTTGGTCAGCAGTGGCTGTTTTCACCAACATATGTGGCCATGTGCCCCATCATATGTGGCCACATGCCCCTTCATCTCCTAAAAAGCACATCTCCACTGGGGTGCTTGTCATGGTGAGCCATTTGAAGTTGTGACCCATGCTTTACCTGCTTCATTAAACATAACTGGGGCTGTAGCAGAGCCCGGGGAGCTTGTGTTGTTAATTTGTCCATCTTACTCTGGGAGACACTTTCCATTGGAGAGGTTGATGATAACATGACCCCACTCAGCTCAAGGAGGCATGGTTGTGCTGGAACAAGACTGCTTGCATGGGATCCTCTCCCCACTTCCAGCTGTGTAAACTTAGGCAAGGTTCTTAATCTCTCTGTGCCTTCGTTACCCTGTTGCAAGGTGGGAACAAGTATAGTTTCCCTCCTGCCAGTGTGCTGTGAAGACCAGTTAAGTTAATACATAGAAGGTTCTCTGAATGGTGCTCGGCATGGTGTAGGTGGTACTTATGGTATAATGGTCATTACTGTGATTGTTTCAGCAAGCACTTGGTGTGTCTGTGACCCAGAGAGAGGTTTTTGCCTACAGACCCTGCTTTCAGTTCATCACACCCACTTTTGAAAAGCATAAGGAGGAGCTGGATGCTTCATGAAAGGAGCCCAGTGCCATGGGAATCGTAGCAAGACATTGCACAGCTCCAGGGAGGGGCTGTGTACACAAAGCATATGTGGTTATTTTGCAGTGCTTCTTGGTGGACAATAAAGGTCTCCACAGGTGTGGAATGAAGAAAAGGCATTCTGGAGGGGAAAGGCTGGCATACACAGAGGCTTGGATGAGGAAAAGACTCTGCCAATCTAGGAGGGACCTGGGCCAGTGTACAGACGGGCAGGTGTCAGGGAAGGGCAGGTTGGAACATAGTGGCTTATTGCTCCAGCTTTACTGAGATATAATTAACATATAAAACTATAAGTTTAAGATGTACAATGTGATTTGATGCACGTATGGACTGTGAAATGATCACCATGGTAAGGTGGACTAGCTCAGCCCTCCCCTTTTGAAGAAGTTACCATTCTTTTTTTGTGGTGAGACCATTTAACACCTATGCTTATAGCATCCTTCAAGTATATGATGCAGCATTGCCCACTGTGGTCACCATGACATGACTAGAACCTATTCATCCCTGAATAGGAAGTTTGCATCCTTTGACAAACATGCATATTGAAAACCAGGCAGATGCAGATTGAAAAGCATGGTCTGACAACTTTCATAAGAACAGCAGGTCTTGGAGTTGCATGAGGATACTTCCAGAAGATGGGCACTCCCTTGCTTCTCCACAGTGGCATCTTACAGAATGGGGCCAGAAAAGCACATTGCTCCAAGGACTCAGCCACAGAACCACTGTCCTAAACTCCTAAATGGCTGTCCTACCAGAAACAAGCCCTCCTGCCCCCGACCCCGCTTAGTTTGTCAGGCACCTGTGAGAGAGGGGACAGCTCTCAGGCCTTGGAGAGCAGAGCTGCAGATTCACACAGAGGGATGCTCCTTCCTGTGTGGGGCACCTGAACTCTTTGGGGTTTGCCTTTGTATCCAGACCCCAGCCCTTGCAAGAGCTTCTCCTCACTGCCCCTGGGCCCCTGACCTCCTTCACCCAGGCATTCCACTCCTGTGGGATGGGAGTTCAGTTCCTGCAATGCTTTGTCAGCCTGCTCTTTGCTAACCTCCTAGCACCCCTGACCAATGAACTGCCAGAGGGCTTGTGTAAACAGCACACTGGCCTGGGTTTGGACAGACCCCCAACTCCCAGCAAATTGCTTGTCTTGAATCCCATTAGGTCCACAAGTAGCTATTCTTCTGATTTCCAATTTGCAGGGATTTTGCTTTTTGCTTATTCTTAGTGAACAGGTGCATGCCCTGGCTGGGTTCATGGTCCAGGACCTGGATGGCAGTGTAGTCTGGTCCACATCTCTCACTGGCTCTCTCCTGGTCTCCGTCTGGTCCCTTGTCTCTGCCAGCATCCACAGTTCTGCTTCCCCATTTCCATGGTATGAAGGTCTTGGGCTTGCTGTGGTCTGCTGATCACAGCTCCTGCTTTTGAAGCCTCTTGAAGCATCATCAGAACACCTGTCTCAGGTGATGGCTGTCTTGGTCCCTCTGGGTTCCCATCTCCAGTGTTCTGGGTGAGGCGACTTCTCCTACAAGAGCATATGGACAGAAACAAGTATCTCCATGTGCAACTTGAAGACCTGGTGTGGGGCAAAGGCAGGGGTTTCTTGGAGTTGAGTCTTACCTATGAAGCCTCATTAACCCATGGTTCTGTTTTTAAGAACAAGAACCTACGACTCCCACCCTGATGGTCAGCTCTTCTCTGGAGCTTTCTAGGGATTCCTGGGCACCACGTGAATATTCCCTCTGTTCTCTTCTTACCCTTGGTGATCTTACATTTATGCAGAGTCATGTGCTTCCCTAAATGCTTTCATTACATCAGCTTGGGTAAGACTTGAACAATTCACACAATGTGTGAATGCCTCCATTTCAAGTCCATCTCTCCAGCCGGAGAGATCCAGGCATCCTGCTCACTCATAGTCAGCATTCTGACTGATGTCACATTTGCTGTAGTAGGAAGATTCTTGGCAGAAGCCCTCCTATATGACTGGAGGAGTTGGGAGGGCCAGAGCAGTGAGCAGTGTTTTGTTTCTCTGTACTCATGGGTGGGGAGTATGGACTGCATGGGTTCCTTCTTGTCTGGAGGGAGCATCCTCTTTCCTTTTGTCCTTCAAAATACAAGCTACATTGACCCCTAGTTTTTAAGTAATTCTCCCCAAAGTGACAGTCTATTAACTCCTCTTAGAAACCATTTTGTCTCCAAACACAGTTCATAGAAAAGACCTGAAATTATAAAAGTCTTTAAAAACACCTACTGAAAATGAACTTGGTAGGGCTTTGACCTGGCTGTAAACTGGTTTCTTCAACCCCTCTGTGGTTAAGACTCAGGTGCCCTGGAGAGAAGGTCATCAAGAGCTTCTGTCCCCTTCATCTTGTCCACCCCACCTCTGGTGCTCTCCTCTCTGTCAATGGCCAGAATGCCAGCTAACCATTTCTCTTTCTTTAAATACCATTTGGAGTGTTGTATAACTGTTTGGGATTATAAAGTTCTTATAAGCTTATTGTGGTGTGTATGTGGGGGGGTGGTCGTTTTAAAGTTCCTTGAAACAGTGTAAAAAATGAAAAAAATCCATAACAGCCTCACCATCCAGGAGCAATCCATGCTACTATTTTGCTGGCTATTCTGACATCTTCACTAGCCATGTTCACCTAGTTGGGACTGTATTGCATGTTCAGCCTCAGTGGTGTGATCTCAGAAGGAACTTCTGCGTCATAAAAATTAAAAATACTAGCTATTTTTATGCCATACAGTTCAGTAGGTTTTGCTCTGACATGAGTGGTAGGAAAGTCTGGGGTCCCAGAGTTGTTGGTTTGAGAATCCTTCCCAATCAGGAAGCCAGCTCACACTTCCAGGGTGTGTACAGCCCAGCTCCTGAAGAGACCCATGAATTCCAATATGGGAAGAGGAGGAAAGAAGCAGTTCCTGTCATGGGGTCATGAGGGACTGTTGGGGAGAACTTCACTCTCCCCTGCAGACCACCCCCATCCACCACCTGGACCATGCCCTCCCCTGGTGGCATGGTGGCAACACACTTTTTTCCACCAAAAGGCCCAGCTGGACTGCATTCCTTGACTTCTCCTTCCAGAAAGCTCACTCATTCCCTGGAGAATTGTCCATCTACAGCTTAGGCATCATGGTCTTAGGGCATTTTTCTCCCAGATGGCAGTTAAGAGCAGGAAGAGAAGGGATGGGCTCATTAGGGAGCAAGCCAGTCAGCGCAGTATGGCTCTCTGTTCCTAAACCAGCCAGTCAGCCTCCATGATGTTAGGATCTGTAAGTACTTCTCTGTGATGTCATCACTTTTTATTGTTCACATGTGGGCACCTCCTTTCCTTTTCATTAAACAACAGCATTCTTCTGGGCGTTCAGCACGATGAACCAGAAAGCAAACAATTTTTTTCCCCTCTCGAGAGCAAGTATAATTTTTAGTTACTAAATCACCTTATAAACTCAGCTAGGTTCCCTGAGGATGTGTTTAAAGATTAACTAAGGTCCATCGCATCAGCTGGGTGTGTGTCCTTTGTAGAAGGGTAAACAAGAGTATTTACAGTAAGAAGCTGAGTTTACTATGGAAAGCCTTACCTTGGAGCAACCTCTCTTAGTTAGCTGTGTTGGATTATCCACCTGTAGGTCAGCAGCAACCATGAAACACAGACTGACTTCTTATTTTCAGCCAGCATGTAGACTACCTCCTAATCCACTTGTTATGAGATATTCAGGGAATGGAAACTCAATACAGCATACAAGTCATGGAGACATTTCCAAATCAGGAAAGAAATGCCATTCAGATCACTGTGTTAGTGGGGTGTCAGTGGGCTGTCCATTCACATGGACAAGTGAGCATGGACTCTGGACAGAGCAGGGCGGGGGCTTCCTGGAAATCTCTGCAAAGAACAGGGCTGCTCACTCTTGGGGTGTAGCAGGTATCAGGTCGATCCTGAGAGTGAGCCCCCCAGATATCTCCTTGGCCTCATCCTAGTCCTACCCTAGATACAAAACCTCAATTTTATTTTGCAAACCATCACAGGGCTTGCCTTAATTCCACCCTCTGGGTATAATAGGTGCCCAACCATGCGGCAATCACTTATTAAGTATCTGCTGTGTGCCAATCTTGGCCTAAGATCCTGGGGATGCCATTTAGAGGTTGACAGACTAGCAAAAGAATGAGGAAAAGTAAGCCTTAACTTGTCCATGTACAACAATTTGTGCTATGTAAGCCACAAGAGAGTAATTCCTCTTCTTAGAATGGATTGATAGTATATAAATACCTTAATAGTAATAGTTGCATTAATAGTATTGCTAATCCTATAGCAATAGTGTTAGTAATATTATACTAATAGCATTAGTATTAGTGCTAACAGTCATCTAATCTTACTATTGCTACCAGAGGTAATAGTAACAGTGATAGGGCACGATATGATACAGAGTAACCAGCAAATCCTACAGTGCATTTCCTTGGTCTAAACTTGCTTTTTACCACATACTGGGCATGTGGTGTTGGACGGGTGATTCAACCTCTCTGTGCCTCTGTTTCCTCATCTGTAACAGCATTAAAAACTGCATTTGTCTGATGAAGTCGATGTGAACATTCAGTTAGAGCATTTACAGCACTGAGGACAGATGCCGTCCTGGATGGGGTGTGGCACGACTTCCAACAACTTCTGTTCCGCTCAAACACGGAGTAGTCCCCAGATCTTGGGGACACGCGGTGAGGCCTGCACGCTGCTCCTGATGCCATGGGGATTGGAGGTGGGAGGGTTAGTTTTATGTGTCAACTTCATCAGGGCATGGGGGGCCTGATAGCTGGTCAAACATCTATGTCAGGGGGGTGTTTCTGGATGAGATTAACTTTGGAATCATGGAATGAATGAAGCAGAATGCCCTCCCCAGTGGAAGGGGTGTGTGGGGGGGTATCATCCAATTCTCTGAGGGCCTGAAAAGAACTGAAAGGCAGAGGAAAGTTCTGTTTTCTTTCTGCCTTACCACTGAGCTGGCACATGGGTTTCCTCCTGCCCCCCATGCTCCTGGTTTCAGGTTTTCACACTCCAGCTGACTTTCACCACCTTCTCACCTGACTTTTCTGCACTTTTTCACAGGACCCTCAGCCTCCATAATGGTATGAACCAATTCCTTATAATGAATCTCTTCTATGTATGTAGAAATGTGTTTATATATGTTACTTTATATATATATATAATTTATAATTATAAAATTTATAAATTATGTATATAAAGTATAGATAGGAATACATAGGTTTCTATCTACCTCTACCTCTGTATATCTTACTGGTTCTGTTTCTCTACAGAATCCTGCCTGATACAGGAGGTCTGGGTTGCACTTGGCTCATCTGTGCCAGTTGGAGGCTCTGCTCTATACTAGGCTTGGCTGGCAGGTCTCCAGATGTTCCCATCCTCATCTCAGGGGCAACAGGATGCCATGGGGATTACACGGTGCTAGAGCCAACCAGCCCAACAGCTAAAATGCTTTCAAGACTTGGTTTGTGGGCCATCTACCAACATTGCCATTGGCCGAAGCATGTCATATGACCAAGCCCAGGGCAGGTAGGGGTGACTGCCCACAATGAGAGGGCACTGCAGTTGTGTCCAGGTGTGCTGTGGCCAAGGAAGGGCCTACCTGAGCCTTTACTGACAGCTGCAGGCATCATTGTACAGTAGCCCTTGTCATGTGGCTGAACTCCTTTATGCAGAGTTGAGATCTTAATACTCAAAACACATTTGAATCTTCTGCATTGAACTGGTTCCTCTCTTCCCAAGGGGGACCAGGAAGGGGAGGTGGTGGGTGTGCAGGTTATGACATCATTCTGGAGACGTCTTATCTAAATCCTTGTAACAGATGTTTGGTGAGAGGTAAAACAGAGACATAAGCCTCTTAGAAGTATTGTCGAAACTATCATAATCTCTTCTAACATATTTAACCAGTGCATGCTCCACGCAGGGTGGCCCAGCACGCTGCGTGTTATCAATGCTTGCCAGATACAGCTCTGAACTGCCTACGCACAGGTGACTTTGAAACGGAGAAAGGAATCTTTTGTGCTAAGGAGAATGGAAGTGCATAGACTGCTGAATGTTCAGAGGAAAATGCGCTATCAGTTTGGACAAATCTTATCTACGTGCTTTATTTTTTTTAAAGAGGAAAACCAAGGATCATGAAATCAAATCATTATTCCAGAAGGAATCCTGGCCACCACGTGTGCATTCCTCTGCCTTCCCAGTAGCCTACCTCCCAACGTCCCATGAAGAGTGTTGTCCCCCCAGTCTGAGTTATCCAGGAAAAAGCAAATCTTTTTTTTTTAAGATTTATTTATCTACTCATGAGACACACACACACACACACACACACACACACACACACACAGAGAGAGAGAGAGAGAGAGAGAGAGAGAGGCAGAGACACAGGCAGAGGGGAAGCAGGCTCCATGCAGGGAGCCCGATGCGGGACTCGATCCCAGGACCCTGGGATCACACCCTGAGCTGAAGGCAGATGCTCAACCACTGAGCCACGCATGTGTCCCCAGGAAAAAGCAAATCTTAAAGTATCCAGTAGCAGTTACTGTGACTTCTCTGCAGCCCATCTGAGGTCCCTGACAGGTGCCATATTGATCACCCAGATAGGATGTGCTTACTGAGGCTCTTCCCTTTAAGACCCTATGAGCGCTTGGCAAAGCAACTGTTGGTGACCGATGAGGTGGGGTTAGGATAACAAAGAGGGTCAGGTGGTCAAGTGAGTGCTAAGAGGCTCACACCCCTCCAGACAGAAGTTAACACCTCCTGGTTGGTGTGTCCATGGCTGTGTTGGGTTCTCAGGAACTTGGCTGTTGACCTACGGGTCTTCCTGGTGCCATATTCTAGTATTAGCTCCCTAGAAGGTCAAGGATATAATGTGGGTATCTCCATCTTTATGACAAAAAGTCTCAGAAAATATGAAGGGAGAGGGAGAGAAAGTGGGGAATGGAGAGAGAGTGAGCACCTTGATGCTTCCCCAAAGCTCAGAGATTGTTGTGATGGCCCCTGCATCCGAGCACCTGAGTGTCGGTTTCATTAAAGTCTTTCTTTAAATAACAAGTCAATTCATCCTTTACATTAAGCGATATTGTTATCACATCACTAGTTTGGTGCTCTCATTACATGTTATTTTTCTAATATACTGTGAAAGAAATGCCCTCCTATGAAAATAAAAAGGGATTATCCATATACCATGCTGCCATCCCTAGGAATAACCACCCCCCTCTTCTCTCCATCCCTCCTTCCTTCCCTGCTTCCTTTCTTTCTCACCGTCTTTTTTTTTAATCCATCTATTTTTCTGCAATGTTATGGTCCAGAACCCCTTCCCCTAGTAGTCATGGCTTCTTGAAGATTCTTAAATAACAACCACAACAGTGAAAACAAGCGAGCAAACGAAGCAACCACAATGTTGCTTAAAAGTGATTTGAGAAACCTTGTCACCACTTGCAGCCTAAAGACTCTAGGGACAGAACTGGAAATTAAGCTTATCTTAAAGGAGACCCTTTGGATCCAGATCTGATAGATCTCAGAGGCCGGTCTCTGGAATGGTACAGAAGAAGGACAGGCTTTTGAAATCCATTTCTCCAGACATAAGCTCATCATGACATTTAGGGGAAAACACATTTGTTTCTTTTACCGTTTGAGCTTCCCCGAGCCAAGAGAACATTTGGTTCTTGAAGATCCCTGTTCTTACAGCTCTTATATGTTGGAAAGGAATGTAGACTGCATGATGTTACATGAGATGATTGGGCGTGTGTGGAGGCGTGGGGGAGGGTGCTGGGGGAAGTGTCCAGTCCCATAACTGGACCAGTGGGGGAGACGGGGAAATACCTGTGTGTAGGTATCTGGGCATGAGAAGACTTCTAGCTGACTCCCACTTGCCTTCAGAGCGTGTTCACGTTAACAGTAAGCCTCTATTACCCTTAGCTCATGCTGATACCACGGATGTTAGTGAGAAATTAGGACAGTCAGGGGCAGTCTCCCTTGGGAGGTGACATTTGCACTTTTCAGGCCTGGACCCAGGGCTCTTGGCCACATGCCTGGTAATTTTCTCACCAAATCTGTGGGAGGGTCATATTTTATCCTCTGAATTTTCAAGTGTGTGTAAGTCAAAAGACACAAAACCATCATGTCTTTTCCTTTTAAGCCACTGTTCAGATGTGACCCTGGCTGTGCCCCTCCCTCCTGGGTTTCACCGACGGGGGACCATCCGAGCGGCACAATGAGGTATGTGATAAAAACGATGGGGTAAAGTTATGTCATAATTAAAACGAGTCGATTATACATTTCTTGAAACTTTAATTATGAATTCTTTAATGAATATCTCATTTTGATCAATCTTAAGGCATTCACACAAATGAAAAATGTTCTCATGGAAATGCAGTGATGCGTGAGCAATTGTACTTAATTCTCAGCTGAATGAATTTTAATCAGCAGCGGTGTTATAGGACCACAGAGCAGGGACGACTGACCTTGCTAAAAGTGAGAAGCACTTTATTTATAGGGTCTGAGACCTTGTTACCGCCAAGTTCAGATAACTAAAAAGAAACCTCCCTTAAGCAGAAAGCTGAGTCCTGGAACAAGAAGATTTCGGTTAAATAAACGTTCGAAGATGGAAAGAATAGAGCTGCCCTTCGTTGCAGCTTTTTTTTTTTTTTTTTTTACTGAAAATGAGGTGCTTAGGACCACCTGCATGCAAGATATGGGTGTGTTTTTGTAAGCTTTTTAAAAGGAAATATGACATAGGCAGTAAAGTGCACAGACTGTACCACTTGATGAATTTTTATGAGGTGAATGCACCTGTGTAAATGCACCACAAAGAAGGGCGGTTGAGTACTTCCAGCACCCCAGAAGCCTCTCTGCATCCCTTCCCAGCTGTTACCACCGCCACCATCCTACCACCTCAGATTTCCATAATAATCAGTTTGCTTTGCCTAATTTTTTTTAACACTTCATAGAAAGATAACTATAAAAAATTTTTACCACAATTTTCTGTCTGGCCTTTTTTTTTTTCAATTTAAATTCCCATCTGCAAGATTAATCCACATTGCTCTATGTAGCAATGGAATTTCTTTTTACCATTGTAAAACCATGCTACAAGTTATTTATTTATCCTGTTGTTGATGGCCTATTGGATAGTTTCCAGGTTTGACCATTACTAATAGTGCTGCTATAACATTCTTGTAGGATTTTTCAGTGAACGTACGTATTCATTTCTGTTGGATAGATACCCAGAACCAGGAACTTGACCTCTTCTCTGGCAACACTTAATTTCTAAGTGACCTCTCATCTCATGGCTTGTTCACTCATTTTCTGATGATGACCTACAATGTTATAAAAGTCTACTTCTGAATCACAAACTGCTATACACAGCTGCCCCACTGGAATTTCTATCTGGAGGTCTGTCATCTCAACTGAAGATACAATCAAGCCTTGAATCATCACTGTCTGTGTCTTAACCCCCTGTCCAGTCCACCAGCACATCCCGTTGGCTTTATCCTTTGTTCCAGTTCTCATGGCTGCATAGAAACTCTCCCCTGCCTCCCATCCTGTATTACCTTAAAAGAAGAAGCATTCTGATACACTCATAGATTCTGTGGGTCAGGAGTCATGAAAGAGCATGGTGAGGACAGCTTGTGTCTTCTCCATGTTGTCTAGGACCTCAGCTGGGGTGACTTGTAGGCTAGAGGCTCAGGTCATCTGGAGATGTCTTCACTCACACATCTGGTGTCTGATTAGCATGACTCAAAGGCTAGACTGCTGACCAGAGCCCATCTGTGTCCTCTCCATGTGGCTTAGCTTCTTTAGAGCCCAGTTGCCTTGAAGTGGTCAGACTTCTTACATGGCCACACAAGACCCCAAGTGGCATGTTCCAGTGAAAAAGGGAAAAGATGTATCATTTTTTAGAACCCATCCAAGGTGCTGTACACCATCACTTATGTTATACTGTATTAGACAGAGCAGTCAACAGCCTACCCACATTTGAGGGGATAGGAATTAGCCTCTGACTCTTGATGAGGGTGAGTGGCAAAGGCATGTTACAGGACACTGGGAGGCATATATTGGTGTGGGTGGCTGACTTTGGAAAATAAAATCTGTCACCCATCATCATCTTCCAAATATATCCAGAGCGTTACTGCTTCATCCAGTCACATAGTGTCATCCCTGTCTCCAGGCATCATTATATCTCACCTGTTTTGTAGTGAATGGTACTGGTGGTTATCTCTCACTTGTATTATGGATAATATGGCTGATACTGGCTATGCTGCTATTGATGATGATCACAGTAGAAGCAAAATGCATTCGTATTGGCAAGCAGTTACAACTATCACAATACACACACATAGCTTTGGAGGCAGTATTCCATGTTATAGGTGAAGAGTTGGAGCAGAAAGGAACCCAACTACCTGGCTAAGTCCCCATGGCTCCAAAGTAGTAGCAACTGCCCTCTCAAGCAGTAAGACTTTTTACCTACTGAGCGTGATTTTCTGATCAGGGATGTTTTGACCCACCTGGACCAACTGAAGTTAAAGGGAATTTATTTTAAGTGATTGATCTCCAGTGTTAGTATGAATTATGGTGCAGTAAAAAATAGCTCCAAACTAGGGACTTGACACAACAAAAGTCTATGTCTACTCACACATAATCTGCTGGGAGTCCAGATGACTCTTCATATCCGTCATCTGTGGCCTGTATCAGGATGCAGTCTGAAGGGAGCTCCACTATAGTGGCAGAGGGAATGAACACATCCAGAGGCTTTCCCACTTAACAATTAAGTGCTCTGTCCAGTTACCACATGGATGCCCATTACCCCATTGGCCAGACTACTAGCATGGCCCCACGTAACTGCAAGAGGGGGTGGGAGAGTGTCACCCCAACATGTAATCTTAG
Organism: Vulpes vulpes; assembly: GCF_048418805.1. Lineage (NCBI taxonomy): Eukaryota > Metazoa > Chordata > Mammalia > Carnivora > Canidae > Vulpes > Vulpes vulpes. The sequence goes on along the minus strand of NC_132791.1, from coordinate 160,798,738 downwards.
CAGGAGATCAGGTTATGAGTGGCTGAGGATATAATCTCTCTACACCACTGTTTTAAAGTATAGGTTTTATTATTACTTAGGTATGGCAAAGAGGAGGGACACCTGCCACACAGGGCCATACAGGGAAGCACCAGAGTTGGTCAGGAAGCAGAAAGGAGAAAGAAAAAGTGTTTTCCATGGGAAAGGACAGACGAGGGTAAGGAGGGTAAGCAGGGCAAACAGTTATAGGGTTGGCTAGTCTGGATACTTTCAGTGGGCTCCAAAGTATCCCTAGTGGTCTGGTACCTGCCCTGCAGTGATTAGAGCAGGTGCATAGTAACTTGGAGTCAAGAGCTGATAGAGGCAGTCACTGGGTATGGGCTCTGCACTGGCTGGTTTGCATTTGGAAAACACTTTCTCACAAGTGAGCTGCTTAGCGTCTTAGGGAATTCTTTATCCCTGAGAGGGGCAGACACTCCAGGGTCAGAAGGGCCCTAAAATATCAGAGCAGCAGAACACAGAACATAAAAGAAGTGGTTAAGACAACCACACCCAGGAATGGAAGAGGAAAGCTCCAGGAGCCCAGGAAACTGCCAACTTCTGGTCTCTGACTCCCTGAGTGTTCTCTCTTCTCTGTTGTCATCAGCTTCCTGGTGGCCCAGTCCCGGGCGTCTGCCTCATGGTTCACCTCCACTGCTTACTTCTAACTGGCCAGATTAAGCATCCCAGTGCCAAAGTCTCAGGAGAAGAGGCTGGCTGGTACAGCTCATCCCCACTCCCAGGCCGTTGCTCACTCTGGGCTGTGTATGGAATGTCCTGATCCAGTTGGGTCTGGCCAAGGGAAAGGTCTCCTGCGGGGGGTGGGGGGGGTGGGGGGGGCGGGGAGGGTGGCAGAGAGCAGTTCCCTCAGAAAAAGCCTTGGCAGGAGGTCTCAGGGACCCACATTTCTATGGATTCCCACATCTTCCAAACACCTTGCCATTCTCCAGGGTGGCCAAGCACACTTAGCTGAGGAGCTGGTGGAGAGAAGCAGATGGATACCTTATTTAAAAAGCACCAGTAGCCATATGTGGCAGGATTAATCAGACATGGGCTCAGAGCCAGCCGGGACCTGGAGTGGCCTGGTGTCCTCGGGGCCTGCGGGGGCGGTCACTAGCTCTGGGCAGGCTCCCCAGGCCCGCGATGCTACAGCATGGAAGGTTACCAGGATCCAGTGGCTGCATTGTGTGTGTGTCTCTCACAGACTGATTATCTCATTTTGCTGGGCCCCACGCTGCCAGAACACAGAGTGCTGTTTACGGCCCCCGTGCCCAATCAATCACTTATTCATACAGTTTGAAGATTATAGCTGCTCATTTGCTACTTCCAGTCCAACTTGTCATGGCGCGTCTCGGGGGAGACATCCGCACAGCTGTATTAAAGCCATCCAACTCCTTCTCCATGGCAACAAACTGGGGAGGCTGGAAATCCCACCAGCCTCTGCTCATGAGCTGGATGTGAACTCCCACCCGAGCCCACCCACCCACAGGAGCGGCAGGCAGGCAGGGGGAGTCTTCATTAGTGCCTTCGTGCCTCCCAGCCAAAGCTCACCCTTTTTGGGGTGATGAGATTCAATCTATGGGCTGTTTATTGGGAGCCTGTTAGCGTCGACCTCGAGGTCTACTCACGAGTTTTATTAATCAGGCTGCTGTTTCCAGCCAACTCCAGCTCACAGAGGAAGATGGATAGTGTCAGAGAGGCCAGCTGCCCAGGAGGAAGCTCGCCCCTCCACCCTCCTCCTCAGAGAACAACTGCAGTGCACTTGCTAGGAGGCCAAGGGGCTCACGGGTGGGAGGGGTCCCCGCATGCTGCTGCCGTTCCCTTACTGCTCCTGCTGTGAATCCGCAGGGAGGTGTGCAGGGAGCTTTCACCCACAGGCTCTATCATCTCAAGGGAGCACCTTGAGCTCTGTGGATAAGCAGACTCTCTTGCCCAGATGTGTGTGAGCCATCAATACCATCAGAACTCACCTTCAAATCAAGACAACACCCTGTTGGTTAAGGTCTCAGGTGTACACGCCCGGGGAAGAGGCACCCACTGGGCTGATGAGGGCTGCACAGGCCTTCCCCCTGCCGTGCAGCTCCGCCCAGCCCGGAGCCAAGATAAATCTCTGGTGTCTGGCATCTCCTCGGCGGGTCTCAGGGAGCCCCTGCCTGTGCCAAGCCCCGTGAATGCCTCCTGGCTCGAAACTCCATTAGCGAGTCAGTGTTTAAGTCGTCTGGCGCGTTTTTGAGTGGAAACACTGTTTGTGGTATTCCTTTCATTCTATTCAGAAAACTTCATTCGTTTAGCAAAAGCTTCCTGGCGCTGCGAAGTTCATGTTCTATTCTGACTCAGCCCCGGTGCAGGGACTGCCGGGGAGGCAGCTCTCTGACGTCCGCAACGTCCGATCCGTTATTAATCACTGTAAATCTAGAATAATCTGTACACACATATTTTGTTCCCTGCAAATACATTTGTGTCAACTTTCTCTAATAAATCTTATGTCAGACTGGCTATTGTCTCTCTTCGCACAGTGTCTCCCAGCTGAAATATTTAAGCAATATATGAGCAATAATAAAAATCGCTTGCTACAGTCACTTTTGTTTTAGAGAAACAGACTACAATAGGCAGCAGATTTATTACTTACAGAGGATTCCATTTGGGGCTGTATTTGTTTCCCCTCCCCCCCAGTGGATTATTTTCTAGCTTTCAAAATCATTGAAGAACTCCATGTTTGTCCCCGACTTTATGCAATAGGGCAAGACATTACTCTTTCTAATGAGAACGGATATAAAGCAACCTAAGAAAGAGAAACAAGAAGCCCTTTCTGAGCCGTCCTGCCATTTCCTCTCCCTCCCATCCTCTGATAAGGAAACACAGTGTTCTCACCAGCTTCTTTCAGACTTCTCACCTAATGGAGTTTCCTTCCTTGTGAAATCCACCATTGCTCTCATCTAAATGTCCTTCCTCTGCTCATGAGCTGATGGTAGTGCTTGGAGAAGGGTACTTGGAAGAGTGGGTATTTTGTCAATATGTTTGGGACAAAGAGGGATGCTTAAGGATGTTTCCCTAAAGCTCTTTTGTCTGGGAAATCACAATATACAACTAAGATGTTCCTCTTCCCTGATATATCTTCTCTGAATTGCCCAAGGAAACCTTTTCTGCACTGGGTTGCATCCCATCTCTCTTAAGCAGGGTCCCATGGAGATTGGTGCTCTCGGTAGGTGGGGAGGGAAGTGGCACCACCGTGATGGCAGGAAATGCAGAGGATGAGTGACATCTGGGACCCTGAGCACATCACACCTGGGATGAAAGATGGGGGAAGCGTGCTGATGAGCCACTGCCAATGGTGTGCAGTGAATTTCAGAGCAGGGAGTTGTGCTGCTGTCTCATGAAGTACTTATCAGTCACGAATGGTCATTAACACATTCATTGACAGAGGAAATCCCAGTGGGCGGTGAAGGAAGAAACTTGGTTGTTTTGTTGTATAGTGTGAGCATTGTACAACTGGAGCATACGGTAAGGTTGGATGCTGTTCTGTCTTCCATATGTTCCCATATAGGTGACAATGTCTGAGCCGCCCAAACCAGCAACTACTATGAATCACACACTTGGGCATTAAAAAAAAAAATCAGCTGCAGGAAGTTTGGGAATGCACTATGAGGCTCTCCTTAGGACACCGAGATGGGGGGTCACCACTTATGTCAACGATGGTCTATGCCAAGAAGCTCACAGGGGGCATTTGTGTCTAGAGGCTGGTCTCCACTAAGGTTCAGCCACATGGAAAATCAGATGATGGCACCTGTTGCTGTGGGGCTGTTTCCCCTACAAGCTCTCCTTACAGGGCTGGTTTTCTGAAAAGTTCTATGTAAACCAGGTTGCCAGAGGTGCTGTGCTCTTTGAAACAACCCTTTTGTCCCAGCAAGAATTACCCCTTTATTTATCCTCCTGGTAAGTTCAGACTTTCCCACGTTAGCAAGGCTTTGTGCAGAACCATGTGTACCTTCCACACACTTGTGCACTGTGGGTTTATAGAGAAGAAGCAGGAGAAGGGCATCAAGGTGTTTCATTTGGCACCCAAAGGGCAGCCACTGTAACTTTGAAGGGAGGGAGGAGAAGCAAGTCAACGTACCCTGAGCAAACCTAAAGAGGCAATGTCTGCAGGTACTTTGTAGAGCCCTGGGACCTACATGGATGTTCAGCAGATACTATCTGCTCACAAAGTCAGGTGAGAGGTTCAGAAAAGATTGAGCTGGTCAGGTCAGAGATCTCAGGGTCCATAAGAGGAAGCAAGCTAAGCAGTTTCTCCTAAGCAAAGCTAGAGGCAGAGTCTCAGAGACTTCCTCTCACCAGGGCCCCAGGAAGCCTCAACAGAGGAAGCAGATGAATTGGGTCAGAAGCCAAGAGAATTGGGACCTAAAGGCACCCCAGCAACGCTGATATGCAACTAAAGACAATGCTGCTTGGCAGAGGGGCTGGTGCCCCCAGCAGAAGTGGTGAGAAGCCCCAAGGACTTGTGCCCCAGGCCTTTCACTGCCACCAGCCACCAGAGAGATGAGGCCAAGTCATGCTGCTCTTCATCACTACATCATGATGCTAAGGTCTCCAGGAAAAGCCACCATGAACACTCTTCTCTTATTTGTCTGCTACAACCATGCACTGAAGGGAGGGCCTGCCATGGAGTGACCCCAGAAAGTGCACTGGAATTTGGGGATCTGGGGCTGGCTCACCTACATTGGTCTCTGTGGCTGGATCCCCGCCCGAGGCCCTGCCCTTCTTCCTTCTCTTTTACTCCTGGAGTGTCTGGAGCTCTCACAGTTGGGATGGAGTTGGGGAAGGAAGGGGCCAGAGCCCCCATGGAGGCAGAGACTCACGTGGAGGGCCGTTAGGGAGAGCAGCTGAGGAGTGCACTCCCGTCTGTAGGATCATGATACCAAGTGGAAGGGGCAGCAGGAACGGTCTGCCTGGGAGCAGCAATAAGGCTGTATGTTGCCTATAGTGAATTTAAGAACAAGAAGAAACCAACTAAAAGTCCATCCTTCTCATTATTATCATGTGTAGACAACGCTACCCAATGTCAGTGATGAAACACGCCGCCCTCCTGGGGTTGGGGGCTTCCTCCTGCCTCCTCACATGCCACTGAGTGCAGGGGCATCCCATTCAGGGTACTTGTGCCTCACTTGCCTGCCATCACCCATGACAGAAAGTGCACCTGAACACGGCCTCACAAGAAAGCACAGTAGGCAGCTGCGGCCCCTGGGAGCCGTCCCTGTGCTTAGGAATAAGGCCGGTCCCCCTGGTGCTCACCAGGTCCTGGGCCCCCTGCCATCCCACCTGGATGCTGTGTGCACTCTGTTCCAGGCTCTCAGTGTTTCCAGTAATGTTGTCTGTGCACAAGCATTCCCTGCCTCGGGCATCTCTGAGGAGCGCGTCCACGCAGCCAGTGCGGGTTGGGCTCTGACGCAGATTAATGGCCTGCGGTTGCCCGCATGATTATTTCTAATAGGCTGATCTGAGAAATAAGCTATTAATCGCTGTCACATACTGAGCTCACATCATCTCAGTGCAGCAGGGAACCCAGCATCTGCCGCTTGGCGTCCTCTGGAACATTCCTGGGGAAAGGCTGAAAACAGGCTGCTTTGTGGTGCGATCCTCTGTGGTTTCAGGATGAGTGTATGTCTGGGGCCGAGGGCTCTGGGTGTGTCCTGCCTTTTGTAACTCCCTCTCTTTTCATCATCTTCCTGTTTGTTTTCCTCTAAATCATTCTGGTGCCACAGCCAGAGTTCTGTAAACGGTTTAGGGTCAGAGAGACTGAGTTCTGGCTAGACACCTGAGTTTGTGATGGGGTCTTCTGCATGGTACCATTTTCAAGGTGCCTCAGTTTCCTGCCATGAAATGGGTTAACATTCCCTCTCTTCCAGGAGCTGTTGTAGGATATTTGTGGGACCCATTGCAGGCATTTCATAAATGGGTCCAGCCCCAGGCGTTCTCAAGCATCTTACAGAGACATGTTGCCTCCTCCCCTGCCTACACTTGGTGTAGCTTGTCTCCCTGACAGTGAGCTCACGAGAGTGAATGGTGGCCTCTGGTTCACTCCTTTCTTCCTCCTTGCCCTCATCACTAAGATGCCTGTTCAGCACTTCTTTGTCTTTAGGAAAATGTGCTTAAGTTCCAGGCACACAGGTATATAATTCTGGGGGTCTGAAATCTAAGACTCTGCTTGCCATAACTATAGGGTCACTGGACAGGGTTGACTACCCACAGGGGCCAATGTCAAGTGTCCACTGAGCAAGGAGAGACAGAGAGGTTCCTATGGTCAATAGCAGAGAAGGGAGGGTAAGAGTTCAGGGACATGGCTAACGTGCTGGGAGAGGTGAGGACAGGCTGGTCTGGGGACCTGACAGACCTGTGAACTCCAAGCATCAATTACACAGGCTCTCTGATCCCACAGGGAGACCATTCATTCTGTCTCTCCTCTATTCCTACTGCCTTCCAGAAGGGCTAATGATGCTAGAATTATGTTCTATCCATCTATTCTTTCTATATCCATCCATCCATCCATCCATCCATCCATCCATCCATCCATCCATCCTTTTAGTGGCCCCACTCTGTGCCAAGCACTAGGCATTGTGAGGATGCAGAGGTGAAGACAGGATGCTCCATTCCTCATCATGTAGAAGGAAGTGCAAATGCCAACAACCAACTGTAGTAAGTGCTATGAGCTCACAAGAAGGGAATAATTTACTCCTCCTGGAGGAACTGTGGGCAACTTCTAGCATTGAGCCTTGGAGGACCTGCATGGGCTTATCCAGAAGAGGAGCGAGAGTGAGAAATGTGGACAGAACAAAGCAAATGGCTTGATGCTGGGCAGTAGACAACACAGCTGGAGTTTGTAGGAAGAAGTCTTACGCTGAGTCAGGAGGGTAGGCTCAGATGAGGAAGGGTGTGGAGCACTATGCTGGGGCAGCCAGGATCACTGAAGCTTCTGAGCAAGGGAAGCAACAATGTCCATCCTGATTGTCAGACAGCGAGTGCTATCCAACTATTCTTTGAAAATCTATTTTTCTTATGGCTATCGATCCATTCTATGAAGCGCTAATGGTGCTACAATTAGTCATTCTGTCTGTCCATCTATTCTTTCTACTTCCAATCACCTATCTATCCATTTTATGAATATCCATCCATGCTACGTCTATCCATCCATCTATGGCTATTCTTCAATATATGTCTAACCATTCTTCCTATGGATGTCCATCCTTCTTATTGTTATTTATCGATCCTGTAACCATCTATCCATGCTATGATTACCCATCTATCCTATGGCTATCCACCCATCACCCACACATGGTGGACCAGAGGTTGAGTCAGATGTCAGGATGACCTTGATGGTGCTGCCCTACCGAGTATGGTGCTTTGCAAGGTAGACCGGGAGAAAACAGGTATCCATGAGTGAATCCACATTTGACTTTGTACCCACAGACCTCAGTGCCTTGTTCATGAAGGAGCTGTGCCCTAGAGGCTGTTTTAGTTGTGCTGGGGTTGGTAGCAGACCCCAGCATCTCACACGGGGCTGATTGTGTTCTGTTTCAGTTGCCCATCCCTCACTGATTCAGAGAACAGCCCCTTCTGTTGAAGGCTGTAGGAAATGCCTGAAGGAACCTGCTGTCCACCAAGGCCTTAAAGGTGCTTGAGTCTCAATGGTGAGATCCAACAGGTATCTTTAGGGAGAGCCAGCAGAGTGGTAACAACAGCTAATGTTTACTAAGGTACCTTAGTGTTCTACGAGGGTGTGTGGGAGATGTCCATGGGGCAGTCACTATTATAACCCCCACTTTATAGATGAGAACAGGAAACACACAGAGGTTAATTAAACTTTCCAAGGTCACACAGTAAGGGACACAAAAGGAACCTAGGGGGCCAGTTCCAGAAACTCCATCCCACCCGCTGTGTTATTCTGACCCCAAATACCCTTTAAATTAAACAAATCAGCTCAGACACACCTTGCTGAAGTCTCCAGCATGACTAACACATGTGCCCATGACAAACATTGTCTTTCTTCTTCCTTCATCTCTACCTCTTGGGCATATACACACATGACCCCTCTAAGCTGAAAACACAATATTCGTGGATCCCTTACTCTAAAACAGATTTTCTGGCTTATCTGAGAAGCCAAGTAGCAGAAGGAGAAATTGAGAGTGGGTGCTAGTGGCCAGCCCAGTGTGGCTTAATGGTGGCCCTCTGCTGGCTGGACCTCGGACTCAGGCACAGCAGCTGTTCCGCTGGAGCCCAGGCACCTCCACCGCCCTCATGCTGTGTGCTGGCACATTGGCAGGGAGTTGTTATTGATTCTAATCAGCCACTTGTTATGGGAAAGTGAAGGTGCTGGCATTTGGTGAGTTGCACGCTGTGTATTTATTCAATTCGGAACCTATGCAAAGACATTCTTGGATCTGGAAGGCTGCAGGCTGAATTTCTCCTTATTGTTTTCTCCTCCCTGACCAGGTGTCTTTGCCAAAGACCATGAGAGACTCTTAACTTTGGGAAACAAACTGAGAGTTGCTGGAGGGAAGGAGGGGTGGGAGGAATGGTGTAACTGGGTGACGGGCATTAAGGAGGGTATGTGATGGGATGAGCACTGAGTGTTACACGCAACTGATGAATTATTAAACACTACATCTGAAACTAATGATGTTTTATATGTTGGCAAATTGAATTAAAAAAAAAAAAAGCTCATAGCCCCTGGATGAGGCTGGGTTAAGCGCAGGTGGAGACTGGCCTCAGAGGCTGATGTAACATGAGGGCCTGGGAACTGTCATAGAATGAGATGGAGGACTCCCAGTGAGTGATCTCCTTATCAAATGACACTGACATCAGGGGCGGGGTGGGTTGAGTTTCCTAGATGCTCCCAGGATGATTAAGGAAAGGAAATGAATGGTATGTGATATGTGTCTTTGATGCGGGTGTGGGCACAGTTTCCAGCCCCAGAGCTGATGATAGTCATTGTGGTGATGGGACTTCTTCTTAGTTCCCCATTTGCAAACCCCTTCAACTGTGACTTGGTCCTTCTGGTGCACACTGGCAGTGTGTTGAGCTGTCAGTGAGCCTGGTCACTCTTTCAATGTTATGCAGTCCTTCTGTGCCCCCGGTGAACTACCCTCCCATGCACTCATCAACCATTCAAGGTGCTCTGCATACATTGGACTCCGACCTGCCAGCCTCACCCAGCCTTATCCCCAAAAAGATGACTTTACCTTCATTTACAGAAAAAAACAAATGGGGTCATCAGACTGGAGGAGATGTCCATCAGCAGAGACCAAATGTGGTGGGCAGAACTCTTAAGATAGGCCCCAAGATTCCCACCCCTGGTCTACATGTTATCCCCAGGACTGTGAATATGATGGGTATGTCATATGGCACAGTTGGCCTTAAAGGGACATTACTCAGGTGGATGGGATATAATCAGGTGGGTCCATAAAAGGGATGAGGATCTTCTAGGCATGAGAGGGAGACAATGAACGAATCCCCATTGCTGGCTTGTAAGATAGAAGGGCTACGTGACGGGGGACTGTGGGACAGTGGGGGGCCTCCAGGAAGTGGCTGATAGCCAGCAAGGAGACAGGTCCACAGTCTTCCACCCACGAGGAGCTTGATCCTACTAACAACCTGAATGAGTTTGGAAGTGGATTCTTCCCCTAGAGTCTCATCTGGGAGCACAACTGAACAACACCGTGAGTGTGAGACTCTGAGCAGAAAACCCAGCCATGCCATTGGTGCCTAGACTTCTGACCTACACAACTGTAAGCTCATAAATAGATGTTTTAAGTAGCTGAGTTGTGGCGATTTAAGACACTGCACAGATGACTGGTACATCAGGAGAGTGCTGTTATGCTTAAAGTCAGGCCCTGCTGGCCTCATATGTGGTCTCGATGCACTCAGAAAAGTAGAAAAAGTAGAGTTGGCACCTGACACCCAGAGTTAGATGAGCCACTTCCAGCTTCCCCCTACCCACAGCTGGAGCCACAAAGGACGAAAAATCTCCACATGTTCCAAGTAAGACCACCCCTCTGTTAGCCTCTGCACCTCCAACCCAGACCTCTGCACATGACAGGTGACGTTCCAGCCTCCCCCAAGTGTTTCTCCTCCATGGTCTGCTTTAGGGCTGTAGGGACCAGTCTTGCCCTATGTCCATCACTACTAGGGTGTCAGCATTGCTGGTTGTTTCTGGTCCCCCAGACTCAAATCCCAGGGGCACTCTCTTCCCACACTTTTCTGACACATCTCCTACCCCCTCTCAGCATCCATGACTTCTACTGTGCCTTTGAAGCCTGTGATGGTCATTGATCAAATCTGAATCACCCCAATTTTCTGAGCTGAATCATCCCTTCACTTTGCCCTGCACGCATCTCATCTCTCCCCTGATGACTCAGTTCACATGGGGGCTGTTTTCCCACCCAGGGCCTCACCCCTAGGCTCTTCTTGTTCCTTCTTACCCATGCCAGCCATCCTCCCTCCCCCTTCCCTTGCAAACCCCCTGTCATCAGACTACCCCACCCAGAAGCCTGTGCCACAGACACCCAGAGCAGATACCCTCCCACCCCCAGGCACACCCCTACTTTCTAGGAAGATTTCTACTCCTGGCCCTCTGTCCCTCTCTTCAGTGTGTCTCCTGTTGCAATTTGTGGTGATTGTCATAGGTTTGGAGTGGATTCTGAAGTGTTCCCAGAAAGCATGTTCTATTTCCTGAGCCATTCACTTTCCTACTCTCCTGATCCTTCTGTGCCTCCCTCTTTCTTTACGCCCTCATCCCTTCCCCCTACACTCTTTCTCAGCTGAGCACATGGCTTCCTATTTCACTGAGAAAAGAAAGTAGTGGAGCTTCCATAGACTGCCCCCTTACATCTGCCCATCTTCCGGCACATAATCTGCATCCACTCCTATCTCCATGAAGGGACTGCTTTGCTCCATGCAGTGTACTGTACTCTTTTTACCAGCACACAGGGACGCTCTCACATCTCCTTCTTAAAAAGAACCACCTCTTGATCAGAATACACTTTAAATTTCTGCCTCATACCTCTCCTTCCTCTCATAGCAAAATTCTTCAAAGAAGCCATGCCTGCTTGTCCGTCCAAGTTCCTCTCTCCAAAACACACCCCAGTTAAGCCTACCTTCATCACCTGCCCAGAAATGCTCCTTTGGGGCCAGAAATCAACCACATGATGAACTCAGTGGTCACTGTGGTGATTAATTTTATGCATCAACTAGACTGACCACGGGTTGACTGAGTATTTGGTTAAACATTGTTTTTGCCCACATCTGGGAGGGTATTTCCAGAGGAGATTAGTGTCTGAACAGGTGGACTCAGTAAAGAATATGGCCCTCCCCAGTGCAGCAGGGCAATGGAACAAGAGGTAAAGGAAGAAAGAATTCACCCCTCCTGCCTGATTGCTTGAGCTGGGTCATTTGTCTTCTGCTCTTGAACTGAGACTTATACCATCAATCCCCTAGTTCTCAGGCTCTCAGACTCAGACTGCACCCCATCACTGGCTCTCTGGGGTCTCCAGCCAGCAGATGGAAGACAGAGGGACTCCTCAGCTTCCATAAGTACCTGAGCCATTCCTCATAATGAATCTATATCTATCTATCATCTATCTATCTATCTATCTATCTATCTATCTATCTATCTATCTATTATCTATCTATCTATCTATTATCTATCTATCTATCTATCTATCTATCTATCTATCTATCTATCATCTATCTATCTATCTGCCATTTACCTTCTCTTTCTCTATGTACCCATCATCTATTTATCCATCCATATCTAACTGTCTGTTATCTATGTATCTGTCATCTATCATTTCTTTCTCTCTATATCTATCTGCCATCTATCATCTTCCTATCCATATCTATTATCTATATTATCTATATATCTATCTTATCTATCACTTACCATCTCTCTCTTTATATATTTATATATCTATCATCTATCTATCCATCCACATCTATTATTTATGTACCTACATTATGTATATATTTTATCTATCTACGTTATCTATGTATATATCTATCCATGTTATCTATCTTATCTATCTGTGTATCTGTATATCTATCTACCTATCTATCTCTTACAGATTCTGTTTCTGGTCAATAATCACCTACATGGGCCTAAACCAATGGTCAGTTTTCAGTCTTTGTCCTTCTAAGTTTATTATCAAGTGGGGCTTGACACTGACCATTCTCTTCTGAAAACACGTTCTTCACTTGTTTTTCAGAACAAAACTTCTCCTGGGTATTTTCCCTTCTATGGTTCTCCCCGTCTTCCCTTTTAGAATGGACCCCATCCTGACTTTTGCCCACCTTTTTTGGCCTTGCCTCTATGACCTCTGTTGCTGGCCCCTCCTTATCAATATGACCTCTTACTACTAGGGTGCACTAGCAGACATGGGTGCTCTCCTCCTGTCTATGTATACTCACTGTCATGGTTTTGTTGGCTTTAAATAGCATCTGCATGCTGATGACTTCCAAAGCCATGTCTCCAGTTGGAGACATGTCTAACTCATCATGTGTCCCCTTGGATGTCCATATTAAATATAATCCATCTCAAGCTGAGCCCCTGATCCCCACTTCTGTCTCTATGGGCCCTTTCCCTTTGCACTACTATTCAACCTCTGTCCTCCCACTTTCTCAGGCCAATAGGCTTTCCCAGGGCACTGCACCCTGCACCTTCCTTCTGAAAGAGGTCTGGCTGTGTCTTTCATGACCCTGTGCTCCCCTTACCTGTCTTCTTTGCAGGCTTATTCTTCTCTTCCAAGAATTAAATATGGGAGTCCCTCAAGATTTGTTTGTTCTTTCTTCACCTTATACATTCTCCCTAGACGATCTCACCACACTCATATCCTCAGCCCATATAACATCTCAAGCTTCCCTTCTGGACCTCAGACTTGTCTAGCTGACTGCTTCCTTGAATTGCCTCCTAACTTGAGATGGTTCCCTCTTCCTTGAATTGCCTCCTAACTTGGGATGGCCCTCACATCTTACAACTTTCCTTCTTCTGGAAATGGACCACAAGCACTCTTAGAGGACATTCTTGAGAACTTCCATCTCCCAGTTCCTCTTTTGAGCTGACTCTCAAGTCCCATTGGTTCTACCTTCTAAAAATCTCCTCCAGAATCTCTCCTTCCTCTCCACCTCCACTAGCACTCATGATACCTCATATCGGCCCCTGCATGGACACCTCTCTGGGGGTCTTGCCTTCACACTCTTCCCCTCCATGTTTCTATCCAGATGTAACCAGCAGCATCTCTTCAAAATCCAGCTCTTATCTCATGAGCCCCAGTCTAGATCTCTTCTTTTTTTTTATAATAAATTTATTTTTTATTGGTGTTCAATTTGCCAACATACAGAATAACACCCAGTGCTCATCCTGTCAAGTGCCCCCCTCAGTGCCCGTCACCCAGTCACCCCCACCCCCCACCCTCCTCCCCTTCCACCACCCTTAGTTCATTTCCCAGGGTTAGGAGCCTTTATGTTCTGTCTCCCTTTCTGATATTTCCTACCCATTTCTTCTCCCTTCCCTTCTATTCCCTTTCACTATTATTTATATTCCCCAAATGAATAGAACATATAATGTTTGTCCTTCTTTGATCGACTCATTTTACTCAGCATAATACCTTCCAGTTCCATCCACGTTGAAGCAAGGGTGGGTATTTGTCATTTCTAGTGGCTGAGTAATATTCCATTGTATACATAAACCACATCTTCTTTATCCATTCATCTTTCATGAAATGGGCAAAAGACACGAACAGAAATCTCACAGAGGAAGATATAGACATGGCCGACACTCACATGAGAAAATGCTCTGCATCACTTGCCATCAGGGAAATACAAATTAAAACCACAATGAGATACCACCACACACCAGTGAGAATGGGGAAAATTAACAAGGCAGGAAACCACAAATGTTGGAGAGGATGCGGAGAAAAGGGAACCCTCTTGCACTGTTGGTGGGAATGTGAAATGGTGCAGCCACTCTGGAAAACTGTGTGGAGGTTCCTCAAAGAGTTAAAAATAGATCTCTTCAACAACATGTTATAGTGAATGCAGAGTCCCTTACCATGCCTGATCCCACTCCTCTCCAGCCCCAGCTCTCCATCCCCCATCCCCATGCTGAACACACACACACATACACTTAGGCCCTGTGCTCACCATCTCGTCTCCTTGGATCCTCCTACATGCTGTTTGTCAGGCTGTGTCTGTTTCTTCCCTCCTCTGCCTAAGTCGTGCTTCCCACTCCTTCCCTTTCCTCGAGGAAGCTGTATTCGTCTCTTGGGGCTGCTGTAACAAAGTTCTACAGTCTGGGCTCTTAAACAATAGAAGTCTACTGTCTCCCAGCCCTGAAGGCTACAAGTCTGAGATCAAGGTGTTGTAGGCAGGTTCCTTCTGGGGCCTGTGAAGAAAAGCCTGTTTCAGACCTGTTCATTAGCTAGCTCCTGGTGGCACATCGTGGCATTCCGTGGCTTTAAAGGGGCACCACCTGATCTCTGCCTTCATCTTCTTCAGGTCCTCTGTGTGTGTCTGTGTGCAAATTTCTTCCCTTTATAAGGACTCCAGTCATAGTGGATGAGGCCCAGCCCTGCTCCAGTATGACTTCACTGTTACTTTCCTAACCACATCTGCAACAACCTTATTTCCAAACAAGGTTACATTCAGAGATACTGGGGCTCAGGACTCCAACACATAGGTTTGGATATGTGGGAGGACACAGTTCAACCCATGCCAGGGGCTGTCCCCTAACCATGCTGTGGGGGCTGGAGCCCCTGTCGAGGGTGCTCCCAGCACCATTTCCCAGCGTGCATGTGTGCTTCTTAGCTTTGTTGTCATCACACGTTGGTTTGTGCAGTTCCTTGTTTCATCTTTCTGTCTCGTCTCCTTTCCAACTGGAGCTGTGTCTATTTTCGCTAGCTATTATATCCCTGTCACATCATAATAGCTCACTAAAGTTTCTTTTTTAAAAATAAAATAGTCATCTGCAGCCAGAATTCAATACCCTCTATGCTCATCCCTTGAAGTATATGCATCCCTGGATATTGAGCCGCATGTCAGTGGTTTGTATTTGGGATATAAGAATGCCATGCTTTTCTTAAATAGATTTAGAACAGGACAGGGCTCTAACCCAAGACTAGCAACTAATAATAATGAAACAAAAACAACAACTCCTGCAGAAAACACAAGATCAAGAAGCTCTTCTTCTCAAACCTCCTAATGGGTCCCACTGAGCTACCTGGAATTTGTAGAACTCAGAGGTGAATGAGCAGTGAGTGTGTGCTTCTCCCACATGCAGAGACCCCCCTCCCCAGGCTGGTTCCTTAGGAATGGCCACCTGCAGGGGCCAGCAAGACCTGTGCATGGCTGGTGGCCAAACCTTAGGTGTGGATTTGTTGCAGCCCATCTGGTCACTCCCTTTCACCAAAGAGGAAGCAAAACTAAAAACTCCAGTGAGAGAGCTAGTAGTGACATTGGCTGAAGTTGTTGAGTGGTTGCCTTGCGTGCTATGTATCTGTTGCCAATAAAACCCCTGGAATGCAGGGACAACGTATGTCATACTTTCAGAGATGAGGAACTGAGGCACAGTGAAGCTGTGTTTGTGGCACAGCAGAAACTCAAATCTTGTTTGTACTCTCAGCAGACCGTGCTATAGTCTGTGATGTGGCCTCTTTCACCATTGACTGTCCTTGAGATTCAGTCTGGCTTCCTCAGTGAGCCACCTCCTCCTCAGCATCGTCTCTGACACACGATAAGCCCAACAACTAACAGGACCATCCCTTGATTCAACAACAGGTTCTCGAGTTCCTGCTATATAAATAAGCACTGCTTTTGGTGTTGGAAACCAACCATTTTCACAGAGTTACTTTGCAATAGAATTTGGGCAAATGGTCAGTGACAATAACAAAAGTGTACAATACAGGGTTTCAGCTGGTGATGTGGGAAAACGTGAACCTGGATAGGAATTGCAAGAGGTTTGGGGAAGATGGGGTCAATTTTAAGCAGGGTGATGGGGGAAGGCCTCACTGAGCAGTTCTGCAGGAGGTGAAAACGAGATCATGTTTGGGTGGCTTAAGGTTCCCGCAGAGGAAGCATCAGTGCAAAGGCCCTGCACTGGGAATGTGCTCCATGGTTTTGTGGGGACTCTGGGTGACAGACGGAGTAGTAGGAGAAGGTGGAAGAATGGAGGTGGGACAAACTGGGCCTCAGAGGTCAGTTAGGACTTGGGCTTTGAGAGAGATGAGAAGCTTCTGGATGATTTTGGGTGGAGAGGCAGCATGCCTGTCCTCACGTCTGCCCTCCTCTGACCTGAAAGAGCCCTGTGCTTGGGTCTCTCTTCCAGCACTTACCACTTACCACGTGTGAATTATTTATACTTGTCTAATAGCTCCCCTTAGAGTGTCCGGGCTCCAGGAGGAGAGATTTATGTCTAATTCATTTTGTGTGCCAACCATGCCCAGGGGTGTGCTGTGACATGGCAGCGGCTCAAGCGGGGCTGAGGAATGTGCAGTTACGACAGCAACAAGGAGGAACCTTCAGGAGCCCCTTTCGTCCTCCACTTGTTCTGTCTGACTGCATTTTGGAGAAGCCCGAAGATGAGTCCTCCTACAGCTTTGGGGGAGTGGAGGTTAAGAAAAACATCGACAATGTAGAAAGCTGGCTTTTTTTTTTTCTCCAAAGAGAAATTGCGTGCCCTCAACTCACTTAAGACAGAAAACAGAATATTGGTGACCAGCTGGCTCTTGGCCACTTGCAGTGAGAAATTGCTCACTGCCCCTTACGGTCCTGTTCAATTTTGGAG
The DNA here is from genome assembly GCF_048418805.1 of Vulpes vulpes. Lineage (NCBI taxonomy): Eukaryota > Metazoa > Chordata > Mammalia > Carnivora > Canidae > Vulpes > Vulpes vulpes. The sequence goes on along the minus strand of NC_132791.1, from coordinate 160,781,895 downwards.
AGTTTCTGATCTGGCTGGATTCGAAGCGGCAGGGTTGTGCATGCAGTCACCTGGGTGGCCATGCACATCATGTTTTAGCAGGCTAAAGGAAACTGAGTCAGGCACTGAGTACTGGCCGTGCTCCTGAAAAATATTCAAGTCTATGATCATGAGCAAATAAATCAGCCAGCACACATATACACACACACGCACATACACACATGTCATGCACACACGCACAGACTCATATGCACAGAACCTCGTGGAGAAATGACGCCAGTAAAGGAAAAGCGAGAGCAGGACAGAAGGCCTGACCACGGGGAATGCTACTTGAGGACTTTCCAGAACAAAGGTGAAAGGCTCCAGGCTCCCTCACAGGTTGATAGAAACTGGACATGACTGAAGGCATCCTTGAGCTGTTTTGTGAAGCTGATTAAAACATAAACTGGTCATCTCTTCTGGTAGAGTTTTCTGGACACTCAGTGCTCAAGTGAAGAAAGTTAAGCCCTTCAGTTTATGTTGGAATTAATCTCTTAATTGTACACTCCTGACAATACTTTGGCTCTTCTGCTGGAACACTTTGTGGGAGCATATGCTTTGGTGGATGAGGAGCCAGACAAGGCCTGCAGACCTGCTGGGTGGGCCAGAGGCAGGGCAGGGCTGGTGTCTTCAGGGCCACAAGTGAAGCTTACAGGCCTGCGGGAGAGGTGGGAGTCTGGGAAGAAAGCGCCCTGGCAGGAATGAGATGGAACAGATGGTTCCCCAGGGTCAGAAGGAAAGCTAGGATTTCTTGAAAGGGATGTTTTCATGGATCCAGACTGGGTCTGTTAGTTTGGGAAGCTGGGAAATCCTGTTCTGCTCAGTGGGAGACCAGGGACAGGGGCACTTGGTTCCTGAGAGGGACACAGCAGAGAGGGAGAAGCTCAAAGCAGCCATGCTCTGGGTGGTGCCTCCTGTGAACTCTGAGTTGCTGGGAGGACCCCAGGTCCTGGTCAGGGGACATGGAGGGGGCAGCCAGGTCCTTCACAGTGGGGTGGAGGAGGTGGCAGGAAGAGGGCACATACTTGGTGTTCGAAGGACACACCCTCAGCTTGGTTCTTCTATGTGCAAGGTGATATCACATGAGTCCTCTGTCATCTGCAGGGTTGACACACGAAGCAGGAATCATGCGTATTGATACAGATGTTCTGACTCCTCTCACTCCTTTTCTGCCACCAGAAATCTGTCCAAAGAGGTTGGCTCTGTATTTCTCCTTTCCCATGATAAATAAGTTGAGAATAAGCCAGAGAGCCCCTAGCAAGACTGCAAACTCCCTGCAAAAACTCTTGAGTTAGAATCAGCAGCTGCAGTAATGGTGGCACTTTCCCGCAAGGACACCAAATGCCCGCCCTCGGGGCACAGCATCAAATCTCTGGGCTCTCAGAAGCTGCAGAAGCTGCCCTTGCCTGGGGTCCTCTCTTTCATGTGCTGTGGAACCGCACAGGGACTGAGCCCAGCACTTGCTGAGCCCTAGTGTCCACCCTCAGGCTCTGTCCTGCTCCTGGATGAAGGTGGGACACCAGTGTTGGCTCCCATCCCCCCCCCCAAAAAAAGCGTCCTCCTGCCTTTGTCCACGTTGCCAGGCACTGTCCTCCCCTCTCCTGCACGAAGCCCCTCCCACGCATCACTTTAGCTGCCATTTCTCTCTTAGGGTGGTTCCCACAGGCTTCCTCCCTCGCTCTGCAAGTCTCTCTGGAGCACCTGCTACGTGCTAGTTGCTCTTCTAGGACGGAGGACACAGCAGTGAACGAGACGGACAAAACTGCCCTCAGGCAGCACGCTCCCTCCTGGGGAGAGGGAGGCAGGAACAACTGAATGCAATGATAGGACAGTAGAGGGTCGTTGTGCAGCATATACCTTACATGCATAATACACAGAGAGCCTGGAGGGTGCTAATGTATTCTATTAATTACGTAGATAATTGTGTACAGTATTAATAACTTAAAATCATGTGTTATATATTTATGCACACTTAAGCACATTATATGTAATATAATGTCATTATATAAATTATATGACTCAGTATCTATGGAGTCTACTAGAGGTGGTTATGGAGTGCGAGGCGTGGTTTCAACTTTTCATTAGGTGATGAGCCATATACAGTGTTGCCTGTTTTCTCACTTTGTTTGGATAGTTTTTAAATAGTGTGGTCCTCTGGGCCAAGACTTGAGCATTAGAGCCCTGGTGCTCCCACTCTGGCCCTGCCACTGGGCGAATTACTCAGCTATCTCTCAGTCTCCTCATCTGTGATATGGGTACATGGTTCCTGTCAGGAACAGTGGGTCTGTCTCAAGCAGGTGTGGTGCCGCCAAGGTGCTGTGGTGAGTCCTGCCAGGCACCGGAGAGTGCTTCATGTGCGTGTCCTTCCCTCTTCCTCCATCTTGGCTCCCTGTGACCCTCACGCCTGGGCGGCACCTCCATGACTCTTCCCAACGTGAGCACCAAATTCTTCCCCACTCATCGTTGTCAAGTGAGCAGACGCAGCATCTTCCCAGGCTGCACAGGGGTAGATGCCACCCCATGGAGCAGGGGGCCTGGCTGTGGGAAGCCCGCAGATGGCACATGTAAACCACGCTGTGTGGCTGGCAGGCAGGGAAACAAAAATGATAAGATCCAACTAAGGTGGGGTCCCTGACACACACTTTGGTGAAAACACAGACGTATTTCACAGGGAAGCACAGAAGCCAGGACCACCACCCCTTCTATAAGCGGCAGGAACTTTGCCCAGGGCCTAATGCGTCCAGGAGGCCCTCCTTGGCTCTGCCAAAAAAGCAGCCACCACCACAGATGGAGTCCCATGTCTCCCGGTGGCAGGGGCTGGTGGGCCCTGGATGTCTCAGAGGTGTCAGCCAGGGTGTAGACAGTGGGGTGACATGCAGGAAGAGCTGCCTGAAGACATGCTCCCATTCTGGTCCGCAAGGAGATAAGGACGGGGTTTGCCCCCAATGCCATGTCCAGGGTGAGCATTTCTTACCAGGCCCCAGATGGGCACACAAGGTTATCAGAACGGAGGTCTCCATGGGGGCTGCGTAGCTGGGCCTCAAGGGCTCTAGAACCCTTGGGGTTGCAAACCTGAGTAAAGTCTCTGGTGGAAAGGCCCCAGAGTGAGGCTGCAGGGGCCGCCTTCGGTGGGCAATGGGTAGACAGCGTAGCTCAGTGTGGGGCTCCCCCAGGCTGAAGGACCCGGCCAGTGAGTCCCCTTGACCCGGCCTCTGCTGCTGTGTCTGTGTGGTGGACACGAGCGACGGGGCTCCTAGTCCTGCTGTGCACTCAGGGGCAAACACACGCTGCACCTGCTCCTGGCGGGGCCTCTGTGATGGTTTCTGCGGGAGGCCGCTGTGAGATGGGAGCTGAGGGAGCCCTAATAATACCCTTGCAGGAAAGCCCAGCTCTCTGATCGCTCTTGGAGACCGGGTGCGCGAGAAAACGAGAAGTGCCCACTCCTGGGAAAGGCCGGTGTGCGAGCGGGCGCACTTGTGTGTGTGTGTGTGTGTGTGTGTGTGTAGAGAGAGAGACAGACAGACAGAGTTACAGAGAGAGGTTTAAGGACTGGCTCCCACAATTGCAGGACTGGCCAGTCCAGAACCCTGGAATCTTCAGGGCAGCCAGCAGGCTGGGGAGCAGAAGGCTGGATGCTGCAGCTCTAGTCTGAAAGCCGACTGGAGGCACAATCCCTTCTTCCCTGGGGACATCAGTCTTTCTCCTAGAGCCTAAGAAAAGCCGGCACAGCACTGGAGGGAGATCCCCTTTACTCCGCCTCTGCCGATTCAAGTGTTAATTGAGTAAAAAGAAAAAATCTTCACAGTGACATCTGGACTGATGTTTGATCCAAACTGGATACTGTGGCCTCGCCAGGTTGACATGTGAATTGTACTGTCACCTCAGTGGGCAGCGCTGGCCCAGAAGTCTAGCCACCAGTGGAATTGAGCAGAGACAGCAGGGTCTGTGGGCGACCCCGCCCCCAACTCAGAGAGCCAGGAGGGAGAGACCTGGCGAAGCCAGCACCCCGGGCCCCCAGGGCTGTCAGTTTCCACTGCAGGGAGAGGCTTGGACACCCAGCTTGTGGGCAGTGCAGGCCTGGGGATCCAGCCCTCTGCAGTGGGACCTGCCTCACCCGACACGACCACACTAGTCCAGGTCATCAGGAGGCAAAAGCAGGCCCATGGTGAGAGAGGGGGCTGGGGGGCTGAGTGAGAGCAGGGATAACTGGGCACCTCACACCCGGGAGCCCTGCCCCTCCATCTGTGCGGGTCACCCACCCTCCTTCTGAAATTGCCTGTAGGTCTTTGCTTGCCCAGAGAGGACAGGGAATTGGATCCTCAAGAGGAGAGCTTGGGGGCTTACTTGACAACGTGGGGCTGTATCAGGGTCCTCTGGGGAGAACCTGCTGGGTTGCTAGCCACAGAAGGGCACTAGTTGGGCAATGGACCCCATCAGGTCTCCAAAGAGGGTCCCTGGGCAGGGCTACTAAGAAAAGGAGTCTGTCGATCTGGACAATCTTCTGCTGAATTTAATATTTTATTAGACTCATTTTTGTGCAACTCAGGCACACGCATCTGACCCTGATCCTGTAACACCCCCCCCCCCCCCCACCCAGGTCCCCTCACCTGCATTGGCTGTTCTCAGGGCTGCTGGCTCTGTGTCATGCTGCTCACGTGTCCCTCCCACCCTTGGGACTGTGCTCCTCGAGGCCAAGGAGTGCTTGCTGGTTCTCCTCCTTTCCTGATCCACATGGAGGCTGCACACCATTCCCTCCCTGGAGCCAAGGAGGAAAGTCTTGCCTGTCATAGACCAGCTTCCTCTCCATGTGCACACCTGGGGTTCCCTGACCTGAGGCCCGTCAAGCACACCTTCTTTCCAGTAGGTACCATATCTAAGACGAACACTACATGTTGAGCCATGGGTGTCCTGGAGCCTCAAATCTGTGAGCCCCACCCCTGGGGTAGCAGCCAAACCTTCCTACCCATCTACCACCTGGCACCTAAATGTGCTCCATACTCGTTTGGGTGAACACGGTCTAGAGGCACGGGCTGTAGGGACTTCAGAGCCCGGCCCTGGAGGTCCTGTCACTCGCACTGTTTTCCCATCTGTAAACCAGAAGAGAGGCTATGGATGGTCACATGGAGTGTGATTCGAGGACACTTCTGACAGGAGACGCCGAGCTGGAGCAGAGTACAAATCACCAACAGTTGGCAGCCAGAGAATAAGGGGAACAATGAGTCCAGGGGCTGTGCCCCTTGTGTCCACTGATGTTCTCTGGTGCTATTGGGCTCTCTCAGGGTTGCCTGGTGCAGCTCCCCCATCCGTGCTGGGTGTCCCGGGGCATTACGAAGCCCCCTTGGGCTTGTCACTGTCTTCCTCAGGTCTTGTGTTCTGGTACTCTCTCCAGTTCCCACCTGGCCATTCCTTCATTAAATTACAAGTTCCCCACATCCCTCCAATGCAATTATCTACCACTTCATAGCTCCCTGGCCTTGGATCCATTTGCACGGAAAAATATAGTTAAGGGTATGCTGCCTTAATTAATTTCTCTTGGCTGGGTTTCCACTCTCATTTCATCCTTGGAAATACAAACCTGAAATGGGGCCCAATGCATCTACTGAGCTCTCTGCTCGGGCCACCAATCTTTCCCTGAGCTATTTGCATGTCCCCTCCAGATGGAGGTACTGTGCCTGCTGATTTGCTGACACCTGTGCTTGATCCATGGCACTGGCCCTTGCTTTGGCCTGTGATCCCTGGCCTGGCCTCGGTGGATAGGAAGGGACCCCTCTAATGCACATGCCCCCTTGCTGGCATTTCTGCGTTGAACCCAGGGTGGGCCTCTCCTTTTCTTCCACCAGCTTGTGCTCTGGAGCCCTGGTGACTCGTTGAACCCCTGTGTTCAGAGGCACTCAGAGCTACAGAGAATCTCTTGTCCAAATGTCAGGAGCCCAGTAGTGAGAGAATGGTCACAGCTGCCTGTCTCAGCCATATTGCAACAAAAGGATGCTTTAAGCCAGGGTTCACCTGAAGGAAGAATGAAGGGAGCTGGGGACATGGGATGGAAACACAGCCGTGCAGTTGTGAGGGGCCAGGCAGCCTCCCACACAGAGGGCAAGGCGGAGCTGCAGCCAGGGCAGCGAGTGGGCCGTGTGCTCGGCAGGTCCTTGGTAGGGCTGCTCTGTAGGGTTGACTCCTGGAGTCTCCCCCTACAGCCCAGGAGGGAGCTGTATTCACTCCCATCCCCAGAAGCAGGAACTCTGGGTTTCATGAACCGGTGGCCAGGGGTAAAAGAACTCAAATTTGAACCCAGCACCACTGACCCCGAGCCCAAGCAGGAGCAGCCTATCCTGGGCATCAAGCTTGTTGGAAATGCCAAGTCCCTGGCCCCCTGAGACCCCACTGAGTACGTGGACAAAGAGAGGAGGAGCTGTTAAGGCACAGGAGGTGCTCCTGCACTCGGCCAAGGAGGCTGTCCTGGCTGTGCAAGCCAACGATGCCCATTGCCCACAGGGAGGGACCTGAGGAGGGCTGGCCGCTCGCTGAGCACCGAGTGTGCTGAGTGACCCACGGGAGTTCAATTCTATCTGTAAGAGCTGGAGGAGGCTGTTGTGGGGAAACTCATGACTCTGTAACAAAAATCATCATTCTCTCCTAATTGGTTTCGTCAGTGGGTATTTTTCTCTATTAGGATTCCAGAAGATGATCCTGCATGCAGGCCCCCACCCTTCCTGTTTCCTCCACTCTGCACCTCCCACCTTTCTGTCCTCCCAGGACTGGAGCTGGGGACTCACACCCGGAGTTCCCCTGGGTCAGGTTTTTGGCAAGGTGAGGGATTATCCAAGCTTTCCCGAGAGGGTAGGCACCAAAAGAACCTGAAGATACAAAACAATAAAAATGGGTTCCTGACCTTGGGGAGCTTACCCTATTGCTTTGAGGGAAAAAAAGGAAATAACACTTAGAAAACTGCATGGGTGTGATTCGTGGGGAAGGCGTGTGCACATGCACGGAGTGTTTCCGGAGTCCAATGGGCTGCAGAGGTCCGCGGAGCCAGCTTCCACCTGCATTTAAGGTCAGCAAGGTGTGAAAGGGACTACGGAGCTGGGGAGAGGGAAACAGCGTCTCCCCAAACACCGGGAGGAAGACGCCTAATGTTGAAGGTTCTTAACAATTATGACATAAAAAGTCCAACATGAGATGTACTCAAAACCCTGACAGCCACACAGGTAGGATCAAGGACCACCACATTTTCTCTTCAAGAATGCTCTCTCTGGAAAAGTTTAGGGAGCCCCCACCGCCCCTGCTGCAGTCCCACCCCCATGCCAGGACCTGTAAGTAAGTCCGTGTGTATTATTATTCACTCATGTTGATAAATAGGCAATAAAAATGCACAGAGAACTCAGCCGTATCAATTTATTTCCATTCTCTTGACACAGTCGTGGTAGTGGCTGAGGCTGGGGCGACCAGCCACGCTATTTCCATGGTGAGAAGTGGTAAGATGTCGGGTGTAAATTACCCTTAAATGTCACATGATAATGAGGCTGCATCTTCCATGATTTATCTCTTCCTTTCTTACCTAGCAAACACTCCAAACTGGCAATCAAGCCAGGCAGCGATCATGACACAACCTTTATGGTATGAAAAATGGCCCCGAAAATTTACGAGAGAGGCTGATGCCTTCGTGAAAGCTCTATATTTACAGAACTTCCTTCTTGAGATTTCCAATCAAGAACGGCAGAACTCCAAGAGTGAAAGCCAGCGTGGGGCTTGGAGAGGGAGGAGATGCCCCCTTGACACACCAGGTGCTGCCATGGGGTGCTCCTGCCTGACTGGGTTTTCCGTCCTTTTATGCTCAGCCTTCGGTTGCTGGTGAGCGCATCCGCCTTGGTTTTCCAGAGGGGAGCACGGCCGGTTGGGCAGCAGCCTTGAATGTGCCGTGTGCCTGTGCCTCGGTCACCTGTCTGCAGAAATGCAGCTGTGGTCCAGCTGACGGGCATCAGCCCCCAGACTCCATTCCAGAGTCGGAGGCACACAAGAGCTGGCCCTAAGCAGACAGATGTGGCTCTGGGTCCTTGGGGTCCTCCTCTGTTGCCTCCATGATGACCAATGGGGCCAACTGCATGGGGGTGAAGCCAGCAAAGCAGGACATGACTGAACACCCAGACAGTCCACTCCAGGCTTCCTGCAGGTGTCCTTCCTCAGACAATGCACAGACTAGTTCCAGACTCTTCTGTCTTCTGGTTCACAGCAGCTAGAACATCCCCCCGCTTCCCCAATCTGGAGCTCCTGTCTATGTCCAGTTAACCCTCCAGTATTGCCTCTTTTTCCATGTTATGAGAAGATCCACTTGGATTTAATTTTGAGGGGGATGGTCCCCAAACCACTCTTTTCACATCACAGCAGCTTCAGGCTCTCCTAGTAATGCAACAGGACTCAGAGCATTTCTCATGAGATGTGCTTCCCCAGAGCAAAGCCGTGTGTCATACACGTCCCAGATCTGGCATGTTCTGGAAGCTTCTCTCTGCCTCTAGAGACTGCAGGATTTCAGTGGAGGAACATTAGTTCCCACCATTTAGGACTGCCTCAAACTTGCCATCTCTTCTGAATGGAGGCATTAATTTGAGCACAAATTGAAATCACCGTTCAGTCTCTTGGTGGGAATTCAACAAGCAGAGGGCTGCCTGAAAGTGAGTTCACTGTCCACTGAGAAATCAAAACCTCAGGCTTTGCAAAGTGAGAGAAATGGCTTGACCTTTAGAGGACAATTTTCCTCTTTATTCTTCTAGAGCCCTCTCCCTCCCCAGCCGAGGTCTGATTGCTGAGTGCTATTCTACTCCCAGCTCACTCCTCATATGTTAATGGGAATTCCCAGGGCTCCCCTGTCTGTTTCAGATCTGAGATGTCTTCATCTCAAAAGAAAGTTCCTTTTGCTTCTCTTATCTCTCCATGCCCTTTACCTTTGCTCATTCCCATCATGGCTGCATGAGTAGGGTGTGGGGCTCTTTCTCATCATGGGTCAGGCTGGAGGGCTTGGAGGGCCATCTGAGAGAAGGGTCCCACCTCCTCCGATCTCCTTTATAGTTGCTTCTTGCTCATACCGCAGTCTAGTCCAGGCAAGAAACCTGTAGGCTTGTCATTCATTCATTCATTCACTCATCCATCCATATATTCAACACATACATATCTGTTGAGTGCCTACTACGTGCCATGCCCTGGCTCAAGTAATAGGTCTATAACTGTGAACAAAACAGACAGACCGCTTGCCCCACAGACTTTGTAGGAGAGTGTGTGCCCTGAGCCAGAAGCCAGACAACAAAAGCATCATTGCAGATACTGGGATAAAGAATACTGGTGGCCAGGGAAGCAAAGAACTGTATCTCTGAGCAAGAGGACACCTGGGAGCTGCACATGTCGCTCTGGAAGATGGAGCTAGCCCCAGAAGGCATCACTCCGAAAAGCTCCCTGACACTGGCAGTTGATGGTTCTTGTCTATTTTGCGTCGTGATGGTGGCTAGCATTTGCTGGGTGAACACTTCTTACCAGTTGGACGCTGTTCTGAGTGCTCTATAGCCACTGCTTTGAGGGAGGAATTGTCACCACCTCCAAGGTTAATCCACCTGCACTTGGCCTTGGGGCCAGTGATGAGCAAACTGGGTTCATACTTGCTAAGCTCCCTTTGGGGGCTGCAGCCTTGGGACATTCGTTTTCTATTGTTGCTGCAACAAAGGAATGCACACTTCATGGCTTAAGACAACCCACACATATTAGCTTATGGTTCTGGAGGTCAGGAGTCCGAAACGGGTCTCCTATGTCTAAAATCAAGGTAGTTACACTGAGTCCTTCTGAAGGCTCTGGAGGGACAACCTGCTTCTTGCCTCTTCTGGCTTCTAGAGGCCACCTGTGTCCTTTGGTTTGTGGTCCCATTGTCCATCTCAAAGCCATCAGGACACACTTTCTATGTCTCTTGGACTCTGACCTCCCGTCTCCCTCTCATGAGGACAGTTGTGGTGACACCGCATCGCTCAGAGAACCAGGATGATAGCCCACCCTAATTTCCACAACTTCATCACACCTGGAAAGTCCACTTTGTCATGGAAGGTGGCACATTTACAGGTCTGAGGATGAGGAGGGAAGCCTCATGGAAGCTGTTTCTCTTCCTACCACACTCAGTACCTTACTGCGTCCCTCTCCCCATCCTGAACCATCTGGGTTCCTGCTCCTGCATCCACACCACTGATTCCATGTCACGATTGGCAGTGACCATGGAGTCAGGAAGGATCCACTCTACCATCAGCAGTATACAACCCAAGGCCGTTCACTCAGCCTCCATCAGCCGTGGTTTCCCCACCTGCGTCCTGACCATGACAGCAGCTGTTTTGACAGTCTGCCAGGATGGTAACCCCCAATGCAGGATGCAGCCCCCACGCACTTTGGTGCTTTTGTTCCAACGACTAGCATCACTCCTGCCAGAGGAAGCACCCAAACAGAAGAGTGTCTCACGAGTGGTGGCCTGAGCATGGTTTCCCAAGTTAAGGGGGAACCTGGGGGCCTACCGTCTTGTTTTTAAAGCAAACACAACCATATGGAACCCTCAGTGGTTGTGTGTTTCATTGTCCCATTCAAACGTTTATTATTAGTGTGTTGAATCCAACTTTCTGGGTTGTCCCTGGCATCTACCCCTGAGGATAAGCACCTGTGAAACACCTTGGAGCTCTAAGGAGCACATCCTGCCAGCACTCTGGAAAGGCAGCAGTGGTGCTGAGCTCTGGACCCCAGGGCAAAAACGATGAAGTCCACCAGATGCCCAGCACACATGCTGAGGGACATAAATGTGGGACATTTACTGAGGTACTGTCCTGGCATGTTCCACATGGGGACTCACTGAGTCACTCAGTACACAATCTTACTTGCTCTACACAAGCGTTTTAGTTGGAAAGTAAGCAGGCGTTGCTCCCATTTTACAGCTGATGGAACCAAGGCCAGGAGAGTGTAAGAACTTGGTTGGGTCGCTGAGCCCCCAGGCGTCAGAAGGAGGCGTCAGGCCTCTCCTCAGAGGCTGCCTGGGGATGGAGTGCTGGAGGATCACGCCCCCATCCTGGGGCAGGAAATCCTATTAGCAGCTCAAAGCCTTCTTTTCCGTAATGAGGACTCTACGTTTAAACTGAATGTCAATTTGCACATGAATCAGAGGAGCTCTGACCTTGAAAGCAGACTGATGAGGTTTAAGTACCAGAAAAACAGTTGGGATTTAAGGGTGGGATGCTGGAGCAGAGCTGGGGCCCTTGCCTGTGCCTCTCCCAGGTGGGAGGGAAAGCGGTCCCTGCAGACCCCTGGCCTCAGGGACCCCTGGCCTCAACCTTCCCGCTTTTCTGATGCACCTTTAGACAAGGACCAGGGATTTTGCAGGGCAAGACGGAGAGTGAGGAAGAGCAGAGGGAAGGAGAGCTTCCTCTGGTCTCTGTCCATCCCCCTCCATTGGGATAAGCGACCTCTTCAGGAGCCAACTTTATTTATTCATGGTTCCCGGTTCTTAGTTAACACTGCAAAAACTGCCTCTGGCTACTTAAGCAGAGAGGATTTTATTGGGATGCTCCTGGGTAGCTCCCAGAATCAATAGGCAGGCCAGACAGGGCCGGCCAGGCAAGCAGGCGGAAACCAAGGGCGGCTGGCTGGGTGTAGCTGCCCCTGGACACAGTGTCCCCCGCTGCCCGGAGCCCACCTGGACTGCAGCCCTAGATGTCAGGGTCATTCACATGAGCGTCAAAGTTTGGGATAGAACCACTGCTGGGTACAGGCCATGTCCCTGGGGGACTGACTTGTGCTCACTCACTGGCATCCTTTGCCCCTGGCAGGCTGGTATTTCTCTAGAACTTTGCCCCCACCTTGGGCCCTCTGTCTCCCGTACTGTCTGATTTAAGGAGACCTCAGGGTCCCTGCTCAATGCCCCATAGCTCTTGCTCAGTCCCTACTTCCATCTTGCCTTTCATCATACCATACTCTTGCTTGTCCGTCAGTCCCGCCAGCCTGTGATGTCTTTTCGCCCCTGCATCCCTAGGGCCCAGCAGAGGGATGCTTGCACTAAGAAAGTGCTCAGTTGCCTCCTGTGAATGAACCACAGTCCACATAGGGTCAGAGGCAGCCTGTCTGCAGTGCCAGGGAGGCTGGGACCTGGGAGCTCTCTCCCCAGGTATCTAGACGAGCTTGCTGAGAACCTTCATATTTGTCAGATGTTCTGCGTGTTTTACAAAAAGATCATTGATACCATGGTGAGGCTGGGTATGAAGGTGCTGGGGTGTGAGCCCTCCCTGTTGGAGTCACCCTGCAGATGCCATGGCACGACAGAGCATGGGGTGTTGAGGTCTTTCCTACCACCTGGCACCGCAAGTTGGCCTCCATAGCCTTCATTGCAGAAAGTGTCTCAGAGAAAAGGAACTCCAGCGAAGGAGGTGGGCGTGACATGAAACGAGCTGTCAGGGAACTGTCACAGTCAAGTCTGCTGGAGATGTGACAGGGACCAAGCATTGACAAGAGCTGGCTAGTGTGCTTCCTGGGGCACCCTCCCCAGGGGCAGGCTGCACTCAGGGGACCAGAAAAAATCTGTATTCTTCACTGCCCTTGCATTAGTTGCTACATGGGTGAGCGCTTCTTCACAAGGCGCCTGGAGCCTGGCTTTGGGGGATGTGTTTTCCCTTGACAGTATCTGCAACAAGAAGACAAATTGTGGCTGATGGGGACCAACCATAAGTCTGAATGCAGAGTGGCAGTCACTTTGCTTTAAGAAGAAGGGTCAAAGCAAGTGTCCAATGCCCTGGCTTGCCTACCTGGAAAGGTAGGGCAGGTGCTTTGATCTGAGCAAGTCTACATGGGTCAGGGGAATCCAGCTGGGGCTTATGGATAATGTTGCATGGGTCATCCACCCTAAATGAGAAACTTCCAGATGGTAACCAAGGCATATGTGAACCAGGGAATGACCATGGCATTCTGTGTCTATCTGCCTGTGTTGAAATTTGGTGAACTCCAAAATAGGAACACTTGGTTCTGTTCCTGCTGCATCACCCTGCCCCAATTTACCTTTTTTTTACGTGTATTTTACAAACACACTGTAAGGACTTTCTGTCAGCTTCATTGCCATAGGCTACCAGTGAGATGGTTTTGTTTTCTATCATCTGTGAGTTTGATTTGCCATACTCAATAGGATGTCCGGAAATCAATGCCTGTCAATCTAGAAATGCACGAATCAAATCAATGGGCTCTACCAGTGTTGAGATTCACAGTCACAGAACGTGTTTTCTGGCCACTGGACCCAGGCTACAATCTTCCAGCTACCTATGTTTCGTGGCAGACTTGATCTTGGCACACTCATAAGTCTCTGTGCCAGTACAGACAGGCTTCTTGATGGGATTTGTGGAAGGGTTGTACTTTATTTCCAATTCAGACCCACACCTCCCAGTGTTGGGCTCAAAGGCACAGGACCAAGTTCTCAGGGAGGCATCTCAAGACAATTTCTTAGGAACCATCTGCTGCCTTTGGGGATGATTCTCCAGGCAAAATAATGACAGCGGTGATAACAACAGAACTCATAACCATAATAGCAAATGTTTAAAGGGAAATTGGAAAACATGTCAGGGTGTTCAGACTCTAATAATGATGTGAGGTTCACTATAATAAGGACCTTTCCCCAGTGATTCTCATCCATGGCATTGCAGTCTTTTATAGACAGTTGTAAATGTCAGATCATACAAGTCATTTTATTTTGCCCCTGTACTTTAGTTTTATTGTCCATTCATTAAGAAAGCCAAAATCATTACCTAAATGACATGCAAAAAAAGTCCGAACAGAGACCAAAGGTCAGACTGCTGTTGAGAAATCTCAAATATACTAATCCTGGTTTAATTGGGTGCTAACCAAATTCATTAGTGTGTGTACACACATGCATGCATGCATACACGTGAGCATATGCAAACACACTTGTGTGCGTGCATGTTAATGTGTCCACTCCAGATGGGTAGTGCATGAAGGACCTCAGAAACTCTGCTTGTGGAAGTCAACCATAAGCACTGAGGGGTAAACTGGCTGCTGGCAGTCACCAGCTGGTCAGGTGCAGAGTCTCCTAACCTTTAGAACAGGGTGGGCTGGGGTGCCTGGGTGGCTCTGTCAGTTAGGTGTCCAACTCTGGGTTTTGGCTCAGGTTGTGATCTCAGGGTCTTGAGACTGAGCCCCATATTGGCCTCTGTGCTCAGCAAGGAGTCTGCTTGAGATTCTCTTTCTCCCTCTCCCTCTGTCCCTCCCTACAGTGCACTCTCTCTCCCAAATAAATAAATAAATCTTTTTTTAAAAAGAGAGGAGAAAAGAACAGTGTGGGTTGACTTTTTATCGGCATTATATTTGCAGGAGCATCCAATTCTAAGAGGGGAAAGTTGTCTGGAAGCAATATTTTATTATTTTTAATTCATATCCTTAGATATTGTAGTCTAGAAAAAGGCAAATTCTAGATAAATACCATTTCATTTTGAATTAAGGAATATCAAGAAGGAGGACTCAGGCAGACACTGGCATATTAAAAATGGCAAGACTTTTCCAATTTCCCTGAGTGATTTCAATATGTCTAAAAAGTGATATTACACTTCATAACAGTGTGTGTGTGCACATTTCACCTACTGATTTGTATTTTAACCACTGAAACTAATGACACAAAATTACTTTGTCAGCAAGAAGGGAAGACTTCACTGTTTCAGATCTATTTAGTGGATACTTTATGAAGGCACTTGCAAGAAGTCAATTAAACCCTTCCAATGGACAGCAGATAATGATTTAAAAGCCATAAGAGTCTCTGAAAATACAACTTTGAACACATCTAAATGGTTGGGAATTTCTGACAATATAATTGTCGTTCATGAATATGAATGCTCCCTGTACAGAAATCAATTACAATCCTGCAACAAAGCCCATTGCCTGGGGATCCCGAACAAGGAGTTACGTGAGTCCTTCGCGGTCCGGTCCCAGCGCTGGCCACACAGGGAAGTCTGGATGGAGGAGGGCTCAGGCTTGTCCACAGCCATGCACCGGCTGACGACGATGGGTAATCAGAGCACCACCAAGTTAGCCAGAGCTCATCCTCTCTCCTTCCTGGCATTCAATTCAACAGACACTAATTAAGGACCTACTGTGTGCTGAGGCAGAGGCGGAGTTTAGTGGTTCAGAGAGCAAGTTCTTGAGCCAAAATTGACATACAACATTGTGTAAGTTTATGCAGTGTGATGTGATGATTTACACACTGTCTCTTATGAAATGATCGCCACATTAAGATTAGTTAACATATCCACCACTGCACCTACTTATCGCATTTTTGTGTGTGGTGATAACATTTAAAATCTACTGTCTTAACACCTCTGGAGTTTGTCACACAGTATTACTAACTATGGTCACCATGCTGTAGAGTAGATCCCCAGAATATGTCAACCTTATACCTGGACGTTTGGACCCTTTGACAAATATCTCCTTATTTCCCCTCCCACCCCCTGCCCCCCAGCCCCTGGTGGCCACCTCTCTACTGTTTCTGAGTTCAGCTTTTTAAGATTCCACACCTAAGTGAGACCATGCAGTATTTGTCTTTCTCTGTTTGATTCATCTCAATATAATGCCTTAAGGTTCATCCATGTTGTTGCCAATGGCAGGATTTCCTTTTGATTATGACAGAATAATACTGTATTATATACATAACACATTTTCCTTATCCATCCATCTTCCAGTGGACACGTAGATTGCTCCCAGGTCCTGGCTATTGTGCATAATGCTGCCATGACCAGAGGCACGCAGAGATCTCTTCCAGGTGGTGATTTCATTTCCTTGACATATAGATTCAGAAGTGACATTGCTGGATCCTATGATTGTTCTTTTTTTACCTTTTGAGGCTCATCCATACTGTGTTCCATGGTGTCTGAATGGTTGGTTTCACAGCTCTTTGACACTGGGCGACATACATACTCTCACCCAGCCTCAGTATCTCTGTCTGTGAAATAAGTCAATAATGGAACTTGAAGGGTTACCCACTAGCTTGAAATCTCAGGATGAGCAGGCTCCCGAGGAGGATCAGGATGTAGGGACTGCCTCAGCCATGGCAGAGGGTGGAAGGAAGAAGATAGGAAGGGGTCAGCTGGAATTTGAATGAACTGTTAAAGGCCAGGCATGGGCCAGCTTTGCAGTATTGAACCCTGGGAGCTGCAGACACAAGGAAAACTGTTTCTTTCCCCCCACAGGGTGCTCACAAGAAAGATTCATAGAAAAACAGTTTGACAGCTTCCTAAATAGTTAAGCGTGTTTCTGTCATATGATCCAGCCATCATACTCCTAGGTATTTACCCAAGAGAAAAAAAAGGCTTGTTCACAAATGTTCATAACAGCTCTGTTTGCAGCAACTAAAAAGTAGAAGTGACCCAAATGCTCATCAGTAGGCAAATGCATAAACAAGCTGGCTCATCCACACAATGGACTACTACTCAGCAAGAAACATGAATGTACATAACTTGGAACAATCTCAAGATAATCATACTGAGTGAAAAAGGCAAAAAGCCAGGAAGAAAAATTGTACTGCACAACATCAGGAGTTTGTAAGATTCTAGAAGATGAAAGTTGATCTATATCAGCAAGCATATCCATGGTTGCCTGGGGCAAGGGGTGTGACTGGGGCACAGAGAGGAAGGCCTATATGTACCTGTCTAGGTACATCTCTCTCTCTCTCTCTCTCTCTCTCTCTATATATATATATATATATATATATATATATATATACACACACACACACAACATATATATATAGACTATATAGAGAGAGATATATATAGACAACATATATATATATAGACAACATATCTCTTTCTCTATATATATATACATGTATATATATGTTGTCTATATATATCTCTCTCTATATAGTCTATATATATATGTTGTGTGTATATATATATATATATATATATAGAGAGAGAGAGAGAGAGAGAGAGACTCTTGTCAAGCTTACCAATGACTTTATCCAGTGGGTGGTTGATCCAATGGTTTAATCCTTAGCCCTCACCTTGCTGGATCTGTAGGCAGCACTTGACCCAGTGGATCCTCTTAGGGCTGTGTTTATTTTCTTCCACTGCTCTCATCCTGCAGGAAAGCCCTGGGCTTGGCAGCAACTGCTCTTCCTGACTTTCTCTACCCCACACTCCAGGCCCGTGGTTTTAGATACAGCCTATTAGCTGATGACCTCAAAATTCATCTCTGTAGCAGAAGCTGTTCCTCTGAACTCCAGACACCTGAGCAATCCTGTCTTGTCTGCAAGTCAGTTAGCGTCTCAAGCTTACACATCCAGATTACTCAGCCGCCTCCATTCTCCTGTGGAGTGCTGCCTGACTTTGTTCCTCACCCAAGTCACCACCAAATCTCATCAGCTCTGCTGTCACAATATACTGGAATCTGTTCCTCATCCTCTCCAGCTACCACTGTAGACCTGCCACCATTATCTCCCACCTGCTTGCTGTGACAGCCCTTTGGAGGGGTTCCTCCTAGAACCTGTCTTCAGTGATGCCTATGGTCTAGCCTCAGCACAGCATGAGGTCCTTCTCAGTCACAAATTAGATCCCCACCCCTCTCCCAAAGCCCCACAGCTCCATCTGCGTCAGAGCCCCATTCTTGCCTTGGCAGGCCCTCCACATTCTGCTTCCCACACCCATGCCACATCAGCACCGCGACCCCTTGGACTCCCTGCGTCATGCCTCCTCACACCCACGGGCGGCCTCCTGGGGTTCCTTCCCATTCTGTTCCCTGTGCTGGAACATCCTCCTTCTAGTTAGCCTCAGGGTCACCCTGGCTCTCCTCCAGTCACCTCCTATCTCACTCTCTGAAGTCACACCTCTGTTCCTGCCCTGGCCTTCCCTGGACTTCCTCCTTCATCTACATCACAGCTTCCTCAGATACAGTTTCCTTGTCTGTTGTTTCATTGCCCTTCCCCTCCAATATATTAATTTCATGAGAGGATGGGAAGAGGTCTATTTCCTTCACCCACGTACCCAGAGCCCAGAAGAGATCTGGCATTTTGTAGATGTGTTTGCAGAATGTCTAAAGGAATGAAGGAAAGAATGTCAGATGCTCAGAAGTGGCTGTTTCACTGGTCCCCAGGTAGATGAGCCTGTGGACCTAGCCAGCAATGGACATCCCAGCCCCCAGGGAAACAGACAGGGAGGCAAATAACTGAATGAGCAAAGTGCAAGGCTCAGAATTATGGACAACCTCTGGGGTATTGGAGGGGGAGTCCGAGGAAGGCCATCTGCCCCTCTAGAGAGGCTGGGTTCTGCAGATCTCCGGACAGCCCTCCCATCTGCTCCTCAGTGTGTATGACGGAGCGGGATGTTCTAGCCAGTGCAAGGCAGCCAGATCCCAGAGAGGAAAATACAAACACAAACATATTGGCTAACCGTCTGCAGCATTTTCCTGTTAGTGCAAGCTGCTGCTGTCGGAACTGGAGACAGAATCGTACTGACTGGGGGCACCCGTGGAAAGCCGGACTTCCAATGGGGAGCGCTGGTGGGAGCATTTGTGTCACGTGGGTGGCTAATTGGATGCGGTTCACTGGGGTTTGCGTGAGCGTGGCCAGATTTGACAAGCAGAATTCTCTTGTAAGATTGCCCCCCCTTTTTTTTCCTTGAGAAAAAGATTTCATGGTAGCACTAAGGTCTTCTCAAATCCCCGGTGAGAAGCAACAAGCCACACGGTGCATCTCCTAGTTAGGTGAGGGCGCACATACCACCAGATACATCATGAATAGCTGTCAGAGTGATCTACCTCCATCAGCCACAGCGGGTCCCATCGAGTGTTGGCTCTCATCTCTTCTGCCTCTCCCATGGGGCTACTGGAAGCCTCCAAGCCAGCTGTTTATCAAGACCTGGCTCCTCTCCATCCATTTTCTCATAGGGCAGGATCCTCTATCTTTCCAGGGTCTTATGTGCAGTCAAACGTCCCACTAGAACTTTGCCTCAATGGGCAAATTGCAGTCCTAGAAAAGGGTGCCAGCATCCCATCCACTAGGGTATTCCTATCTGGTGTGTGAAGGGAGGTGATGGAGAGTCTTGGGTGATCATTTGGGTGATCTTCTTGTCTGGGTGCAGGGCATTGGGAGTCTTGGTGTCAAGGAGGCATTCTAGTAATGCTGGCCATTTGCTCTGAATCCACCGCAGGGATGTGCATGGCCAGCCTGCATCTGGCCTCCATGGGAGGCGCCCAGAGCACCAGGATTCTGCAGCCAACTCTTCGAGGGGCGCAGAGAACCATGACCACATTAACTGCTTCCTCACAAGAGGAACCCCAAGGTGGTCTGAGCTGCACATCTGCATCAGAAATGTCTGGTTTGAGCAGGGGTGGGACTCCGGTTGGGATTCTGGTGGGTAAGAGAGAGAGAGATTCCCAACAATGGTGCATGCTGGGCTGCCAGGCCCTAAAGCCTAGGATTCTGAGCAGGCCTTGGGTAGGGACCCAAAACAACATCTATTCCTTGTGTTTGTTTAGGATTGTTTTCCCCCCTGGAAACTTTGAAAAGAGGTCAGGACATTGTTGGTTTAATAATTAGCGAGTCTTTATTTTTTTTTCCTCCTTTGCATTACAGAACTGTATTAAGAAATCAAATCTCTAACAGAGCTGAAGCAGCAAAACAGCCCTCGGGGAAGGTAGCTGTTGTCAGAGATGGGAGGCGGGCTCCTGAAACATCTCCGCTTTTCTTCAATTCAGACCCTGGGCAGGGCTTTTTTATTAAATTAAATCACCCCTTAAGGGAAGTCTTTATCCAACATTCCGTTTTGCAGTAAAATTACAATTATTATACAGACACAGAAATAAAAGCCCAGGGTAACCCATGTAATCTGGAACAATTCTACACGTAAGACCGTTATCAGCACTTTTTCCTTCCCTGCAATCCAGGACTTCAACCAGGGCACTTTTCTCCCTCTGCTTTTCCAGTTTGTGTGTAATACCCAGAATGCAGTACAATAAAACTCCTGATCTGTGATATTAAATAGGTCATAAAAATGTCAGCAAGAATAACTTATTTTTCAAACTGTCATTAAAAATGATATACAATTAAAGCAGACTATAAAAGATGATTAAAATTGCAGCCGTCTATAAATTCAAGAGGGCTTGTGTTTTTGCTATTGTGTGCAAAATGGTAATGGCCAGACGTACATTGCAGGGGGAATGGGTGCAGGAGGGACAAGCCAGATGCACACTTGGAGGTTTTGCATAAACCGTATTTGTCTTTAACAGGATAGTAAAGATCAAGGGGAGACTTTGGGAGGAGTTGCACCCCAGCCATCTGGCTGTGGGCTCTCCTACAGGTAGCAGCCCAGGCCTCACGGGATCTTCCCCACCCCAACACACTTGCATATCATATAAAGTTGGGGGTCAGGGGACTGTTGGGGCTGCAGGAAGTGATGCAGTGCGGGCAGGGAATGTGCGTTCCCACGCAAGGGAACCTAGCTCAGTGCCCAGGCTCTGTCCCTCCTCAGGGACAGAGTGCTGGCCACTCCCTTGTCATGACCTGAGGAACAGGTCTGCGGGGATAGGCTTGCTTTACTGGATGACTGAACTGAATCACTCTGGTGATATTTCACTTGGACCTATATGATGGCTGGGGCCTCTGCCCACAGACATGGCCTCTGCAGGCAGTTCGCTAGGGTCCCAGCCTCTGGCTTCTGGTGGGGAGTGATGGACCCAGGCCCTCGAGGAGACAGGCCTGCAGAGGTGAGGGAAGAAGCTAGACATTTCTCCCTGATCTCTCTGTCTTGTGTGCAGCATCTCTGGCAGCAGCCAAGCCACCTCTGTGCCCAGTGCCCTCAGGACAGAACCTTCATGGTCCCAGCTTCCATCACAGCACACTGAGCTCTGGAGCATGGCCTTGTCCCAGGGAGCCTCTAGCACAAGAGGGGCTTCTGGGCTTTTTCTTCACCAGGATAATTAGTTCCTTTGTGAAATCCCTCCTGCGTAAGTCCCTGCGTGACTTCTGTTTGTTGATGATACAAACCCAAGCTGATCCGTGTTAGAGCATGGATCTTACAACACACATACAGAAAAGTTATAATAAGTGAAAGAAGCCAGACGTTTTCTTTCTTTCTTTCTTTCTTTCTTTCTTTCTTTCTTTCTTTCTTTCTTTCTTTCTTCCTTCTTCCTTCTTCCTTCTTCCTTCTTCCTTCTTCCTTCTTCCTTCTTCCTTCTTCCTTCTTCCTTCTTCCTTCTTCCTTCTTTCTTCCTTCCTTCCTTCCTTCCTTCCTTCCTTCCTTCCTTCCTTCCTTCCTTCCTTCTTCCTTCCTTCCTTCCTTCCTTCCTTCCTTCCTTCCTTCCTTCTTCTTCTTCTTTTCTTTCTTCTTTCTTTCTTTCTTTCTTTCTTTCTTTCTTTCTTTCTTTCTTTCCTCTTCAGATTTTATTTATTTATTTATGTGAGACACAGAGAGAGGGAGAGACATAGGCAGAGGGAGAAGCAGGCTCCCTGCGGGCAGCCCCATGCGGGATTTGATCCCAGGATCCTGGGATCACGACCTGAGCCAAAGGCAGACGCTCAACACTGAGCTACCCAGGTGTCCCCAGTAGTTCCATTTCTATGAAATGTCCAAAGTATGTGCACATACAGAGACAAGAAGCAGGTTGGTGATTGCCAGGAGCTGAGAGGGGTAATGATGAACACCCGTACAGCAGTACAGGCTTTCATTTGGCTTGACAGAAACTTTTGGGGGGAGCGGGGTCCCTACGTTTGTGCCATAAGTGTTTTATAAGGAATCTGAGTGATGGGGAGCATCAGAGGTCAAGGAGAGAGGCCTGCCACCCGGAATGATCCCATAGGAGATCCATGCTTCCCCAGAGGGTGTGTCTCCAGCACATGCCTTGAGGACAAGCCTCATCCACAGCTGGCTCAGGAGAACCCAGGTGAACAGGTCTCTCCCTGCAGAGTGATTTACAGGCAAGAATTCACTCCAGGGTGCTCAAGGAGTAAGAAATGCCACAGGTCAGTCTACACCAAATAAATGGGATTAAGCCCCTCCCCTTCGATCCAGGAGGAAATGGAATCCCTGTCACTCCGTAGACCCCATTCAGGAGCTGACTAGAGGAGGACATTTGGCTCCCCCGTCCATCATCCTATCCAGGCCGCCAGCTCACTGCCCCACTCAAGAGCCCATGGCCCTGGTGTGATCCATGTGAGCACCACCCAACTCTGCTCAGTCTCTGGGAACACGGGTGCCACTCCCTACCCTCCCACCAGGGGAGCCCCAGCCTGCTACAGGCACCTTCATGGCCTCTCAAACAGTTCAGCTCTCAGCCTTCAACACTTCCCAGAACAGAGAGGCATGTAGACACTCTCTGGGGGAAGTTCCTGGGCCAGCACCCCAAGGCCCACTGTCTTCTGAAAAAGAAACAGCTCCCTTTCGTGGTATGTTCACAGGTGATGGCCACAGTTAACCTTGCAACATGACCACTTTCCTATCATTTACTCTGCATATCTTCCTGCTGCATAAAGATTTGCAAAGGAGAGGGAGTAATCACTGAGGTCTTCCTGGAGGTGGGGCCCTTTGAGGGGGCTTTGGGGGGCAAGTAAGAAGTACAGCTAGTGAGGTGGTGGGAGGGAAGGACTCTAGGACTCAGGGTTAAGCATCTTGACCAAGTTGCCAGGGCCAGAGATGGAAGCAGGGCTGATGGAACAGGAGGCCTTTGGGGACTGTGGCCAGGCCAGGGGCATGGGCACAGAAGCATCAGGAAGGATGACAGCTGTGGAGGGGACAGTGTTCCAGACTGTAGTTCAGACAGGGAGGGTCGTTATCTCCTGCAAGCTCGGTAGCAACACAGAGCCTCTGGCCCCCCATGCCTGTGAATGCAATCTGCATTTTAGCAATCTGCATTTAGCCCACCATTCTCAAATTCGTGTCTCATTCCAGATTGTCTGGGAGGAGAGCCCAGGGGCAGGTCCCAGTGGAAGCCCCACTGTAGTGGGTAGGCAAGTGGACCCTCCCCTGGAGGCTCCCACACACAGCGGGTGTTCAGTCAGTATCTGCAGTCAGGAAAAACCAAGTCGTTGGAGAAGAAAAATGACAGTAACTTGCCCTAGGCTCCCAAGCCATGTGCAGAAACATGTCCATGAAGGAGTGGGGTTTTTTAGAGTGCATATAAAGAATGGCATGGAAGTTATTTATAGATAGAGACGTGAGATGTGCAGTCGGCAGTTGGGCGGCTGTGGGTGTGAACGTATCAGCACATCCACATCCAGCTCTGAAAAGCCTCTAGTGTCTGAGCCTGGATCTCATTCCTGTGATCCCTGAGCTCAGACACACAGGAGGCCAGGCCTCCATCACTTGGGATGGAGCTCCAGAGAGGTGGGGGTCCAATGGGGAGCATTTGTTCAAGCGCCTGGGAAGGTGCCTCTTCCCTAAACATCAGGCTTGCAGCTGGGTTGCCCCTCAGCCTTGTCTCCTGGAACCTGGAAATGTGACAGAAAGAGGGAGAGGTCCTGGGGTTTGCAAGCGTTTGGGGGCCAGCATGAGGCTACACACAGCTCAGAGCTTCTCTCAATCCAGACATTTTGAGAACCTTGTAAAAGTAATGAGAAATGGCAGGGTGGACCTGAGGAGCCTGTCTTTGAAAGGAAGGCATGTGGCAGCCCTGTGATACCTGGGTAATAACTTTAGGCCGAAAGTCAAGTAAGGCAGCATGAGTGACAAAGGCAATCTTTAAATAAATAGTACTTAAAACCGGATGATGAATGCCATATACAAGCATAATCCAGAAAATGACATCCCAGGTATGGTTGCAAATATAGGCATCCAGGCAGACAAGGGAGTGCCAGAAGCTTCGGGGTGGGGAGATAGAAATGTCCGGGGACAAGGGACCCTGCCCTGAGTGCAGGGAGCTGGAGCAGCTGGGCCTGCGATGAGGGTGAGAGAGAGAAGTGGCTGGAGTAGGAGCGAAGGACCGTCAGCCATTTATACACATGATGGGAGCACGGCTGCTCCGCACAGGTCCTGGGGTGTCTGAGAAAGGAGTGAAAGCCTGATGCATGGACAGGGCCAAGCACAGCAGCCAGTAGCTGGTTATAGAGGCCTAAGCCTGGGCCGGACAGAGTGCAACGCCTGATGGGGTCCCTATGCTCCCTGCCAACCCCATGAGGCTGTGGGTGATGGACCAGAGGCAGCTCATTCTCAGCTAGCACTTACTCTGGGCTAGGTTGTCCCAACTAACACAAGAGCAGTCTTTACGGTACCTGACACTAGCTGGGGTCTCCTTCCTGATGGCAGGTCAGATTTGCTCCCCAGTCCTCACTTTGGGGCTCTGGCTGCCTGTTTCCGGACCGTGCTTGCTGTCTGGCTTGGACATGCTAGTATCTTGGCCTCTGTGCTCCGTGGACCTGGGGCATCGTTTTTGGAATGTTACCACTCAGAGATGTCAGTCAGCTCACCTAAATGTCAATTGCTGAGTCCCGGATGCCTAAGCTCCAGGCATACCATTCTAGGGGTAATCCCCAAGTACTGCTTTTAGGCAGATCAGCAAAGCTCAGAACCAGGCCCCATGGTGGTAAGTACAGGAGAAGAGGTGGGAGAGACTCCCTGTCTGGGGAACCTCAAGAAGCAGCACGGGTGAGGATGCCACTGGGCCTTGAAGTGGTGACCTGGCAGTGGACAGAAGCAAACAGCCTCCCAGGGCAGAGGGGAACAGTGGGGAGTGGGAGCCCCAGCAGAGGGATGGTGGGGCGGAGGGAAGGGCGTCCATTGACCGGCTCTGCTGCAGATTCTCTAGTCTTTCCTGACAGGCTTACCTTCATACCTGCTCTCTGAATTCTGAGCCACTACTGTTCAGGTGCACAAAGCATGGAGATGTGGGTGTGAGGCTTCTGTGCTGGACGCCCCAGCTCTGCCCAAGTTCTCTGTGAAGTCTGACGTATGAATCTCCCTGGCTGGCACCATGGGGGACAATGGGATATCAGGCTGCACCAAATCAACCAATAGCATCAAAGAAAGAAATCAGTGGATATTGTCTTGAGTCTGTCTGTTTTGGGCTGGTTTGTTACACGGCAGTTGATGACAAGGCCTGGGCAGAGAGGCTGCTGGCCAGAAGAAAGGAGGGAAGATGCTGAAGGTGGGGGTGGGTGTGCTCTGGGGTTGAAGCCCCTCTGAGCTGCGTCCAGACCACAGGGAGCCAGGATCCTGCATACCAGGATTCCTGCCAGAGAAGTATCGAGTCCCCTTCTTTTCTCAACCGCTAACAACTCCAACAGCGAGTTGTATGGGAGTTACATAAGCCCTTTTGTATAGAACAGAAATAACCCTCATGCGAAGTGGCCAATTGGGTTATTTATGGCATTTTAACAGCTAGTTTGCATAGCTCTGCAGTCAACCCAGCTGATTATTCCTCAATCAGCTGCTAACAGGCAAGGAAAAAATAAAATACAATCAAGGCTGTGCAGCGCATCAGTAGCTGCAAATAGATGCAGCCAGGCTGAACCCAAAGTGGACCCCACATGACTGACGACGCCCAACAAGGATGCTCAGGTCTGGACCTGTCTCCTCACTCACCCATGTTGGTGATCAGGCTTTTCTTGCTGATGTTTCCATGAACAAAGAAGCACTGGTGAATAAAAACAGCCAAGGCTTCATCTTTTCTGATTTTTTCAAAAGACAAATGAATGGGCACCATTTTTTTTTCCTTTTTCGTGGCTTTGGACGTCAGGTGCACACACTTGGGCAATTATATGCTTCAATTCACAGTGTAGTGCCATCATTGTCTGTTGCAAGTCAGCTCTCCTGGTTATTTTGTGTTGTTTTATTGCCTCTTTTCATTCATCCTGAGTCGCACATTCACCTCTGTAGGCATAGACTCTGATGGGTTTTATGCCTGTCTTCAGATACGCATCCACCTGAGAGCATAAGTGCTCTTTTGTGCATTCACCCTGCACAGTCCTCACCTGGCTAGTCTCCACGCCCCAGCTACACTCACTGTGTTCCTGGTCTTGCTATACATGGACAGCCAATATCCTCAGTGGGACCAGAACACCCCACTATAAATCTCTGGTCATTCTACCCCCACATATTTCTGAAGGACTACCTCAAAACTCCAACCTCAAACCTTTAAACCCTCCTCTGAAATTTCCTCTCGCTGGTGATGACCTCCTTGTCAGTTTATGGATAAGTCAGAAACATGGGGATCGAATCCCACCCCCACATTACCTGCATCTGTGCCCAGAAACTCTACCTCCCTCTCCTTGCACCTGCTCCCCACCCCTGTCCATCTGCTCCAGGGTATCACCTGACAATCACCACATCTCCCCTCCCTTCTGGGTCATGCACATGGATATAAAAACACACAATGACATCACCCAACATTTGCCAGGAAATGTCTTTATTAAACACACACACACACACACACACACACACACACAAGCACCCTGAGGCTTTGAATGGCAATATAAGAATGAGAACAATTGATGTAATTTATCATTTTTAAAAAGCTCCTCAGTGATTGATTTTAAGATTTTCATGTTTAGTTTCAATGCAATGTCTTCAGGTGTGGATTTCCCTTAATACTGCTTGGGACTCATTGTGATTTCTGACAGGATTAACTTTTTAAATTGATTCTGTACAATGTTCAGCCATCCTGACTTTGAATATCTTTTTCTTAACTTATTAAAAAACTTTTTTTTTTTCCTTCTGGAACTCCTCTTAAATATTTGTTAAACCTTTCCACTCTATCCTCTGTATTTTGATCTTTGCATCTCATTCATGATTTCTGTTTCTCTCCTAACTGCATTCTGAATAATTCTTCAGATCCATTTTCCATTTCACTATATCTTTTTAACTATGAGTGATGTTTTTGTATTTTGAAAACCAGTCCATTGCATTTTTTAAATTCAGGCATTTCAATCTCAATTTCCAACTATTTAGTCCTTTTCTCAAATGTGAACATTTTTATAATTTATTTGTTCATGTCTTCAAATGTCTTTGTATCATTTTAAACACATATATTTTCTGTTCTATATGGGATAATTCTAATATGTGAAATCTTTGTTGGTCTAATTATGCTGAAGATTGTTTCTTCTGATTCCAAGGGATGGTGCCTTGTTTTTCTATGTGTTTTGTTGTTTCCAATTGTGAGCTCATGTTTAATTGATCTTAAGCTGTGGGAACCTTTATGGTCCTGGAGGGAGATGCATTTATCCAGGGAAGATTTGTGTTTACGTCTGCCTTAAACCTAGAGGCACTAAAACCTGGGATTTTGTTCAGTGTTTCCCCGATTAAAAAAAAATGTATTAGCACTTCCTAAATGGTAGACATTGTACTATTTATATCCTCCCTTCAGAAATGGGAAAATGAGATAAAAGGAGATTATTTAATTTTAGCAAAATCATGCAGATTGTTTTGGATGGAATTGGGATTTGAACCCAGGCAGCCTTGATGCCATGCTCTCAACCAACCTTCTATGATATACCTTTCCACCACAGCTGGTATACAATTCAAACCACAAACCCACATAGCAGTTGGCCTGTGGGCACATATTCTCAGCTGGTGTTCCTTCTGGTTTCCTGCCTGAGTCTACTTGGACTGCTAAAAGAGAACTCCAGAGTGGTATCAGACAGCAGACTTTGACTTCTCACAGTCTGGAGGCTGGAAGTCCAAGTCGAGTTGCCAGCAGATTCAGGATTTGGGGAGGGCCCCCTTCCTGTTTCATAGATGGCATCTTCTGACTTTGTCCTCATGTGGAGGAAGGAGCAAGAGAGCTCTTAGGAGTCTCTTTTGTAAAGGCACTAACCCCATTCATTGGGATTCCACCCTCATGACCTAATCATCTCCTGATGACTCACCTAATGCTATCACCTTGGAAGTTAGGATTTAATATAGGATGCTGACAGCAGACACACCAGTGTATAACAACTCCCACTTGCCAACAGGCAGATTTTCACCCCCAGCCTACGAGGTGTCCTCTTTGGAGCACCTGACTTTGTGCAGGGTCTCATAGTAAGGGACCGAGGTCTTGCCTTGTGCCCCCATGCAGTTGTTAAAACCTATGTTGCTGGTGCTGGTGATCATCCTCCTTCAGCCCCACCTACCTCTCTGGTTTGACCCCATTTCCTCTGTGGTTCTCAAACCCCTAATCATTTCCTTCACTTTTCTGTGAGTTCAGTTTTCCATTTAAAGTTTTGTTGGTTGTAATTTAACCAACATTTCCAGGTGATTTTTAGTTAGATAGCTTTTTAGGAATTTCTAAATTGCTATATTGACAGAAACAGAACTTTTCCTTTTTCCTTTTTTTTTTTTTAAGTGTTTTATTCCTACATTAAAGTCTGAGGGTCCCTGGCTTTGTTTGGTGAGTACCAGCAGTTGGAGGTCTCTGTGGGGCAAAGATTCTGAAATTTTGCATTCTGCCTATGTTTAGGTGACAACCTGTCTGCATGCAAAACTCTGGGGGTAGTAATTCTTTTCCCTCCATGTTTGGACACCCTGTGCCTCAACAGCAGATTGGAAGTACCTGAGCAATATTTTTAATCTTATTCTTTTATCTTTGCAGGTTATCTGCTTTATTCCTTTGAAAGTGTTTTAGAATCTTTTTCCTTTGATGATCTTAGATTTGGCTCTAATGGGTCCTGGTAAAGTTTATTTTTTATTTTGTTCTATATTTTTAATCTATCCAGCTGGGTCCTCTATAAGTCCTTTCCAGCTGAGAACATATTTTCCTAAGGCCATGAAATTCTTGGTCTTTTCTTGTTTTTCAAAAAAATGTTCTTTTCAGTTTTTTACCTTTCTCTGTGCTGGCAGGGCTCCTATTATGTGGATGTCTAGACCTTGTTCCTCCACATCCACTGTCTCCCAGTGCTCTCACCTCCCCGCGCCTTTTACGTGAGCTGCTCACCTGACCCCCACAGCCTCCTGGTGTCCTGGCACTCTAGCAGCCCACCACCTATTGAGGTCACCACTGAAAATATTATCATTTCAGACTCACTTCTCTGATTCTTTTTTCAGAAAGGCTTGAACCTTCTTCATGTATTTAATCTCAGTTACTACTCTGAGGACATTTTTAAAATTTTTTATTTTATATTCTTGCTCTGTCTGATTCATTAATTCTGTTTTGTCTGGCACAGGCTGTTTTTCATAAAATAGCATGTGTGCATCTCAAATGTCTCCCCACCCTTCCTTTATAGAATGCTCAGCTGCTTTGGCTGATAGGTACATCTGCCAGATGGGGTACGATCCTCAGCCCCAGCTTAGGCTTCTTCAGGGGATGGCTTTGTGTTTTTCCAGTGGTGGTAGAGGTGATTTAGAGGAGACCCTCTCAGGTTGCACTCTGGGCTCAACTACACGATCTCTCCTGCTCTACTCCACATGACTTGTCTTTAAATATCTCAGTCCTTCTACCCACACACTGTTTTATTGGGGAGTGGCCCCTGGATTTGCAGTTGTCCAGCTAAGAGAGTAGAAAGAGAGTGAGGAGGAATAGGAAGGCCTGGACAGCCACCCAATGGGCTGAAGTCACCCCTCTCAGCTGGGCTCCAGCATTGTCCTGGGATCACCAGGTTGCCTCTTTTGGAGATGGCTGGGGTAAAGAGGGCCCTATTGTTTTTCCAGGGTGGGAAAAGGTGGAGGAGCAGAGCACAGAGGCCTCCAGTGGGGATGTGAGCTGCATGCCATCAGCAGACCTGCTGAGAGTTAGGGCCCTAGAGAAAGGGATGGAGATGGCTGGCAGCTTTCTTGGACTTCAGACATGACAGATGTGCATCACCATCACACAGGAGTATGCAAGAATAGGACAGATGCCATTTAGGTCAAGAGAGAAGTTTCAGTACTCAGCTCAGGGATGCCCTGTATGTATGAGCTTGTGTGCCAGTTATGATGGACTGGCATAGCTGTGTATACCAGTGCTTTTTAAACTTTACCTGCAAACAAATGACTAGAGGATCTTGCAAAAATGGGGACTCTGACTCAGTAGGTCTCAGTGGAGTTGAAGTTCTGCAAGCTCCTATGCGATGACCGTGTCACTGGCCAGTATCTGTGGACTACACTCTGAGTAGCAAGGTTCTAGAACCCTGTGTGTGGTCCAACAGGAAAACTGGATCACCAAAGCGGTGGGGAATGATGTGCCAGCATGCAGCGACTTTCATCTCTGATCAAGTAATTTGCTCTTATTGACACTTAGATGTGACTTGGAAACCTTTACTTTGTAAATTTTCTCTGTGAGGTAAGACCATCTTCCGTTCACTTCACAATGCAACCAATCCATTTATTGATAATAATTTGATAATTTAGTAACTCATTCATAATTGTATTAATGCAATCAATCTTTATTCATTCTTTTACCTGACAAATCTTTATTTAGTGCCTCCTCTGTGTAAGGCATTTTTCCAGTACATAAAACACAGCAGGAAACAAAGCAGACACAGACCTTGCCCTGTTTTTGCATGAGGAAAGAGACAATAAATAAATTAGATTAGATGCAGGAAGGAATGAACTCTTGTATGAAATATATAGGAAATGCACAGATGAAAAAGGAGGAATAACTATGTCAGGAAGAGGGAGGGAAGTGCTTGGGGGACAGCAGGAAGGGTTGTTTTTGACAGGCTTATGTTGAAACAGAGACCCAGGCAGAGGGAAGAGCAGGTACAAGGCCCTGGTGCAGGGCTTGGGCATATTTGGGCCACAGCCAGGGACATATGTAGCAGGAGCATGGATGGAGGGAGAAAGTAGGAGGAGATGAGGTCAGAGCAGGAGTGCAGGTAGATGATGTGGGCCCTTGAGGACATGCAAGGGCTTTGGCTTTTGCTCTGAGAAATGGGCTAGGATTGGGTGTCTTTGGGCAGAGCAACCCCATGCTATTACTCACATTTTGAAGCAATCGCCCAAGCTACTCCGTGAATAGTCTGGAAGGGGACAGGAAAGCAGAGTGGAAGCCTGCAGATCAGTTAAGGGAGTTAATTCTGGTACAAGATATTAGTGTGAGTGGAACTTGTGTTGTGGAGGAAGGCCTACAGTGCATTCTAAAGACTGGATGTGGGGTGTGCAAGGAGAGGTGACAGGTTCCAAGGATCACTCCAAGGCATTTACTGAGGTAGCAGAATAGGGTTGTGTTTGGGGTGTCTCTTAGACATGAATATAGAGTGTCTACACACCTAGAGCTCAGCACAGAGGTCCAGTGTATCTATAGTTGGGAGTTACCAGCACAGAGATGATATTAAAGCCACAGAACTGTGTGAGGCCACTTAGGGCATGGTGTAGTTTGAGAAAAGAAGAGGTTCAAGAAAGATCCTAGAACATCTAACTGTCTATGGGGAATACAGAAAAGATGAAGAAGAAAGAAAAATTAGCCAAAAATAAATGTGTTTTGGCAATTTGACACATGCCCTTCCACGTCCTGGAAGGCTAAGACTTTTTTGGTTCTGTGTTTGTAATGTCCAATAGGGCTGGGTTGCAGTGTCATGCCTCCACTTGTAGGTGGTGCAATTTGGCAAGACAATATATGGAATGGCACGTATTTTATTTTATTTTATTTTATTTTATTTTATTTTAAAAAATATTTTCTTTATTTATTCATGAGACACAGAGAGAGAGGGAGAGGCAGAGACATAGGCAGAGGGGGAAGCAGGCTCGCTGCAGGGAGCCTGATGTGGGACTTGATCCCAAGACCCTGGGAATACAACCTGAGCCAAAGGCAGATGCTCAACCACTGAGTCACCCAGGCTCCAGAAAAGTATGTATTTTACACTTAAAGCATGGGATCCTGTCGTATAAGTGAGGATTCAGCCTCAGTTATTTTGTAAATTTTAAATTTTGTATATTTAGTTTACTGAAAATAACACACACATAATTAACTTAAAATGGGTCAACCTCATGTTAAAATCCTTAATATATATGTACACATATGTACAAAATGGAAATAGTGCTGACATTGTTTTGTCAAGACAAATATTCTGATTCTGAAATTAAACTTTACCACATCTCAGGGTTTGGATCAAAATCTTGAGATGATTTCTTTGCTCTATTTCCAACTCACATCGTTGCCATGTCTCTGTAATTGGCTTCCAAGATTCTTTTTTGCAAGGTGCAAATCTGTGTGAGAATCCCCCCAAATTCTTTTACATCTCAAAGCCAAACTTTGGAAGGATGGTATATAAGTGACTTGGCAGGGGCAGTCTAGAGTAGCTAAAGCCCCAGTGCTGAAATTCTACTCATTAACAAGTTGTTAAATAATTAATAGGTTTGTGTTTAATTGCTTCTGTGTATATAATCTTGCTTTTTCTGAAAACCATCATTAATTTTCAGTTAGTTCCACTCGAAGTAACAAGGCCTAATGCTTCCAGTTG
This sequence comes from Vulpes vulpes, assembly GCF_048418805.1. Classification (NCBI taxonomy): domain Eukaryota; kingdom Metazoa; phylum Chordata; class Mammalia; order Carnivora; family Canidae; genus Vulpes; species Vulpes vulpes. The sequence continues at coordinate 160,749,551 of NC_132791.1, read as the reverse complement.
GAAAAAATGAATATTTATGAACACTTGCTCTATCTGAAGCTAGAGGAAAATAGAATTATTCAGCTCCTTAATGTTTAAAAATGGGGAGGGGGAGAGAAACTTGTCCATTTTAGAGTCTGACAATTTGTTTATTTGGCAAGTTTAGATCTCTGACCTTGGCTAATTTCTCTAGAGAGCTTGTTAAATTTTATCTTAAGTGGGAATTCTGTCCTCAAAAATTTCGGTTTCCAGAAGACTGCACCTAAGACAATGTCACACTTTCACACAAATGGAACCATACAAGGATGCTCTGGCATGGATGCCAGTTGGGCAGCATCCGTCACCTGGGCACAAATGAATGGTTCTACGAACAATTTGGGAGTGTCCCACAGTAAACAAGAGCCCCTGGTGCCCAGGACCTTGTAGCTCAAACTGACAAATGCATCCTGCAATGCAATTCCTGAGCGGGCATCCCTCCTCTAACTCTGCACCCACACAGTTGAAAGGCATTGTTGGGGTTGGATTGATATCACTCTTTGGAAAGAAAGTCCCTTTTCAGGGATTTTTTTTAAAGATGTAGGATTTGGGGCAAATTATTTATCACTATCAAGTAACATAATAATATAGAAATATCCACCCACTGTGGCTCTTAAGAAAAAGATGCTCAAAGAAGTACTCTGAGATTATTTAATAACAGGATTTGCTTGATGGTTTCACTGACTTTCTTTTGTGGCTGGAAGGAAAGCAAGATTGTTCCATATGTGCATACCTAACCAATGTGCTGCTTAGTTTTGCATGTTTCTGATTATTATAAAGATGGTAACTTGTTGTATGTGGCCTTCTGGGACTTGTAATTTCCATGCAACATTATCTTTCCAAGATTCATCATTTGTTGTGTAGTAATTCACTCCTTCTTAACAGTGCATCTCACAATGATACTCTCAGCTTCATTCATGTTTAATGGTTCATAATATTCTACTACATGAATACTACTATTTTTTTTTATCCACTGTCCTGTTGACAAAATTTTGGGTTGTTATCAGTTTTGTTTTGTTTTTCCTAATCTATATGGTGCTTGTCCCTGGTGCACCTGTGCAAGGGTTTCTTAAGGTACATAGGACTATATTGCTAGGTTCTCACATTTGTGTGTGATCCACTTTACAAGGTGATGCCACATTGTTTCCAAAGTGGCTGTAATTATGCTACCACCGATTCATGAGCTTAGTGGCTGCTGCCAGTCCCATAGGGTCAAGTGATCTATCATAGTTGGCACTGGCCTGGTTTCTAATGAGGCAGATTATCTCCCTTGTTTTTTGGATGTGTGTGTTTCCACTTCTGTGAACTGTTCATGTCTATTGCACATTTTACTGTTGGTTCTTTTTTTCTTATTGATTTAAAGGGCATCTTTATCAGTTCTAAATACTAAAACCTGTTTTCAGTTACCTGTATTGAACATATCTTCACTCAGTTTCTAGATTTTTTAAAGTATGTTTTGATAAACGTGTTTTTAATTGCAACGTATCTAAAATTTTCCATCTTTTGAAAGTATTTAGTTCTTTAATTCTGTTTAAGACATCCTTCTGTTTCAAGGTCAATAAAATATTTTTCCATACTTTCTGTTAAACATTTTGGAGATATGCTTTTTAAATTTTAAATGTATTTGAAAAACATTTTTTTTTTGTATAGAATGAGTTGGATAGCCTAATTCACTTTTTATTTTTTATTTTTATTTTTTTATTTTTTGAGGATTTATTTATTTAGTTTAGAGAGGGGGAGGGGCAGAAGGAGAGACAATCCTCAAGCAGACTCCTCCACTGAGTGCAGAGCTGGATGCAGGGCTCAGTTGGTCCTAGGAGCCTGAGATCATGACCTGAGTGGAAATTAAGAGTCAGCCACTTAACTGACTTAGCCATAAGGTCCCCACCTATTACACTTTTTTAAAAACTATGATAACTAACTGTATCAGCACTATTCATTGAAAAAATCCTTCCTACCCATTACTCCACACTGTTATTTCTCTCTCTCTCTTTATGTGTGGGCCTAATTCTGAGCTCACTATGCTTTATATCTGGCCAATTTATCAAATGCCTAGGCAATGCCACATTGCCTTACTCTGGGATACTTTATGGCAAGTGCTGACAGCTGGTGGTGTAGGTCTTCCGTTTCTGTCCTTTTCTTACTGGTGTTCTTGGTCTTTTGCACTTCCACAAACATTTTAGAATACATTTGTCAGTTTCCATAGACTCTCTGTTAGAATTTGAATAGGAAATGCATTGCATCTATAAATCAGTTGAAGAAGAATTGATGTCTTTTTGACATTGAGTTTTCCTACTATGAACATGGACATATTATTGTACCCCTAAACAAGAAGCTATTATGAAGTAAGAATGAAAATAGCAAAGAGCTCTAAATAAGATTTATAAAAGGAATATTTTATAGATAGCTGCGAGACAGAATAAAAGTGGCTCAGAGCTGACTCACTGATTTGGAAGACAGGGTAAGGCAGTCTGCTCTCATACAGAACAGGAATATGATGAGAAATAGTAGGGGAAAAATTAAGAGACATGGATGATTGATTCAAGAAATAAAATAATTACCTAATAATACCTAATCTAGAAAGTGATGAGAGAGAAAAGAGTAGGGAAAAACATGATTAAAAGACAACAGAAGAAGGCCATCTGGTGACTCAGTGGGTTGAGTGTCTGACTCTTGATTTCAGCTTAAGTCATGATTTCAGGGTTATGAGATCAAGCCCTGAGTCTCCATGCTCATCAGGGAGACTGCTTGAGATTCTCTCTCTCCTCCTTCCCTTCTCCCTGCTTATAAGTTCTCTGTCCCTAAAGCAAATAAATAAATCTTAAAAAAAATTACACAGAAGGAAGTAGCCTAATTTTAAGAAAGGTTTAAATCTAAAGAAACCATTGAATATTAAGCAAAAACACTAACAATGGGGGATCCCTGGGTGGCTCAGTGGTTTAGCACCTGCCTTTGGCCCAGGGTATGGTCCTGGAGTCCTGGGATACAGTCCCACACTGGGCTCCCTGCATGGAGCCTGCTTTTCCCTCTGCCTGTGTCTCTGCCTCTCTCTCTCTCTCTCTCTCTCTCTCTCTCATGAATAAATAAATAAAATCTTTAAAAAAAGGCAATTTACACAGCCTTAAATACAACTAAAATATCTGAAACCTAAGTTTAAACAAGGTAAGGGAATCCTAAAAATGTATGGCAGGAAAGTGGGCTATTTTCAAAACAGCAAGCATTAACCTGGCATCCGATTTATCATTTTTAAGTAAAATTCTGAAAGACAATGGGGTTTATTTGTTTTTCTGGTGTTGAGTTGTATAAGTTCTTTATTCTTTTGGTTATTTTTGGTTATATTTTTTGGTTATTAACCCCTTATCAGATATGTCATTTTCAAGAACAAAGAAAGAGAGATAAACAAACAAAAAACAATTAAAACAAACAAACAAACAAACAAACAAACAAACAAACTAGATTCTTAAATACAGGGAACAAACTGGTAGTCACCAGAGGGGAGGAGGATGGGGGAGATAGGTGAAATAGGTGAAGGGGGTTAAAGAGTGCACTTGTCATGATGAGCACTGAGAAATGAGAGAATTCTCAAATCACTATATTGTACACCTGAAACCAATATAACACTGTGTGTTAACTATACTGGAGTAATAAGAAGACAATAGAGACAATAACTCCAAAGTTCTAAGGGAAAAGGATTTTACGTTAAAATTATGTTTTAAGCCAAATAGTTAAGAAAGAGAACAGAACAATTTCCACAAACATGTAGATTTTTAAAAAATTAGAGTTTTTGCAAGTTGTTCCTGAAAGGAAGTTCACTAGCATGCACACCAGCAAAGCAAAAGTTGGACCCCAGGACATGGAAGGCACACAACACAAGAGAAAGTGGAAGGTGATGAAGACAGAAACCATGTTGTCTTTATTTTGAGTAAAGCACAAGATTAAAAAGAGCCATAAAAGGGAAAACATTGACCTGGAGTTAAAGCCTGGAAGAGCTTAAATAATGTAGATTATTTACCAGGAGAGGGACTGTAGAAAGAATTGTGCTAAAAAGTCTTGTCTTTATGGTAAAGAGGTTATAGAATTAATTTTGGAAATTTACAGGAAAAAGAAAAGCATATATAATTATGTTTGGCAAAAAGTTTAAAGGCAATTACTCTTTTACCAGAAATAGAGTGTAGCTATTCTAAACCTCTCAAATAAAAATGTGAAATAAAAGAAATGAACCAAATACAGCAGATTTCAAGAGGGAGCTAGAAACATCAAGATGGTAGAAATGGAAAAAAAAATGTAATTTCAATAACTGTGAAGGAGTTAAAATTTGGCTCAGAGCAAAAGAAAGTAATATCTTAAAAGTTGATTTCTGGGAACATACCTAAAACAACAGAAAAGGAAAATGAGCAAACGGACATCCATTTCAGAAAACAAAATACAGTAGTGTACATGATTATCAGAGATTCAAGAACAGCTAAGTAACACAAAATAAGAGGAGTCTCCGCATGTCTTGCTACGGCCAGCCACCTAGAGCTCACTGTCCACTGGCGTGTGCTGAGTGCCTTGCATCAAGAACATCAAGTAAATATTCACAAGAAATCCATGGCCTCCATGACTTTATAGCCATTTCACAGGTGAAAATATTGAGGTTCAGAGAAGGTTAACAATTTTGCCGAGGATCCTGAAGCCAGGAAGTGGCAGAGCTGGAATGGGAGGGCTGGAGTTCATAGAGACAGCCTCCTGTAAACAGAGTACCAGCAATAAAATCATGCCAGCAGAGCGATGTTTGCTCCCTATCTGGTCATCCTGTTCCAAGGAGAGCAAAAGTGTTTTTTGCCCCGTAGACCCAAGCTCTGTGGAGAGACATGTTTCCATGTCCTCTCTGTCCACATCTCCTTCCTTGTACAACACTGTTTTCAGATTGGAGTCTCTGCTCGGTTGTCCTAGAGATTGTACCGTGGCCATCTGGCTATTCTGGAGAGAAAAGTCCACTTCTCGAGCTCAAGGACTAGTGGAGCGCTCCAACTTGGTCAGAATGGACTTTCCTACGGGACACTGTGATTGCATAAAAGGGGTATCTTTGTTCCCAAAGATATCTCCATCTCCTGCCCAGACTCATCTCAAAAATTGTGATAAATACCTATCTTCTTGGCAGGAGCTGTGCAGCCAGGGTAAGGCCCATTGTGCAGGCCTCTTTCCCTTGTATTCAGAAGCTGGCCACTGATCCAGGCCCACTGTGGGGTGTAGACAATGCCACACTCTGTGCCCTGCCATGGGAGGAGACGAAAGAAAGAAATCCAGGGGGCGGGTTGCAGGTATCAAACCATGCCTGTTTCATTTAACACGCAGACAGGTACACAAAGGGGGAAGCGTAATGAGCTGTTGTTTGCAAATGCTGGAAGGTTCCCACAGTGGGATTCCTGCACAGCATTGTGGTTATTTTAAGACACACAAATCTGTGATACAGAAGAACATGTGCCCAGGGCCCAGCACTTCCCCAGGACTCCATACTGGCTCAGCTTACATTCTCTCAGCCTGCACAATCCTTCTTTCCAGCTAAAATGTCTGCAGAGCAGAGTCTGGATCCTTTGAATGAGATCTCCAGGGGAGCTGCAAGGCCCCCTGCGGTGTGGTCCAGACTCCAAGGACTGGTACTAGAAGTCCCAGGATGCTGCCCCAACCAACCAGCCCAGCTCATCTACTTCTACCCCCTGTCCCATCTTTTCTTGCTCCAGACCTGTCTCTTCATTTTTCCCTGGCTGCATTGCCTTAACCTGCTCCCCATCCTGGCTCCTCTGGAAATCCTACCCCGGTGACAGGGAGATTGCAGAAAGCATAAGATTTGGAATGAGAATCAGAGTTCAGGGTTCAGTGTTGGCATTTGCTAGTTGTGTGATCATCGATAGCTCACAGCACAGTCATGCTGAACACTGTCACCCTCACTGTGACAACAGTGACAGCAGCCAACAGATAATATGAAATGGTGCAGGTAAGATAAGGAATTTCTCACTGAGCCTTCACATCAACGCTTAGTTAGAAGCTATTATCTCTGTTTTATTTTATAAATGAGTTAAATATGGGACCAAAAGTTCAAAGAAGGCTGTGTATTGTATGATTCCAGTTAAAGGAAATGTCCCAAAGTGGTAAATCCATAGAGACACAAAGTAGATTAGTGGTTGCTCACAGCTGGGGGGTTAGGGGTGGGGAGTGATAGTTAACTGGCACAGAATTTCCTTTTGGGGTGGTGGAAATATTTGGGAACGAGATGGTGATGGTCGCACAGTACAATGGATTTAGTAAATGACCCTGAATTTCTCACTTTAAGAGAGTTAAAATGATCTGTTTTATGTTTTGTGTATTTTACCACAATTTAAAAGAACTTGTACGTGTCTGAGTCCAAGGCACGTGGTTTAATCATCGGGCTCTGGGGCTACCTTAGCTGACTTTGCTTTTCCCAGCTGTGGAAACTGGAGAATAAAATACCTCACGGGTATCGTGTAACCTGTGGGGCCCAGTACAAAATGAGCATGCAGGGTCATTTGGTAAAAGCTTCCTAGGAATTTGAAGACCGTGACAGCAGAGCATTGGGCCAAGATGAGCACGGAGCCCTGGGTGGCTGCACGAGAAAAGCCGGCCTATTCACAGGGCCATCCTGATGTCCACACAGTCACTGTGTCCGGATGTTACACTCAGAGCTGGGAATAGGAGTGAACCTCATCACAGAACCAAAGCGCTGCTGGCCTGCCCGGTCATCCTGGCCACGTGGGCGTTGCTGAAATTGGGAGGAGGGTTTGACTGCTCCACATGCCTGACTTAACAGCCCCCAGGGAGGATCTTTATGCTGGAGAGAGCAGCACGGGAAGAAGACAGAAGGAGAACAGAGAAGAAAATACCCACCATTGATTGACCACCAGCTGGCGCAGAGCCTGGTGTGAAACAGGAATTCAATTTCACTTCATCTTCCAGCAACCTGCACGACGGTTCTTTTTAAGGAAGAGATAAGTTAAGTCACTGAGCTGGGACAGGGTCTTGTCATAGAACTCGTGCACCGATGTTTATCAAATGCCGCACAGGTGGGAGGCTGTGTGACGGACACACAGAAAGGCAGGTGCACAGAAGGCTCTGTCATCAGTGTCCAACACTTCTCAGCAGCAAACTGTGGAAACCCTTCTCTGGGTGTCACGTAAGAGTCTTTGCACCGGGCACACCTGGATCCCGTCTTGCTTTGGCAGGTCCCCCATGCTCCCACCCCTGCAGCATCCACAGCAGCTCACCTCCCTCCTGCCTCTGCATCATGCTTTGCCTTGGGGGCATCAGGTGCCACATAGAGCTTCTCAACCTCTGCCTTGGGGGCTGCTCGACGTTTTAGCTCAAGGATGAACTTCATCCTCTCTCTTTACAGTGACTTTTGTTTTCCCTGAGTTGCCAGCACCGTCACCAGCTCCTCTGAGAATCCCGCAGCTGGTGGAGGTAGAGCGGTAACGCTGCTTCTGGAAATATAAGCTCCTCGTGTGTTTGGGTGTTCCTCCATGGGGAGCAAGGGGGAGAATGGTCACAGCTGCTTGTCTGGAGACAGGGCAGTGGTGGGCTGCCCTGAAGACAGTGTTTGAAGTCTGCTCCGCCTGCAATTCCTGCCTCATAAGGAGGCTCCTGCGGTGCTGTGGAAGCTGGCTGTGGTCACTGGGAACTGAGCCATCGATCACATGGACAAAGTCCACGCTTGATGCCCACCTGCGTGAAGTTCTCGGTAAAGAGTGGCTCCACGTGCCAGAAGGGGAGTGTCCTTGCCTCACTGTTTGAGCTGCCTGGAAGCTCAGAGTGCCCGACTGTATCGCCATCCATCTGCTTTCCTATGCTCCCTCTGCGCATTTGTCACTCCCTCTCATCCAGCCTCTTGTGGGCTGAGAGGTGCTTCGGGTGAGCCCTGGTGGAGCCCTCCACTATCTGCTTGTCTTCGTGTTTCCACCTCGAGACATTTCACGTTACCCCAACACAATCTTTTTCTTCCTGTGGGGAAGAGCGGAGACTCACTTCCTCTGTATAAACAGGCTACTGTGCCCTGGAACCTTCCCTCCACAGCCATGGGCAGGACTCAGCTCCCATCCTCCGCGAGCCCATGTCTCTAAGGACTCTCCTTGGTTCCTGGTCTTTCTGCAACAGCAGACCTTTCTCCTCATTCCTGATGCTACTGTCAGCCTTGTTGTTTAGCTCCAGAAACACTTGGAACACTCCCTCTAGCGCCTCTGCTGCACAGAAGCTTCCTGTCCTGTGCATAGCTGTACCCACTGGGTGGGAAACGTGCTGTATGGAGCAGGCCTCTCGCTTTGGTTCTACGTGGCTGCCTCCAGCATGCAGCTGATGAAGGGAGGGACACATCTCCCTGTGATTCATACCATGCCCTGTCCCGCTGCTCTGTGGCCCGTGTCACACTTGCATTCCCATGACACCCTGGGATGATGCTTGTCAGTGCTGGGCTATACTGCCCACCTTGAGAACCTTTAAACTGACAGGCATCATTTAACCCAGAGGAAAAATAAAGGCAATATTTAGCCAGGATTGTGCTTTTTGATGTGTGCTGGTATTTTCTCAAGAACTTGAGCACATTATTAAACATCTCATACTTAGGCTATTCTTTTCTCATCTTCAATCAAGAAACTGTGAGAATAAATATACTATTCCTAGGAACCAGAGCCCAGGAATCACACACTTCACTGGCCAGTTAAGTGACCAGTGTGCTAACTGGTATACTTTTGGGATCATTAATAAAGAATCTGTAACAATGATAACAGTAACCAAAATACTAACACCATGCTGGGTACACAGTAAGCATTTCCTAAAATAAGCATTTCCGAAATAAATATTTTCGAAGTGTTGAGGTATGCTAGATATTTGTTGGGGAGAAATCTGATTTATAAAAAAAGAATATTGCAATGAATTCTTGGCAAGCAGAAAGCTTTTTTGCAGTCTTGGAAAAAGGATGGCAAGAATGGTTTTGAGTGGTCAGGCGGTACATACGGATGTTCTTTTGATGCTCATTAAAGTCTGCTCTCTGTCAGGTGTACTGAGTGAACTTGAAAAGGTAGGAAAGCATTTTTTGGAATATTTAAGATCTGGTGTTTGCGGCTTCGTGCCAGTGCTCCTGGCAGATTTGAAATATCAAAGGATAAAACAAGGCCTTCGGATTATAAGACCAGAGACACTGCAGGATAAAATTCAAAAGGCCCAGCCACAAGTTAATGAGTCATATCTCTCCGCTGCATGCTCTGTACCACCTGGCAATAAAATTTAAAAGTGTGCTAGCAAAGATGTCTCAGATGTATTATATAAGCCCTCCAGGACCCCATTAGAACTATGACTTCAACCACGGAAGCAGAGCAAGGGCGAAGGGGTTCTGGTAACTGGCACAGGAAGCATTGAGGTACCTATGGGGTAAGTCCATTCTCTTACCAGGGGTCCTGGTAACCAGTGCCTGAAGCATTGAGGTGCCTATGAGGTAAGTCTGTTCTTTTTTTTTTCTTTTTTTTTTTAGTCCGTTCTTTTAACAGAGGTCTTGGTAACCATCGCATGAAGCATTGAGGTGCCTATGAGGTAAGTCCATTCTCCTAACGGTGCTAGGCACAGGGAATGCCATTCTTCCCATTTTACCAATGAAAACTGGGATCTGGTGAAGTCATACAACTTCTCCAAAGTCCCACAGCCAGAGTCACAGAGCTGAGGTTTGCACCCAGGCCTGTCAGCTCCAAAGCCTGTGCCGTTTACCATCACCCTGAATACTGCTGTGGGATGGCTTAGTTGATGGGCTGAGTCTGACCTTCTGAATCAAATCAGGGGAAAAGGAGCTCCAGCATGAGGGTATTGCATCACATCCCGGAACAGCCTCTTGGAGTGTTTAACTTGTACCAAGTAAGTGGCTGCAAAGAGCTCAGTGCAATTTATTTCTCGCTGTGACTTCACACCTGCACCCAGGAGTCCAGAAATAACACCATTCAGCCCTGATCGCTGTTTTGCAGATACTCGTGCTACACTCAACAGATGTCTTTTGATTCTGCAATATTTCCAACTGTCAGAGCTGAAAAAGCAATAAATAATAATGCTCCCACATTTACATAGCAATTGAACACACTGCATAGTAAAATAACTTTGTTTCTTTCCATTTCAATATTTTGTAATGTCTTCTAGTTCTCAGGACTTTTGCATTTCATTCCCAGGATGCTCATAGAGAGCAAATATTTAGACTACATGGACATTATTCAGTTTTAGAACATATTTTTTGGGGGGGGAATAAATGTTACTTAAAGCAGATGGTGCTGCTGTCTCTGATGCATAGCTCGTAAGCCTCCTTAATTTGTTTCTGCATTCTTTGTATGGCACTATCTTTAAAAGATCTCTTATGCAATCACAGATGTGTGTGAGGTATTGCCCATCTTTTCTACGCCCTACTAAAGGTTTGAATGGAAGTAAGCTAATCCCAAACAAATACCAAGTGTGTTATCCTTTAGTTAAAATTGTCTATTCCTGCAAGGGCATTTCCACAAAAGCTCAAGGGTCTGCGTCAGTACTTTGTTGTGTCAAACTTGCATTACTCCACAAAATGCTCGAAAAGAGCAGACCTGTGTTCACATCTGGAAAAACTTGTTATTCTGAATTTTTGACACAACATTGGTGGTGACTCATGAGGCTTTTGTCATTTCAGATGTCAGCATGAACTTATGGTGAGGAGTCCCTCACCTTCCCCCCACCCCCGAGAGACATGGTCCTTGTGGTACCAACTGTGGATCAATTTCAGCATCCATGAGCTTTCTCTAGCGTGGTCAGAATTTGTGTACTGGGAGGACAAACACAAAGGTCCTGACACCATCAAAAACTGCAGCCTGAGCAACAAAGAGGCGGCTTAGAACTCACTCCCCCGAGTCGATAAGCTTTGCTAAAAGCAGGGTAAGCAAGATGCTGTGCTTAATAGCGAGGAGCTGCATTTCTCTTAATTTAGCTTTCCTGATTATTGAAAAATGGTTACAGGAAGATTAAGCTGTAAATGTAATGGCATTAGCAAATAGCACAGGGACACGGTGATCCATCAATCTGCAAAGCGCTGGGCGTCCTTACTCCACTTCCTTTGACTTTATTATTAATACTAATGAACAATCATAGCCAGACTTTCTGAGAAGCTCTCATTGTGGGGTTCCAAGGCATTGTCCTAATATTAACCTGTTCACTTGCACACCTTTGCGGTTCTGCATTTCAAGGCAAGTGAGTATCTAAGGGAGGATGATGGCTCATGGGTGAGTGTTATAACCAGGGTGAGATCTGCAGTCTCAGCTCTATGGAGATGCCTTCCTATGGGTGCTGGCAAGAACCCCAGGGCAAGGAGCAGTGGAGGGTCTGTGCCTGGCCATGGAAAGCTTTATGGGCTCTGGATCTGTCACTTCCTAAGTGTCAGTTGACCCATCTGTTGAATGGGGTAAGGAATGGTGGGAGATTAATGCCTTGAGACTGTACAGGTTACGTTGTATAAGTTGCGTAAGCCACGGCATTTAGAAAGTGATCAATAACTTCATTCTCCACTTCCTACTTGCAAAATGGGCAACCCAGTCCTGCTTCTGTTCACATAGGTATCCTGAGAACCAAACAAGGGACAGCAGATTTATTAAGCAGAACTTACTCACTTTCTGAGAGGTATCTGGCACCGTGATGGAGCTGAGTACGTGTGGCCAGGGCCCACGTGATATTCACACAGAAGTTGGCAATAGAAGAAACATGTGGTAAAACTGTATGAGAAGGGAAGGAGTACAAAGAGTTCTGTGGATCCAGAAGAAGGGAGAAAGGAAGCCTTCCCGCATTTGTTCATTCATTCATTTGAGAAATTTAACTGAGCATCTACTATGTGTCTGGCGTTATTCTAGGTGTTGGGATTAGAGAGTAAACAAGACAGCTCCCTTGTGTTGACTTCCTTCCAGAGAGGAGGCAGCAGCTACAGCGTGAATGGATTTGAAATGCCAGGCACAGTGGCTGCCTGGGCATATTCCTTCCCCAGGCTCTTTGTGCTGCAGGAAGCATGACTGACCAGGGCCCACCTGCCATGCTCTAAAAGCCATCACCACATTTGCTCCCAGGTCACATTGTCTGTGGACTGCTCCCCGCCAAGGACTGAGTGTGGCAAGGGGTGCTCACATAGACCCCGTTGCTGGCAGACATGGGACTCCTTCCTCTGCCCACTTTGACTTCGGCTCATGGATTCTCCAACAGTTCTGCTGAAACTACCAGAGAACTCCAGGCCCACCTTCACCCTGTTCCCCTCCACCGGGTCAGACCTGCATGTGAGTCCTCCGCTCTCCCAGCCTTTTTGGGCTGCCCCCAGTTTCTTCCACAGACATTTCTCTTAATATAACCCTGCTTGCTCAGTCTCCTCCTAGTGTCTGCGTCAGGGAGAACCCAGATCAATGAGATACTTTATAAAATAAATTGGGAAAAAGGTAAAGAGAGGGGTATGGTGTAGGGAGCAAGCCATCTGGGCCAAGATAGTGCTCTTAGCAGAGAGAGCTTCAAGGCTGGTGCTCCTGAGAGAGTATCTTATGGGTGTGTGTGGCATGGGGTGGGAGCCCAGTGTGGCCGGAGCAAGAAGTGACAGGACAAGGGTCAGGGAAGGGACTGAGACACATGTGTAATAACATGAACCTATCATTGTAGAATCACACAGAACAGTTCACTGCCCTCAGAGTCCCCTGTCCTCTTCCTATCCATCCCTCCTCCCTCTAAACCCTGGCAATCATGGATCTCTTTACTGTCTCTATAGTTCTGCCTTTTCCAGAATGTCATGAAGTTAGGTGGCCTTCAGATTGGCTTCTTTCACTTAGTGATATGCTTTTAATGTTCCTCCATATCTTTTCATGGCTTGGTAGCTCATTTCTTTTTACTAGTGAATCATGGTCCATTGTCTGGATGGACTATGGTTTATTTATCCATTGGCCTACTGAAGCACACCTTGGTTGCCTCCAAGTTTGGGCAATTATGAATAAAGCTGTTTTATAATATTATAAAGGACATAATTAAAATGTGTTTAGTCCCAATACTTCATTTTTGCCTTTGTTTCCCTTGCCTTCATAGATGTATCTTGCAAGAAGTTACTGTGGCCAAGTTCAAAAAGGGTGTTGCCTGTGTTCTCCTCTAGGATTTTGATGGGGTTTTGTCTCACATTTAGATCTTTCAACCTTTTTGAGTTTATCTTTGTGTATGGTTTAAGAGAATGGTCTAGTTTCATTATTTTGCACATGGCTGTCCAATTTTCCCAGCACCATTTATTGAAGAGATTGTCCTTTTTCCACTGGATATTCTTTCCTGCTTTGTTGAAGATGAGTTAACCATAGAGCTGAGGGCCCATTTCTGTGTTTTCTATTCTGTTCCATTCATCTATGTGTCTCTTTTTGTGCCAGTACCATACTGTCTTGATGATCACAGCTTTATAATACAGCTTGAAATCCGGTATTGTGATGCCCCCAGCACCAGCATTGGTTTTCTTTTTCAATATTCCTCTGGCTATTTGGGGGGTCTTTAATGATTCCATACAAATCTTAAGATTATTTGTTCCAACTCTGTGAAGAAAGTCCATGGCATTAAAGCTTCTGCACAGCAAAAGAAACAGTCAACAAAACTAAGACAACCTACAGAATGGGAGAAGATATTTGCAAATGACATATCAGATAAAGGGCTAGTATGCAAGATCTATAAAGAACTTATGAAACTCAACACCCAAGAAACAAACAACACAATCATGAAATTGGCAGAAGACATGAACAGAAATTTCACCAAAGAAGACCTACACATGGCCAACAAGCATATGGAGAAAATGCTCCACATCACTTGCCATCAGGGAAATACAAATCAAAACCACAATGAGCTACCACCTCACACCAGTGAGAATAGCAAAAATTAACAAGACAGGAAACAATAAATTTTGGAAAGGATGTGGAGAAGGGGGAACTCTCCTGCACTGTTGGTGGGAATGCAAGCTGGTGCAGCCACTCTGGAAAACAGTGTGGAGGGTCCTCAGGAAGTTAAAAACAGAGCTACCTTACAACCCAGGAATTGCACTACTGAATATTTACCCCAAAGATACAGATGCAGTGAAATGACGGGACACCTGCACCCCAATGTTCATGGCAGCAATGTCCACAATAGACCAAACTGTGGAAGAAGCCATGATGTCCTTCGACAGATGAATGGATAAAGAAGATGTGGTGTATATATACACATATATAGTGGAATATTACTCAGCCATCATAAAGGAAGCATACCTACCATTTGCTTCAACGTGGATGGAACTGGAGAGTATTATGCTGAGTGAAATAAGTCAATCAGAGAAGCCAATCATCATATGGTTTCACTCTACAGGGAAGATAAGAAATAATGAAAGGGATTATAAGGGAAAGGAGGGAAACTGAGTAAGAAAAATTAGAGAGGGAGACAAACCATGAGAGACTCCTAACTCTGGGAAACAAACAAAGTGTTGTGGAAGGGGAGGTGGGAAGGGGGTTGGGGTAACTGGGTGACGGGCACTGAGAAGGGCACTTGATGAGATGAGCACTGGATGTTATACTATATGTTGGCAAATCGAACTTAAATAAAAACAAATAAAAAAAAAACACCCAAGTGTGAGTTTTTGTGTGGACACGAGTTTTCAACTCCTCTGAGTAGATACCAGGGATGTGATTGCTGGATCATATGGTAAGAGCATGTTTAGCCCTGCAAGAAACCACCAACCTGTCTTCCAGAGTGGCTGCACCATGTTGCATCCCCACTGGCCATAAGTGAGAATCCGTGGTGCTCCACATCCTACCAGCGTTTAATGTTGCTGGTGTTCTGGATTTTGGCTCTTCTAATAGATGTGTAGTGGTGTCTCATTGTTTTAATTTGCAGTCCCCTGATGACAGATGATAGGCAGCATCTTCACACATGCTCGCTTGCCGTCTGTGTACCTTCATTGGGGAGGTGCCTGTTCAGATCTTTGGCCCATTTTGTAACTGAATTTGTTTTCTTATTGTTGAGTGTTAAAGGTTCTTTGTGAATCTGGATAACAATCCTTTATCAGACGTCTTTTCAAATATATACTTCCAGTCTGTGGTTTATCTTCTCATTCTCTTGACGCTTTCTTTTGCAGAAGTTTTTAATTTTGATGACATTTACTTTATTAATTCTTTCTTTCAGGGATCCTGCCATTGCTATGCAACTAAAAAGTCACCACCATACCCAAGATCATCCTGGTTTCCTCTTGGGTGATCTTTCCATTCTATTGTTTTGTGTTTCATTTTGAGGCCTGTGATCCTTTTTGAGTTAATTTTTTATTTTATTTTATTTTATTTTATTTTTTTTGAGTTAATTTTTTAGTGAAGGGCATATAGCCTGTGTCTAGATTCAGGGTTGTTGTTGTTGTTGCTTTTCCTATGAGCATGTCTGGTTGCTCCAACACTATTGGTTTTAAAGAAGACCTTTGCTTCATTATGCTGCCCTTGTTCAAAATGTCAAAGACGAGTTTGTCAAAGATGAGTTGACTACTTTTGTGGGTCTTTTTCTGGACTCTCTCTTCTGTTCCATTCATTATCTGTTTGTCTATTCTTCTGCCAACTTCACACCATCTTGATAACTATAGCTTCACAGAAAGTCTTGACTTTGTATAGTGTCAATTCTTCAACTTTGTTTTTCAAAAATTGTGCTAATTTTAACTTACTATGTTTTGACTGGCTTAGAACAAAAGAATGAAATGGTAATGGTAACCAATAAATTTTAGGGTTATTGCTGTTTTGTGTAAGGTTTCTTTTATTTAGCTTACTTTTGTTGAAATTTACCCATGTTGTGGTGTGTGTCAGTATCTACTCTTGTTTTACTTTTGAGTAGTAACCCATTGTATGGATATAGTCAAGTCTAGTTAGCTCTTTTCTTGGTGATGGTCCCTAGGGGCTATTTCCGGTTTTTGACCATTATGAATAAACTCTCATGAACATTCAGACATTATCTTTTTGTGGAATGCTTTTATTTCTCATGTAAGCAAACCCAGGAGTGCAATGTATTTTTCAAGATTTATGAGAAAATATCATCTCATTTTCCTAGGTAGTTTACCATTCCACCCTCCTATAAACTGCATGAGAGTTCCTGTCACTTCTCATCTTTACCAATAATTTGTGTTGTTAGCCTTTTAATTTTAGCCATTCTGGTGAGTGTGAAGTTCTATCACACTGTGCCTTTGGTTTCATTGATAGGATATGATTACTAATGATGTTGGGCCGTTTTTCCTATGCTTACTGACAATCCATACCTTCATTTGTGAAATGTTTATTCAAAGGTTTGTTTCATTTGAATTGAATTATTTTATTTCTTTCCTTTTGCTTTTGAATAGGAGTTCTTACTATATTCTATAATGCAGTTTTTCCTTTCCATGGCTTGACATTTATTTTATTCATTGAATCCTTTTATTTATTTTTTTTTATATTTTATTTTTTTATTCATGAGAGACACAGAAAGAAAGGCAGAGACATAGGCAGAGGGAGAGGCAGGCTCCCTGCGGGAAGCCCAATGTGGGACTCGATCCCGGGATTCTGGGATCACGACCTGAGTCAAAGGCAGACGCTCAACCACTGAGCCACCCAGGCTTCTCTATTGAGTCCTTTTATAATAAATAATTTTAAGTATTGATGAAGTGTAATTGGTCTGTTTTTCTTTTATGGTTATTGCTATCTATATATCTCTAAGAAAATGTTACCCCCAAGTAACAGAATTTTCTCCTACAAGTTTTTCTTCTGGCAACTTTATAGTTTTAAGTTTTATGTTTTGGTCTATTATGAAGCTCAGATGAAATTTTGCATAGGGTATAAGATAAATATCAAGATTCACATTTTACAGAGTTGATATCTCATTGTTTCAGAACCATTTTGTCAAAAGCGGTATAGTTTCCCCATTGAATTACCTTGATGTTTTGCATAGATACCAGTTGACCAAAAACACATAAGTGTAGACTAGACTTTATATTCTGCTTCATTGATCTAATGTCTATTCTTATGCCAATATCACATGACCTTGAAATTAGGTATTCTAACTCCTCTAACTTTGTTGTTGTTGTTGTTGTTTTTTTCCCTGAGATTCTTTTGGCTTTTCTATGTCCTTTGCATTTTCATATAAATTTCAGATTCAGCTCAAGAAATCTTACATAAATGCCTGCTGGAATTTAGATTGTGATTAAATTGAGTCTTACAGATCGATTCTGAGAGAATTAAGATCTTAACAATATTAGGTCATCCAGTCTGTGGACATCTCTACTTACTTAGATCTTCCTTCATTACTTTTAGTAATGTTTTGTAGTTTTCAGTGTGGAGTTCCTGCACATCTTTTATTAAATTTATGCAGTACTATTTTATAATTTCTCAATCTATTAAAAATTGAATTGATTTTAAATTAAGTTTTCAATTGTTCATTTCATTTTCAATTGTTCATTTCTAGTTTATAAAAGTATAATTGGTTGGTGTGTGTTGAGCTTTCCTCCTGTGACATTGATATATTTACTTATTGATTATGGAAGTTGCTTGAAATTTCTTAGTATCTTCTATTTAAAAAGTCATGCCACCTATGAGCAGAGATAGTTGTTCTCCTTCCTTCCTAACATTTGTGCCTTTGTTTTCTTGACTCATTGCAATATGTAGGATCCTACAAATATGGAATACAGAAGACAAGAGTGAACACCCTGACTTGTTCTCATCTTGGGAGGGAAGCAGTGAATAATATAGCATTGAGTATGGAATTGACCTTAGGTTTTTTCATTTTGTTTGGTTTGTATATTATCCTTTTCAGATTTAGAAATCTTCAAATTCTAATTTGGTGTGTTTTAGCATTAATTGGTGTTAAATTTTGTAAGGAATTTTTGTGAATTTATTTAAATGGACATCTGATTTAATTGTATTAATATGGAATATTAAATCAACCTTGGAGTCTTATTATAACCTAATGCATTTTTATATATATTTATATATATATATATATATTGCTGACTTACATTTACTAAAAAAGCTTTTTTTCTTTCTTTATTTCTCTTAATAGTTTTTTAGTATTTCAGTATCTTAGTTATGATGCCATCATAAAACAAATTGGGGTATATTTCTTACTTCCATATGTTCTGGATGGGTTAATGGAGGATTGGTATGGTTTTTACCTTGAATGCTTGATGTAATTCACCAATGTCACCATCTGGCCTTAAGTTTTACCTGTCAGAAGATTATTGAAAATGAAATACACTTATTAATAGATAACTGCACTATTTGGGCTTTCTGTTTCATCTTATATCAGTTTTGATAAGTTGTATGTTTCAAGAAATGTGTTCATTTAACCTAAGTTAAATTTATCAGCAAAAGTTCTTAGTCCTCTTTTGCCATTTCTCTAATGTCTGTAGGGTTTGTAATATTCTGCCCTCTTATGATCCTAATATTAATTTGTATTATATCTCTTTTTTCTTGATTAGCTAGCTTCAGATTTTCTTGATTTTTTCAAAAACTTCATTGTTTTTTTGTTTTATTGTTTTCTATTTTAATGGTTTCTGCTCATGTTCTTTCTTTTCATTTACTTTCTTCTTCTTTCCTGGTATTTTTAGGTTGAACTTTAGACCATTGATTTTTCCCTTTCTAACGTAAGTATTTAAAGCTATGCATTTCCTTATGCTTCCTTTAGCAGCATCCCACAAATCCTGTCACATTATATTTTCATTATCACTCAATTTCTTTTTCTTTGTGGTGAACTATAGGTTAAATCTCTGCTCAATCTTAGCTGAACTTAGCTGGCTGCTTGGAGATGCACACCACACAGCTCAGGGTCATCCAAAGATTTTGGCAGTATTTATGTGCAGAATATTTTGCTAATTTTTGTTGCTTTCTTCATTCAGGTGTCCCCTCTTCCACCTAAGTGATGATATTGCTTTGAACTCTTCCTCTGGCTTTTCAAGGCTACTGGGTGTTGGTTCCTTTCTGGGTTTTACCCACCTGGTATCTCTGATGAGGTCCTGATGTCAGGGAAAAGAAAACCTCCCCAGTACAATTCCCTTCTTTCCAGTAATGACTCCCTTCCAGGCTCTTCCAGTTTATGGCCACTCTCTAGTGTCTTCCAAAAGCTATGGCTGTTGTTGATGGAAGGGTGTGTCTGATAGAAGCTGCTCTGCAATTACTGGAAGAATATTGCTGGATTTATTTTTAGTGGCTTTGAAAAGAGCAAGTTTAGGAAAACAGAGGGGGAGTCTGATTGTAGGAAGTCAGAGAGTAAAAGCTTGGTGAAGACATGGAGAGTGCAAGTGTAAGAGTGTTTTAAACAAAAGACAGATGATACTTCAAGGTTATGTATCCTATGTAGATGAGGAGAAGGCTTACTTTGTTCACCAGGGTATCTCTGTACACCCCATGGCTACCACCACATCTAGCCCATGTTAGATAATATTTGTTGTATAACTTTTTGTTTGTTTATTTGTTCTTATTGTTGTATAGCTTTAAATGCTCTGTGCATCTTTTATATTCCAAATTCTATATTTTATGTATAAGAACTGCTATAATTAGAATTTAAGATTGGCTACATGTAACAGGGACACAAAATAACAACTTCAACAAAATAAAAGTCTGTTTTGCCCTCGTGTAGATTTCCAAGGGGATATGATCCTTATCTTCTGAAAATCCATCCAGGGCCTCAGGATTTTTATATATTGATAATCTTCCATGCCTTCAGTGTTGTCCTATATTTTAAGGAAAGAACACAGATGTTGCACACTTATCACTTCTGTTCATATTATATTGGCCATGATTTAGTCAGATAGTCATATAAAACTGCAAATGAGACTGAGAAGAGCAGCCTTTTCTCTGGGCAGCTACTTGACAAGTAGAGAACCTATTATAGTGGAGGACAGATATTGAGGGACAAATTCAGTCTCAATAGCAAAAAATCAGGATAATAATATATTAGGACTTTTATATTCAATTTCATTTCTTCTTTTGGGGTTTCATTTTTACTATTTGTAGAAGTTGTTCTAAGACTGCAATGTGCATCCTTAACTTACTATAGGCATACTTCATTTTATTGCTCTTTATTTCACTTTGCATATTTGATTTCTAACAAACTGAAGGTTTGTGGCAACCTTGCATCAAGCAAGTTTATTGGTGTTGTTTACCCAACATTTGTAAAGTGAGCATTTGTTGCTTCATGTCTCTGTGACACATTTTGGTAATTATCACAGTGTTTTAAACTTTTCCATTATTATTATGTTATATTATAGTGATCTGTGATTATGACTCCTTGGAAGTCCAGGTGATGGTTAGCATTTTTCGTAATAAGGTATTTTTAATCAAGGTATGTAAATTATTGTTTTAGGCATACTGCTAGTGTACACTTAGTAGATTACAGTATAGTGTACACAGAACTTCTATGTGCACTGGGAAACAAAAGATTCATTTGACTTGCTTTATTCTTATATTCATTTTATTGTGGTGATAGGAATCTGAACCCATAGCATCTCCGAGGTACGCTTGTACTTTCTTCCACTTAGATTCTTCATCATTTCACTCTTGAAAAATATAAGAACTTTACAAAAATATAATTTATTTTCCCATCTTTTTCTTTGTCCTATTGTTATAATAAATTCTACTTCTCTGTCATAGTAACACCGTTTTCCTTTAAACAATAATTTGCCTTTTAAGGAAACTAATAGAAGAAAGAAGCTATATGTTTTAAATATGTAGTCACATGCTTACCTTCTTCTGTGTTCTGTATTCCTTTCTGTGGATACATGTTTCTATTTGGCACCATCTCCCTTGAGCTTAAGACAGTTTATTTAGTATTTCTTATAGTACAGTTCAGATGGTGACATATTTTCTCATCTTTTTCAAAAAAAATTTTCACCCATTTTTGAAAGATATTTTCTCTAGATATAGAATGCTGCATTGACTATTGTTTTCCTTTAGTCCTTCAAACTTGCAATGCCATTGTTTTCTGGCCCTCATTCTTTCTGATAAATCAGCCATCATTCATATCGTTTAATATGCTGTGTGTAATGTGCTGCTTAGTTGGCCACTTTTAAGATTTTTTTCCTTTAACTTTGATTTTTAGCAGTTTGATCATGATGTATCTAGGCATGGTTGTCTTTGTATTTATCCTACTTGGGGGTTGCTGTGCTTATTGAATTTGTCAGTTAATTGTTGTTGTTGTTGCTGTTCTTGTTGCCAAATATGTGGACATTTTGATCCTTATGTTCTAAAATATTTTCTCTGTCCCATTTTCTCTTTCTCCTTTCCTTTTAGGACCTATGTGAGATCACCTGAAATTATCCCACAGGTCGTTGCAGCTTCCTTCAAAATTTTTAAACTCATTTTTATCTTCCTGTCCTCAACTTGAATAAATTCCATTTCTTTTAAAATTCTCTGACTCCTTCTTTTTCTGTCTTCAATCTCTGTTAGGCTCATTCAGTATTTTTTTTAAATTTTAGATATTATAGTTTTTAGTTCCAGAATTTCTATTTGGTTCTTTTTAATTATTTCATTTTCTTTGATATTTATCATAGCTATTTTCAATCTTTGCCAATTCCAACATCCTTGTCATCAAGGGAGTGTTTCCACTGAATATTTTCTTCTTGATTATGAATAAAATTTTCCTGGTTTTGCAAATGACTAGTAATGTTTACAGTGTTGTAGATTTTGTGTGATATATTATAAAAAGTTTGTATTACATTGTCTTCCTTTAAAGAGTGCTGAGCCTTGTTTAGTCTGATGGTAAATTTATAGGCTGCTGTCCTTAGTTCTGTTTCATTGTAGGGTTTTTTTTCTATATGGGGGTGCGGAGGGATATCTAGGGTAGCTCCTACACTGGGTCATGGTTCTGACTTTTAATGTGTACCTTTTCAGGTGTCCAAACTGATACTCCAGTGGATTAATGAGGACTCTTCCATGAACTGTGAGATTTCTAGTATTGCTATGTTCTCAACCTTATAGAAGCTATTATAGGGTATCACCCCATGTGGTTATACCCAGCCATTGGCCAATGAACCATGGGAATCCCTTCTTTACCTCCATTATAGCTCCCTCCTCTCCACTATCCTGCCTTATAAATTCCAGGTGCTTCAGTGGCACCAAACTCCAATCTCTTCCTCTTCACCTTAGTGGGGCCATTGTGCTCTGCCTTGCCCCCAAAAAGAGAGCTAGGATGAATGTCAGGTACACCTCATGTTTTCCTTTCTCAGAGATTTCATTCCTTTACTATTTTCCAGTCCTGGAAACATTTGCCTTATATATTTTATCCAGGATTGTCAATGTTTATAGAAGAGAATGCTAAAGACTACTTCTTCATCCCAGAAGTAGAAGTTTTACACTTTCTACTTCATCTCATGAAGAACATCCTTAAAGCAAGCACAGCCAGGTTCTCTTCCTTTTCATGGTCCAGTATTCAGTATGGTCCAAGTAGGCACTAGTCATGGAGTTAGGATTCATTGTGTAGGATCGTGGGTTATAGCCCTGGAAATCACTGTCATTCCCCCACTTTCCCTCTCCCATTTTCCTCACAATACTATTTGCCATTTAGATGGGGGATTTCTTAGAACAAAATGTCCTTCTGACTGAGAAGTCCATCATACTCTGTCTTCCATCTTATTTTCCAGCCTTATTTTCACTATCTCCTCTTGAGGAACAGATACTACTAAACTTATCCACTCACTATCCTTGTCTTGTCTCCAAATTTCTAACTGTAGGATGATACAACCTCCCTTGATTACCCTAGACTGAAGCAATCATTCTCCACTCTGGCCTCTTGTCTTTACTGTCTGAACAATTCACTTAGCAATTAATCATGTCTTGTCTTAAGTTATCTCTCCTCTCATTGTCTAGAACTGACATTTGATTCTCTTATTATATAATTTTTCACAAAAAACATCTTGCCTCCCCACTACAATGTAAGCTTCTTGATGATGGGACCCATGACCTATGGCCTTTATCCCACCTAGCATGGCATGTTGCATATTTGATCATGGTCGTGTATGCTTGCTAAAGAGAATGTTGGCTCATTCTGGGACATAGGCAATTATACTTGCAGAAGAGTCAAATTGGATGCTAATGCATTGATTTCATAGGCTTAGTTCATGCTTAGTCCCAAATTACCTGTTCTTTTGGATCAAGAAAGGAGGCTGTTTATTGCCCCTACTCTTGAGCCTTATGTTCAGACAGAGGAATTCTTATGAATTCTGGACTTTATCCTAGCACAATAGACAGTACCAACAACCAGCTGCAGTGCTCCTGGTTTCCTTCTCTACTTTCCTCATTAGATAGTTGGGTTTGGCTCATGCTTAAGGCACAACAAGCAGTAAAGAGCTGATTCTCTGCCTCCTCTTTGTCTCTTAGCCTTTCAGATGCCTCATAATGGAGGCCCCAGCTAATGGCACCAGTGCAAGAGGCAATGCAGGGAGGGACGAGTGGAGGAGGGAGCATGTTTTCCTAGGCACAGAAGTTAGATAGTGGTTAGCTGGAAGTTTTGTCAGCTGATAGGAAAATTCTTTGACTTAAATCATATTCCTTTATTTTTAGACATTGATTCTAATATAACCATATCAGGGAAGTTAGTGGCAAGTGCATGTCCCAGAAGTGTTCTCCAGATTTCTGAAGGCTTTGCTCAGCTGATTAAGAAATATTTTCTTTGAAACCTTAAAGACATTATGAAAATGTAAGAGAGGTTTCCAGAATATAAGAACTAACCTAAGGTGGCCCTGTCTTATTTTGCCCAGCTCCAAAACCCATACCTGTTGAGCTGTAGGCGTATTGGTCTTTGTGATGGAAGGATAAATGTGTTTCCTCACATCGTAGCAAGTATTTGGATTTCCTACAGCATTTTTACAATGAGTTCTTATATCTCTCTCCTTCTCTCTCTCTCTCACCCCTCTCTTTCCCTTTATCTCTCTTTTCCTTCTTCCCTTCCTTCTCATATTTTATCACTTGAAACTTCCTGCAGCTGTGTCAACTGAGAGGGGCTTAGGCCATGTGCACACTGGTTCCAGCTAACAAGAAGTCTGGCAGAAGTCAATGTCAGGGTTATATCAGTGCTTGGTGAGGTCAGGGCTCTGGGCCAATGGTTTTTTCTTTTAATTTTTGAACTTTGCTATAATTTTAAGATGGCAGCCCAGTTACAAGCATTGAAACCTCATGAATTGTGTTCATCAAGGAGCAGGGAGTAGGAAGAAAAAGAACAAAGGAAATTTTCCCTCTCTCCTTTGTCAGGAGGGACACCTTTCCAAATAGCCCCAAATAGACTTTCTCTTAAGTCGCCAGACCCAGTGGGCAAAGAGGAGCTGGAGTCCCATGGTTGGCTTAGGGCAAGCATGATGCATCCTTAGGCCTGGGGAGAGGGCTTACCATTCATAAGTATAAATATCTGCCTTAAGCTGAACAAATTTGGAGTTATCACAGCAAAAGTAGGTGAAAAATAGCTGTGGGGGAAGAGTTCAATGTTATATGTCTTTCTGTCCTCACCTGAGGAGGGCAGAAAATGAGGCTAACACACAGACAATTATCCTGCCTGGTTTTCAGTGGGCCCCTTAGGCAGGTTATTGCATGAGAGAAAACCTGCAATTTGGAATGAGAAGACTTAGGTTCAAATCCTGGCTTTGCTACCTGTTAGCTCTAAGATTTGAGCAGTTTACTTAACACATCAAACCTCAGTTTCCTAATATGTATATCGCAGAGTTAATGGTGTTGTTGAAGACATGGGCAAGCATAGTGACCATTGTCTGAGGTTTTGTGTGTGTGCCTGGCACTCTTCTTAGATACGCTCTGTGAGAATGACACCCTGTATGGTCCCTACCTGGGACTATGGGTTGGACCTGTGAATATGATGGATGTCATTTCTAGGTGTTGTTGTATGGCAAAGGAGAGAAGATTTGATTAAGGTCCTAATCAGTTGACTTTGAGTTAAACAAAAGGGATATGATTCTGGGTGGACCTGACCCAAGTGGATGAGGCCTTTAAAATACAGCCTAGGCATTCCAAAAAACAGAGACTCTTTTTTTTCTCTTGTTGGCTTCAAAAAGCAAGCTGCCATGGGCTCTGCAACCTCCAGGAAATGCATTCTGCCAACAAGCCAAGGGAGCTTGAAAGTCCACCCTTTCTCAATGAAGCCTCTGGATGAGAAAACAGTCTGCCAACACCTTGATTACAGCCTGGTTAGAAACCTTGAGAAGAGAACCCAGCCACACTGTGTCAAATTTCCTGCCTGCAGAAACCATAACACAATAAATGAGTGTGGTTTTCAAGGCCCTATGTTGGTGGCAAATTGCTATAGAGAAATAGAAATTTAATACAGGTGATATGCTAGACCCTTTATAGACTTCACCAGTCCAATGCTTACCATATCTCAATAGAATTGAGACAATCATCTCTTGGCTCTGTTGAGAGACAAATTATGAGGTATGTGATGCCATTTGTTCAGTGTATAGGTTATTCAGGCACATATGCTCTCTTTTCCTCTTGTTATCTACCTTCAGGTATGTCTCTACTTCCTAGCTTCCTTAACTTAGAGAAGGCAGTTGGAGGGAAGTAGATGAAACCTCAAGCTCATTGCATTTCTTGCTGACTGCATTGGCGAATAGCATGGCAGGTTACAAATACACTGGTCTGTCCCTTTACATTGCAAGCTTCTTCAAGACTGAGCCTGAAAATTCATCCTGGCACACAGTAGGTGTTTAGTCTTTATGGACTAAATTGCATTGGAGAAAGTGGACTGCAAAAGCTGTTGAAATAAAACTTTTAAATTGTTTGAAGTTTTCTCCTTGTTCATGTTATGTTGAGCTTCAATTGCAGTGTGTAATTGGGTTTAGATGGTGCCCTACTCAGCATGAGTGTTTAGATTTGTAGTTCCCTCTCTGGGATGGCAAGGACAGAATTTTCATGTGCAGTGAGCTTCTCATCGACCTGAGCAGTGTGGAATCTCATCTTATGCCACTGTAGTTCAGGGTCATTGGGGTTATTAGCACATAAACAAGGCGATGCTTGTGGTTGGCAAGTTCTGGAATACTGGATGCTTGCTCCTTGTTTTGCACATTCACAGTTGGGGGAATCTGAAGTGGACTCAGGGGCACATGCATCTGGCTCTGACATCTTGTAATGGAAGAGCATGTTGCCCGATGACCTTATCATTGAAGACTGAGAGTATCTGATTTGGAATTGAGTAAACAGCAAAGTTCTTTTGAGGGAGAAACAAATAAAATTAAGACAAGCCAGGGAGGCTGGATCCAGATGAACTGTGCCCATGGAGCTCAGGAAATTAACTCAGCATGGAGGTGACATCTTCCCAAGTGGTGTGTGCACAGAGCTTAGAGCCATGTGACCCAGGGGAAGTCTGTCTCTTGCTGACTTTGAAATAGAGAGAATTCACTCTTGTGTGGATATTTGTTTGCACTGTAAACTGCGACCTCTTCTCTGTGATCCAAACCAGCAGATTTAAAGGGTATTCATCAGATCACCTCATTTCATTGTCCTAGCAGTTTCTCTGCCTTTCAGCTCAGTGGGTCTGGTTAACTGGTCTCAGCTAAATAGGTGGGGCCAATGCTTTTGCAGAGATGTCATTTGTAGTTTTGTCTATTCTGTCGGTAAGTACCTAGGGGAGCTCTGGACCTCCTTTGAGAAATGGCTTTAATTTCTCCCATCAAAATCCTTTCTGGTGTGACATCCTTGCATTGGTGTCACCCTTGTTAATGAGGACCACCTTCCACTAATCAGCATACTTTCTTCTCCAGGAGAACTGTTCAGTTTCATGCAGAATTTCCCCCCCACACTTATTTTTAGTTTAGATCCATTTTTAAAGAAATATTTCCCCTAATTCTTTGATTTTCATTACATATTTTAAAAATACTTAAATATGAACTTGCTAGGAATATTCTTTCTTGAGAATCAAATTGTTATTTATGACATTTCTGGAAACAAGAGTGGCGTTAGATTGGGTTGTGAGTTAAGTAATGACATTTGAAGGTGATGTGTTTGATTCCCAACTAAAGGCTCCCCATGGGCGCTGGCCTGCAGCAGCCAGGAACACAGCAATATTACCCAATTTCCATATAACCAGCCTATTAACATGCCAGCGGCCTCCGAGAGCCATGACTTGCAATGCTGGGAGAAAATAATGCTGAAATCAGTGGATAGAAAATGAGAGCTCTTCTGAGAATTGAACAGAGCCCGTGAGTGTGATCAGGAAGGACATCTGCCACCTGGGCTTGGGGGGATCAGCGCTTTTCTGCGGATGAAGGTGGTGCAGCATCAGTGTGTGGCTCTTCCTTGCTCTTTCAGGTCCAGGCCCCTGAGCTTCCAAGTGTGACTTATATGGTGGAGTGTGGGCTCTGGTTGGGTCACAGTGGAATCTGCCCCCATCAGGAAGGCAGCGGCGGGCCCATCAGGGGCTCCCTTGCTCTGCCATGGGTCGTGGGGTGGAGATGATGATAGGAACTAAGATCAAGTAACACAAAAGGAAGCAGTGCTTCTCACAGCAGGTGAGAAGCTCCATGAAACTTTTCATTCCAAAGGCTGCAAGGTTGACTAGCTCTTTGAACAGTTAGCAAAGGCAGAAGCACAGATAAAACAGCTTCAGTAAGATTCTAAAGGGACATGCGATGTTAGTTGGTGAGTTTTTATGAAGCTTTGAGATCTTCTGGTTCTCCCATAAGCTCAGCACCCTAGACTGGCTTGGAGCATGCGTCTAACTTGGAATAGTTCTTCTTGTGTGGATTCATCCATTTTTCTCATTTAAAACTGCTCTTCAAAAAGATATCTTACAGACATTGTGGTTCTAGTACTCTGGACTTACTTAGCAATGGTGCCCTCCCTGCCCTGCCAGAGGAAAAACCACTTCAGCCCATAAATATGCATCAGGTGCCAGCAGTTGGCACTCCAGTGTATGGCACATGAACAGGGATGAGGGAGCAGATGTATGTGCAGGAGGTAGGAGGGGGTGAGACCCAGCCCTTCTGGGAAATGGTGATGGTACGAATTCTCCCTAAGGAAACTAGAAATAAGAAGTCACGTGACTGAATCTGAGGCATGAGCGCTGACCTGCTGATGCTGTGATGGATTTCCAAACACATTCCCCAGACAGGTGGATGGAGTTAGAGGCAGTGAAGCTGCTGGACTCTGCAGGGTGGGGGAGTTCCAGACCAGGTTTATGGACGAGATGGGGCTTCAGGCTTTGAAGAAAGGGTGGAATCCAGTGGAAGAAGGACAACATGGCAAAGGCATAGAGTAAACCAGGCTTGACTCAGTGGAAAATAACTCAAGATTTACCTTCCGTGATGCAGGCATGGCATTTCATTCTTGTGGGGGATTCAGTCTAGGCTCAAAATCCCCAGATGCAGTGAGGACTCTCTCAAACTTGCTATTTTTCTGAACAAGGGTGCACTACTCTGGTTTCCTTCCCTCTAGGTTTGGCCAGTGGGAGGTACTTGCAGGAAGACAAAGATGAGAGATCAGATATATTTCCCACCTCTCGCTCCTGCTTCATCATCACTGTAGTTCTGGAAATGGGTGTGAATTCCACCAGGTAAACCCTTTCCCAGAGCAACTCTTCCCATGGGGCTCTGGTCAACACAAACCTATGGTTGGTACACTCTCATTGGCCTCCCTTTACTAGTCCTTGGGCAGTTTGCAGTTTCTCATTGGTTCCTTTACCTTAATCTATCCCCTGCCATTTGTTTCCTGCTAGGACCTGACTGGTACATCCTCCTTTCCCATCTTCTTGAACACTTGTTTTAGGCAAGATTTTTCCATGACAGTGACATAAACCCATTTTGAAATGTCTTAATTGAGGTGAATTTATTGGCACACAAACCTGAAAAGGTAGGGTATCTAGATTCAGGCACAGCTCGATCCAGGTGCTCTGCATCTCTTCGCTCCTCTTTTCACTGTGCTGGCATCTTTCTTAGCCAAGCTTTTCACTTGTGGTAGAAAGATAAGGAACAATAGTTTCAGGCTGACCATTCTGTCGGCTGAGCCACCATAATGAAAAGATGACTACCTTCTTTTTCTTTCTTTCTTTCTTTCTTTCTTTCTTTCTTTCTTTCTTTCTTTCTTTCTTTCTTTCTTTCTTTCTTTCTTTCTTTCTTTCTTTCTTTCTTTCTTCTTTTTTCCAGTTCAGTTCCAGGAGAAGTTTTGACATTCACTCTAACCAGGAAGCCTAGGTCACATGTCTACTCCTGTAGTGAGGCTAAGAGATGTGGAGGTGGGAGGAAGGTGCACCATGGACGACCCCTACCCCACTGCATAGACTAAGAATTGGGGAAGCATATTTCTCCAGTGGAAAACCAGGGGGAAGAGAATGCTAGGCAGGCAAGAACAAAAGATGCTTGCCATGAACCTGAACTTGGTTTATTGAGCTGTCTCAACTTTACAGGGATTTTTTCCCCCCGATTTCCTTCATTAACCATTCTATGTCAAACACTCCTTCCCTGTTACTTAATGATGTCTTGGCAGATTTAATTGCTTTTTAGTTACTGTCAGTTATTAAAATCAATCCAGTCCCATTTAAAATTATTTTTTTGTAAATGTTTCAAAACTCTTCCTGACTGCATGGGGGCCAGATGCTCACCTGAGGAATTCAACAGATGGCTATGCCTGTGAGAATGGGGGTTGGGTGGGTACGCAGGTTGCTCCTACCTCTTGCACTTCTCTAAGCTCTAATACATATGGAGACAGGGATCTAAATGAGGAGGGCACTTGATGGACTGAGCACTGGGTGTTATACTATATGACAAATTGAATTTAAACTAAAAAATGTAAAAAAAAATAAATAAATAAAGGAAAATAGAAAAACTGTGACCACCTAACGCAAAGAGCCAGGGGTGAGCTGGGTGATCTGTCTCTGGTCCTGAAATGCTTCTGTCGGAGTTCGCGGCAGCTGATTGTCTCCGGGCAGAGGCTGAGTGTGGTTTTCTTGGAGTGTAGTGTTCATTCTTACTGTAAAGACCCCCATTACTGAGGATGACTCAAAAGGGAAGGTCCACTTTCCATACCTCTCCCTTCTGCACATGCAGCATCTCCATAACTCCTGCCCCCTCCTTGAAACTTCATAATCCTTCACATAAAAACGCAAAAAGTCCAGAAGTTTTTTTCTGTGCATTCTGAGGGCTGTGGG
The DNA here is from genome assembly GCF_048418805.1 of Vulpes vulpes. Classification (NCBI taxonomy): domain Eukaryota; kingdom Metazoa; phylum Chordata; class Mammalia; order Carnivora; family Canidae; genus Vulpes; species Vulpes vulpes. Next base: position 160,719,398 of record NC_132791.1, on the reverse strand, counting down.
AGATCAGGATAAAGTGGAGGCTGTTCCTGCTACCTTCACAGGCCCATTGCACACCACTTCCATTTTGTCTGGCTGGAGTATTTATTTATTTATTTGCAAGCTTTCCACCTTCAAGTACAATATGGGCATGAATCTATGTCCACATGAGCTTCCTCTCCAAAACGCCAAGGACTTTTGCCATGTTCCCACAAGGGTCTTCTTATGATGATGTGCCCTAGTACTACAGTAGGACTGCAGGTCTTGCAGCTCAGGAGGATTCAATCAGGGAAGAAGCAAGTGTTTGGTAAATAAGTGACTACAAAATCAATTGTGTAAACCTGCATACTTAGGAGAGTCAGTGGGATGCTACTAGTAATAACTCTGGGGCAACAAGGGGATCTGTCCCAAGCCAACCAAGGCACATGGACCTCCTATTGTCTGTAAGTGATTCTTCTAAAGCCACCTCCCCATGTGGCTTTAGGGAGAAGAGATTAAAGCTCCCATCCCCATGGAAAGGGGAGGATATGACCTCTTAGCTTAGCCTCATGTTCCCACTCCATGATCCCCACCTGATAACCGTGGTAATGTTCTCTCTCTTTATTTCCTAGTCACCCCCCGCCCCTGCCCTAGTTTCTATACAGGCTCAGGAGGAGAGGTTGGTGTGGCAGCTGATCTGAGAAGCACTGCTGCTTATGCCTGAGTAATCTCAGGCAATGCTTCTTTATGGCTTCTGGGCTCTCTTTAGGTGTGTTGGAGTGTCCTTTATTCAGCTTTGAGGTCTTAGCAGCAATTCTAGGAAAACAGGAGCTGTCCCACATGGCATGTACCAGCCATGTTTCCCAATCTCAAGCAACAGAAAAAAAGCCTTTGGCCAATTTAGTAGAAAATGAGTTTATCCAAAGACATTGCCTACCCCAAAGGCCTTTGGGACAGCCAGAGAACCAGTTTGTTAGCTACACAGTGAAATCACATCCCATAACTGTTCTTGTACCACTGACACACCAATCCTGCTCCATGGCTGTTCTGTTAGAACCCCTGCCAAAGGCCACTTAAAATGCACTGTAGCTGCTGCCTAACTCCCTTGTGCAGTAATCAATTCCCCCACGTCCCTGCTTCTTTGTATGATCAGCTGTCAGACTTAAACCTGAGTGTGCATTTGTCTGCTTAAGCCTGAGTCCTATGCTAAAGTCCTAGAACCAGAGGACAGGAAAGCAAGGACTGTGACACCCAAATTTTTATTCTCTAGGGTGGAAGGCTGGCTCTGTTTCTCTAGGTGAGTGTTTCCACAAACCTAGTGAGAAGTTTCAGATGCTGTGTGATTGAAAGATATGCAGTGTCTACCTGTTTAGGGTGATTGGCTAAAAGATGGCCTCCAGAGGTATCAGGTCCCAATCTCTAGAACGTATAAATATGTTACCTGACATGGCAGAGGAACTTTGCAGATGGGATTAAACTTAGATGGGGACTTATCATGATGAGGACTGAGTAATGTATGGAATTGTACTCCCGAAACTAATGGAACACTGTATGTTAATTATACTTCAATAAAAAATTGAGATGGGGAGATTATCCTGGCTTAGGGGGGTGGGTCCTCATGTAATCCCAAGGATCCTGTGAGAAGTGGGCAGAGAGATATGTGAAAAGCAATGTAAGAGGTGGGAAATTTATGAGGATGGGGCTATAAGCCAAGGAAAGCAGGTGACCTGCAGAAGCAAGAAGCAGCAAGGAAAAGGATTCTTTCCTAGAGCCTCTAGAAAGACTCTGATTTTAGTCCTACAAGTGGACTAAAATTATTAATGTGGACTTCTGGCCTCCAGAACTGTGAGGGAATAACTGTGTGTTGTTTTAAGCCACCACGTCTGTGCTAATTTGTCACAGCAGCCACTGGAAACTAATATACCCAGTGAATATTTGCATGTTGAAAAAAAAGAAAGAGAGTATTTTCCACTCATTTACAGGCACACTGTGGCTGGAAACAGTGGGGTCTGGGGAGAAGGAAGAGTTGCACCTGCTATGCAGCCGGCAAGGGACTTTCAGCTGCTCCTCCTGGGGAGAGAATAATCTGAAAAGTACTCTTCTTTTGGCCTATGTGGCCTTGGAGTTTAAAGAATAAAAGAGAAAGATCTTTCCAAACCTCTCTTACAGCAGCCAAAAACAGAAGTGTTCAGAGGCAAGAAGCTACTTGCAGGCCCATGATTGAAAAACAACTCATGCTTAGGGGCTTAAGGTATCTGGAGGAAACAACAATGTTTAGAGAAGAATTATTGAGGAAATAGCTCTTATATCAGCTGGAAAATTCATCACACACTGTTCCTGTTCCATTGGCAGTGATTTGTTCTCTCTACGAAACTCTTCTGGGGAGAAAAGTCCCCTGCAGCTGGAGGAGGTATCTCACTGGGAGCTCTGTGGTGTGCAAGTTCCCTGAGCCACATATATGCTCAGCTATGCTCTCCATCCCATCCCCTCTCAAGGTGCTGTGGGAAGAATAGTGGGATTAATGGCTTGCTGTAAATTATAGGGTGTGTGAGTGAGGTGGGGGCCTGGTGGGAGCAGCAGAAATAGCTCTATGTTCAGCTTCACGTGGATGGGCTTAGAAAATCAAAAAGGTATTAACATCTTTCTCCTGATGCTTATAGAATTTCCTCTTTAAAAAGCATCTTTTGAAATGGTGGTTCCATTTTTGGTGAACTGTGTATTTGAAGAAAGTGAACAAGTCCTAGGTATAGAAGAGAGGGGTCCTCTAGAGCTCCCCAGTCCTGGAGACTGTTTCTGACTTCAGTCCGCTGTCCCTCATCCTATTAGAGTCTTGATTAAAACCATGCATTTTTACATTATACTACTTATCCTAGTTATAACGATGCAGTAAGTTATATAATCATTTGCTTAGTGTCTATCTGCTCCATTGGAATGAAGGCTGGGCAGGCAGTCCCATAGCTGCCTTGTCCACATTGATACTCCCTCCCCATGCCCACCCTACTCCTGCAGTATATCACATTGCCCTGTTCTACCTCCTTATTGCAATCATTCCTTTCTGAAACATCCAAGTTCATTTATTTGCTTGTTGTTTGTCGGCACCCCTCGGCTGTTAGAATTCCCTGCACACTGTCAATGCCCCTGGGTTGTTTTGTTTACTGTATATAGATAAGGGGTGAGGAAATCTCCTTGCTCTTTCTTTATATTTCAATGTGAAAGGAAATCCAACAGGATGGCATCCTGGCCTCTCCTCCTCACTTACTTGGTGGGTGACTTCTCTAGTTAGTGAGTTTGGGGAGGGGACTAGTCTTGCAAATTTCCTCCTTTGGGGGTCTGCCTTCTTGTATAGGCTCAACTGCAAGGTTTCTGCCCTGCAGGGGGCTGTGTGCTTGCATTTCATACATACCTGATGCTGGATGCTTGATTCTGCTCCAGTCTGGGTTCAGTATTGTAAAGTTCATTATAGAAGCACTTCTCCAAACCAGCCTCAATCGACAAGGATGATGACATTTTTATCTTCATCTGCCTAATCCTGTGTCTATATCTTTGCACTTCCAAACTTGGTCAGAGGACAAAGGGGTCATTTGTTGGGCCCCTTTATTCACTTACACAGAGCCCTAGAGACCTCATCCTCAGGGCTGAGAAAGTACCCAGCACATAGTAGGTAATCTAGTTATTTTCGGTTTTTATTTTTAGTTTTTTTAAAGATTTATTTATTTATGAGAGAGAGAGAGAGAGAGAGAGGCAGAGACACAGATAGAGGGAGAAGCAGGCTCCATACAAGGGATCCCAACTTGGAACTCGATCCTGGGACTCCAGGACCATGCCCCAGGCTGAAGGCAGGTGCCAAACCACTGAGGTACCCAGGGATTCCCTATTTTCAGTTTTTAAATGATGCATAGAAGAATGAATTTGATGCATATTATAATATTTTGCAAAAAGCAGGCCTCCTCGATATCTATTGAAATAGTTCATTAAGTTGACTGGGCATCTATGGAATCCCTACCAAGTGTGCAGCATTTTTCTGGTCTGGGTTGTCTAGCCATGTAGCTAACATAGACCTTGGGACAAAGTCCCAGGTCTGAAGGGACTGAATTAGTTTGGAGTCACTTGTGTTTGTGACTCAGCAAATGTCATTACCAACTGGATGTTTGATCCTACAAGCTGATGAGCCAATGGGATCCCTAAATCTACTCAGAACTCACATCAATCAGAACCTTCAGCTAACATTAACTGGTAAAAGGAAAAGGAAATGAATCTTGGTTTTTCCTTTTCCTGCAACTTTTCACCCTCCATCTGGGTTTGCCACTGCCAGAAACAAGAAGTTTGACTCTGAAAAGGAAAGATTTTTCTGTACTGATTTTGAATGGCATCACCATGCTTGACTTTAATTGTCTTGATGACCCAAGATCAACAGGGATTTGGAATCAATTATGTTGGTAGATAAATCAGTCTGAATTAGATTATTTAAATAGCAACAGGCGTGTATGCACGTATGTGTGTGTGTGTGTGTGTGTGTGTGTTTGTGTGTCCAAAGTTCTCTTGATTTAGAGGTTTGGATTTCTGAATGAGCCCAGGACAGAATAACACTGAGGATGACACCCTCTATGTGACCCCTGTCTCAGTAAGTACATTTGTTAATTGATGGATGGGTCTTAGTGGTGTTATTTGCAAGGACAGGTTCTTTTATTGGAAAGGATACAGATGTGCACTAATAGGAAATTATGGATCATTTCCTTGAAGAACTCTCTTTAGAATTTCAGGAAATGAGTATTTGGGGAAATGGAATTTAGGATGTTAAAGCAGGTTTTCTGTGTAGTTGGCGACTTCCCAAACTACGTGTGAGGCTTGTCCAACATGCCTGTGCCCTCTAAATGAAACATAGATGCAATTCCCATTTTCATCAAGAAAATGTAAACAAAAAAATTTTTACTTGTCTGTTTGCCTTTTAGAGTTTGTTAGGGACTGAATATTTATGTACCCCCTCCATGTCCCCCAAATTGAGATTCTAACCCCCAGTGTGATGGTTTTACAAGATAGGGCCTTTGGGGTGCGATTAGGTTGTAAAGACGGAGACCTCATGAATGGAGCTGGTGCTCTTATCAGAGACCCCTGAGACCTCCCTCATCCCTTCACGTGAGGGCATGGTGAGAAGATGCCATCTATGAAGCAGAATGAGGGCCCGGAATCCGCTTGACTTGGACTCCCAGCCTCCAGACTGTGAGAAATAAGTGTTTGTTAAAACACCCAGTTTATGGTATTTTTGTTATAGCAGCCCAAACTGACTAACACAGTGTGTGTATGTACCAAGAAAGTACATCAGTTAAACTGTCTAATTTCCTGGTATTTGGGCATATAGAGACCCAAATTCAGCTTCATGTTTAAAGCATTGTGCTAAGTCTGTCAATATTTCAGTTAATAAATAGCATCTAGAAAATGGTCCTCTTAGATTGATCACACCTGAGGAAGCATCAGTGGTAGACCATCCAGGGGACCCTCCACTTAGAGCTGGGGCCTGAGATTATGCACTGTGTCTCCCTTCTATACCCAAGAGGTCAATATTTGGAAGGAATTTCAACTGCCAAGCTTGGTTTCATGTCTTGCTCCACTGACAAAAGTAGAGGAAAGGCAGGCATGTAGGAGGTGGTGCTTTGAGGGGACTGATGATATTTGGGGATGGTGTCTGTGTCACTGAGCAAGTATTCCTGGAAACCCCCTCATAGAAGACTTAGGGATCTAATTGACTTAATTACAGGATGGAAGGAAGGGAATTACCATGCACATGCCGAGAGGGGCCCAGATGTCACTTTGAATCATTTTGCCTCCTGGTAACTGTTTTCAAACAGGAGAAAGGAAGGCTTGAAGCTTAAACAAAAGCAGCTCAGCTGGAAACAGATGTGCTCACTGACACTATGGCAACGTGAATGCATCAGCCACAAATGACCACAGCCAGCTTTCTGTGTCTCTGGCTGGTTTGCATTCAAGGTCAAGTTAACAATGCACAGCAACTTCTATCCTGTGTATTGACACCAAGTAACAGCTAGCTAGACTAGGAGGGCACTCAAAGATGTGGATCCTATGAGCAATCAAAAGGGATTAATGGGTTACTGCAGTTCTGGATTTCACTTATGTTGAAAATAAATATTTGTAAACACCTGGGGGTATATTCCAGAATAAAGGATATAGATACTTACATCCGTACAGACATACATATGTACATATAGATTATTTTACAAAATAGATTTAATCTTACTTTTTTTTCTAAGCAGAACAATGGCTTTGCAGAGCATTGAAATAACAGGAAATGGGCCAACATTTATTTGGAAAAATACAAGTGGAAATATCTAATCATTCTGGTGATTTGAGGGCTCAACTCCTCTCACCTTGACCTATTTTGATAGGACATTGTGCCCTTATTTTACTTTGGGAGTGTTAAAACTAGGTCACAATAGGGAGAAAATGTTTCCCACAGGACTACCCTAGAGGTGATGAGATTATAACCCAGAATACCTGAGGGTTAGTCTTTAATTCAGTCTCCATGACCTCACCATTCCCCAGAGATTGCCTTTTGAACAGGAATTGCCTAATTAGTTGGTTAAAAAAATACATATTCCTACCATTTAATCTAACACAGCTACTAGAGAACAGAAAGTGAAATATCCCTGGTACTGCTGCCACTCTGTCTGCCCAGAGCATCTCTGGAGGTATAGGCATTGATGTACCTGAGAGTAGATGGGTCTTCCCCAAACAGGAGAACACCTGCCTGAAGTTCTGGATTCTTACTTTGCTACTTTGCCAGATTAAGCCCTTCAGGATTAGGGGTTGTGTCTTGCACATCTTTTTCCAGCCCAGTGGCTGGCTTATTGACAGGATAAACGAGTCAGGGAAAGGATCTATGTAACAATCAATAAGTGACTTCTAAGATTGTAACTTTTGTGCCCATTATGTCTGCCCTTGGGACCTTTGTAAATGCTGAAGAACATGAATAATACAAGATAAGATACAGACCAGGTTTCTGACCCACCAAAACCCAATATTAATTTATGTTGAAGTAGATAAGATGCAGTATTTATCTGGGAGACCATGGAGGTTATCTTATTTGAAATATTTTCTGTTCTGTCGTGTTCTACTAAAAAGAAAGAGAGACAGGAATAGGAATTTCTCTCAACAGACCTTTGAGTAATTAATAGAGCCAAGGAACTCTGAAGTGCAGAAGAATACGTGACCTGGTCTCTGTCTGCAGGAGCCTTGGTCCCTCAGAGGAGGCGGCCGCCCACTTGCCTTGGCTCACAATGTGCTGTAGGTGACCCAGCACTAGGGAAGTCCAATTAGAGAGCTTAGTTAGGAGAGTACAGAGAAACTGGGTAATGTGGCTGTGGGAATCTAAGAACACCTCTTGGAAGAGATGGCCTTTTGACTGAGCCTTAAATAGGTATCCTTTGGGCATCTGGGGAAATTCAGGAAACGTATTCTTGGAGGGAGTGGTGGGATCCAAGCTGTGGAGTCAGGGAATTACCAAACAAAGCATAGAAATAGATGAGAGCATAACCTGGGTGGATGGAAGATACAGGAGATTGACTTATTTGTCCAACATTCCTGAACCATGCCCTTGGTGCTGGCCCTGTGCTGAGGGCTAGAGAAGCAAAGACCAATAAGCAGACATGATCTCTTCCCTTAGGATGCTTACTGTAGAGTCGGAGAGTCAGAAAATAAACAAAAGCATATAATCTAAGTACAATTACATTTCCTGTAGGACTCTGGAGGAACATGAAAACAAGTTGAAATGATAAAAAATATACCAGAAGAGGGACCCTTAGTCAGGAGCCCTGAGAAGGTGATTAACAAAGGCCAAGCAGAGAAGTGGTGCAAGAAGCCAGCCATCTGCTGAGTGTAGGAGGACGCCAGGTGGAGGGGCTCCTAGAGGTGAGAGCCAGGTGACATTTATGGAGTTCATGAATCTGGTGTCATAGAGTCACAGTGAGCATGAAGAAGTGTGGCCTAGGATGGAGCTGAACAGGGGACATGAGCCAACAATGACCTTGTAGGTCACAGGGAGAAGTTTGGACTTTGTTTGAAATGTAATGAGTGTCACTGCAGGATTAAAGCAGAGGAATAAAGGTTTTTTTGTGTTTGTGCATGTTAAAATGTTCATTTGGGATTTTAGGCAGAATGTAGGTTGGAAAGGCAAATGTGGAGGCAGATGTTTCTATAAAAGTTTCTATAAAAACTTTTATAGAAGCCTGGTGAGTCATGGAGGTGATTTGGACCAAGGTGATGGTCATGGGGAAGAACATATCAGAGACGTGGAACTCATAAGTCTTATTAGAGGGTTGAATTAGGGGTGCACCAGGAGGGCAAGGGTAGCTCTGGGTTTCTCGCTCCAGAATTTGACTTATGATTACATCACTTACTAAGATGGAGAAGATGGGGTGTGGGTAGAACAGGTGAAAAGATTGCTGGGGTTCAGGACCTCAGCCTTGAGTGTGATATGCCCACAAGACAGTAAGGCTAAAGTATGCCTCTGGAGAGTTCCAGAACAGAGAGCTTTTCCAGGGGTGGAATGGGAGTTGTATTGTAGGTATATTACTTAAGCTATGGGGTGAGATCACTGATGTAGGATGTATGGATAAAGAAGAAGAGAGTAGACCTCGAGAAAGGCCAACACTTAGAAATCATAGTTAGAAGGAGCCTGTGGAGATGACTGATAAAGAAAAATCAGAATAGTAAGGAAAACTGATGCAGCAGTATTTGCACATTGAGACACAGTGCATAGAGGAGGAAGAAATAAGCAATAGGTTTGCCCTCTGCTGAGAGACAGGCAAGGAGAAAGGAAAATTTTTCCTTTGCTCTTGGTAACTTTAATACAAGTTTTTGGAGAAAGAGCCTGTGGCAGAAGCCAGGTGAGAAGCTCTTGGGAGGTACCATATGGTGAGAAGTAGGGGAGAGCACGTAGATGCCACACTGGTCTTTGGGTATGAAGGGTGCCCAGAGGGATGTGGACAAATGTTCTTTATTATTTAAGAAGGATTTTAACTAGAACACGTTTTATGCTAATGGGGCAATGATCAAATAGAGAGATTATTGATGCAGCATACAGAAAATACCCTAAGGAGTGAAGTCTTTAAAAGGTGGAGGACATATTTCACTTTGGAAGAAGAGGGAAGGGGGCTCAAGGGGATTTAAATTCTGCCTAGACAGATGCAGGAGTACCTGTCTGGAGTCTTCTGGGAGGCAAGGACATCAGAGCTGCAAGATTATGGTTGAAGAACAGAAGTGAAGAGAGGAGATTGTTGTGTCAGAGGATAGGAGAGCAAGTGAACTTACCTGAGAACCAATACAAGACTCTATCTAGCTGGAGTTTCCAATCATGGGTTTAAAGTAAGCCAGTCAGCCAGTCTTTTTTTTATTTATTTTTTACCCCCAGCAAGTTTCTGCCTCTTGGGCACAGTCAATAAGAAGATTGATGGTTGAATTAATCATCCAAAGTAGGATTTTGTTTTGAGTATCAAGGAAGGAAGTTAAGGGAAGTTGAAGTTATTTGCCAGGGAGTGCTTATTTTTTTTTAATAATAAATTTATTTTTTATTGGTGTTCAATTTGCCAACATACAGAATAACACCCAGTGCTCATCCCGTCAAGTGCCCCACTCAGTGCCCGTCACCCATTCACCCCCCACCTTCCACCACCCCTAGTTCGTTTCCTAGAGTTAGGAGTCTTTATGTTCTGTCTCCCTTTCTGATATTTCCTACCCATTTCTTCTCTCTTCCCTTCTATTCCCTTTCACTATTGTTTATATTCCCCAAATGAATGAGAACATACAATGTTTGTCCTTCTCCGATTGACTTACTTCACTCAGCATAATACCCTCCAGTTCCATCCACATTGAAGCAATTGGTGGGTATTTGTCATTTCTAATGCCTGAGTAGTATTCCATTGTATACATAAACCATATCTTCTTTTTCCATTCATCTTTCGATGGACACCGAGGCTCCTTCCACAGTTTAGCTATTGTGGACATTGCTGCTATAAACATCGGGGTGCAGGTGTCCCGGCGTTTCATTGAATCAGGGAGTGCTTATAATGATGGACCATGGAATCCCAGCTGAAATAGAATGAGAGAAGTAGGGGACCAATTAATTCAGTGATGACCTCTCAGGACTAAAGGAATATTTTGGTGGGAAGCCTTTAACAAAAGAGTAGAGATCTAGGTTGGAGAATGGCCTTGATGGTATGGTAGTTGGTCAGCCCCTCTGCAATCCTCACCAGCACCTTAAGGACATCCCAAATAAACATGCACTCAGTCAAAAGAGTGTGCTTGCCATGCAAGTGCAGCTGCAGGGTGAGTCCTCAATCTCATTATACCTCTAAGGGAATAGCTGCTTCTAAGCCCCTCCTCTGCATTTCCATTGAGTGGGGACCTCCGAGACATAGAACACTTCTATTGTTGACCTTCATCACAACCATCACAGTTTTCCAGTTGGATGACACTACAGGCTCCAATATTATACAATTCCTCCCAACACCTGGGAAATTGACAGCACCTGAGATGCATTCTCTTTCTTAGCCAACTCCTGTGGTCTCCATCCAATGTTATTTAACCAGCACAGCAGTTAAAATCTCAAATCATCTTTACTGCTGTTGCAGATTGTACCAGCTGCTTGAGAATGATCTTACCTCCACATGATTAGTAAATGATGAATGGTTCTCTCCGCTTCCAACATTTTCTCTGGAGGCTATTGATGCCTCAGAGAGGAGAAAATTCTAGAAAATATGGTATCCTTAGCCACATTGGAGTAGCCCTGTAAGGATCAATCTATAATAGTAAAAACATGATCTATGGAGGCAATAGGCAATGGGAGAGAGAATGGTAAAAGTCACTGGAGAAAGATAAAATTGACATTGCCATGGGAACAGGAGGTACCATAAATGCTCTTATAGCTGTCTAGAATCCTGCAAGCATTGCTGGCCACTTCTTTGCCAAGTCAATGTGTTGGCTGTTTATCTTTATCCCATATCAGAATGATCTAGACCAGGTTATTTTGGTTGAAGTGTTTTTCCTTGCCAGTGGTGGGCAGTTGGCACTGTGGCCACACTGTGTAGTCAGAGAAGAATGTACTATTTGCAGAATTGAATTTTGGCTGAATAAGTGCCAATAGTCTCCTTCTGAATTAAAGAGAAAGTAGATTTGTTAGGGACAGATCTTCTACCATAGCCAAATTCCCCCAAAGTCAGATATGATAAGTAGTTGTTTCTATCTAGTGAGCATTAGGTGAGATTATGGTTATGCAGTGTTGGTCCATTTGTTCGACTATCAAGTTCTGTTCTTAACCTTTAATTCTAGAGAGAAAATCTGTTTTGTAAAATTAGTTGATTTCTCTAAATGAACTGTGATGGCTAATTTTATGTGCCAACTTGACTGGATCACAGGGTGTCTAGATATGTGGCTAAACATTATTTCTGGTTGTGTCTGTGAGGATGTTTCCAGATAAAATTAGCATTTGAATCAATGGACTCAGTAGAGCAGTTTGCCCTCCCCAGTGCAGGTGGCTGTTATCAAACCTGCTGAGGGCAGGAATAGAACAAAAAGGCAGAGGAAAAAAGAATTTGTCTTTTCCTGCCTGATTGCTTGAGTTAGGACATGGATCTTCTATCCTTGACACTTGTGGTTCTCAGCCCTTTTGATTTGGTCTGGAAACACACCATGAGTGTTCTTGAGTCTCTAGCTTGCAGATGGCAGATCCTGAGACTTCTCAGCTTGCATAATTGCATAAACCAATTCCTTATAATAAATCTCTTCCTACAGATATATCCTATTGACTCTGTTTCTCTAGGAAACCTTGACTAATACATGAACTAATTGCTCTGCTATCAATAGGCATGTTCAGGAGGAGCAAACACTCATGACTGGATCACCTTGGCTGGGTCACATTCATCAAGACCTGGTGGTTTTTCATTGCTTAAGGAGACCATGGACTACTTTGAGATGTCCCCGCCTTTTAATCTGGATTTCTTTCCACCTCTTGCTGCACATACCCAGGCTCCAAGTACTGCACATCTTCCTTTTCCTCAAATCCAATCTTGGCTATTCCAACTCCATGCCTTTCCTCTTGAAAACACCTCTACTCATAACAAATGCCTTCTCTAAATGAAAGTCTCTTCTGATCCCAGATGTATTCACTCATTCATTCATATAGCAAATATTTATTGTGCACCTTCCACATGGCAGGCACTTTGCTCGGACAGACTCTTCAGAATTCCCATAGCACTTCACGGAATGCTTAAAATATTTAACAAATATTTTATGAGTGAATGAATAATTGTGTAGTGTGGTTTCAGTTTGTTAACCCTTTTCACTTGGTTTATAAGCTTACAGGCTCAATGCATGTTATCATTCCTACTTCCTGCGAACATAGTAGGCAACAGCTTCATTGTTAAAAATTAGGCAGAGAGAACCCCAAGGTCCATTAAGTCAGTAAAAATCCATCTGCTGAATTAGCCGTCACCATGTCCAGAAGTAAGAACAATCAGGCCACATTCACAATTGGTGGTTAGTGCATAGTTCCCATTCTAGCTTGGTAATTCACTGTTTGTAACAAGCAGCCAACTATTCTAATATTTTCAATTCTCTACATTCATTACCTGACTTGATTAGGAGAAACCATTCCAATGTCTATAGACATTTAATATTCTGGTCCAGCCTCTTCTGTGAGAGACTGTAAATGGGGTAAATTGGAATATTTCACACAAAGCTGAATAGGACTCTGTTCTGCCATTTTCATTTTGTGGCTGCTGTCTTCATGTGGTGCTAGCTGTCATTGCTGTGTCTGTGCACCCATTTCAGTAAGAAATATTTGTCATATTAGCTCAATGAGGTGCATTGTGAGGATAGCAAACCCAAGAACTGAAAAGGATTGCCGACTTTTGAGAGGGACAGAACACACTGGAATCACGGGATTGAAGGTGAAGGAATGACTGGAAGCCATCTCCATGGGCAGAACCAGCACTTGTTATGAAACATACGTTCAGTGTTCAGTAGATTTGTGTGGAATTAATAGATGACCCTACATATATCCTTTCAGCCTGCATCCAAGGTTTTCCTTAAGTCCTTCCTAATATAAGGATGTCCCTTAGAGAAAAAAAGGGATTATCTGAAAAGCAAATACTGTGTTTTTATTTTAACTCTGGACCAGAAAATTATCTACAACACTAAGGGTGCTTGATAAATTTTTGTTGAATAAAGAAAGCAATGAATATATCCTCCAAGAAGGTGACCAGAAAATTGTCCACCAATAAGATTCCAAGAAATAAATGTTCTGATGCTAAAGTACCAAGGTCCTCTATATTTTTACATTAGCCAAATGAAATCATCTCGAGAATCTTGAGAGAATAGGACAGTATGTAGTTAAAGTTTATTCTAATATGAAGGTGCTTCTGATTCCATAAAGCATCTGGGGTGGCGGGGGGTGGGGAGCGTGTATCAGGTATCTTGAGGCATTGCTCAGATATCATGTAATTCACTATTACATTTCATTCCCCTTTAAGTCAGGTATCAACTCTGCTTCGCATATTGGGGACGATTTGTCTATAGAACTCTCAAGCTGCTGCCCTATAGGAATACAGAAAAGTCCTGGTTTTCTCCAGGATGGATAACATAAGCATACTTTTCTCTAAGAATGTCCATTCTATTCAGAGAGCTTGTTTTCTGCATCATCAAAGTGAGACAATTGGAAAAACAATCATTTCACACAACAGATAGTCTGCCTCTTTGCTTTCATTTGACTCAAATAGTTGCTCAAACTTAAAACAAGACCTAAGAGTGTTCAGTCAAGCTACAAAAGATTATAGCTCATGGTGTAGAGGCTGAGAACCTTTGTGAAAGGCAACCTCCCTACACACGGGAAGTGAATACCCAATGGAAAATCTCATTTACTATCAATTAGACCACCCTATCTATGCTTGAGAAACACTTAGGGAAATTTTAAAGAAAGAAAAGATAGTGCTCAAACTGGGCCAGGAGTACCTCCTGTCACCAGCAAGACTGGAAAACCTCACTATTCAAAAGACAATGGGTAAACCACTCAGAAGGGCCTTTATGAAGTAGTGGTAGTTAATTGGTCCTAGATCAAATGCTGTTCTGATCTAACCTAACAAATCTTACAAGCAAGACTATAAAGGATCGAACTGTTTCTGTGTAAATATCCATCACCCAAAAGGGTAAAATTTACAAGGTTTAAAATCCAATCATAAATTATCAGCCAAGAAAAAAGTGGAAAAATATGACACATGAGGAAGAAAAAAACAAAAACAAAAACAAAAACACAAAACGAAACAATTGAAATTGACCCAGAACTGATATAGATTATAGACTTAGCAGACAAAGAAAATTAAAATAATGATTAGAATTCCATTCTTTGGGGACACCTAGGTGGCTCAGAGGTTAAGCGTCTGCCTTCTGATCCTGGAGTTCCCAGATCAAGTCCCCCATCAGGCTCCCTGCATGGAGCCTGCTTCTCTCTCTGCCTGTGTCTCTGCCTCTCTCTCTCTCTCTCTCTCTCTGTCTCTCATGAATAAATAAATAAAATATTAAAAAAAAAAAGAACTCCATTCTATGCTCCCGAAGCAAAGTAAAGACATAGAGGGTATAAAAAACGTATTCAAATCAAATTTCTAGAGAATAAAAGAACAATGACTGAGATGAAAAATCCGTTGGATGGGATAAATAGCCAACTAGACATTGCAAAAGAAAAAAAAATAGTGAATGTGAAGACATTAATAGAAACTTTCTTAAAAGAAATAGAAACATTCTAAAATGAAACACATACAGTGAAAAAATAATTAAGGAAAGAGCATCATGGAACTGATGCCGAAAGGCAACTTTAACTGGCCCAACTACATGTATAACTAAGGTCCCCAAGGAAGAGGAGAGAGAGGGACTGCTAGGAAAGAAATATTTCAGAAAAACAGTGGCCAAAATTGTCCAAATGTGATAAAAATTCTAAACCTGCAAATTCAAAAAGCCCAACAAATTCAAGGAAATGTGAAACACAAGAAACGTGTTAACTAGAGAAATTAAATTAAGGCTTATCATAATCATGTTATTCAAAACCAGGGATAAACAGAAAAGATACAGAAGTTAAAAGCTGAAGGATAGAAACAGATACACCATGCTAATACTACCCAAAAGAAAGCTGGAGTAGCTTCCATGCAATGCAGTTCTGCTCAGCAATAAAGAAGAATGAACTGAGGATACACAGTCCATGGGAGGAGTTCAAAATAATGATGCTGGGTGAGAGACACTGGACCAGAAAAATGGATGCTGTAACACTCCAATTATATAAAACTCTATAAAACACAACAGAGAAACAAAGAGCAGACATGTGGTTGCCTAAGAGTGGGGGACACAGGAGGGAGGGACGGGGGTGGTGGTGTCATGAGGGCATAATGAAACTTACGGAGGTGATGGACATGTTCACTCTCTTGATGGAGATAGTAGTTCCGCGGGCATGTGCATATGTCAAAGCGTGTCAAATTATATGCTTTAAATATGTGAAGTTCATTGTATGTCAATTGTACCATAATTAAAAAGTGAAAGTCATTAAAACATTAATGATTCCCCATTTGTACTCTGACTTAATTTGTCTGGGGGTGTGAAGGACTGAATTGTGTTCCTCCCAAATTTGTATGTTGAGGCTTTAACCCCCAGGGTGACTGTATCTGGAGAAGGTGCCTTTAATGAGGTAATTATGTTAAATGAAGCCATTAGGATGGGTTCCTGATTCAATCTGATCAGAGTCTTTACAAGAAGAGGAAGAGGCAGCAGAGATGTGTGTGCACAGAAAAGGCTGCGTGAGGACACCGCAAGACGGTGACCATCCGTAGCTGATGAGAGAGGCCTCGGGAGAAACCAGACCTGCTGGTGCCTTGAACTTCAACTCCTAGTCTCTGGAACTGTGAGAGAATGAATTTCAGTTGTTTGAGCACCCCCACTGGGTGGTGTTCTGTGCCCGCAGCTGGAGCAGACCCACTGGGGGATTCTTGGTAGCATTGTTTTTATAAGGCTCCCCAGGAGATTCTCATGAGTCCCCAGAACTGTGACACATGACATTAGGCCAGGCCACCTTCCCTCATTCAAGTGCATGAAGGCTTGTGCACACACCATGGCAGGCAGAGAAATGAGCACTCCAGAAAATGAGAGGGATAAGATTAACCAGATGAGAAGTGTAAGTTCCTGTCATTGAAACTCAGTGCCCTCTCATGGTATAGGGCATTCATTCTAAGCCAGCTGAGTCTCTTCATGTGGCTATATTACAACCATTTCCTAGATACCCTATTTATTTTTATTTTTGCATAAAAAAATCAATGAGCAACTTATATACAAACCATTGAATTAGTTTGAAAACATCCAGGCTTCCAAAATAATTGCAAAGGATTTGAGTTTCAGAATTAAAAGTAGGTTCAGTCGAAGCCTTCAAGCCAAGAGTAATAATTAGTGCATGCACCATAAAACTGGGTTTTAATTAAATATGTCTTTGAATAAGAAAGAAGCTTTATGAAGTGTAGTGCACATAGAAAGCTTTCAAAATGGCATTGATAACATCCAGAGAAATGTCAAATATATTTGAGAAGTTTAAAAATGTAACTCATTTTAAAGTGAATTCAACACAGAAGCGTGCTAATTTACTGAGACATACCCTGACTTTATTCCATTTATTCTTAAATGCTCAAAATACCTTCCAGGGAGCTTCTCGAGTGGTCACATTGCATCTTGCACATAGTTTGTTCCCTTTTGCCTCTGGCACCATGTTCAACTCCAGGTGAACACATGGAAAATATGTGCCTTAGTGAGCTTTGAGGAAACAGAACTTTTTTACTCAAACAAGTGCTTCCTAGAAGAGTCAGATGGATAGAAGTTAGTGGCTGTCACTTTAGTGTTTCATGCACAGAAAGCACCATTTGTCACCCAGGTACATTGCTCTGTTATATTGTCTCCGATTAAGATGGTCCTAAATGAATGTTTAATGACAGAACATGGTGTCTCTGCAGATTTAGAAACTGCAAATTAGGCTGGCCATCTCCATCAGAAACATCTGTCTGCTTCCATATGTGTCTCTCATAGATGGAGAGAGGTGATCTTTCCCTGGGTCCCTGCAGATGCGTGGTTCCATTTGGTGGCTCCTGAAAGTACTGTTCCGAATCCTAATGGCAGCCAAGCATTTAAGCTTTGCAGAATGTGCCAGCTTGATTTCCTTATGGCTCCAAATTGACATGCAAGATAGCTGACATCTTTGTTGATGAAAAGTAGAGAAATGGAGGTAGTGTGGTTCTTGCAGACGGCAAGATACCCACCCTCGGGCATAAAGACAGTAGACAGCATCACCCTCTGGTGGCCTGGTGACATTGTAAACAAGCCCCTCTACAAAGGTTTAGCCCACTAGCCAGCTCATCCTTCCTAACGGCAAAAACTCAAAGATAAAAGCGAAGTTGGAAGGCAAAGCACTCCCCACCCAAGCAAACAGCAAGTAGATTTCTTTTAAAATTCAAAATTCTTTTTAAATGCACTTCCTATTTAGCAAATCACTTCTGGCTCATTCATACTGCACACAATGTAATACAAAAAACATCTATTTGATATGACAATGTCTGTGATGTACTGTTTCATTCTATGAATAAACAGTAGCTTGCGGCAAAGATAAGGCATTGCTTACACACTAATAGGGATTGGAATTGCCGTGAAATTCTAAATGGACAGTACTTATGGTAATTAGTTAAAAACCACCGACAGAAACAAAGTCCCCAGTTAGAATAACATCATTCAGACTTCAGCCTTCATTATAACGGAAGCTACTGATTCTTTGGGAAAATGGTCTTTATAATTTCTTACTTATCTTCCAAATGAGAGGAGTGCCTGCAGCTGGTGCAGCGTCTGGATCTTGCCTGCTCCCCTCATGGGGCTCTCCACCCCCAGTGATACCTGCTGGTCAGAGGGTATGAACCCATCTTGGGTTCAGGATGTGGCCCATACCCGTATGCATCCCACCTGTACACCAGTGTGTCAGCTTCCTGGTTACTCTTGCCCGCTCCAACCCATCTATACATTCTTCACACAGGTGGGTGGAGGCATTACCATTTTCTGCTGATCTCACTGCCCTTAAGTAAAATCCAAATACGTTTCCATGGCCAAGGGCTCTTCCCTATGTGTCTCCCACCATTGTCTTCCCCATCCTTCCCTATCTCCCTGGCACTAACCTTCTTCCTTATCCTAAAGCACAGCAGGCTTTCCACATCCTTTCCCTGGCAATCTCCACCTCCTAGTCTTCTCATGGCCAGCTCCTTGTGGGTATTCAGGACGCCCTTTGCATCCTCGCTGTCCTATCTCAAGAGTCAGGTATGTCCAGTACTGTCTGTCTTCACAAAGATAGCTCAGTTCTCAATGCCTCACATGGTGTCCAGTACAGAGAATGCCCTTGGTTAATAATGTTGACAAACATTAGACAGATGCTTGATACTAAAGCCTGTTGGTACACAAGGTTCCCCAAGGGGCAGGCACACCACAGACTCTCCCACATACCCTAATATAGGCCATTTCAACTCCACTGCTACTGTCATTGACAGCTTACCAGGCAGTAAGAGTGGGGAGGAGAGTAAATAAAATCCAACTTCCTACTGGAATCCTGTCTCCAGCTATGCTTCTGGTAGAAGTTATTACGGAATTGTGAGTTACGAAGAGAGACTGGTCTTTGTAGAGTTGTCCCGGAGGCCAGCCATTTCCAAGCTAGATGAAATATTCATAAGTGGGTCTGGTCTTCCATGAATGCACTCCCCAAAGACCTCAGTGAAGGAGCAGCTTGGCAGTTGTCTTGAAACAGTCAAGAGACAAAGCTCTTTATGCAAGGAATATGTTTTCCTCCATTGGAACAATCTAAAGGGTTTCAGTCATTTGATTCAAATCAGAGTTTCCTATGAGAGACAGGAAATGCAATGCCTCATGATGAACATCTGTCTGATGCCTGGGCCATGCTCAAGTTCTTGGCTCATTCTTTCTTCACATAATTTACATTTTTGTGACTTGGGTACCAAATGTGAGGCTCTTCCTGATGCCCTGTGTGTGTGTATGTGTGTGTGTGTGTTGGGTGTTGGGGGCAAACTCAAGCTCAACTTCACATTACCTCAGTTCAGGGTGGGATGGACAGTCTGACTGTGACCTCATATGGCATCCTTAAAACCTCATGGTACAATTTAGTGTCAGAAAGCTATATATTAACAAATCAAAATGTGACTAGAGAGGGTGGATTAATACCTTGTAAATAAATCATCATTTTTAACAGATGATTCCTAGAAACCAGTATAAATAAACAGGTAAAGAAAGTAGCAGGGATCCCTGGGTGGCTCAGCAGTTTAGTGCCTGCCTTCGGCCCAGGGCGTGATCCTGGAGTCCCAGGATCGAGTCCCGCGTCAGGCTCCCTGCATGGAGCCTGCTTCTCCCTCTCCCTGTGTCTCTGCCTCTCTCTCTCTCTCTCTCTGTCTATCATGAATAAATAAATAAAATCTTAAAAAAAAAAAAAAGAAAGTAGTAATTTGTCAAAGCAAACCTCCACAGCCAAAACACATGAAAAGACATTCAACCTCGGTTGTAATCTGAGAACTGCATATTCAAGCAGTACTGAGATACCATTCTACACTAATCATATTGGCCCCAAACAAAACAAAACAAAAAGCTGTTTTGTTGTACCAAGTGCTGATAAGGAATCACATATTTTGGAGATGTGTTTGTGAATCACACTATAAGATACTCATCCTCTGAGACACAGTGACCCCACTTCTTAGGATCTGCTCTAAGGAAACATTTGGACCTGTTGGCTGCAAAGGCTATGGCAAAATTGTTGCACTAGATGGTAGGAAACGAAATGTCCACCAATATGGAAATAGATAAATAATTATGATGTGCTCATAGAGAGAAATGCTACACATGGAATGATCAAGATATGGTAAACCTAGAAGCAACATTCATTGAAGGAGCAAGTAGAAGGAGCTTCAATGAGAAGGTTATGCTCATTGGGAAGAAAAATAAGGAGCAAACTGAGAAGTGTAAAAGGAAAATTGAAATCACTACTGATTCCATATTCCATAATTGCATTAACCTTGAGTACACTATCTACACGTTTGTATATATACACATGCTTCATGTTTATTCCTACAAAATGAGGTTCACATTGCATTGTGTGTAGATTTACAGCTTTTCTTCAAAAGCGAATTCATGTCACATGCTTTCCCCTGTGATGTTATTATTCTGCAAAGGCCAGTTTTCCCAGAGCTACTTGATAGACTCCTCTCTCACAAGTTTTCATGTCTCAATTGAACTGTGTCTGCACCGAGAGTGATTTTCCACCATGGGGCAGTGGTCACCATGAGTTCATAGATAAGGAACAGTTGAATTAATTCCCTAAATCCCCACTCGCTTCTAGCAAGATTAGAGGTGAATTAAGACCAAAAGGACTGTAACTAAGTGATGAAATCTTTGTGAATGATTGGGGGCAGGGGAAAAGAAGGAAAAAAGTTAATTGCATCTGAAAAAGTTCTTAAGAGAGAATGAGCTTTGACAGTGGAGCATGAAGCTTTGCTCCAAATTTCCCTGGCAGACAAGAAAAACAGGTGCTTGAAGAGACATGCAGGTTTAGCAGTTCAGGCAAAGCCCAGTGCAGCTCCTAAGAGAGATTTGTCATGTGGGTGTCATAGATGACACCACAGTGACCCACATCTCCTATTCTATGTGTATTATTGTTTCTTATATGGACCCCAATTCCTGTCCAAAGGAAGCTAGTCATTTATTTGGGGTAATCTGGAGCTGAAGCAGAAGTACGTTCCCTTGAGACTGTGATCATAGGGAGGGAAAGCTCTAAATTATCAGCCAGAATGACCTAGTGGTTCTCAGTTATGCCCACAGGGGGCTTGGATGGGATTGGGTAGGATGCATCTTCAGAATGGAGTACCCAAAGTGACCAAAGCTGAGTACCCAAAGTGACGTGTGGTTACTCATCCTACCCAGGGCCTATTGTTAGATCTTACAAATCCACCCACAAGGTTCCTTCCTTAGGGGAAACTTACCTGGTCCCAGGACTGTTTCTGCCCTTGCAAAGTGGAACCATCGCACACCTGTGTCCCATACTACATGTTCCTGGAACTTAATATCACCTTTATCATGTGCTTTAGTTTTTCACGAATCCATTGTCTTCTTGAAACTGGAGAGCTCATCTCTGAAACCTGATACCAGTTAAGTAATGAGTAAATATCTATGGGATGGAAAAACCTGCTTAGCATGTTAGGGGATATGAAAGAAACACATGTATTTGGGATTAGAGCCAGACCTGGTTTTTTGTTTTCAAGATTTTATTTATTTGTTCATAAGAGACACAGAGAAAGAGGAAGAGATATAGGCAGAGATATAGGCTTCCCATTGGGAGCCTGATGTGGGACTCAATCCTGGGACCAGGATCATGCCCTGAGCCAAAGGCAGACGCTCAACCGCTGAGCCACCCAGGTGCCCGCTGGTGTTTTTGTGATAAATCGCTAGCTCACTTCTGGCACAGAAGTATGGGATGTTCAAGACCTTCCCCAAGGTGCAACTTTGAATCAGTTGGATGAGACACCTTAAAAGAGTGAGAGTTGCCCAGTATCTGTCCCATCATGAAAGAAGCTCTATAGGACCCCAGTGCATCATGCAATATTCATGGCATATTAGGTCTGACTCCATCATAAAAGTTTTGCGAACACATCTGCAAGCAACACTATGGGCTCAGTCGTGTAAGGAGCTCTTGGTAGGGATACTCAGGCCCTTGTAGAGCCTCCCATCTCCCACCATCGGGAACCAATTTTCCTTCCTTCCCCCTCTTTCTTCCCCACTGTGAATCTTGTGATCTACATGAAGGGCCAGAAGCCATAGTGAAATTTTACAGCTTGGCTTTTCACTGGTTCCTGTCTATAAAATTAAACACTGACAATAGATTAATAAGTGTTGTAAAATGTCTTAAATTCTTAACCACTCGCTCAATTAGGTGGAAAAAACATAACAATGTCTAATAGTGGATTGCCCAGGATTCGTGCAGAGCATTACATTTAAAGACTGTGGTTTATGGAGAGGAAAGAGCTGGAAGAGAGATTGAAGGAGAAATAGGGAAAAATTCTTTCTGGTAAAGAACAGCAGTGATGGCATTCTTATCTCCTGGCCTAGTCCCCATCCACTCTCCCAGATTATAGCAGTGGCCTGTGAAATCGGTTTGCTGGCTTCCACCTGGGCCATTCCTTCAGTCAGCTTTCAGTCCTGTATCCAGAGAAACCCTCCATGTGATCACAGACAGATGTCTTCTCTGCTCAGAATCTGCCAGCAGTGCCCTACCTTAGAGTCAGCCCCAAAGTCCTTAACATGAGCCACTAGACCCTGTACAATATACCCCCATTGCCTATCCAACCCTAGAGGATTTGCTCCACTCTCCTTAACTATCAGACCCTACAGGATTTGCCTCCTTTCTTACTTCTTAGGTCCTAAAAGATCTAGTCCTCTATCTATCAGACTGTAGGGAATTGTACCCCCATAACTATCAAATCCTCCTAGAGTTAGCTTCCCCCACCTACAAATCTCCATTACCTATCAGATTCCATAGAATTTTGTTCCCATCGGATCTCTGGCTTCATCTATTCCTCTTCATGCCTCATGTCCTCTGCTCAACTACACCAGCCTTTTTGCAGGTTTACACATGCCTCAGGCTACTTGTACTTCAGGACCTTTGCACTTGCCGTTCCTTCTGCCTAGAATGCTTTTTCTTCGGATGTCCATGGGCTCACTTCCTTCAAGTACTGACTGATATATCCTTATTTGTGAAGTCCTCCCAGTTATTTCATTTTAAATTTCAACAGCTCCCATCTGCCTGTCTTCTCCTTTGCTTTATTTGTCCTCTCTGGGACTTAACCTCTGACATCCTGCATGTTCTTACTCATTTGTCTTGTCATTGTTCCTTGGTCTGCAATAGAAGGTCTAGAGGGCAGGGACCTTGGCTGTTCTTTTTATGACCATATCCGTCACACCTGTGCCTGGCACAGAGCTGGCACACAGTAAATACCTGTGAACAAATGGGTCTGTGGGTGCTTCCACGTTTCCCACGTGTTCTGAATCATACCAACTCTGTGAAGTATTAGTGATTGTCACTAATTAGCGACAAAAGCCCCAGGCACAAGTATGTTGGAGAAATTCTGAGTGGAGTAACATTATGTACTCTCAGGATTCCTCTGAGCCTCCTCTAGGTGCCACTCAGAAGCCGCCATGTGCAGTGCTCCCCAATATGCCAGCACACAAGCCTCTTGCGGAACTAATGCTTTAAGGAGCACATTTTGGGGCACTTATGGTGATGCCAGAATCTTTGCTGGCAACCGCTCCCTATGGAGAAGAATAAAAACCTCTGCCGAGATTAGGGCTGCTGTTCCAGTCACATCCAGAGTCCCAGGGGCATCTTCCCAAGTGTTCTTGGAGTTGGCCTGATGGAGGACATATTCTTCACAGGAACACACATCAGACCCCAGTGGAGATATCAGAGCCTACAGTGGTACTAGAACTCCAGGGGAAAAGGCTGATGATGTTCAGCAAAGCCTCACAAGCTCATGCCAGGTGAAGGTCAAGCCAGGTGAAGGTCAAGCCAAGTGTAGCTTCTCCCCACATCTCTTCATCGATAGACTCTGGACCTCCTGCTCAGATCTGTGCCAGTCTCTTCTTTAAAAAATATTTTCAATACCTAGCATTTGATAACTGCTGTCTCACCTTTCTCTGAGTTTTGTGTGAGATGCTCCCTGGCAATTTCCCCCTGGCTTCTCATCCTTTCTGCATGAGGCCACCATGACCTAGGTGGAGGGCAGATGGTCAGGTGTCCAACTTTTTGTGCCAGAGGGTCACAGCATTCCAGAGAGGGCCAACTCTGAGAGAAATGGATTAGCTGAGGGTCCTATAGTTAATGGCCAGGATTGAGGCCAAGGCACCCTAATGGAGTGGAGATAGACCCTGCTGGCTTCTCCCCACAAAATAGGCCTCAAGGGCATTTTTCATGTCAGAGGGTTGGACAATCCATTTTCAGAAGAGATATACCCCTCTTTAAAACACAAAGTGGGGATCCCTGGGTGGCGCAGCGGTTTGGCGCCTGCCTTTGGCTCAGGGCGCGATCCTGGAGACCCGGGATCGAATCCCACGTCAGGCTCCCGGTGCATGGAGCCTGCTTCTCCCTCTGCCTATGTCTCTGCCTTGTCTCTGCCTCTCTCTCTGTATGACTATCATAAGTAAATAATATAAAAAATAGAAAAAAAAATAAAACACAAAGTGTTATCTCTTTTTTCAGAGACTCTGATTTATCCTTCACCTGTACCCTTCATTTTAATCCTCAGACTCCCCTCCCAGATGGAACAGGCACATTTGGTATCCTCCCATAGGCTCCCGACCCAGTCAAGAGAATTGCTCACAGATAAAATGATGTTTCACTCAAGCAGTGCTGACTGTGCTGGACGGGATTGAATGTGGCCCCCACAGCCCCACATCCCCTCATTGTTCACATTCTTTCACTCTCTTCTGAGCGTAAAAGGAATCTGGGGTGTTCTCCTAAACAATAGGATGCAGCAATCGCAGCAGGATGTATGAAAAAACTTGCACAACTGTAAGGTCTGTCTTGCCAGGTGATTCACTCCAGCCTCCAGCCTCCAATCAGCAAGAGGCCAAGGTCCTCAGCCAGGCAGCCTGCCATGAACAGACTTCTGCCAACAACCACAAGCGGTCGAAGGCAGACCCTCTTTCCCCAGTCTGGCTGCGGATGAGCTCGCAGGCCCCACTGATAACTTGATTGCAGCCTTGCATGGTACCTAGCTATACCATGCTGGAATCCTTGAGCCACAGAAACCACAAGATAATAAATGTGTGTTGTCCGAGTACTGAGTTTGTGTCAATAGTGTCACACAGAAATAGATAATGGATCTGTCTTCCCCTCCCAGTGTCTCCCCTGCCAAGTGCTTTTACTTACTTCTGTTGACACTTGTCAGCCATTTCTATGCCCTTTGACTTCATAGTCCTTTGGCCCTGGCATTCCAAGGTGGTTTGAGGGGATGCCTTTCCCACCCTCCACACACATGCTTGGGGCCCAAGATGCTTTGAGTTCAAGGTAGGTTCTTGGGTGAAGTTCTCTGTTCAGGTGAATGTGAGGGATCTCTAGTACCCAATAAGGTGTTGGAAACCAGAGAAATCCAAAAACATGGCACCTAACTTCCTTTTACCTGCTGCGAGGCTCTAGCTGACAAATCCTGAACTGCATGCTGTCATCACAGAGGAAACATTCATGATACTCCAGGGTCTGAGTGCTAGAATCCCAGAACATATTTAGCTGATGAAGAAAGCACGTACTTTTTGCAATGTGGTTGAAAAATATGTCTCACTCATGGGTGATGTGATCATAGGACTAAGCAGATATGTAGCCAGTTTTGAAATACAGAGTGAGGAATGAAATGTGGCCAAACTACAGTGTGCTGGATGCTGAACGAGGTGTTTTGTGCACATTTTCATTTAATTTAACCTGAGATGAATGCAATGTGGGGATTTATATGCC
Source organism: Vulpes vulpes (assembly GCF_048418805.1). Taxonomy (NCBI): domain Eukaryota; kingdom Metazoa; phylum Chordata; class Mammalia; order Carnivora; family Canidae; genus Vulpes; species Vulpes vulpes. The sequence continues at coordinate 160,693,825 of NC_132791.1, read as the reverse complement.
ATCACATAGCTAGCATGGTAAGAGCTCATTGGTGCTGCTATTAGTTTTAGATGCTGATCACTGCATGGGATGTTTTACTTGTATTACTTCATTTAAACACTAAGAAGAAGCATTTGAGATGGAATCAATGACTTCTTCTTTTTCCTTTTTGATAGACATTGAAAAGGGTTTAGAAGTTCACCCTTTTTACTTGAGGGCATTGGAGTTGGCGCTCAAACACTGGCCTCTGAGGACACATTCCTTGACCATCTCTTTGTATTAGCTCTCTGGGAAGGTCTGCTGGACTCCTCATTCCATTTGTGTTGCCGTATACTGTGCTGTCTTCCCTCGCAGGAACTACAAAGAAAGCAGTGACGCTGATGCTCAAGGCTCTTGAAGCTGGTATTCCTCACAGCCAGCCAGAAATTCCTCTTGGGCATATTTGTACCTACACAATTTGGGGAGCTCGTTTTCTCCCCCACTTTTTTGTTTATTCCTAAAAACAAGGGGGTGGCATGGAATCACTGATACATAAGCCATCAGCTCTCCTGGTTCAATTGATACAGTTCTTGAATGTAGGTGAGGTCCCAAGCTGATGGCCAAGAAAGAATTCTTGAGATGCGTTCAGTGCAAAAAGGTGATTTTATTAAAGCACAGGTACAAAAATTGCTGCTGCCCCGGGATTGTGAGGAATGTCTGTTTATATACTACGGAGTTAGAGGAGGAAGGAAAAGGGACGCTTTCAAAAGAACCTTCATAGGCTAAAAAGGACCTACAAGGTACTGAAGGTCTTGCCCTGTCAAGTTAAGGTTGTTTTTCCCTCTAGCAAAGCATTAACATTAAGACAATTGGGAACTTCCCTCTGGAAGTTAGGTTATTGATAGGAATGCTTTTTTCTTGTAAATCACTATAAACTGAGAGAGGCTCAGGTCCTGCAAGACTGTGATCTCTAGAAGTTAACCGTTTTTCTTCCCTCCCTTAGCTTTAGGGCAGCCAGTATTGCCTGAGGAACATCACACACATCCCACCTGGGAGTGAGGGGGGGTGTGCGGGGTGTCAGCTTGCGCTTTGCCCTCAGGTTGCTTTCTGCTCCCTCATCACTATCACCAGTTCTTTCAAGCTGGTGTCAACAGTCCACCTCTTTGAGGAGCTGAAACTCACGTTGTTGGTTGTAGTATATTGGACAGGACAGCGCGAGAGCAGTCATCATCCTGAACGCTGCGAAGTGCTGTCAGCTACGCGGAAATTAACTACCGGATCAAATGATGGAAAGTCACGTCTTTTGCCTTAAGATTTCTCCTGAGGGAGGGCAATTTGTCATTTATGGGTCTGGTTGAGTTATATTGTTTCCTATTAAGATAAGTCTAAATGAATCTTTAATGACAGAACACTGTATCTGTACAGATTTAGAAGCTGCAAATTAAACTGGCCATCTCCATCTAGAACATCAGTTTCCTTCCAGAGCTACCTGTCACCCGCAGAGTGGCTGAGCCACTGGAGGTCTCTGCAGATGTGCTAATACAGCTGGAGAGATGGAGCCCCTGAATGTAAATCATGTGGGCACCATTTGTTTGATGGGGGCTCTTGGGGTTCCTGGAAAACATGACCTCAAAGTCACAGGCTGACATCTCAAGCCTTTTGGGTTGTCTAGAACCATCTCTGGCCTAGACACTGGCCTCAGCTTTTCCTCTATTGTCTGTTTTCATCTTTACCTTCTCTGCCCATTACCACTGAGCAGGAAGCAGGTGAACAGATTATCCCATTTTCTTGAAATCTTCCCAGACATTTCAAGACTCTTAGAACAAAAATCAAATTCCTGGACTTGGATTCCAAAGCCTGGCTTGATGGCCCTGCCTGCCCTTCCAGCCCTGTGTTCCTCCACTGCTCCCTTGTTCGCTGTCATCATCCTTCTGGGCTTCCAGGGCCATGTGCTCTTTCCTGCCATGGGGGCTTACTACCCCTGTCCTCCCTGTTTGGAGCATTCTTTCCTTCTGCCTACAATTCCCGACTCCCTCTTGCCTTACTACTCCCCATCCTTCTGGCCTTTTTGGACACATCCATTCTCCAGGGGGTGCCCCCCTTGACACTGGGGTCCCTGTCACTGGAGGACCACACAGCACCCTGTCCCATTCTGCCCAGCATTTATCCCAGCTCTGAGTGTGTATGTTGGTCACTCTGTGCTCGTGGCCCATCTTCCCCATGAAACCATGAGATCTGTGAGACTGGGTCACTGTCTGTTCTCTGTGCATTTGTAGCCTGATGCCAGCACCATGCCTGGCCCTGGGCAAGTGGGGAAGGTCCTACGATAGAACCTCGGTGGAGACAAAGCTGTGGCCTCTCCCGGAAATATATGCCATGACTGCGTGTAGTTTTCAGCTGTCCTTATCACCCTTCCTTCACGGATGTGTGTATTTAAATATGGATAAAACAAACAGGAAGTTCAGGATAAAGATAAGTGGCATCATGCCGCAGAGGGAGCTGCAGATACGGCTCCTGGCATGATTGGTGACCAGCTGTGTGTCCTTGGGCAAGCCAGCTCACTCTCTGGTCCCTATTTCCTCGTAAGTCAGATGGAAATAGCAGCGGCTGCTCTGTCTACCCAGAGGGGTTCATAGGACCACATGAGAAGCTGCAAAATTGCCCTGAAAAGTACCCAGAGCTCTGCAGATGTGCGGTGGAATAAGTATATTCATTAATAATACAATACCGCTCTTGTTTGTGGCTCACTGATGCTAAACCGACATGAGATGGGCATGGAACGGTGTGCCATGCAGCCCCAGCACTGTGCATAAGCATGGGTCAGAAGCAGATAGAGCTGGACAACTGGATTTTGGATGACAGTAAGCACACTGTGTGGGATGGTCTCCCAGGTGTGATGTGGCACTGAGTTAAGGTTGCAAGGTGGACAGAGCTAGTGTTCATAGCATCACATTGGAGTAGAACTGCAGAAAACATTAACTGGCCCTTCTTCAATTTGTACTTTTGGAATTTTAATTTATGGGAGTGATCTGGTGATGACACGGAGAGGCCAGTGCCTTTGAAAGATTCATTGCTTACATTTCCTGAGAGAAGTTGTGCCCCACATAGGACCATGTGGGTGTTCCAGGTTCTGGTCAGGGCACAGGGGCAGGAGTGAGTGGACAGCCTAGGCCATGGCCTTTATGGGGGTTTCCACAGGAAAGGCAAGGCCATGCAGAATAAACATTCAGGATTGGCTTATTTGAATAATTCTGGTGGCCTGTGGGATACTGACATGGTTCCTAGTTGCAGATGCCTGACCCTGGGATGATTTAGGGTGGAGGAAATGTTGGCTTATCACATGAGAAGCAGATGCAGAAGATGGCTGGAGGTAGAGACTCAAAAAACCCTGGGATGGTTTGGGTATGAAAGGCATGCTCCCTTTAAAGTGCTCACTGTCTCTCTGAACTAGCTGGCCATGGAAGGAGCATTGGCTCCCCAGCCAGCAAGATTTTTTAGATGTCAAAGCATTGTAAGATACAGAAAGTAAAAACATGATTAATATGGCCCTCTATTGACAAAATTCAGACAAAGAAGGAGGAGGTAGGCATTATTCTCTTTCTCAAAACTCCTCATCTCTTTGTGGTACTCTCAGAGAACACCATGTGTTTTGGACCTTTGACTGCATGGTGGTTGGAGGGAGCCCACAGGAGAGAAATATTCCTAGATGCCAAAGACCCAGGGTAATATTCTTGAGGTGCTGATGACTCTCCTCCTGCGTGCTATTATACCTCTAGCTCAGAAACTGCTGGCACCTCCAGATCTTCCAACCCCACTTCTATGAGCGACCAGATTGTTTAAGTCCCATCTCTATCAGAGCTGGGCCTGGGGGATATGTTTGGAGCTGTATCTGGAAGCTTTCAGCCCCATCCCTGTGACATGAGGTAAATGGTCTCTGAATGTATGATACATGCCTCCAAGCTTATGTGGGTTTGAGCACACCTTCCAAAGTGTTGTGAGGGGACCAAATATTCAGATGATTCACAGACTCCATACATTTTAAAGGCATGCACAACTTGGGGGTGCGTTTTAGGTAAAGTAGGCTGTGGCTTCTGTACAGTCCTGGGAGCTGAGGATATGCCTCTAACTTCTGCTATGCCCCTGTCCAGGCAGCTGCAGAGGGGACAGAGGGACATGCTTACCACATCTCTTCTCCTGACATGCAGAAGCCTATAGCCCCAGGCATCTAGGCAGGGCCACTTGACTCATTCTGGCTGCTAGGGCATGGGTAGAAGCAAAGTCAGACACTTCACTGATTCCAGCCTGATTTCTCAAATGTTTGTGTTACTCTCTGTGCTCTCACCATTTGCTTGGTAGATGTGGATGATCTTGAGATCTGAGCTCCCAGCAGAGAGCAGGGCCTCAGGATGCAATGAGGTGAGACTGGCTCCCTGACTCATCACTTAGAAGTCTGTCTCAGAGCACCCAGTGGGATGTGAGCAAAATACAATGTTCGAATGATGCCAGCCTGCTGAGATGAGGGCCTCTTTGTCATGGTAGCTGGCAGTGATCACTCTAACTAATCCAAGGATGTCAGATTGCAAAGGAGTGAGTGCGACCTCAGAACGCAGCTAACCTTGAAACTATCTTGATTAACTTTCTAAAGAACCAACATTATAATTTATACAAGGTATAATTTACATGCAGTGATGTGCACCCTTTTTGAGGGCACAGCTGGGTGACTTTGGCAGGTGTATTTATCCAGGCAGCCACCACCCCCATCAAGCTGTATAACACGTCCATCACCCTCAAATTTCCCTCATGTTCATCAAACTATGTAAAGGGAATAATTCACAGCATTTTATTCTTTAATTTCCATTCATGACAAGTCACTTTTTCTAGACGCACTGAACTTATAATACACTGTGAAAACTGTTCAGTGTTTGGCAGAAGTGTGACGTCTGGGTCATGACTACGAACAGGGCTGTTCTCAATAAGAGCTTGAGTAGACCCACAAGTTAGAGGGTTGTGTCTGGTGGTCGGTGGTCACGCTCGGGGAAGATGGGACACAAGACGACAGAAGAGGAGCAGAATTGAAGAGGAGAAGTCACCGTGTAGGTATAATGGAGCAAACAAAGGGCAAGGATACTTCTCTAGGTGTGGGTTATGGGAAAGTGAGGGACAGGGTGAGTTTGAGCGTCTCGTGTGGCAGAGAATTGTAGGTGGTAGAGTTTCAGACATGCCGCAGTGGTGGCATGGGGACACACAAGTAGCATGTTCTGGTTAGCGATTAGAAGTATGGCTGACTCAGGACAGTGGTTAACATTGGGGGTACTGACTTTAGAGACTCATGGTGATTGAAACCACAGGACACACAGAATATGGAGAGTGGTAATAAGGCTGAGGTTGGCGTCCCGAGAACCAAAGCACTTCAGGAGTTAAAAAAAAGCAAATCCACAGAGGAAATGGGGAAGAAATGACCCCTAGAGAAGGAGGAAAGCCTGCTAATCACATTCAGCTGGCCACCACTCATGGCATTCTTTTCCCTGCTGCCCCCGGCTCTGTGCCAGGGAGGCTGTGTATTTACGGACTCCTCCAGGCTGGTGGCTGTCCAGTGAGAATGGCCAATTGGGAACCCTTATAAGAGACAGGGTGGGAGAGGGGTTGGGTATCAATCTATCCATGTATCTATATATGTATGTATGTATGTATGTATCTATCTATCTATCTATCTATCTATCTATCTATCTATCCATCCTACTGGCTCTGTCTCAGGGCCCCTGTGGGGTGGGACCCTTGGATGGAGACATCAGCTCTTGTGAGACGCTTCTCCTCCCTGCCCCTACCCCTGTGTCTCTGGTTCCAGAAGCTGCTTGGTGCCCGTCTCAGAGGCCTAGAGACCAGCTGTTACTATTGCAGGACCCTGCTATTTCCCTACACATTGCTCACACCTTTGTGAATGATTTCTTCCCTAAGTTTTCCTTCAATACCATTTTGAGCATGCCATCTGTTTCTCATTAGAAACTGATACAGACATCTGTCACCAGTTTCAAAAATAAAGCTACATTCTATATTTTCTGTTTCCTCAAGAATCCCATCCCGATTTCTGCCCAAGCTGCAGAGGGCACCAACAGAGAGCTTGGTTTTCTGAGAGTGCCCCCTTTCACACCCGAATGGTCACCATCATAGGTGGCCTGCCTCTCTGGACAGTGTTCCTCAGATGGGAGTGTCCCGGGATAGAATGCAGGGTGCAGGTACTCTGTAGGTGTGGCTGCAGATAGCATAGGTCCCTGTGGCACGGCAGCAGAGAATTTGGTTCCTGAAAGATGATATTTGATGCCCAATTATATTGCAGGAAATATTGAAAAATTTAAAATGTAGCTTTTTTTTTTTTTTTTGCCTCTCACCTTTCCTTTGGGTAAAGGGTCAAAGTTCCAGATACCTTCTCTGAACTTTAGATGCCTTATAAAGCCCCTTTCAGGGTGCTGCTCATTTTCTATCTTCGGGGGCTGCAGGTCTGGGCCTCTACTCCCCTCTCTGCAAAGGCAAGCAGGGGGGCAGATCATCCTCCTCCTGGCCTGTGGCTGCTCCAGTGTCCAGCAGGTAACAGGTCACAAACATTCCATCAGGTGGCCTTAGGGAAGAGCTCCTCCTCTGCAGAGGGGTGGGCTCTATTGCTGCACGTTCTTTAAATATCAGCTTTGTCTTCATAATCTGAGATCATTTCTCTGTGGTTGAACCAAGTAGATGTGTTCCTAAACAACAACTCATTATGGGAACAGATACACAAAACTGGCAAAGAAACTTCTAGAAACATTGTAGTATGTCGCTCTCATCTGTTGTGTTTCCAGTAGGGTCAATAGAGGAAGAAAAAGCTAATACATAAAACACAGCAACCAAAGAAAATCAGGAGTCATATTCTGGCTAACTTTTTAAATAACTACTGCCTCAAAAAAAAAATCGAATTATCCCAAGAAGAGAACCAACTAAAAGGCCAATAAATGCCAAAGGAGAAGAAAGTCACCCATTTGGTGACTTTGCCAGAGGGGCTTGAAGTTGGAAAAGTAGCAGAAAATGATCCAATGGTGGCAGCTTTGTATTCAATCCCTCACAATGTATATTCAGATTGTATGAGCGAAGACTCATTTTTAAGTTAAGTTCAAAGGCTCATTTAAAGCATTCTCGTTGATGCTATAAATTCAGAACTGCAGTTTGCAAATGCAAAAGGAATTCTTGCATCCTTCCACATGTGTTTCTATCCCCCAGATTATATTCAATCGTAAGCTTGCATATAATTTTATCACTTTATGTGACATAAGAGCAGTGGGCAATTTCCACATCAAAAAAAAATCACAGAGCAGAAATATGCTCAATTTCTTCAAAGGAAGTTCAGAAGGTGCATTAAAATGATGGGGGCATCACAAAGAGGTTCGATGTGGGGCATTACTTCCCACTCCAGGATACTTCCCATAATCCTATCTGGCACCTCGTTCATCTCTCCCTCTGTGTTGGCAGTTAGGAGAATTATATTGACAACTGCTCTTTACCTGACATTGTGTGATTTTGAGCAGCCTGAGCCCATGCGCAGGACCCAGAAGGATTTCAGCACCTCGCAATGTCTTATGGCAGAGAGCACCACGTGAGCACATCAGCTTCATGAGCAACCCAGAACCCACCTGAGACGGAGAGCCTCTGTAATGTCGATATGGTTTCCGCTGGAAAGAACTTTAAAAATTTTTTTTTTTTTTATTTATGATAGTCACAGAGAGAGAGAGGCAGAGACACAGGCAGAGGGAGAAGCAGGCTCCATGCACCGGGAGCCTGATGTGGGATTCGATCCCGGGTCTCCAGGACCGCGCCCTGGGCCAAAGGCAGGCGCCAAACCGCTGCGCCACCCAGGGATCCCTGGAAAGAACTTTTATCAGGACACCTAACCCTGTGCGCCCAACGACGTTCGTCTGCCATTACTAGTGATGTTCACAAGTATGTTTGTGACGTGTGCACATTGTGAGTGTGTGTTTGGAATTTGATGTGTGTGGGTGTGGGGGTGTGTGGGGGGTGTGTGGGTGTGGGGGTGGGTGGATGGGTGGGGGCACAGGTGTCTCACTGCTTACCTAAGGGCCCTTGATTTCAACAGCGAGCAGATTCTCCGGAAGGGTCATCGGACCACACACCTCACTGTACGAGAATCACTTCTCTCTCCTCTCGGGTGTCAGGCTGTGATGTCAGATTGGGATGTCAGAGAAGCATCAGAGAGAAGCTTGCATTTGTACGCTGGTGCAGAGCTGCATTCAGGTAAATGTGTGGGACTGGAACAGCCTGGATGCCTGAGCACGGCCTCCCACCGTGGCCCCCTGGCTGCACTTAGATTGAGTCTTCATGTCATGGTGACTCTTTACTGAACGCTATCATGGGGGCAGTTGTGCCGCCTCTAATTCCCCTGTTGGAGGCTTAACCCCCAGGACCTCATAATGTGACTGTATTTGGAGACAGTTAAGGTAAAATGAGGTCACTAGGGTGGGTCCTGATCCAATCTGATTTCCTTGTAAGAAGAGGAGGTTGGGACACAGACATGCAGAGGGGTGACCCTGTGGGGACAGAGGGAGAGGATGGTGTCTGCACACCAAGGAGAGAGGCCTCAGGAGGAACCAGCTCTGCCCACACCTTGATCTCAGACGTCCAGCCTTTAGGACTGGGAGAAATAGATGCCTGCCGGTTAGGCTAGGTCTGCGGTGCTTTGTGATGGTGGCCTGTGCACACTGATACAAATGCCTACCCAGGGGTAGTGAGCCTCAAGGTGGACAAGACGGCCCTCCCACCCCCCAGCAGCAGCATGAATCCCAGAGGGGCCAGGTCGGGTGAAGGGGAAGGGGAGTCAGGTGGCATCGTGACCTTATGTCCTGCACAACTGTCTAGAGTGGTCGCGGGGGTGGAGGTGGATTTGGAAAAGGCATGGCCATGCTGAAGAGCGGGCTTATCCAGGAGAGGCATGTGGGTGAAGGAGTTAGGAAGAGCAGAAGGGGCTGAGGGACCCGTAGAGGGTCCAGAGAAACACTCTCCTGCTGCTGTCTGACCCTGGAGTGAGTGTCAGGCCTTCCTCTGCCCTCGGGGTCCCCAGAGGCCATCAACTGCCACCCCGTCTTTTTTTTAGGTTTCTCTACAGTGAACATCCCTCGGACATCTCCCGGGTACCATTGCTCCACGATAAGCCCACAGCCCTGGTGTGACCCAGCCACGAGGAGACTGGCCCCGCTGAGCCACGCATACCCCATCCCTCGGCAGTTTGGAATCGGTGCTGGACACTTCAATTTTCAGAGCTGCAGACCCGCCCTGAGCCAACAGAGTCAGACATCTTCAGGGACAAAGGAAGCAGCAGATGTGCCTGGAGGAGTGGGGACACCATGTCCCTGTCCCCAGACTCCCTCCTGAAGCTCCATGCATGCCCACTCCTGGGTTCTGGGAGACATCTTGCACTTCTTACTGAACATCAGCCTCTGCGCCTCCGTGTTTGTGGCTCTTGCTCTTCGTGCTAGCTTTCACAGGCTTCCAGGACTTGCAGTCCTGGAGATCCACCTAATTCTGGCTACACACCAGCGTTCTTTTATTTTCTGTGTATAGAAGGAGGTGACAGAGATGCCTGATTGCAGGACAGATTTCTGGTTTGTGTACTGGTGGAGATGCGCCCTGGCCCATTATCTTAGCCATCCCAACAGCCCGATGGCCCAGTACCTCAACCACCCCTCGTGGCCCTCACAGCCCCACCTGGGGCGTCAGCTGGTCCCTGTCCTAATTTGTTACGGGGCTGGCCAGAGTACAGTTCATCACAGGAACCCAGCTGCTGGGCCAGTACAGAAGCCACTTGATGCCATCTGACACCACATGCATTCTGTATGCCGAGTGAACTTATCTTCCAACATAAATATGGCTCCCCATGAGGGCCCTAATTGCTCTGGAGAGGGTCCGCCAGCCAATCAGCCACATCCACCCCACTCCACTGGTTAAACGGCCTGGGTTTCTCCAGCTCAGCCCCTCCGAAGTATTTATTCTGCTCAGAGCTGCTGTCCCCTGGGGCCTTCTGGGCTCTTTCTCACATCCTCTGTGCAAATACCCTAAAACTGTAGCCTTCAGCCCCCCGAAGTCCTCTCTCAGACCCTCTCCCACCCATACTCTTTGTTTCTCTCCCACATGTCTGACATAACAGAAAACAGAACCCAATATTCAAAAGGCACTTTTCCATTTTAATCAGGTTTGGGGGAAACATGTCTAACATGACTCTTCGCCTTCACACAGAAATGTGTGACATTTACCAGGGCCGCAGCGAATCTTGTCCAACAGCCCCATTTAAAATGCCACTCCAGATTCCCCCATCTCTGAGTCTTAAAAGGCACTTGTCCTACAAAGTGTTATCATTACCAAAAATATTAAGCAGAGTCTTCATCCACTCAGAGTTGCCGTGTAATTTTGCTGGAATACAAATCACCACTTCTCAAGGAAAGCAGTCAGATCTCTCCTTATGCGGTCTGCTAGCCGGAGAAGCAAGTGGACCAGGAGCCAGCCCCCCTCACCCTCCTCGGGGTGCCCACGCTTCCACTCACAGGTGTCCCTTGTGGGTCTCCCACACAGTGCCTGGGATACTGTGGCACCTCATGTCTGTGCCCAGGGCCCGTGCAGTGGTAAGAGCTTGGCTCCCGAGGACACCGAGGGTTTGGTGTCACTTTCTGGCCATGCCACAGCCACGGGCGGCGGGCCAATGCATCAGACCTCTCGCTGCTTTTGCAGTGGCGGTCGGCTTCCAGGGATGGAGGTGAATAGGCTTGCATCTTTCACTAGGTGGTTGGCTTCCAGGGACAGAGGTGAACAAAGTTTGAATCTTTCGCCAACTGTTCAAAGTGGGCCTGGGTGTGAGTCAGCTAGAGGCAAAGCAAACTCCACGCAGATAGTTTGAACATAGAGAACAGCCTGGTGGGATGGCTATGATTTATGTGTCCTCGGGCCTTTCCAGGGCTTGGGTACCACTCCCTGCTGCCCTCTGCACACTCAGGCACTCAGGGGTAAGAGTGAGTCTTCCCTAATCCCTGCCACCATCTGCTTTAAAGCAGTATTTGTTTATTTGTTTGGGCGGGCTGCATGCTGGGAACTGCCACATTACCCAGGTGGTGTTGGAGAAAGAGTCAGCTGAGCGAGCCTTAAATTCAAATGCAGGTTTTTGTTTTTGTTTTTTTCTGTTGTACTTTTGCTTTTATTTATTTATTTATTTATTTATTTATGTATATATATATATATATATATTTTTTTTTTTTTGGAGTTCGATTTGCCAACACATAGCATAACACCCAGTGCCCATCCCATCAAGTGCCCCCCTCAGTGCCCGTCACCCAGTCACCCCAACACCCCGCCCACCTCCCCTTCCATCACCTCTTGTTCGTTTCCCAGAGTTAGGAGTCTCTCATGTTCTGTCACCCTCACTGATATTTCCCACTCTTTTTCTCTCCTTTCCCCTTTATTCCCTTTCACTATTTTTTTTAATATTCCCCAAATGAATGAGACCGTATAATGTTTGTCCTTCTCCAATTGACTTACTTTACTCAGCATAATACCCTCCAGTTCCATCCATGTCGAAGCAAATGGTGGGTATTTGTCATTTCTAATGGCTGAGGAATATTCCATTGTATACATAGACCACATCTTCTTTATCCATTCATCTTTCTTGCACGGTTGGTGGGAATGTGAACTGGTGCAGCCACTCTGGAAAACTGTGTGGAGGTTCCTCAAAGAGTTAAAAATAAAGCTACCCTATGACCCAGCAATTGCCCTACTGGGGATTTACCCCAAAGATACAGAAGCACTGAAACGGCAGGACACCTGCACCCCAATGTTTATAGCAGCAATATCCACAATAGCCAAACTGTGGAAGGAGCCTCAGTGTCCGTCAAACCCAGGTTTTAAGAGCTCCAGAGCCAAGGTAACTCTGCCCTGATGCTCTTCTTCTATGTAAGGGAGTTTGCATCACTGCAAGGAGCTGGATGCCTTGCCACTGGGAAGGACGAAGAAAGAGCTCTTGCAGTCCAGGTCCTGGACTGGATGATTCTGTCTGGAACGTGACAGGGGGTTATTGAATGTTCTGAGCAAGTAGTGGTTGCAAGGTGGTATCCACAGAAAATGGGTTTGTTTAGTTGTGCTGGATGTGGGGTACAGAATGGCTTTGCAAGGGATGGAGCATGTCCATGAGGTCTTGAACACCAGGATGAGGGTGGGAACACAGACAGTAGAGAAAGTGTGGAGATGTGAATCATGAATGATGAGGCTTGAGGTTTAGCTATGGCCAGGGGGCTGGGGGCTGGAGGCAGGAGGCAGGAGGTAGAGACTTCTGAGGGCACCAGGCATTCCACGGGGTTGTGGGGGCTCACAGAAATGAAGATGGCCATTGTGAGGGAGAAGAGCAGCTGTCTGATGAGCTGAGCCTGATTAAGCCATTTTGCCCTTGAGTTGACTGGATGTGTCCTTGAAGTTTTGCCTTCAAGCTGGAAGGATAGAGCAGCTCCTCTTCCACTCTTTTGAAAGGGTTGTCAGGCCCTATTAAATGAGAGCAGTACCTCTTCTTCTTTGCCCCATGCGCGTAATGACCTCTGCGCATTAGATGAAGATGTAGGGATGCAGCAGAGATGGGGAGGGTATGTGTATGTGCGTGCACACCTGCACACTCACGCTACCCAGGACCTCAGGGTTTCTTTGGACCAAATTTAGATTCTCAGCTCAGATTACATTCAGATGAACTTGGCCATATGGAAATGTTGATTACATGTACAAATTTTGCTTTGGGAGAAGACTGTGTTTGTGTGTGTGAGCGTGTGTGTGTGTGTGAGTGTGTGTATGTGTGTGAGAGAGAGAGCGACAGAAAGGAGGTATATATAGAATGATGTCGGGAAACATGTCTTTGTGGGAAAACAGATGGCCTTGAGCAAGGGAACTGAAGGCAGGAGACCGTCCCGGCTGCAGCTGCTTCCCCCAGCGTGCGCCTCCGAAGACACTTAAGCAAATTCCGTCTGATTGCGCTCCCTCTAGCACTTCTTACCCAGATGAAATAAGTGTGGAACAGACTCTTCTGCCTAATGAGAATTTAAATTTTCAACTTTGTCAGAGATACGAGCCTGCAGACTCACCGTGATGCACATTTCCAAGCACGCAGCCACAAGAAGTGGAGACCCAGTGCCCGCCTTCCCTTCCCTCCCGAGTCCATACACAAGACCCAAGCAATCCACAACTCACCAGGACGTCCGTAATGGCACTGTAACCACGAAAGCCCTCTGGCTCAGAGTCCAAATGGGCACACTGAGGCCAAGAGCATTTGCGGAGTTTACTGAGCGTCTTCTGTGTGCAACAAGACAGATGCCAAGGGAGACACATCCATGGAAGAGCAAGACTCCCTGTTGCCTTGACTCACGGGACAGCACAGAGCCTGCAGGCTCGAGCTGGGTGACCTTGAGCAAACCACGTCACTCCTGCTAAACCTCCACATTCACATCTGTGCACCTGTCGCTGGGGAATCTGTAGGGATTCAACGAGTGACATGCGGAAGACACCCTGCCCCATGCCAGATGCACAGCCAACACTCAGCTACCGCCAGCTATGATTCCAAGGAGCATGCTCCCATGCCTGAGATAAAGACAGGGCTTGCAGAGCACAGGCATTTAGTCTTTGCTAAAATGACTTTTCAGAAGCATTCATAAGCAATTTCAAAGTACTTTTCCACATCTTTGTTCCAAGTTGTCTTATTTTTATGTTTTATTAGTTTAAGCTTCCCGAAATCAGTGTGAGAAGGAGGTTTAGGAGTCTCAGACAATGCTGTTACCCTCCACGTTTATAGGATAAATGCTGTGAGTGCTGAGAGAGGGGTTGAGTGTGTGGGTGAGCACACAGAAGGATGGAGGAGTGAGCTGCTGGGCCTGGAGAGGCATCCTCCTGAGTGGAGCCGCACTTGCATCTCTGGCTTATGGATTGAAACAGTTTCTGTCTTCCTTCAGGGCTTTCTCTTTCCCAGCCCTGCCTCTCTGTTTTCTCTTGATGTCTTTGCTCTGCAGAGTCCCCTCTAACCCTGTACGCTCTCTGGGTGCAGAAGCACACGATTGTGGGGTAGTCTCAGCTTTGGATTTCCTCCTATTCCAGGTCCCTGCCCAGACCTTGTGTCCTGCTGGTTGTGCCAGGATCACAAGCAGTAACGACCGCTGACATTTACAGAGCTCTTCTAACTTGGCCCGGGTGTGCAGTGGAGCTTCAGAACATCATTGCATCTAACCATCACATGATCAAGTGCAGTAGAGTCATTCCTACTCACATTGGAGTTGAGGGGACACACAGAGTGGGGGGGGGGTCACTGGTCCAGCTGCACAGGCAGCGTGAGGCAGAGCCTCCATGCCCATGCTAGCCCCTCACTGGGTCCCCTTCTGAGCCAGTGGGGGCTGAGTGAAGAGCTCCTGGATTGCAGAGTTCAGATATCACTTGGGCTTCTTTGATTTTACATAGAATGAAAGAGCAAGAAACAAACTCACCCCTTGAGGGATAGAAGTAGTTGACAGTCATCCCAGGGCAACTTGCAACCCGCTGATTGTACTGCTCCATTTCCAAACCACCGGGACACACCAGGGTTTTGTGAAATGTGCCCTCCAAAAATAATGGCCCTTATCTCAAATGTTTGCCGCTAACCTTCCCTCCCCTGCAGACTCCCGGACCTAGAGTCTGAATGTACTACCTCTGCTCAGATCATCTTCGTGGTCATGCAAAACTATCCTTCTTTACATCAGTGTTTCAGAACCAACCCAAGCACAGTCCTTAGGTTGGAGATTTGTCCTTGTGAAGCAGGCTTCCGGAAATCCTGTGGCTAGTGTATTCATTAACCACAACTTGCCGCATGAGACTCAACCTCACGAGAACTTCTTGGGCATCGACTCTGGGCCAACCACTGTGCAATCAGCACCACAGTGTTTTGGTGTGACCCTCTGCACCTGCTAATGGGCAGCTGCAAACATCTCCCAGGGGTCAGGAGACACGCGGGAGCCATAGCCTGGTTATGTAAAAACCATGGCACTCAGGTGACAATGCTTTGCAGGTGCAACTCTGGCATTCTTCCCACTGGCTTGACGACACCCTACCAAAGGACTATTGGAATGAGGCACTCACTGGCTCTCATATCCCATATGATTACAATGGTGGTTTGTTCTCTGGCTTTCCAACCTTTCTGAATATCTACAGTACACATTCCTTTTGAATGCTGGTTATGAAATAGTTTTTGGCTTAGAGAGAAGTTACAAAAGTAACTTTGATTACCGACTCAGACCCATCACCCCACTGCCCTGTATGTTAATGTCTAATGGAACCGTGGTGCCATTACCCAAACCAGGAGATTATCATTGATATCATACTAGTCCCACTCTAAACCTTGTTTGATTTGCCCCAGTTTATCCACTAATGTCCTTTCTTGGTTCTAGGACCCCTTGTTGCATTTGGCTGTGAAGGAGTAAGTTTAGTAGGTTCCATCTAATGGTAGTTGAATGATTATCATCCATTGATCTGAGATTTCTGCACATGGGTCTGTGGACACTTGCTTGCTTGATCTCTCATTAAGTGTCCTGATCCCAGAATTTTAAGTGGAGACAGTTTAACACTTGAAAAAGATTAACCTTTAGATTCTTGAACTCCCTGAAATTTTTGGGACGACATGTTTCCTTTGGAAGCATTTTTCTGTTTTTGACACATCTGCTATTTTCCAAAACAAATAACCTTGAGGCTTCTGGCCTGCTTTCCCAATGGTGAAACATGACAGCGGGTCCTTTATGGCATATCAGTAAATGGTAGTTCCCCCACATAAATACAGCCTTCCCTCCGTGGTGACCAAATCTTACTTCATCAGACGAGCACTTATATTCTGTTGCAAGAAAGACACTGCGGGCGTAATAGCAGAGGAGCTGACAGCAATATCCCTTGACTTATTTTAAAGAATAAAAATAAAATATATAGAGAGATATGCATTTTTTTCCTAAAGAAAATGAATTATTCTTTGAAAGTTAGTCAATCTCTTGGGGGCACAGTGTGGAAAATTAGATTTTAATGGCTTTGAAATTGAGGTTCCATGGGTCAATAGTACTGGACACTTGAAGTAAAATGACAAATCTATTAGAAGAAAATCAAACATTTTGTTGCTCATCAGAAAGGCAGTCGGAGGACAGCAAGCAATATCTTGGAACTCTTCTTGCGTACAGAAGGCATCAGAACCTTTTCTGCTTGGTGTTTTGAAATCCTTTGGAAAGGATCACTCATGGATGTCTCAACTCTCCTTGAGTCAGAAAGGTTCCTGGTTTCTGGACTGTTTGCAAAATTTGATTGCAGGCAGTTTGGCAAAATGGGCATTTCATATGCATTTAATCCTAAGGTGGCATAGAATGGATTCTGCTATTTCTCAGCCGACTTTCTACAATCAATCCTGGTTTGCATTTGTTTGGCTGACTTATCCCAATCGGATGCACTTAGCTTGTACACTTGGGTTACGAGGCTGGCAAAGCTGCCATGTGTAAAAGCCAAGTCTGATTTTGCCTTGCTTTACTGACACTGAGTCTTATTTTCTAACATTTTACAGAAATGAGTGCACGAACCATAGAGGAGTGCATCAAATCAGTAATTAAGTCATGCATTTCCCTGTCTCTTCAATGATACTTACTCTGTTTACACCAAGTGCTGGACTCTGTTCTGGGTGATTGGGACACAAATACGGGCCTTGTATTCCTAGGACTGATGGTCTAGAACAAGAGAGACAGGCAGAAAGTAAAAATGCGCACAACTACCTATTTAATGCCAGATGGGATACAGGCTGTAAGGCAAGAAAGGTATGTAATCGAAGTGTCAGGTCAGCTGAGGATGACTGGATGTTAACCAGGAGGAGGACCTCCCAGCAAACAGCTCACGCACAGGCCTTTCATTCACCTTGACCACACCTCTGAATGCAGAAGGCATCCTTTTATGTATTAGAGGAGCACAGTGAGGAGTGGAGAAGCAAACTGGCTGTTCCTTGGTCATACAGCTAACTAGGGACAGGGTGGGCATCTGGTGCTGGGAAGGAAGAGGGTGAGATAAATGCCCAGGACACTCTAATGCAAAGCAGAACACGTCAGGCAATATGAGAGCAGGTGATTTTAGAAGAGAGCCCAGGTGTGGGGTGCAGGGAGCTCTCAACCTGCAGGATGGTTCTCTGGCTTTGTTTGAGGATTTTGTTACTGTTCAGGTCCTGACCTGTGCAACCTTTAATGTAGGACTTTGAAGCTCTTTGGACTACATTTCCAGATAACAGGAGCTATGGTGGGAAAGGGGGCAGGCTGGTGGATCCAGAGAGAGCCAAGATCTCAAATTCTCTCACTGGCTTGTATGTCCCATAAGCAGAGGGTACCCACACATGTCCCCTACTCCACCATTAGTGCCTGGAAAAATGCCCTGCAACCTGATATCTGTGAAACGAGGGAGGGAAGGAACAGAGGAAGGGGAGAAGAGATGAGGGAAGGGAGGAGGGAAGGGAGAAGGAAAGGAGGGAATCTTTGCTAAATGGAACTAATAGAAAAATATGAAACATTTGACTATTGTTAGTAAAATCTTGCCAGAGCTCCAAAATATTAACACACATGGTGACAGTCTGGAAGATCATGTTTATTGGTATTTAAGGTAAAGATTCACAGTCTCCCAAATGAAGCTGAAGTGTTTGCCACTGCTGCCCAGCTCAGGATGGGCCCCAGTCCAGGAGCCACATTTTAAGGAACATTGAAAAGCAAGAGCATTGTCAAAAGGGAAATTAAGACAGCTTTAGGAATAGGCTATCTTGGGGAGAAGATGGGGTGAGGATGGGGGGCAAATCCGTACCCCAGGGCACCCCACCACAGAGTGAGTTAGAGAGGCGAGGGAGAGCTCCTTTAGAGAAAGTGATGGAAGAGATGGAGTGAGTGACAGAAGCTTGGCTTCCCCTCCAAATCTCTCCTCCGTGTCTTTCGGGTCAGCTGCAGCATTAGGCGAACAGGCCCTCACTGTGACCAGGCGTGTAGTCCAAACTCCTCAGCCCCCTAGTTGGGCTGCTCTCTTGACAGTTGCCATTTATTCCTGAGGGAGGAAGCCTCATCGTCCCTGCCCTCACTCAGGACCTCCCTCCTGCCTCTGCAGGTTGCACCTGCTGTTTCATCTGGAATACCCTTCCTGGTTCTACTTTTAGATGCTTTGCCTGTCTTTAAACCCAGCTGGATGCCCCACTCCTGTGCAACCCTCAGCTCCAGTCATCCCAGACCCAACGGATGTCTGCCCTTCCTTGAGGAGCAGTCGCCCACCCTGTCTGTCCTTTGGAATCGAATCACTGGGGAATGGGGGTTGTTTGGAAATAATACCTGGAGGCTGGCTCCAAGCCAGTGGAATCTGGGGTCCTGAGTTGTGTGAGGAGGGAGACAGGGACACCCAGGAAGCCAAGGTGAGGAGCCTGGGGATGGTTCTCGGTGCAGCACGAGGCCAGGGCAGGGTTCTAGGCAGGGAGTGAGACTATGTTTGGAGACACAGAAATAAAGTGGCAATTAAGTTGTGTGAAAGCCGACAGGAAAGAACGCAAGGTGAGAGCAGAGCTGGCAGGAGGTCAGTCCACACACCAGGCTGGAGGGATGGCATCTCAGATATGAGATCTCAGAAGGTATCTGGATAGAGAGAACAGCTAGGTCCCTGTCTGCTTTGTCAACCTCCTGCCCAGCTCATCTGTGGACGGCAGTGCTGGGCATCGGGTTATCCCACGTAGGTGCTTAATAAATGCTAGGGTAAGTGGATGTAGCTTGAAAATTCTGCAAACGACCCAAATGTTATTGCAAGTTACATGCCCATCTGGTTTTTATTTTAATGGGTCTTCTCATGAATAAAATCACGAATGTAAGAGTAGGGAGCTTCCAGGGCTTTTTTTCTTTAACCATGCCACTGATTGCTACATGTAAATATATCATGGCCTCTTTTGATGCCATTCAAAAATAAGTTTTCGGGAATCCTGGGTGGCTCAGTGGTTGAGCATCTGCCTTCGGCTCAGGTCGTGATCCCGGGGTCCTGGGATCAAATCCCACATCGGGCTCCCTGCAGGGAGCCTGCTTCTCCCTCTGCCTGTGTCTCTGCCTCCCTCTGTGTCTCTCATGAATAAATAAATAAAATCTTTAAAGTACATCTATGGAAACATTGGATTCACTCCCTGACCCCCTAGCAGTTTGCTTCTGTTGGAAAACCTCCAGTTTATGCTGCCCCTTTTATGGACTAAGTTTTTAAGATGGCAGAGATCTTCCCAATCCCCACACCCCAGATTCTAATCATGGGTCCACTCCCCTCTCTGTCTCTGTGAACCTCTGTGAATCTAGTCTGAGGGCCTCGGGTTGGAAGTTTGCAGCGAGGGGGCGGTTTGTCCTAGATCACACAACCACCTGGAGTGGGGTTTGGGATTCAAGCAGCAATTGTCTCCTCTCAGCAGCAGTGACTGTCCCTCCACATCCTCTGTGTGCCTCTCCGTCTAAGACAGACTTGCTTTTAAATCTGAGAATTACCTTTCCCTGGATTCTTGGATGGTACTAAGCAGCAGAACCTCTGCGTTTATTTAACCAACACATACTATTTTCCTAAACCTAAGATGTTAACCTAGTGCCCTGACTTAGCTTCCAGAGGAGACGTTGATTGTGAGTGAATTATCTGAATGGGCGGCTCGGTGAAAGCTGCCGCCCAGTCCCTGGGAGGCATGAGCTCCAGGTGAAGGTGGCAGTTAGAGAGGACCCCCCTCTGACCTCCCTCCTGCTATTTCTTTTGCTAATTAAAACACAGCCAATGCCAATTAAAACACCACAAGAGCTATTATTGCTTTTTTGTTTATCCACAGACCAGGGATAATGCAGGGAAATGGAGTGGAAACTCCCCGCGTACCAGCTTGGCCATTGGTTTGCTGGAACAAGCGCTCTGTGCTTCCCAGAGAGGGGCCGGCATTGTCCTGCAGGGTGCAGCTGCCCGGGCCAAGTGGCTTTGCCTCACGGGCCAAGTGGTGCTCTGCCCGGCAGGTGCCAGCAGCCACGGCCTGAGCTGTTGGATTTACAGGCTCTGAAATCTGTGCCTTCCCAGCACCTGGGCTGAAGGATGCAAAACCAGTGCCTTTTCCCCACCTATAGGGCAGGCCAAGCTCGGGGAAGCCATCGGAGGGCTCAGTGACTATGTGGGTCGCTCAGCACACCACCAAGCCCCTCAATTCAATGCTGGGAGAAAATGACCAGAAGTTTCCCAATTACCTCCCAGCTTCCCAAACTCCCCATGTCCTCTGGAGCCCTTCTTCCTCCTTTAGAGCAAGGGGGAATGTTGAGGATTTTGCATCTGCTCATTACAGCTCTGGGAGAAGCAGAATGACGAATGGTGAGAGACAGCAGCTCACCAGTGAAGTGAGCCTGGGTGTGGATCATTGGTCAGCCATGTGCCCCCAGCCTTCTCACCTCATCTTGAAAAGGGAGAAGAATTGACCTCTCCCTTGTAGAGTTGCTGCAAGGACTAACACCATTAATGTGTGAAAATGCTTTGCCCAGCATCTGGCATAGGGGAGTGCTCAAAAATGTCAGCCAACATCATTATTCTCCTATGGCCAGACAGACACCGGCCCCCTGGGAAGACTCGGGGTTATGGATGCAGGTGCACGATCAGTGCAGCGATCCTGTGGCTAGTAACCTTTCTGCACCAGATGCACCTGCAGTGGTTTTAAAACTCTTAACTCCTGGGTCATGCTCAGGCAGGACCCGATTAAATCTGAATTTCCAACGTGCTGCCTAAGTTTGGGAGGACTGATTTAGTGAACGTATGGCCCTTCACCTTTGCTCGATGAAGGCTGCAGTCTCTGGAGGGCACTGATAGAGCACCGTTATGGACTGAATGCTGTGTCCTCCTCAGTTCCTATGTTGAAGCTCTAACCTCGAACATAATAGTGTTTGGAGGCAGGACTTTGGAGGTGGTAAATGTTAGATGAGGTCATGAGGGTGGGGTCCTAAGATGGGATTAGTGCCCTTGTGAGAATAGGAAGAGACACCAGAGCTGGCTGTCTCCACCACGTGAGGACCCAGTGAGAAGGGGACAATCTATAAGCTGTGGAGAAGTTTCTCACCAGACACTGAATGGTGGCATGTTGATCTGGGACTTCCAGCCTCCAGAACTCTGAGAAATCTATTTCTGTTGTTTAAACCGCCCAGTCTGGGGTACTTTGTCATGGCAGCCTATGCTAAGACAAGCACAGGATGAAGTTCACGGCACCACTAGCATTTCATGTAGGAATCCTCTGAGAGCTGATAGGTGGGGTATGTCTTGGGACCTTCTGCTGCATCCAGATCATCCTCTCCCTACAGATGGACTGTGGCCATGTAAGTGGTCCCTTCAGTGTGTTCGGGGCCTAGCTATAGACCACAGAGAGCATCTCTGATGCCCCACAAGGCTTCTGCCAATGCCAGAATCAGAGAGTGGAAATTGACGGGACGGGCAGAGAGCATGCCACATCACATGATCTCCATAGTTTGTGCTTCAGCAAAGAAGGGCCAACACCATTTGTGTAAATCCTACTTTGGGGAAATGACATTAAAAGACAAACTCAATAGGAGTAGGAGATAATAAACAGTCATGACTCAGGGTAAGTCTGCCAGGTACAAGCCACTGCAGCGGGTATAAGGGTTCAAGGAAATATAAGGGGCAGGTGACCCCCAGATATTCATAAATTCCTCCTGCCAAATGTCTTCTGTAAGCTGGACAGAGTCCCTTCAGATCAGTGAGAAATGGTGTGCTTGGGTAAGTGTTAAAAGCCTTGGTTGGAAAAGCAGCAGGTACGGATATAGAAGCTCTTCTATCAATCTCTGTGACCTTTATTTGGAAGCTGTCATGGGCAAGCAGACTCAGTGAGATGTTGGTCCAAATACAAGCCAGACTCACTAGGGAGATTCAAAAGGCAGCAAAGCTTTTGATGAGTTAATGTAAATATAGATTGCAAATTTATGAGAATCCCCCAATTGGATAGAGAATGATTTCTTTTTTATAGGAAAAAAAAAGAGAGGTAATTAAATTTAAGAGACATAGTTAAGGTCTAGGACTGCAAGCAGATTTCATTATGTATGCCATTACCTGGCAGTGACTACCTGGAATGTGGTGTTGGGGAAGACCATGGGGCCTAATCCTTGACCCATGGCAAACAGCGATAGGATCAGTTAGTGACGTCTGTCATGGAGAGATGCTAGCCTAGAAGAGGGTGCTTTGCCACACCTAACCCAGGAGTCTCGGCTGGATTTTTGTAAAGAAAAACTATTCCCTGTATTTTTGCTTAGCCAGCAACATACTCTGACCACCTGGCAGTAGGTCACTATCATTTCTAAGAAGTTTGCCTTCTTCCAGAATGCTCAATCTACAAATCCAACATGTAAAGTTGTGGTCAGTATGTCAACATGAGTAAGCAGTTGTAGCCAAGGAGGCACACACAGAATTGATTCCAAGTTTGGTCAGAAGTACCAGCATGATGAAGATACAGGGCAATCTGTGTGAGAGCCACAAGTGTCCCAGTGATTTATTTGGCATGAGACAAAGCAGAAGAAAAAACTCCTATGTACTTTCCAATCCGCTCACTCACATTTCATGTCCTGGAAGCAAGAAGCACTTCAGCACTACGGATTAAGCTGACTCTAATAACCATGGTGAATCAACGTCCTCTTACTCTTCCTAATTTTATACCAAGGTGATTACCAGGTATCAGTGGTTTAAATATTTATAGAAATGTAGAGAAGCAGCTAATGGCTGAATCAGCTTCAAACGGCAGGTGATAACAACAGATTTAATGAACACAGATTCCTCTAAACACACACAATGAACAACATGCAGCAACAGGGACTTGCAGCTGAATATACAAAGTAAAACTCAAATAAGCCACTGCAGTGGTGTGGCTTCCATTGGAGAGACACAGGTTGGTTAGGAGGTAGATGTCTTTCCTGACTGTTGGAAATCATGGCCAGTGATGGATGTCCTTGAAACTCTCCCATCAAGAAAGAGGAGAGTCAAGAAGATCAATACCTTTGGCTATCTGACCATAGAAATGATCATTCTATCACTGAACCCAATAAGTGGTGCTGGTCTCCGTTGCATTAAAGATTATTCTTCAATCTCATTGCACATTGGACAGCTTTCCTCCTGTCTTGCAGATGAGGAAAGTCATGCTGAAAGGGTTACTGTCCAAGTCCAAAGTCACTAGTGTGTGACCTTGGGTGTCAGAGAGAGGTGAGCCCAGCATGCTCTCACTTGTTGTTTCCTCCTGGGCTCTGTGCTGCTTGAAGAACAGAGTATACCAGCTGCCAGGTGGCACTTGTCTTGCATCCCCAGCATTATCCATACCAAACTATCTTCTTCCAGAGAAACTCCTCAGATGCAAGTTCCTACAATCTACATCCATCCTTGCACCCAGAGAGCAGCATCCTATGGAGACCCCAGCTTGCTCATCCCATCCCACATGCTAGGCACAAGTATGTAAGCTCAGTGCACCACAGAAGCCCCTTCTTTGAGGAGATTTACACAGAAGCCTGATGCGCAGGAGGAGACAGGAAGTGGTCTTGGTCTGGAGCCCTACTGACCACACTCACCCACTGCCCTTCCACAGCCACTCAGCAATTTGGGCGACTGAAGGCAATGCTGAGTCCAGGCCAAACCCCTGCCAGGCCTGTGACTCCCAGTCCACATGTGCTATTGGGTAGTTTCTGCTGTATTTAGATCAATTCTATCTAAATGAATGCCTTTGAAAAAGAGATTATATTTCAAGCTTAAATGGAAGTAAGCAAATAAACTATAAAAGTAAAAATAGAAAAAAAAGGAAAAGTCTATTGTGTCCTAGGTGCTTCCAACTGCCAACTCTCTGTTCAGATGGGATAAACAGGATATTAAACCAAACCAGCACCATACTGAATGCCCTGCTTGGTGTCATCAGGATGGTTAAGAGGAAAGGAGGGAGTGTCCTCATGACATGGCACTGTGTTCTTCAACACTCTGGGTCTCCCCCATCTACTGTATCTAAAACATTGCACTGTGTTGAGTCTCTGCTTTGGGAAATGCCACCCAGGAAAACTGCTGGCATGAGTATGAGGGGAATACCTGAGCCTTCTGACATTCGTGGCATAACATGGCAACAGAAGTCAATTCTGTCCATAAAGTAAGTTAAAACTGTGAGGGGTCATTTGACCCATCCTATTCTGCTCAAACTGGCCTGGAAGAATTTCTCTCCCTACCACCCGTGTCTCCTGAGAATGGATTACAGGAGGTCTCCACATGGTAGAAGACACATTTTTGCAGGTCAGTCTCTCAGGATTTTAGAAGTCACCTGCTTCATCAACTGTATAGTGCTTGAGTCCTTCTCCCATGTTCTTGGCAGCAGGAGAAGGTCTGGGGTCATTAAGAAGTCAGAATCCTTACCCCAGGCATATCCATTGCAATATAGAAGCCTCATCAGGATGGGGCTCTTACAACCCTTCTGAGTACAGAGGGACTAGGAGCCAGCAGACAACACCACTGTGGCTTTAGGGCAACTTCAAAGAGGCCAGGCTGGCTGGCATCCAGAGCAAGCTTGGCACTTGCTGCCCCTGCCAGCTCAGGCCCTTGACCTAATTCAACATCCAATTGTGCCTACACCCAAGAAAAACAAATGTAGATACTTTGCTACCTGTCAGCATCATTAATTTTGTGGTGATTGCCCATTAAAATGGTTTGTTTGCAGTGGGCTGTGTTGGCTGTCTTACCCTAATTAAACAGTGGAGCAGAATCAGGAGATAATTTGCTTGTGGGCTAGTTGAAGACATCACTATGATCTGTTTTGCTCTGGCTGGGTTTGAAGGTACCATTTTGCTTTTAGTTATCATGTATACATCTCCCTGGAGAGTCTTCTGTTTACTTGTTGCTTTGGACTTCTTCCAGGTGAGTTGAGGATATAATCATGCTATTATTACCCTCACTAAAACTATATTCACTATAAAAAATGTTGCCTGTGAACTCCAGGCACAGGAATGAAGTAAAGGCAAAACATTTTGAAATAATGTGGTAACTTGGCCTCAACTTTTTTTTTTTTGTAAGAGCAGAAACAGTAATGGCTCGCCTTTCCTGGATGTTTGTTGTGAAAAGACACTGCACCAAGTGTTATAAAGATACTGTCTCATTTAATTCCTCTATAGTGGATATCATTATTATCCCTATTTTTTAGGTAAAGAAATAGACCTAAGGAGGATGTTGGGTACTGCACAAAAACCTACCGTCAGTGCATGAGGAACCTGGCACCATCACTCAGACTCCAGTGGGCCTCTCCGGGAACAGGGGTCAACATCCCTGATGGGTCATCCTGGAAAGTAAATGGTTAAACAGGTCACAACCTCACTCACCAATGGTTAGTAAACCTGACTATTTGAGGGATATCAAGACAGGAGGACTTTATAGAGTAAGTCACCCTTGATCATTCATTCACATTCACTCATTCCTACAGTAGATATCTCCTGAGTGCTTATTCTGCTTCAGGCTCTGTGGTAAGTGCTGATAATCAGAGGATCCATTCAAACAAATAATGCCTGTCCTCAGGATCTCAGAGCTCTAAAAGGAGAGGACCCTGAGAGAGAACCGTAGTTAGCTCAGATCTAAGCTCTGAGCGTGTGCATGTGTGTGCTCATATACACCAATGAGTGAGTGTGAGCATGTGTGACTATGTGAATAAGCAAATGCATGCATGTGTGAGAGGTTCCTGATCAGGCAAGCTCATTGGTCCTTGATACTGATCTAATGTTATTGGTCCCGAGGTCCTGTTTCTTCCCAATACCTGGAATCCTCCATCTGGACTTCAAAGAGAGAGATCAATGCTTCTACACATTGAATTATGCCAACCATACACATTTTATTAATTTATGGAAATGTCAGATTACTTTAACTATTATACTGAACTTCTGTCCTCCAATAAATGGCTTAATTTCCTTCCAAGGATAAAGCACTCCAGTATTTTCGGCTGACCAATTCAGCTCAGGGCGCTCTAATGTTTTCTGTCTACTCAGAGGACACATACTTCATCAGGATGACTCTGGGGTAATGACACCAAAGGCCCATTTCTAATGATTGTCACGGTCTTGGCAAAATGCATTCCATATATTAAGGCTGATGCCTCTCGCCGAGCTGGGTGCATCCTCTGGGGGAATAAATGACCTTTTCTCTCGAGCTTTCCTCTGCTTGTGACATGGGAAGAAATATCTCCTAGTGCAGTGCCAGGGTTGAGAACATCCCCTAACATGAGGGAAATAGTCCTGGTCCTAACACAGTAGACATATCAAAATAAGGAGGTCTATCTGGAAACATAGCTCAGGGCTACGAGAAATATCAGCAAACCCACTTGGAGAGCAGCAGATCTGCATTTACTATGGACTGAAGGAAGCTTGAGTTTTGGTACCACACTAGAGCCCCTCAACCTAAATTTCGATATACAGTCTGGATTCTCTTTCTGAAAAGAGGATCCTTCCCCAATTTCAAGAAGCACAAGACCCCATGACACCTGGATCTGGCTTGAGGCAGGTGAATGTCAGGTGGGAATGGAGAGTCTGCTGTAGATAGTTTTGGGATTTTGTGGGGAGAAGATTGAACAGTGAATGTGTTGTAGGGCAGCAGGACATCCTAGCTCCAAATATACCATTTAGCATAAGGATTACTTTGAGTTGAAGACAATTGAGAAGAAGCAGGTTTAAGAAAAGCTCCTTACCCTCTCTCTGTCTGCCTAGAAGCAGAATATGAATTTATAAAGGCATCTCCCTTCCCTTTATACTAGGAAGGACAGAAGTTAATCACCAAAGAAAACCCCAGACCCTGATCAGCACCAGAGACAGCACCTGAGGCATCTTCACAGCAGACCTTACTAACAACTCCTTGTCTTCCACTCCCCCATGTCCTTGCTTGCCCACAATTTGCCACCCTAGAGACTCAAAGCCCTCTTCATTTGCCTTGTCACTTCTCCACAAATGTGCTGTTCTAATGCTAAGGCTTTATATAAGCTTGAGTTCTAACCATCAGTTTTGGTTTCTCATCATTGGATGCTCCTGTGTGTGTGTGTGTGTGTGTTGCTCATGTGTTATTAAACTTCTGTTTGTTTTTATCTTCTTACTCTGTCTTCTGTTTATCTTATTTCAAGGGCCTCTACCTGGAGGAATCTAGGAAGGCAGAAGGGAGAGGCTATTTGCATCCCTACAGCTTTCAGATCTTGCAGTTTCTAGGACTCCAACCTTCCTAGGAAGAGGGAAGCAAGCCTGCTCATAACATCATTATGCTCCCTTAACAACCAGCACAATGGATGAAGTCCAAGAGCCTCTCCACTAACCTCTGTAACAGAATCACTTGGGAAGATTTTAGGAGTCCCTATGCACAGGCTCCACCCCAAGTGAATCAGAATTCCTGGAGGTGGCGATCCTGTGTGCAGCACACACAGTTGTGTGTGTATGTGTGTGTGTGTGGGGGGGGGGGTCCTATCCTTGCCAAATGGTGGAGTCTCCTGGAAAGTTTTAAAAATGCTGATCCCTGGGCCACATCCCTGCCCACACCAATCCAAATCCCTGAACTTGGATCCAGGTGCCTTCATACATAGACTTCCCAAGCCCTTACGTGATTCTGATGAATATCCAAATTGTGAATTGTTGGTCTAAGCGAGTTAAATGTGAAGTGGGGTTAGGGGTGCATAAAAGGATGTTTAAAGGTGAAGGTGGGCAGAATAAATCAGGGAGGGCTTCCTGAAAGCTGAGGTCAGGCCAATCTTAAATGGAATAATGGGCTGTTTTGATATACGTGAAGGGAGGCTTTTTCTCGTAATAGTCAAGGACTATTCAAATTAATATAACAATCAGGATAAAGGTTAATTGGATGAAACTCACAGTTTCAGCACTGAACAGAACACACCATTTTCGCTGAATGCTCTGGCAGCTCTGCAGACAAGAGAGGGACACCATGAACCCTACCTTGAAACAGTACCGGGCATGGAATGTAAATAATAATGGTAGGGGTGGATTGTCAGGGGATAATGGGAGAAAGACTCTATCAAACCACTGTTTTGACAACTGGATGTAGATGTATCCTTTTCCATTCAAATAATGAACAGCTAGTCTAGATCTTTCTCCCTGTCTTTGAATGGGAACACCCAAGGGTTATGGGGTGCTCAGCTATGCAGGGGTGCAGGCAAGAACGTATCCGGGATGCAAATCATGATATGTTTACCCTCCAAATGCAACATCTAATAGGAGATGTCACTTTGACAAGATTTTATTGCCTTGATCTTTAGGATTTTGGGAAATCTTATGTCCATGAACAGTGGACCCCTTCTCCAAGTCTACTGAAGGCAGGAAGTAAAGATCAAGAAAGGGTTTCCATCTTGGGCAGTTGAAGAGTTAATTTCCATTGGTATTATCTTGTCTCTCCTGTTACTATCATCATCATTCATCAGTCATCAGGTTTTTTTTTTTTCAATAAGACAACTTGAGCATAAAAATCAAGAGAGGTAGTCAAATATATATTTTGATCATGAACATTTGAAGGAGAGGCAGAGCTCTTTGCCTTAGTGGGTGCTGATGCAAGTGGGGAGTCTGGGGTTACTATGGTTTAAGAGGGCATCAGCTGAGGTGAAGAAAAGAGGTCCGGTAAGCTATCTTGATTAAACATTCCCGGGAGGAATGTTTCCCTGCCCTCACCCTCCTTTCTGCCAGAGAATGTACAAAAGCAGTGATGCCTTTAAGAGCAATACATAAATCAGTGGTGCTGCTAGAGATAATAATAAATAGGGTGAGAGGTCATTCACCATCTTGTGATGAGTCCCAGTTCAGGTTTGATAAAAAGCTGGTGGAAACTGCCATTGTTGTAGGAAATTAAGAATGAGCTCGTTAGCTGAGCCATTTAAGCCATTCATATGAAGATTATGACTTCCCAGATTTAGGAGGCAAAGGATCTTGTGTTCTATCCAGCTCATTTTTCCTGATCCTTATCTGGTCTTGATAAAGAAATTCTGCAAGTGACTTATGGTGTGGGGATGATGACAGGGAATGATTTTCTCAGCACTGGTAAATGAATATGACCTCTAAGAAAAATACTCCGGGTTATGTTTACTTGGGGAAATAAATCTCTCCTGTGCCCATCTTTCTTCTCTTTCTCATCAGGGGAGAATTCACTTTCTGGTCTCATTTTCGTCACGTTTCCACCCACTCTTAACGTCCTCTGCTAGAAGAATGAGAAGTACACTCTCAGCCTCCGGCTTCACCTGTTCTGACCTGAGCCTATCATTTTGGAGAGCAAGCTTGGATTTGCCTGGAGTGTGGACTATCCAGATGCCAAGTGGTGTCCCTCTGCCCCGGGGTAGGGGCAGGTGTGGTGTCTCTGGCTGAGAAGGTGCTTGCTGTGAGTCCCATTGGAACAGAGATCGTCTGATCGCTCCAGGGATCTGTCTGTGAGCCTTGCCCCCCCCCCTTCTCCCGTATTACATCAGCATCCTTACCAAGTAAACCCCATATCCAACAACCAGAAAGGCTCAAGAATGGCTCCTCACTTCCAATGGCCCAGATCTCTCACTAATAAATCAAATGGTGGTTTATTTCTCAAAATCTAGTTGGTTTTTCATCCTCTTCTTTGGAAATGGCCTCTGTAGGACCATGTTGCATGAGTGGGTGTGAGTGCCCCAGGCTTCCATGGTTGGGACTT
Source organism: Vulpes vulpes (assembly GCF_048418805.1). Classification (NCBI taxonomy): domain Eukaryota; kingdom Metazoa; phylum Chordata; class Mammalia; order Carnivora; family Canidae; genus Vulpes; species Vulpes vulpes. The sequence continues at coordinate 160,664,122 of NC_132791.1, read as the reverse complement.
CTCTTCTTTTACACATTCAAAACATGTGCACTTTTGATCAGCTCTTCTGTGCAGGCACTAGGCTGGAAGCTTTCCATCTCTCCCTTATTCAGTCACCACTCCTGTTGTGGCCTTGTTACCTTATACATGTCATTTCTGAAGACACTGAAGGAAAGGACAGTGAAAAGTTGCCCAAAGCTACATAGCTAATGAAGAGGGGTTAAAGTGCTGGGTCCCATTCAGATGCACCCTGAGGTTTCCGCTTTCACGACTGCTCAAGACACCCCTCTGGTCTGGGGGAAAGCACAGGCTCCCTTCACCAAGGGAGCCTTCAAGAAACTCATTCATTCAAGCCCACGAGATGTCTTTTTTTCTCAACGAAATGATATGAGTGCAGGTCGGATTGAGCCAGTGTGGCTTCCCTTCATGCTAGGGGTGAGCTTCTGAGACACTCCCTCCAATACCACAACATGGAGGAACATAGTGCCAGGGCGCAGGTCTTAGGACACCCACCTGGGATGCATGGACCCAAATCCTCATGAGTGTGCCCATGGGCCCCCACATGAATGAAACTAAAGCCATGGGCTCTGCCTGGGAAATGCAGACTCTAGGGAACAAGCAGACAAGGCTTGAGTGCTCTGATTACCCAGCTTTATTCACATGGAGTCTAAAAGAGGGAGCTTGCTTCCCATTTGGCCAATTTCCAGAACTTTCTTCCTGCAATATATATATATATATATATATATATATATATATATATATATATAGCATTTCCTCTAAAAATTACTCACCTGGGGCTTTCTCTAAAAATTACTCACCTGGGGCTTTCGATGTTTTTTGAGAGGTTGTCTGTGTTAACTGCTCAGTCTCCTAGTTTCCCACAGCTCATCTATTGGGTAAAGTCAAACCTTTAGAAAACATTTTACTTGGAGCCTATAAACACATTTGTAATTGGTATGAGATGCCCTGATGTAGGCACAATATCACACTATCTCCTCAACACTCATCGAAGGGAAGTATAGGCAATGTTTGAAAATATTTTTATTTCCTCCCCAAGGCAACAGTCAGACATTACCTGTTATGTTAACCCTGTCTCTTAGATCAGGATTTACGGGCATTCCTCCTGGAAGGTGGCTCCAAGTTTCTCTCTACCAGCATTTTTATGCATTCCTTGATCAGACAAATTCTATGTTACATAAAAATCGTCCTTTTGGGCTTAGCTACCAAAATACTTAGCCCTAAAATTAGTGCTCAATTTCAGAAGCGATCTCATTCTAGATGCCTGGTATGGATAAATCTTTCTCTGCTTTCTAGCTTATAAAACAATAAGTTAAAAAATATATGCACTTCTTTGTATTTAAAAAAGTGCATGCTTATGGTGGAATATTTGCAGGATGTAGAAAAGAAGAATGAGAGGAAAAGTAAGCTCCCACTTACTTGCATTGGTGTCTCCCCAATGCAGACACCCACTCTTCTCCAGCCCCTCTCCCTCATCATCATACAAGTACCTCGTATGGAGCAGATGTCTGATACATGCATGCAGGACATGTCCATTTTCCTCTGTCTCTGCTCTTAATCTAGTGGAAGATGCAGATTTTTCCTGGCTAACGTTAATCCCTTTGCACATCCCTCTATGTTCATGTTCTCCAGGACTTTAATCCCTAACTAGTCCTCCTCTTAACACGTTTTCAGCCAAGTCCCTTCTCATCAGCATTTGAACATGAGGGAAGAATATTTCATCTTAAATACAATTTCTTGGACTCCACATTTTCTCCAGCTCTTACCATAAGTATCTGCCACCTGCTGTCACTCTTTTCCAAAGCTGCCTCTACTGTTCTGTCTCCTTTTCAGTCTCCAATCATGGTTTAAGCATCTGAACGCTGGCTGTGGCTCTTGTCTGCATTGGAGTCTTGCTGGCCAGAACCCTCATCTGGTGGGAGCTGCTGCTGCTGCTGCTCAGCCTCTCTCAGGCAAAACCTAGCACTCTTCGTGCTTGCTCCTTTTCAAAATCCCACCTCACCCTCGCTGCTGTGGCAGTGATCCTTAGATGTGTAATTCCATCAACTCTTATGGCTTTAATTCCCATTTATCTTACTGAGGACACCAAGATCTATATATCTATCGGAATGGCCCCTAAATTACAGATGCATGTGTCTTTGGACGTCAGGGTAGGCCAAGCAGGGCTGCAGTAGCAGACAAACAGAAGATCACTGTGAGTGTGTGTGTGTGTGTGTGTGTGTGTGTGTATGTGTGAGACATGAAGACAAAACTGTACACTCTGTGTCCCCTCTCTCCTTAGACCCACACCATTTGCAGCAGTAGCCCTTAAATCATGACAGCAAGGAAAGAAGGAACTGGATGATCATGGATGATTAAACAAGATGTTTTAAGAGCTGTAGATAGTGGCTGTTTCAAGCTGAATTGTGCTTCCCCCAGAATTCATATGGTAAATTGTTTTATGTTGAAGTCCTAACCCCCAGTACCTCAGAGCGTAACCATATGTGGAGATAGGGTCTTTGAAGAGGTGATTAAGTTAAAAAGAGGTTGTCTAGGTGCACCCTAGTCTAGTCTGACTGGAGAGAGCACTCTTCCTGGCTCACAGATGGCCTTTCTTGATGCACGTGTCTCCTCTTCTTATAGGGACACTGTTCTATTGGACCAAGTCCCCACACTTAGGACCTCATTTCAACTTGTTGGCCTCCTGAAGGGCCCCATATCCAAATAAAGCTTCTGTATGAATTCTTGGGGGACACAGTTGGTCCACAGATTCATCTGAAAAAAACATTCCTACTGTCTACTATATACTGGGTGCTGGAAGGCCTGCCCCATGCTAAGGTAGCCCATATTTACTTATCCTGGGGCTGAGGAATGGCAGGTATTCCTGATGAAATGGTGTGTGTCTGTTAGCTTTCATAGTTATGCTGCAGTAACAAACAGCCTCCAAAGCTCAGGGCTTATGAGTAAAAATGGTTACTCCCAGTCGTATCACATGGCTTTCTGCAGGTTGGCTTCCACATTTCTTCTATTCAGGCTGAGGCAGCTTCCCTGACCTAGATGCTGCATCTCCACCTAGCACCAAGACAAAGGAGGCAAGACAAAACCACGGGATGGCAGTAAAGTTTCCACCTGGATGTGATTCATATCATTGCCTCTCCTATTTCATTGGCCAAAGCAAGTCACATGACTTGTCATATCTGACACCAGTGGAGATATGCTCATCTCATCTCAAGGGTAACCTGAACAGCAGGCCCAGTGGGGACAGGTAGCAATTATTTTGTGTAAATAATTTAAATTATCAAACACTGCATATGTATTTCTGGAAACTTGAATTCTAAAAAATTGTGGGGTGAAGGAGAACATGATTTATGAGAATTATAGGGTCGCAGGCAGACCATCCAAAATCTATGCCATTTTGTAACCAGAGCATTAAAATATATGTACAAATCCTTAAAAAATCACCTACATGGTAGAGGTTCCCCAGGTGGCTCAGTTGGTTAAGAGTCTGACTCTTGATTTTGGCTCAGGTCATAATCACAGAGCAGTGGAATCGAGTCCCACATTGGGCTCCATGCTCAGCAGGGAGTCTACTTGGGATTCTCTTTCCCTCTGCATCTGCCCCCACCACCTCTCCTCTCTGTCTAAAAAAAAAAATTTACTTACACAGCTGATATATATTGAATGCTTATTAAATTAAGAGATACTCAAGCAAATGCAGTGTTTGACCAAGAAGGTGAAGGTAACCTGACAGGTGGAAGTGAGAGAGGGATCAAGCTGATGAAGATGTAGGCTCAGAATGCACTGAGACATGTCCCAGTTTTGGAAGATGGCCCCCGTGTTCATGGTCTTGTGCGTCCTTAAGATACAATAGGTTAGCGCCTTGCAGTAAGTGCTTCCAAGTAGACAGGGCTCGTGGCCAAGCTGGGTCAGGGGAGAGGCCAGTGTAGACAGGATTATGTACTGTAGGGTATCTCCATGGGGGGTGCTCCCAATGACAGGCATCACATCCAGCTGTTCTTACTGCTGGATGGTAGAGAACTGATGTGATAGGAAAAGCTCATCGTAACCAAGCTGCCTTCTGTGATATCCTGACTTTGTCTTCTCTCTCAGAAATCCCCTACAATCTGACTGACAAATGCAGACTGAACATACTGTCCCCAAACAGAATGCCAGCATACTGTAATTGATTCCCAAAGATGGCAAAAATGTGGCACTGTCTGAGAGCCTTGAAAACCAGGCAATGCTGTAGGGAAAAAAAGAAGAGGTAAAGACCAACATTTGTTGGGGCCTGATTCGGGCCTCTGAGGTTTTGGGTTTTACTCGGTCTGAGCTCTGCAGGGTGTTCACCTTAAACATTGGTGCAGATACTGGTGGCCTGTCTACTAGGAAGGTCACCATTGTTTATAAAGGTAATGTCTTACTTTTATTGAACACTTTCCATGTGCCTGGTATTATTGCAACTATCAGACACAATTTATAACAGCTTCAGCATTTTTCTTGTTTTATATAGGAGGACATTGAAGCAAGGAAAATAACTTTGAATTTTAATTACTTCCCAAGAAATTAATAATAAGGGAAGGTGTGCATTCAAAATGGATATGTCTATATTTCATTTGAAGTAGGCAGAGCCCCCCCGCCCCCGCCTGGATGATGACCATACCCAAATCCCCCAATTCTTTCTTATTTTATTTTTTAAAAGATATTATTTATTTATTCATTAGACACACACACACACACACACAGAGGCAGAGACACAAGCAGAGGGAAAAGCAGACCCCATGCAGGGAGCCTGATGTGGGACTCCATCCCAGGACTCCAGGATCACACCCAGGCCAAAGGCAGGTGCTAAACCACTGAGCCACCCAGAGCCCAAATCCCCCAATTCTGTGCATATATTATCTTACATGGCAAAAATAACTCTGCAGATGTGATTATGATCAGTACTTTAAGATAGGGAAATTATCCTGGATTACTCAAGTGGGACCAATCTAATCCTTGGAGCCCCAAAAGAAGAGGACCCCTTCAGACCAGAAGAAAAGGAAATCAGAAGAGATTTGGCAGAAGGGACTTCATAGAGATTCCAAGTTGTGGGAAGGACTTGATGCAACATTGATAGTTTTGAGATACAGGGACTGCCTTGCAGGGAAGGGCTGTAAAGAGATCTCTAACTGCTACTGGTGGCCCTGGTGGCAGCCAGCCAGGTAACAGGACCTCAGTCCTACAATAGCAATAAACTGAGTTGTGTCTGCACTTCATACAGGCTTGGAAATGGATCCTTCCCAACCTTCCAGCTTACCCCTTGATTTCAGCCTTTTGAAACCCAGAGTGGAGAAAGCAGTTGAACCCATCAAGACTTCTGGTGTCTAGAGCTGTGAGAGAGCAGGTGTGCATAATTTTAAGCCATTAAGTGTGTGATGATTTGTTAGAGCAGCAATAGCTAACTCACAAGTATCTCTGGAAATGCTTTAAGGGAACATTGGACCACAGGGCACCTCCCAACTCCAGACTCCTCGTGGACCTCCTCCCTCTCCCTCTCTCTCCTTCCCTCTCCTCTTCTCATTCCTCCCAAGAAATCTGACAATGAATTACCTGGCTTGTGCTTTTAGGGGAAAGAGCTGGGCATATGCATTTCAACCCATTCTCCTGTCCCTGCTCTTTGGGATCTTTCTGTCCACAGGAAACATTCATCCTCATGACCTGTAGAGGGATCCCGCACCTGTCAGTCTCTAAGTGGATGAGTTTAATTTCTTTGGTTAATGGTTAGCAAGCCCGTTGTGGCTATAGATGTAAAGTTTTATCCTCAAATCCAGCTATTACTAGTGATAAAACTAGCATATTTATTTCCATCTGTCTGACTTTTGCCTCTACTCTCAAATGATTCAGAACTCAGAAAAACAGGAGCTATTTATTAACCCTCTAAAATCCAAATACATCCATCTGGTCATATCTTTCCCATTTACTCTGTGCATCCTTTAAACTCCTTATGGTGACTTTTAAAGTCCTTTGTGGTCTGACATGACATAAATCTCTAGCCCAGCACTACACAGTAAAAATAGAATGTAAACTAAAAATACAATTTTAAATGTTATGGTAACCACATGGAAAAGAAGTAAAAAGAAGCAGGTGAAATTAATTTTAATAATATATTTTATTTAACCCCATATATCTGAAAGATTGCTGTTGCAACATGTCAGCAACATAAAAATTGTTAATGAGATATTTTGCATTCTATTTTTTGCACCAAGTCTTTGGATTCAGTGTGTATTTTACACCTATGATGCATCTCAATCTGGACCAGTCACAGTTCAGGTGCTCAGTGGCCACATGTGGCTAGAAGCGACCTACTGCTGCAAATCCAGCATCATGTGGTCATTCCCACCTCTAGTCCTACTCTCCAACAAGAGCTTAATCTCTCATTTGCCCACTACTCTATACTTTCTCCTGACTTGTTTCCTTGGTTTAAAACACTCTGCCACCTGTCTCCTATTTTGGGTACTTCCTACTGATGATTTTTGAGCCCAGATTCTCTGAAAAGTCTTCCTTGACTCCCTAAATTGGCTAATCGGCTGTCTTTGAATGGCTAGAGGATCCTGTAACTATATTCTCATGGAACGTGTTAAATTTTGCTCTAAGAGGAGGTTCCAGTTTCATTTAGTATATACAAGGAAGCGAAATGGGCTTTATTTCTAATGAAAACCTCAAGAAACTGTTTTTTAAAGCCATTGAAGAGCTGAGAGTACAAAGAAACTTAAAAATAATTAAATTCCAGGTGGGCAAATCCTTGCTAGGTGAACGAAAGACCAGTTGGTGGAAAAGAGCATCAAACCTGCCAAACCGGGGCAGCCTTTGCCCAGGTAAGGAGAAAATGGCCAAGTCTAGTTAGACCTCTGGTTAGTTTTTGGATTTGCATTCAGAGACACCCCAAACATTAGGATATTATTTTCCCCCTAAGTAGTATTCTTACATGAACATTTTGCCGAGAAAGTAAGCGCTGGAGCCAAAAGCAAGGAAGAAATCTCATGGTTTTGTGGTGTAGTTTCTCTCTGGGTTTTGTGTTTTCACAGTTCTGAAGAGTTGCAGCATTGCCATGTTGTGATCCTGCCATGCCCAGACCAGCAGCTCTTGGTCCACTCGTCTCACAGAAACCCACCCTCCAGGTGCAGAGACCCAAGGGCTTATATTTCTGAGGTCAAATGGTATCATAGCATTTGGTCACATGGCCCATCTAGAGAGAGAAAGAGATCTGAATTCACAAAGAGTAACCAAAGATTTAATAAATACTCTAATCAACGTCTGTTAATACCACTCTCTACCCACTTGAATGGCTGAAATGAACACAGTGGACAATTCCAAGAACTCACATAGATTGCTAGAGGGAGTATAAAATGCTACTACCATCTGGAAAACTGTTCCGTCTGCTTCATATGTGGTTAAATCTGCTGTATGACCCAATGATTCTGCTGCTAGGTATTGATACAAGAGAAATAGAAATGTATATCCAAAATACCAACTTCTACAGATGTCCAAAGCAGCTTTATTCTTCACAGCCAAAAACTGGAAGTAATTCTAGTGTCTATTTAGCAAGAGAATGGGAAGGGAGAAAGCAATGTGTTATATCCATAAAGTGAAATACCACTCAGCAATAAAAAAAGAATAAACTACAAACACATGAAACTATATAGATGAATCTTAAACACATGATTTGAGCAAAAGTAGCCTAAGACAAAAAAGAACCTATGTGATTTTATTTATAAGAAATTCTAGAGCAGAAGAACTCAGCTGTAATGATTATGAGATCAGTGGCTGTCTGGGGAGCAGAGGGATTGGCTGAAAAGTGGCCTGAGTTCATGTTTTAGGGAGATGGACATATGATCTACCTGTAAGAGAGCAGTGTTTATAGGGATGGATTCTTTGGTCAAACTCTTCAAACTGTACACTTGAAATGGGTACATTCATGGTACATAATATTATATGTCTATAAAATTAATTTTTATTTCTATGTTATAACCAACTTCAGCATTGTTGGCATTTTGTTCTGTGTGGGGTTGTCCCATGCAGTATCTCTGGTCTTGACCCACTAAATGCCATTAAACCCCACCACCCCACCCCTACCCCTAGGATGTTGATGACAGAAAAGAAATGACTGTACATATTGCCAAACACCACTGTAGGAGGAGAAATGCCTTTCTGCTACTCTCTTAAGTTTGCTTGTGAATTAAACTCACAAAAGACGGATTCACAGAAAAAAAAAAAACCCACAGCAGAATTTATTTACATGTACAACATACACATATACTGGAGAACTCCATGTTGTGTAACTCAGAGGAGTGGTTAGAATTGGGGCCTTATCTACCATCTTAATAGGTGATGGAAAAAGGGGAAAAGAAAAAAATAACCTTTTTTGAAAGATAAGTGGATTTCCAGGAGAACAAAGGGTAAGAAAGTGTCTACACAGGTATGAATGGCCGTTCCGTATGCTTCAAGACTGTAAAACTCCCCTGGAGAGGGGATTGGGTAAGTTTTATTTGTTCTCTCCTTCTGGGAGTAGATCCACCCATAAGAGGAGTTTATGGCTGCTTTATTTCCCCAAAGTTGCTACTTTTAGTCAAATAAGGAAAGCTCCAGGAAGGCTTTCATTCTTATATTGTTTTAACCTTAAACAGCTCTAGTTTAGAATAATTCTGGGGTGGCATATTCTGATCTCTTCAGTCTCCTCCAGTGCAAAATTAGCCTCCTGGTGGAAAACCACTGTGCTAACTTAGCGCTTCTTGATTAACTTATTCATTCATTGATTCATTCATTGATTCATCAGAGATTTGTTGAGTTCTGCCTCACATTGGACATTGGTATGAATACCTAGAGGCATATCAGGGAACAAAAGAGACAAATATCCTCGTTCCCATGGATCTTACATCCCAATGGGCCTAGAAAGACACATTTTAAATAAGCACTTACTTAGAATGGACGAAAGATAAAGTTGAGCTGAATAAGGGGGTTTAGGAATGCCAGAGAAGGAACTTGGGTTGACATTTTTAAGGCATTGAAAAGAGACAATTGAGCAAAGGCTTCATGAAGGTGGTGACTGCATCAGCCAGGCTGTTATCTAGGGGTAGAATGGGCCAGGAAGAGAGGATAAAGAGATAATTCATGCAAAACACTCTGTGTCAAGCCCATGTCTTATATACTTAACAAGGAGCCCAGAGTGCCTGGGATAGACTAAAGGAGGAGGAGAGGTATATGAAGCAAAGTCAGAGAGGACGAGACAGGACAAGATCATGAGGTCCTTGTGGGTCTCTCTAAGGACTGTGATTGCTTGTGCAGGGTGATAATAATGGGGTGGTGAGAAGTGGTCAGATTTTGGATGTATGTTGAAGGTAGAATTAGTGGACCTCGCTGATGGGTTGAGTTAGTTCCCTAGGGGAGAGACAGTGTCTATGTTGCTCACTTTGCTGTATGCATCATACAGTTTCTGGTCTATAGAATGGCATTCAATAAACAAGACGGATGGACAGATGGATGGGTGGGTGGTTGGATGGATTATGGAAGGAAGGTTGAATGGAAAGATATATTGAAGAATGGTTGGTGGATGGATGGATGGAAAAATAGGTAGATGAATGGATAAATGGGTGAACAGACGGATGGCCACTATGCTCTGAATTTTGTTATAATGATCAGGTATATTATATATGAAGCCACTAGTACAGTGCCTGGTACTTTTTAGCCATTTAATGAATAAATTTTTTTTTTATTTATTTTATTTATTTATTTATTTATTTATTTATGATAGTCACAGAGAGAGAGAGAGAGAGGCAGAGACATAGGCGGAGGGAGAAGCAGGCTCCATGCACCGGGAGCCTGATGTGGGATTCGATCCCGGGTCTCCAGGATCGCGCCCTGGGCCAAAGGCAGGCGCCAAACCGCTGCGCCACCCAGGGATCCCTGAATAAATGTTTTATTCATTGTTATGTTTTAATGTTTTATTATTTTTTTGTTTCATTATTTTAAATAAAGATGCCACTGAATTTCACTCATTGAGAAAGACATCAGTCACTTTATTTCCAGAGAAATTAAAATTAGTACAGTCTCCTCTCTGCCTGCAAAGAACCTTTATTCCAGCAGAACAAACAGGTTCTGAACAGAGCTGAGTTCCTCCTACTTCCGGACCAGCCATACAATCAATGCACAGTTGCTAACTGCAGCCTAAATGTGGAACCTTCATGCCAGGTAATCAGTCAGGCAGTGGAAATATCACAGTCAGGGTTGGGCTCCCTGCTGGGTCCTGCTCCAACAGTTATGAATAAGAGCATCAGGACTTGTTTTGGCTTGTAAAGTGAGCACATTGGAAGTGAAAGCCACGGCTGCTAGTGAAATCTAATAAATATAAGGTACAATTCTGGAGTAGCATGTTGCTACAGATAAGCTTGCTTTGAATAGAAATGTTCACAGCATGTGATCAAAATCCTGAGGGCAGAGTTTGCCCTGCAACTGTTCCCAGCAGCCACAAGGACACCAAGCAAGGACACAGACTAGCCCCTGTGTCTTCACAAAGCAACCATGATGGATACACAACTTGGTAACACAGTGCTTTGTCTAAAAGTGGTCATTGTTATTTCGTATACAGGATCCTGACTTAAAAGTATTTATACTGATTAATGTTCTCTCTTCTGCATGTCAAGATGACACTAGTGATTCATTCATTTGTAGAAAAAAAATGTGCTTCTAAGGAAAACCGCATGGTCTATATCATGCCCTTCTGGGTTATCAGATTCTAGCCCTGACACTGATCTTTGAGCTATTTCACAACCATTTGTAAATTGTAGATAACTCATAGTAATATAAATGTTACCCTGCCAAGTAGTGTTTTACATTGACTTTCTCCCTTTTTGAAAAAAAAAAAAAAAGAAAAAAGAAAAAAAACAACTGTGCCTCTATTTGCAACTTATCTCAAGATTTCTTTACTAAGATATAAATCTGTGCTGTTTTGTGTTTTCCTTTGAACTGATTATAACGTCTGCCTCATTCTTTCACATCCTATGAGTAAAATAAAATCTTTAACTAGTATTCATTTTTATATGTGCACGCTTGCCATGATCTTACTTTTTTCTGAAAATTGCCTTGTTACATATTCCACAAATATATAGTGAAGCGCAGGTATGCACCAAGAACTGTACTAGGGATCAGAAATACAATGACCAAGACAGTCCCCATTCATAAGGTGAGGACATTTCTCTACTATGGTTTGGATGGCTGGCAGGGTGCTGCTAACTCTCTCACCATGCACCTCTGAGCTGACTTCTTGAGCACTGAGGTCAACTTTTTATTCTGATCCATGTCCCCTGTGGCTGACACAAGCCATATTCTATGTGGCTGCAGTCATGTGGACTATACATTATTATGTATGCTGCTTTTAAAGTATAGCTTATGATTAAGGAGAGCAGTGCATGCTAATTTATAGAAACTTTGGGAAGTCCAGAGAAGCATGAAAAAGAAAAACATAATCCATTATTCTCCCCCTCATAAATTAAAAAAATAAAACCTTCATATTCTCACTTCTTTTCCTGACCACCTAGCAGATGCCTTCAACTTCTCCTTACCCAAAATTCTTCCTAAGATTGTCAACACTCTGATTCTTTGCTTTTGCATCCCACACCAATATTCTGATACTAGTAGACATGGTTATTTACACTGAATAAAAATTAAATCCTGCTAAAGAGTCACCTGCCTTCAAAGGCAAGGAGTATGGCAAATAACAGATTCACCGTATTTCCCCAACACATCTGTTGGCTATTCAAAAAGAGGAGTCGTCAGATGGGTTTTGTTTCAAAGTTGAATCAATGAATCCTCTACTCTCATATTGCTTCAAGAGAAAATAAAAGCCAACAGAGGAGCACCTAAGATTTATAGTGAGTGTCCAAACGACTATAATATGATATAATTTTGATGTGATGAGCTATACTTGGTATTTCTGAAGTGATGACTACACAGTCAGAAAAGGACCCAGCCAAACATGAGACTTTTGTTGCCTATAGTACATGTGTCCTGAAGAAGTTTGCCTGTTTCTATGGTTTCATGGGATGGGTATGAAAATGGCCAAATTGCAAATGGATATGTGCATGGATACAATCTGCTTGGTCTGGGTTGTTAAACACAGACATTTAAATGAATGAGGGCGGGGTGGGGAGCAGATCCATTCTCAGCTTATTCTGAGGTGATTATCCAAGCTAATATGTTGGAAATGTCTTCAGTAAGCTAAATTTTGGGATAGAACATATCTGAAGTGATATTTCATTTTTATTAAATTTTAAACCTGCAGCATCTCTGTGGTCTCTGTGTGCCATCCTGGCATTCCACAGACTACAGATGGGAAATAAAATTGATGGAATAAATTTGGCCATTGTTTAGCAATACAGGAGGAATAGAACAAAAACAGGTGTTTTTATTTGTTTTCTTATTTGCTTTTTAAATGTTTTTCAATTTCACAAAAGAATCCATCTGACCTGTGAAGTAAACGATATCCTATAGCATGGATATCTGCCCATATTGTAGAAGTGGACAAAGGGCAACTTAGCTAGTACTTGTCAAAATGTAGTCTAATTTTGCTTCTGAGTTTGAGGTCAAGAGGACAGATTTCTTTAAAGGCAGGATTTTCTGTTTCTTGAGTTTTCTCCATTGTGATGATCTGAATGGTCTGATGGAATAAGCTGTATATGAATAATATGCTTTCTGAGCATTTATAATTTGAATAATATCTTTCAGTTACCTTCATGCACTTAAGACAGCTTTGTGAGGTGCACATTTGAAGAGCGACATTTACCTTCAAAACCCTGTGGACATCGCAGTGCTCATGCTGGAAGAAATGGAGCAGAGAAACAATTGCACCCAACATGGATTTTTCTTCCTTTATCCTTGACCAGACTCCCTTGACCCACTTTTTTAAATAATATTTTTTCCTCAGGTACATCTAGATATAAATAACTTTTCATTAATTTTGTCTGAAACACTCCTTTGAACTGCATGACCAAAATGATTTTTCAATGTAGGATTTTTTCCATTATTAAGTATTTCTTATCAGTTATTTTTTGTCTCTCCTCTTCCCATCCTCCCCACACCACAGGAAAGAACCATAAATTTCAGATAATTTGGGGCACCTGTTTACCTTCTCCTGCCTCTTCATGTTGAGAGGCATGTCTTCTTGCTCTGCATCTTACATGACCACATAATTTATCTGATTTTCCATATGTCATTTTTACTTTTTATTTTCTCCAGTGCTGATTTTAGTTTTACTATTGTATAATTTTTGTGAATTCTGAAATGTACCTACAAAAGGGTAGATGAAAATATTTATGAATAATTAAAAGATCCCTTATAAAATGAACATTCATTTTTCCATGACTGAGGCTGAGAAATAGAACATGATCATAAATGAAACTCCCTGGGGATCCCTGGGTGGCGCAGCGGTTTAGCGCCTGCCTTTGGCCCAGGGCGCGATCCTGGAGACCCGGAATCGAGTCCCACGTCGGGCTCCCGGTGCATGGAGCCTGCTTCTCCCTCTGCCTGTGTCTCTGCCTCTCTCTCTCTCATTCTCTCTCTCTCTCTCTCTCTGTGACTATCATAAATAATAAATAAAAATTTAAAAAAAATAAATGAAACTCCCTGGGCAGCTGCGGTAGCGCTGCGGTTTAGCGCCGCCTGCAGCCTGGGGTGTGATCCTGGAGACTTGAGATCGAGTCCCACTTCAGGCTCCCTGCATGGAGCCTGCTTCTCCCTCTACCTGTGTCTCTGCCTCTCTCTCTCTCTGTTTATCATGAATAAATAAATTAAATTAAAAAAATAAAAAAATAAATGAAACTCCCTCCCTCACATGTTCTTTCTTCCCAATCCACTGGATCAACCTCCCTTGGATAACCACATTCTCAATTTGCCATTTCCTTGGCTTTCTTGATACCTTTCCTTTACTACCTGGTTATTTTTGTGCTTATTTTTGTCAGTTTTGAGACTTTAGATAAGTAGAATAAATCTGTGTATTCTTCTCTGATTTTGTTCTTTTTCTTCACATAATATATTTATTCACATTGATGCATGTGCCATAGTTGATCATCCCTACTGCAATGCAGTCAGGGTATACTGATAAGTCTTTAACAACTGGCTCTCCAGAGAACAAAAGCCCTGATTTGTACCTTTTGCCCATTTCTGTAGTGTAAATACTTCCACCATGGCTGATTTCAAGCCACTCTGTAAAGCCACTCCAAGCAGATTTGGGAAGAAAGGTGTACCACTGGCTCTTGCAAGGCAGTAGGAACTGACTCCAGTCCTCACTGCAAGTATTTCATTGTGAGAATATACAACTTACTTTTCCATTCTATAGTGGATGGACATTTGGATCATTTCCCAACTTTTAATGTTAAAAAAAGTTTGGATATGCTTCCTACTGCATATGTGCAAGAGTTTCTTCATGATCTAAACTTGGTCAGAGGATATGTACATGTTCCATTTTATAGGGCATCTTGTAGGGATGTGGTGCTTATCAATAATTCTGTCTGCTTTCCCCACATTCTGTAGTCCCTCACAGTTAGGTGGGGCCATGTGACAAGTTTCAACCTAAACCAATGGCTGTGAGTGGAAATGACATGTGTCAGTTGGCCAAATAATAGAAGAACCACATACTTTTTATTAGTTTCAAAATAGGGCTTCACTCTTTTCAGTAAGGTTTCGAATAGAGTTTCATTTAATTTTGACAAGGTTGTTGAATCTTCTCTCTGGAAATTGTTATATTGTTGTCAGATTTATTTCTAAGTAGCTTATATTTTGGATACTGTTGTAAATCATTTTACTCTAAATGTCAACTTGTTGCTGCTTCTTTACAGAAATGGGATTGAATTTGTGTATAAACTTTATATCTAGTAACTTAGCTATTCTCTCATGGTAATTTTGATACCTCATCTACATTAGGTAGTTTTCACTTTTTGATATCAATAATATCTGTAGAGAGCATAATAAAGGATCCTGACTCCACTTTTGATGTAGGACTGCCCTCTTCTACTTCCTTTTTTGCCCCACATCTGAGCAAATTCATGAGAAAGCCTAGTTCTTGGGTGTGGAATTCAAGCCACTCAACCCAGGTCTTGTATATGGGAACTTTCAAGCTGGTGCCACCACCTAACCACCATAAAAAAAGAAAAAGAAAGAAAGAAAGAAAGAAAGAAAGAAAGAAAGAAAGAAAGAAAGAAAGAAAGAAAGAAAGTAAGAAACACACACACAAAACACCTCAGGCCAGTCTCCTTTGCCTAATTTCTCAAGTCACATTTGAACCAGCTTGGGAGATGCCCTGTTCTCCTCAGAAAGCCTTGTTAGGTGAGTAATCAACCTTTCCATACCTTTTTGGGGTGTGTGTGTGTGTGTGGTGTCATGTGTATCTATGGCCCAGAAAAATTTTGGATAGGGAGTTTGTCCCATCTCTGTATGGTGACTATAAAATATAGTAACAGTTTTGTTTCTTTTATTATAATTTTTATGTCTTTAATTTATTTTTCTTGCCTTACTGAGCTGGCTAAAACCTTTAACTGCTTGTTGAACGTAAGTGGAATAGTGAACATTCTGCTTTTCTAAAGATGCTACCTTTCAGATTTCACTATTAACAAGGAAATTTGTTGTAGGTTTTTTTTTTTTTTTTTTTTGCATTTTATTTTAAGTAAACTCCATGCCACACATGGGGCTTAAACTCACAACCCCAAGACCAAGTCACATGCTCCACCTACTGAGCCAGCAAGGCACAACTGATATAGTATTTCTTAAAATTTCTAATTACAGAAGTTCCTTCCCTTTAGTTTGTTATAAATTTTTGTCATGAATTGTTGTTAGAAGTCACCAAAAACTTATTTTCTGCATCTGTTGAATTAATGATATGGTTGCTCTTTTTAAATCAATTAATGCGGTAAACTGCAATAATATCGTCATGCTAAATCCACCTTGCATTTCTGAGATAAGCCCAACTTGCTCATGATTTATTAACATTATAAATCACACTGGATTTAGTTTGTTAATAATTAGTTTAGGATTTTAAACAAAAAAACGAGATTATAATTTTCCAAATACTGCTTTAGTCAAATGTTATAATTAATGCTGTTGTGCTAATCTCATCAAATAAATTGGGGAACATTATATTCCTTTCTATATATTGGTATTTTTTAAAAAAAAATTGGAATTATTTGCTTCTTAAATGTTTGGTAGGAGATTTTCATTTGTCTAAATTTAAAAACTTTTTAATGTAGTGGGATAAATTTACTCACAGTATCTTATTAGTTTTCATATTGCAACATCATCCTTAACATTTTCTACTTGCACCTTTTCCCTTTTTCAAGATAAACCTTGCTAAAGAGTTATCAATTTTATTAGATTTACTAGAGAACCAGTTTTTAGCTTTGTTGAGTCCCCATGTTTATTTTCTAATTTAAAATTTCTTATTTCATCTTCATTATTATCTTATATCATTTATTTTTATTTATTCTTATTCTTTACCTTCTTGAGATTAATTATGTTTTCATTGATTGTATACTTATTTTCTAACATCAGTATTTAAGAATACATGTAAATGGCCCTTTTGTGTTTTGATATATACTATTTTTACTATCTTCATATCCTACATTTATTTTAATTTCAATTATAACTTATTCTATGACTAAAGAGTTATTTAAAATAGTATTTATTGATTTCCAAATGTAGGATGTTTAATAGTTACCTTTAAAAATTGATTCCTACTCTCATTTTTATTTACAAACATGGTCCAAATGCTATCCATCCTTTCTTATTTATTAAGATTTGGCTTAGTGGTTTGCAAAGATTACATATTCTCTTCAAAGCACTATTCTAGGGCAGCCCTGGGTGGCTCAGCAGTTTAGCGCCACCGTTGGCTCAGGGCTTGATCCTGGAGACCCAGGATAGAGTCCCGCATCGAGCTCCCCGCGTGGAGCCTACTTCTCCCTCTGCCTGTGTCTCTGCCTCTCTCTCTCTTTTTCTCTGTGTCTCTTATGAATAAATAAATAAAATCTTTTAAAAAAAAGCACTATTCTATATGCCCAGTAGGTCAAGTTTTTTAAATTGGGTGATTAAAATCTACTGTATATATATATTTTGTCAGATTATTCGATCTATTTCCAAACAAAATGTTAAATATCTCCCTGTATGGTTTGTATATGTGTATTTCTCTTTTATTTATTTATTTTTCAATTTTGGCTTCATGTACTGTGACTTATGCTGTCAATGCATTCTTTAGAATCCTTAAACCTTCCTAGTCAAATGAATCTTATGTCACTGTGAGTAACCCTGTCTCTTAGGTAATCATTTTTTATTCAAGTCCTATTTGTTATTATAAGGATACTAGCTTTGATTTATTTGCATTTGTTAAGTACATTTTGTTTTCTGCCCTTTTACTTTTAAAATTTACTGTAATCTTAGATTTTAGATATACTTGTGAACAGAAAATATAACACTATTTCTTTCACGTGGATTATAATTATTGAAAAATATTTATTCATTTTCTTTATTTTTCTTGTCTTTTCTGAAATTTCTATTTTTCTTTTTTTCACTTTATTTTGAATTATTGTTTTCTCATCCCCCCATATTTTGCAAGTTATGTGCTTTAAATCTATTCCTTTAGTGATTATTGCAGAAATCATAACATACATAACTAAGTCTCCAAATTATAAATTGACCAATGGCTTTTTCTCTTACCTTGGACAACACAATAACCTTAGAGTTCTTGAATCTAAGCATCTCTTATATGTTACATTGTTCATAAGTTTTGAGTCCGTATATTTTTAATCCCATAAAACATAGGTTTTATCACTTCTTTCACTCAATATTTCTTTAGATCTCTCACATTTTTCCTCTTTATTTTATCTTGCACTTTAGACCACCCATCTGCAGTTATTTATGTATTTTTTGTGCCACAAGAATATAGTCTTTAAAGATTCCTCCAGTGAGAGTTCGCTAGGAGTGAATTTCATTTCTTTTCCCTGAAATTTTCAGTCTTTCATCTTCATTCTTGAAATGTATTTACATTCTGTTTAGAATTCTATGTTCACAGTGAGCATCAATGAGGTTATCATCCCATGGTTTGGGCTTCAGGTGCTTCTTTTGCAGAGTCTACTCTCTGAATAATGCTCCTTTGAGGTAATCTGTCTTTTCTCTCTAGTTTAAGATTTTCTCTTTGTGTTTGGTTTTGCCTTCATGTCTATTTTGCATGATACTGAAATAACTATACCAGCTTTGATTCATTAGTATTTTTCAGATATATGGATTTTTCTACCCAGCTGTGTTTCACAGACATCTGTCTGTTTTACATGATCTCAGTCAAGATCATCTTGGTTGCCCTGTGGTAAAATCAGTCCCTAATCTCAGTGGTGTAAAATAAGTTTATTTCTCTCTCTTCTGTTATACATTTATCACTGATCAGCAGAGTCTCAGCTCCTGTCATTTTTACTCAGAAGCCCAAACTGACAGAGCAGGCTGTATCTGGAACATTTTTGGCCATTGTGGTGACTACAGTGCTCACAACGTCCCCCTTATCTATGGGGAATTTATTCCAAGACCCCCCAGTGAACACCTGAACCCAATACATACAGTTTTTTCCTATACTTACATACCTATGATAAAGTTTACTTTATAAACTAGGCACAGTAAGAGATTAACAATAATAAGTAATAAAATAGAACAATTATAACAATATACTGTCATAAAAGTTATATGATAAATGCCAATGTCCTGAAATGAAGGGAGGTGAATGACATAGGTATTGTGCCAACTACTGTTGGCTTTCTGATGCTCCATCAAGAAGATATCTGCTCTGACTCCAGTGAAAAGTGAAACTACAGGTGAGGGCTTGACTGTAACAATGTAGAAGACGTGGTGGTTAGACACACACAAACTCATAAAGCTTTCACCTTAAAATAATGCATATCATGCTGTTTACCTTCTGTTGGCCAGCGAAAGTCATATGACTATGCCTTAGTTCAACGTGATGGGGAAGCAGAGTCACAGGATATTTTTAAACCATAATAAAAATCTACTTGTCATATTTATATACTGATTCCCAATTAAGAATTTCTGCTATCCTGATATTCAAATGCAAGCATGTTGCATTACCTTTGATCTCATTTCCTCTCTCCCTAAGCACAACTGGGAATTCATCCAATGAAGTACAGACGGAAGGTAGGAAAATGGGCGTGGATTATAATCCCTATGTCTTTCTTGTAAAGTAGTTCTGATAGGCTGATGTGAAATTTTCTCTTAGCTTTGTCACCTGTGGTCAGTACCTGCCAGGCCATGCCTCAGTGCCAGAGTCACCCCATATTCCATCTTCCTGAATTTTGTCCAATTGTTCTGGGGGAATCTAGAGTTCCTAGTAGGGCTAGGGAAAGTACAAAATACCTCTCTGCTGGACAAAACAAGCACCCCTACAGTAAAGGGATGGCTGTCCATCCAATTTTCCAGTTGGTAGAGCAAAAAGTTGTAGAGGCAAAAGTTTCCAGTTACTTTCAACCAAGCAAATTTACCAATTTTTAGTGACCTTATGAGGTTGGTTCACTAACTGTGCTTTCCAATCCACTGTCCTTAGCTTTGAAAGTAATTTCCCCCAGGATTCTAGGAAAATGTTGATTATCGAATCCAGCTCTTGGTGATAGCACACATTCTCTTCCATTTTAGCACTATCCAAAGTCGTTTAGTGAGAAGCTCCTCACCAGATGTCATTTGTAACCAGAAGACCTTGCAGGCACACATGCCTGGAAAATTTTGCTTCCTTGCAACACGTGAGATTCAATGTACAGAACAGTTTCCAGAAGCATTCCCATCCTGTGAAATGGCATATGGTTGGTGCTTAAAGCAGGCCTGGATGGTGTCCATGCCAGCATTAACTCCTGTGCCCATGGTGGGGGGTGTTGTGCACCCTGTGGGGGAGACTCCAATGCCAACATGTTAGATAATTACGATGATAATGGTGTCATCATTATGATGATGATGTGATCAAAAGACTTCTTCCAGATTGAAATGTCTCTCTCCACTCACCTAGGGTTCAGTAACTACTTGCAAGAGACTCTCAGATGGGTCCTTTTGGTGCAGTTACTTTAATTAAATGAAACTCCTGATATTTTAGTTTCCCTCACTGTTTGATCCACGACTGGAACTAACGGCTACTAATTACATGTGGTGTTTACAAGAGACACCTAGGGGCCCGGACAGGTGCACTGGAAGGTCCTTTATGTGAAGGACAAGAGGAACAGGCTGAGATGGAATGGGGACACAGGCACACCGCCTGGAACCCGAGCCTCCCATCTTGCAAATATTTATTTGGATAGCAGAAGTGTTAGGATGAAGCAATTGTTGGCACTTCCCTTTCTGTTTCAGAGATGGCAAACAGATAGCCCTTCTGACAGCCAGGAACTCAAGGAAATGTATGGAAAATAGACAATGGGTCTCTGGGAAAGCAATGGGGCCGCTACAGGGATTGGGGCAGAAGAAGGAAGAACAATGCTGCAAGGAAGGTTAAGATCTCAGTCCTGGCATGTTGAAATACTGATGGATAATTGTAATTAGCTTTCAGAATTTTTAATTATAGAAGTGGTATAAATAATCACCCAGCCCAGCTTCACTAATGAGAGTCCTTGTGCTCAGATACACAGGGAGGCTTTCGTTAGGTGCCTTTCAAAGTGCAGCTGTTAATTAGGTGTCTGGCAGGCTGCAGGGTTTTGAGGGAAAAAGTGACATTTTACACCGACTTGTGGGAAGATGGAACCATACCAATGGGAGGTCTCTAAAGTAAAACCCCAGACATTGCTGGGGCTTGATTTGGATTTGGTTTCGTTGATGATGTCACACCTGGAGGAAGTGGCAAACACGACGTTCACACCCAGGTCTTTCTGACTTCGAAATTCCTGCTGTTTCCAGCACACCACACTGTCTCGCACAAACAGGCATGCAACACATACTGGCCATCTGGTCAAAACGTTTTCTGCAGCACTGTTCTGGTGAACTTGCTGCTCGAGTGTTGTGTCAAAGACAGACATTCTCCAGATCACCTCTCTCTCTACTGAGACACAGAAGTAACCAGAGTCCTGCTAACAGAATGCCACCCACGCTGGCCATCACTGCTGCTTCCCATTGTTATGTTGTGTCTGTCTCTTTTTACCTATGTTCTGATTTTCCTATTCTTTAACATTGACATCGTTCATAAGACAGACTAATAAAAGGGTTATCTTTTTTTAACTCCTTCCAGAGATATTCAAAGGCTTTTGATTCTTCTTTTCCCAAATGCCTATCCTCCTTTTCCTCCTTTAGTTAAAAACAAAACAAAACAAAAAATCCTGTATATTAATTTGGTAGTGGTGCTGTTAATAGCCTCTCTTACAGCTGGATGTGGCTTTGTGACTAAATTCTGACCAATGATAAATGAGTACAGATAATATATGCTAATTCTAGGTTATGCCTTGAAACAAAGGGTATGCTCTTTTACCTTGCCACGTTTTCCTAATCCCACTGGCTGGAATGGGGATGTGTGGTGGATAGATCTCTAGCAGCCCTCCTGGGCCATGAGAAGGAAGCCTCACATAGAGAGAATGGTGGAACAAAATGGTAGAAAGAGCCTAAGTCCCTGATGAGAGTGGAGCCACCATATTAGCCCTAGACTGTTATCAGAACTTGAGATAAAAATAAAGTATCTTGTTTAAGCACATCACTCTTATTTGTTGTTTGTTTTGTTACAGCAGCAAGGCTACCTATAGACTTCCTGACTATTAAAGATTATCTTCTCAGGGAGGCTGCTGCAGGTATCAATCTTGAGAACAACATGGTAGCAAGGCTGCTACACAGCTATCAAATAAGGTTTGTCTTTGTTGATTCCTAGGCATCCTTACAAGAGCATAAAGGTTGCTAGGGATGATTATGAACTAAAAGGTAATTCAGAGAGTCCCAAAACTAATCCCTAGAAACCAGAGATCCTTTAGTGATTAAGAAAAAGTCTTCTTGATCAAACAAGTTTGATACACACACACACACACACACACACACACACACACGCCACTTGAGGACTCATAGTGTGTGTTAAAGTCTCTCAGAAGTCCCAAAGTACAGGAACCTATTGAATTGTCTTTTTTCCCCTTTTATAAAACTTAAAAAAAATGTTGTCATGTATCAAACAGTACAGAAAACTACATTACGTCTCCCTGAATTATCACAAAAAGAACATTGAATTCATCATCATATAAGAAATAGAACAATGCAGACAATCCAGACATGTCCCACACTTCCCCCAATTAGCATTTCTCTTCTGCAACATGGTTGTTGTCCTCACTGCTAACACCTTTGTGCTCTTTTCCAGTTTTGAACTTGATATAAATGAAGCGTAAAGTATATATTCCTTTGTGTTTGGCTTCTCTCATTCAACATCTTGTTTATGAGATCCATTTGTTTGTTGGATGGGGCTTGATTTATTCATTTCCTTTGCTAACTTGCTCTACAAAGATAGATTTCACTTCTGGTAAGCGGTTCAGGGCACTGGCAATTAGGGTTTATCTCAATCCAATCTCAGAGACTTAATATAAGTAGGGCTTAGTCCCCGAGAGAGATAATTTACTTACAACCCCCCTTCCTGCTGGAGTGTAGCTCTATAGGGTCTTAACACCACATAGATGGATTTACTAGGGCTCCCCACATTGAGCCCTCAACTACAATTTTTGTCCCTCTTGTCCTCTGAGATTCTTAACAATATTGTTTAGCTTCTTAGCTTCCCAGTTACCTCTTCCAAACTGGCAGACACTCCTGGGGGAAAAGGACTCTAAACCTCAGGCTTTTACCTCTGTGTACTCCCTTTCTTAGACTCCAGATACACAATTCTTGCAGTGTTAGCTCAAAATTTCGTGTTACTGTGTTTCCAGATCTTTTATTTGTTTTCCGCAAGGAGAACCGGTTTTTGTTTCCAAATCCATCACACAAAGAGGAAATCCTCGTTTAGCTTTCTTTAGGCCAAAATCGACCAAACATACTTTATCACAAACACCTTTTCCATCAAAATTTTGTGAAAACCGTGAAGAATGCAGTTTTGAAAAAACAATAATGTAATTTATCTGGCATTTTGAAAACACTTTTTGTATAGTGTTTTTGGATAAAAATGACTCCAAAATATTATATTTACCATTTTATTTGCTGAGAGAACACTGAATTTTATGAAAGCTGTTTTTTCTTAATTAACCAAGGTCATAATTATTTTTACACTGCTATTCACATTTTAATGATGATGTATATTTATTTTTTATTTAACTATTATTATTATTGAGTTATATTTTATTCACCATCCATCTGCTGAGAAAATACTGAATATTGTTTATTTTATTCAATGAACCAAGGTCATGATTATTAGCATTAGTGATTGCAACTTTATAATGGAAGTTCTTTCTGGGGCTACTGTATCTTATTCATCCTCAATATTTTTTGGGCACTAATATGCGCCAGGTACCAACCTAAGGGTTGGCTTTTAGTCATTTGCTCCCAACAAGGGCCAATGCAACAAGTGCTATTATCATCCTTGATTTTCAGGTAAAGGGTATAGAACACAGAAAGGCCCAGCAACTCCTGGTGAAGAAGGAGAGCACATGCCCCCTCCCCACCCTGCCCTATTTCAGCTATTGACACCAGGATCATAAACTGTGTACTATTTGGAATGACTAGCCTAACAAAATCTATCACTTTTGTTTTTTAAGTGGTTAATCTTCATTTTCTCCCCCCTCCCATTTGTGTTGATTAAACATCATTGAATCTCTACAAGTTACTACGCATGCATGGTGTCTCCATTGTACTGCAGAAAGAAAGAGTAAGTCTTGATGATAATGGGAAGGTGGGTCTTGTGATGAGAACACAGACTCCCAGTGCCCACACATCTGCTTCAGCTGCTCCCAGGCTATCCTATGTTTTTGTTTCTGCTTACTTCCTCATTTTTTTTTTTAGTATAACAATTGTTATGTTGATTACATTAAAAAACCGGAAGATTGGAAGATTTGTTCTTTTTTTCTTTGTTGGCCATATCTGCATACATATTCACTATGTTTCTCCATTTCTTTAAAGATTTATTTATTTATTTATTTGAGAAAGAAACACACACAGAGAGCAGGGTGGGGGCAAAGGGAGACTGAGAGAGAGAGTCTCAAGCAGACTCTCTGATGAGCACAGATTCTGATGCAGGGCTCGATCTCATGACCTTGAGATCATGACCTGAGATGAAATCACCAGTCAGACATATAACAGACTGAGTCACTCAGGTGCCCCTGTGTTTCTCCATTTTAAAAGAAGAGTCCCTGGAGCAAAAACTTTTGATCTAAAGAGGCAGGTTTATGAATACAGTCCAGTTAAATAGAAATGCTATCTTTGGCCCGGCTAAGAGCAGCAATCTACCTGCTTTGAGATGTTCATGTATCGATCCCCTGGAATTGGCAGTTTGAGTCTGGGGTGGAAGGGACTGCAGAGAGTCATTCTGGGAATTACAGGTTAGTGTTTTGTACTGAACATTAATCATATATGGAGACCACAGAAGGCTAGGGGTTGGGGGGGGCAGTTACAGGAATCCAAGGAGACCAATCTCACCTGATGCCCTGGAGAAGCCCTCAGACAAGAGGCCCAGGTGGGCCAGTGTCCACTAGAGCTTTGTTTGTGAGAGTAAGAAATAGAAGAGGCTCACACATCCACCAGAGGGTTATGACAAAAATAAACCACAGCATTGAAACACAATGGAATCACATCACTGAAAATGAATTAAATTGGATTGGCATGTATTAGTATAGATAAATCTTTTAAACATAATGGTGAATTAAAAATGCAGTTACAAGACTAAATACACATAAACGTAAATATATAGTGTATGTATAAGTAAATATATAGTATCTATGTGGGTAAATATATACACAACATATAAAATAATAGCTTTTATCATATGGCTAAAACACACTAAACAGAACGGAGTAGTTTGTATGGATACACTAATTTATAGTATAGAAACATCAGTGGGAAGGACCCAACTTGCTTCAATATTTGAAATAGGAATGGGATCAAGAAAGGGTCCCCAGGGAGCTTCATCTTGGTGTAGATTTCCCCTGTGACTCAGGCTGCACCGAGCCTGTGTGGCTGTTCAGCTTCTTGCTTTGCCCAGAGCTACTTTGTCCCATCTGCTCTGTAATGGTCTGTCTCTGACAAACGCCCTCTATCCCAAACTCACTCTTGATGTCTGCTTTCAGAAAACCAACCTGTAGCAAGCCATATTATAACATTTATTTCTTAAAAACAGTTGTTATAAGTAAATAAAGTCATGGACTATCTTTGTGTTACATGTATACCTCTTTTATTCTATCACAGCCTGTGTCCACCAGGCTTGCAGAGTTTGAGTTTTGTTTTCCTTTTGCTAACTTGAAGAGAGTCACTTATTATGGCTGAAGTTCACCTCTGAGAACCCAGCTTTCTCCTAGAAGCCATGTCTATATAGACTAGGGCTCTCTGAATGAGGTGATGAATGTATAAGTGCCTGGGTGGGAAAAACAGGAGCTCCTGACCTTAATACAGTTTATTCTTTTACATTATCATCCTCCTCATCACCGTCATCCTCATCAGATGCTCCTAAATACACAAGAACGGGGCAGTAAGGAAAATGCGACAAAGGAGGTGTGTGTATACATATGTGTATGTGTGTGTGTGTGTGCTCATGTGTTTGTATGTGTGTGTAACCATTTCCAGAGACGCAGAGTGTATTAGTCTGTTCTGGCTCCTTAACAAAATACCGTAGTGTAAGTAGATTAAACAAAAGACATTCGTTTTCTCAATATTCTGAAAGCTGGAGGTCCTGGATTGAGGGGCCAGAAGATTCTGCTCCTTGTGAGGGCTCTTTGCTTTGCTCTCATGCAGATGGCTGCCTTCCCTCTGTGTCTTCATGTGGCCCTTCCTCAGTATGGAAGAGAGCTCTGGTGTCTCTTCTCTTAAGGTCAGAGCCCCACCTTATGACCTCATTCAGCCTTATTGCTTCGTCAGGGCTCCACCTCCAAGTCCAGCCACACTGAAGTTAATAATTCGTATATGAATTTGGGAGGACACAGGCATTCAACCAGAAGTATGGAAGATTAAGTTAGAGACCTGGGTAATCAGCCACTGAGTTACAGAAAGTGAAGAAGACAGTGGAGGAGAGGGGCAGAGAATGGCAGAGAAGCCTGGAGAAGCCTGGTGCGCCTCCAATGGAATTAGCAGGAATCCGGGCATCAGAGGGGCCGCTGTCAGGAGCGGCAGTCTGCTTGCTCAGAGAATTCGCTTGTACAACAGCTTTAACTCCTACGCGGTGCACGCGCACACACACACATCCCACTGGTAATGAGCAGTAAAAAAAGAAAATCTCCAATAGCTCATTAGTGAAGACAGAGGCCATGTAAAATACAAGAGTAGAGTTTTTCTAGGCCAACTTTCTTGTCTGGGTCCAAAGCAAGATACAGTTGGCAGGTGGCAGTAGAGACAAGAAGTGTATTCTCACTCACCTAAGACCCAATGGTCTCGTTTTTTTTAGGGTTTTCCTGAAGGCATCCATTTCCCTCTTGTAGTTTTTAGGCTCTGTCACAGTAGTTTATGAGAGTAATTATGTTTATCCTTTATTTGGCTAAAACTAATGAACCAATGATAAGCAACTCAGCATTTTCTCCCCTGTTGAATAATGAATATTAATTAACCTGTCAAAAAAGGGACTGGCACTCATTACCAACTATGGCATTGACTCATTTGCATGCCAAGGCATGGAAGGGCTGCCACAGTTTTTGAAAAGAAAGTATGTTCAGATGCTCTCAGAGAGCTTACGTTGTGGATGGAACCAGTTTGCAGACTCAGCCTCTTGAGCTACCAGGGACTGAGTTTTGGCTCCGAAGAACTGATTAGAACTTGAATCTACTGATGGCATCTGAGCTTGTCATCCAGCCTCTCAGCAGTTGATCTGAAAATGCTTCTGCTAGGGAAATGCATCACCAGCAAGCCTCAGGAACTTGGCCAAGGGCGGTCTCAGTGCCATGTTTGGTGACATATGGTGGTATCTGCATTCCTGATGGCGCCAACATATGGATGCTAGACTTCTCCTCTTGGGAGGAGGGTCTGGTGTGTTTAAAACCATGGATTGGGTTTCTGCATAAACACAGCAATTTTTTGCCTGGGCATTGAGAATTGGCTTTGTTCTGAGTATTCTTCGGGTAGTATTTATTAAGACTGTATCTCCCTCCATAAGCAGTGGATAGTCTGATCTGGCCAAAAGGAAGCAGTTAAACAAAGATGAGTCTCTCTTTCTCTCTCTTTTTTAAGATTTTATTTATTTATTCATGAGAGACACACAGAGAGAGGCAGAGACGTAGGCAGAGGGAGGAACAAGCTCCTTACAGGGAGTCGGTGTGGGACTCAATCCCTGGATCCAGGGATCACGCCCTGAGCTGAAGGCAGACACTCAACTGCTGAGCCACCCAGGCATTCTGAAAGATGAGTTTCATAACGTTTTTGTATTTTTGGACTTCAAATTTTTTTTCTTAAATACAAAAAAGATCTGACTTGTAGGAAATAGTCAGAAGTTAAATTATCTCATATTATGGGATGGATAATTTTAATCTAAATTAATCTGGAGTTAATTAGGATGCACAGAAGCTGATAAAATATTAACTTCTCTTCTGTCATGAAGAACTCACGCCACCCCCCATCCTCAATTCAGCTACTGTTTCAAAGGGTGACGTGGAGTCAAACCAGATCAACTGGGCACCTCCCTTCTTGTCCGGTCCTGCTCACTCAGAACCCTGACACAGTATCCTCCTGAGAACCACTACTGGGGTCCAAGCTTTCTTGTTCTTCTTTCCTGTTTCTTTAATGGAAAGGAAGACCAAAGCCATAAAGCATTTACGAATTAGACCTGACACTGTCCCTTACTTATCTACTTCTGGGTGAGACTAGTTTGTACTATACCAGTGCAGTTATGCCTTTAGATTTGAAAAGGATTATACCAGTGAATAAAGAGGATAGAGTGAACAAGCAAGAGAGAGATAGTGAGAGCAAGAGCGAAAGCGAGAGCAAGAGTGAGAGAGAGAGAGAGAGAGAGAGAGCGCAGGAGCAGCACAGATCCTGTGGAACCACTTTTGTCCACATTGAGATAGTGTGGAGTCCAGAGCCTTCCAACACTAATTGAAAGTTCAGGGGTCTCTCAAACCACATTCAGTTTCAATACTTCTCTCTTTTTTTTTAAAAAGACTTTATTCATTCATTCATGAGAGACACACACACACACAGAGGAAGAGACACAGGCAGAGGGGGAAGCAGGCTCCATGCAGGGAGCCCAAAGTGATCCTAGACCCAGGATCACAACCTGAGCTGAAGGTAGACGCTCAACTGCTGAGCCACCCAGGCGTCCCTCAATACTTCTCTAGAAGGACTCGCATAACTCACTACAAGTAGTTACATGCATAGCTCTGAGTTGTGGTTTGTCATCATGAAAGGACACAGCTAGCAATGGGAAGAGACATAGGAAGCAGAGCCCTGCAGCATTTCCAGGTGTCTTTTCCCTGTGTAGTCATGGACAGCACTGACTCCTCCTGGCAATGACATGTGACAGCATGTATGGAGTATCTCAAGCAAGGGAAGCTCACCCAAGCCTCGATGTCCAGAGTCTCAATTGTGGCTTCATGGTCAGCTGCCTGCGTGACTGTTCTTTAGTCTCCAGGCCTGCTGGAAGCTAGTGGCTGCTGCATGACCCAAAGCTACCATCACAGATCCTGTTGTTAGATGGTCCAGTGGCCATGCCGCCCATGGACAAGGATGCTCTTATCAGATAGGAAATTCCTGGGGCCTAGAGTTACCTCCCAGTTACTGAAGGCAGAGGACAGACCTCTCTTTGGGCAAAAGTTAAATCCTTTACTACCCATGTAGTGATAATCATTCTAATAACTCCAGACAGCATTTAGTGAGGAATTAACCAAATTGAGGCTAAGAAGCTAGACAGGAAGCATGCTATGAAGGCCCTTGTGTACCATGCTGGGGAACTGAGCCTTTACCCTGAGAACAGTGGAAACCAGCCCTCTAAGCTTTGAAGCAAGAATACATGTGGGCATCAGGAAATTGATTCTGGCAGCATGGAGGTGAATGATTGGGGAGGGAGCATAGGTGCAGGCAAGAGGAGAAGAACCTAAACCAAACAGACTAGACATTTTTCTTAACCTCCAACACAGCCAAACTCACCCTCCAAGGAATGAGAACTGTGCCTCTAAATTTAGACCCAGACTCAGAGTTGATTAGAAAAAAAAATGTTTTTTCCATGGTTTACTTATTGAAAATAGAGTTTCAACTTTAAGAGAAAACAAAATGTAGAGATATTAACAAGGCTGTGCCATTTCAGTAGGCTGGGCAGTGAGTGTGGTGTATATGTATATGATGTATATGTATATGTATATGTATATGTATATGTATATGTAATACAGAGGGGACGCAGGCATGTGTGTTCTGATACAGAAAAGACAAAAGAGCGTGAGGCTGGAGGAATCCTGCACCAAAAGAGGAGTGCGTGCATAGGCACTGTGACAGCCTGAGTGCCAAGCTCCCCAGCTGAACTTGGGGATGGGAGGCAGAAAGCTTGGACCGGGAAGACAAAATCTCTTGGGGGAATCTCTAAGCCATCTGAGGTCTCTTAGATAATGGTGACTTGATTTTCCTTCCATCCAGAATAATTTTGAAGACCTTTATGTCTGTGAATATTCATTAAAAAGTCCAGTTACTTTAGCAATCATATTTTAATAACATTTCCTGTTAACTGTTAAGAATGGTATTTCATAACCAGCAGTTTGCAGATAGATCATTGAACTAAGTATTTTGGTTGCTGTTCTGTACTTCTCCATCCTTGGAGAGTCAGAACATATCTTGATTGGTGATGGTAAAGGAGTAAAAGATCTGTAAAGCAGGTGACACTAGAAGTCCTGATTATTTGGAAGGGAACACACTGATCTGCCTCAGAACTGGTCCCCTGGATGAATGGAGTCCATCTGGGACTTCTGGATATGGGAAGAGCTATGGAGGAGCTCCAAAAACATCTGAGGAGACACCATTCTATGCATGAAACAGTTGTGATACCCCCCCCCCCTCATTGGCAAGGTGTGGGGCAAGCAGCTAGGAAGCAGGAAGAAAAGTCAGGATGTGGGAGGTGCCAGCTCTCTGAACTAGCAAAGCTTTTGTGAATCGCTGGAGTGGTACCTGTGTCCACAACAATGTACTGTTACAATCTGAAGAAGTCACAATAAATGTAAGAAATGACCGATTAAATCCTAATGAGCAGAGGTTCTAGTGCAACCTTCCAGGGAACAGATCAAGCAGGGTGATCGCATGAGACACCTCTCCCCCAAAGGCAGAAGCTCAAAGCCAAATGAGGGGGTGTCTCCAGAGACCTTGCCCCCTGGGAGGTAGAGAGAGATAAGGGATCGTGACTTGGAAAAGCGGTAGAGGCAGCCACGGGAGTAATTGTCATTTCTGTGCCATGGGTCGTCATTACAGATGTAATTAAGGACTGGAAGATGCTCTGTTGGGGGAAGCTTGGAGTGGTTATTTAATGAAGGCTCATAAGATAGGTTAAAGGAGAGGGTATTCTAAAAATAAGCAAGCCAAATTATCCGTCATGTTCAATTTATTTAGCCACTGATGGGAAGGAACAGTCCCATACAAGGAAGAATAATTAGAGTTTCAGGAGGTTGTTTTGTTCATTGTGATTGTGGACCGTACCACAGAGCGGGGCTGCCTGATGTCATTCACGTTAGGGTCACACCTATGTCAGCCTGTACAGGCCCGGTCTGGGTGACTAGAGCTCCAGGACACAACATTGCCCAGGCTTTTGGAACATTTTTCTTTCCCTGGTGATGATGCCTATTGCCAAAGGAAAGGTTTTTTTTTTTAGAAAAACAATGATCACTTGCTCAAATAACCAAAATGTGTTGCACACATTCATCAACATTCTTTTTTATGCCTCCTTTTGGGTGGAGTTTTCATCAGTTCCCTAAGCAGCTGTAACAAAAGACCACAGACTGGGGGCCTAACAACAGAAATCTATCCGCTGTCACTTCTGGAGGCTGAGATCAGAGTCGCAGGCGTGGGCAGGGCTGGTTCCTTCCGAGGATGTGAGGGAGAATCTGCTGCGGGCCCCTCCCAGCTCCTCATGGTGTGCTGGCATCTTTGGCATTCCCTGGTTTGTGGTGACTTAACTCCGTCATCTACCCTCTGTGCGTGCCTGACTCTGTGTCCAAATTTTCCATTCTTGTAAGGACCCTAGTCATATAGGATTACAGCCCACCCTTGTGGATTCATTTTAACTTCATGACCTCTGTAAAGGCCCTTTTCCGAATAAGGTCACCTTCTCAGGTTCTGGGTCTTTATTTTTCTCTAGGGAAATTGAATTAAACCCATAACAAGGTTGCATTAGATTTCTGTAATGTTTGCCTTTGAGGGGTACCAGAATACATCACCCCAAAATAAACTTCTTTGGCATATGGATTATTTTGAGCTACAGGTCATTGAGAACCAGCAGACACAGGACAAGTCGTAACAACGGGACAAAATTTCTTATTTTAAAAGATATTTGCATTTGTAAAGAGAATTTTTATTAGCAGGGAAGTGCTCTTCTGCCTTAACAGGAAAAAGAGGACTCTTAACCACCCCTATCCATGGAGAAGGCACTAACTGTAATCTGTGTAAAAACCCTTGCTAAGCAACCCTTGTTGATCTTCCCGTAACTTGCTTCCTCCTACCAGAGGCTCAAAGCTCTCTTCCTTCATTGGTATTTTAGCCCAAATTTTATCCACTCTTTTGGGTTAGTTCTAAGTGCTTCTGCATGCATGCACAATGCACATGTCAATAAACTTCTGCTTTTTCTCTTGTTAATCTGTCTTTGGCCAGTTTCATTTACAGAGCCCCAGCCAAGAACCTAGAAAGGTAGAAGAAAAAATATCCCCTCTCCAACAATTTCTTCCACATTCTAGGAGAAAAGACTTGAGCTTGGATGACCACATTTCACATGAGCAGTGATAGGTCCAGGTGGAAACAGAACCCTTCAGAAATGCTCTTGAGTGAACAGCCACTGGGTTTGATTACCTATTTCTTGCTGGCCATCTCATGTCTCCTCCCATCTGCCCATGTGGAATTGTTCTGGAGGGCAAGAATTAGCTAGGAAGACCAAGCCTGACTCAAAGTTGGTAGTGAAAGTGAAGAGTCTTCTGGGGCTTCACCAGCATAGGGTCTTTTCCTGTTGTACATTCAAGAGAATTAGGGTTCTGTACTGTGTTCTGCTATAGCACCAGGGGAATTATAGATTTGCATATTGCAGCACAGAACCATCCAAAAGCAATGATTATAATTATAGTGTCTTCAAACTTGATTTCCTGGCACTAAATGGACTGTGACTGATGTATTTCTGGAGAACATCGCCCAAATCTTCCTTGGTGGGGCCTACATATAATGGTGTTTTGTCCCAATTGAATACAGCAAATTGGGTGCAGTGGAGCAAGCACTGGGCAGCTCAAAGATGACACTATGGCTTTGGAGGGAGGAATGGCTTGGGGAGAACAAATAGGGGCAGAGATGTAAAAAGATGGTGGAAAACTTAGAAGGCTCCTTAGGGCCTTCTCCCTGTCTACATCCTGCTCAGGCTCCTAAACCTATGGGTTCTGATCTCATGGTCTGGCAGGACTGAATCTGCATCCCAGTGGGACATGTTTTATCTGTGTGACTTTGTACAAACGTCTGAGCTCCCTTATCCTTTTCTGTAAATGAAGATGTTAAGACAGGTTTCAGTGATTTAGGATAAAATGTGATAAAGATTGTGGATGTGCAGTGACCATACTGAATCTGACCCAAACCCTGTGTTCCTGATAAATAAGTATCTATTCAAGAACTCCCACCCCTACCTACCCCCAGCCTTTTGTGTCCCTGGAGACAGTTTCCCACAAAGGTCCCCCTTGCCATATGACTTAAAAGTCACTCATGAATGCCCCCCTTGCTTACCTATGACAAGGCCAGACACAGACCCTCCTGAGTCCCACTCTCTGCCTCTCCAATGAGTAGCTGAGCTGCCTCCACCCACAGATCAATAAGAACAAGATGCTTGTTAGCAAACTTGAATGAAGTTTCTCTCCTTTCCCTAGACCCCTCTTTTTTGGCCTTTTTGACTCAGCCTGAAGCAGCCCGCAGCCCTTCCTGAAAACAGGCTGGCCTTGAGGTGGAAATAGTCTCTGACTCACTGTGCCATCGGCCACACCCTTCTTCCCAGCTTGCTGACACCTCTTTGGAAAGGAAAACCTTCTCTTGCCACCCTTTGAGACACCTGCAGATCTCATGGTCAGAGTGTTGCCCCCATTGCCCCCATTGCCCCTTCTTCCCCTTCCTGCAATGATCCCTTCAAAATAGAGTCTCTGCTAACCTAACACTGGGCTTGCTTTCTACCAGCAGGGTTTGGCTGACCTGGATCTGAATCTCAGCTCAGACACGTCCTAGCCTTGTGACCTTGCACAAATGTCTCATTTCCCTTCTCTGTTAAATGGAGATGTTAAGACCTGACTTACAGAGCTGGTATTAAAGATAATAAAAGTGGGGAGATATGAAAAATGCATGGTGCATGGGGGAATGAAATGGTTCTTATTATAAACTAGTGCTTTGATAGTAGGGTGGTCTGTGCTGGTGAATGAACCAAAGCTTAAAGACTCCAAGATGGGCACAGCCATCTTTGGGCCACTTCAAAGTCCACACAAACCTCACAGATCTTTACCCTTTTACCATGTGCTGGTGGAAAGAGCTTTAATTTGACTTTGTGAAGATAATAAAACAGTAATTATGAGCACAACAACAAATAAAATGTACTGAGTACTCCTATCAGGGTTATAAATAAGGCTATTACATTCTTAGAGTAGGGTGGCATACTCTGGTCTCAGATCAACTTTCTGCTAAGCCCATCACTCTTCTGTATATATGGAATTTCAGTGTAAATCAAGGTACCTTGGAGTGAAAGTTCAAAATTAATTGGCATTTTGGTATGTAAAGAGACATGCCCGTACATCTGAATGTGCATAGCTAATGTTCTGTCATTGTAAATCAAGGTACAAATTGTTTCAGGTATATTGATGTGCCATGAATTCTGGAATTGCCAGAGAGGACTGGAGTTGCTCTGTGAATGGGACTCTGGTGGGAAAGGCATAGGTTTGCATTTCTAGTTTCATATCCCCAGGAAAGTGAGAAAGAACTTCTTGGCACTAAGGTTCCAGATATCTGCATTGTCCTCCAGGGTTTGGCTCAGAAAATTTGGAAGCCCCTTCACTTAAACCTTTTGTGTACATTGAAGCATTAATGCTCACCTTGACCTCTGAAGTTATTAATTACCTGTCAATGTATAACTTTCAAAAAATTAAAAACATGAGCCTTATGTCAACATAGAACAAACACACATTAAAGACTATGTTCTAGGAGCATCTGGGTGGCTCAGTGGTTGAGCGTCTGCCTTTGGCTCAGGTCGTGATTCTGAGGTTCTGAGATTGAGTCCCACATCAGGATCCCCGCAGGGAGCCTGCTTCTCCCTCTATGTCTTTGTCTCTCTCTCTGTGTCTCTCATGAATAAAAAAATATATAAATAAATAAAATCTTTAAAAAAACCACACGGAGACTATGTTC
Source organism: Vulpes vulpes (assembly GCF_048418805.1). NCBI lineage: Eukaryota > Metazoa > Chordata > Mammalia > Carnivora > Canidae > Vulpes > Vulpes vulpes. The sequence continues at coordinate 160,629,427 of NC_132791.1, read as the reverse complement.
AACACATTAATTGTTAAGGAAATGAAGACAGTGGTGAGACTGATTCAAGTAGCGCTTAACAAACAGGAATTTTATAGGTCAACAGAGAAAGTCAGAAACAAAGCCAGTTAACATCCTATAGGACAATAAAGCTATTACCTTTGAGGTTAGAAGTATATGATAGAAATCTCCAAGTTAGCATATGGCTTCACAGAAGCCAAACAAACACAATATTTCTGTTTCAGCACAAGTATTTTCCTGGAATTAGCACTGTCCAGTAAAGTTTTCTGTGATGCTCGAAATGTTCTATGCCTGTTTTGTGCAACATGGTAGCCACAGTCACATGAGTCCGAAATGCACTAGAAATGGGTCTATATGACTTGGATACAATTTTAATTACCTGAATTTAATTAATGATTAAATTAGTTTAGTTAATTCAAAATTTAATTTTAAATAGCCACATGCAGTCTGGTGGCTACATGACTGGACAGCGAATACATAAACATCTTTGGGTAAGCCTACTAAGCAATACTCCAAAATGACATGGGAAGAGCTGGCTGCCTTGCATTGTGCCTTACTTCCAAATTTTACTTTTTCTTAATATCACCTTTAGAGATTATTCTGGTTTGCCTTTGGCTTGAGAAGATGTTTTCTCCTTCCCTTGAAATTTGTGTTCCCAGCACCTATGGAACTATTTACCAAACTATTTTACAACCAGACAACTATTTGAGAGCAGGTTCCTTGAGGATAAATCGAGCAGAGAAACAGAAAGTTACAGGGCAGGTCTTCTGAGTCAGTTGAGAGTTGTTCTTACTGTCTCAGAGTTCCTCCTGGCATTTATCGCTCTTCCTCATCCCCAGGTGAAGGGTAATTATCTCATCAATGTGACAATTGAGTCAGGCAAGCAGTGTGTTATATTTATACAGTATTAACCATAATAGTCTTTGGTGGTGAAGAGCTCTCAGTAAGGGCAGGGGAACGAACAGGCCAATTGACATGCATATTGATCCACATTAGTGGTTCTGTTCCAAACTGTGGATTTTGATGGGCATCTTCAATATATCTGTTTTGGATAGTACACTAAGCAATCTCAATCATAGGTAGACTTTTCAGGGGCTTGTGAGTCTTGCCTTACCGAAGAGAAATATTAGAATCCACAAAAAATGTTGAGATGCCTTATTCTGACTTCGAAAGAGCAAGGCAGCTCTTCCCCTGGTAGGACCTAAAAAACTTCTGCTTTAAGACTCAGCAGATCCAACTATTTAAACTAAGGCCTGTGACAGGAATGAATCAGATAACTGGGCATGTTGCCTGTTCTTGATTCTACATATATCTGCCTTCCTGCAGTATTTTGACATTCCTCTTGGGCTAGAGTGATTATTTTATTGTTTTCCTTCTTTGGATACAGTTAATAAGCAAGTGATGGAGCACTTTCCATGTGTCAGATTCTGTTCGAGGCTGAGATACACTGGTGACAAAACAGGAAAAGTTCCTGCCTCAAGAGAACCTGGATTCATAAATAGGTCATGAGAGTGACTATGGAGCATGGAACCAATGTCAACATGCCAGAGGCATCTGTCCTCGTGCACCTGAACCCTCCATGATGCACCTAGAGTTTTCTGAGGAGACTAAAGATCATCTGGTGACTTTTTATTATCTGGTCCTTGGCTGGGTCTAATTATGTCTACCTCTCAGCCCTGAGCCCATATTCAATCCAAGAGGAAGCCAAGGGTGCCTGTTTGTATATAATTTATCACACACTAAAGAAGTCTCCATAATGAGATGCTGAGTGCATCTTCTCATAAAATTTACTAGGAAATATCAAGGAGAAATGAAACACAGAGAGCTGTTAGATCTTATGAAAGATTAAACATGTTACCTGCTCCCCTCTGCCAGTCCACATTCTCCAGTGATAATCCCACCTCTGCTGGAAGAAGTGGTAGTTGTCACTGAAAACTTCTGTGTAGAGTGGGCTGCTTTCAAGAGCCACCCAAGCTAGGAAAACCAAAGACACTGAATAGCACAAACCAGTCTTCCTTGGAGAAGGTGAATGACACTGCTCATCTACACACAGACTGTGCCGGAAAATGTTGAAACAGCCCAGAGGAGTGAAATCGTGAATGTAGCTAAATGCTCATAATTCTCTTTGTCTTGGGAGGAGGAAAATACCTATTGCAATTGTTGACTTGTTCATTAATATATTTTGAGAGATCTGATACACGATGTAACTAGCAATCAAAAACTAACTAGAACATTATCAACATCCATGAAATCCTCTTGTTTCTCCTTCAGCCACCAACCCCTTCAAACACCTACCCACCCATGGGGAGCCACCTTCCTGACTTCTAACATCTTTGATTAGTTTTGCCCTGTTTTTGAACTTTCTATACATGGAATTATACAGTGTATACTTTTTTGTGCCTGTTTTCAGTACACGTTTAATCTGTAAGATGTGTCCATAATCTGCCTCTTGTTGGAGTTTATTCATTCTTACTGAGACTATACCTAATGCATGTTATGGCTTATAGGCTCTGGGGAAATTTTCAGGTTGATTCTACTGCACATAGGAACATTCTTGTGTATGTCTCTTGGGGGAACACAAGTATATACCTATTTTGGGTGTATGATTATGAGTGGAATTGCTGGGACATACAGTTGGTGCTCACTGTTCACATTACTGTGTTTCCTATAAAGTCACCACAAACACAAAATTAACAAATACTGAGCCATTGCTCCTGGGGAAACACAGGGTAAGGTTCCTGTGAGCTCTTGTTAAAACATTTTCATCAACTAATCAATATATAATGTTGCCTTATATGTACTTCTGTTTAAAGACCCTTTGTGTAATTAATACTGTTGATTCATTAACATTAAACTCACTGCCAAAAGCACTGTAAGTCAAGCCTGAATAAAGCTTATCTAACACATGTATTATTTCCATAAGGCATATCACAATTTTCTTGTGCTTAGAAACAATGAAGAGTACTTCAGCACTATGTTTGAGAGTATTTGTGAAGCAAAAACACTAACAAAAGGCACCCAGATGTAAAAATCATGGCAATATATATACACCATGAAAAGGACACTTCTTTGCAGTACTGAGAGCTGAAACAAGATGGCAGAGCATCATCTTGCTTGACCTCAGCTGCTCTGTGCACATCCACAAATCCCAGTGGAAGTGCTGTGATTTTAGGTTCACAAATTTAGTGAATAGGTGAACTTTCAAATATGGGATCTGCAGACAATAAGGACCAACTGTACACTCAGTCTAGTAGATAATGACAAAGAGCTTTCCAAAGTGGTTGTACAAATTAAATTTTTGAGAAGGCAGGTAGGTGAAATGATATGCTATCCCACATATGAGTGCAACCATATGATAATCGTCTTTCTCTGATCGACTTATTTTGCTCAGCATAATAGCCTCCAGTTCCAACCAGATCATTGCAAATGGTAAGTATTCATCCTTTCTGATGGCTGAGTAACATTTCATTCTATATATTACACATCTCCTTTATCCATTCATCTGTTGATGGACATCTCAGTTTTTACCACAGTTTGGCTATTGTGGAGATTGCTGCTATAAACATTGGGGTGCATGTACCCTTTCAAATCCCTACATTTGTATCTTTGGTATAAGAAACTGCAGAGTATCATAAGGGAAGGGAGGGAAAACTGAATGAGAAGCTATCAAAGGGGGAGACAGACCATAAGAGACTCTTAACTATATAGGAAACAAACTGAAGGTCACTGGAGGGGAGGTGGGTAAGGGGAGGGGGTAATTGGGTGATGGGCATTAAGGAGGGAACATGATGTGATGAGCCCTGGGTGCTATATGCAAGTGATAAATTATTGAACACTATCTGAAACTAATGATGTACTATAAGTTGGCTAATTGAATTTAAATAAAGAAGATATATGTACCTGTATGTTTATTTCAGCTTTATTTATAATAGCCAAATAATGGAAGCAGCCCAATTTCCACTGATTGATGAATGGATAAAGAAGATATGGGTGTGTGTACGTGTGTGTGTGTGTGTGTGTGTGAAGGAATATTATTCAGCCATATAAAAGAATGAAATCTTGCCATTTGGAAAGACAGTCCCAAACCAACAACCAACAACTACAGTTCTTTGTGAATGAGATCTGCTCTGTTACTGAGACCTGAACTGACATTATGAACTCTTCAGGATCACCATTGGACTTAGGGGTAGGAAGTGGAACCAGGGTAAGTTAAAATACCTCAAATCTTGCTCTTCTCCCTGAGATTCAGGTGGATTTCCTTGGTGAAGCATTCCTGATTGCTACAGACTTTCAGACAGTTTCCGGAGTTCCAAAAAGTTGATCCTAACTTTCTGAGTTTTTGCCAGACTTTTCATTGCCTTTTTGGAGCAATAAACTTTAGGAGTTACTTACTCTTTCATTTTCTCTGACATCTCATAACTGACTTTTGATTGCATTAATTTCTCTCTATGTTTTTTTTTAGATTATTGATTTCAGCTCTTATCTTTTTAAATTCCCTTTCTTCTACTTTTTCGGATTTGACTTATTTTTTTTTTTATCTTCCATAGATAGGAATTTAGATCTTGACTTCAACCTTCCTTCTCTTCTTATATATGTATTTAAGACTAGAAATTCCCCTCTAAGTATCACTTCAGTTGTCTTTATTTGCTGTATCATTCAATACCTATTAGCTAACAAAATTTTAGGGAGAAAGAAGAATGAATAAAATATCTAGTTAATCCTAAGTAACACAAGGAAGCAGAAATGAAGAACGTTAAACAACAGGGTCAAGTTAAAGATGTTGTAAGGTGGCAGATATAAACTGAATGTAACAGTCATTATATAATATATGAATGAACTTAATGTCTTCAAGCAAGATAAAGATCATGATTGTCGAACTGGAAAAAAAGCACCTTGCGTGATGCTTACAAGAGGCATATACTTTAAACATAAGAACTTCTAAAGATTAAAAGTCAAAGCATAAAGAAAAAGCTACCCCATTGCAGACATTAACCAAAGGAAAGCTGATGGAGCTACATCAACATTTTATGCAGTAAACTGTAGGAAACCAGCATCACTGGAAATCAAGACATTTCACAAGGTTAAAGGAATTGATCAGTCAGGGAGATAGCATAGTCTTAAATATGTATGTATCCAATAACATTGGAATATATGAATCCACAATGGACAGAACTAGAAGAAGGAAGATAAACCATAACCAATGTGGGAGATGTTAACAAATTCTCTCAATAGTGAATAGAATAAGAAAATTAAAAATCAGGAAGAATATATATTTGAACAGGACAACAAATACAAAATCCAATTGATGTATAGAAAACCCTGCACCCAACAACAGAATGCATATTTCTTTTTCAAGGGCACAGGGTCATTTACCAAGATTGACAGTATACTGCCCCACTAAGAGGCCTCAACAGACCTCATGGGATTAAAATTATTAAAATATTTCAGAGTAGATTCTCTGACCACAGTGGAATTAAACAAGGAATGAGTAGAAAACCCTTTACTTCCCAGAAATTAAACAGTTCACCTCTAAATAATCCATGGGTAAAGAGGAAATGACTCTTGAAATTATACTTTGAAATGGATGAAATGAAGTTATGCCATGTGTAGATATCCCCAGCATCCAGCAAGAAGTAGATCTTTGCCCAGAAGTAGATCTTTAAGAACCTGCTTCAGTATCAGGGCCTACGTGTGTTGATTGACCCATGCCTGTGCTTTGCCACAAGCTAAATATTTAAATATCCCTCCTCAATTGGAACCATTACCTTATACCTTCTACAGAACAAATACACTGCCCAAATTCAGATTCAGTGTGTACTCAGTAGGCCTTTGTTGGCAACAAATATCTATTACTAACCTCTCTGGTTCTCCTTGGTAGGACTATATTTGCAAGGTGAAAAATATTCATTTATTCTAAGAGGAAGGAAAAAGTTTAAAGCTTTAGAAGTCCCTGGTTACCCAAATAACTATTTCAAGTGATTATTCATCCCTTCCTGTCCTTTTAAATTGCCACCTCAGAAATACTTGACTTCCAAAGAACAGACTTCTTCCAAGAGGAAGTTTAATTTCAATTACTATGTGCATAGCTCCTATTCAACATACCCTCAAGCGGCATACTTAACATGAAAGCCTGTTTAATTGCTAGCAAATGGTAGAATAATCTTTTGAAACAATGTAGCAAACATAATTAATTGAAATAATCTCAAATATGTTTCATGTGGTAATAACCACTTATATAAGATTAACACCATAGGAAGAAAAGAAAAGGAGACACATAATGGTGTGCTCCTTCTGTCATCTTACCAACCAGTCATTTTATGTACTTATGTACTCTTTTTTTTCTGAATAAAATAATGAATTGCTATCCTGTAAATTGTCAGTGGAACTGAATAATGGCAATGTGCTTATTATAGTGCTTTGAATTGAATGCATGAAACCAGAATCCAAAAACTGACACAAAAGAGAAAACTTAAGAGAAAGGTGATTCTCACAGGAACCAAGAAAACAACAGATTCATTCAACCATTTACTCGTTCATTCATTTATCAACAATTCAAGATCCCATTGAGTTATTTTTTTTCTATCAAAGTCAACTTCTATTTATTTATTTTTTTGTATATATTTTTAATTGGAGTTTGATTTGCCAACATTGAGTTATTGATCAAACCTGGAGTTAATGATTTTATTAGACTCTACCCCAAAGCTATCTGATCCTAAGATTTGTACTCCAGGAAATAATAAGATGAAAAATAAAAATCAATAATCTAGAGCACCTGCTTTGTCCCAGGCACTTTCTCTTATATCTTTCAAACTCTGTGAAGCCGGTGATGTCACCTCCATTTTATAGTTGACGAAGCCCAGGCTCAGAACGTCTAGTTAATGTTTAGTGCCTTCCTCGTTCCTCTGTGCTTTAGGCATATGGAGAAGTAGAAAGAGGAGAATTTTTTGACTGCACCTAGGATTTGTTTTAATCAGGAAGGTAAGACACACATGAAGACAAATGTCTTTGAAAGATGAGTTTGTTACTTACCATTCCCAAGAGGAGAGGGCATACCATGCCACACAGGGTCACATGAGGAAGCACCAGCATTGGTCAGGAGGCAGAGGGAGCGAGGGGAAAGATGGGCCGGAGACTTTATTGTGGTTTCCCAGGAAGGAATGGATGAGGCAGGGTAAAAAACTTTGAGCAAGCTTAAGATGGCCTGGTTTGAGGAATTTCAAGGGCTTTTAGCTGTTAGAATGGTCTCCAGTTGCCTGGCACCTGATCCTGGGTGATTTAGGGCAGAGGAATGGCATATTAGAACTTGATAAACCAGGAGCTTGGGGATGGGGGCTTAAGATTGATTGATTTGTTTATGAAAGATATTCCTGCAGGCAAAAGGTTTGCTATCTTTAGGAATTAGCCTGGGAAGAGCAGTCTTTCCAGGATTATCAAGACTCTAAAATGTCAAAGCATCATAAAATACAGAAAATTTCTTTAAAAATGATTAAATCAGGGAAAATGATACTTTCTGTTTAGATTATAAATAAAGCAAGGCCTTCCATCTAAAGAATTTCTTGAGAAGTGATGACAGAGGGTCCAGAGTTGGAAAGCAAATCCTGCTTTGCTTGAGCAAGTTGTGGATGGTCCACGTGGGAACACAGCATCTGTCTGAGCCTGTGTGGCAGACAGCAGAGAGTACTATAGACACCTTGGAGCAACAGTCAGTGATTACCTTAGGTTGAGTTTCCCAAATCCCAAGACAAGGACTTGTGAGCAGATACTTTATTTGAGAAGTGATCCCAGGAAGCACAAGTGAGAATATAGAGTAGTGGGAGAGGAAAGATAAATTCTAATAGAAGACACACCAACAAGTGAGCTATCCCTGTGGGCAGCTGAAGTTCAGTCCTGCATGGGACCCTTGAGGGAACCATGTTCATCATACTCCAGCATTGTCACCTACACCAAGATGGGGAGGCTGGGCATTCATTCACCAGCTCTCATCTACTACTCTTAGAGGGTTGCCCTGGAGGAAGGGAAACTAATGTCCCTTCATTTCTTGGCCCAACTTGCATGCAGGTGGGGAAGTTTGCAGGGTATAGAGGAAGCCAGCAGGCAGAGAAGAGTTGCAGGCATTTGAGGAGAGAAATGCTCTGCAGGTGAATCCAGGTAAGTTGAGGGGACCTGGGGGAAGGTACCAACAAGATCTGTGATAGCTACAGAAGCAGGGAAAAGATGGGTGCCTTTTGAAGTACACGAATATTTGGGTTCATTCTCATTTAGCCAGGGACGTAGAATTTATGAAAGGCAGTAGTTATGAGTACTGGCTTTCCTGTCTGGTCTTAGAGCAAGAATTTGTGTGCTTCTCCTGAGCATTTGACCTGCTTATCATTTTGTGTAAACTATGCATTGTGCAATTCTCAGGGTTCCCTTTATGTGTGAATTGAAAGAAAAAAGCTTAAAACCAAAATTTGCGTCTCAACACTTCCAAGTGAAACAGTTCAGATGTTACTATTTTTTATTCCTTTCTAAATCCTTTTATAATCTTTTTAAAAAGATTTTATCTATTTGACACAGAGAGAAGAGAGAGAGAGCACAAGCAGGGGGAGAGGAGGCAGAGGGAGAAGGAGCAGGGAGCCCGATGAGGTGGGGCTCGATCCCAGGACCCTGACCATGACCTGAGCCGAAGGCAGATGCTCAACTGACTGAGCCACCCAGGTATCCCAATCCTTTTATAATCATTGTTCATTGCTCACTGTTCTTAATCTTTATTCTGAATTTGGATTTATGATGTATTGCTACATTTTACAGAGCCTTTCAAGATGTCTTGAGTATTTTCTTAAATTATTGTGTTAGTGAGGAGTCTTGGTTGCAAGCTTTGGAAAACTAGTTCAGGATAGGTTAAACAAGAAAAATGGGAATGATTTGGCTAATATACCCAGGAAAGTTGGGAAAATGTTTTGCTCCAAGAATAGCTGCAACCAGGAATTCAACTAATATTATTAATACTTTCTCTCTCTTTCCATCTCTCTCTCTCTCTCCTTTTTCCTTTTTTCTCCATTTCTTTTCAATTTTATATTTCAGCTTTCCCCTGTGTTGGTTTTATTCTCTGGCCGAATCTTTCTATTTAGTGGCATACGGTGACCACTGGTTGCTCTAGGCTCCTATCAGACTTACAGTGTATGAACCCAGAACCACAATAAAAAGAGGATATAACCTCTTTCCTGGGAGTTGCAACAATTTTCCTTCGAAGTCTGATGAATTCTGTTTAATTCAACTTCCCACTTCTATGATGCAGTCTTTAGTACAGAAGACCTTGGAATGAGTACCCTATAAGAAGAAGGAAGAGATAGAGGAGGAATGTTGTCCAGAAACAAAAGAGCTTCCTCAGCCCATTGTCATAAGAGACACATGGTCTGATAGCTAGATAAGGTAGCTAGAAGGTGAAGGTGAGAGGAGGCAAAGGTATCAACACGTGTCATGTATTGAGTACTTCTACTGTCCAGCTTCATGCTAAGCATTTTATATGAGCTTCATCATATGATCTTCACAAGAACCTTATGAGATGAGGTCAATCATTACATATATTCTAAAAATGAGGAAAACAAGACATAACAAGTAAGTGATTAAGCTCAGGTTCAAGTTCGTGAAGACTGGCTCCAAAGCCAGGACTCTTAGTCGCCAAACCAAAGCTGGTTTGGGCGGCAAAAGAGAAGATTATGCTGTTTACTCAGAAGAGGACCAATGTGATTGGGTGGATGAGGGTGGAGTAGAGAATAAGGCTACCTTTGGATGTGGTAGGTTTAAGTGCCTTTGCAGCATCAATGCAGTCATGAGTAGAGAGATATGTTCACATAGTGGAGAAATTATTGGGCAACAGATAGAAATGTGGAGGCATTAAAGTCATAGGCATGTATGAAGGCTCCTGGAGAGAGAAATCAGTGTGATAAAGAACAGTAAAGCACAGGGCAACAGACTCAGACCTTGGAAACCTCCAACATTTCATTGTGAATTAGATGAAACAGGAAAGAATTTTCTAGGGAGAGAAAGAGGAAGAGTCTTGATCAACAGAAGCTTAAGACAGTTCTTCAGAAAAAAAAAAGGGAGAGTCTACAATGTCAAATATGCTTTAACAAGATGAAGATTAGAAAAGATCTTTTGGGTTGAGGGGCATGGTTACCATAAGAAAGGCTGCTTCACTGGGTGATGAAAGGCAAACTGGATCAGAGCTTGTCAAGGTCAACATGCATGCATGTGAATAAACAGATTTAGCAAGTATAAAGTCTTTTCAAATGATTTGCAAAAAGAAAACTGGGTACTGCCCAAGAGGGTGGATAGGTAGGAGAAGGAAACTTGATATGTTAGAAATTTGGATCAATGTGGATTAGAAATATTGGTGTAAATTCACATTCTTTTTTTTTTTTTCTTTCACAAAACACATATTTTCTGGGTCTTTCTACTGAAAACTTTATAAACAATAATGCTCCAAAAGCAATAAGCACCCTTCCATCTAGACTGTGGCTGCTAACTACCATTTCTCCCAAAAAAGGAACCAGAGATGCCTGCAGAAAGAAGTGTCTCCAGGTCTGAAGTAGAAAGCATTCAATATGAGTCGGAGGCATTTTATGCTTGAAAATAAAGAAGTTTCCAAGACCAGTGGAGTTATGCTATGGGCACAGGAACCAAAAGAAGGGCTTTTTCAACCAAAGATGGGACAATTTAGGGTTGATGGAACTGTGTATGAAATAATGGGTTAAGTAATCTGCAAACTGGGAGAAGATTGAGCAGGAGTAAGGCCAGATGATCAGGGAGGAGGTGGGGGAGCTGACGGGAGGTTCTGGTGAGAGTTCAAGGCATGTGGAGTAGTATAGGGGTTTGGGACACACAGGGAGTTTTGAGAGTAGTTATTAGGGTAGGGGTGATTAAATGTAATGATAACAGGACACAAAGTGTAACAATGGGTGACAGAGGGCACAAGAAGACAAGGAAGGCTGGAGAATATAAGGTAAGTACAAGTATACTTGGGCCAAACAAGATCACAGACTGGGATGCTTAAACAACAGGCATTTATTTTCTTACAATTCCAGGGGCCAGAGTCTAAAATAAGTGCCATTAGGGCTGGCTTCTGGTGAGAGTTGTCTTCTTGGCTTGCAGATGGCCAAGTGTGCAAAAAGAAAGAGAGATCTCTGGTGTCTTTCTCTCTTTTTACAAGGACACCAGTCCTATCTGGTTAAGACCCCACTCTTATGACCTCATTTAACCTTAATTATCACTTGAATTACAGTCACAGTGGGAGTTGGGGCTTCAACATATGAACTGTAGGGGAGGTGGTAGAGACACAATCCAGTCCATAACAGAAGGCAGGAGATACAAAGGCAAGTGTGTTGGACAGGTTTCTCTGTGAAGGATAAAACCAAGAAGCTGACTGTCAGACAAGGACTTGGGTCAACCAGACCATTTTTCAAGGCAGCAGAGGTGCTTGGTACCTGTAGAGAGGTTTGATGAAAAGGTCTACGACTTCTATAATGCATGAGATTAATCGCCTCCATGTGAGATTGCAGTGAGATGGATGCAGTGGGAGTTCACACTGGAAGTGCTTCTGTGCTTGGCCATTCTGGTTCCACTGGAGGTGCATGGCACAGGTTAGTAGAATAGAATCAATCAATTCACATATTTTTGCTCAACATGATCTGGAATCCCATGTTGAAAAGACCTGTCAAGTTTGGTGGAGTGAGTTTAAGGATGGGACGTATATACACCACCCAAGCTTTCACTCTGATTGTTATTCCCCCCTGAGTCCTGGTGATTTTTAGAAGTCTAGACCATGTTTTTCATAGCAATTATGTGAGTTAAATAATCTCACTGTTTACGAATGCTGGTCCAAGCCAAAAGGTGTCAGGAGGCATCTCTTAATTATGCTGCAGTGGGCAAACTGCTGGAAGTTGGGAGGGACAATTTGGCCTCCTGGCTTTTTCCATTTCTGACTTAGGGGCTTTCTTTATACTTAAAGAAAGCATATAAAAAAATCTCTGTGCCTACGATGTATTTTTCAGCATTAATTATTTCATTATTAGCTTCACTCTATTGCAATCACTCATCAAACTAATTTCTTTGAAGTATGAGGATGAAATTTCAAACGGGATGTTCAAGTCCCTTTAATTGCACTTGAAGTAAGCAGGAGCTGTGAGGTCTTTTCTGGAAGCATGGGGGTCTTCTGCTATAACAGATAAATCAAAGCCCAGGCAGCTCTGAGCCTTTTCCAGCAAAGCACTATGGAAAAAAGGGATGGGGGAGAAAAATGACAAATCAACACAATTAAATCTGAAATTGCTGGCTTCCAAAATAAATTCATTCTTCTGAGTCAACACTGTTTTGATTTTTAGATTAGGTTTGTTTTTCAAACCCATGTTTTCCCCAAACTGATTATTTTTGGTATTTTGTACGCCCTTGCGAATTTCCAACAGAATGTTAATATCCTTGACCTGCTTCGTGCATCAATCTGTATTGCAGAACAGCTCCTCAGTGCTGGCAATTGCAGTCAATGGTAAAGAATGATGATGAAAAGTGCTGCACCTCAGTTTCCAAAGGTCCCACTGTTCCCCCAGATCCCCAACTGCACTACCAACATTTAATGAGCAGAGCAAGAGCTTGTGTTCCAGAGGGGCTGTGCAAGGTGGCTGTTGTAAGGCTGGAAAAGGATGAGAAGGATGAGGTGGTAGAGATGTACAAAGGGGTGGGTTAGCATCCTGCCTCAGCCATGGGTTTCAGGACAGGCTTCACAGGGGAGGGGTCCTTGGAAAGCAGGTGTGAAACTGTACATCAGAGTTCATTTTGAGATGGGAGGTCCCCTGTTGGATGGCTTGGGTTGTGTCATGTCCCTATAAAACTGAGAGCTTTTGTCCATCTGTGAAAGCCTCTCCATCCCCCTCCTGCCCTGCCCCATGAGTGGGCTGTACCCTGGGAAGTGATTTATGGGACTTTGCACTTGTCCAGCACAACCAGCTCTGCACATGCTTGAGGCCAGCCTATTTAATGCCATAATTTAATAATCAGAAAGAGTCAAGTGAATTTGTTATTCTGGGAGCTTTTTGAAGAAAATGGAGTCTGTTTATAGTTCATTTTGGATTAATTATAAGTCCTGTAGGGGAGAAAGAAGAATAGACACTGGAAGATTGATAACTTCCTTGACAGGCATAGGCTCAGCTCATGAGCTCATAAAAGAGAACAAGATCTCTCTCTAGTTCCATCCTATGGTATAAAGAATCAAACATGCTGACCCATTCTCTCCCTCTGTCCAGCAAAGAACTAATGCACAGACATCACGTGTGCTCTGTCACACTATACTCGGGTAAAGTCCTGGCTTCCATGTTGAGATGCCCTTCCCCAGTCCTCCTTCTAACATGTTGTAAGACTGTGGTATAATAATAACTTTAAATAATAATAAAACTTATTTGCTTTCCATCCCTGGTTCCTGATGCAGAGCTCCTAAAACCCTTAGAATTTCCTGAGTAGTAGGAGTGTTCTGAACACTAATGAGATGGCTCATGGTTGGCCCCTAGATAGCTTCAGGAGAGGGCTGGTCCCCAGGAAAACCAACCAAGGGATCTGAGGCTTAGAATGCTTAGCCCCACCCTACAGGTAAAGAGGCAAGGGGTTGAGTTCAATGGCCAAAAGCCAATGATTTAATCAATTATGTGTATGTAATAAAACCTCAATACAAAACCCTAAAAATGGAGTTCAGAGAGCTTCTGGTGAGCATGTTGATGTGTGGGATGAGCGGCTTGCCCAGTGAGGTCATGGCAGCTCCACGCCACCCCCTCATACCTTGCTCTGTGTATCTCTTCCATTTGGCTGTTGTTGAGTTGTATGCTTTATAATAAAACTGGAATAGTAAAGATAGTGCTTTATTGACTCCTGGGAGTTGTTGCAGTGAGTTATTGAACCTGAGGGGAGATTGTGGAAACCCCTGAATCTGTAACTGCACAGAATTGTGGGTAACCTGGAGTCCCCCATCTGCAGCTGGCATCTGAAGTGGGGCCTGTCTGTCGGACTGAGCCCTTACCCTGGGGGGTCTGCACTTACTCCAAGTAGTTAGTTGCAGAATTGGATTGAATTGCTCGATACCCAATTGGTGTCAGAGAATTGGTGGTTGTTGGTAAACACACACACACAGATCGTATATATTTGTAGCAGAATAGAGGTGGCTACTACCTTACAACACCACTGAACCTATGACTCTACTCCAGGTGTTAGTGAGAAATGCCCTTGTTTGGGGTGTCTCTGTATATCACAGCCAGACTAAGACTTTGGCATAGTAGCTCTTTTTGTATGTTGTTGTCTTTTTTTTTTTTTTTTTTAAGAGAGAGGTATTAAAATACATTGTGCTCATGGACAGCCAAGAATCCTCGAGGGTTACAGTCTGCCAACTGGAGCCTTGAGGACTCACTCAAATAACCCCATCTTCAAGTGGCCAATGGATCAGTCAGTTGTAAACTTTCAAGTGGGAATTAGTGACATGAGTGAAGTGTGATGATTTTAAGATCCTCAGGGAAGTGTTTATAAGAACGCGGTTACTCTGAGAGATGCTTGAAATGCTCTGCTATCAGGACAGATGTTGTCTCAGGTGGGGGACATGCCAGGGTCTGTCTGGATTACCCCACTTCTCTGCTCATGCTCTACTGCTTCAGAAATGTGCATCTGCAATGCCATTAAAGAGCCTCCGAGAAAGAGTTTCTGGTTGCTACTAACATATTTCTTTCTCTCTACTCACTAAGGAGAGATTTCTATTTCCTTCGTGGGTCAGTTCGCAAACCTCAATAACTAATAAGCTCGGAGCAAAACTCTAGTGAGGAAATGTTTACTTTTGGTTCCTGGACCATCAGAGCTGGTTTTATTAATATAGATCTCATAATTTCTACATCTGCAAAAGCTTTGTACATTAATGTGCAGAAAAGATCAGACCCAGCACACAGCTTGTCATGCTCCATAAAAATTTAATGGAAAATAAAATGCACTCTTCAGAAGATCAATACTGTTATTCTCTTTCAGCAAACTGTGAATTATTGTTTTCATAAAATAATAATAATGCCAGCATATTGATATTGAAAGGGGACCTGGTCTGTTGTCGAAAATAAAATCATACTTAATCTTTTAATGCCTTCCTGCATAAATACCCATGTCAGGAACCGGGGCATCTGTCACTCTCTAAAGAGTATGAACCAGTGATAATTTGGCTGCTACGTTGTTTGTTTTTTTAGTGGCACCAATGCTCAGTTGTGCATGACTTTTTCCCAAGTGGGCAGAAGTTAAAGATCCATATTAGCCACCCCATGGCCATCGGAGGAGCTCTAGAGATGCGTTTGTGGAAAGGGAGAAGGGGATGGAAGAGAGAAGCACCAGGGGACTAAGGTGATTTGGCTGACAGTCTCAATTATCCCTTCTAACCTCAACACTCATGACCCCATAGCCCTGCCCTGAGTCATGCTCACTTTCTGGAGGAGGCATTGCAGCCCCTCATCCTGCAGCTCGTCACACAGCATGGTCAGTAAATCTCCTCTCTGAGATGTGGAACCATGTGCAGCAATGCACATTCTCAAGACTCACTCTCCATGCTGACCTGCCCTTCGGGTCACCTGGTGGATCCACTTCCAATGTCAGGATATGGCTTCTTGTGTGTGAACCTCCTTACCATATTTGCTCAGTGTCAATGTGTCTTCATGTTGAAGACCAACCACACTGACTCTGAAAAGTGTTAGCAGCTGCCAGTCTGAAAACTTGTGACATTTGCAGATTGAAACCCTAGTGTTAAAGTTGGTTTGAAATGACAGCCTGAAGGTGCCTTCTGGTACCCTTCCTTCAACCCAGCTGGAATCCAGATGCTCAAGCCACACCCCTGAAGCCCCTGGGCTGGCAGGCATGCAGATCTAGGTGGATAGCAGGGTAGCAGGTCAGCGGGGAGACCTGGCTACAAGAATCTTCTTCTGGGCTGGCGAGAGTCTGGGATGAGGATGACACCACCACAGATCCCTTGGAGGAAGGGGAGCTCCAGCCCAGCACATCATCTCACGAGATCTGCTGGCTCCCCAAATCCCCAAAGGTCTGGGCACAGGTAGAGGGAGGACAGAGAGCCATTGCCCCAGAAATCCCAACCTTGGTGTCCATAAAGTCTTGGAGGGAAGAAGCCCTACCCTTGTACCTGGTTCCCAGATGTCCAAGGATCAGTACAGCCATGAGGTTTTTTGTTTGTTTGTTTGTTTGTTTGTTTGTTTTTTAAGATTTTATTTATTTTTTGGGCAGCCCAGGTGGCTCAGTGGTTTAGCGCCACCTTTGGCCTGCGGCATGATCCTGGAGACCCAGAATTGAGTCCCTGCATGGAGCCTGCTTCTCTAGGCTAAATAAATTCTTTTTCTTAGAGATTTTATTTATTTATTCATGAGAGACAAACACACAGAGAGAGAGAGGCAGAGACACAGGCAGAGGGAGAAGCAGGCTCCATGCAGGGAGCCGGATGTGGGACTCGATTCCAGGACTCCAGAATCATGCCCTAAGCCGAAGGCAGATTCTCAACCGCTGAGCCACACAGGTGTCCCCAGCCATGAGTTGTTAAGGAAAACTAGTAATATGCCCAAAGGACCTGAGCTCAACATGCAAAAAAAAAAAAAAAAAAAAAGAAAAGAAAAACAGAGCCCCCCCAGACAGAGGCAGAACAAGTGTGACAAAACAATGAACATGATCAACAGACCCTGCAGAAAGCATCAAAGTAACAGGATGTGTTACAATTTAAATAAATGGACAGGAGCTTAGAATGAGTCACTGTCAGTAGCCAACTGAGTGGCCTGAAGCGGAGCCTGAACACAGGGGCCCCAGGGCATAATCTGGCGCATTGCCTGTTTCTATAAATAAAGCTTTATTGGAGTGCAGCCACACCCATCCATTTATGTATGATCTATGTCAGCAGAGCTGAATGAGGGGACAGACCACATGGCTCACAAAGTGTAAAGCATTCACCTGGCCCTTTGCAGATAAAGCTCGCTAGCTGCTGGCTTAGAAGGTGAAACAGAAGAAAAGCTCACGCAAAGTCAGAGATGAAAATATTAGATAAAAACTGATAATTAGGGGGCACCTGGGTGGCTCAGTAGTTGAGCCTCTGCCTTTGGCTCAGGTCATGATCCTGGGGTCCTGGGATCAAGTCCCACATTGGGTTCCCCTCAGGGAGCCTGCTTCTCCCTCTGCCTATGTCTCTGCTTCTCTGTGTCCCTCATGAATAAATAAATAACATCTTTAAAAAAAAAACAATTGATAATTTGGAGTTCATATCCCAAACTCTACTATAAGAATATTAAGAGTCCCGGAAAAAGAACAAAGATCAGATGGAAGAAGGGTAATGCTGAAATAAGTCACAGAAGTCAGGCCGCTTATGTTAGCCAGAGGGACGCTCTGTGAGCAGGGCGCTTCATTCACAGCTTGGCCCCAAGAACCTGGGACAACAGCTCACGTAGAAGCATTGCTAAGTATGTATCTGCAGGCTGGATTTCTTCTCTGCTACATCTGATATGCTGTCCACCTTTACCCACCTTTTCTCTTTCCTGGGAGGCTGACCTGGTTAAATAAAATATATTGGCTTTTTAGCCTTCCTGCTTCCTGTTGGGTTCTGCCAAGGGTGGGGAGGGCAGAGGCAGATCAGAAGGAAGGTGAATAAGAGGCCACAGCTACTGCCAGGACAGCCGTCTCCAGATTCCAGTAACTCACTGCCCTCCTGGCTTCAGGGTTACAAGCTAACAACTTCCAACACTTTCTATCCAACCCACATTCCTTGCCATCCTGTGAGCATCTGTTACCCTGCCTCACCTTTGCAGATACTCCTTTATGAAATCCTCCCAGTCACTCCTCAAGGGGTGACATATACACCCCTTAATGTTCTTAAGCATTAAGAACATTCACGTTGTATGACCATCACCATCATCTATCTTCAGAACTTCCCTGTCTTCCCATGAAATACTAACCCCCAGCCCCTCCCCAGCCATCTCCTCTTAGTCTCTGTGGATATGACTGGAGAGCAAATCGTTAAAGCTTCTAGAGGTGAACAGAGGAGAATATTTCCACGTGTGAAGATGTTCTATGCCATCTTTTGGAAGGATATGCTTTTTGCAGCTTTCTCTTCGCCTGTCATACACCTAAAATGTACTTAAAATATGGCTCAACAATTTTACAGTGACCTCTATTGCGTATTACGATCAATCCTGTCACAAAGTCACTCTGGTGGTGCTAACATAGCGCACTCATACTTGGAAATCCGCCTCAGAGGCCAGCGCATCCGGCACAGCTGTCGGCAATCTGAGATGCTCTTTCTCACATCTGACAAAACCCCTGGGATTATATCTTTCTCTTTTATCACCTACCTAGCAAAAAAAGTTAGTGTAGAAGCACTATAATTAAACACACGCAATAAGCAAGAGAAGGGAAGGGGGAACTGGGTTGGCATCGGGCTCATCCTTTGCTGCTGTAGGAATTAAGATCTCAGAATAACCTGGAAAGACCCCTGAGGAAGAGGGATTGCCACCAGCAAGCCAGTAGTGAGAAAAACCTCTGATATGCCAGGATACAGGCTCCATGCCTGGGTTAATTTCAAAATATGGCTTAAACCTTGGCAATGTACACACACACACAAAGTTAAGTATAAATGTATAATGATCAAGTGAGTGGGCATGTGTAAAACAAGTAAATAACTGACAGTATTAATTCTTGAAATAGGAAGTCCTGCTTGCTGGCTGGGGCGAACATCCCGGCAGACCATGAAGCCACTTCGGCAGATCTGAGCCTGGCGAGAAGGGGCGGGAGAAGGTGGAAGTGTGCTCCAGGCTTACCTAGGTCTGGTCAGATGGAGCAGTACTGTTTCAGTAGGGAAACTACTTGGTGCCTTGTTTTCACACAATAATGGAGAAATGCTGTTTGATTATGAATATATAGCAGATGGAAAGTTCTTTGGTATTAGCTACATGTTGCTGTGTCACAAATGACCCTTGAACAAAATGGCTTAAAACAACAACAATTGGTTATTTCTCATGATTGATGGTGTGCCTGGGCTTGCTCTCGTGGCTACATGCAGCAAGGGCTTGAGGACCACTGGGCCTGTCCCTCTCCACCTGCTGTTAAGATCCCAGGGACTCTCCACTGGGGCTCTCATCTGTGTAGAACACAGCATGAGCCTTCATGGACAGGAGCAGAACCAAGACAGCAAGATCAGAAGTCCCAAAGTTCAGTCCACAGCTCTGGAATTTGCACATCACTTGCCCCACTGTCTTGGTTGAATGAAGTTGCAAGTCCAACTGGGATTAAACGGGATGAGATACTGATGCCATCTCATTGTTCCTTATTGCTGCCTCACATGGTGTAGGGGGAGACTCCCTGGGGGCCTTTGTTGGGTGGATCCATCACAACTTTCAAATAAACAAGAGGAAGGAGAAATCAATAGTAATTCGATCATACTAGAAAAATAAATAGGAAAAAGTAACAAGGCAAAACAAAGTTAGAGAATCAATGTAAAACAAGATGTGAGGAGTCAAGTCCTATGTGGCACTTATGCTGGATGTTGATCATGGTGGTCCAATCTTCAAGCACAAATCATGTCAACATAAATAATTAATATTATTATTAAATACTGTAAAAGTAAATGTAACATATCAGCAAAAGGATATATACTTATTTATTTTAAATAATTTAAATAGGGTTTATTCCAGTAATGCAAAGTTGACTAAATGTTTTAAAATCTATAAACCTGACCCATTGTATCAGAATATAAGGGAAGAAAACACATACATTCCAACTAGTGAGGCTGAATAGGCAATTATTAAAATTTAGGTACCACTGATAATGAAAACAAAGAACTCCTTAAATATGATGAGAATTTATCCCCAAAGCAGTAACGAATATGAACAAATATTACATTATTCAAAATGGCAAAATACAACAGCTATCTTAATTAAATGGTAATGAAGAGGTTTCATTGTCACCATTATTGTTCAACGTTGTTTTGGCATTGCAGAAAAGGCAATGATATGAGAATGAACACTCACGGTAAACATTGGAAGAGGAGAGATAAAACAATTCTTTTTTGTTTAGTTGTTTTTTGGTGACATGACAGCATACTTGGAAAACCCAGGAGAGCTAAGCACGCAAAGTACTGGGATTAAGAAAAAATGTGATAAGATGGGTAACTGAGCGAGAAACGTACAAAACTCAATTATTTTCTTCTCTATTTTAGCAATAAGCACCTGAAGCAAATAAACTACAGAAGAGATGTAAGACTTACACAGAGAACAGAGAGAGGGACACACAGAGAGAGATGGACAGACGGAGAGGTAGAGAGATGGAGAGACATATTTGGACTCTGCAATGTTTGTTTGGGTGGGTGGGTGGCTAGGTGGTTGGTTGGTTGGTTGGTTTGGGGGATTATGTTGGAAATTAGGGAAAAAAACCTTGAGGTACATGTGGAAGGATCAGTACTGGAAATAGTCCATTCTCTTTCCTGGGAGGAGATTGGACTAATAAATAATACTAGTGTGATCATTTCTGGAAGAAAATAAAGCTGAACTCCTCTTACACTTTCTTACAGAAAATATGAGCTGGTAATGTACTAAAGACAGCTGTAAAAAATATGAAACATCTATGAAAAGGGAGAGAATTTCTTAAGCAGAAAACTCAGAAATCCAGACATTATAAGATGAAGTACAGATTTGATGAAATCAAAAGAAAAGCTTCTGATAGCAAAGAGTTAAAAAATAAAAACAAGGATTTCAAAAATGTTTGCAGTGCGAATGACAGGGAAAGGGTTAACAAACTATACTATGAAAGTCTCTTAAAAATTGACAAATACTGGAAAGACAACCCAACTGAAAATGGGCCAAGTATTTCAGTCGGCAATCCAAAGATGAGCAAATCCAAGTGATTAACAAATGGGGGAAGAGTCTCTTACTCATTAGCAGTCAGGGAAATGCAATTTGAAGTTAAAATGAGATCTCTCTTTACAACAATCAGACCATAAAAATCAAGAACTTTAGCACTTACTATTGGCAAGCTACTCCAGAGAGAGTATAGGCACCGCTTTCTGGTATAAATGTGAATTCGCCCAGCCATTTGGAAAACATTTGACAACATTAGTGAAAATTAAAAATATAGATCCCATCTTCTCACATAAAAATACAAATGCCAGCACCTAAAGTGTTTTATATATATGAAACCAAACTAAACCAAACTGAACAAAGAAACTTTCACGCCTCCGAGAAAGAAGTGGCTGAATGAGAAGAGGTACAATCACACTAATAAAATAGGAAATGCTATTCAGGGTTTAAAAGAAAGCTAGTTGCATAAAGACCTCATTTTAGGAAGCAATGGTAAAAGTTTTGACTTGCATGAGAATAGGGGTATATTTGTAAATAACTAAACACAATGGTGAAAATATGGAAGGGCAGACTGCTATTTGCAAACACAGGTTAATGTGGGTTGGGAAATGGATGCCTGGGTGGCTCAGTGGTTGAGCATCTGCCTATGGCTCAGGTTGTGATCCCGGGTCCTGGGATGGAGTCCCGCATGCAAACCTGGCTGGCGTTCCCCCTGAGACTAGAGATTAGCAGGACCCTTGTCCCAATCTTTCCCAGATCGATCTGCCCCAGATAAGGCAGGTTCTAGAGTGAGACGGGGCGGGGGGGGGGGGGGCACACGGGAAGGGCAGGGGCTCTCCTGGCTTGGTCTCTCATGAATAAATAAATAAAATCTTTAAAAAAAATGTGGGTTGGGAAATAATGTGGTTAGGGTAGGTGGGGAAGGAAGATGGGGTAGAAGCAAGGGGGAGAGAGGGGAGGAGAACGAGGAGGTGAGAGGAGAGGGAGGGAGGATTTAAAAACTGGGGCATGTATCTCATGACTGTCATTCATTGATGACTGTGTGTGTGTGTGTGTGTGTGTGTGTGTGTGTGTAACATGGACATAAAATGTGATAAGAGAGAAAGTTTTCAGCAGTCTGTGTACAGATCCTTCCTTTCTTTCCTTTTTTTTTTTTTTTTTTACTTTTTATTTATTTATTCATGAGAGACACCAAAAGAGAGGCAGAGACACAGGCAGAGGGAGAAACAGGGTCTCTGTGGGGAGCCCAATGTGGGACTCAATCCCAGGACCCCGGGATCATGCGCTGAGCCAAAGGTAGATGCTCAACCACTGAGCCACCCAGGCGTCCCCAGATCCTTTCTTTTAGATTGATGAAATCTTCCATTTCCTTTCTGAAGTAAGAGGTGGTAGAAAGAGGTGGGTTAAGGGCACAGCATCCAAAGTTAGGCTGCCTGGACTCTGTCCGACTCTTTCATGACTGTCTCTGTATCTCTGGGCCATTTCTTCTCTTGATGCCTTCTCTCATCATCCTAAAAATGGAAATAATTTTATCTACTTCCTGGCCTGAGGCAAGGATTAAATGAGGTAATCCATGTATACACAGCAAGTACTATTTTCTATTATTAAAATTATTTATAAGACAAAGAAAAGCTACTATTGTTTTTTATTTATCTTTGATTATACCACCTAATTAAAAAAAAACTCCTTACTAATACTAGAATTCATATTTTCTGGAGGCTCTTTAGTTTTCTAGGTATATAATCATAATGTGTAGGGAAGGGACTTTTATTTCCTCTTTGTCTTGATGTTTAAATGTTTCTTACTACATTTTTTAAAACTTTACAAGGATGGTGAATAATAACAGCGATAACAACTATCCTGTCTGGTTCCTAATTTTAATGGATATCATTTCAGTTGTTTATCATTCGGAATAAATTGATGCTTGTTTTTCAAGAAATTAACTTGGTCATGTTTAGTTTCTTCTAGAAAGTTTATTGTGAATGATTGCTAAGTTTCATCAAATGTCTTCTTAGGATCTTTATGTATTTTTGTTTTGCCTTTAATATGTCAAAAAATATAGTTGTGAATTTCTAAAAAAATAAACCTTATTTCCATTTTTTAAACAAACCTTGCTTGGTTATTGACTCTTATTCTTTTGATACACTGCCAACTATGAATTTGCTAAGGCATTGTTTGGATAGCCATATCTGCACTGATAAATGAGGCAGGTCTATAAGTGTCTTTCTTTGTACTATATTTTTTGCTATAGTTTCAGAGTTATGGTACACTGTTCAGAGGAGCTGTGTGCTTTGGGAAATTCAAAAAGGTACCAGATGGGGCAGGTAGGGCTAAGACTCAGCCATCCAGAGGCCATGCTATGCCCTTAGGGTGCATGTCTGCATCTACAGGCATCATGGGCAAGCCTGTGTACCCCCCCCGCCCCCCCGAGAAGGCATGCCTTTCTTATTTGTGTGAAAGGGGCTGGAGGTAGCTAGGATATTATAACTGATAATTTCTGATACTTCCATATAGTTTTAAAAGTGTTTAAGTTATACTGAAATTATCTGTTTTTTATGCATCAGATAAAATATAACTATGAACTCATTTACTCATGTAATCACGGTTCCTTTATAAACAGTACATCTTCAGGTATCTTTCTAAACTTTTTCTTTTCAAGTTTTCTATTTCTTCTGGGGTGAGTTTTGGTATCATCTGTATATTTTTTTTAAAAGATTCCATAGAAATGGAAGCACTATTACCTAAGGAAATATGCCAGATTTTTTTCAGTTGCAGTGCTTCTAGAGGAAAAATCTTAACATAATGCCCAATAATAGGGCAGTGATTAGAATCTACTGTGGAACGTCAATGGTGTGGAATAGGTAACTAAAAAGAGTGAGGTAAATTAGATGGGTTTTTGTACTGTGTTGCAACAGATAAAAAGTAAAATTCAGAAAAGTATAAATAACATGATCTCAATTTGTTTAAAAAAAAAAAAGAGCAATGGTCAAGAAACTCCTCCAGAGACTGGGCCTGGAGTCATACTATCTGCCTGCATTTGAACCCTACTGTGTGAACTTGGCTACATTCCTTAAATTAGCTGTACTTCTGAGTCTTCACATGTAAAAATGATAGTAATAATGAAAGTCAACTGAAACATTGTTGGGAGCACACTTAGAGCAGGTGGCAAGTACAAAATAAATATACTGTATGAGTCAACTATTGTTTCAGGAGTGTGTATTAGTGTACACACAATCACATATGTGATCCCACAAGCACAAGTAAAGCATAAATGGATACATATAAAGTTCCTTGGGGGAAGGGTAGTTGGTGTGAAGAAAAACTTAGGAAGGAAAAGACCCTAGACCAAAATAAACATAAATGGTGAGTTTCCATTTATGTAGAAGTATTCATACATGTGCATATGCATATCTATGTAGAAATGGATGAAAGAATTGTTATTATGCATATTAGAAACAAGAATGAAATAATGCACAGAGTACATGTAGAAAAGCTCTTTTGTTCAGTTTAAAGAAAAGAAAAAGAAGAGGAACAATTTCTGCCAGGTGTCAGAAAATATCCAAAGCAGAAAGACCGCAAACACAATAGCTGTTATTTTTTTGAACGAAAGAAAAGTTGAAAAAATGTATTTCTCCTATAAAAACAAACAGACGTGTGAAGGAGGGGGTCAAAGAACACCTGTGCATTTGCAGGGTCTGCTTTATGACTTTGCTTTTTGAAGCCCATGTACTAAGGATGACAGTGGTCATTCAGCAGCCATCATGTCCAGAGTGCAGATCCTGGCCAGATACTGTAGCTAATGGACTCCATGAAAGCCACTTTATGAGCCTCTGAAGAGTTGAGGATCTAACATTTTCATTATCTTATGAGGAGACACCATTATTATTTTTTAAGTTTTAATTTTAATTTCAATACAGTTAACATGCAGTGTTATATTAGTTTTAGTTGTACAGTATAATGAGTCAACACTTCAGTGCTCATCATAAGTATGCTCTTTAATCCCCATCGCCTATTTCCCCCATCCTCTCCCATCTCTCCTCTGGTAACAGTCAGAGTCTGTTTCTTGATTTTTCCCTCTTTCCTTTTTCCCTTTGCTCATTTGATTTATGTCTTAAATTCCACATCTGAGTGAAATCATATGGTGTTTATCTTTCTCTGATGGACATATTTTGCTTAGCATAATAGCCTCTAGTTCCATCTATGTTGTTGCAAATGGCAAGGTTTCATTCTTTTTATGGCTGGGTGAATATATATATATATATGAATATATAATGGAATATATAAAATATATATATAATGGAATATAATATATATAATGGAATATATATAATATATATAACGGAATATGTAATATATATACCACATCTTCTTTATCTGTTCATCAATAGATGGACACTTGACTGTTTCCATAATTTGGCTATTATAAATAATGCTGCTATAAACATAGGGGTGAATGTATCTCTCTGAATTACTGTTTTTGTATTTGGGAGGTAAATACCCAGTAGTGCAATTACTGGATCTAGTTCTATTTTTAACTTCCTGAAGAACCTCCACACTGTTTTTCCAGAGTGACTGTGCCAGCTTGCATTCCCACTAGTTGTGCAGGAGGGCTCCCCTTTCTCCACATCCTTGCCAACACCTGTTTCCTGTGTTGTTAATTTACCCATTCTGAAAGGCATGAGGTGGTATCTCATTGTGGTTTTGATTTGAATTTCCCTGATAACAAATGATGCTGACCATCTTTTCATGTGTCTGTTGGCCATCTGTGTGTCTTCTTTGGAGAAGGGTCTTTTCATGTCTCTGCCCATTTTTAATTGGATTATTTGTTTGGGGTATTGAGTTGTATCAGTTCTTTACATATTTTGGATGCTAACCCTTTATTGTATATGTCATTTGCAATTATCTCCTCCCATTCCATAGGTTACCTTTTAGTTTTGTTGACTGTTTCCTTTGCTGTGTAGAAGCTTTTTATTTTGATTAAGCTCCAATAGTTTATTTTTACTTTTGTATCCCTTGCCTTGGGAGACATAAATAGAAAAATGTTGTTATGGTCAATGTCAGAGATATTACTGCTTGTATTCTCCTCTAGGGTTTTTATGGTTTCAGGTCTCACATTTAGATCTTTGACCCATTTTGAATTTATTTTTATGTATGGTATAAGAAAATGGTCCAGTTTCATTCTTTTGCATGTGGCCAGTTTTCCCAACAGCATTTGTTGAAGAGATGTTTTTTTCCCCTCTTGATATTCTTTCCTGCTCTGTCGAAGATTAATTGGCTATATAGTTGTGGGATTCATTTATGGGTTTTCTATTTTATTGATATATGTGTCTATTTTTGTGCCAGTACCATACTGTTTTGATCACTACAGCTTTGTAATATAACTTGAAGTCCAGAATTGTGATGCCTCTAACTTTGCTTTTTCTTTTTCAGGATTACTTTGGCTATTCAGTCTTTTGTGGATCCAAACAAATTTTAGTATTGTTTGCTCTAGTTCTGTGAAAAATGCTGTTGGTATTTTGATAGGGATTGTATTAAGTCTGTACATTGCTTTGAATAGTACATATTTTTTTAAAAGATTTTATTTATTCATGAGAGACAGAGAGAGAAGAGAGAGAGAGAGAGAGAGAGAGAGAGAGAGAGAGAGGCAGGCTCCATGCAGGGAGCCTGACATGGGACTCGATCCCGGGTCTCCAGGATCATGCCCTGGGCTGACGGTGGTGCTAAACCACTGAGCCACCAGGGCTGCCCCTGAATAGTACAGATATTTTAACAATATTTGTTCTTCTAATCCATGAACATGGAATGTCTTTCCATTTCTTTGTGCCATCCTCAATTTCTTTCATCAAGAAAAGTTTTCAGAGTACAGGCCTTTCACCTCTTTGGTTAACTTTATTCTTAGGCATTTTATTTTTGGTGCAATTGTAAATGGAATTGTTTTCTTAATTTCTCTTTCTGCTGCTTCATTATTTGTGTATAGAAATGCAACAGATTTCTGTGCATTGATTTTGTATCATGTGACTTTACTGAAATCATTTATTAGTTCTAGTAGGTTTCTTTTTTAAGATTTATTTATTTACTGGAGAGAGAGAGAGAGAGAGAGAGAGATCAGGAGGGGAAGAAGGAGAGAGAATTTAAGCAGATTCTGTGCTGACTGGGGAGCCTGATGCTGGGCTCAATCTCATGACCCTGAGATCATGACCCACATCAAGAGTTGGACACTTAATTGACTGAACCACCCAGCCACCTCAGTTCTAGTAGTTTTTTGATGGAGTTGTTAGGGCTTTCTATACAGAGTATCATGTCATCTACAAATAGTAAAAGTTTTACTTCTTCCTTACCAGTTTCAATGCCTTTTATTCCTTTTTCTTAACTGATTCCTGTGGTTGGGACTTCCGGTATTATGTTGAATAAAAGTGGTGAAGTGGACATCTTTGACTTCTTCCTGACTGTAGAGGAAAAGTTCTCAGTTTTTCCCCATTGAGCACGATGTTGTCTGTGGGTTTTTCATATAAGGCCTTTATTATGTTAAGGTATGTTCCTTCTAAACCTACTTTGTTGAGAGTTTTTTTCATGAGTGGATGTTGTACTTTGTCAAATGCTTTTTCTGCATCTATTGAAATGATAATATGGCTTTTATCCTTTCTCTTATTGATGTGATGTGTCACACTGATTGATTTGCAAATATTGAATATTATCCTGGGAATAAGTCCCACTTGATTGTGGTGAATGATTTTTTTAACATATTGTTGGACTTGGTTTGCTAGTAATTTGTTGAGGATTTTTGCATCTGTGTTCATCAGAGATATTGGCTTGTAGTTCTTTTTATTTTTAGTGTCTTTATCTGGTTTTGGTATCAGGGCTGGCCTAATAGAATGAATTTGGAAATTTTCCTTCCTTTTCTACTGTTTAGAATAGTTTGATAAGAATAAGTATTAACTCTTCTTTAAATGTGTGGTTGAATTCACCTGTGAAGCCATCTAATCCTGGGCTTTTGTTTGTTGGGAGATTTTTGATCACTGACTTCATTTCATTGCTGGTAACTGGTCTGTTCAAATTTTCTATTTCTTCCTGCTTTGGTTTTGGTCGGTTATATGTTTCTAGAAATTTACCCATTTCTTCTAGGTTGTCCAATGTATTGGCATACAATTTTTCATAATATTTTCTGGTGATCCTTTGTATTTTTGTAGTGCCAGTTGTTATTTTTTTCTCCTCTTTCATTTGTGATTTTGCTTATTTGAGTCGTCTCTCTCCCCCTCTCTTTTTATGTGTCTGACTGGAGGTCTATCAGTTTTGTTGATATTTTCAAAGTACCAATTCCTGGTTTCACTGATTTGTTCTATTGTTTTTTGTTGTTGTTGTTGTTGTTGTTTGTTTTGTTTTGTTTTGTTTTTAGTTTCTGTATCATTTACTGCTGCTCTACTCTTTATTATATCCTTCCTTCTGCTGGTTTGGGGTTTTGTTTGTTCTTCTTGTCCTAGTTGCTTTAGGTGTAAAGTTAGGCTTTTTATTTAAGATTTTCCCTGTTTCTTCGGGTAGATCTGTATTGCTATAAACTTCCCTCTTAGAACCACTTATACTGCATCTCAAAGATTTTGTACTGTTGTATTTTCATTTGTTTTCTTGCAATTTTTAAATTTCTTCTTTGATTTCTTGATTGACTCACTCATTATTTAGCAGCATGTTATTTAACTTCCATGAATGTGTGCTCTTTCCATATTTTTTCTTGTGGTTGATTTCTGGTTTCAGAGTATTGTGGTCAGAAAAGATGCATGGTATGACTTCAGGCTTTTTAAATTTATTGAGGCTTGATTTGTGGCTTAATATGTGATATGTGATCTATTCTGGAGAATGTTCTACATGCACTTGAGAAGACTGTGTATGGGGAGACACCATTATTATATGGCTATTGACAGATGGGGAAATGGGAGCCAGATAGGTCACATGGCTGACCCAAGGCTACCCAGGTTGGATGGGCTTTGTTCAACATTCAAATCCACATCACCTGACTCATAATAATTCTGCCTTGTGGAGCATTCCCTGTGAATATGAAATTATATAAAAAATAAAACAAAAATCACACAGGGACACGTGGGTGGCCCAGTTGGTTAAGTATCTAACTCTTAGATTCAGCTCAGGTCCTGATCTCATGGCTTGTGGGATCAAGCCCACATAAGGCTCTGTGTTCAGTCAGAGTCTGCTGGGATAGTCTCTCCCTCTGCCCCTTCCCCTGCTCTCTCTCTCTCAAATAAATGAATAAATCTTTTTAAAAAAATCACACAAAATGTTTCTCTCTTTAGTTTCTTGAATAAGCTTAGTCTCAGCTGCTCTAAAAGAGGCAAAGATTTACAAAGTGTTTTTTGCTTATTTACCAAGAGTAACTTCAGCATCTTAAGAAATAGGACCAATGAAAGCCACCCTTAACAAAACCTGTGATGTTTCATTAATAAATATTTGGGAAATGTTAACTCAGAGAATCCTCCCTTATATTACAAAACAAAAGCAAAAGATGCCCCTGAGCTGGATCAATTTTTTTTGAAAAGGTTTTGTGATCACAACTGCATCTTGTGAAATTTCCCTGACCAAGCAGGTTTTTTGTTTGTTTGTTTGTTTGTTTTTGCTGTGGAGCGAAATCCTCAATCAAGACTGTTCTTCAATACTCTCCAAACACCTCACTTTATCTTATATAGGGTAATTTCATTTTGGAGTTGACAATATTATGAAGTTGGAACAAATCCCAGGGACCCAGAAATAAAAGCACTTAAAAGTTTGTGACATCTGTTTTTATTAAAAGTTGACATCGTTTATCAAATAATATTTATAGCCACCCCCTTCTCCAGTTCAAGAGGGGTCTGAGCCCCAGAGAAATCATCATTTATTGACTTAAGCTATAAAAGAGCCACAGTAGATCCACATCCCGAAATAACAATGAGCTGGAGGCATTTCAAGCCTTGTAATACTCCACTCTACACTGGAGCTCCATCCTAGCGATCAGCATGTTCATGCTCTGAAGCATGGATGCTCACTCCAGATGCAGAGTTTGCACTAAGGTGCAGATCTTAGAGAACATTGACAATAACTATCAATCAGCTGTATATAGTTTCTCATGTTCCACTCCTACAAAAACGCAATGAAGAGGTTTATAAAATGTTAGCAGAATCCCGAGGGTACTCTATGGAGCTTTAATCTGGTTGACCGCTGGCTCATCATATTTCTTAAGTGCCCCTTATGACCTCTTTCTTAACAAGCCTGTCTCTGTATCTCTGAAAACTCAAGTAAGAATGATAAATGTATTTTACCCCAGGATGTGCCTAAATGCCAGTGTGCCCCTCTCAGGGTGTGACCAGGGGGGGCCACTCACCTGCCATGGGAACAGGGTAACCCTGAATGTAGCTCTTCTCATCAACCTTCCTGTCCGAGTCCTCACCCTTCCAGATGAACATTTCCACAGTATGTGTTCACTCCTTCCTTTTTTTTTAGAGCATTACTAAATATTCGTATATCCACAAACAATAGGTTTGGTTTATATATTTTAAATCATTTACTGATCCACCGTGTATGGAGTCCATGCTAGCCAAAGCTACCCATCACCTCTCCCCTGGATATGTACAATAAACTTCTATAGTTTCTCCCCTTCGCCTGTGCCTCCTCTCTGCTGAAGGCTCTCCTATCACAGGATCAAAGCTATATTCTTAATGTAGCAGCTCTCCAAGTCCCACTCACCTCTTCCAAATTCCAAGCTCCCAGGTCTCCATCCCTGGGCTTCCACTCCTGCCATTTTCTGCATTGCTCAATCTGCTTCCACCCTCTGGTCTCTTAATGTTCTTCCAACATTCCCAGCATGCTTGCACCTCAGGGCCTTTGTACCTCCTGTTCTCAGTGCCTAGAATGCTCTTTCTCAATAGCCACATGGTCCACTCTTTCCCTTCTTGGTCTTGACTCAACGTTGCCTTCTCCCAAGACCTCTTAGACTGAACTTTAAGTGATGCCCCTTCCTGCCTGCCTTCCTGCATTGTGCCTTCCAGCACTTAGCTCCATGTGACAAATACTTACTTAACTATCTGTGTATTTATTTCCACCAGAATGCAAGCTCTATGAAGGCTAAGATTGTGTGTATGCCAGTTGTGTGTGTATGCCAGTTCCCAGTGCTTGGAAGAGGGTCTGGTACTTGGTGGACCCTTAATACATAAATTTTTTGAAGAACAAACTCTTCTTTGAAGTACACATGCTTCTGTAACTTGCACTTTTTTAGTCTCAGAATGAATCATTTCTGCTCATTTACATACCTGTGCTTCCCTCATTTCCACAGCTGTGTACTATTCCACAGTGTGAACACACACACTTGTGTATCCATCATCCTGTGGATGGTCATTTGGGGAGTTTCCATTTGTCTTGAGAACCAAGAATGCTCTTTGAAATATTCTTGCATGTTTCTCAGTGGATATGTATAAGAGTTTCCAGAACATTCCCCTAAGAGTTCACTTGAATCTATACTTCTATTGAAATCCATGGTCTAGCCTTTATTGTCCTTCCTTTTACCTTTAACATGAAATGCTGCACCTTGACCAAAGCGCTTGTGTTGTTTCAACCCCCAGGGGTGCTCCAGGGTTGATCAGGATGGTGGTTTCCATGGATTTCAGCCCTGCTGACTTTAATTCTCTTGGGCTGTGCAGTGCCCCTGAGCCCTCCCTGCTAAAATTGTTTGCTATCAGAAGAACCGTAATGTGTTTTGCATTTATCTCACCCCCGGGCATCTTCAGTTGTCCCCATCAGTTGTGCTCACTGAGTTGGCCTCTTTGGGGAGTGATTCCCTCTCTCCACTCAACTCTACCTCTCATGGTTTGCTCTCATAAAATGCATTCCACCTACTTCTTTTACAGCCTCATCACTGCAGTTTATGACAGAAAGAGTGAGGCTGGCATGTGATGGAGGACCTGCGGAGAAGTCCTTTGAGCCCTGGGCTTCCAGGAGATGCGTGCATTCCTTCCCAGGAACAATGCTGAGATGGTAGTACTTTGCAGATCCAACATTTGTGCTGTAATTCAGGGACAGCTGCCAGATTTATTGACTGTTTCGAGAGACAAACTAGAGAACCATTTTCTGCTCCAAATCATCTTAAGCTTTGGAAAGTGACACGCTATTTTATAAGTGTGTGTGAGGGCCTCACAGCATCCAAAAGTGAGGGGGGGAAGTTATTAAGGTGTCTCCAGTGTCTTTATAGATGCATTTGGGTATTGACTTGGCTATTGTAAACCAGAGCTGCCAAATAATACCAGCCTAAATAACAATTCATACTTTCCTCTCCCATAAAGTACATGATCCAAGCCTCTCTCCTTTGTTATTGGACATCCCTCCAATATCACTTAGATGCTGTGGTGCTTAATGGCTGCTGAGGCTCACTTCTAGATGCTTCCATTTTAGGCAGAAGAAAAGAAGAAAGAAAGAAAGAAAGAAAGAAAGAAAGAAAGAAAGAAAGAAAGAAGAAAGAAAGGAAGGAAGGAAGGAAGGAAGGAAGGAAGGAAGGAAGGAAGGAAGGAAGAAAGAAAGAAAAAGAAAGAAAGAAAAAAAAAAGAAAGAAAGAAAGAGAAAAAGGAACCAAGGAGCACAAGCTGAAAAATGCGCATGTTCCTATGCACTCAAGCCCACTACCAAACTCCTGCCAGGTGGCCACATCTCAGGGGGAAGTTGGAATGAAAACTTTCCGCCACAGTGGGAAACACTATCATTCAGGGATTCCTTGTCTCCCTCCTCTCCAGGCTCCATATTCTCCTTCAGGTTGGTTAAAGAGGCAGAAGAGCCTGCCGTTCTGTAGACAACGGCCGAAGCAACCTAGATGCACTTCCCAACTATGCTCCAGGAAGAGTCTTTGGGTATATGGTCTAGCTTTTGATCCTCAGCTGCCTCATCTGTAAAATGGAACCACAGAGCCTCCGTCATAGAAATGGTTTGTTGTTAGAATCGGTCTGACACATCATAAATGCCCAGAACCAAGATGTTTGCAGGGGTTCCTGCTCTCAGTTCCAACTAGGCTGCCGAGGAGCACTGTTTGCCTTATGCTCACCATCTCTTTGAGGGCTGTGCCTGTCTCCTGCTGCCCTAGGTATCCTGGTCTTGAACCCCAGACTCCCACCTGTTGCACCCCTGAAGACTGAGACCAGGTTCCTGGAGGCCCTGACTCTTCTCAGGTCCCAGCAGCTGTGTCCAAGCCCCTGGCTCTCCTGCTCTGCATTTCATGAATGCACCCTGAAACAAGGGCTGGTTGGCCCTGGGAGCATCAGATGGTGAAGGAAGGTCCTCCTTCTCTTATTAGCTCATCTCTGGGGTTGGACAAAATACATGTGTGTGTGGTGGGATGAGTTAGCAAAAGACCCATGCTCAGGCTAGAAGTAGTTTAACGAAGCCAGGCATTCTCACATAATTACAATGTATATCCAGATTCATACCCAATGCCAAGCAGCTTGGGTTTTAACATGACATAGCTTCATGGTTATGTAAACTCTGGGTGAGGCCACCTGTTTCTGCCCATTAACAGGACAGCCTCAAAGGATGACATAGTGTCCCCGCACTGAGTTCCCTCATCTGCAAGATGGAGACCATGGTAAGACTCACTCCACGTGGATTTCTGAGGTTAAATGAGATGATGTTTGAAAGCACATAGATAATAAATGATAAACGAATAACACCTACATCACCATCACAATAAGCAATACTTCAGTACGTCAATAGTCTCCCTCAATTGTCACATGTATTAATTTGCTGGGGCTACCATAACAAAGCACAGCAAATGCTATGGCTCACACAGCACAAATGTATTGTCTCCCAGTCCTGGAGGCTGGAGGTCTGAGATCCAAGTGGTGGCAGGCTGGTTCTTCCTGAGAACCCTCTCTCTGGCAATGGATGGTTGTCCTCTCCCTATGTCCTCATGTGATCCTTCCTCTGTGTCTGTCTGTCCTTGTGCCTTAATTTCCTCTTCTAAAAAGACACTGGTCCTATTGGATGAGGGTCCATACCAGTGGGTGGGCGTCATTTTAACCTAATCACGTCTATGAGGACCCTGTCTTCACATATGGTCATGCTCCCAGGTCCTAAGGGTTAGGACTTCAACATAGGAATTTGGGAAGAGACACAATTTATTCTCTAACATCAGGTTTCTGAAATACTGATTTGCTTAGCAGATATGTTTGGGTGGGACTTCTTTTTTCTTCTAGAAACCATTATATATATTTTTTCTTAATTAAAAAAAAAAAACAACCCAGGAGGTTTCCTCTTCTTTATTCAAATAAAATTTGCTTTCAGATAGGAGTAAAGTGATAGGAAATGGAAGCTGCACCATTAGAGATAAAAATGGTAATGAGTTTTAATAGTTCATTTTGCTTTTCAGTGTTGAAATGAACTTGGAGAGAATGATCCTACAGATTTGAGTCATTAGCTGTCCAGTCACACAGCAGCCAGCTGTAGAACTTCAAGAAAAAAACCCAAAACAACACCTCCGAGCACCTCTTTACCATCAGCTGTCAGCTATGATGCCGGGCTGCCCACCAGCATTGTGCAGGAGCTAATACAGCAACAAGCTTACCTCAGTTATTGGTTATGGATTTAAAGCACAAGCATATGGATTTGAAATAGAACCTCTGAGAATCTATTTTATAAACTCAGGTTATTTGTCACAGAAAAGTGAAGTTTAAAGTGGTAGGGAGAGCTGGTTAGAAGGCACTGTCAAAGCATGTTAAGTTTTAAAAGGGTAATTGTCTGTCTTGGCTGCTGAGACAAGAGGCTGGAGTAGGTGGCCAAAGATACTACCGAGGACAATCCTAGGGACGGTCTCCTCCCCCGGAGTCCTTGTTCAGGGAGCCACCATAGACATGACTCATGGGAGGAGCAAGTATCCAGGGATACTGACCTCTGTCTTGAAGTTATTTGCACAAATTTGTGCCTTCTTGTGCAATTTCATGATAAGGTTGAGTATGTTTCTCCCAGGAAGAAAAATGGCTCAGAAAGTAAATTCATGATTGTTCTAAATGTGGAAAACATCTAAAAGTATAGCATAAGTAGGGATTTTGAGAAATCCTTTCAACAGAAATTCAGTTACAAGGTGCAGAGCTGGCAACATCGACCCCCTGTCCACTGGGTTAGGATGGATTTCTTCCTCTGCCATTTGGGGAGCTTCCCAGGGTTACCTGAGCTAATGTTTCCAAGATTTGATTATGCTAACTCCCACCCATGCCCACTTCCTGTCCTCTAGCATCTCTGGCCTCTAAGAATCCTGATGTCCACCCCTCCCATGGCTTCATCTATGTGGTTCCTGGGTCGCCACTCTTCCCACCACCCAGACCCTCTGGAGTCTGCAAGGCCCAGTCCAGGGGCCTGCACAAATCTTGCTGCTTCTTTCCTACCTCTCCTGGCCCCTCTGATTCCTCCTCAGGTACTCAAATGTCTTAGCTCCAGAGACCTGCAACCTCCTTGAAGACAAAAACCAAAAACCAAACCAAAACAAAAAATACTGCATCTTTATATAGTGGTGGCTGGAACATGCAAGAAATGAAGCTGATATTTGTATAGAGGAAGCTAGGCTGCTTTTATGTTTGCATGCAGAGAGTTCTGGAAGAAATAGCGTCCCAGCTTCTATCAATTGTTCCCCAGAGCAGAGAGCAGGATAACTTTCAGCTCTAAGTATTCAGATTATGTTTCCCGATGGCAGCTTCTGGGTTGTTGACAACAACAGAAGTGATGGGGGGGGGGGTGGATCTCAGGTTGTGATATGGTAGCAAAAGCACAGAAACTTGCCCAAGCCAGTGGAGAAAGGAAAGGAGATTAGAGAAATCTGGTTGCTAAAGCCCATAGTCAAGAGTCCCTGGATCTTGGTGAGGTGGAATACATTGAGTTGGAAGCTGGGACAATGAGAAGGGAAATGTCAGCACGTTGGTTTCCTTATAAAGAGACACCTGCAGGGGTAGAAAAAATAGCAACCCTATCAGCACACATAGGGAGTGGGAGAGGGCGGCAGGGGGTGCAGTGGCTGTGGTCACGCGGTGCAGATGCAGCCAGCCAGAAGGTGGGTGGCTGGAGAGGTTGGTGGTGAGAAGCCAGGAGACCTGCTCAGGGTTTCTTTGCTCTGTGGTCTTCTTTCCCTGGGCTGTGCCCTTACAGACAGAGAGAAGATTCAGGAACATTCTGTGGCTGGCCTATGGTTTCTTAAGGAAGCAGCTTTGTGTGACAAAAGAGTAATTCAGAGTCTCATGGTCTTTACCACTTGCTGTGAGAAATAGGTGCCAGGGAGGGCTGGTCTCGCCCAGGGGTGAAGAGAACCATTCCTGTCTTCAGTGCGGTGCTCTGTGCACCTGCTCTTGAGTGCCTTCCCTCACCTCTTCACCTGCTCAAAGGTGTTCATATCCCCTGTGCCTGCATCCTCCCTGTAGGCTTGTTGGAAACTCTCTCCTACCCCCTTCACTGAAATGACCTCTCACAGTGCACTCCCAGAGCTGTACCCTCGGGCAATGTTCACTGAGTACAATCAGTAGTGGTCACATAGGGTCTCAGCTCCAAGCATTTGGAGGGCAGAAGCTGTTTCAACATCACTTGTAACACTTCTTTGAGACCTCAGACATGGGAGACTCTCACATTTTCCTATGTCCCAGACAGAACCTCCTCCAAAGTTGATCAAGACCATAGTCTCTAGACACTTGCCCATGATGTGATAGACAGGTGAGTAGGAATGTCCTTCAGGAGCTCTCTTGGTACTGGCCAGAGGCACCCTACACTGCCAGCCCACAATGCTCACCTCCTTCTCAGGTAGGTCACCATCAGGGAAAGTATGAGTCCTCCGCTGCCCATCATTGGGGTGGGATGGGTAGAATGGGATTCTCCATGTGGCCTGAACCCAACCATCACCAGAGTTATTGGTTGGTTGAACATGGAGAGTATTAGAGTCAAAGATTCAGCAGCAAATGATAAAGGACCAGGGTCCATGGGAGGGAGGTACACTCTGGACCCTTACTGGCTCTTCCAAGAGTCTCATAACCCAGGTATCATAAGGGTAACAAGTTAAGGAAATATGGAGTGACCAGAGAATATATCCAACTTCTTAACTGAGAAGGGGAGTTGGGCTTGACACGCCCTCAGCATGATGTGTGAGCTCTGAGAAGCATATTGTCTAAATGTTTGTTTTCGAGGGGCTACGCATTGGCGAGGGGCATCTTCAGCAGCTCACCAGGGTGTTACAGTTCTCAGGCAATTTCCTGAGCTCCAAGACAACTGTCAGGGAGCAGTGCTGCCTGCCCAGGTCCCCAGAAGAAGCCTGCACCAACTCACCACGCAGAAACCGCTCTGTCTCTTCTCCAAGGACTTGGAGGAGGAGATCCACTCCAGGTAGGAGGAAAAGCAGCTGTGAAAGTATTGTTGTGGGTCTAGTACATGGTGGGTTGTTAGTAAAGTTAAAAAGCTTGTGTGTGTGTGTGTGTGTGCACATTTACACGTATGAATTTGACAATCCATCCATAGACACATAACAAACACACACTCATCCATCCATCCTGCGACACACACACATAAACCCATACTCACATGTCCATCCATCTATCCACCCAACCATCTACCTAGATAGATGGACACAAATATACAGACACATAGACACACTCACCTATCCACCTAGTCATTCATCCATCCATGTAAACATTTGTATACACATACACTCACATACTCCCATCCAACTACCTGTTCATCTAGATGCATACAAGCATATATTCACATGTCCATCATCCAGACACACACACATCCATCCACACACTTATCCACCTAGACACAGACACACACATACACTCACAAGACCATCTATCTACTCATCTAAGCATGCACACACACAGACACACACACACACATGCTCATGCGCACACATCACTTTTTAACTGCTTAGCTACACTGATGGAATTCCACATGGCACCTTGGTCGGCCAGCAGGGCCCCTGAGCTGCGTGGAAGAGTGACTTTGATTAAGACTATAGAGGCTCCTCTCCAAGTTTTGGTGATTTGTGCCTGATTTAAGATGAGATGTGAGAACCCCTGTTCACTGGCCCACTGCGATCCTGCCACCCTGTGTGAGATTTAATTGCTCAGTGAAGAGGGAGACATTGTCTGTATGAGATCATAGACGGGAGGGAATGAGGATGTCCCATTGTCAGACACTGTGAGATTCCACAGTTTCTCGCAGGAATAGCTACCCCTTCTTCTCACGCAGGGCAGGAAGCCCTCCATGATATAATTCTTACATCTTAAAATGAGCTGGCTGCAAAGCGTGCTGAGGGAAGTGATGGGGTTTGAAATACACCTGTTAGCAGCAGCCCTACTGTGAGCAATCAAATCTCTGACAAAGAAAATAGTAGCTTAATCATCATGCGCATTAATATTCCCAACCTTGATGTTCCTCAATGTTTAAAACAACAAAAAGTGCTTTGGGAACCTATTGGAAACCACTGGAGCCTACTAATGCATGCCAGCTCCTGGAGAGCCTTGAAATTGAAGTCAATTTGCCTTAATAAAGCCGTTTAACATTAATTTAAGGTGGGCCTAGGCCAGGTTTAAGAAAATTAAGAAAAATGCAGTGGGTGGGCACAGCCGAGCATCCTTCTAGGTTAGGAAAACGGGGCACCAACTGCCTCTGCTCCTCCAAACTATTAAACACTATTCTGGGCCCCATGGGAAGCAGTGTTCTCCCACTCAAACCTTGTGTTTAGAATTTTGAATCCTCAGGCTATTTTGATGGAAGTTTAATCTCTTTATGCTGCTACTGTAGAAATAGCTGTTATTAAACTGTTGTTGTATAAGATCTAGTTGACGATCATAAAATCCTTTGAATCTTTTGAGAAACTTCTTTCTTCTTTCTGTCAGGAAGTCATATTTTTTTGGAAATTAGAACCATGGTAGTCAGTGACATGAAGTCAGGGACTGGAATGAGGTGATGGGAAGGGAAATTTTGCATCTGCCTTTCCAGCTGTTTCTACATGAGAGCACATTGACCTTGCCAGGTAGCTCACCTCCTAAATTCAGCTTCTGAAAATTGTCAGGATTCAGAAACTGCTCTGCTAAATTCTCTGATGCAGAAGGGATTTATTGACAAAATTCTCTTCATTCTCTGTCTTTGTTCTTAAATTCAATCTCACCATTAGAAGTGAACTAAATCTTTAGAAGAAATAAAAAGATAACTGAAGTGTAACATGGTGAAGCATACCCTCAGTTGTTAGGGTGGAACATTCTAGAGCACACCCTCTGAGATCCCAAGATCACCATCCAGATTAGCTCAGTGCTTGGCTACTGGTGGTAGGCAGACCACAACCAACTAGCTCCCCTGGCTTCCAAAAGTGATTTTAAGGGTAAAAATGCTCTTCTCGGGGAAAAAAAGGTGGGTGTTAGTTCATTCCTTTGTATCATGTTGCCACATAAAACTCTTTGTCATCCTCCCCCTATAATTTGTGGGTATTTGTTGAGTTCCTACTACATGCTGGGCACTGTGCTAGACATTTTAGAATCCCTCAAATTATGTGTTCCTCATAATAATCTGGCATGGGTGGTGTGATTATCCTATTGTGTACATGAAAACAATGAGATTTGGAAAAGGCAAGTAGCATGGCCAAGGTCAGGTGGCTGTGGATGCAAATTTGCATCTACAGAAAGCAGGAATTTGCATCCACAGAAAGGATCTGTTCCATGACAGGCTCCTCCTCATCTCCATAACTGTCATCATAGACATCACCATTGTCATTTTGTTGTTTTGCTTTGAAACTTAACATGGGAAGAATCACTTCCTGCAAACTGCGCATTTGCCAGGGTAAATTATTAGTCACACCAGCATAATGGTCTGATATGATGTGCTCAAAAACTTCCCAAACAAGTTGAGAGGAAAAGAAGAGCCAAAGGAGAAATTCTCATTACTTAAAGACACAGCTGGGATCCCAGACCTGGAAAGGCTTAAACTCTGGTTCAGGAAGACAGAACTAACTGAAATTAAGAACCTCTACACATAAATGCACAGAAAGAATAAAAAAATGATTTTTTTTTGCATGCCTAGGCACAATGGCACTGTTAGAGTGGTGTCAGGACCCATTCCTATACTCATTCATTCCGTCAACCTCTACTGGCTAGGCAGGATGCTAGGATCCAGAGATAGTGCACTAAAAGATTAAAAACCCTGCTTTCACAGAGCTTACATGCTAGTGGGAGCAATAGACAACACAGAAGCACATAAGTGTATTATCTGTCACTTCTATGGATAAACGTAGAGAGTTAGAAGTTACCAGATTGGAGTGGGTGAGGCTATACACCAGGCTGTGTGTGATGAGCTTGGGTGGTCTCCAGAAAATGACAGATGTGAGCAGAGGCCTGAGGAAGGGAGGAG
Organism: Vulpes vulpes; assembly: GCF_048418805.1. NCBI lineage: Eukaryota > Metazoa > Chordata > Mammalia > Carnivora > Canidae > Vulpes > Vulpes vulpes. The sequence continues at coordinate 160,589,171 of NC_132791.1, read as the reverse complement.
ACCTATAGAATATCTTGGAATTTCTTGGAATATTTGAGAGACATGCATTGAAGCAGACAGATCAGCCAATGTAAGACCCTGAGGACAAAGAATGCTTTGTGTGTCTGAAGAACAGCAAGAAGAAGAATGAGATTTAAGGGAAGAGAGTCACAGAAGAGTCTTATTTCTTGAAGTTAAAGGCATAACCAGAGACCCATCGTGTAGGGCTTCATGGACTACAGTGAGAGTTTTGAGCTTAACTCTAGTTGAGATGGAAGCTATTGGGACCAACACAAGGCAGTGCTGGTGCAGACGTGGGTGGATCGCTGGGGTGGGGGTGAGGGATGTTCAGAAGCCAGACATAATTTCAAGGTAGAAGCAGAAGTTTGATGATGGATTGGTTGTGTGGTGTAAGAGAGGAACCAAAAGGTGGGTTGTGCCTGAATCTAGAAAAATGGTGCTACAATCAAATAAGGTGAGGAGGACTGTAGGAGGAGCAGGGTTTGAGGGGTTGATGATGAGGACTGGGATATGAACATATTAGGAGTTGGTGGGGATTTAAAGTCCAAGAGTGGAATGTAAAGTGAAGTGGCAGGTAGCTTCCCCAATCTCCATCTCCCAGGGATGGAGATCCCCTCTCCTTGAGGGTGGGTAGGACCTGTGACTTGCCTCTAACCAGTTGAACGTGGGAATGGTTACGGGGGGGTACATGATTATGTTACCATGTATTTTTATATTTGCCACATCATAAGACTATAGATTATCACATTGTCACATTATCAGCTCATCTCAAGGACTCCCTCACTTGCTGGCCTTGAAGAAGCAAGCTGCCATATTGAAAGATATAAGGTGGAGAGGGCCAGAGGGCAAGGAGCTAACAAGCATCAAGAAATGGAGTTCTCAGTCAGGTAGCTTTCAAGGAATGGCATAGTGCCAACAACCCTGTATTTGTCAGTGGATCCTTCACCAGTCAAGCTTCAGATGAGAACACAATCCCAGCTGACATCTGGACTGTAGTTTTATGACATCCTGAGCAGAGAATCCAGATGAGCTTGGACTTTTGACCCACGGAAACTGTGAGTCAATACGTGGGTGTTGCCAAAAGCCATGGTGTTTGTGTCAATTTGTTATGCCACGATAAAAAATAAATACAGTATAGACAAGGAGAGGTCAAGGAGAACTCCAGAGTGAAAGTTAGGCCCTTTCTTCAGAAGGGGCACATGGGTGGGCAGTTTCTCCAGGCCAGTCCCCGTGAGGAGGGCAGATATTGGTGATGTAGACAGCAACCCAGCAGACTGTGCAGACAGCTACCACCATCCCTAAGTGTGCTGACTCAGATCCATTCCCACTGATCTAAATGCGGCAAACTGGTCAGTGAGGGGCCAACTGGCAGGTGCCCAAAAGCCAGCCTCTCCCTTAGGGCTATGCAGTGTGCACTGCAGCAAATTAACTCTAAATAGAAAAAGGAACATATGGATCAGGAGATAATGTTTTCTTATAAATGAGAGCCCTCTGGGCTATGCTCCCTCCAGATCAAAGAGGGATTCTTTCTTTCTTTTCTATCCCTATCCTACTCCTCATCTGAGGCCAATAGCAAGCCCTCCCCTCTGGTCACTGCTCTCTGTGGTTACTTGCAATGGGACTTTTATTGTAATCTTAGAGTTTTTCCTGTTTGTCTTCTAAGCTATAAAGGGCAGAAGCTCTCAGTCATCCCTGTTGACTACCCAAGCAGTGGCTTTTGGCTTCTAGCTATTGGATTCCAAAAAGTGCTGCTTCGTTTCCATGCCAGCTCATTTTGTTGTTCCCTGGGGCTATGTCTTTTCTCCCTGATGGGATATATATATATAACAGGAGAGGACACTCTGCTTTTTCTAATTGCACTCCATTTGACAAGCTTCTCCATTCATTCAACCAGTATTGACTAAGTACCTACTATAAACCAAATGTGGTCCTTGACCCTGAGATGCAAAGACAAGTGACACACAGTCCCTGATATGGGCATTGACATCACTGTCTAAATAATTGCTTTCCAGACAATTTTAGTTACCTGAGGACTCATACCAGAGAGGCAACAAGACAAATGAAACATTCGGGAATGGGGAGAAAATTGAACAAGATCCAAACTTGGCTATTCCATATCATCAATTGACCACAGATCTTGTTTAAAAACCATAGTTTCATCAGGAAAGAGGCAGATGTGTCACAATAGTTGGGCAATGAGTGCAAACCTACCACTGCTCCACTCTGTAACTCAGCACATGATGAGAAAATTATGTCCTTTACTAGAAGGAAGACAATTTTCCTGTTTGATTTTTTTTTTAGCTTCCATAAAGAATATCCACACAATCACAAAATTGATGGGTAAAGCACTTGAAGTTGGATTAGATTGCTTTTATAGAGATTGAAAAATGGCTATTGCATAAAGGGTTAGCTATGTCTCTTTATAGCTGTAATCTAAGATCAGAAATATGGACCAGAAGGTTTTGTGCAGAGGGGGTCTCACTGGGTACAAGAGCAAGTCATGAATTTTTTAGACAGATCAAAACTTCATTCAAAAAGTCCTGTTGGACAACCATTGAGCCACTAGGTGCTGAAGATGCAGTAGTGGTTAGAATACCCTAGTTCACACTCTTAGGGCTTACAGACCAATGAGTGTTGGATGATATTGAGGTCTGCTTAAAATGGGATTTAGGAAAAGTGATGTGAAAATCATGTGTCTGATGGCATTGGAAGAATGCCATTTTCCATTTTCTGGGGCATTGGAAGAATCTTCGATCTTGACTGCAATTTTTCAAATTTGAATCCATGTTTCCACAGTAGCTGTAAGTTAGAAACCTAGAGGCAGAGACACACTGTACTTGTCAAAAGGATGTCTTTGTTTTGCACTAAAGCACAAGGTCTCTTACCACAGATGACCAGGTCTTTAGTGCACAAATGTGCAAAGTCAACCTGAGAAGTCCATTTGTCTTGCTGTACACATGTCTGGTGAATAACCAGTGAGAGATTCCATGTCCCAGGAATCTATTTTCACATAGTTTTAAAAAATGCATACAAATGATGTTCCTAAACAAAGCATGTTAGGTGTTTTGGACACACTTTAAATGAGATTATTATAGACTGAGAAACCGTTCCTTCCTTAATTAGAAAAAAATCTTGGCACTCATACTGGGAAGCTAATTGGCACCATCAAAGCACTGAATGATTCCTAATTTTGCTAGTTAGAGGCACACCTGGTGACTCGTCTCTCAGTGGTACCCAAAGATTTGGGCGAAGAAACTATAAAAAGTAACAGCTGTGGGGATGCCAACTCTTCAAATATACAGTGTTAAGAACTTGCTTGTGGGCTCAGTCCTCTGTGTGGAGCTGGTCAGCAGGCCTGCAGGGTGGGGGATACAAGAAGGATGCAAACAGAGGGGCAGAGGGACACATCTAGTCCAGGGCAGTCCCATCTTTAATGGGACTGAGGATTCTTGGGCTGACATAGATTGTCTTTAAGGACTATGAGGGGACTAAGCCACCTGAAATAGTTTCTATCCTTTTCATACAAAGGCAGGGAAGGCAAGACGAATGAAGATAATAATATATGAGAACACAAGACAGTAGCCACTGTGACTCTCAAAGGAAGGAAGAGAGGAAAAAAGTAGAGATCTCTAGCCTTTAACTGAGTGATTAGTAAACTATGAAGTATACACAGTCCCTCTGAAGAGATGATGTAGTTGCAGAGTCACAGGACCCACCCTGAGGGAATCTGATCCACAGGCTTGGGTGGGCTCTGAGAGTCAGGAGGCATATCCTCACTGCCCCCACCAGGAGACTGATGCAGCTGGCTGGACCTTCCCCATTTCCCAGTTCCACAGGGTGATGCTCAGAGGCCTTTGTGATATAGATTAGGTTTGATGGGGTAACAGTATGAATCTGTGTTACATGGGTGGGTGACAATGCTCCCTCATCAACACAGTTCTTGAAAACTGGCTTTCAATAAACAGAATAATTTTATGAGTCCCACCTGGCGCTTTGGCAGGATGAGTACATCATGAATCTGTCGAAACAGAACATTCCCACCCAAGATGATGAACATACAACAAAAAACGGGGTTAGCTCTGCGTCTTACAGAAATTTTCTATTTCTGAGGTGTGTAAGACAAGCAAAGATAGCAACACACACACACACACACGCGCGCGCGCGCGCATGCATACCCACATCCACATGCATGCATGCACACAGCAAAGATTGACCGTCCTTGACCAACTCATTCCTTATTAAACGCTCTAATTTCTTCTTTCCCCAGATTTACCTTATAGTTTGGGAAAAATCCCTCTGGCAACCACCTCCTCCCTCCACATACACATAAACACAAAGCTGTATAGATGCCTTATCTGGAAACAGATGTTGGAGGCTGGCTTCTCTCCCAGGAGAGGGTCTTTAGGTGAATTTGTCTCTCTGAATGAAGCCTTGGAGTAATTGGCACATTATATAAGTGCGCAACAGTCTATCACTAATAAGGAAAGTTCTTGAAGCTGAAACTAGCCCAATGCAGAGATCATGCCTTGCTCCCCTTCTCTTCCTCCATGGGGCTTTTTTTGAAAAGGAAGATTTGTTGCCATCAAGCTAAAGACTTCAAAAACATTTGCCAAAGTAGGGCACAGGTGACTTAACCAGGTCAAATGACTTTTTAAAGGCTTATACTTAAGTACTAGTCTTCTTAGTAAATATCCCTCAGACTTCAAAAGGTGTAAAAAAGATTCCGAAGGAAATTGAGTGAACTCAGCTGAGGGGGGTGGGAATGGGGAAACTTAACTCAGGCCATGATGACCTAGATTAGTCGTAAAGCCAAGGAATAGCCACATACTTGAGTTTAAAGGGGTTTCTTAATTTCTGGACTGGTTGACTTTTTAAAAAGTTACTCCTTTCTTTGAAGACACAGAAAGTGTCTTAGCCTGAGATGAAGGCTTAAACGGAAGTAACTTTCTCATGATTCCAGAGAGAGGGGTAAAGGAGCAGGGAAGGGGGGAGAGCCAACAGAAGGACACATCACAGACATGGCCCCACCAGGATTAGCTGGCTATCAGATTGAGCAAATAAAAATACAAGATGGCCAGCCAAATATGAATTTCAGAAACAACAGACACATTTGTCTTTAGTATAAGTATATCCCATGCAACATTTAGGATATATGTATGCCAAAAGTTGTCATTTTTCTGAAATTCAAATTTATGTGGGTATCCTGTCTTCATCTGGAAATCCTAATTAGATAGGACCCGATTAGCCTCATGAGATGGGTCTTAGAATCACTTGCTTAGGGGCAAGTCAAGAGTTGCCACAGAGGGGTGTTAACGCCTTCATAATTAAGCTGTGGATATGAGATTGCTGAGCAGTTTTGCATAAAGCTCCCACAACCCACTGGCCATCAGAGAACCCCGGGAGTGGGAATTTAAGGTGTACTATGGGCCTGAAGTAAGGTGCTGTCAGGGTGAATCTGCATAGAGCTGCCCAAGGCTGTTACAGAGCTGGTCCCCATGACAGTGGCTGGAAGTAAAGTGAGACCAAAAGGGTGTCCATGAGATGGTGTCCAAGAGATGTCTAAAACATGCAGTTTCCTGGAAAGGATGGAGAGCAGGTGTAGGTCTAAATGACGCATTTATTGGTTCACTCAACATTGAATATGGGCCTGCTATATGCAGGCGAGCACAGCAGACCCAGACATGCTGTCCTACAGCTTCTCTGCTCTACGTGTAGACGCATTCGGGCAACCTAGAAAGTCAGAGTGACCATAGGGACCATGTAACTTTCTCCTTTTACCTCTTTGCCTGAAATAGGAGACATCTAGCCCATGTAAGCTACTCATGGACATTTGTCATTCTAATACCCTCCTCAGAAGTAAACAAGTCAGTATGGAACTCAAGCTTTCAGAAAACATAGGCTTCTTGTTGCACAAGTAGGAAGCTCATGAGGGGTTTTTATACAATGCAGAGTAATAATTAGATCTGCCCTTTTAAAATTAAACTTTTTATCTAGAATTAATTGTAGAATCACCTGTGTATATAGAGACATCACATGTTTCTCCCAATGGTAACAGACTGCAAAACTGTTGTACAGTATCACAACCAGGATCCTGACATTGATGCATCCAAGATACATTTCCATTTCCATCTGATGTCCTTCAGAGGCCACATCTACTTCTCTCCTACCCTCCCACTTCCCCTCAATCCTTGGTAGCACTACTTTGTTCTCCTATAATTTTGTCATTTGAAGAATGTTACATAAATGGAACCATAAAGTATGTGACATTTTGGGATTGTTTTTTTTTTTTCATCCAGCATAAATCTTCAGAGGTTCCTACAGGCAGCTGAGGGCATCGACTGTGCATTTCTAGTGTGGACATCCCACTTTGTTTAACCATTTACCTATTGAAGGGCATTGCTTTGTTTCTAGTTTGAGGCTATTAGGAGGGCAACTGCAATAAACATATGTGCACAGGTTTTCGTGTGGACCCAAGCTTTCATTTCCATGGGATAAGTGCCCAGGAGTGCAAACATCAGCTTCTATGGTAATTGCATATTTAGATTTTTTTTTTTTTTTTGCATATTTAGTTTTTAAGAAAATCCTCAAACTTTTTTCTGGAGCACCTGTCCCATTTTAAATTCTCACCCTGATGAGTGTGATCCAATTTCTCTGCACCCTTGCCTGCATTTAGAATTGTCTGTATTTTTTATTTCAGCCATGCTGATTGGTGTGTAGTTATATCTCATTGTAGTTTTAATTTGCCTTTCTGCGATGGCTAATGATGCTGAACACCTTCTCATGTGCTTAGTTGACATTTGTATATCCTTCCTGATGAAGTATCTCTTCATCTCATTTGTCCATTTTCTAACTGGACTGCTTAGTTTCTTTTCTTTCCTTTTCTTTTCTTTGCCTTTTTCTTTCTTTTCTTCTTTCTTTCTTTCTGGTATTGAATTTGAAGAGTATTTCATTTATTTTAGATACTAGTCTTTTGTCAAATATATGATTTGCAAATATTTTCTGCCTGTCTGTAGCTTGGTTTTTCATCCTTTTAACAGCTCTCCACAGAACAGAAGATTTTAATTCTGATGATGAGTACTTTATCCATGTCTCCTTTATGGATCGTGCTTTTGGTGTCAAGTCTAAGAGCTCTTTGCCTGCCCTAGATCTTAAAGATTATAGCATCCTGTGTTGCTTTTCTTCCTAAAAGTGTTATAGTTTTACACTTCGCATTTAATTCCATGATTCATTTTGAGTTAGTTTTTGCAGAAGATATGAAGCTTTAGTTGGGTTTATTTTTGACTATGGTGTCTAGTTGCTCCAGTCTACGTGTTTCCTGGGGCTGCCATGAACACAGCATCACAGAACAGGCTGGGGGCCTAAACACAAACATTATTATCTCCCAGTTCTGGAGGCCAGAAGGTCAAGTTCAGGTGTTAGCATGGTTGGTCTCTCCTCAGGGCTGCAAGAGAGAGTCTGGAGGTCTGCTGGCAATCTCTGGTGCTCCTGGGCTGGTGAAAGAATCTCTCTGACTTGTACTTCTTCCTATTTCTTCACCTTGCCTTCTCTGTGTGTGTGTCTCTGTCTCTGCGTCCACATTTCCCCTTATTGTAAGGACACTGGCCACGTAGGATTAGGGCCTACCCCAGTGACCTCATTTTGGTTTGATCACTTCTGTAAAAACCCTATGTCTAAGTTCTGTGGTCCTGGGTATTCGGGCTTCCATTCACCTCTTTTTTTTTTGAGGGGGGATGCAGTTTAACCCATAACAAATGCCATTTGTTGAAAAGTCTACCTTTTCTCCATTGAATTATGTTTGAGCCTTTGTCAAAAATCAATCAGGAATATTCCTTTAGGTTTGTTTCTGGATTTTCTGTTCTCTTTCATTGATCTAATGTGTGTATCTTTCTGATAACACCACCTGTTCTGGATTACTGTGGCTATGTAATAAGAAATCAGATAGATTGTGTCCTTCTTTTATATTCTTTCTTTTGTTGTTCCAAATGGTTGTAGCTAGTCTAACCCCTTTGTCTTTCCATATGAATTTTAGAATAATCTTGTCTCTAGGCACAAAAATCTTGCTGAGATTTTTATATGAATTGTGCTAAGCCTGTATATCAGTTTAGGAAGGATGGATATATATACTATATTCACTTTTTTAATTCACACAGTATCTCTCCATTTCTTTAGATCATCAACTTCTTTCATTAGCATTGGGTAGTTTTTTGGTATACAAATCCTGTATGCCAGGATTTATGTTTTGTTAAAGTGACAACCAAGTATTTAGTTTTTAAGTGATTATAAATTGTGTCGTGTTTTATATTTCAATGTCCATAGGTTCATGGCCAATATATAAAAATATAGGGTATTAATGTATGTTTACCTTGTACCTTGCAACCTTGCTGCATCATTCATTGGCTCTAGGAGTTTTTTTGTAGATCCCTTGGTCTTTTCTACACGGACAGTTAAATCATGTGCAAATAGGGACAATTTTATTTCTTTCTTTCAAATCTTTTTTCCTTTAATTTCCTTTATGTCCCTTTTCCCAGTGCTTCCAGTGATATATTGAAGCACAGTGACAAGAGCAGGTGTCTTGTCTTGTTTCCACTCTTAGGGGGAGAATGTCCAGCTCCCCAGCATCAAGGATGTTTGCTATACATTTTTTTGTGGATGTTTATCAGGTTGAGGAAGTTCTCCTATGTTGCAATTTTTTTCTGAGCGTTTTCATCATGAGTGAAAACTAGATTTTGCCAAATATATTTTCTATACTGATTGATATGTTCATGTGAATTTTGTCTTAAATCTATTAATATGATGGATTACACTGGTTAATTTTTAAATATTGAACTGCCTCATATTCCTGGAATAGACCCTACTTCATTATAGTATATAATTTATTTTATATGCTAAATTCTATTTGCTTATACTTAGTTAAGGCTATTTTGTGCTCTATATTTATGAGGGATATTGGTGGTGGTGGTGCTGGATTTTTTTAAATTATTATGTTTTGGGTTTTACAATCAGGGTAATACAACCTCATAAAATGAACTGGTAAAAGTTTTCCCTTCATATATTTTCTGGAGGAGATTATGTGTAATTGATGTTTTTTTTTTTTTAAGTGGTAAAATTTTCTGGTGAAAAACCATCTGGGCAGATCTATATATTTAACAGAACACTTTTGCTAAAGGGCACAAAAGAAGTTGGAAAGTCTCAGGCAAAATGTTGGAAAAGTTTGAAGTAGGGGACTCCTTGTTCTGCTGTGGAGATAAGGAAACACATGGACAATGAAAAGGGAATGAAAAGATGATAGGATGTAAAGGAGTAAAAACTGGACACTGTGGCAAGCTCAGAGCAAGAAACAGGAACAGGTAGGTCTGAAAGGAAACCAAGATAAATTCCAGACAACAAAATTGTGAGGAAAAAATACATTTGTTCAATAGGTAGACTGAAGATGAAACTAGATAAAGCCCAAGAGAAAAATCAATGAAGTGAAAACACTTGAGGACATCAACCACCATGTTGCAGAGAAAATCAACACCCTAATAATGTTCAAACATGGACAGAATATTTAAAAAATCATATCTAGAGACAGTGTAATCAAAATGCAGAGGATTGAAAAAAAAAGGACAGGGAATTTTTAAAGGTTTCCAGGAAGAAAAAAAAATCAATGAAGGAATGACAATCATAATGAGACTACACCAACGCCATAAGACATCAGAAAGATATTTCAGGATCCTGAGGGAGGAAACGGATGGTCCATGATTCAATCTTGAGGAGTAAATACAAACATTCATATGTGTATTTCAGACATAAAAAGTCCAAGAGATGTTATATGCACAGTCCTTTTCTTAAGTAACCTCAAAACGAGGTTACTTTTATAAAATAAAATATATAAATGTATGTAAATGTCAAGTGTTGGGAGAGAAAGGTGGGAGATATAAGAACTCTTGTCCACAGCTGATGAGTCTGTGATGTGACACTTTCCATTTTGGAAAGCACTTGGCATTAGCTAGTAAAGTTGAGATGTGTAACCCTAACGCCCCCAAATTCTGCTTTTCTCTTTATAATCTGCACTAGATACTCTTGCATGCATGCACCAGGTGTTGTGCACAAAGATGTTTTTTGCAACATGGTCAGAAAGAGGGGAAAACGTGAAATAATCTAATGTTCATGAACTGGGATACATGTAAATAAGTTGTGGCTTACTTATATGATAAAATAGTATTTAGCCATTGGAAAAATGGTTTGGTTTTTGAATCAACCTGCTACTGCTCAAAAAGTGAAGTTGAATTCTGAAAAGCATAAAAGATTGATATGTGTAGAACTGTCACACTCAGGTAAATGACAAGTCACACATAAGGATGCTAAAAAGTCTCAAAGATTAACAACTGTGTGTGTGTGCATATCTGCATAGTAGGCATATAAAAACTTTGACAAGAGAGATTCTTACTTTAACAAAAAATTATTCTGACCTTTGTTAAAACAGAAAGGAAGAATTTATTCAAGACTTTTGCAACAAGGGAGAAAGATTGAACTTAAGTTTGAATACCACAGGGGCACGTGGGACCTGTAGCCTAGGAGCAGCACAAGGGGGTCAGGAATCAAAAACTGAGATGAGCGGCCTTTGAGGATTGGGGATATTTGCTGAGTTGAGTTAACAGGCTTCTTGCTGAAGGCAGGCCAGGATGATACACTGTCAGTGGTGGGCAGATTCTGGCCTCACTGAGTTAGCAGGGTTCTCGCTACAGCTGGGTCTGGTGGGCTGAAGACAGGGATCAGACGAGGACTAGCTGAAAAGCAGGCTCAGAGGAGCCTGCCCAAAGTTTGGTCAAGGAGAGCCTGTCAACACCAAAGTTTTGATGCTGGTTCCTGCTGGGGCACTTCCTGTGCAGAGGATACTGGAGAAAGGCTCAGAGGGGAACTTTAAAACACACACATTATTTCTTTCATATTCAGAACAATCTGAATTGAAATAGCAAATGACATTTTTAAAATACATTGAGGACAGAGGAGTTTGTTACATTTTCCTGTGTACTTTTCTACACTTTGAATTTAAACAGAGAGTGGGAGAGATGCAGGCGGTCCCATCAGGACAGGCAGGGTGGAGTGGTGGTAGGGGAAGGAGGGGGGAGGCTGTGAACCAGCAGGACGTGCAGAGATCCACAGTCAAGGCCATCATTTCTCTATGTATTGCTGTATCACAAAGCAAAACACCCTAAAACCAGAGTGGTGTGGGGGTTTTTTTCCCCTCTGGGAAGGGACCCACCAGTTAGCTCTGCTAGGCTCACTGGCTACAGGTGGAGGCTGCTTCCCAGGTCCAGCTGCAGTGGCTGGCATGGCTCACCCACTCTTTCCACGTAGACGTTCACGCCATCACTGTTCTCAAGCAGCTTTCCAGAGGACAAGCCCCAGGAAGGCAGCACTCACCAAGTTTCCCTCTCCCATTCGCTAAGGGCCCATTACCTGGAGCAAATCACATGAGACAGGAATGCACATGTGTCTAGACAGCAGTATGAGCCACTGGGGACAGTTACTCCAACAATTTACCCCGACAATCCTAAAATGATTAAGATAGTGTTGTATCGACACAAAGATAAACAAGATGTAACTCAAAAGCTCACAAAACACTGCAGGGAAGGATAAAACAGATAAAGCTATTGAACAACAAGGCAGGGTGATTTGCCTTACTCTGAATCAAGAATTATCATAACAGGTGAGAAAGGATTCTTTGAGCAAGGTGCCAACATCACTAACTACAGAAAAAAAAGATCGATACATTTGATTCCGTTAAAATTAAAGATGTTTACCTAATGTGGAAAAAGCATGCCCTGGAGTGGGAGAAGAGATCTGAAGAGACACCACAGTAGAGGACCTGTGTGCAGATGGTGGTGTGAATCTGTATTAATCGACCTGGAGAAGATGAATAGCCCAAGAGGCTCCATTCACAGCCTCTGCTTTGTATTCTTTATGAGATGGCCAGTCAGATGTGACCCCAGAGGAGACAGGAGAGACTCAGATTAGACAAAGTCTGTTACACTCACAGGTCCTAGAGACAGGAGGTGTGCTGTGGCCAGACATGGGAAGCAGCGGGGTGGCCAGGAGGCAGAAGACAGAAATGGGGTGAGGGTAGGGAGGGCTTAAGCCAAGGCCTTCACTGGAGTTTCTGCCCGAAAAGCAAAGCAAGGCAGATGAGCTGCTTTGGACTGGCTAGTGTGAGTGATTACAGTGGGCTTTAGACTGTAAGATGTCTCTAGTTGCCTGGCACCTGGCCCTGGGTTGGTTAAAAAAGCAGAGCAATATTGCTTCCTGGGATGTAAGAGCCAGAGAGAGGAGGTAGGGCTCTGGGAAGGTCACTTTGCATATCAAAGACATGCTCCCTGCTGGGTCCTTTGCTATCTCTAAGAACTGGAGAGCCCACGGGAGGGGCAGTCTCCCCAGCCAGAACAACCTTTTTGTTTTTGTTTTTATTTTGTTTTTAAAATGCCAGAACAACATAAAATATGGAAAGTTAAAAGAGTATTTATAATACAGTTTCTCATACATTACATAGGAATGCCAAGAAAGAGATGAAATCCAATTGATCAGTAACCATATAGAAAGATACTCCAACGTCATTACTAATTCGGAAAATGCAAATTAACAGCTCAGGGAGATACAAATATACACACATCAGATCAGTAAAAGCTCAAGTATCTGGCAACCTGGTACTTGCTGAGCAAGAGGAGGATGTTGCAGGAGGTCCTGTTTCCTGTTGGGAGGCTGTGTATTTTTATACTGGGGACTTGCACAGGGAATTTTCAGAGCAGCAAACGGACAGCACCCCAGATGTCTATCAGCTGCAGAGTGGATAAATAAACCATGCAATACTCAAAATAGGAATGAAGAAGTTACAGCTAAATTCACCACCATAGATGAAGCTCACCAGTAAGTGTTAAGCTAAAGAAGCAACTCACAAAGAACACATGCAGTCTAATTTCTTGCACATAAAGATCAAAAGCAAGCAGAATCCAAACTCTGCCGCTTAGGGATACACATCTAGGTGGCAAAGCAATAGATAAAAGCAAGGCAATTGCCATCAAAAAGGAGAGGGAGGAGGTGTGGTTGGTGAGGAGCATGGAGGAGGCTCGGACCCTCTAAGACCTTGGCCAAAGCCCATTTCTTGGCCTGGGCAGTGATTATCCAGATGCTCCCTTTATAATTATTCTTCAAAAGACTAAAAGGGAGGATTGAGGGGGACGAGAGTAGGGAAGATGAGGGAAGGGCTAACTTGCAAAGAGGTCAGTGGCCTCGATGCTGGCAGGCCAGGTCCAAGGACCCAGAGGGATGGAAATCAAATGTGAGCCAGCAGGAGGTGAAAGCAGAGTTTGTTGAAGATATAGATAGAGAGCAGATACAGATGGAGCGAGTGAGTGTCTGAGAGATCCAGAACGGAAAGGAGGCAGTGTTGTCTTTGTTCAAGGCCTGGGGGTTTTTAACGAGGAAGTGGTCTGGTGTAAGTTTGTGTCCTCTCGGGTATCCAGGGACCGGTTAGAACAAAGACAAGGGCCTGGTGTCATTCCTTGGAGCCGAGATGTCTAGTTCCACTGGTTTGGAATGTGTGTATGATAGCTTCATCCAGGCACTCTCCCCTGGTCCTTCCTTAGATGTTATCTCTTCTGGAGCAATCATGAACTACTTGTCCCTTAGGAGGAGGACCTGTGCTACTTGCATTACAAGGCATGTGTAGAGTGGGGTGGGGGTACAGTTCCAGCAAGAAGAGAAGCCAGAAAAGAAGCAAAAGGGAAAAAACAGCTTTTCCTCTCATGAGGTCCTTTCGGTTTCTCTGTGTGAGCTTTAGGCTGAGGCATTGGGCAGGGAGAAAGCCCTATGAACAGGACACATGTCTAGAAAAACAACCAGGGAAGAGTCAGTTCTGTCCCAGATGTGCTGGGTGATGGAGACAGATGGCGGGAGTGGTTCTTAGACCCCTGCTTGTGTGCTGGGCTCCTGGGAGGCCATCCACCCACATAGTAAGACTGGCTCTGCCATAGAAAACTGGGCTTCTAAACTTTGGGACTTGGTGTATTTGAGGCATTTGGACAAGCAAGGGATCAATCAGCCACATGGTTTTGATGCTCAGAGAAGATGTGGGGAGCTGGAGATTCAAGATTCAGGAGGATGGGGTTGATGGAAGCCATGGGTGTGGATGGGTCCCTTTTGGGTGAGTAGAGAGTGCGATGAGAAGCCTGTCTAGGACTACACCCTCCCACTGGGTAGAGGAAGAGTATAGAGCAGGTGGGGGAAAACCTGAGGGTCCGTTGGCCCAGAGCCCAGCGCTAGAGAGGATGTGGGTTTGAGAAGGTGATGGTTTAGTGTGATGAACACAGAAAGACAGGGATGAAATCTGAGAGACGTGCTTTAGATTTAGAACATGGAGATCATTGGTGGCTTCAGCCAGAGCCTGGATGGTCTGAAGCGCTGGGAGGCAAATTGGGCAGATGCCCTGAGGGCCACAGGCGTGGTTTCACGTATCTCTTAGCACAGTGAGGTCAAGAACCCCGCTTCAGGAGCGTATTACCTACACAAGGCCGTCCAGGCGCCGTTTGGTTTGCTCCTGTGTCTGCAGCACTAGGCAAGCGGTGCTGGCACAAGGTGGGTCCCCCGCAAAACCCCGTTGGAAGTGGAGTGAGAGCATCCCGGAGTCTCCAGCACCAGACTTTCCAAAATTAACTGATGTCAGCTAATTCCCGTTTTATGCAGCTGTGTTTTAAATATTTACACCTGAGCAGAGATGCGTGTTTATGGAAAATTCATTCATTATATGTATATTGTTGTAAGCAGCCCTGTAATCATGAAATGAGTTCCTAGCAAGCTGAAAACTAACTGCATTACGGCGTGTCGGTCATTGAGAGTTAACACGGAGGCTCACTCTCCCCCACAGGGTTGGACACCTGGCAGGTTTGAGACCACAGCAGGGATGGGGGAGCGCTGGCAGCCACCGCGGGCCGGATTGGAGCCTGCCAAGCGATGTGTCTCAGGCCTGGGGTCCTCCCTGTGAAGGAAGCAGGTGCGCCCCCAGCAGCAGGCAGGGAGCAAATGCTCAGGGAGCACAGTGGGCACTTGGCAAAAGTGGGATGTGGGCTCATGTGGCCAGAGCTCTCAGCCTCTCCACCAAGAGCCAGCACCATCCTCTGACGTGCAAGCTCACATTTTCCAGTTGGTCCTTGTGACTTTGCACACACCTACGGGACGTGCTTCTCTCCAGGTGTTTTAGCCCACCAACTTCTTGTGCTGTTTCAGTGCATCAACAGGGAGCTCCAGGGGCCCCGGATGCGGGGCCCAGCCTGCCCACGTGACTGGGGTAACATAGAGCTAGAGTACTATGGGCCCATAGGCCCAGCCCGCCCATGGGAGGCAGGGTAACATAGAGCTAGAGTACTATGGGCCCATGGGCCCTGCCTGCCCATGGGAGGCAGGGTAACATAGAGCTAGAGTACTCTCTTCAGTTTGACCAAACCAGGCCCCTGCCTCTTCCAGGAAGCGCTCCCGGATATTCATGTAATACATGTTTTCCACATCCACATTGCACGAGCATACTGTGTTGCTCACCATTGTCACTGCTGTTTCAGGTGACCTTGCCAACTCAACCAAAGACGTGGTTCCCTGGATGTACATAAGGGACTGAGTCTGGTACGATGAGGCCCCAGCCTCACAACTGGGACCTTCTGTGTTTTTACAATAATAAAAATGTGGATCCTAAATGCTTTACATGGGTTATTTCTTTTAATTGTACAAAAAAAAAAACAAAAAAAAAACAGTGGTTTTTCGAGAGAGAGAGAAAGATGCTATTATCCAGCCCATTTTACAGAAGAGAGAGCAGGCCCATGGAGCTTTAACAACATGCCTGAGTCACACAGTTTTTAGAGAGGGGAGCCTGCATTCAAACTCTGGTGTCTGAAATAAAGGCAAACTTCCCTTACATGTCATCCCCACCTGACTTGCTACCTGTTGCCTTCTGACGCTCCCAAACCTTTCAGAGCAAGGACAGATTTGAAGTGAAGCAGAAGACAAGTCAACAGTCTGTCCTGGCCTCTTGCTAAAGAGTTGTTTCAGGTTTAATCAGGTTTAATCTGGAAATTTCTGTTCCCTTTTGCTATGCTCCTCAGCTGGAGCTCTTCCTCCAAAATGAATGCAGAGGAAGCAGCTCATTAAGAGAACCAAGCATATTTGTTCCTCCGCTTGATGCTGCAGAAGCTAAAGATTTAAATCTGGGAGAGTTGAGGGAACAAGAGAAACAGTAATTCTGAAAGCACACGGATTAGCCCAGAGGCTCTTCTGTTCTCATCCGTAGCTTGCACACCGAGGGTTTCAAATACTGCATCTCCTACGTCTTTTATTATTATTATTTCTCATCAATTACAGAGGCCCATTTGCTGGAGACTACAGTGAGTAGAGATGGTGTTGTGAATGCTTTTATATGCAAAGTGTGCATCTTAAAAATGGAAATGACAGCGTTGCTGGGCACGGAGCATTTGACTTGTGCGGTGGAGAGTCATTCCGGACTCCGAATCACAGAGTCTAGGGATGTCTGCATCCAATAAAAAATGAGATGACCCAGATTGGGTAATGGATGCTATTTCTGGCTTTATTTTTATTTTTCAACCCCAGATTCCACAGACTGAAACACGGATTTGTTCTCGGAATCAATTCTTGGAATGTCTGCACAGGTTTTAGGTGGTTAGAGACACAGTAGGAAAGAGAAGAGCATTAGAGGAACCAGCAGGGCCATTTGGAAGGGGGAGAAAAGTTTTCTGTGATTTTCAAACCTTTGATTTATTGCCACATTCAAGAATTAATTATAGCCAGAGGTCTCTAAAATGCAAGCGTGGGGAGAAAAGGAACAATATGGCGATTACACATCTGGGGGAAGGCACAGCTGCTCCTGCTTAGGAAAGTGGCCCCCACCCCCTGGCTCCCCGAAGTAAAGCAAATGGTCCTTCCTTGCAGGCTGTCTCCTGGGGCCAGAGAACCATCAACATTTGGAACATCATTAGCAGCTTTTCTCCCCGTGGGTCCTAGGGAGAAAAATCACATTCTCAAACAGCTGGCATCTGTGGCTACAGTTTTAAGATGAAGATATATAGTTGGTGATCTCTGGTTTGTGCTAAAGGTGAGTCATTTTGTGCTTAATAAGATCCCTTGTCCGGCCAATGAGGAATGCATCCGTGCGGAGGTACATTGCATCACTGAGTGGAAGCAAGAAAAGGAAGGAAACGGTTTTAGAAGCAAGACCATGAGTTACTTGTGCCTCTTGGAATCTGTAGCCATTACCTACCATCAGCCTGGAGCACCGTCACCCCCCCACCACCACCACCACCAGCAACAGTGTCGAGAGGGAGCCGGGGTCTCTGTGAATAAAGGGTCTCTCCCATTTGAAGCTGACTTGGAGAAGTTTATGGCCAAGTTCCTTCCCAGCCTCGATGTAACAGGTGCATAAAGGATGTAGGCTCAGCCTGACTCTGCTGCACAGGATGCTAGGATACAGGAAACAAGGTTTATTAGCATTTTGGTTTGCTTTTTTCACCCCCAAGATCCAGGCAGCAGATTTATAAAAATGCCTATTAAGTGTTCAGCCATAAAAGCCATACAAAGCAATCTCCAATCTGACTCAATCTTTAAACAGCTTTGAATAAGTGAAAGAACCCAGGACGTGGTAGGAAGGGATTGTGCTGGGGAGGCTCTGAATGCCACAGGAAGACCAAAGAAGGTATAGGGTTGCAGGTATTTTACTTCTGCCCCCTTGGATCTCTGGCTGGGCCTAGGAATGCAATAGGAGAAGAGCGCACAGATTTTTATGGTTACATGGGAGCCCCCTTAGGGAAATGAAGACCTGAAGAGGCAGCAGAGCTCAAGTGCTCATGGGCTGGTTTGAGCAGATGACCAAACCGGGTCTCCCCCACCTCTGTTCCCCCATGTGTGGAAAAGACACACGGGGGAACAGAGGCGGGGAAGAGTTATTTTCACCAGGTCTGTCTATACAGATTTTTCCTTGGGCCTCGACTCCCCTCCCTTGTGATTACACCATTTCTTTCCTCTAGGTACAGAGATGGCATCTTCCACATGGAGTTTTAGGTCCTGTTTTCAGGAAGGAAAGGAGATTCAGAGCACCCAGGGCTTGCACCTGCTGTTTTCCAATTCCTTTAGCTCAAAATAATCCTGAGCCAAGGTGGTGTATATATTGGGGTGTCATATCCTGCCACCTGTCAAAGGGGTTTGTAAGAAGGGGCTCAAAGCCAGCTCCATGGAACTTGGTTGGAGCTCAGTGTTCAGGGAGAGGGTGACTACTACGCAGTAGCAAAGCATTTCAGGTGGGGATCAGATTCCTGTGTGTTTGGCCAAAACCTGGTATATCTGGAGCAGTAAAGAACCCTCTGGTTGGAAGCTTGAGCCCTTTGTGGGGAATCACAGGAAATCAGAATGCATAAGAAGGGTGGAGTTGACCCCACCACATGTGACCAGCCAGCTGGGAGGAGGTGGCTGAAATCCAGGACCCCTTTGACCCCCCAGCCTGGGCAAAGAGTCTCCAGCATCAAGTGCTAAGTGACATCATTTGCTTATTCCTGTAAAGTACTAAAAATTGGAGTGAGAACAACATCCGGCGTCCCACAGATGATATGACAGTTTTGGGCCATCCAAGGGGCTGGGGAGTGAGGCACATCCATGCAGGCAGCCTGTCCCACCCAGCCCACTGTGCACTCAGGGGGTCATTAGCTGCTTTTATGGTAATCCTTCTCTAACTCATTCTTGCCATCCGCTTGCTTTCTCCTCCCACACCCAGCCGCCTCTCTGCCCTCCCTGGGCCCCTGGGGGGATCTGCACACTGCAGGCTTTGTGTCAGGAGGCTCTGTGAAATGAGATGGCATACAGATGCCAGCTCCAAGCAGGGCATCCCAGGGGCCCAGCTGTGTGGAAGGTTCCAGGGCCTCCAAACAGAGGAAGACAAACGGAAGGCAGTGAGACAGACTTTTTGGTCCAATTTCTGAGGTTGCTTTCAGAATGTCCCTAATTAGACTCTAGACACATCTGGGGGACCAGCTAACATGACCATCCCTGGAATGAAGGACAAATGGGAACCTCCTTTGGACTCGGATCCGTTGACTAGGTGAATGGGCACCTGCGTCACGCCTGAATCCCAACCTGTGGCAGGATACTTATATCCTCAGGGACAATTTTTTCTTCCCTGAAAAGGAGAGTCATTTTCAAAAGGAGACTGTCCACTGGGAGCTCAGAGCCCTTCCTCCACAGAGCCAGGTAAACCCTGGGGTCTTGGCACCCCACTGTCAGGAGACCCTGGGCTTAACAGGGGGAAGGCAGGGAGATGATCCACAGGGGTGGGCTGTCAGCCTAAGCCTATCTGTTGCTAGAACATTCTCTGCTCCAGCAAAGACCTACCTCAGGAGAAGGTCAGATTGCAGCCCAGTCTGTGGATGGAAGTGGCAGGAGGGCCTCCCCTTGCCCCACAAGACTCTTCTGCTCGTTGAACTGGGCAGAGACCAGTAGTCTTCTCTTTTCCCTCTACTCTGCACACTGACAAGGACTCCTCCTTGAGCAAACTTTGGTTTTAGCAGGAAACCTACTAAGCCAGGTTAGTGAGGCTCCATTCTCCTTGGTGTCCAATCAAAGACTCCTCCCACCCCCACTTCCCTTGGCTATAGACCCCCTCCCCAGCTGTCCTGTTGTATTGAGTCCAGTCTCTGTCCCTTATTGGCATAGTCTTGAGCCCTGTTGCAAGTGTTGAATAAACTCCTCCTTGCCTGTTGACCTCCATTAACTGCAAGTTTTAAAAGTCATCACCCTAGGTGCATCTATAGGGTCGTGAGTTGTGAGGAATGAATGAGATAACCTACACGGCCCCTGGCATAGGCTGGGACAGCAAGCAGTTCTCACCCAGGTACACCCCCACTGCATGCAGCAGTTAGGGGATAGAGGACCAGGCAGGGGGACCTAGAGAGTGCAGGATGCCTGCAAACACCAAGTCTGCTGCTCATTGCCATTCCCCCCATGGCCTTCCAGCAACACAGAACATCCAGCTGGACTTCCCCCAGCCTGCACCAAGATTCCTACTCCAGGAGTGCAAGGCGGGGAGCATCACCAGCCTACAAGCAGGAAACTGGATTCAAGAGCCAGTGGCTGGTGATTGTTCCCACGGTATTTGCTGGACTTGAACTACTAATGAGAAGCATTATCTGATCATTGTTTTCTGATTACACATCTTTATACCTGTCATCCCACATGACAATTAGCTATGACATTTTTGAGGCTTGACATACCGGAAGGGGAATTGATGGGGACATATCAGTGGAAGGAGTGCCAGCCAAGGGCATCTACCATGGCAGCGTAAAACCCTGCACTTGGGCATCTTCTTCTGTCCCCAGGCACAGGATGTGGTGGCACAGGGGGTTGTAGGTACTATCTAATCCACACTGTGGAATATTTACCTGCCTCAAGGTAACCCTACACTCCCTGGTAGGGTAGTGCAAATGCTCTGAAATCATCTTGTATTTGTTTCTCTTTCTGGATTTTTCTGCCTCCTACCAGCATCTATTTCCTGCAGAGTATTAACACCATACACATGCATATGAATCAGCAATCCAAAAGGCAAACTGGTTTAGGCATTAGGTATCCTATCTATTCAGAAAACCATGGATTTGCTTTAGCACACTGCCCAAACAAGTTTTTCCAGGCCTTTAGTTTTATATATCATTTCTCTTTACATGTTTGCATAGGAGGCAATTAAAATCCTTTCTAAGTTGCTTGTGCAAGGAAAATGAATTGGTGCTTTTTTATTTCAGTGTAAATAAAATGAGCTGTAATAACCCCCAATTAGCACATTAAAATAAGTTGAAGATTTGTTTTATCATTTCATTGTAGGGGGAGTAAAAGGCAGCAATGAGAACCTTATATTAGTGACAAAAACAGAACCAGTTGTTTGCCTTGAAGAACAGAAAAAATCTAATTTAAAACTCTGCGAATCTTTGATAATTAATTTCACACCAAATACGCCATTAGAAGGTCTATAAAACATCTGATAGTTAAAAAAAAAAAAGCCAAACCAATGATTTTTCCCTCTAAACAAGAATGTCGACAATAAAAATAAAATATGCATAATGAAATTAGGTGGGGAACACAGCCAAATCAAAAGTTTTGTCTCGCTTTCTTTCCTTCAAAGTTGGGGGCGTAAGGAATGGATCCGAACTTCATCGAGTGGAGGGAATAATTAAGGAGGTTTTAGGCAATGAAAACCACCAAAAACTACATGAATAATCAGAAAAATCAGGTTTGTGGTGTGCATGCAAGTGTGTGCATGCAGATGAGTGTGTGTGTGTGTATGTGTACAGGTGTGTGTATGTCTCTGGTGTGCAGTTTAGAGACAGAAATAAGAAAGGTGTCAGATACTGCTTTGAGTGTGAACAAACATAAACGAGTGGGAAATCTGAGGTAGGTGTCTCCTCTCTGTGTCTACACATATGAGACCGCCAGGAGCAGGTGGCAGTCACTATTGCCACCACCCTTGGGTGAGTTCACTTGCCACAGAGGGAGGTTGATCCTGATTATGGGTAAGGCAGGGTGAGCACTCTAGGGCACATGCACACCAGGCTTAACATTAAACTTTGTTCCTTTACCAGAACAGACAAAGTGAAATGACTTCTCAGATTTCCTGAGAACAAAAAACCTGCAAAGTTTGCCCAGTAGAATTTTCCTGTTTAGTTGTAGCCATGGGTGCAACTCTCGGTCTCAGGATCTCCGTGCACCAGCCCGCCGGCCACGTTCACATCTAGAGGGCTGACCCTCAGGTGCACATTGAAACCAAGACATCGCCCCATCGGCCCAAGTCTGGATAAAAGTTCCAGGGGTCTTGGGAGACCCCTTGTTAGTCCTCTAATTGTGTCCGCCTCCGACAATGTTGTTCTTGTAAAGATCTTTCTTCGTCTGACAACAGCTTCTGGGGGAGGCAGCTGTGGGATGGTAGAAAAAGGACAGAATTTGAAATGAGGACAAATTAGCACAAAGCTATGTCCTGCTGCTTCCTGGCTGCATGTCCAGGGACAAAGTTGTAGCTCTGCCGTTTCTCATCCATCGGGTGGGGGTGGGGGTTCTCTGGACAAAAGCCTCAGGAACCAACTGTCTAACCAAAGCCCAGCCCCTGCACAGAGAGAGTTCACAGAATGATATGGAATCCTAGAATCAAGGTGAAAGCCTTAGAATGGAGGGCGGCCCCAACAAGCAGGAGGAAGGGCAAATGGACAGTATCTCCATGGAATGAAGGGTGACTTCTTGTTTGATGTGGTTTGCCTTGTTCTAGGGGAAGAGGATGTCTGCGAGAGAGGAGGAGGGAGAGTTGGTCTGTGTTGGGCCACACGCTTTACCTCAGTCAATGGAACCAAGGGCTCTTGACCCACAGGATGGCTCGCATTGGCCCAAATGCTGACATTCCTTGGCCCAAGGCTGTGTCCGACCCCATAAGCCTCCCCTGTTTTCCAGAAACACACTTCCACTTGGCTCATTCGTACCACAGCCTTCTTAGGTTCCTCCCACTCCCTGGATACCTCTCCCCACATCCCAGGACAAAGGAACCATCTCTACCCAGTCATACCTCCCTCCGTACCTCTCTGCTACCCATCATGTCACCCTGGACCATACCCCATCCCTTTGCAGACCGCACTCCCACCCTGCCTCCCTGGATTTCCCCCAACACAGCACCCACATCCCACATGGCACACAGTGTTCACCCACACAGGCGAGTCAGTGTGCCCAAACCCTTCAGCTCAGAATTAAAACCCAAAGACTGGCACGGGCCCCACCCACTTCCTTTCTGACGTCATCTCCATGGACTCCTGTGACCTCACCACTGACCTTCCTCCCCGTGGGGCCCTTCCTGACCATCACAGCTTTATTCCTCTCCGTATTCATTACCATATCAACCATATGTTCCTGCTCTACTTGTTCATCCTCCTTATTGCCTTCTCCCCAGAACAAAGTTAACCCCGTGAGGGCAGAGCGCTCTGCACAGTTTTCTATGTTTTGTTCCCTGTTTTATCTCCAATGCTAGAATAACAGCCAGCACAGGGTCAGCTCTCTATAAATACCCAATGAATTAATAACGGGCCTATTGGGAGAGTTAATAATACATCATAGATTAAATTAGCATCGTGCCAGGCACAGTGTAGGCACTCAATATATGTTGGTTTATTCATTAGCTTATTTACGTGGTAAACTAAGGGGGAGAGACGAGTGTGATTTCTGTGCACTTTACTTTCTGTGAACAGTTTCTGAGAGAAAATGTTCTGTGCTTGACTAATACTGAGATCTTCACGCAGTGAAGCCTCACGTCGGGGGAGCCCAGTCTGTCCGGGGGGACACAGAACAGCCGCGTGGAAACCCTACTGTGGCAGGTGTCTCCTGCATCACCAGGTTCTGCATATCGCTGGTACGTCCTGAGCATTCTGCTCCCCATATCGCACTGAGCACTTAATGCGGATTAAATTACTTAATCCTCATAGGCCCTCTGTCAGTTTCCTGTAGCTGCCGTATATCACAAATTACTAAAAACTCAGTGGCTTTTAAAACACAAATGTATGGTCTCCGTTTGGAGGCTAGAAGCCCAAAATCAGAGTGTACACAGGGCTGTGTCCCTCTGGAGGCTCCACAGGGAGGGTCCTGGGCTCTTCCAGCTCTGGGGGCTGCAGGCAACCCCTGGCTGGTGGTCATATCACCTCAATCCTTGCCTGTTTCTCTGTGGGTTTGTCATATGGACATTTATCAATGGATTTGGGGCCCACTGCACTGGGATAATCCAGGATGACTTCATCTCAAGATCCTTAACTTAGTTGTGTCTTCAAAGACTCTTTTTCCAAACACAGTGGCAGCCAGGATTTTGATGTGGCATCTTTGGGAGGCATTTTTAGGCCTATGACGATGTCCAAGAGGGCAGTGACCAGGGCACCTTCCCATTTCCGGGGAGGGCTGCGACCTATAGAAGTGACGGAACTTACCTAAGGCCGGGCAGTGGCAAGTCACAGAACGAGTGACACGGTGTGCTCTGCTGTTGCCTGGACATCGCTAACACAGGATGCCACCTTCCATACTGCTTGGGTTTCAACATTCTAGTTCTTATCCTCACTCCACATCCTATTGCTTTAGATCCATTTTGAATCACACCTGCTGCCAATGGTATCTGAACACTACCGAAGCATCTTCAGAACCCACAGCCAAGTAAAGAAGCAAACTGGTGAGGAGACCAAACCCCAGTCCCCACCTAACCAGATCCCGGGTACCATGTTCTGACGTGTGCTGGATGTTCTCCTTCTGCCCCAGCCACTCAGGGTCAGAACAAGAGTGAGCACCCTGGAAACAGAGCAGTGGTAAGTGCAGACAAGAATCTTCCATAGGAAGCCACACCCTATGGACTTGGACACACTAGTGCCTCTTGTCTGCAGGCTGCCAACTGGAGGCCAGGATACTCGGAGGCAAGTTCACGCATCTCTGGCATCTGGCCAGATCCGTCAACAATAGGGCCCTGTTCCACTGGGGGCCACTCCAGTTCCCTGTCTGTGCACAGTGTCCTTGTTAAATGTCATCTTATTTTAGATTTGAAAGGATGTAGGCACCATTAGGTTCAAAGCCCTCATTTAGAGGCAGGGCATTTGGGTGACCTCACCCAGGGCATAGGACGGTTCATTGAAGTCCTAATTCAATGAGTGGCCTCAATGGGGAGGGTCATCCTCTGCTTGTTTCTGCAGCCTCCATGCTGATGGGGATGTTCATTTTCTTCTCCAGCAGGAGAAAAAGTTCCCATAAAGTCTTGGTGCTCTGAACCTAAGTCTCTGTGCAAAGCTTTGGGCTTTCATCTTAGGAGACAGTTGTGTGCCTCTCCAGGGTCCTCTTGGTCCTCATCAGTGGGATTGCCCATTTCCAGGCTTCCCCGTGGGCAGTGGCTTTGAGGAACTGATCTCTCTGTGAGCAGAGATCACAGGTTTCATTGTAGGAAACCTAACCTCACCCATAAAAGCCCCTGATGTCTCCCTGTGCCTTTCTTCGATGGCAGCAGTGAGAGTGTATCTGTTCATCCACAGCCCACATCAGACACAGGCCAAGAGGACAGACCCCATCCTCAAGGAGCCCTTGGTCCAGTTGGGATGAAAACAAAGAGATGGTGGCCATGCAGGGGTGAGGAGCAGAAGACATGTTCCCGGCAGGCTTACCAGAGGAGGGCGCCGGGCTCAAGGGACATGTAGGGATCATTAGACACAGGAAGGTGGAAGGCGTTTTCCAGGTAGAAAAAAACAATGTGTGTAAGAGCAGGAGGTGTGGAAGCAGCCACATGCGTGAGGCCTGAAGCTGCCCTAACAAATGCCAACAAACTGGCTGTAAACAACACAATTATTCTCTCGCATCCTGACACCAGAAGTTCAAAATCAGTTTGTTGGCAGGACCATGTGCCTTTCAGAGGCTCCAGAGAACGTGTCCAATGTCTTCCGTGTCCAGGTGGCTGCCGGCAGTCGTTCCCCTACAGCTGCTTCACTCACTCTCTGTGTCCGTGGTCCTAAGGCTTTGCATTAGGTCTGTACATGTGTCAGGTCTCCCTCTGCCTGCCTCCTGTAAGGACTCCAGGGTGGTGTCTGGATCCACTTAGGTAGCCCAGGATACCCTCTGCATGTCAAGGCCCTTAGGTTATTTACACCAGCAAGGACCATTTTCTCAAATCAGGTAACATTTCCAGGTTCCAGAAACTGTGAAGGCGCTGAGCCTCATGTGTACCTCTCAACCCCATACTGGGAAAACTCACTCATTTCCAAGTCATATGAGCCAATCTTGGGGGCCGGTGTTTTGCCATGTGGTGGGACCTGGCAACTATCTGGGTGGAGGAAATGGGAGCTGCATGAATGGGAGTATGGGGTACAGGAGGCGGGTCAGGTGCTGGTTATTAGGAGCCTTGTATATCCTGCTAAGCAGTTTGGACCTGGGCTGGATTCCTAAATCCTTCCTGAGCCAGCCAAACCTACCATGCATCTGGTACCAACTTTGGGCCATGTGGGGTTAAACACACCCCATGTCTCTGAAGCTACTCAGAGAAGCTACATGCCTCTCACCATGTGCTTTGTATTTATTATTTATTTTTTTTTAAAGATTTTATTTATTTGAGAGAGAGAGAGAGAGAGCACAGAGGCAGAAGGAGAGGGAGAAGCAGAGTCCCCGCTGAGCAGGGAGCCCAACATGGGGCTCGATCTTAGGACCCCGGGATCATGACCTGAGCTGAAGACAGATGCTTAATCAACTGAGCCACCCAAGCATCCCACACCACGAGCTTTTTCAATCAAAAGACAATTTCCACTCCTCCAGTCCCGACCACTCTGTTCTCAGTGTATAATATGGAGATGATTTCTGGAGGTGAACACATCTGGTCAGAATCTCAACTTCACTGCTTACTCGTCACGGGCAAACTCCTTAACCTCTGGAACAGCAAGGCCCACTTTCCTTAAGCCCGTGCACCATGAGGATGAACGCATTTAAAGCTCAGAGCAGTTCCCCGGGACAGGTAATCTTATTATCTGCATTTTACAGGTGAAGTAAAGGAAGCTCAGAAGGGGAACCCACCTGCACAGCTGGGGACTGATGGTGGCCAGCAGCTAACCCAGGAGGCGGGTTGCCTCCTGCTCCAATAACTACCATGTCCTGAAACCTCCTCCCTTCACCATCTCTCAGGAGCATGAGAGCCAATGGCATGCTCTGTGCCCGAGAGTCTGAAGACGTGAGCAGATGACCCCATGTGGACATAGAGGGAGCCCCAACCCGTGCATGCACAGGGAACAGTTGTTGGAACTACCCATTCATGTAGGTGCCATTGGAGGGGGTTCTGCTAACACCTGGACAGCCCCCCACCCTGGGTTTAGTTAACTTGTGTCCAGGTGAAGAAAAGGCACCTGGCTCATGATGCCATCCCTCCCTTCTGGGTTCAAAGGCAGCAGCGGGAGTCACTGATCCTTCCCTTGGACTCCCGGGCTGCTGGTGGCTGGCATGTGTGCCCCCTCCTCGACAGGGTCTTCAGGCTGAGAAAGTAGAATGAGATGTTCTTTCTCTAATTTAATTGCATCTCTGCCAATAATTCAGGAGCCATCATTTGCACACGCATTTCTGAAAGGCTTTTCAAAGAATTTAAACCCATCATTTAAAATTCTCATTATGATGGGAAATGGTCCCTTTGGGGCCCAACAGTTTTTTTTTTCTTTTTCCTTTTCGGTCTCACACTCCCTAGAGGTACGGATTTCAATTTAAAGCTTTCCACGTGTAAAATGTGACGGCGCTGAGCCTCACGTGTACTTCTCCCCCCCAAACTGGGCAAATTCATTCATTTCCAAGTCATATGAGCTGAAGAAAGCTATCATTAAACTTCCATAATGTAACGGTCCTTGCTTCTGGGGTGGAATGCAACAGGTAGATAGAGTTACATTTAATGCATATTTATTGACCAGTCTCTCCATTTGCTGAAGAACATTAGTACAATTGCTAACAAACTTTGTGTCGATTTATAGAAGTGTGTACAGTGCAGAAGGGCCCCACTGCCTTCCCCAAATCATGATTGCACTTCTCAGGAGATCTCACTTTCAAATGATCTTGTTAGATATTGTTAGAAATTGATACATCTGCATGCCATAAATGTTAAAACTCAGAAAATTCTCAACCTCCAATTAGCGCCACTGAGTCTTTCCCTAATTAATGAGTCACGACAGAGCAGCTCCAGGTGCCTTTTCCATAGCTGCATATCAGTGAAAGCCTTTGTATTTATTAATCTCAATGGCCCGCCAGGCAGCACATGCAGGCTCCTCCAAAGTGATGGGAGCAGGGAGTGCACTTGGGACTCCAAGCTGTGTCAGGCTGTGAGTTCTTTGGACACTGGATCAAGTTATGGTCAGCTCTGTCCTTACTTCTTGACACGTGAAATTTCAGAACTCGCCCGGGGCCCGGAAAAAATCCAGCATTCCTAAGCCTCTTGATGATGCATTTCCCAAAGTCAGCCCACGAGCTTCATTCTGCCAGAGTTACTGAATAGCCGTCCTGTGTCCAGCCCTGCAGGCAGACAGAGAGCAGAAGCCCCTCTAAACTGGGTGGACGTGCTTCATTGGGGCAACAGACATGGTGGTGACTTCCAGGTCCAGATTGGGTGAGGCCACTTTGGGGAGAGTAACCTAAAGAAGAGAGGAAGGAAAGCAATTTATCCTTGACCCAAATCCTCTAAGAATTGAAGTTCGTAAGACAGAAGTCCATCTCAGGAAGGTCAAAGACTGTGTCTGTAGACTTGAAAGCATTGGAGAATATTATAAATTTTTGCCCTTACAAGTAGGGCAGGACATGTTCAAGGGAATGAGAGACGCCTCCTCTGAGTGGAGTCACTGGGCATCAATGACGCAGCTTCCCACAGGTGCTGAGGACCCAGGACACCAGCCCCCTGGGGGTCATCTAGGATGCTTGCAGTGTGACCACCGCCAAGAGCAAATCTCTTTCAGCTAAAGGGAGCAGGCTGGTCTCCTTGGCCAACAAGCCTCAGGCCTCCCCTCCAACCCTTACATTTGAGATGCCTCTTTCTGACTTTTTACATTTAGAGACTCTCTATGTAGGGACAGCCTACATCCCAGAGGAGCCTGAGGCTTGGGACTCTGGTCTAGGGCTTAATTTGTCTGTTTGGGGAAGAGAAATGCTAAGCAGATGGAGTAATTGGTCACTGCTTCCCAGAAACCCGGATAATGAATGGACTGTCCCCCCCAGCTAAGCATTCAGCTGCCAGGCCCAGCAACCCGTCCCCAGCTCCCACCAACACCCCGATTAGTGATTCCAGCCCCGGAGCTCACCAGTTTGGAGAGTTTAAAGTTCATTATGAGTTTAAATAAATCCATTCATTTAGGTTTACCTTAAACAGCTTTCTGTAATCACCTTCATTACATTTTTAAATGGGGTTGGGGAGGGAAGCAATTAGAGAAAATTTGCTTCAGCCAGGGGCACTTTGCTGTTGTATGCAAGTATGTCACCCTGTGATGCACTCCCCCCCCATCATCTGGAGGTGACTCAGCCCTGAGCCTCAGCCCTGGCCTGCCGTGAATCACAACCTACAGAGATGCGGAGACAACAGCTCCAGAGAGAGCTCTAGAAGGAAGGGCCCGGCTGGTGAGCAGGATGGGAATGTTTCCGCTTTGGCCTCTAGGGAAATGGTATTTTTTATAGTGCTTTGCTTTCAGCACTGGTCCCAGGAGCTCCGCTATCTTTGGCTAGCATTGCCTCTGTACCCACTGTGCCCATAAAGGTTTGAAAATTGACTCGAAATCTTCTATTAGGATTGTCAATGACAGATGAAGGCATTGGGCAGTTGCACCGTACTTGGGCTATTCTCTATGAAGTCATAGTCAATAATATTGCCATGTGGTTAGTTTAGACATTTCATTAAGGAGAATATTGTCAGTGGAATTAGGAGTAAAACATGAGTCTGTAAGACCAAAACAGATAAGGCTTTAAGTATACGGCAGTGAAAAGCCCAGGTTCTTGCTGAAACAGGTTCTTGTTCCTGGGCACCGCATAATTCGCGTCACAAATTAGTTTCTAATTAAACCTGCAAATAAAATTTCTAATGTGGAAGCACCTGCCATGCTCCAGTGTGGAAATTTTCTGAGCTTCTGGCTTTGGAAGCTTTACTTTTGGTTCTCCTGGCGGCTTGACTGGAGATATTCTGGTCTCTTTCCCAATCAGAAAGGATGATGCTCTGAGGCAGCCACGGGGAGTTCCTGGGGTGCCCTTGGGTGTAGGCCCACCTCAGTGATGGGATCACCATCCATAGGCAGAGGTCCTCCAGGTGAGCCTGCCCCTCCATCCCTCACCTGCCCAGCTCTGAGTCGCCAAGCTGTATGTCACTTACTCCTCAGTTCCAGCATGGGAGTCTCACATCTTAGGATGAATGAGTCTGGTTTTGTGTCTCCTCAGGAGAATACAACACAGACTCACAGATCCATGGGGAGCACCGCCCTCTGCCAGCATCCTGATGCACTTGGTGCTCCTCTGGACCCACCTACAGGAAAGGCCGCACCTGACACGTCTTGGTATCTCTTCAACATGTCCTTGCTGGTAAAGGACATGCTCTACTTTAATGTGTGTGGGCCCCATACCCGGGCTCCCTGGGAAGCTGTACTTAAGCATCTACCAAGCTCAACATGACTCAGCAAAACTTCAAAGCACAGGCTGTATTTCTGCCCCCAGCACACATTGTACATCTGCTTCGTTAAAGAAAATAACCAAAAAAGAGCATTCTAAACACAAAAGAAAAAGTAAGAAATTTCCCTGGTTCCCATAAGATTAAAGTCACACAGCCCTGCATATATTAGAAACTTAAGATATGGTCTGCTACTTTCTGAATTGTTCTTTGCCTACTGATTCGTAACTTTTTATGTAAGAAATATGTGTAACCCTACGCTAAGTGTTCCTTTGCTGGAGCCGAGCACTCTTCTCTTTGTAAGGATTGTGTATCCCAGGCAGCCGTCCTCACTTGGGCTTGAAAACAACTTTCTTTCCTTTAGAAAGTCTAAAAGGCTTTTCATTTTGCATTGACACCACCCATGGCTCATCTGCACCCAGTGTCTCCTGTTTGAGACCCACTGGAGGGTGCATCCATCTGGGCAGCTGTCACAACACCACAGACCTGCATCTCTCACAGTCTGGAGGCTGGAAGCCCACAGTCGGGGCTCAGGCTGATTTTGTGCCTGGGGAAAACCCTGTTTCCTGGTTTATAGATAAGCCATCCTCATGTGGCAGGAAGGGTGAGGGAGCTCCGTGGGGCCTCTTTTACTAGGGCTCTACTAGGGCTCTAATCCCCTTCATGAGGGACCCACCGTTATGACCTGATCACCTGCCAAAGGCCCCCCTCCTAACACCAGACCCTATACCTCACAAGGGCAGGTCTGACAAGAGAGGGAGGCATCTGGAAACCCTCTGAACCCACATCATCCACTGGGGAACAGAGCTCTGGGATAGACATGGCTGGACTGACCATGGGGAGCCAGTGGACAGGTCAGTAGGCAAGAACCGTGAAGCATCTTGGTGAGCACTGCTCTGCAGTCATCTGCCTTCATCTTGGCTTGCATGTTCTCTATGAAGGTGGGAGGGGTGGCAATCCCCACGGACCTGGGGGCGAGCCGGGTGGACCTGGGGTGGGTGTTCTCTGAAGGTCATGCAGAGGACAAGGCCTCTAATCTTGCATCAGTTTGAAATTGTTCTACAGATTATAAGCATCTCTTGCCTCCCTTCTGCATGTTCCTTCCATGAATTCTAAGCAAAATTTATGCCTCAGCAGCACTACCCTGGTCAGGTAGGAAGCAGGATACTGCACCAAAGAGACCAGAGGATTGCCGGGGACCAGCAGTCCTCATGATTTAGAGTGATTATGCTTGGCTGTAATGAATGCATATTAGCCTTTCCTTCAGAGCCCACAGAACATTTGAGTCATAAACAAATTACTCTGAGCCTGTAATGCAGGAGAGAAATAGCAGCTAATTTAACCAGTGAATCAATGGCGAGACAGCACAACGTAGATCATGTAATTTGAAGCATAATGGAGAAAATGTAAGTAATAACAAGAAGCCCACATGCTCGTAAGGACAACCCAGTTCTGCAGGCTCTCAGCACCAAGATTCCAGCCAGGGCCTCTGCAGTGAAACTCTGCTTTGCTCCGGAGGATATTAGGAAGACAGCCATGGTTAAGGTGGCCTCCACTCCGACAGGATGTCTTCCTCTAGAACAGAAAACCTGGCTAGCCTTCACTGGAGAGCATTAGGCAGTGCACGCCAGCCAGCCCAGCAAGGCACAGATGTCCCAGAAAGACCATGAACTATGGAATCAGCCAACTAGCGTGTGAATCTGGGCTCCCTTGTGGTCATTGTGGGACTTTGGATAAACTACTGTACACTTCCCAGCTTACAGTTCTGGAGAATGGAGATAATACTTAACAAGTAGAGCAGTTGTTTATAAATTAGACGCAGCCAGCCCAGCATGAGAAGCAGAGTCTCTGGCCCTGAATGCTGGCCCTACCTCTGGGCAAGTGCCAAAGACTTGGCTTTTCCCTGTCTGCAAAACGGGTTGATGCAGGATTAAGTAACACAAGTGAACAACTAACCCCGGGGCACAGCAAACCCATGATAAGCCAACTAGCATCTGTACCTCCTCACAAATGTGACACTGCACATGTCCAGCCCAGTTCCAGGCTTGTTCCCCACAAAACCCACAACAAATGTCATTTACTTCTTTCCCCCAAATCCTGGATCTCAGCTCTGGGTGGGGAAGGGTCAGCTATGCTTTCTTGGTATAATTATCGTTCCTTTATTTGGATGTTCCCAGGCTTGTTTTACACCAATTGTTTGAATCTTCATTTCTGTACGTGCTTCATACTGTTTGGGGAGAAATCTCTCAGTAGCAGTTCCCCAGAATGTGCCTTGTGGAGACATGGTGGAAAGGAAAAAGAACCCAGTTCCTGGAGCTCCAGTAGGTGCCTGCATGTGGTCACAGGACTTCTTGACTTCAAGGCGTTGACTTCTACTGAAATGATGAGCCAAGTATGCTACAGGTGGGTTCCTTTCCATTCCTTTACCACCTCAGAGTAGAAGCAATTACCATGTGATTGGTAACCCAAATTTCCTTTCTGAGTGTCAATATTCCACCTTTCCTGGGCCGTCTCGGTTCCAATACTTTGTGCCTAAACATTATTTTGATTTACTTCCCTTGATGAACCGTGTCTTCTGACTCAGACCCTGTTTCATCCTGCCTTGACTCATCATTTCTTCCGATTTCAAAAAGAGAGGGGGGGAGCCCATTTCTGGCAATATTATGTAAATGCCCACGCACCAAAAATAGTTTACACACTTCAGAAGGGCACGCAAAAATGTCCTGTCACATTTGCTAAACCTCTAAATCAAAATTTTATGACACTGGAGAGTTTGCTCAGACACCAGTCTAGTGATTTTTATGGGATTCATTTCTCTGAAAGGAAAGAGGGAGGTGAAATAGGAGTTGTTAGCCAGGCCATTTGGAAGGATAAATACAGAAACCCAATGGGAATGAGGATAGTTTAAAGGCATCCACGACTGAAGCAATCAAATAGAAAATAACAAAGCTCAGCCACTCTTGGTCAATGTCAACCATATCAAGATGGCGGACTTCAGAGGATCAGGTCCCCTGAGAACCCTGTCAGAGCCTCCGGTTTTATTGGGTTTTACAGTTATAGTTCCAGGAAATAGTACTTATAGGAGCCTGGATGATGGCCTTGCTTGATATGTGGAATGAAGCTTTGGTGTGATCTTTGCTCCTCAAAGGAAATGAAAGATAACCATGGGAGTTTCCGTGATGTTAACAGTGGGCAATGCATGCATGTGTTACTTCTGAAAGTCTGACATACTTCACTATGCAGGGCTTTTAAGTTAAGAAGGATGGGTGTGTGCAGCCTAGTTTTTGGAGCTGAACTTCCAGCGCCTCAGGGAAAGGGAGCACTGGTACTCACTAGCCTGGACACCATTCAAGTGGGCATATATGATGGGCATGTGCAGGTGTCCAGGCTCCAGGCCTGGTCACAAATCTGACAGAAACTTGAGACGACAGGCACGATGGTTGAAGGGGGCAGCATGGCACCACGTTTCTGAATTTGAGTCTGGATGATATGGATTTCTCATCTATAGAATTGAATGGGAGTGTTGGAAAAATCACCTGCTGTAATTCAGCACCGGGAAATGAGTCA
The DNA here is from genome assembly GCF_048418805.1 of Vulpes vulpes. Lineage (NCBI taxonomy): Eukaryota > Metazoa > Chordata > Mammalia > Carnivora > Canidae > Vulpes > Vulpes vulpes. The sequence goes on along the minus strand of NC_132791.1, from coordinate 160,555,396 downwards.
TGGGTGGTAACAGGTGGCATATTGATGGTGAACACCAGGCTCATGCTGGTTGCTCTGTTGGGAACATTGGTCCTGGACAAGGCCTCTCTTCTTGCCCCCAGGCTCTTTTAGAACACTGGTACTATCCTGCATCCTTGATGCTCTGTCCCTCACGACCTCCCCAAATGTGAGATACGGTTGTTCATACCTGTGACAGATTGCTCCACAGTTCTGAGCCAGGCTGAATGAATGAATGAATGAATGAATGAATGAACGAACATGGAGCCTTCAGGGGAAGGTTTTCCCAAATGGTCTCTGTGAAGGTCTGGTGCCCAAGGACTGGAGATGTTGCTTGCACATCCTATGTATTCCATCTTAGTAACAACATTGCTATAGACTGAATATTTGCATCCCCCTAAATTTCACATGCTGAAATCCTAACCCTTGAGGTGATGGTATTGGGAGAAGGGGCAGTTTGGAAGGTCCTTAGGGACCAGTGTCCTTACAAATGAGGCCCCAAGAGTTCCCTCACCCCTCCTGTCATGTAAGGAGGACATAGCAAGAAGACGGCCTGGCCATTGATGAACCAGGAAACAGTCCCCCACCAGCTACCAAATCTATGCCTCCAGAACTATGGGAAGTAAATGTCTGTTGTATTAGCTGCCAGTCTCCAGTGTTTTCGTTGTAGCAGCCTGAGTAGACCAAGGCATATGTCCAGCACTATGAAGCCTCTCCTAACAGGGGCTCTGGAAAGGCTTTGCCCACATCATCTGTGTTAATGGCTCATGACAACTCCTAAGCAGGAGTCACTCTTTTCTCCACACTGTGGACTCAAGACAGCAAAGGCTCTGGGGGCTGCATCTTAGGCCACAGATGGTAATTGGCTCCTTTGACTCTGAACATTGCAGCTGCCTTTCTTTATCACTGAAGGAGGGGAATCTGCTCACACTAAACCTGACATCCTGTGGCTTAAACGCTTCTCAAAAGAAAAGAGGGAGCAAGACTTTTTTAGGTGATGAGTCCTTGAAATTGATGGTGAGGGCTCAGGGATGGGACAAGACCTCACACAGTAAAGAGAGAGTACCAACAAGTCCAAAAGGAGGCTGGCTTGCTCCCAGCTCTAGAAAGGCTTATCATTGTTTCCTGCTTTCTCCTCAAAGCCATTTATCCATTCATTCATTCAACAGTTCTGAGCTCTGTGTTAGGCTTCTCTGGAGACAAAGAACCAAAAGAAAATGTATATGTAAAGAGAGATGTGTTGTAAGGAATTGGTTCATGTGACCATGGAGATTGGCAGGTCCAAAATCTTCAGGGAGGGCCAGCAAGCTGGAGACCCAGAAAAAATTGCTGACGAAATCCAAGTCCAAAGGTTGTCTGCTGCAGAATTCAGACATTGCTTGGGAGAGGCCAGTCTTTTTTTCTAGGAAGACTTTCAAATGATTGGATGAGCCTCACCCCTGTCAGGGAGAGCAATCTTCTTTACTCAGAGTCCACTAATTAAAAATGTCAGTCTTCGGGCACCTAGGTGGCTCAGTCAGTTAAGCATCTGCTTTCGGCTCAGGTCATGACCCTGTGATCCTGGGATCCAGCCCCACGTCAGGCTCCCTGCTCAGCAGAGGAGTCTGTTTCTCCTTCTCCCTCTGTTCCTCTCATATGTACTCTCTTTTGTTTTCTCTGCCTCTCAAATAAGTAAATAAAACCATAAAATAAAATGTCAGCCTCATCCAAACACATCCTCATAGAAACATCCAGAATAATGTGTGACCACGTCCCTGGGCCCCATGACCCAGCCATGCTCGCACATTAAATGGTCCATCACAGGTTCCTATTCTAGGTCATGAACAACTTATTCACTGTGGCAGTGATGGCTAATTAACAGTGAACATAATAAAGAAGTATATACAGTTCAGTGGGCCGGCAGGGAGAGATGCTGAGCAGGACAGAACCAGCCAGGTAAGGATCAGCAGTGAGTGAGTGGGAAGGAGTGACTGGGGTGGTCAGGCTCAGCCTCATCAAAGAGGACACACAAGCTCAGACTGGAGAGGCCAATGGCGTGAACCAGGCAGACACATGGCAGAAAGGACTTTTGGATTCACACCCAAGGGGTGCTCGAAGGGGCAGCATGCGGGCCCTGAGGCCCCAGAAGAGGAGTGAGGGGCCACAGATGGGACTGGAGATGGAGAAGCCATCAGGGTTGGCTCGAGAGCCCCTGACATCTTCTTACTCCCTGGTATGGTACAATTTTAGACCACCAGCATCTTTTCCTACATGTCATATCTTTGACACACTGGAAATCACTGATGTTGGATGAATATACGTGTCTGCAAATTTGGGATGAACTCTCTTCTGCTGTTGGCTGTGGTTTCAATTGTCCAGTATCGCTGATCAGGAAAGTTGTAGCTCTACAATCAGGATGGCATGCACTCAGCACGTGCAAAGGATGGTTCTCCCCTGGAGATGCTGCCCGTAGCCCCCTGGGGATTTAGGGGTGTGAGAGTCCCAGGGTGATGATGGGGACCATCAGTAGATTGTCCCAGAGCTGTTATGAATATTGGGTGCCTCTCATCCTATTTCTTCTGATGTATCATGAACTGCTATCCATCCCTTTTAGTGATTCCACTTGAATCCCATGTTCCCTGCCCTTCCACTTTTCACATTCCTGGATCAGCCTGAATGAAAGGCATCTCAAGAACAGGACACTGGAGAGTGTCACCACTTGTCTGCACCAGAGTTCGCATGTTTGCCCCACAAAATGAGAAACCAAGATTTCTATCCGAGTGGAGTTTTGTCCATCTACAAATCTCTACATTTTGCTTTTGGTATTTTTGATTCTTGTTTCTTATTGATTTTGCTTTAAGATGATGAAATAGGACCACTTCAGACTTGTGAAATAGATGTATACTAATACACACCAGCGTCCTCTGTTGTCTCCACAATGACTTCCCCAAGGGAAGGGCTGTGCTGGCTCAGGACATTCAGACAAGTGTTGCTTCTGGCTTTGCCACCAGCCCCCTTCACTTCCTCCAGTTGCCAACAAGAATTTTCTCACAGAAATACATTTTTATTTGTTTTCTGTTGATTTGGAGGAAGTGGAATTCCTGTGTCCATAACACAGGTGGGAAAGGAGCCCCAGGGCAGCACTGTGTCTTTGGTGTTTGTGGGGCCACTATAAGGTTTCCCTTGTCTTGTCCCATCCTCTTGCAAGAGGCTCAGGAGTCTGGATCACAGAAATCCAGACGTGTATGCAGAAAGCTTCTCCTGTCCTTGAGGGTTAGAGAACGGAGACCCAGCAAGGCTGGCAGTCACGTGAGATCCCTTCAAGGAGTATCAGCAAGGTTGGGCCCCTTGCTGATGGGATCACCCCATGCTGAGAGGCTGGGTCTTTTGGGTACAGTGGAGGCAGTGGCCAGGTGACAAAAGGCAAAGAGTAAATGCTCTTCATGTTGATCCATCCAAACCAAGGTATGTGGGTGACAATAAAAAGAAAAAAAAGGAATCAATAATAATAAATAGTAGTAATTAATATTGTTAGCGTTCTTGACAACCATACCAGCCCCAGTCATTTCCTAGGGGTTTGTTATATTCCCAGCATTGCATTAGGCAGTTTGTATGAACCATCCTAAACCCACACGCCCACCTAGAGATGCTTATTGCATCATGCTGTGTCTCAGAAGAGGGAAATGTGACTCAGAATAGTCCAAGACCTCACAGCCTCCATGGTTACAAGCACATGGCCCCAATGGGGTGAGGAAGGTTCTCATTCTGGACAAGGAAGCTGCAGAAACAGTGCCCATCTTAATGGTTTCTCTTTATGACCCCCTAAACAGTTGGCTGTTTGATGAAGGAATGTAGAGCCAAGGAAGTAAAAGGAGACCCAGTGGCCTTCTTGGGACTTATTGGGGACTTTCAAGAGAGAAATATTGCTCATGGGATACTTGCCTCCAGGAGGCATCAGCTCTGGCACCACCAAGCTCCCACTTGGCTCCTTTGCTTAATTCCAGAATCACCTCCTGGGGGTGGCCACTGAGCACGACTCTCAAATCAATTAGAAGCACAGGCGGGACCTCTGGCTGCCTTCTCTTTATGATCAATTAGTAATAAAATTTGTAGTATGGGTTTGGAGAATTTCCTTAAAAGGTATTTACATGCTTGCAGATTGACTCAGAGGTCCACCTAACACCATGAGAGATGGGTCGGCGACAGATGAGGGCCTAGCCCCTCTCCAGCTGTCTCCTGGCTGCCATCCTCCACTCCTGGTACAAAGGGGCTCACACTTCGATCTTTCCATGTGAAAAGGACCAAAAATCTACTCTCAAAGCTCAGAGTTCCAAATGGATCATTGGTGTCCACTCAGGTGTCACGTGTCGCCTTCAGAAGCATATGAGTGTAGGGAGAGAAGTGTGTGTGTGTGTGTGTGTGTGTGTGTGTGTGTGTGAGAGAGAGAGAGAGAGAGAGAGAGAGAGGGAGAGAGGGAGAGAGGGAGAGAGGGAGAGAGAGACAGAGACAGAGACAGAGACAAAGAGAGGTTGATTGAGATTCATTCCCACTACTGGCAAATGTCTAGAACAGAGTTTCTTGATGCCTTATATTTGTCTGACATTTCAAAAAGATTAGTGTGTAGGTGTCCAGGTATTAATATTGATCTCTGTTCATTCCTTTGGGTAAACAACTGCTCGAACACAACACCACTTGATTACTTTAATTCAGAAATAGTAGGAGAAGAAAATCGCCTGTTTTCATCTTTATTTGATAGCTGTAGAAGGTTCTGGGTCAAGCAGGTGAGGTCAGTGGTGGTGATTTTAGTTGTAATAAAGGCATATTTGTGAGCCCTGTTCCTTGCAAAGGCTTTGAGGATCCTCAGTTTCTCCAGAGGTAGTGCAAGGAGCCTGGGACATGGCTGAGGTCCATGGCTCCAGCTTGTGGCTTCTTTTCCATAAGAGCTTCATGGTCTCTGGACCACAGAGAAGAACACTGTTGCTATGATCCATTTTCTCATCTGTCGCCGACCACATAAGTAATTTCTCTAGCTGCCCTCCAGGTCCTGTCAGGAGGGATGTGGCTTTTTCTAGTCTTCCTGTGAGGAGCAAGACATGCAATGTGGCTTAGACCTGCTATCAGAGGTACAGCTGAGGAGCATGGAGTGCAAGCCTGGTGTGCAAGTCTGTGCTCCTTTCCAGAAACGCTGCCAGCCTGAGTCTGGCAGTCCCAGGGACTCTGTAGTCAGACTGGGGAGCAAGGGGAGCCGATCACATGCTTAATGCTCTAGTGTTAACTGCAGTATTTATTCCTGTAATTATTCATTTATTTAGCCTGTGTGATTGAGAATTATGTGCTTTGGCAGGGTCTGTCCTGCTGATGGGTGGTGATTAGTGTTAAGGGGACAGGTGATTAAAACTAATTTTCGCTCTGGGGTTTCTGGTAAGGACAGCACATCATTCGTGCTCCATGACAGGCTGTTCCTGGGGGCACAAGCTTTGGGCTAACCCAGGGCTCCTCCTCTAATTGCTTTCTGGAGTGTTTTTGCTTTAATAGGTTTCATCTGATGGTCTCGGGGACCAGAGGCTACATCATATCAGTAGCCAAGGATCTCAGTTTCCAATGAGATTCAGTGCAGAGATTTCTCCAACTTACTTCTTCCAACCAAGCATCAACTAATGATCTCTTGAGTGCCCTCTTAGATCTTCTGGGGAGACAGTTTGTCCTTCCTGTAGCACTGTGGTTAGCCAGTGCGTCTTCTGGGCAGATCCTTGGGTTGGGATGAACACCATATCCATCCTGCCGCCAGGATTCCCTCACAGTTCCCTGAAGCTTACCTTACCAATAAAAGGTTTCTTGGGCAAATGGATAGATGGACAGATGGACAACAGATCTCAAAGGGGAATGCTCTCATGCAAAAATGAAAGGCCAAAGGCTCCTATCTTGATGGGTCCCAGGCATGTCTAGTTGGAGTTCTTTAACCCAGGAGATCTATAGAACATTTGTTGAGCATCAGGGGTTCAAGATTTTCTCCTGACCTTGAGTCACAGAATTAGTAGAAGGGCTACCCCTCAAATAACCTCAGGTAGCCTGGAAACTACTTGCTCCTTAGAGTCAGTATGTAGTCTCTGGAAGAATTAAACTGACACACATCCATAACTCCATCTCAGTCCTAACTGCTATAACATCCCCTCCCATTCAGTCAGCAGAATGGCAGCCCCTAAAGCATGTCCACACCCTAATCCCTGAACCTGTGAATATCCCATGTTATGTGACAAAAGGGGCTTTGTAGGTGGAATTAAGGTCAGGAACCTTAGGATATGAACATCTTCCTAGTTTATCTGAGTGGGCTCAGTGTAATCCCACAGGCCCTTAAATGAAGATGAGGAAAGAGGAGAGTCATTGGGAAAGAATCAAACCATCAGAAAGACTTTACTCTCTGGTGATGGCTTCAAAGCTGGAGTTGGGGGCATCTCAGCCTGCATGGGCCAGGTGACTGGTGTTAATGGACACTTACTCTCACTGTTCTAGAGGCTGGAAATCCCACCCAGGTTGAGGTGCTGGCAGAGGCAGTTCCCAGTGAATGAGAGCTGCCTGCTTCATGGCTTGCACACAGCCAGCTTCTCAATGTGCCCTCACAAGGCAGAGAAACAGAGCTCTCTGGTGGCTCTAATAAGGACAATCCTATCATATTAGGGCCCTGTGCTTTTGACCTCATTTAACATTGATTACTTCCTTAAAGGTACCAACCCTAAATACAGCCACACTAGAAGTTAGGGCTTTAATATATTAGTTTAGGAGGGACAGGATTCAGTCCATAGCAGAAGCCAAGAGTCAAGATATATGCATGACTTCCAGAAGCTGAAAGCCAGCAAGGAAACGGAGACCTCAGTCCTAGGACACAAGGGACTAGATCCCTCCCTAGAGCCTCCAGAAAGGAAACCAACCAAGCTCTCCAGATGACACTTATGTACCTAGTCCATGGACCTGAGTTTGAGAACCACTGTTCCCCTTATTGTTCCCCTTATTGTTGCCTCCTTGGTTTTAGCCCAGTGAGACCTATGTCAGACTTACGATCCACAGAACTGTGAGACAATAAACTCCTATTGTTTAAGCCCCCAAATGTGTGCTAGTTTGTTGTAGCAGCAATAGAAGACTAATGCACCCAGGATGCAGGCAGCCATGTTTGACCTTCTTCTCTCCACACTAAGCTCATCATTCACTGAACACACAACTGCAGCTCCTCAATAGCCTTCCAGGGCCCAACTATATCCCAAGGCCAAAACACAAGCCTCCTGGTCCTCCACACACCAATACCTTTGCCTGGAATCAAATTAGGCTGTCTTTTTGGTGTCTCTAAAATCCAACTGTCCATCCATCTGCCCATCCACTCACCCACCCACTCACCCACCCACTCACCCATCCACTAATCCACCCATCTACCAACTTATTTACCTATCCATCTATCATTCATCCACCCATCCATCCAACCACCCACCCATCCAGTCATCTATCCATCCATCTATCAACCATTCATCCACCCATCCACCCATCCACCCACCCACCTACCCACCCAGCCAGCTAGCCAGCCACTCCAGTGTGCCAGGTACCATTCCAGATAGCAGGAATGTAGCCATGAATCAAATTCTGCCTCCAGGTAGGGAACACTCAAAGGAAAATTGAATAATTAGGTGATTTGTCTGGTGTGGTGAGTGAAAGGAACAGATTGGGAGAGACAGAAGGGTGGTGAACTCCCTGTAAGGCTATGGTTGGTGAAGCCTCTGCAAGACACCATCTGAGCAGCCCCAGAGGAAGTGAGGGAGCCAGATATGCATATATCTGGGGACTTGACAGCCATTTATTGGGGTCCTGCTCTCTGCCAGGATCTGCCTTCAGCACTGGGAACAGAACCAAGACTGGCTCTTGTGTAGCTTGCATGGCAGGGCATTCTTTCTCTCTTTCTCTTCCCTGTCTCCCCACCCCCTACCATGTTCCAAGGAGTGTACGAAAGGCATAAGGGGGTTACAGGTTTGCAATGGGCTCAGTAACGCCTTTTAACACAGAAAAAAACAGAGTTGCTATGACCTTCCTCATCAGTCTGGCCTGGCTGTTCTTGCCCAGGGATTATAACCACTGAGCAAAGAGGAGTCTTCAGCAAGTAGCCACTTCTGAATGATGGATAGTGGAGAATAAGTGTTGATGTTAATGTACTGCCTTTGGGAGCAGCACAGGCATCCAGAATTTTAGAGAGAAAGGGACTCTATAGTGGGCCCGGTGGTGGCCCCCACAAAATCTTCCAAATGCTAATCTCAGAAGCTGCAAATATGACCTTATTTGGAAGAAGAGATTTGCAGGTACTGGAGATCTTGAGGTGAGATTATCCTGGGTTGTCTGGGTGGGCCCTAAATCCAATAACAAGTGGACTTCTAAGAGATGCAGTAGAAACACAGAGGGAAAAAAAAGGAAGGTCTTGTGAAGACAAAAGCAGAGACTGGAGTGACACAGCTATAAACCAGGGAAGGCCTAGAACACCAGAAACTAGAAGGGGTGAGGAACAGATTTTTTCTTAGAGCCTCTTGGGGGATGGGTCATGGTCTTGCCCACACCATAATTTTGTATTTATGGCCTCCAGAATTCAGACAGAATAAATCTGTGATGTTTGAAATCCCCCAGTTTGTGGGACTTCATTAGAGTAGCCACAGACTAATAGAGGCCCAGATCACAAATCTGTGGCATTAGAATTGCTGGGGCACTTTTAAAATGAATATTCTTGAGCTCCACTGTTAAGCTACAGATTTAGTGATTCCATGGTTTTTAAAAGCTCTCCAGATGACACTTATGTACCTAGTCCATGGACCTGAGTTTGAGAACCACTGTTCCCCTTATTGTACAAATGGGAAGACATAATCCCATCCTGACACCCCAGCACACTAACTCCTTAGGTGAGGCTCTTCGTTGCATAGCTACTAAATAGCCCAACAGTGCAGGTTAGGGATTGGCAGGCCTCCGCCTCCTACTTCACCACCTCCTCCTGTTTCCTCTGGGTACCAGGCTCAAAGCTGGGCCCAGGCATCTTGAAGTAGGGATGTTAATATCTTTACCTTCAAGGAAGAGGACCCTTGCTTATATTTTACATTTTTCACTCCTCATCCAAGCCCCCTCACATCTTGGAAAACTCCAAAAGAGTACCAAGTTCTACCTTTTTCTTGCATGCTTTCCTCCTTAGCTGAGATTAGCCTGAGTGGTTTCTGACACACTGTATTTGTATTCCCAGGTAGATCTGGGGAGAAGATCACCATTGGCTCCATTCCATTCATTAGAATAATGAAACAAACCCACAAAATCCTAAGAACAGTAGGGACATCCTCATGCAACTCAAGTGTCCTTGGCCCTCCTCTCAGGTAGAAGGAAGACCTCAGCCCCCTGGACAGGGTCAGACATGGAGCCCTAAGAAGCAGCTTTGCTGTTAGTTGTATGATTACTATGTCAATATTCTACTACCATTTAGTTAAATTAAATCTACTCTTCAACTATTTTTGTAAGAAATCAATATATGGCACATGTATCTCTTTGTCCTGTCTTATTCTTTTCTATTTGGGTACATTTTAATGGTTCTGTATAATTCAGAAAGGAAATCGAAAATGAAAGCTGCCAGGATTAATTTGTCACAGATCAATTTTCTTGTATTCGGGACAATCACTAATGTACCAGAGCCCACCCACTCCCACGCTCCAAGGTTGTCATAATGGACTTTGGTCGATACGGCTTTTGATGGTAAAACGCACCCTTTGTGACCTTCTTGTGGTCCCTCCTGTCATCCTGTCTGTGCTGAAGACAGTAACTGGTTGTGATGAGCTATTTTATGTTATGACACACATTCTTTAATCTGAAATATGTTCACTGTTCCACAAATTCTACAGCAAAATGAAAGTCACTTCTCCTCATTGATCAACAAGACCCGTTGCTGATGGTCACTGTGCTGGGAGCAGATGTGGAGGTGAAAGATTCACAATCTGACCACAGTTTTAGTGGGGGACAAGTGTAACACAGCAGTTCCCAGTGTGGGGAGGGTTGTACTAGGGTTATATAGCTGGGGCTTGGGGGGAACAAAGAGGGAGCCCCACCACCAAAAGGGAATAGGTTTAGGGAGGGTTTTTCAGAGGTCTGTGATTCAATTAGGGAAGACCTCTTCCTCTCTCAGCAAAAGTGAGGGATACAGCTGGTGGGGGGCTTGAATGCACAATGGGCTCCATAGTTTTATATTTCCAAATCCCAACCCCACAGTTAAACAGAATCCCATCCTGGCCCCCAGCACACTATCTCCTTATGTGAGGCTCTTTGGTGCATGGCTAGTAGCCCATCAGTGTGGGTTAGGGTTTGGCAGGCCTCCACCTCCTACTTCACCATATTCTCTTGCTTCCTCTGGGTACCAGGCTCAAAGCTGGGCCCAGGCATCTTGAAGTAAGGATGTCAATATCTTTACCTTCAAGGGAGAGGACCCTTGAGGTTATTTTACATTTTTCACTCCTCATCCAAGCCCCCTCCCATCTTGGAAAACTCCAAAAGGGCACCAAATTCTCCCTTGCTTTATCTTGCTTGCTTTCCTCCTTAGCTGAGATTAGCCTAAGTGGTTCATGACACACTGTATTTTTATTCCCAGGTAGATTTGGGAATAAAATGCACCATTGGCTCCTTTTCACTCATTAGAATAATGAAACAAACCCACAAAATCCTAAGAACAGTAGGGACATCCTTGTGCAATTCGAGTGTCTTTCCTATGGCCCTCTTCTCCCCTTAAGTAGAAGGAAGACCTTAGCCTCCTGGACAGGGTCAGCTCTGGGGTCCTAAAAAGCACCCATTATGATTCTTGTATTTCTAAGCCTTGTGTGATAGTGAAGATGATTATGGTGTCCTCTTGGCAGAGCTGTGATGAGGTTTAAATGCGATGATCCATGTAAAGCTTAATGCCTGGTACATGCACAGGAGACTCTCGATGGATGTTGGCTGCTAGCCTCATGGTCACAGACACTGTCACCATCACTGTCCTTGCCTTCACTGTCCACAGACTCATAGTTACCCAAACAGCCTGGCAGCTCCAGTGACCTCATGCATGGGGCCCAATCCTGCTCTGTTGGTAAGGGAGATGGTTACCTGGGAGATGTGTCTTCTTTGCCCAGATGATGCCACTTACACAAGAATATCATTCATTTACATTCAACAGAAAAAGTGCTCCAGGGACTTCTTCCACTATAGGACAGATTTTTTTTTTGGTCTATTTTTTTATTGGAGTTCAATTTGCCAACATATAGTATAACACCCAGTGGTCATCCCATAGGACAGATTTTTGTAAGAGTTCTGTGTGTGCATAAGAAAAAAGTGTTCACTTACTTGTTGGGCACAAGTCTCCATACGTGCTCCATATATCATGCCCACCAGGGACATTATTCAATTCTGTGTTTTTAGAAATTTTGCTTGCTTCTCTATAATTGAGGTAGGGAATATTGACATATCCCAGTAGGATAGATATATGCATTTCTCCCATCAGGCATTGCTTTGTGTATTTTGAGGCAATTTTATTAAATGAATACAAATTGGAATTTCTGTATCTTATAGGGAAATTTAAATATATATCTCTTGTGGTGCCTTAGTTAATGCTTTTTTGTGTGTTATATGCTACTTTTTGTCTGATATTAATTAATATAGTGGCCTTGCATTCTATTGGTTATTAATCATATAGTCTAACTTTTCCATCCCTTTATATCCAATTGTGTATGTCCTCAATTTTTAGATATTCTTATAAACAGCATAAGGTTGAATTTCCTTTTTAAAATTGGATCTCACAATCTATGTCTTCAATTTGCAAATTTAGTCCATTTACATTTATTGTGATTACAGAGATGCAACCTTTGTTTCCACCACCTTTTTGTCATTTGTCCACTTTTACCATATTCTCCTCCTTTCTTGCCCCTTATTTTGAGTGGTTTTGTGCTTGTTTGTTTTTATCTATGTGACTCTGGGTAAGTTACCCAACCTCTCAGTGTCTTCCTCTGTAAAAGTAAGGCTAGTAATGGCAAATTACATCAGAGTAACTGTGTGAGGGTTAAATGAGTTACTATATATAGAATTTTAAAGCAGCACCTAGCATATCATGCTTGTAGTTTCTTACTTCCTTTTCCACCTTGTGGCTTAGAACTTCTACCTCTTTAGTGATGTTTTCCTTTGCAATTCACCATGGATATCTCAACCTCCCTTCAAACCAGTGCAAGAACCTTAAAATCATGCTGCTTCTGACTTTGATGCTTCTGTCTAAAATTTTAGGTTTGCTTTTTTCAAACTCTCATGAATTAGAAATGTTATTATTTTTTAGAAATATTTTTCAGGTTAAAATTTATTAATCATCAACTCCGTGCTGGACACTGATCTGGACTCTGGGAGTATAAGCAATGCTCTTTAGATTTATCCATTTCCAACTACACTTTTCCTTCTGGCACTTCACGTCTCCTTTCTGGGTCATTTTCTTCCTCCATACAGTGTATCTTTAATTACTTCCCAGGTTAGGAGGGTAGGTATTGCATTCACTTCACTTTTATTTATTGAACACATCTTTATTTTGCCCTTATTTCTGAAAGATAACTTTGCTCCATCCACAGTTCTAATCTGACATTTATTTTCTCTCCAGAGTTTGGAGATATTATTCTACTTACTGCTGCTATTTTGTACATTTTGGTACATTTGCTGCCAAACTAATTGTTATATCTTTGCAGGTGGCCTTTCTGTCCATATATCTTCTCCAGATTTTCCTCTTTCTCCTTTGTGTTCAGCATTTTATTACCTCTGCCAAAGGAGTAGATTTCTTTTCATTTATTCTACTAGGGTATAGTGTCTTTTATCAGTGCTATAAAATTATTGGTCATTACCTCAATATATTATCTCTGCTAATTTTTTAGCCATTTCCCCTTCTGAGATTTCAAGTAGATTTATATTAAAACCCCTCACCAAGTCATCCATATCTTTTGATCATTCTTATTTTTCCTCTCATTAATTCTCCCTGGTATATTATAAGTGATTGCTTGAGATCAATCTTCCCATTCATCAATTACTTCCTTAGCTGTGTCCAACCTGCCTTTTTTAAAGATTTATGTATTTGTTTATTTTAGAGAGAGTGAGAGAATGCCCATGAGTGGTGGAGAGGGGCAGAAGGAGAAGGAGAGAGAGAAAGAGAATGTTTAGCAGACTCCCCCCTGAAAGCAGAGCCCAACCCTGACTTTCATTTCATGACCTCAAGATCATGTCCTGAGCTGAAATCAAGAGTTGGATGCTTAACTGACTGAGGCACCTAGGTACTACTCCAATCTGCTTTTTAAACATAGCTTCTAAATTTTTCATTTCAACAATTGTTATGTTTCACTTTATAGAGTTCTATCTGGTTCTGTGCTCCATCTGCCTGTTGTTGCTTCCTCATCTCGTAATTCTATTTTATTTTTCTTTAAATAGTTCTCATAGTCCTATTTGGTATTCTTATTGTAATAATTCTATCATTTCATTTCTTGGGAGAGTAAATCTGAAACTGTTGTTTCTCCTAACCATCACTCATGCCTGTTTTTTCTGGCGATTGCTGACCATGAGCTCACACAGATGGACCTTAACTGTAGGTGCCCAAATGGAGAATATTTTCCTCAAAAGAGGATTTTAATTAACTTCAGCCTTGAACATGAGGAAGCCACATCTCAGGGTAATTCCAGCCCTTTCCACATTCCCAGGCTTAACCTGGAGTCTCAGTGTTAGTCTTTCTCCTTGCTGCTCACTCAGAGTCCCCACTGCAAGGAAGTTTTGCTGTACATGTGGCTCGTGGCTCAGGGATTTTTTGTTGCTCATGCTGTTGTTGTTTTTTCACTTAAGGCCTTTTCAAGTTTTCCATGCAAGCCCAGAAAGGCAATAAAAATTATGTTTTATGCAAGAATGAATTGTTTTGTGGCAGGAAGCCTCCCCAAGGTATCTCTCCATTACTCACTGTCATCACCTGTGATTGAAAAGTAAAGGGAAATGTAATAATGAGTATGACGTCATTGACAAAAAATGGTAATGAATCACTTTTCAGATGATTCCAAATGAAGCTTTGCTTCATTTCTCTCTGCTTATGTTATCTTTCTTAGCTGCTATTACATGTTATCATGGTTTTAAGAGTGGTTCTGTGGGGTTGTAGGACCCCCTAGAACATAAACTGCAGAAGGAGAGGAATTGTCTCAACTTACCCACCCATAGTTCCCCATCACATACATTGGTCTGTGGCACATAGTAGATGCTCATCAAATATTTTTCACGTCTTAAACAGATAATAGATTGACTTTCTAAGCATGTTAAGGAGTAAATTGTGAATCCCCATGTGCCCTCCTCCTATTCCTTCACCACCACTACCACATACACACAAACTGCTTGTATTGGGGGGATTGGATATAATTTCAGTGCACATGGTATTGTACCATGACTTTCTTTAGGCTATGCATACCCACAGAGAGAAGCTGTCTTGTAATTGTGTCATGTGACCATGCCTGGGCCTGTCACAATGGGATAGTCTTCCCGAATGTTCATTTATGTCACCACTTACTTTTCAGGAGTGTGACCTGGAGCAGTGGCTCTCATCCCAGAGCTCGTAGCAGGATCACCTTGAATGCTTGTTAAGACACAAATTGTTAGCCCCACTGACAGAGCTCCTGATTCAGTTAATCTGGAGTGGGGTCCCAGAATTTGCACGTCTATCAAGGTCTTTGCTGCTGCTGGCCAGCAACTGTACCTTGAGAATCCCTGCTTTGCAGTTTTCTTGCAACGACCATCTGCTTAGTGCACCTCTCTCTTTTCTCTTTTGGAGATGTCTCCAGCTTGACTCTGGGAAACCTCTGTTACTCATAAGAAAAATACCAATGCTTGCTGCATTTTTCTGTACCTTCTATAATGGGGCATACTAACATTATAATTTAAAAATCCAGTGAAACACACATGCATACATTCAGCACCAACCAGGTCCTTTCAGCCCATACTAAGGCTCCCTCCATGATTTTGGGCTTACTGAAAATTAACTTAACAGCAATGTGCCAAAGCGAGCATGGGAGAAACAAGTTTGATGGGTACAAATTGCAAGTTCTCCTATGCAAATGTGTAATCATCAGTTGGTTCAGCAGCACATCTTTTATCTCGTCCCTTCTAGAAGGATGACATCTCTTGCCTCGTTTCATTGAGGAGATTGATGGTCTAGTGTAGGGATACAGACAAAGGCTCTCAGTGTTCCCTTTCATCTGCTCCTCATCCTGGAGCACAACCATTGGTAATAAATGCAGTGTAAAAGATGGGGGTGTCAGCGTAATTAGTTCTCAGCAGCAAGATTGCTGGTGATTTATAGACAAGGGTCCATGTGCCCCTTTGTTCTCAACCTAAAATCGATAGCAAAATGAGAAAAGTCCAGTGGACATTCATGGACAAACCAGATTAGTTGTCTTATGGACAGAGTATAACCTATCAGTATAATATCATTAACATCCCCCATAACGATAGATATTAAAAAACCTTTCCCGTTTTTCTTCAACCACATACTATGTCTGAACCCCGACACTTTAGGATGCTGCTCAGAAACTCCATCTCTCCTCTCCTCTTCCTGTCCCCCACCATCTCCCTTCCCTTCTTTCCTCAAATTGAAAGCTTACCTTTACAGAACACCCCTCCCCCTTGGGCACAACCAGGGTATGAAGATGTTCCACACCATTGGATTCCTTGGGGCCAGAATCCACTTATGCCTTTTGTCCATGCAATGCAGCTGAGCACCCCGCTGTCCCCTGCATCTGGCTGAGATGAATAATGTCCAAAAACGCAGCCTAGCAAATCCAGGTTGAAACCCTAACTCCTGTGAGTCACAGGGGTTTCTCAGAGTCAAACTTGGGGAATCTGAGCCAGTAGAGCTCTTCCCACCGTATCTGCCTTCACCACATTGCCTGACTATGCAGGCGGGGATGCTTGAGGCAATCACAGCTGGGGCCAGAGCTCACCCTAGTTCTGTAGTGATTGAGGAGCAAACTGAACTCCTGTAACTGATAAAGCAGGTGTTGCAGCAACAACGAGCTGCAGGGGTGCAGCAACAACGAGCTTCCTAATTCTCAACCCCCAAATGAAACTTAACCCACCATGTCTGGGGGATCACAGGCATGAAGAGCAGGAACACAAAAGGAGCAAGGTGAAGATAGAGCCGAACCATCAGAGCCACTTCCTTTCCCCAGAATCATCAATAATTCTTGCTGAGAAGGTAGATGGGAGCCCTAAGTGTTACAGTCATTAATATCCTTTCCCATGGAAATGGGAAGCCCGAAAAGGAGGTTCTACTTCACTTGCTTTATGAAACAGATTCCTCAACAACTTCTTGTATGGCCTCAGTAAACTCTGAGGAAGAGGATCCCTCATGTGGACTGCCACAGGGGATTGGGGGTGCTGGGGGTACAGAGAGCACGCTGAGCCTTGATTCCAGGAGGAGATGGGACATTCCTGGGGCATTCCACTCACAGCCTTCTCTCAGACATCCTCTGGGGTGTGACCCCTCTTGCCATGCTACACATGTCACAAAGAAATTCTCTTCATGGGGGTCTTTAGGGGAGAAGAGGGTGGAGGCAGAGGGGGAGGGAGAAGAAGGGTGGAAGCAGAGGTGTGTGTGGGGATGCCCATGATGGCTTCCGGAGCCCATTATCATCAGTGCCTGCAGGTGGGAGATGCACCAGTCTGATGACCTTGCAGATGGGAGCCTCAGTAGCAGGGAGGGAGAGCTGGCTGGTTCCTCCCTGGAAACATGCCCCCTGCAATGGCCCCACCCTAGTGTGAATGTTTTGCTCAGGTTCCTCCCCCACCCCTCTCCCTCCTTGTCCAGTCCATTCATTTTCATCACAAAGAAAAGGAACAGTCCTATTTGCTTTGGCCTGGCGTCCATCCGGCCTCCGAGATAATGGATTAGCCTGTCTTTAGAGCCACGTCTGGAGGTCAGAAGAAAGACTCCCCAGTGGAAATATCCAGGGGAAATAGTACTTCCAACAAAGACGCAGTGATGAGGTTGGAGGGTACAGTAGAGAAAGGGGAGGGATCGCCGGGGAGGGTCTCCCTTCTCAAGCAATGATCTTATAGGAAGGAAGCTGGGCAGCATGCCCTGAACTGGCCGAGCTTGGCAGCTGCCTCCAAACACTCCACATCTTCCTCCCTCTGGAACTGTCACCTTGAAGCCACTGCACGCTCTTCAGCATCCTCTGGCTCAGCTCTCTAAACACATAGGTGGGACGGGAAGCTTGCCTTTCCCAGCAGGTGCTTTGAACATCTCCCTGGGACGCTTAGTGGTCAGAGAGCAGAGCCTGGTGACCGGAAGCGACCCAGAGTCTCCCCACACTACTCTACAAGGGACTGTGGTGCCCCAGGCCAAGGCCACGTCTCAGGAAGCCACACTCGGATAAACTTCAGAAAGATGGAAGGCAACATGAAAGCATTGTGGGAGAAAAACTTCTTGTTTTCTGATTGTCTAACATCCACCCAAAACCATACTTTTTCCTTGTTTTATCTCTTCTTTGTCACCATTGTGCTGCAAATGTCTCAATTCATCATTTCTATCCCGTCCAGAATATGGCGCTTGGAGAAGGAAAATCGTTGGTCTCGCAAATCGCAGTGTTTATGCAGATGACTGGATGGATTTATGCCTTTAATTAAGGAGATGTTTCTGGAAATGCACTGGTTAAACGGCAGCACAGATGTGGCATCGTGCAGATTAGAATGTGCTTATTGTATTTTTCCTTTTAATTACAGCTCCAAGGGCAGCAGTTAAGAAAGTGTTTTTGGTGGAATCAGGGGGCCGCAGTGACTACAGTTGGAGAATCCTGCTGTGGATCTTTGTTGTGTTGTAGTCTCCCCACATCGTCCTTGGGCCTCGAATTGCTTGTGGTCAAATAGAAGCATGCAATCCAATTCCAGCCAGATTGCATGCAAGAGAATTATGAGCATTTTCTAAAATAAAAACCGCATCTCCATATATAAGTACAATTGCATTCCCAGTAGCTAACATTATAGTAATAGCGGAAAAACGGTTTCTATTATAAGTTTCTTTTTGATCGATAATAACTCATTCTGAAAATGGCTTTGAGGCCAAAATCATTTCCTGTTGGTCTTGGCCAGAAAACAGACTCTCCTTCTTCTTTCCTTTTTAAAAGCTTTTAGAACTTAATCCCTGTAGTCATCTTGGGAATAATGAAAGCCATAGGAAAAAAACCAAAATACAATGGTCATGATTCTGTTTA
The DNA here is from genome assembly GCF_048418805.1 of Vulpes vulpes. Lineage (NCBI taxonomy): Eukaryota > Metazoa > Chordata > Mammalia > Carnivora > Canidae > Vulpes > Vulpes vulpes. The sequence continues at coordinate 160,537,136 of NC_132791.1, read as the reverse complement.
GTGTTCACATAATTTACAGACGAGCCAAAACTATAGCTCCCAGTGGTGACGGTGGCAGCTGTATCTGCCATGCAAGGAAGCAGCCGTCCGATAGGAATAGAGACTTAAAGAGCTTTTCCTGGGGACCTGAGTTTGCCCTGATGCCAAGCCAGTGTACATAATAACACTCCAATCTTACCTTGGCTGGTCCTCTTCTGAGCATTTGGCCAAATCAATTCCCCATTGAAATCAGCACATCCTTCTTGTCTCATAAAACGGAAAACACAGGTGATCTCTCATCTCACGATAGGGTCAACAATCCAGCTGGGATGAAAACATCCTCAGCTGGTTATGCGGCTGACATTCACACCTCTCTGCTCGGTTCCCATCATTATGTAGTCTTTCCTTGGATTTCATTTCATGCAATCAAATTAAACTCTGCCAGTATTTTCAGACCCCTTATATGGGCAAGGAAGTGTCCTTCGTCCAGACCCAGAAGCTCCTGGGAGATCTGAATGTTTGATAAGATCTACCATGAGAATATGTCTGTGAGATGCTTCCCATCAAAATGTCAAATGAGGGTGAAGTCTACGTTGCAGATCATTATCACTAGCTAAGCACAAGACCTACTCAAGGGTCTAAGAGCCACTTACATGAGTTATGAGCTCCAGAGTATCCTTTCTTGTTTCTCAGTGAGGAGCTACATCACATCCCACTCTCCTGAGCTCAGGGAGACTGGTCCTAGCTTATTCGTTCCCTATGGGAGGGTCTGTTTCCATGTCAAGGAGGGACATACTCTGAAGTATAAGACTTATATATTCTCTATCTGTGATGCTTACTTGAAATCAATGCAAAAGCTCATCCTATATTCTCAGAAATCACCCATATGTGTACAAGTATATCCCCACTTACGTGTGCATACAGGGCATACACATACACACATGCACACACACCCTCATACATTCATGCACATACGCATATGCAGTTACATTCTGCTAGAAGATGTTCTTTTGACATTGTGGCTTCTAGGTCCTTGCTTGCTTGTAATTCTGAACCCATCGTGATGAACTATATAACATTTTAAAAAATTATAATTGCTTATGAATAGAATAGGGAAGATACAGATAATTTCAGATTAAATATTCCTTCTTTCCTATAATAAGCCCATGGCACATGATTTTGACCTTGTGGTTCTTTCCTGCTCAAAATTAACTTGCAAAGGACCATTTCCCATAGATCTTGGAAAAGCTGTTTGTCACAGACCTGTGCTTATGATATCCAAGATGACCCTGCCGGCTCCATCATGCATAAAGGATTAGCTTGGAGCTATCTCCCAGTGGGGTGTCTTTGCAGAGATTGACACTCAGGTCCCCTGTGGCAGCCTGTGATAACCATCTTCATGTTGACAATTTACTTTCATGGAACAAAGTACAGATGTTTGGGCCACACGGGCCCCAGGCCTGTAATTTATGAGTCTTAAGTCTCTGCCATCCTCTTGTCTTTGTGTACCTTTGAGAAGTCTCCTGGCCTGGTGGATGGGATGCAAGGCTGCAGCTCAAAACTCATTCTCTGCCTGAGTCCAACAGCCTCAGCTGTGTGAGCAGAACTAGACAGGCCTGGGGGCAAGCAGGGGGTGCCTTCATCTGAAATCAGCTGTGTCTTGTGTACTCTTTTAAGCATTTATGATTTTTAAAAACATCATCCAGTTCAAAATTATATTGTAAGTGGTTCCTCGAGATCAAGGTGAGTGTTTATAGGACCCAGAAATAGAGGAGACTGCATTTTCATCAATTTAATCTGATCGAGAGTGATCAGAAGTGTTGGGAGAAAGGGGCAGGATATACAGTTGTCTGGCTAGAATCCACTCTTGCTTCATGGATACCATTTTGAGTATCTTCTATGATTGTCAATCCTCTAGCTGCACCAGGTAGCACCCAAGAGAGATGAGTAAAGGATGGTGAGTTTGCATCCAGGTGTGTTAACACACGTCAGCCTGTGATGTGGCCATGCCAGTGGTTCCTCCCTTACAGCCCATCTGTGAGCCAGCCTTGTAATAAATGAGCCCCTGTGCTTTCCCACTCTCTACTTCACCTCCCCACCTGATTCCAGGAGGCACCCTCCTTGTGCCAGGATCCAATTCTCCACTGAGATTTCTCGGAGGCTTCCATGTCCAGAGGTCCCTAGGAGCACATGAGTCCATGCTCTGCAACGTTAGTGGACAAACATGCCAAAACACAATGACTACACCTCATCAGAGGCTAAGGCAAGGACAAGAAATTCACCCTTTCATGGGACACTCACAGCAATTAAAACCAGAGTTCTTTCCAAGAAACTGATTGGCAGTTAACTGAACAAGAGAATTCTTTCACTCATTAAACCACGTTTATTGCCGTTTTGGCACCAGGCACATAAGACCCCAACTTGTAAACAAAGCAAACCTCTGAGCCACAGACACCACTTGGGTCCCAGCCAATAGGTCTATGAAATTTCTCTCAAATTCCTAGTTAGCTACAACTTTGACCAGCCCAGTAATTAAGATGCCAAGATCAGAGATGCTTATTTTTTGGGAATTGATAAATTAACATTTGATAATAATCAGGAAAATTGAAGGGCCACCAAAATCCAAGTTCCTTAAAACACAAGGATTCCTCACCCTGGTGAAGTACCAGGAACACTGCAGATGCTAAGATGGTGCTATTGGCCATGATAATGGTTGCATTGGAAGACTCCCTCATTTTTTACAACTTGGATTAATAATTCTGTTGATGAAACATGTGATAGATGAGAAGCAGCCTAGACTGGATTCCTCAGAATCGTGGGGGTTGTGTCCAATAGCTGATCCAGAGCAAGTCCTCTCCGCCAGTTGCTGGTTGTAGAGTTGCTGGAAAGTGCCCTGTCTTCCCATGCTGGGCCAAAGTGACATAAAAGGTGAAGATTGGCCTCATGTGGGTCTTATGAGCCCGAAGGGCACTCTGCTAGAGTCCTAAGACTCTGTGCTGGTTAATTTCATGGATCAACTTGACTGGGCTGTGATACCCAGTTTTTAGTCAAATACACATCTGGCTGTTGCTGTGAAGGTATTTTTTTTAGATGTGATTAACATTTAAATCAGTACTAAAGCAGATCACCCTTTAAACATGGCTGGGCCTCATCTAATCAGTTGGAACCCTGAAGAGAAAAAGATTGGGGTCTCCCGTGGAGGAAGGAATTCTGCCTCTAGACTGCAGATTTCAGACTCGACCCTACCTCATCAACTGTTCTCTGGGTCTCTAGCCTGCCAACCTGCCTTACAGATTTTGAACTTACTGGCTTCCACAATCTTGTGACCCAATCCTTAAAAAAAATCTCTCTAGATAGATAGATGATAGATAGATAGATAGATGATAGATAGATAGATAGATAGATAGATAGATAGATAATTTGTCTTCCAGGTGATAACAATTAGAGGCAATTGATGTGCCACCAAAATCTAAGTTTCTTAAAACACAAGGATTCCCCAACCCAGTAAAAGGTTGATGTAGATAAGTTTATAGATACAGATATGGTATAGACATTGACATCTCATTGGCTCTGTTTCTCTACAGAACCCTGACTAATACGGTATTCACGAGCCATCGCACTGGCATTCTCTGGGGTGTGTTCTCCTGGGGTTCTTTCCACCAGCCTTCAGACATCCTCCACCCCGGTCTTGGTGAAGTGTGCTCTGGCTGCAGAGAAGCTTCAGAACAGATCTCAGACCTCAAGCAGGAGGCTCTGAAGGAGGCACCCTCCCCTGGAACATTATCTCTAGATTCTGAAATCATTCCTCAATCCTATTTGTGTTCCTTCCTCAATTTCTCAGGGATCCAAGGATGCCCACAACGAGAGGGCAAGCCCCTGTTTCACGTGGGTTTCATACTGCAGTATGCTGCATTTCCCACCGAATACCCCCCCCTTCTTCCTCTGCTACTGCTTTTAGAGGAACTGAGTTTTCCTTCAACCGAAACCATGCTCAGGCTTTTAATTTTTGCCATGCATACTAATGCTGCAGTGCTTAATAAAATAAATAAATAAAACAAGACTGTGTAAGAAGAAATGCTACAATTTAACATTTTTGAGCATTGCTAATTCATTTAGGAGGTAATTTGAACTGAAATTCTCAGGAATGGTTATTACTATTCTGCCCCAAAGGCCATCCACCATGAGTGAACACAATAAGAGTTTTGTGCCCCTGCAAGAGCCCCATTTGTCACAGAGCTCATAATGCGGCTGTAAATCTGCTGTTCTCCTTCTGCCATATGTTTGCATTCTCCATTTGCCGGGTGCTTTGGCTGCACTTGGTCAGACGGAAGCTTCTATCCAAATAGTCCATTTGGATGTGTCAATTTCCCAAGCGGAGATCTGTTAGACTCTGAAATAGAGTCATGGAATTTAGGATAAACGGAGTAGATGAAACATCTGATTTGGAAATATGTCATTGAAACGTGTCCAGTCACAAATTAAAGCTCATCTGAGCCTACGATTCATCTGCCAGAGGAGAAAGAACATTGCACGCCAGGGCCCTGGGGCTGCCATGGTGTGGGAAAGGTACTGCAGGGCAAAGACAGACCTGTGTGCTTAGGCAGAAGAGGCGTGGGCACCTCCTACACAGAAGAGGTCCCTCCCCGCCAGCCCTGGCCATGTGAGTGTCCTGGGGGCAGCTGTCTGTGGTGTGGAGTGGCGGGGCTACAGAGCATGAGGGGTCACATGCCCCCCAGGCGTCTCTGCTCAGCAGCATTCAAGCTGTGAACTCCAACAAGTCGCTTTGGAGGTGCATGAAGAAGATGCCTCTGGCTCACTCTCATTCTCAGGGATCATGACCAAGTCATTTATTCATTTGGATTCTCTGTCTCCCCTTCTCTCTCATGGGGCAAATCATTCCCACCTCATGGGATTATGAGGAACAGTCAAAGAGGTTGTCCAGAAGGTGTTTTGCTTGGTACTCAGTGCGTGTTGGCGACACAGTAGGTAGGGTGGCCACTTGGTCTCACACAAATCAGACAGAGGTATCACCCTACCCTACAGCAAGGAAGCCTTGATCGGGAAAAGAAAGAGGGATGAGGATCTTTCCCTCTTCCAGTCGCAGGCTCTCCTGCCCGGACTTCCATAAGACGGGGTGAAGACAGATCAACAAGAAGAAAACAAACAGAAGTGTATGAATGTGTGCGTCTGGCACACACCAATGGGAGCGCCCAGCGACCGGTAACCCAAAGTGGAAGCTAGAACTCTGGCCAACAATGGAAAGGAGGTTTGGGGCTTGGAGGCCGGGACTCAAGCTATGGGAAGGGCACTAGGAAATGTATGGTGCATAAGGGTTGTTTGGTAGAATTTCTTAAGCAGATGCAAGACTTGCCTTCTCCAGCGATAAGAGTTGTGAAGAGTCCTCCTCTTCCAGGTACAGGAAGACATCGCCGCAGGTGGGAATTTCCTTTATAAATGAAATTTCCTTTACAAAAAAAAAGTGCTTTCTGTTTTTAGATCTTTTCCTGGGCCTGCTGGTTCTCCATGGCCTTTGGCTCAAAGTAGTCCATGTGCCTAAGAAGCTCATTTTGTGGTGGCACTAATGTACCCCTTGGGAGCTTGGTGGTGCTTGTACACTTATCCCCTCCCTTCCTTGGAGGGTCCACCTGCTGTGAGACTTGTGAGTCTCACTGGAGCCCCACTGCACCCCAGCCTCTGCCCACGTGCCCTCCATCTGATGCCCCCAGTGCTGCTCCACAGATCAGCAGGGACAGGTGTTCATGTTATACTTGCCTGATAAATAAATAGGGTCTTTATTCTGGGGTGCTGGTGGAGGAGAGGGCCCAAGACCACTTGGGGCAGTGACTGGCAGGCCATGTCCTGGAGGTAGCAGTTTGGCTCTGAAGACCAGCAAAGAGGGTTGTGAGTGTCCAGAATCAAATCACATGCCCCCATGCTGTTGGAGGCAATGACAGACTCCCAGGAAAATGCTGCGTGGGGTTGAGGAGACCATGGGCTTAGAACCCAGATACAGCTAAGTCTGGATCTCAGCTGTGCCCCTCCTTATTGTACCATCTGTAAAATGGGGGATACCCTAATCCTGCATCCCTGCACTGACCAGGTGCCGTGGGGCCCCAGGAAGCATGAGCTGAGGCTGGCAGCTGGGGCATGAGGAAATCTTCTGGAGACCTAACTTCTTTTAACTCCCAGTGGGGCTCACCTTTGGAAGAACAATCCACTAGGTAAAGATGATCTTCGGTTACCACTTTCTGGGGTCATGTTCCACCGGCTGCCACCCTTATAATTGGGGGAAAAAAAAAAACCATTTACAGTGATGTGTTGGAGTCTCAGTACACTTCGTCTCCCAGGAGTACTTGCAGCCAAGAAGGAGCACCTGTCAGGAGCTGGTGGTACAATTCTGCGTATCACATGGAGAGTTATTTTTGACAGAGGGACCCCCTCACCCCATCATATCCTTGGGATCCCTCTGGACCCTCCCAATGGTGGGGCTGCTGGGATGGATAGGACTGCAGGAAGGGTAGAGTGGGGCAGGTTCTCCCAAGTTGTTAAAAGACAAAAGAGGACTGGTCAGTGAATTCTGGAGGGTCGGGTATGGGGATTTCTCCTCGGTGGGCAGGTGTCCTCAAAAAGCCCCTGCTGGGCCGACACCTCACGGACTTCTGTCTTCCCCACAGATGTCTCCCCAGCTACCCCTTCCTCCCCGGGCTTATCTTCACTGGCCTTGAATACTTAGGGCTGGCCACAGCCTGACCGTCACCAAGCAATCCTATATGTGTCAAATATTTGCTGAGAGATGCCAGGTAGCCGGCTGGCTTGTTACCTGCACGGCTGATCAGCAAATGTTAGAGAGCTGGATTGTTATGCATTACCTGTGCAGAGGTAATAAAAGTCCCTCTCAGAGCATGAGGTGGAGCTAAATGTGAAGAATTTAGTACAGAGCTGCAGAGAGCTGGAACACAGCTGCATAAATACTCTGCTAATGTGATCTATAGCCTCTTCCCAGCCAACTCCCCAGCCAGCCCGCCAGGTCTCTCCACACCAGGACTGCAAAGTTTCCCCCCTAAAACAATCTGTATTCCATATGTCTCCCCGCTCTCCTTTTTTTTTTTTCCGGACTTAATTTCCTGAGTGATTGCTTTGGAAAGGGGGGATGATCACCAGTTTATTGAGAGGCGATGCAATCCCTAATCGTCTTTCTGGAAAGTTTTTCTTCCTGCATGCAGCAAACTTTCGTCCCAGGATCTTTGTTACCCCTCCTGCCCTGGCTGGCTTGTCTTCACCTCACCACAGGTAGTGCTGTGGCCCGGTCGACCCAACTGTAGGCTGAGATCCACAACCCTCATCTGTAAACCAGGAGGTCTTAGCCTCTCCACCCAACCTCATCACCAATGGCCCCTCTGCCCCCTTCCCATGCTCCAGTTCCACCTGCCTGCAATTAAAAAAAAATGTTTATGGAAGCATCACTGATATACAAACAATCGCACACATCTTGATGAGTTTGGACGTATGCCAATACCCACAGTGCCATCACTGTAATCAAGGTCCTAAACATATCTATCACCTCTAGAAATTTCTTTGTGTTCTTCTTCTTTTTTTTTTTTTTTTTTTTTTAGGTAAGAATGCTCAACATGAGATAAATCCTTTAACATATTCTAAAGTGCACAATACGGGGTTGCTAACGATAGACAGTGCTGTGCAGGAGACATCTAGAACCCCTGCCTCTTGCATCACTAAAACTTTTTACCTGTTGAGCAGCATCTCCCCCTGTCTTCTCCCCTAGCCCCTGGCAACCACCATTCTACCCTCTGCTTCTATACGCTTGACTATCTCAGATTCCACATACAAGTGAGATCGTGTGGTATTGGTCTTTGTCTAACTTATTTCCTTTAGCGTAAAGTCTTCCAGGTCCATCTGTGTTGTTGCACATGGCAAGGTTTCCTTTTCCTAGGGCTGAATGGTACTCCATTGTGCATATATCCACCATGTTCTCTTTATCCATTCATCTTCAATGGACATTGGAACTGTTCCCATATCTTGGCTGTCGTGAATCATGATGCAGTAAACATGGGAGTGCAGACATCTCTTGGAGATCCTGATTTAATTGTTTGGATAAATACCCAAAAGTGGGATTGCTGGATTGTAGGGTAGTTGTACTCCTAATATTTTGAGGAACCTCCACTCTGTTTTCCAGAATGGCTACACCAGCTTGTATTCCCACCAACAGTGGAAGCGGGTCCCACTTTCCCCACATCCTCCCCAGTACTTGCTACTTCTTGTCTTTCTGACAATGACCATCCTGACAGGTGTGAGGTGGTGTCTCACGGTGGTTTGGATTTGCATTCTCCTGACAGTGAGTGTTGCTGAGCATCTTCCCACGTGTCCGGTGACCATCTGTGTCTTCTTTGGAGAAATGTCTGTCCAAGTCCTCTGACCATATTCTTCCAGTCTTAGCAACATTGGCTCCCTCTGTGCCTGGGCTTCACACATGCTGTCACCCCTAGATGTTCTCTAGATCCATGACTATCACCTTGTGTTTTGGGTCTTGGCTCAAATGTCATTGCTGATACCCACTGCAGAACCCCCAAATCCTTCCCATTGCCTTGCCTGCCTTTATTGTTCATGACACCTTCCCTTCCACATGTGTGTGTGGCTTGCTGCCACCCTGGAAAGGAAGTTCTGAGTAACCAGAGACCAGCCTGTCTCACTCAGGGCTGTCTCGACACGCACAGACGGTGTTTATTCATATTTGCCGTGCTAATAAATAATCTTTTTTTTTTTAAAAAAATAGCATGTTCTTTTGTTTACCTTCTCCTCTCTCTGCTTTCCAGCCTCTCTCTTTTCATGGTCATCTTTTAAGATGAATGGTCTAAACCAGAGCTATCTCAGGTGCCTGTAAATCTCCTGAAGCTCTTACTGAAATGCAGATTCTGATTCACAGATCTGGGGCCTGAAAGACTGCATTTGAAAGGCGCTCCCTGGTGAACCAGTTGCAGAATCTCTGACTCAATCCAGCCCCTAAGTAGACTGTGTATTTCACGAAGCTGCTGCCCAGGGGCTCGCTCTGCACTTTTCAGACCAAGCATCATGGTGCCAATGTTCATCTGGCCTTCCTCAACCCCACTTCTGTGCACCTCCATCCCTTCCTACCCAACCCTTTGTGCTCCATTTCAACACACGGAGTCCACCCAGAGCCCATCTGAGGCAGCATGCCAAGGCCATGGCTGAATTTACAAGCCTTGTTCAAGTTTCCGTCTTCCCCTTACTGCACTGTTGTTGCAATGCCTCCTTAGGAACTCATGACTCCAGGATCCTGCAGCAGCCATGTCCCATCTTACTGACCCAGAACCTCATCCTCTTCCCATGTCTGGACCGCGACTTCACCATCTTCTTTTCTGTTCTTTTTCTCTCTATTCTGCAGTGGTGTCTTCAGCTCCAACCTTCCATGATGATGTCCCAGAAACCTATCCACAGCACCTGCCTTCTCCTGGGTCCCTTCCTGACCACTGGACATTTCCTCCCATTGGCCCATCCTTTCTCATCTGGCACCATTGTCAACTACAGCTCCTATTCAAAATTTAAAAAGGAGGGAGGGAGGAAGTAAGGAAGTCTTAGATTGCTTCTTTTGGCTTCTTTTTCTTTCCTGTATCTAGTGTTTCCAGAATTGCCCAACTGAGACTGCTAATCCATATCTGGGATTTCCTGTTTGCTGGTTTAGCTATGATAGGGTGCTCTGGTGGAAGAGGCTTCTACCATTCTGTTCCCTGAGCCCCATTTCTGGACCAGGACATTTTCCTGCATAGTTTATGTCTACAGAACAGGATACAGCATAACCTTTTTTTTATTTCTAGCAGCTAAACTTGCTGTCACTTATTTTTTAAAAATCTTAATAGGCGATAGCTTCACTCTTTTGAAAGAAATGTTCTTTATGTAAATGTAAATCTAATGAATAAGCAAATAAACGTCTCCCATAAAGCATTTACTGTTATGATTCAAAACACAAATCAATTCCTGTATCTTTCGGGTTTGATGGAAGTGTGTTGGGAAGGAAAATGGAAAGGTAGGCGATTTTTTCTTTAAAGGAATGCGTTCTCATCTGCCACTCCCCCACCTTTCTCCCATTTCCATGGTGAGCTAGTCCAAGCTTACCTTTAAATGAAATCAAAAAGAGATTTGCTTATTCTCTTTCTGTCCTAAGCTAGCCATGCCACTAGGTGCATCCAAAGAGGCACCATTTCCCAGCTGAGATGGAAGAAATTTGCTGGTGGGAGCTCTGTGATCCTGTGCACGAAGGCTTGCATAATTACTTCCCTGACTTAGTGATTGCATTGGGCAGGAGGCTATGCACAGGACATTACTCAGATTTATTGTTATTAATACAGTAGAATCCGCATAATCACCGTTCCTTTAACAAACAGCATGTCTACTTAACTGGGACAATGGCCAGGGGACTTTCCATGTGCTTCACACCAACTCATTTTAATGAGTCCAAGAGCTTTTCCTAGGCATGGCTGACAACCTGCCTCTTGCACTCCAAGCCTTTGGTGTAGCCAGGAACCTCGATTGCACTGGACTCTTAGCTCCGAGCATCTCAGAGCCTAGAAAGAATGATGTCAACAACAGCTAAAAACACATTTTCTTCTGTTCCAGGTACTTTTATAGACATGGTCTCATGTTAATGCCACAGCAGCCTTCCCAGGCTGGTTCCAGCACACAGCCCATTTTGTGATAAACAGAAGCCTGGGAAGATGTTAAGTTCCTCGCCGAGGTCCCACGGATGGGAGCAACAGATGGGGAATCTCCACTGGGTCTGTGTGTTGCACAGCTGTGCTTTCCTCCTTCCCGACATGCCGTGATCATTAGGAATCCAGGCACCCTCTTTCCCGTGGCCTTTCCAGAACAAGGGGGAATGCATTGTGGAGCAAAGCCCCTTTCTCCATGTGTACATCAACCTAATAAAAGAAGAAGGTAGATGTAACGAATGAGCTGCCAAGTGTTGGGTGTGATTTTTATTTTTTAAGGCAAATGCAAAACAGATCAAAACATTCTTTATTCTACCACTATTTCCCAAAAGAAACAACCTTAGCCTGAAGGTAGAAATCAATGTTCAAAGTCCTTGCCCATTTTTCAGAAAGATAAGTGCTGTGTTTAATACACAACGGAACGGCTGCTCAACAATCCATTACGGCTGGAAGTGAGGCAGTGGTAGGACCGTGTTAGACCATGCCAACATACTAGAAAAGAAAGAAAGAAAGAAAGAAAGAAAGAAAGAAAGAAAGAAAGAAAGAAAGAAAAGAAAGAAAGAAAAAGAAAAAAAGAAAAAAGAAAAAAGAAAAAAGAAAAATCATGTGTGGAGCAGCAGCTCTGTGAGCAGGCAATCTGATATTCTCAAACCAGTCCTTTGCATTTCTGATCCATGCTTTTCTGAGTGCTGGGGTCCCCTGGCCACTGATGGGCAGCTGAAGGGGTTTCATCCAACTGAACTCAATTATGCACACACTTGTAACTGGCCTACTCCGTGCTTCAAAATGAGCTAGCTGCTAGATGGGCAGCTGAAGGGGTTTCATCCAACTGAACTCAATTATGCACACACTTGTAACTGGCCTACTCCGTGCTTCAAAATGAGCTAGCTGCTAGATGGGCACTAAAACGTGAATAGAACAGGGGTCCTAATCCCTCTGCCCAGTAAGGAAAATAAATGTAGTTATAATCTTATTATACCCAATACAATTCCTCTTCAGCATCACTTCTGTCAACAGGATAACTGACATCCACACTTGGGAAGAACCTGGTTTGGAAGCCCATGGTTCGGAAAGCAGACGTGCAGCATGGTGCTTGGATACACTGTTAGTGAGCCGTGGCAGAAAGAGAAAACCCCTCTCTCTAGGAGCGTGCTTTCTTAGTTCCCTCTAGCTGAGCACAATTAATTAAGTCAGAGACTAAGACTTGTTCTGACCTTAGCAGTCTATGCAAAAATCTCAGCTGCTCTTCAAGCCAGCAATGCATAGCTTATCACTCAGACCTGGGAGGAAGGTTCTGTCTGCCTTCCTCCCCCCACACCCTCCAGGGCTGGTTCTTGCTGGCTGAGTGGCTCAGGACACCGTGTCTCCTCTCCAAGCTCACTCCAGGCTTGCTAAGGGGTGCCCTGAGATCTGGGGTAGGTCCCTGGCTACTCTCGGCTCCAGATTCCTCCCTGTAAAGCAGAGTAAAGCTTCCCGTGTCTTAAGGCAGTGTCTTAAGAGTAAATGATAGAGATGAGAGTAGGGTCAAAACTAGATTGCATTTGGCCATTGGCCATAGGAAGACACTGCTGAAAAGAGGAGATGATGGTGCCACTTTCAAAGTAAATAATTCTAGTCCACGCATTAAGATGTCAGAGCACTCCACGTGCCCTCCCCACTCACCTTCCACCAATCTTGGCTGCCCCTGGGCAGGTCCCTCCTGAGACTCGATGCAGGGACCGAGGGGAAACTGATACCTCCGTGTACCATGGTGAATTAGTTTTTTGGGGCTGTCACATTACAGTCACACAGAGGGGTGCTTCTACAACAGAAACTGATTTTCTCAGAGCCCTGGAGGCTGGAAGCCCAAGTTTAAACTGCCAGCCGAGTCGGCCCCTTCTGAAGTCTCTCCTTGCCTTGCAGACAACCTGCCTTCTGAGCATCCCTTGTGCGCCTTCTGTCCTCCTGCTGGGGTGGAATCCAAGCAAGGCTGTGAAGGCAGAGCCGCCCTGGGTTACGACACCCTATGTTCTCTGCCCACAGCTTGGCGAGGAAGCACCGGACTGGGTGGCTGCTCTCTGACGTGCTGTGAGTTTGCTGTACCTGCTGCTCTGCCCACAACAAAGCAGTCTTCAGTCCCCTCAACCACTCCTGCCCCATGACTCCTCTCCAGACCAAGTTGGGCCAGTCTCAATGTATCACAGATCAAGTGTGAGGAACTAAGAGGTAAGAAAGAAAATCCCCATTAGGAAGCTCCCCCCCCCCCCCCCCCCCCGCTCTTTAAAGAGAACAGATGTAATGATTTTTTTAAAGTTTAGAAACTAACGAGTGTTGGCCAGGCTGTTGGAGAGAGTGACAGCCTCATATGTTGAAGAGTTGGCAGGTCCTTAAAAAGCTAGACACAAAATTACTGCAGGACCTGCTACTAGGTCTATGCTCAAGACCTCAAAACATCTTCAAACAGAAACATGTGATGCATGTTCATAGCTGCACATTCACGATAGCCAAATACGGAAGCAACCAGAATGTCCATGACCGTGTCATGAGCAATCAAAATGTGGTGGGTCCATGCACCAAAGCCATCACTCGGGCGTGAGAAGGAAGGAAGTGCAGACACCCACTGCAGCAAGAGTGAGCCCTGCGGACATCCTGCTGAGTGAGAGAAGCCAGAGCCCACAGGCCACAGACTGTGTGATCATTTATAGAAAATGTCCAAAATAGATTCATACGGACAAGGGACTAGTCTTGCAGGCTCTGTGAGAGAGAAGAATGGGCAGTGATGGCCAATGGGTACAGCTTTTCTTTCTGGGGAGACTAAATGTTCTGGAACTAGTGGTGATGGTTGCATAGCCTCACCAGTGTTCTAAAAACGGCTGCACTCTTCACTCTAAGATAATTGACACAGAGAATATTATGTTATATGAATTTTACTTTAAAAAAGTGTTATCTCTTTGGTAGGTTGTGGTAAGGAATTTCAAAAGAAAAAGGAAAAGTCTCCGGAATGTTCCCACAGCTCTTAACCCCCTAGGCCCTATGTTCAGTACTTTGTCCTGTGCTGGGTACTCTGCTTGTGTTGGGTACTCTATCCTCTACTGGGTACTCTGCCTATTCTGGGTCCTCTTCCTGGACTGAGTACTCTATCCTGTGTTGAGTACTCTGCCTTGTGCTGGGTAACTCTATCCTATGTAAGGTATTCTACTCCTGGGGACCCTGTTCTGTTCTGGGTACTCCAACTATACTTATTACTCCACCCGGTCTGGGTATCCTACATACTGCCTATGAGGGTGCTCTTCCTGTGCTGGATAACTCTATCCTATGCCAGGTACTCTATCCTATGCCGGGTACTCTATCCTTTGCTGGGTACTCTGTCCTATGCAGGGTACTCTATCTTTTGCTGGGTACTCTATCCTATGCTGGGTATTCTGTCCTTTGTTGGGTACTCTGTCCTATGCGGGGTACTCTATCCTATGCTGGGTACTCTGTCCTTTGCTGGGTACTCTGTCCTATGCAGGGTACTCAATCCTATACTGAGTACTCTATCCTATGCTGGGTACTCTATCCTATGCTGGGTACTCTGTCCTATGCAGGGTACTCTATCTTTTGCTGGGTACTCTGTCCTTTGCTGGGTACTGTGTCCTGTGCGGGGTACTCTATCCTATACTGGGTACTCTATCCTATGCTGGGTACTCTGTCCTATGCAGGGTACTCTACCCTATGTGGGGTACTCTATCCTATGCTGGGTACTCTGTCCTATGCTGGGTTCTGTCCTATGTTGGGCACTCTAACCAATGCTGGGAACTCTACCCTATGCTGGTACTCTGTCCTATGCTGGGTAACTCTATCCTATGATGGGTACCCTATCCTATGCTCAATAACTCTGCCCTGTGATGGGTACTGTATTCTATGCTAGGTAACTCTGTCCTATGCTGGGTACTCTATCCTATGCTGGTTAACTCTGTCCTGTGTTGCGTAATTTATCCTGTGCTGGGTACTGTGCCTGTGCTGGCTAGTCTCTCCTGCGCTGTGTATCAGAGAGCTTGTTTGCCACTCCTTTCCAGCTATAAGCTCCCAGGGGACAGGCTTTACTACGGTATGGTTTTGTGTCCCCCACAGAGACTAACACACCTGTCTGCAGAGTCAGAGCTCATAGGCTGTTTCTGGAATGACTTGGAAGGTCCTACTATGTGCCCAGGATAATGATACGCTAGTATGTGGATGAGGGCTCCCTCATCCCTGTGGGGGATGTGCCTGGGGACTTGAGGAAACACACTACTTCATTGTAAAGATGAATTTTCTAATGCAAAATCTTAGCAAATAAGTGAGACCTTATAACACAAAGTGCAGCCTTAGTGAATTGATCAACAGAGTCTAGACTAATGCCCGAGGCCAGGGCTGTGGGAAAGGGGAAGAGATTCAGGGGGACCCAAATAGCTGTTCACTGGCCCCAACTTCACCTTTCATCCATCCATTCTCTCCTGCCACGTGCAGACAGTGGTGAAGAAGGAGAGTGGATTTGCTCTGAAGCCCGCAGAGGCCACTGCACCCTTGAGAAAGGCAGGGTCGTGGTGAGCGGGGAGACGGGTGGGCGGATCGGCACACACAGACCCAGTCCTGGAGCTCTAGGAAGTTAATTAGTTTTCTGTCCCTTCTACGTGGACTGAGAAGAAGCTGGCTGCTGTCCACATTGAATATCGTCCACCACAATCCTGTACACATCCAGCCTAATTTAATTTTGAAATTGCATTTGAAAAAAAGTGTGAAAATACCAATTGTATGGCATAATTTAGAAAACACATTATCTGCGGGTTGCCTGCCAATACAGTGATGTGGTTATGGAGAGTCCGTATTGTGTGGGTCCAAATGATAGCACAGCCTTTGAGTTCTCTGCCTCTCTCAGAAAGAACGAGAAAGAGACCGTGTCCACAGGCTGATTCTGGGCAGCAATTTATCTGGGCCCCCAGGGGATGAATCCTCTGAAAGATGTCAGTTCCGAATTAGAAGCAAGGGCACTGGGACCTTGTTTTTGGTCCAGGAGATGCCCAGCCGACCGTCACTTACTGCGTGCATGCATCCCCACAGCCGTGGTTTGGAACAAGTAAAGCAATAATGCTTGTATGGGACGAGGCAACGTCCCAGAGTCATTATTTTCTCCTTCTAGAATTTATTGCAAACGAGTTGTCAGGCTTCGGGGAGCTTAAATTTTGCACCATCAACTTTCAGCATAAAATATCAGAAGGAAATGGTTTATATCCTCTCATCAGACCCTTTGAGGGTTGTAATTCTCCCGATGCCAATTAGAATTGGACAAATCAACCAGGGTAAGACACCAACCGACCCCCGACTTGCCCTGAATCACCAGTCAAATCCCAAACCTTTACATGATGGCTGATGGAGTCCAATTAAAGAAACGTTTTTATCTGTACATTGCCAAGATTTGATTAGAACTATCTTTCCCTATCAAGAAAAAAATGTGGACATATACGTGTATCTAAGCAAATAGGAGACCGCCCACGGAATTCTAAGTATTCTCAGAAATCATATCCCGCCACTAAAATGCTATGTGATGCAAATTAATTTACTGAACAGAAATATTCCAATAAAGTTGGCTATAAACTGAGCATCTGTATTTAAAAATCGTATTTTCCCACTCACCAGTGTGATGAAAATCAGAATGTATTTCCTCAAGGGAAAATGATGTCTCTGGTAGGCCTGGCTCAGACGCGCTCTGTCAGCGGCTGTCACACCTCAGCATCTTTGCACCTGGGGCATCTGTCTCCAGGCCTGTCCTTACCTGATCTGTTAGCACCTACCTTGTGCCACTGCCCCTGGTGATGCAGCCATGGGAAACCTAGATGAAGTTCCCTGCCCTCCTGAGCTTACTTCTAACAAGCAACAAGGTGGGGATGTAGGATATTTGCAAGGTTGGGCAGTGCCAAGCACCAAGGAAGATAGCAATGCAGGCAAGCAGGTGAGTGTGGGTGGTGGGAAGGTTGCAATTTTGTCCTGGTGCCCAGGAAGGCCCCGCTGCTTGAGGGTGAATGTCCCCTGCCAAGACCCTGAGGCCAGTGTGGGGTGTTCAGGAAAGACCTCAGTGGGCTGGTCCCACCAACTGAGGTGAGAGAGATTTGGTGTCCTGGCTTCCTGGACCTCTTGAGTCCTGAGCAGGAACTGGCTCTTTTGGAGAACTGGAAGCCCCTGGCTTGGAAAGATCTAAAACGATCACCACATTTCCCCCCATTCAGCTGGCAAGGTGGGGGGGCGTGCAGTTCCCTGTCTATTGACAATCCATGGGCTCTGGTTCCTCATGCATGGAGGACCCATCACCTCAGAGCTTCTCCCCATTTTCTGTCATGTGGGTATTTTAGAGTGGGGCCTGGGGTGGGCGGGGGTCACCTCTCTTGACGGCTTCCACAAAATCAGGCGTTGTCCCATGGATTCTCTGCGGAAACTTGATCTTCTGAGCACATGGATTTCTCCTTATCAATTCATTCATTTTAAGAATCTGAATGCCGTGGCTTAGGGGTCTGCAGAAGACTTTTGGTAACAGATAAAACAGGTAAAATCCGAATCACTGAATGAGTGTTTCCGCCCCTCCTTGACTCACAGGAAGGGGCGCCGAGAAGGGGATCCTTTGGCCAGATGGGCTCTGATGCTTCATGTCTTTTTTGTGGAAGACAGGATTATCTTTGTGATTCCCGATGCAGCCCCTCATCCTGAAGGCAGTGGGCAGGGACGTGGGGGCATCTTACTTCCTGAAAAGTGACTTTTCTCAACTATAGAATGAGTGTAACAATGTGCCACCTGGTCCCATCCTCGTACAGAGCACACAATGCCACATGCCCTGTAGCCTCTCCCTGTAGCCACTGTATGGTGTCCTCTATCCCACCCGGCTGCATGGGGTCTGTGCACATGGGTGACGCCATCAGGGGGAGATTCTAGGATCTTTACCTGGTTCTGTGAATTTCTCAAAAGAAGCTGTTGCACATGGGAGCAACATGAGATCCTAAATCCACCTCCCTTCTCCTGGAGGAAGGAGTGAGCCTAGTGAGTCTATTATGGGATAATTTGGGCCACACACACACCCAAATTCATATATTCATGTCCCTATTCTCAGCATCTCAGAACTTGGCTGTATTTGGAGACAGAATCTTTACAGAAGTGATTACAGGAAAATGAGATTTGGGTGCCTGGGTGGCTCTGTCATTTAAGTATCCAACTCTTGATTTCAGCCCAAGTCATGATTTGATGGTCATGGGATTGAGCTCCTCTTTGGGCTCTGCTCTCAGAGGGAAATCTGCTTGAAGATTCTCTCCCTCTGCTTCTCCCCTCACTTATGCATGCTTGCTCGCTCTCTTTCTTAAACAAATAAATAAATCTTTGGGAGAAAAGTAAAAGGAAATGAAGTCACTAGGGCAGACCCTGGTCTCATCTGACTGGTGACCTTATAAGATGAGGAGGTTAGGACACAGACACAGGTAGAGGGACGACCACGGTGGTGACACAGCGAGGACATGCCAGTCTGCACACCAAGGAGAGAGGCATCAAGAGAGCCAACCCTGCCCACTCTGGATCACTGGCTTCCAGCCCCCAGAACCACGAGAAGTTAAAGCTGGGTTGTTGAAGCTGCCAGTCGATGGGGAGCTGCTGCAGCAGCTGCCCCAGGAAACCAACACGGCGCATTTCCACGATGGGAAACACGGCCGTGGTAGCATCTGGTAGCCTTGGGCGTCAACGGCTGTCTTCTTTCCTCTGCCCCAAGTTTCCAAACCCCACTTTCTTTTGGGGAGAATTGTCCTAGTAGGATGGGGTGGGGGAAGTGGGTTCCCGGATCCTGCCCTGTTTTCCTCGTATCAGGCACGGCGTCCTCATCAGCCGTCAGCCTGGCACCTCCACCAGCAAACAGTCCTGCCAGTTCAGCTCAGTGTTCTGAGCAGGGAAAAAGTTTTCAAATGACTCCTGAGCAGAGTAATTTCATTTGCTGTGAAGTAAAGTTAAAAGTAAATTGCACTAAATTAATATTGATTCAAATTAAGCCATTTATCTCTTTATGCATTTCAACTCCACATCAAATACAATCATTGCTTAAGCTACTCCACAGCAAATAAAATTACAAGTTAAATTGCATCTTGTGGTGGTTTCCCTTTTCTGGGAAACAAAATAAATAAATAAATAATAAATGTGCACGCACACAATCCAAAGCTTACAGCTGAACCAGCAGTGGTTTTCCAGCTGAATGAAACAGAGGAGGCTGGAAGGCTTGCTTGCTCTGTTCATGGGGATGAGAGTTGCAAGGTGGCTGGATTCCCTTACCTTACG
Organism: Vulpes vulpes; assembly: GCF_048418805.1. NCBI lineage: Eukaryota > Metazoa > Chordata > Mammalia > Carnivora > Canidae > Vulpes > Vulpes vulpes. The sequence continues at coordinate 160,518,123 of NC_132791.1, read as the reverse complement.
ACAGGATGCTGTCCTTAATTGCTCCGACAATGGGTCCCCCGGTTCTGGGGAGGCTACAGGAGCCATGTGTGTGTGTTCCCCAGATGCAGGCAGGAGGATGCTGAGTGGACACCATCTGTAGCCGAGTCTCCAAGGTGATAAGTCTCTGCTTAGCAGTGAGCAAGGAGAACAGCCTGTCCCCCTGTTCCACGTCCTAGTTCTGATTTACTTCTGCAATCCTCCTCAGGGTCCTAGGAAAGGAAGACAGCTCTGGAGGGGAGGCTAAAGCCCTGAGACCAAAGCCACAGGCAGGAGACCAGTCACAAAGCCAGTTCCAGGTGAGCTAGCACCCTAAGTGGGTGCACACATGTGTGCTTGGTCTCGCCTGTTTGAAGACCTGGGAGGGACACTGATCTGCATACGATGTTGGTGGCCAAAGCCAGATTGTCCCCACTGCCCAGAGCCCATCCAACAGCTGGGCCTGACTGTGAATAATGTTAGAGACTCTTAGGAGTGAAAGACTTCCCACTTTGCAGAAAATAAAAATCTGATCCTCCCACAGAAGCTCTATGGATCCCAGGATCATGCCCTCAGTTGGTTTGTTCCCTTGTGATCAGAACTCACCTCATGAGATTCCTTCCTGCTGCTCTGGGGGAGACCAGGAACCAGGCTTGTCTGCAGCAAGGGGAGCGGTGTGTATCCACCAGCTGTAACAGAGCACCGCAGACGGGAGCCTTATAAGCCACCAGAGTCTATCCAAGGTTAAGGTGATGGAAGGACATATCCTCACAGGGTGGAAGGGACAAAGGAGCTCTCTGGGGTCCCCTTACAAGGGCACTAACCCTTTCCATGAGGGACCCACCCTCATGGTCTAATCACTTCCAAGCAGCACTGCACTGGAGAGGAAGTCAGGTTTGGGAAACGGACTTTCAGTCCATGGCCAGGTGGAATCGGGGGGCTCTGAGGTCGGCCAAGACCCATTGCATCAGATTTCCACTGGGATAAGGATTCTTTGGTTCTGAGCAGTAACTCTTTTCTTACAAGATGGATGTTTGAGGTTAGTATTTTGCTCCCCAGGAGCAGATCAGAGGGAAAGACCACCACATTTGGGTGTACAGGAATAAATGCCAATATTTTCACCTCAGCCTTTAGCCTCTAGGGCTGGTGCACAGGTGAGCCAGCTGGCAGACCATGGTGGGCTTTCCTTGAGCGGTGATATGGTATGGGGGAAAGCCTGTCAGCCCTGTCCTCTGTTCCTTTGTCCTTCTTGGTGACTGAAATGCCACAGTTAAACAGTTTCCTTCTGGATGCACCTTGTTCTCATTTCTTTTTTGGGTGGAGGAGTCTTGATTTTAAAATCAAACTTTGCCGACAGCCAGTCTGGCCAGTTGACTCCACATTGCATGACTGCATGTCACTGAGTTTCTCGCTCCTACCAGCTGTTAGTCTGACCAACCCCCCGCCCACCTCCCAGCAAGACTGCCACCATGTGCCTCCTTCACCAGGTCCCCATCAGGGTGGCACACCCGCTCTCCTATCTCCACTGGCATGCTTCCCACTTGGGTCCAGCCCCACCACCTTCTAAATGCAGCTTCATATCTCCTAGACTTAAGAAACTCACCTGCTCCATTCCCACAAAGCAGTGTCATGTCAGAGCCCAGATTACCTTCTGGGGCATTTCAGAAAGTGTCTTCATTGGGGTGATTTTCCATGGTGTGGCAAAGAGGAGAATTTTAACAACACATAGGACATTTGGAGTATGGAGGAGCCATTGTAGGTTCCATCGATCACCCCCTCATGCACAGAAAGCATCCATGCCCCCTACCAGAGTCCCATCCATCTTTGCAAGCTGAGGCAGGACCCCACACTCTCAGGGGTCTCCATGGGGTGTTGTGTCTCACTCCAAAGTCTCCCTTTGTCTTCACCCAGACCAGTTTCTATCCTCAGCTCAGACATCGGTTCTTCCAGAAACCCTTTCCTGATTTTTTCCTTGCTTGCTCTCCCTTTCCTGCTGTCCTCCTCACAAGGCTCTGGCCTCAGACCATCCTGACCTTACTCACCTCTTTGCATTTGGCCCAAAGTATTTGCTCTACTCACCCAAGTGTACATAGCCAGGTCCCTCCCACACCTGTGTCCTGATGAGGACATACAAACAAATCTTCGGTCATCCGGAATACTCACCTCCTCTGGATGCGGATGAAACAATGAACTGCCTGCCTATTCAGTTACATGGCTAAGTGTCAGCATGAAGAATTAAACGGTGTGTGAGTAGGAACCACTGCTTCCCCTCCCCTGCTCACACTTCCCAGGTGATCTTCTCCAGACCTGACATGGCGGTGGCACCTTCAGGGTACAGCTAAGGTGTGGGGCTCCTGGAATCCTGGTGTGAGTCTGTCGTTGGAAATCAGCCATGAAGCCCACGGTCTGTGCATAACACTGGGGAGGCTGCTTCCTTCATCCTGTATAGGGGATTCCAATGGTCTCTACTCACCATGCCCTGTCTTATAGCCCCTTTAAAAGGTGCTCACAAGGGCACAAGATACTTGAAATCAGGAGGCTATATGCCAGGAATAATCACACAAACTAGATATAATAATAAGTATTCCTGCCTCTTTCTTTTTTTTATCAACTAATTCTGTTGTCTTCATTCTGGGAGCATTGAGATCATCATGGTTTAAGGATGCTCCTGGGTAAGGTGTCCTCCTTGTCCAGCATGGCGTGGTTCAAGAGCAAGAGATCACCAGAGCTTCCTGTTATATGAGTGTCTCCGCGAGGACCTGGATACGGGTTCAGCTGTCTCTTCACTGAGGGACGACTTCCTGGTCTCCCCTTCAGACATACAGCCCTGGATCATAAAGGGTGTGCCTTACTTGTGTCACCTGGTAAAAGGTCAGTTGACAATGAATCCATTCATGGGACTGACTGTCAGGACAATCTGCAGGTCCTAGAACACAATCCTTGCCCCAGCATGATCAAGCACTGGTGTGGGGTCCAGTCTGCATACCACACCTTCCACAAGAACCATGGCCCGTGTCCTGCTGTCTGTCCCGTTTGCACCTTATTTCCCACCAAGGACATTGGTTGGCAGCCCCACCCCCTCCCCAGCTCCCAAACCTTGTAGGAAGCAGGTAAACCGAATTCTTTGAACTTTCCAGGGCAGAGCTCAGGGGCTCAGGACAACCACACACACCCCGCACCAACCTGCACACTCCCCAAATTAGATAAGATTTGGGCTATTCTGAGCTGCAGCCCAGAAAGTAACCCAGTCCGCGGTGATGACGCTGTCCTTAATGGAAGCCAGTGCTGCTGTGCGTCTGTCCTCCTCAGAGAACAGCACAGTTGATTAATGGCATTTGGAAGATGAATGCTAGGAAAAGCAGCCCAATGCCATCAGACCTTATCTCGGGTAATGTCTCTCCTGCAAACTGCATCCTAAAGCACTTTTCTGGGTTATGGTAATGGTGATACTGAGGAGCGGCTGGTGGGCCAGACCGGGCGGGTGGAGCTGCATGGGGTAGGGGCCAGCTGGAGTCTGGGGAGCGGAAGTGTCCAGGCCTGGGGTGGGGGTTGGTTCAGGAGAAATCCATGGCATTGAGCTGCACGACGAGGAGTGGGGCAAGGGGATGGGTGGGAGCCAGGGTTAGGCGTCTTCGAAGAAAGAAGGAGAATCCCAACTGTGTCACCTGCCTTCTCTGGGTCAGACACTGGGGGTGCCACTTACTGTGACATTTTTCATAGAATTCTTCAAGCAACCCAGAAAGGCCAAATTGTCATAGAGCAGTTACATCTCCTGCCAAAGTTGTTCTGACGCTGTGACACCCAAGAAGCAGAGAAACCCAGCAAACTGTCCCAGATTGAGATCTGCCCTCCTGCCTCCAGCCTCAGGCTCTTTCCAAGACTGAACCTCATCAAAAAAGCTTGTATATTAGTTTCCCGTGGCTGCCGTATAGATTATCCCAAAGTTGGGGACTTAAAACAACACATTTATTCTCTTGTAGTTCTGGAGGTCATAAATCCAAAAATAAATCCAAAACCATTCTCATGTGGCCAAAATCAGGTGTCAACAGGGCCAAATTCCCTCTGGAGGCTCCAGGGGAGAATCAGATCCCTGCCTTTTCTGTGACTCTGACCTCATCCCTCCTTCTCAAAGCCAGCCCTGCAGCCTCTGGCTTCAGGTCACATTGATCCTTCTCTGGTCCATTTTTCCCCTGCCCTGTCCACACGGGCCCTTCAGGTGACACTTAGTGTCCACCCACACAATCCAGGGTAATTTCCTTACCTCAAGGTCCTTAACTTGGTCACATCTGACAAGTTCCTTCTGCCATAAGAAAACATTCACAGATTCCAGGGATTGGGATGTGGGTACCACCTTTGGGGGGATACAAAGGACCCCAAAGGGATACAAGCAACCCCCAATCCTTGACTATAAGCCATTTATCTTCATCCTCCAGAGAGGTCCTAGTCATTCAGCTCTCCAGTGTCTCTCCAGCACCATCCCCACATCTTTCTGGGGCATGAAATGCCACAGAGAACTCAGATTTTGCTCGTAACCTCTCCTGAATCAAAGAATTATGAAAGTATGGTCAATTCTGCGGTAAGGCAACATCTATGCTCCCACCAGTTCAGGCCTATGCAGAACCCACAGGGCTCATGGGGAATGGGGTCTGGGACAAGAGTCAGGAACCTGGATAGTGATGCATGCAATGAGATACAGGCCGAATAAACATGGGAGCACTCTGTTCTGTGAGTAGAAAATCCACAGATGCCACAGCCAATGCAGCTCCTCACCTTGGAGGAGCCCTATGGTGGCTTGTGGATGTGGGGGTTGTGGATCTGCAGCTCCTGAGTTACTGAGTGGGTGGAGGGAAGGTTGTCTGAAGTCAAATGAGAAGTTGTACCAGCTGCCACGGACGGGCGTGTCTCTTAACACATGCGGCACGTGGAGGTGGACATGGATGTTGAGGTGTGTTCCTAAATGGCTCTGCTCAGCTGGGCACAGAGAACTGCACGCAGCTGCATTCTCTGCATCCCCCTGTTTCTTCCAGACAGAATCACACATAAGGAAACCCAAAATTTGGGATTGAATCTTGCTCCCTAAGCACATTGAAACAAAGTCTTGTTTGCAAAGCCAGCATTAGAGCAGAACTGACGGGGAAGGACAGTAAGGGGATCCACATCCATCCCTCTACCTCGGTGGGGATGAATGTGAACTGAGTTCCTAGGAAATCAGGAAGCTGGAGGGGAGAAGTGTCTGTGTGCTGGGGGTGGAGTGTGCATGCATATGCCCCCCACACACACACAGCTGCATGCACCCACATGCACACGCATGCACACACGTGTGGGACCTGCTCAGTGTGGGACCTGCTCAAAGCCACCTTGTTCCTCCCCCTGTTACATCTCCCAAGTCCTCACCACCTGACTATGCTGTTATGTATTCCATCTTTTTATAAAGTTTCCTCCATTTCTTGACATGCCCTGGAGGGATGGGGCCCTCGACTTTCCTTGATAATATGAGCCTGTCCAAAGGACCCAGGAGGTGGAAACTGCAGACAGAGTCAGAAATATGGCCACAGAAGAGTGGGGCATGGCCCAGATACGGAGGCCAGGGTGATTAAAATGACCAATGTGTCAGGCACAAAATAGTAGCTCCTGATATCGACCGAGCGTCGAGAATAAGGCCCTTATATCACCACAGGAAATGGGCAATTTTATGCCAACTCGGAGCAGCGTGTCTTGAGGTAATGGTGGGTATAATTCATGTCGTTTGCACGCCCCAGACCTGCTTGCAAAGAGCATTTCAGCCTCAGCCCAGGTTTCCTGGCTTCTGGGTTTTCAAGCCAGACCCTTAAAATATATATTGAAAATGCTAAAATATTTGCGTTGCTCTAAGGGGGATTAAGTACTGGTGAAAATGGCCAGATTGATGGTCCCTGGAGATAGGACTTGTCCTCCTTATGTCCAGACGAATCAGCCTGGACTCAGTCTCTGGTTCACACGCCCTTCTTACATGCACGCGTGCACATGCACACTCCTACTGCCCCTTTTTTGTTCTCACCTTTCATTCCAAATTTCCTTGCGCTTTCATGCCTCTTCACCTGGGCAGGTGCCAGCGGATGCCTGAGGTGGTCCCACCGAGCAAGAGCAAGCTGTTAGATCCAGAAGGCAGTCCGTGGAGTGCGCTGTTTTGGCAGCCAGCACTCCATCGCCGGAGAAGACCTGGCTCCCAGAGCAAAAGTGGGGAGGTTGTCTCCCACAGCAAAGAGGCCTAAGGAAGAGGATATCCCATGTTCTATGTTACTCTTGAATGCTCTAAAATAGTACATATTTTCCTCCCAGCTTCTTCCACGAAGCCACATTACAAGTATGTAAAAACAAAAAAGTGAACCTTTAAATATGACCCAAAGCACTGCCAAACAGAAACGATTGCTGTTAGCAATTTGGTGTATTTTGTTTCACTCCATTTTCTAAATATATGCACACCTGTGTAACTCATATATATTCACACACAAAGACTTCCATTTGGGATCCCATCATCAATAATTTTGTCATCAGCATTTTCTGCATAATATTCTGTTAGATTGGAAATATTCCCCATAGACTGAAAACATGCTGAAGTAGAGTTTTACTCTAGAATTTTTCTGCTCATATTATACGGTAGCCATTGTCCCACTACTTAAGTCATTTTTAAACCATAATTTAAATGTGAGCATCCCAAATTTTTCAACTGCTCCTTGGTTGCTGAATATGTAGGTGACCAGCAGCTCTTCAGCCCCCAGAGGAATGCTGCCCCCACCAGAGCCCTCCACACGTGGCACAGGTGTGATGGGTGCTTTAGGACACGTCCTCCATGGCAGCTTGCCAGAGGAGAGCTCTCCACTAAATGGTCTTCTAGGAAGTCTTTGCTGACCACTGTTCCCACCAGCAAGGCATGGTGGTGGGGCTTGGCTCCAGCTCCTGCTGCACTGAGTTGTATTTTCCTTCCTCGTCCTTGCTGGAGTGTGCATGCACTCAGGCAGTGCTGTGTTTGTGAACATTCTTGCACCTGCTGGGTTGTGCTCTGTCTCCATGACTTAGTCTGCCTCAGGGTCTCTTGATTCCATTTTCTGCTCTCTGGCTAAGGCAAGCCCGCTGTCACCTCCTTGGTTCAAGCTCCATATCAAGCCCTCCATCCCCCTCCCCTAACCCCTCCATCCTCACCTGTGTCTGGTGCTGCCTCCAGCAGGTGCATACTCTCCGTTTACTCCCCATTAAATTCCCGAGTTCAGCATGATACCATGCAGGTGCTTAATTATTATGGGCAAGTTGAATAAATGGGTCTCTGGTTCTGAAAGCATGATTGCAACCTCGACAGAGTAAAAAAACCATCTGTTATGGGTTGAGTTGTGTCCCCTGAAAAGATATGTTGGAGTCCTAATCCCCAGCATCTCAGAATGCAACCTTACTTGGAAATTGGGTCATTGTAGATGTCATTAGTCAAGGTGAGGTCATGCTGGAGCAGGGTGGGCCAATCCAATGTGACTGAGGGCCTTATAAGAAGAAGAGAGAGACACTCAGATGGAAGACAGCCCTGTGAAGATGGAGGCAGAGACTGCAGGGATGCCATTATAACCAGGGACCACCAAGGATCACCAGCAGCCGAGAGAGGCTCCCAGGGCCTCCAGGAGAAGTCAGTTCTGCAAATACCTTGGGTTTGGACTCTGGCCTCCTAAACTGTGTTGTTTTAAGTCACAAATCTGTGGTTGTTTGTTAAGGCAGCCACAGGAGCCTCATACACTGCCATCCCCAAAAACCACATACGCATATTTGGAGAAGCAGGGAGGCTGTGACTTGCCGAGGGTCCTGAGGGCGCTGTGCTAGAAAGAGATGCTTCACAGACACACTGGCCTCTCTCTGGAGCTCATGCAAGGAGAAGGTGGAAATGAGAAACACAGCCAGTTCCTAGGGGTGGGCTGACCAGGCCACTGTGGGCTTAGGGCCACTTCCTTGCAGAAAGACAAAGCGGCTATCTGCTGTGTCCAGTGACCCTAGGTCCCCATCCTGCAAGACAAGGGCTGCTTGTTTCCTCGTGAATATTTGAGCTGGGCTTTGGTTGGGTGACTGCAGTGAAGAGGTGGAGGCTTGTTGCAGCATCCCCCCAAAACCTGCTTTCCAGAGTGAGGAACAAGCAAGCGTGTTATCTGTGCCTCATGCATATGTATTTATGGACATTTAAGGAGACCCATTGCAGAAATGCATATTTAGCTGCTTCACACAATGTTTTATTGCCTATGTAGGTCCTTTGTAATATCCTCTGGAAATTCATATTAAAGGAGATTTCAAACTCAAATGACTGACCCGGCAAGCCCTTATGGTCCCTGTCTATGAGGAGGTTTTATTTAATAACAAAGTATTTTATTCAAAGTTGTGCCTATTGATGAGATTGCCCATGGAGGCACTAACATTTCTGGAATGCAATATTATATGTATTATTGGCCAAATCAACCACTGCGCCTCTGTCGGGACAATTTCCCTTTTATGTTCTGGGTGCTTAAAAAGCCTTAGAAGATTCTCATGTATCTTTCAGCCAAAACGTGTTGCAGATTTTTTTTCCCCTCTTTTGAAAACTAGAAAGGCTATGTAAATCACGTCCTAAAGCAGCCCCTCAAGCTTAACGTGGAAATAATGCACATTTAGGCAGAAAGACGTGTTCTATTAGCTTTAGTGTAAGACTGTATGCACGCAGGAGCATGTGGGTGAACCAGCAGAGACCAGCGTCCACTGCAATTTAGAGAATTTCCTGGTATGGGAAATCCAACCCCTGCCTCCCAAATCTGATGTCAGAGTATTGGGGTGTGGGGAGACACAAAGTTTTCTCTTAGGGAATCGAAAAATAAATTTTAAAATGTTTCTTGTCACCCTGCCCACAAACCCCTGGTACCATGAATTGAATTGTGTCTCCCCCACACACCCCTGCAAAGTTTAAGTCCTAACACCTGTGTGGCTGAATTTAGAGCTGGGGTCTCCAAGAAAGTAATTAAGGTACATTAAGGTCATAAGGTGAGACCCTATCCTGTAGGATTGGTGCCCTTACAAGAAGAGAAGCCAGAGAGCTCTCTCTCTCTGTGTACCATGGCAGGACGCCTAAATTGCTGGGTCAGGCTTCTTGCTCCCTAGAGTCCACCCACCCAGGCACGACTTTAATCCTGGCCAACATGGCATATGTGGACACCTTTGAGCTCTAGGACCTCATCAGCCAGGAGCCTGCAACCAGCGCTGGCCACTGGCGGAGACAGATGGTGGGAAGGGATGTTACAGGCCCAGCCTCGATTAGTACACCCTGGTATCTCTGTTTATCTTTCATCTGTACACATTTTCCCCCTGCTTAGATGAATACCCAGGGAGAGGACGTCCAGTAAATGCCCTTTCGTCCCTGTAAGAAGGTTTATTCAAGCCAGTGAGTCGAAAAGTCAACAAGGAAGGAGACAGAACCAGAAGGGCACGGGGGCAGACAAGCCCTTTCTACGTTTCATCGCACATATAATTATGCAGGAAAGTGACACCCTTGGCTCAGGCATGGATTGGCCCTGAAAGGTTGATAATGTCTCTGATTTACCCTCTGTGCTCCTTTGACCACAATTTAAAAATGCAAAATATGTTCAGCAAGAGCGGCCCCTGACCTATTCGCCGGAGAAAAATGAGAACCAAGTAAGTATCAAAGAAAGTCCTTCTCTGGCACTATCTTTACTTATTCTAAGGCCCAGGTATGCTCAGGTTTCTCTGATGAGAGTCTTAAAGATCACAGGAGTGTTCACTGGGTCCTGCAGCATCCACCTGCTGGGATGGAGCTGGGGCAGGTATGGTTTAGTGCCTCACCTGCAGGGGAGATGCCAGTTGGCATCAGTAATGCCATCTTCATATGGAGGGCAGGATGCAGGACTGTCTGAGCAGGAGACTCCATACTATAATAAAAAATATATTTCAACACCATCCCTGGTTTCTGGCAGGAGCTTCAGAAGCCCTTGGAATGACCTCAGTGATAGAAGTGTCTTTGTTATGCTCCTGAGCTGACTCCTGTTAGGCCTCCCAGAGAATGTCAGGATGGGAGCTGGTCACCAGAAAGACCAACCTTGTGGTTCTAGGGCTGGGGCTTTGAGCCAGCCAGATCTCCAGGAGGGGAGAGGTGCCTGGAGGCTGGGTTCAATCATACAGCCGGTGATTTCACCAACTGTGTCTATATAATGAAAATTTCAATCAAACCTCTGGACACCCAGACTCAGTGGAGCTTCCTAGCTGGTGGACACACTGATGTGCCAGGAGGGTTACATACTCGGGCTCCTCAGGGAGAGGGCCCAAAGCTCTGTGTTCCCTCCCAGACCTCCCTCTGTGGGTGTCATTATATATCCTTCATAATAAAACTGTATCATAGCACTTTCCTGAGTTCTGTCTCCAGTGAATTATCAAACCTGAGGAGGGGTCTCATAGCCAGTTGGTCAGAAGTGCAGGTGGCCTGGGTGCTCCACTTGCAGCTGCATTTTTTTTATTTTTTATTTTTTTATGCAGCTGCATTTGAAGTGGAGCAGTCTTGGGAGAGGATCCCCCCTTTATCTATGGGGTCTGCATGTAATGCTGGGTGGTGTGTGTCAGAATGGTATTGCCGGCCACCTAGTTTGGGTGGAAGCAGAACAGACTCTAAGAACAAGGGAACAAGGGAAGAATGAAGCTCTGTGAGGATAAAACCAGCAGAAGGGCTTGGTTTATCTTAGCAGCTTCTGCCATTTCGACTTGGAGGTCTTCGTTCTGCAGAGAGGATGGCACTGCCACTCTGCCATTTAGAAAGTCATTGGTCATGTTGATCATTGTGTTTTCCCATCGTCTGAGTTGAACCATTTAAGAGCAGAAGTCCATAGATTACTGTCACAAAGACAGTTCTGGAAAACCAGTTCTGCCTCTGAAGGCTGATGAGGAGCCAAGAGCACTGGTGCTCATGGAGCTGCCTTGGGGGCTAAGAGCCCTGATAACAATGTTCCTGCAAATTTGATGATGAATGCTTGCCTGAGAAAAACCCACATACATGTTGTACAGGAGCCCAACAGGGGGGATAGCAGGGGTCTCACTCTTGACAGCCACCTAAGGATACACAGGATGGTGGTAAGACTGACTTTGGGGGATCCTTGGGTGGCTCAGTGGTTTAGTGCCTGCCTTCGGCCCAAGGGCATTATCTTGGAGACCTGGGATCGAGTCCCACATAGGTCTCCCTGCATGGAGCCTGCTTCTCCCTCTGCCTGTGTCTCTGTCTGTCTCTCTCTCTGTCTCTGGGTCTCTCATGAATAAATAAATAAAATCTTTAAAAAAAGAAAAAAAGACTTTGACTTTGGAAACAGGCAGCTTCAGATCCGAGCTATGCCCTTAATCTGCTTGGTAAACTTGGATGCCCTCCCTAAACTTATTGGGCCTCACTGTGGGTATCGTTATCTTGGGATCAGTATTAATATTTCCCAATAGGTGGTATTGATTCAAGGACTGGGTGAGAGGACACAAGGAACGCCCCAGAACCTGGCCTGACAGAGAGTGAGCACTCACTCACTGCCAAACGAATTATTTGTTTTATCTTTGTGTTTAAGTCCGGAAAACCAGATAGTAATCCAACCCTGGATCTCAGTATTCAGCTATGAAAATTATACCTGAAAGACAGATGGAGCAAACCAGAAGAGAGCAGGGAGCTTGAGGAAATGGGCTGGCAGGAGACACTGAAGGCATCCATCAGTTTTATTCTCTTTCTGAATTCTTGCATGGGCGCACTCCACAAGGCACCAGCCATTCCAGCTGCGGGGTAATATTTACAGGTCCAGTAAAAGCCGAGGGGAGTGGAAGCCACAGAAACAGGTGCAGACTCAACCAGCCTCCCCACCCACTCCCCTCTCCTATGGGGCTGTGTTTCCTCACTTAACTTTCTCCTACTGAGTTCACACTTCCTTCCTAATGAGGAGCAGCTACTTAAAGATTCCTGAAATGTGGCTCGGTGAACAAACTCCTGGATGAATGGACAAATTCCTACTGCGGTCTTCATAGTCACGGGGGAGGGAACATCTAATTCTTTACTATGCCAATAAATTCTGTGTCCGATTTATCTTCCATCAGGCCAGCATTAATATTAAAGTCCTCCATGAATCATAAATCTATCATACATCAAGAAAAGCAGCACCAGGAAATCAAAAAAGCCCTCATTAACAAAAGCAGAATTAGTCCTCTGAGGACCCTTCTCAATGGCCAAACAGACCATTTACGGTCTGATCATTGTCCTAATGGACCATGCTCTGTCGTTGGGTCAGCGTTCTGAATCTAAATTGGCCAGCGATGGGCTGGTAATCACTGTCTGGAGTGCCTGGGGTGACTTGGAGGCTCAAACTCTCAACACAGAAGACGAGTGAAGGGATGCATGAGCTGGCGGGTGAGAAGGAACACCTGGAGCCTGGCTGGGCTCTGCAAGTGGAACCCTAAAACCTCGCAGCTCAGTGTGAACCATACCATGGTCTATGTGTCTGTACCTGAGAACCTGCCTCCAGGAGGCTGCCACCAGGTGGAACTGCACTTCCCTGGGAATGTGCCAGAATGATTCTAGCACAACAGTCCCCTGGGAGACCCAGAGGAAAGCTGCCTGCTGCGTTGCAGGCAGGAGGTCTGGTCTTTGGAAATGTCCCCCAGAGGACATGCACCACTTTCTTGAAAGCTGTTTCCATGACGGCAGATTTTCACATTGGTTTTATGGAATTAGGCCGAGCCATCCAGGCTGATGGAGCAGAGGGGATGCTGGGTCCCCTGGAAGGGGACTGTGTCTGGCCTACCTGTGGGGCTCATAAATGACTTCAAAACACAGCTTCTAAATGGAAAGTGTCAGCCCTATTCTCAGGGCTGGTCAGACCTTCGGCCTAGATTTAGGGCCTTTTCCAAAAGTAGCCCTTGTGCGTTGGGCAAATTCAGTTCTGTTTGTGTGGAAAGGAAGTTTTATCCCTGTCTTGAGAGTCTCCTTGTTCCCAATAGCAGCTTACAAGGTTGAGGAAACAGACAGACGTTTATAATAAAATCTCAGCAGCTGCATTCGCGTAGACGGAAGGAACGAGTCACTCACGATCACAAAACCCTGAAGAAGGCACTTCCAATCTTTGGGGAGAAGCCGTTCCAGAATGTCTCCCGTACACGCATCAGGTGTACACACACGCATAAACCCACAGTGGGGCCACACCACACTTTTGTCATCTGCCTTTCAAACATGCTGATAAAAATAGATCTGCCCTATGACCCAGCAATTGCACTGCTGGGGATTTACCCTAAAGATACAGATGCAATGAAACGCCGGGACGCCTGCACCCCGATGTTTATAGCAGCAATATCCACAATAGCCAAACTGTGGAAGGAGCCTCGGTGTCCATCAAAAGATGAATGGATGAAGAAGATGTGGTCTATGGACACAATGGAATATTCCTCAGCCATTAGAAACAACAAATACCCACCATTTGCTTCCACATGGATGGAACTGGAGGGTATTATGCTGAGTGAAGGAAGTCAATCAGAGAAGGACGAACATTATATGGTCTCATTCATTTGGGGAATATAAAAAATAGTGAAAGGGAATAAAGGGGAAAGGAGAAAAAATGAATGGGAAATATCAGAAAGGGAGACAAAACATGAGAGACTCTTAACTGGGAAATGAACTAGGGGTAGTGGAAGGGGAGGTGGGCGGGGGTGGGGGTGAATGGGTGACGGGCACTGAGGGGGGCACTTGACGGGATGAGCACTGGGTGTTATTCTATATGTTGGCAAATTGAGCACCAATAAAAAATAAATTTATAAAAAAATAATAAGGAAAAAAAAACAAACAAACATGCTGATAACAAAGGACAGACGGAATATCTGGCCGTGCTAACAAATATTCCTTCCTCCAGCTTTACTGAGAAATCATGGATGCATCACGTTGCCTAAGCTGAGCTATGGTGCGGGCATCGCCTTCGTGTATCTTAAGGAAGTATCACCACAATCGGTCAGTCGGCACAGCCGTAGCCTCACATTATTACCTGCTTTTTTTTTTTTTTAATTGTAGTGATAACATTTAAGATCTACTCTCTCAGCAACTTTTAAGTATATAACACAGTGTGATTAAACTCTAATCACCACGTTGCATGTGAGGGCCCCAGAACATGTCCGTCTTACAACCAGAAAATTGTACTGTTTGACCAACATCTCCCCATTGCCCCACCCCTTTGCCCCTGGGAACCACCACTCCACTCTGTTTCTACCAGTTGGGCTTTTTAAAATCCCATAGGCATGTCCTATTATATGGTATTAGTCTTTCTCTATCTCATTTCACTCAGCATAATGTTCTCAAGGCCCATTCATGTTGTTGCAAATGGAAGAATTTCATATACATATATATACCACATTTCTTTATTCATTTATATATATATGCCACATTTTCTTTATTCATTTATCCATCGATAGGTGCTTGGGTTGTAGGTCTCATCTGTTGTGGATAATGTTGCAATGAGCATGGATGTGTAGATATCTGTTTGAGACGGTGACTTCATTTCATTTGGATATATTCCCAGCAGTGGGATTCTGGATCCCAAGATCTATTCTTTTTAATATGGATTCTTAACCTGAGGATGCCTCCGTGAGGGCCCATGGTGATAAGCACATTTTTCAGGAGGAGGACTTCCTTCTTTCATTAGACTGTATGAGGCCTTACTGTTGGGACTTCTGAATGGGTTATGGAGGCCAGAAGTTAAATATAGCAAAGAACATCAGCCCAGGTCCAAACCCAGAAAGGAAAATCACAGGTCACTCATGAAGAAGGAACCCACGTGGAGCCAGGGGTGAGTGTGAGCTGAAGGCCACACCAGGGTTCTGGAACCAAGGCCTGAAGCCAAGCACTTGAAACCCACTGGAAGCATCTAAGTCCTTGTTTGTGGGAACATGAATGGGGCCCCACATGGAGCAGCTGTGGCCTGGGCAGTAATCAGTAGAACTGAGAACCCCACACTGGTCATATGGGATGTGGCTTTCATGTTCACAATCGTCTCTGTTGTAGGAACCCAAGTGGGAAATTATTAGAGCTTCGTGTCTGGAATGGAGCGAGCAAGGGGTTTATTATTGTCACGCAATCAACGATCTGGGGGTGGACAGCCACGGCAGGCCACAGGGCCCCCACAGGATGATGGCCCTGCTGAGGCTCAGAGACCTCCCTGCGCTCCCCCACCATTCTCTGGGTGTGGGTTGCACACCAGCTCCAGCTGCATGCATCTGAGAGCAAACTCTTCGGCCCGAGCAGATCACCGATGGATTCACACCAGGGTTCTGCTAGCAAGGGAAACATGAGCAGATGCAGAGGGAGAAGCTGGGAGACCCATGAGACTCCAGTGAGAACGCCCCTTGGGAAAAGCAGCACAGGATCCGATATCAGAGCCGTCAGATCCACCAAGGACAAAATCAGCCCCCGAGCGGGAGACGTAATAAAGAGGTGAGTGAGATTTCAAAATAGGTTAAAATTTCCAGGGGTATGAGAAGGGGGCAGGGACGGAGAAAGCATATGAATAATAACAGGCGAATGTGTCACAGGCCAGACGTTCCTTTCAGAGAGGGACCTAGGGGACAAGGCACAGCTGACAGGTGCCCTGAGAGAGAAGGGTGGCAGGAATGGCTGACGAGGCAGCAGGGGTGCAGGGACGATCTGCTCAAACAAGAAGGGCAGGACGAAGCTCTGGGCAGCCACAGAATCATGATCATACTGCTACCATGCACCCTTCCTCTCCTCCATGATTCTGAGAGCTTCTTAGATATGGACCCAGGCATTCCTCACCCCCAACATCCCCAGACCAACTCTGGAACCAAGAAAGGCTGAGCGAAAGTGTGAGTCGGTGGATGGCTGGGCTGCCCCCAGCAGAGAGCCCCTGTGTGAACCCCTGCAACACAGGTGATTAGGCTTATCTAGAACCACAACCCAGATTCCACATTGACTCCCACATAATAGGAGTCAAGATGCACAGGGCAGGGGGCATGGTGGTGGCAGGCGATCACATGTCTCCACCTGGATTCTGAACCATTTGAGAAATGATATAAGAAGTGATGGTAAGACAGGAGGTGGAGACCATATTGGAGAATGTCACTTCCACCTGTCACCATGGAAACATCAGGAGAGTAGAGATTTCCCTACCTCCCACCCCCACACACAGCATGGAAGGAAGAGCAGGGGAGAGGATTCCTCTTCCCCCTTCCAATCCCCACCCTACAAAGCCACTGTGGGTCACTTTGTGCCACTTCACTCAGATAAGAAATTGTGGCCTGGGTCATAGGGAAGGTTCTCTCTCTCTCTCTCTCTCTCTCTCTCTCTGACTTCAGTTGTTCTAGGTGGGCGGGCTGTCTTGGGGGATGACCGTAACACAGCATCATCCGTGGTCCTCATGGACAGCCGACCACTAGGCATCACCCATGAGCTGCTCTGGCAGGGCGTATGGTGACAAGTCTGGAGCTGTGTTGCAAATCACCCCTGCATCCAGCCACCTTTGGAACCACCAAGACAAAGGGAGGTGGCACATTTCATTTCTCCACAACTTCCCACGGTGGGAACTCAGTGGGGGTGCTAGCTCACCCTATATCCCAAGCAGGTCCTAGAGGAGAGAAGACAGTGCCATGCAAGGGCTGATGTTCTGCATGTGTCTGGTCCATGGACAGATGTGCATCTTTTCACCTGTCCTGTGGTTTGCAAAATAGGCACAGCATCCTCCCCTCATGCAGTCTCTGCTGCCGTCACAGACATGAGTGAAGTCAGGGTGGCAGAGTCCTTTATAAATTGTCTGAAACAAGAAACTAAAAGCACAAACTATCATTATTGCTGTCAGCACTGCTAATCCTTTCACTGGGGATGCCAGGGGTCCTAGACAGAGAACGGAACTCAGAGGTGTGATTAACTAAATTTAGCTCAGGACACAAAAGTCTGCAGCTTTGAGCTTCTCCTCGCTTTGACAAACCGTGAGCTTGGAACTGCTACCGATCTTTTGATTTCATTCCCTTGGTGGCCGAAGGAGCCAGGAGAGAATTACTTTCAGACAAGGATCTTCACTGTTTGCATAGCGCACATTTCCATGAGGCTGCAAAAGCATGCTTTATTAAATTTCCTTTGAAATATAATGCTTTGATTTAGGGACAAGAATGTTTTCTATGCCTTTAAAAATGCCATGTAAGTTAAGACCAGAGCAGAATGTCCTTGCAGGGTAAGAACCAGGCAGGACCCACCTGCTCCCTCCCCAGTCCTGAGTGCAGAAACTCTGCTTTGCCAAAGCTACAGAGAAAAGAAGGGACATGTTGAGTTAGTTTGCTGGGGTGGCCATAACAAAAACCCCCAAACCCTAGCCTGGAGGCCTGAAGTGCAGACATTTATTCCTAAACAGTCTGGAGGCTGGAAGTCCAAGCTCCAGGTGTCAGCAGGGCTGGTTCCTCCTGAGGCTTTTCTAAAAGCCCCATCTCTAAATACAGTCACATTCTGACCTACTGGGGGTTAGGACTCAAGCAGACAAATAGGGGTGGGCACAGTGCAACCCACAGCACCTGGTATCCTGGGGCACAGAGCAGTGATGGGAGGCCAGTGAAGGGGGTACGGTGCATCTCCCACTCCCTAGGTTGCAAGGACTCACAGGTCCAACTCTGCATGATGCCCAACCAGCAGCACTGTTGTGCTCTTCAGTGGCCTGGGGTCTCTATTCATTTCTACTTCCCATATTGTTTTTAACATGTAGCAGTTTCTCATAGAAGTAGAAGAATCACCTGTTTTCCTAGAAACGGGTGTTTGACCTGAGAGGAGGGTCCTGGACAAAGGCCTGCTTCTGCTTGTCCATCACATCCTAAAGACTTCTGTGGGTAACTGCTCCTTTGGGAGTCAGGGAAGGAATAGAGGTGGGACAGGACCCACCCACCCAAAGAGGTCACTCCAGAGCAAAGGCAGAGGAAAGCACACGACAGCAGGACCCAGGCTTTCCAAAATAAATCAACCAGTGAAGTGGGTTCTCGATCCTCCATGTCCACTGGGACATCCACACAAGGGTGGCTCAGCCGGTATTCAGTCATTCCAGGCACATGCAGCCCTGGTGGAGGACAAGAACAGGGTAGGGTGGGAGTGCGTGCATGGTGTGCATGTGTATGTATGTATGCGCGTGTGGTGTGCATGTGTATGTATGCAGATGTGTGCATATGCACAAGTGTGTGTGCATTGTGTATATACATATGTGCGTGTGACAGTGCATGCATGTTCGTGTGTGTATGCATGTGTATATGTGTGTAGCATTTGTGTATGTATGCATATGTGTATGCACATGTGCATGTGTATGTATGTGTGCACGCATGTGTGTATGTGTGGGCTTTGTTACATATGCATGTATATTGTGTGTTCACATGTATGTACTGTGCATGTGCATGTGTAGTGTGTGTGTCCACGTGTATGTTGCATTGTGCATGCATGTACATATATGTATGTGTGCGCATGTGTATGTGTGCAGTGTGTGCATGTGCATGCTGGTGTATGTGTGTGTGTGCATGTGCATATAGATATGTATGTATGTGTGCATCTGTGTGCGTGTGGGTATGTGCCTCGGCTGGCCTCCCGGGGAGACTTCAGTCACACCCACCCCCTCAAAACATCTTATCCTGACAGCCTGGAGGCCTGTTAACCTCCTGGCAGACAAAGCACTGAGGTGGGAGAGATTCAGAGAAGAATCGCATTAAAACATGGTAACAATAACACTCTTTGATGAATGTTCCCCATCAAACCTCCAGAGCATAAGTCTGAGAGTGTTAAGAAGGCAATTGTCGGAAAAAAGAAAAAAAACTGCCACTTATCCCTTTTAACCTATAGGCTCCATTTAGCCAATTAATCTTATTTATAAAAGGACAAGCAAACAATTTAAGTTTATGTGGTTTTGGTTTTGATCATTTTTCTGCTGCTAACAGACAGGGTCATTCTTCCTGATAATTAAGACTCTTATAGTCAATAAGACCTATTAACTTTAACTAATATTGATGGCCCACACCGCGGTTGCCATCCCTACCGCCTGCCGCGCGCTCCCTCTGTGCCCACGGTTCAAGCGCCTCCAGCCTCATTAAACACCGCGTCCTTATGAATCACAGGTCTGGGCTTCTGTGAGCCACTGGAGGAGCGAGGGGTCGCTGATGCACTGTGCTTCTGGCCACCTGGTCTCCACTGGGATGTGAGACGTGGAGGGAAGTTGTTTTAGTCGGACCCAGAACTATTTATAACAAAACAGAAGAAAATCCTTTGGGCCCCCACTTCTAAATCTTATGTCTCCTAATCTCACTTCTTGCTTCCACCATCTGACTTCTCAATATATAGGTGGTTGTAGGGTAGGAAAGTCCTCTCCTCTATCCTCTTAAGTTCAGTACCTGGGGGCCTGTGAATTAAAACTGACAACACAGCCTGGCAGGAGAAAGACATACACACTTATTAATTTTTAGTTTTACATGTACAGGGACACTGCCCAAATAAGTGAGATTTGAGAGATTATATGCATTTTACTAGGGGATAGGAGAGGCAGAGAAGCCCTTCTTGAAGAATAAATGAATTTGTGGTGGGAGACACTAATGGAAACACCAGTTACTTTTTTTTTTTAGAGAGAAATGGGTCCTTAGGAAAACAGGTGAGAGTTACAATAGTCCAGAAGAGGAGATTGCAGCTGCCCCTGGGAGGGATGGGGATTAATAGAGATGATTCTTTAGGGAAGCTTTCCTTTTAAGGAGAAAAGGGACTTCAAGAACTCAAAAGCTTTTGACTCAAAATAACTCTTGGACTTAAGTGGCATATTTTAGGGTGACAGTCTTGACCCCCTTGGTGGGCCCCATTCTCTGCTTGCATATCCACAGGGATGCTCTGCCTCTATGTCTGTGCCCAGGCTCCAGTGCACTCATGGGGGAGACAGGAATCCTGGCAGGAGGTAGGTGTTGGGTAGGTTGGGTCCATGCCTGGCAGTGAGACGTATGGAAATATCAGGGTGCTGGGAGGATGGGACCCGTTGGGGACTGTGAAAGTGGACCCTGGACATCAGGCTGGAGTACTGGGTTGGTTCTACATGGTAAGCAATAGAAAGTCTTGAGTTGGTTCTGGTGGTAGGTGATACAACTGGAGCAGTTTGGGGTGGGGAGCACGAGGTTAGTAATAATTGTGAGAGAAAGGAAGTAAGACAAGCCAGGAAGTGACTTTTGGGGAAGACTCAAAGGCAGTATGGATGGAGAGGGGAGTATAGTGGCCAGCTGCTGCTGCATAACAAGCAATTGGGAGATCTCAGGTGTACAACAAGGACTCTTGCTCATGCCTTTTCAGGTCACTTAGGCTGAGCTTTGCTGTGTCACGAGGCACCAGGCACAGATGAAGGGAGGAGCCAGGAATTCCATCCCCCACAAATGTGCTCCTACAACCTAACCTGCTCCTTGCTAATAAGTGAGGTTTTCTGAGGTCTACACTTTGTTCTTAAGGGGAAGTCATACCTGGAGACCCTGATTGCTTCCTACAACACACACACACACACACACACACACACACACACAAAATTCACATCCACTAACGTGCCCAGTTTTTAAGTGTCCAGCTGGATGACTTTTGGCAAATATATATATCCACGCTCATTGTGAATACAGCACTCAAATCACGATATAGAACATTTCCTTCACTCTAGAAAGTTCTCCAGCCTCTTCCTGGCCAATCATCCACACCCACAGGCAGCCATCAGTCTGATTTTAATTCCTATAGGGTTTTTGCCTGTTCTAGAACTTCCAATGGGCAGAACAAAATGATGTGTACTCTGGTATCCCTCTTTTCTCAGCATGAGGGTACCTGGGAGCTCCCTAGGTTGTGCCAATGGCTTGTTCCTTTTACCGTTGAGAAGTATCCTTTTGCACCAACATAGAACTTGTCCGTCCTCTTGTGGGTAGGCACGTGGATAATTTCCAGGGTGGGTATGAATGTGGCTGCCATGAACATTCATATACAGGTTGGGTTTCTAACCACTTGTTTTTGTTTCTCTTGGATAAACACCTAGAAGGGGAACCACTGAATCACAGGGTAAATGTGTACTAGCCCTGAGGGATGCTATAGTTTTCCAGAGTGTTTGTACCATTTTACCTCCCACCTGCAACACAGTTCTGCTTGCTCCATATTCTTGGCAAAATTTGGGATTTCTGGGGTTTTACAAATTAATGTTTCATATTTCCTTGTGAGTTTGATATTTCAATGTTTTAATTTGCATCTTTTATGACTAATGATGTTCCTTCTACATGCACTTTTGGCCATTTGCACATCTTCTGTGAAGTATCTATTCAAACATTTTCCCCCTATTTCCACCCTCCCTTTTTTTTGGGGGGGGGGGGGTTATTTGTCTCTTCATTATTGAATTGTAGGATGACTCTCCTCCTGACTCTTTATCCATCAATTCCAAAGAGCATCATTTGACAAAACTGGAAGTCAAGTCTCCCTCAGCTTCCTTGGAGTGGCCATCCTCTAGGAGAGGACAGGTCAGTGTCACAGACCCACAGAACCTGGTGGCCCAAAGAGAGATGCTTCCTGCTGTTTAGCTGGCAATACTGATCAGAGGAAAAGCTCATTTTATTAGATCAGAAGGTAAGTTATGGTTTGTTGGTAGGCATAGAATATGAAGTCATTTAATTTAGAGGAATGTGTCTAGGTCCCCCATCATTTTATGGAGTGATATACAGCTGGGGTTGCAAAGTTGTAGTAGGACAAGAGTGAGGCGAACCAAATAGAGCATGAAGCTCACTAAGTAGAGGCAACAACTCTATAGTCACGAGGTATAGATACTCCCAGGTGCCCTGGACAGCTGAAGACTCATAGTCTTGGTGACAACATCGCAATAAGAAAAGAATGGAAGCAGATGAGATGAGTAGAGGGGATGGTCAGAGTCACACGTGGCACCCTTAGCTCTCCCGCAGCAGGTCTGAGGAAGGGGTGCTCTGCACTGATGGGTTTCCCCCTCAGAAGCAGGGGCAGGGAGTGCGTGCAGTCAACAGTGCAACAGGAGCAGCCTGCAGGGCTACGAGCTCTGCTCAGAGCCAAGTCTTTGAAGCTGCACAGAAAAGCAGGCTTTTAAGAAACAGCATGTCCCACATTCCTGAGGCAGGAGTGAGGCACGGAGAGAAGGTCAGTCAAGGTCTCAACACCTCTGTCTTGCCCCACAGGGTCTGGGATGTTACCCACCTCATGAAGCTACTCAAAGTTTTAAATCAGCCCACTGCCGTGGAAACAGCCAGCACAAGATGTAGGCCAAAAGGAGGTGAGTGTTTGTTGAACAGAATGAATAAATGATAGCTTATCTCATGGGGTGCCTGTCATGGAATCCTATAGACAGGAAGGAGTAATTCTTGAGACACTCAGTCACTCCACCAATTCTGGGGTTCAAAAGCATCTAGGCTGCCTTACCAGGGACCTCAAGGGCCCAAAGAACCCACAGAACCTCCTAGAACCCCTTGACTTATGACTCAGAGACTTGGTGTTACCCAGAAGGTCTAGCACTGTACAATGATTTTCTTTTTATTACCTACTGTGATTTTGATTCATGGAGACTATATTTGCATTCTGAGGTGAAACCTCCTGGAAAGTATCAATCTTTATTACACCCATGTTGGCAGATCCACCCAGGACTCATTTATTACATTTTTATTTTTAAACCAGGCAATGGGGTACAGAGAGGGATGGTCTGTGACCTGCCACTTCCTTCAAGGCACACACAAAAATTCTAAAGTATGACAATACTCAAACCTATACTCCAGGATTTGCAGTCTGCTGTGGAGGGTCACTTGGTCCTGCCACTGAATTGGGACAGTGGTTGGGAACCCCACACCCGTCTCCTCTCTCACCCTGATTGTGATGGAGATCTCTGAAAACCTCAAAGGTGAATACCAGAATTATCTCGGGGGTAGAGATTCCAATCTTCTCAAAAAATAAATGCTCTTAACAATCCCCAGATGGAAAAGTCTTTGTAGTTGTCTAAGTCCCATCACTGGCGTGCTCTTGGAATGAACAGTGGGGCCATTCCCAGCATCTACTACTGATTGATTCTAGGAAAAGGAGCTCGTGGCCAACAGGGACCTGAGTACTGATCTGCAATATTGTGGGAGTACATGTTTAATGACCAGCTCTCCAGGGGACTTGGGAGGTTATTTGTAATGTTTACTGATTACCTTGTGTAAATATGCCCACCATGACTAATTCTAAGCTATTGACAGGACATCACTCAAACACAGAATTGGGAAGAGAGTCTCACCATTGGCCCCTGCAAGCACATGGGCCCCAGCCACCACTGGGACCATTCTCTTCCTCCAGATTCCAGAGAAGCTTTGCACTTCCTGTTTATCCCTGAGGTCGGATCTGTTCCTTTATTGAACATCTCCCATGTGAGTGACCTTATGAGGCACCTCCCAAAGAAGCTCACAGTGTAATGGGTTAGACAGAGATTTCACAACTGTAGGAATGAGAGTGGGGCTCCTGGGACCTTCCATCATGGGGTATCTTCTCTACCCAGATCTGTTGAGGGCGTGCAGGATGAAGTGTGAAGAGGAGAGGCAAGGGGGCCCCACATTGGTCCACACAGCAGATAAGTGCATCTGGAAGCAGCACAAGAGAACTGTTCATGGTCTGGTGCTTCTGATGTTCTCAGGCAGCATAGAGTTGTTGAAGAGGTGCTTACCAGCCACATGCCATCAGCATGGACAGTCTCCCCTACCATTCTATTTGGATTCTTTGGGACTGTTTTTTTTTTTTTCTCTGCCAGCTCTTCTCACTTCTGTCTACTTCCTGCCATTCCAGAAGTTTATACTCAGCTCCTATGACAAGCAAGTTGCCATGGGTATCATCAGACTCCACAAAGAAGAGGGCGTCCCTGGCTCCAAGCGGAGCACAGAGACTCAGTTGAGACCACCAGGCTGACCACCAGACCACCAGGCTGATTTGCACCATTGCTTTGCAGGGGCATGTGTCCTTTCCTCCACTTTCCATTACCAGAGGAGCCTCATCGCCTGATGGAAAATGTGGAAAACATTTAAAGAAAAATCTTTAAAACACCCCCCCAACCACCAACTACCTTTAGTACTTGATGCATTTCCCGTGAGTCTTTCTTCTGGTTTTGTTTCTTGCACACTTGGAGTACTGCTCATGTCATTGGGATCCTGCTTTTCACCCAAAACCACGTGATTCTCATCTGTCATATTATCAACATCCTTCATATTCATCATTGTTTCTTTTATCGACTGTTCATTGTAACCAGTTACCTGGGCACATAGTTATAGAATCAATTGAGTCTATAAGATTTATTATAAGAATCATTTGCGACTGATCAAACTCCTGCCTCTTCCCTACCCCCAGAGTTTACTGTTTTCCAATTTTCCTGCCACTTCTTTTGTTCTTTTCCCCATGTTTGTACATAACATACGCATTAATTTTTTTTAACTTCCATCTCTATTTACTGGCTTACTGCTAGGGACAAGAAATACCCACTGCCCACTCCTCCACCATCCCACCATGAGGATGGAGTCACCACCCTGGTCAGATTCATGTTGGGTGCTTACAGTTTTATATACATGCAAATGTGAGGGCTAATATGCATTTCCAATTCAGTGGACACTCTGAGATCTCTTGTCTTTTCCTGAACAACTGTTTATTCTCAATGTAGTTAATTATCTTGGGTGTTGTCTCTTGCTTTCTTTGTCTGCCTGTCTTTCCCTAATTTTGTAGAAACTAACTCTCACTGGAGTCACTGCTCAGTTCATGCAAACACACCTGGTAAGCTTCCTCTTGGGGAAGCCCCTCCCAGTCTCCTGACCTGCTCTGATCTGGACACTGTTCTGATACACAGTTGTCATCCTAGAGTCTCCTTCCCCATGACCCTAGGGACCCAGCTTTCCTATATCCCTCCATTTCCTAATATTATGCCTTCCTCTGTGGTTGATTCCCTCAGGTTCCAGGGAAAAGATGCATGAGCCCAGGTGTATCTAAAATGTCATTATTCCACATTCACACTTCACCACTTGGCTGAGTATAGACTGCTAGTCTGACTCCCTGTCCCTCAAAACTGAAGGTGTTGCATTATTCCATTTTCTCCTTGTTTCCAGAATTGCTCTTAAGAAGAAGTCACATGTCATTCTGATTCTTGATCTTACAGGAAATGTGTTCTCTCTCATCTCTCTCTCAGCTTTTAAGATTTCTGCTTCATCCCCAGGGTTCTGAAGCTCTACCATGCTATGGTTTTATGTCTTAGTACGCACAATATTTTGTCCACTGTGCCAGACACTCCAATGGTCTCTTCAGTTTGGAAACATCAGGTCTGGAAAGCAACCTAAAGAATTTCTTGGATTTTATAAGGCTGTTTTACTGAAAGGCAGTCTAGTGAAGTGATTAGATCTTAGACAAGAGAGCCAGCTTGACTGGGTTCAAATCCTTGCTGTACCATTTACCAGCTGGGTAACCTTGGGTAATCAGACTGCCATTAGTTCTGTGTTTTACTGTCTTGATTTATAAAGTAGGATAAAAATAATATCTACTTCAAGAATTTTCATTAGAATCATGTGAGTAAATATGCAAATGCTTGAGTTAATAGGCAGTGCTTGGAATAGTTTGAGGCACCTAGAATTACTACATCATGACTGGTTATCTCTGTTGTTCTTGATGATTTATTCCCCTGTGCTACATCCATTCTCTCTCAATTTCTCTTTCTTTCTTTCTTTCTTTCTTTCTTTCTTTCTTTCTTTCTTTCTTTCTTTCTTCTTTCTTTCTTTCTTCTCCTCTTTCTTTTTGATCAATTCTGCAATTTTCTTATCTTTTTAAAACTATGGCATTTTGCTACTTTCTGAGAGATTTCCTCAGCTTTATCTTAAAACGTTTCTTCTGAGTCTTTATTTTTTGTCATTATCTTTTTAATGTCCCCAAGCCATTGTTTCTTTTCTTTTTTAAATGTTCCTTTTTAATGACATTCTGTTCTTGTTTCATAGATGTAATATCTTCTCTTATAAGTTGGAGGATATTATTGGCATGTTTCTTATTTGTTTGGCTTTGGTTTTTATCTTCCTATGTAATTATTTTCTCACTGGGGTTCTGTCTGCTTCTCTGGTATCTGTCTATGTTACAAGACTTCTTCAAATATTTGGAAATTTTTAAAAGTTTGCTCATATGTAATAGAAAGGCCCTCAAAAGTTGATTAGGACTCCCAAATAATGGTGACACTTGTCAACTGTGGTCTTACAATGGTGCAATCTGCCCAGAATGTCACTGTGGAGACTCTGCTATTCACATCTTTAGGTCTTTTCTCTTGAGCTGGTGAGATTTCCCAGAAAAGAGTCTTCTAATCTCTTCCCTGGAAGGGAGAAGTATGATCACCAGGAGCCTGAGAGTTAACCAGGAGAGAATCTCCATTCAATTATTATGTTTTCAATCTGGCTATTCATATAATCCTCACGTTTTCAGTGACCCTCTGTTTTAGCCTCTCCAGAGAATAAACCTCTAGTCTCCTGCAGAGCCAGCACATGTCTAGGGGAGGGAATGGTCAAACCCCATATTTGCATCCAGGGTGTGAGGTGCATAGAGCCCTGAGCCCCCGGGGGTCTTCTCTGTGTTGCATGTTTTCCTTTATGTTTGTGTTTTCTTCTGTTTTCTATGTTGTAGGTACTATGGACTGGATTCTCCTTTCTTGGAGAATTAACCTGGTTTATTAACACTTGTCTCTCTGCCTCTCAACATCATGCAACCATTTCCTTTTCTGTTCTCATTGTCCTTGTGATCTTGGGTGTTGCTAAAAATTTCCACTGAATCTCCTTTTTAATGGAATTTAGGTAGGCATTGAAGATAAATGTGTTTGCGTTCATTCTGACATCTATAACCTAAAATCCTAGATGCTATTTTTAAGTTACTGTATTATTCCATCAACGTGTTTCCAAGTCTTCACTGTCACAAATAAACAAATGACATCTTTGTGTTAAATTCACCATGGGACTGCATATTTAGGCTCTTTCACAGACACGGAACAAATAAGTAAAGTCACACCAAATAGAACAATGAGAGAATTGGGGGAACGTGTCTTAAGTTCAAATTCTGTGTCTATTACTTGTTTTTTTAAGATTTTATTTATTTATTCATGAGAGACACACAGAGAGAGAGAGGCACAGACACAGGCAGAGGGAGAAAGCAGGCTCCATGAAGGGAGCCTGACATGGGACTCGAAACCCGGGTCTCCAGGATCACACCCTAGGCTGAAGGCGGCACTAAACTTCTGAGCCACCTGGGCTGCCCTCTATCACTTTTTTTTTTTAAGATTTCAGTTATTTATTCATGAGAGACACACACAGAGAGGCAGAGACATAGGCAGAAGGAGAAGCAGGATCCCTGCAGGGAGCCTGATGTGGGACTCGATCCCAGGATCCGGGATCACAACCTGAGTCAAAGGCAGACACCCACTACGGATTCACCCAGGGTTTTCTGTGTCTATCACTTACTAGTTGCACGACCTCAGGCCAATTGCTTGAGATCTTTCTCCTGTTTTTGTCCTCAGAAGACAAAGGGAAGATTATGGCATACCTGCCGGAAGAGTCATTGCACTGGCCACATAGGCCAAGGTGTCTACAGTACTTAGATTTGGACCTGGTGTCTAGTAAGTGCTAGCTATTCTTTTCGTGAGGCTTTCTAAAGCCTTTGATAAATATTGCTCAAAAAAATCAGTTTATATAGCCACTAGCAGTGACTAAGACTTATCATTTCACTAACTGGTTACTAAAAATGTATGTGGCTCCTTCTAGTTTAATAGGCAAACACATGCACATCCTTGTACACACATATTTTATCTATTGTTTGATTTGCATTTTTTTAGTGTCAAAAATGGACATTTTCCAATTAATTTACTTCCTAGTTGTATGTTTGTGCTTATGAGTCCCTATATGGCCTATAAACATATATGTTTTACGCATCAGTTGGTATGACATCACCAACACCCACCAAGACAAACTATAATATAGAGGAACAGTCACTGGCTGTCAGCTCCACCTGTTCTTCCTGGAAGCAAGTTTCCATCAGAAAGATTCAGACATCTGGGAGGCGGTGTGGACACCAGTATAGACGGGATGGGCTGCATCCATCAGAGGCTGCTACAGACCCACTTTGGGGGTGCTGTTGACATTTAGTGGCATAGGGAACAGTCTACAACTTCTCACCTCAAGCACACCTGGGATGGTTTGGAGGCACCCAGGGACTGGGCATAACATGTCTATACTTACATAATCAAGCTCCTGCCAAAATAATAAACCTCTTTCCATCTTGAAAATCTTGAGCAGATCTTTTCACTGAGATCCCAGTGCCAAATACCTTTGAGCTGTTCTCGTAGATGGAAAAGTCTGGGCCGAAGATGCAGAGTCAACCATCTGGGGGAGAGCTGTCTTTAATTTGACAACTGTTGCAATGGAGAGAGAACAGCAGTCCTTGTCTTTCACTTGGAGGAATGGAGGGGGAGGGCAGCTTCTGACCATTACTGCAGGCCGATTTGTCAAACTGAAAATGCAGAGGCCCGGCAGAAAGGTTGAAATGTCGAAATGGCACCAATGATGCATGTCCTCCAACCAGCACGAGGTAAAGGCTTTGCAGGGTCTGTTTGCCCTGATACAGGCCCAGGAAGGAGGGCAGTTTGTTTTACCCTCAACACCATCTATGGGGAAGGAAGGCTGATATTATTTTTATTATATTTAAGAGTATTTTCTTATGTGCCAGGTGCTATGCAGTTTTGTGCAATTAGCAGGTCACAGAGATTTTATAACTGCAGAGGGCCTTTGAGAACATTTCCCAGCGGTCTTCCTTTGGAAACCACTGAGATGATCCCATAAAAAATAATATTCTGTAGTCAGATCCACCTGGGAACCCGGCATCCCACGCCTGGCTCCCAGTGGATGCCAACATATTAAAAGCTAGAAGATGCTGTTCAAAGTGCTTTGTTTCGTCCAGTATTTGCCAAAGGATTGGATCTGAGGAACCTGTTTACCCACAGCAGCCACCAGCAGGCCTAGAAGAATCTTTAAGAGCCTTTGAAGACTCATCCTGCCATCTGATGAGATCTAAAGGAGAAGGAGCTGTCCATAAACTCTCCAGGAAAAAACCCTGGATCAGAAGAATCTTGGCCTCAGGTCCTTCTCAATTTTGGTTAACTCCCAGACCTCAGGACCCCAGGCATTGCTGCTTAGCTTGTACCTCCCAGGGTTTGGAGAGGAATAAGCAGGCGTGTGTAGCAGGGGAGAGCTCAGGACAATGGATGGCACCCAAGGGGTGATCCAGAATCACTGGTTACAAAGTAATGAGAATCATTGGTTATAAAGTAAATGAGGGTGAGCTCAGGGCAGTAGGTGACACCCAACAGGTTCTCTAGAAGCACTGGTTACAAAGTAAACCTAATGCTGCCAGCCCTGCTGTAGAGTAAGTGCTCTGAAAGGTAACTATTCAGATTTCTTTCCTGCTGCCTGAACAGAGCTTCTCTCTGACCAGACTCTAGTCAGAGCCTGCTGTAATTTCCTCTCAACTGAGCCACTACTTTTGGATTTCCACATCCACCTGTGCACCACCCAGTTGAAACCAGAACCCTGTCCGGTCCAGTCGGTTTAGCCAAAACCCCTGCCCTCAGCATATGATCAATCTGTATTGATTGCATATGATCAACCCCTTATAACCCTGGCTTACCTTCATCAAGAATCCCATTGGGTTAGTTTAGTGAGGAATTATCTCTTCCTCTCACTAATTTTTCCATCCACTGCCTCCTTCTAACCCTGTGAAAAATCCCATCTTCTGTCTTTGTGTTCAGAGTTGAGCGCCTGCCACTGCAGACCCCTTTCCTGCAGAAGTAGCTCCCCTATCATCACATCATGGCCCTGAATAGAGCCTGACTTATGAGTTTAAACAAGTATCAGAATAATTTTGTCCTTAGCATACCTGCTTCCATTATTTCTAAAATAATTAATTGGGATTCCCTGGGTGGCGCAGCGGTTTGGCGCCTGCCTTTGGCCCAGGGCGTGATCCTGGAGACCCGGGATCGAATCCCACGTCAGGCTCCCGGTGCATGGAGCCTGCTTCTCCCTCTGCCTGTATCTCTGCCTCTCTCTCTCTCTCTCTGTGACTATCATAAATAAATAAAAATTAAAAAAAAAATTTAAAAAAAATAAAAATAAAAAAAAAAATAAAATAATTAATTAAACTTTCACCAATCTTGGGCAATAATCAAAAGCCCGTACCTAGTAGTCACAGGCCTGGATCACTGCACTTCATGCATATTAACTTACTGAGTCCTCAAACCCCACAAGATGCACGTTATTATTACACCCATGTTGCAGATGAGATCACAGAGGCTGTAGAGTAAGTATAAGCAACCTTCTCACAGTCCCTTTGCTAAGCTGGGAGCTAAGCCACAGATGCACACCTGGGCAGCCGAGGTCGGAGCATGTGCCCTTTAGACGTGGGCTGTGTGCCTTGTCTGTGCTGCAGCCATCATTCATGAGCAAGAAGCCCTGTCCCTCTTGAGAAAAAGTGGTGGCCCATACAAGCTGAAGGACGCACATAGTCACCAACATTATTTGTCAGAATAAATAACCAATGAAGGGAAAATATGCAGTCCTGTAGAGGAGGGGAAAAACCCGTCTTCCTCCTACCCTTTCAGAGACTTGGCTGGTGCTATGAGAAAAGGCAGATTATTAAGAAAAACAGGCAAATGTAATTCATATAAGGATTCTGTTATATGACAGTCTTCATAAGGAAATGGAGCCCCACTAACCGGTCAAAGCCTGGGCCTTTTCACACTAGGTCTGACGAAGAATGGAAAGTCACCGGACAGAAGGTATGAGCTCAGCCTGGTAAACTAGGGCACACTCAGCATGGCCAGCTCATGCAGATTCCTCTCAGCACCTCTCTGGCTTTTCAGAGATAAGGAGACTCCTTTCTCCAGGCGCAGCGAGGGCACCTCTCATAGGAGAGTCTGTGACCTGCTTCAGGGAGAGGTTAGAGGGTCCTTCCCACACCTGTCATTTCTCAAGTTCTTTCAGCTTAAAATATTTTATTTGCCAAATTGCCATATTTGGAGTAGCGCGTTCTGAACCCTATCAGTCCACATTTGAAATAAGGGAAGTGAAAACAACAAGATAGGCATGGCTGATCCATTTGCCCTGGGGAGCAGGCATCTCAGCCTCAAGGATCCATGCTGGCCCAGTGCCGCCTGAGTCTCAGGGTCCTATTTCCAGATTCTTATTTAGGCCCCCTTCACCCTGCAGCTTTTGGGGCGGGGGGAGCTCCTCTCTCATATATTTTCCTGGCAGGTGTTGAGGAACAGCCTAACACCCAGGAGGGTCTTTGCATGGTAAGATATGCCTGGTTCTTCCTTACTCCTCCTCTGGGTCTTTAGGAAATGTTAGGAGAAGGGTCTCACTGTCATCCTCTTGTCCCCAAGGGCATTCCTTGATGTTCTCATGCTAACCCTGAGAGTCTCATAACCCTCTCCCAGTTCACTCATCTGGCAAACACTCCCTCAGAGACAGACAGCCACATGGTGTCTCAGAGACCACCATGGTCAACACAAAGGAATGTGACTCTCATGGAGAATGCCAGCTGGTGACCCTATATCTGTCTACAAATTGAGAACCCAGGCTGTGGAGCATCTCAGAGCTTCCTGGAGGGGGGGGGGATGTGGGAGCAAGCAAAGGGGGGTTCAATCTCCCTGTGCCCAAAGGAGAGTGAAATGCCTTTACTTGGTGATGAAAACAGAGCAGGATATGCAGAATATAAGAAATAGTGCAAGGGACCATAAGGGAAGGAGGGGAAACTGAGTGAGGAAAATTAGAGAAAAAGACAAACCATGACAGACTTTTAACTCTGGGAAACACACTGAGGGTCACTGGAGGGGAGGGGTTCGGGGGATGGGATAATTGGATGATGGGCACGAAGGAGGACACGTGATGGGATGAGTACTGGGTGTTACATGCAACTGATGAATTATTTAACTCTATATCTGAAACTAATGATGTACTATATGTTGGCAAATTGAATTTAAATAAATAAAAAAATAGAAGTAAACAGAATGAAACAAGCTCATTACAGTGTCCAGCTGCACCAAGCCAGTCTTGAGTGGTCCTTAGAACTGAGCCACCTGGAGAAGGTTCTGAACCTTTGTTTGAAGACCAGATCCTGGTGCCAGGTCCTTGCAGCTTGAAGAAACAAATGTCCCAATTAGAGGGCAGTGCTGCCCTGTCAGCCTCCCCTTGGGCCCTCCTGATTGGGCGAGTAGCCTGACCAGACAAGTCACACTTCTAAGCAAACACACCTTTGAGAGCTATCATTAGCAAGAGCATCTTCCCAATTTATCTTTTAGGATCTGTCTTCTGTCCCTAGATGAAAGTGAGCAGATGTGGTATCTTTGGCCTTGGGGTCCCCAGGGCAATAATTAAGGTACAGGCACTCAGTCCTCTATCTTCCCTGAATTTCCATCCACAATCCCTGTGCAAACCAAGTCTCCATCCAAAATCTCTGCACTGATGTCCTTTTCACCCCCCACCAGCTGATGGTAGAGTTGGCACTGCACCCCCACGTTATGAATCAGGATCTGAAGATGACTCCCTCTCCCTCTCTTAGGTTGGCACCCAGTCATGTGAGAGTCCTGTCCTGAACGTGCTCTCCTCCTTGCCTTGGGAGGCTGTGCCCATCTAAGATTCTTGAGGACCCCTTTCCCATCCCTCACCTGTGCCCAGGAGCCAGCTGGGTCTTTGCACTGCTGAAAAGCCATTAAATACAATTCTGAGCTCTTCTTCATTGGGTTGGTATATGTCTACTTGGAAGAGAGGCATTAATTGCAGGTGCTGGCACTTAACAGGCCAGGACCCTGGACTAAAAGAGAGAAAGGACATCTTCCCACAGATCAGGGATCCATTCATTCAATGGCCCTGCTGTGATTTGTGTCCTTCTAGAGGCCCCAAGGCCTTCTCAGCTTAGGGAACCCAGGCACTGGAACTGGTATCTAGCGAATCCCAAATCTGTTGGGATGAAACCAGGCTTAGGCTGGGATATTTGTGGTAAATTCAGAAGGAAAGCATAGAAGGGCTTCCCCTCTGGGGTTTTAGGAACACACACGAACCTCCCAATAAACTGAAGACAAGTTCACATGCTCCAAACTCCTTCCACACCACTAATTTATTCATTAAAATATAGGGTCAAGTTGTGTTTGCTATGAGCTGATATATGTAATGAGATTTGCATTGGGCATCTCTCTGCCCCCCACTTCCTGAAGAGGGTTCCAGACACTTGGAGGAACAACCCAGAGTTGTCCCTTAAGATACACGGTACCTCAGCGCTTGAGTCCCATATTCCACCTGCCAAAGGTTTCACCATCTGTCTGATCCTATAAGCCCATGGCTGTGACCTTGTCTAGTGTGTTGGTCAAGAAGTCCTCTCTACTTGCCAAGATGTAAATAGATTCCTCTTGAACCTTGTTGAGTGAGCTGGCCCTGTCACGGAGGAAACTGGCCTGTCTGGAGAAAACAGAACACTTCCATCTGTGACTAGGGGTAGATGTGGATCTGCCACCCTTCCTGGATGTTCAGTCTCATTCTTCAATTTGCCACCCTGACCCTCAGGCCTTCCATCCCTCTCTCCTGTCCCTTGTGATTTAAGAAGGCAGCTTCAACTTCTGCTAAGACTGCCACTAACAAAACGCCAAGGGTCCCCCCAGGTCCCTTGGGGAGGAGAGAGACGGGTACAAACCAGCCAGAAACAGGGGCTTTCAGAATAGATAAAGGGAAAAGCCCACCTACCTGTCTTGCAGAAACCATAAAATGGAACTCACAGAGATCCCTCTGTAGTGGTTAGACTGGGATGTGAATCTCTATACAACCACGATCATAATAAATAATCAATAAATAACCTTGGACTCTGGCAGCCACAGTATTTGCTGGGAATACTCTCCAAGCATCTCTGGCTCAGCCTATCACTTTGGGAGTGGGAGATGCTTGACCTTGGCTTTGCCATGTCCAGCACATGCTATCATGTTGGCACTTGGGCCAAATTTAACAACTTCT
This sequence comes from Vulpes vulpes, assembly GCF_048418805.1. Taxonomy (NCBI): domain Eukaryota; kingdom Metazoa; phylum Chordata; class Mammalia; order Carnivora; family Canidae; genus Vulpes; species Vulpes vulpes. The sequence continues at coordinate 160,484,034 of NC_132791.1, read as the reverse complement.
ATTTTCTACTAAAGGAGGTTTGGTTTTCTCTCATGTTGAAAGCCACCACCACTGACCTGCCTGTGTGGTATTATGGTGTTGGGGTGTGGGCAGGAGGGAGAACCCCAGATAGAGACCTAGGTCCTCTTTTATCCCATGGATGGGACAGCTCTGCCACTACGTCCTAAGAGAGCTAATAAAAGAAGCTGTATAAGCCCAGATTTATCCATATCAATGCACTGAATGAATGAATGAATAATGTTTTCTGTCCCCCCTCCATGGCTGACTCACTCACCCACTCACCACCCGCCCATCCAGCGAGCAAGGCCTCTATGGGGGCAGGCTGTGCTGGGCTCTGGGAACAGTGAGTTAATTTTAGTTCAGTCCTAATTACTAATCAGCCTTGTAATGAGAGTGGAAACAAAATTGTCAGTACCGGCTATTACAGGCGTGTCAATGTGTCTCACGTGGCACAAGACAGAGACGCAAAGTTGGCACTGGAGCAAATAGGTACCAACCAAACATCCCATTTAAAAAGAAGCATTTCTGTGTGACCATCTCAGCATCTCAGCATCTCAGCGTCTTTGAAACTTTGAAACTTTTGGCAAGTATTTGAAACTCACGCAGGGAACACTCAGCTATGAGTCCTGCTCCACCTCTTCCTTGCTCTGACCCCTTGAGCAAGCTCCTGGACCATCCCAAGCGTTTCTCCCCTGGAAAACCAGGACCAGGGACCCAGTTAGATAAGGTTGTGAAAGCCCTCTCCTTGGAAAGATCGGCTCTGAGAACCAGCTCCTTTCACACTGCTTTTGTCTACTCACCCAGCAGGGTTTGCATTTTGAGGTGGAAACTGCCCATTCTCCCCTCAGGCTTCAGCCTGGGAAAATGACCCTGTGCAGAGCTGATAGCCCCTGGCTCTGGCGCTGGGTTAAATTGCTGGCAAGAGGGTGAGCCGAGTGCCAAATGGTGTGAGATTTAATCTGTGAACACAGGCCTTGAAGAGAGCCTGGGGAGCTGGGAATGGTGAGTTTTGCCGATGGGCCTGCAGAGGTTGGCTCCTATTATCTGGTGTCAGAAATGCTGGTGGGGAAGCTATGAAGGAGGCTGCTTTCTCCTGTTTCTGCAGTTGCTTGGCAGGGACTTTAGGGTGCACCCAACAATGATTAGAAGCCTAAAGGAATTGGCGAGTCACCACTGGAGGACCAAGGACCACAGGGGCCATCTGTGGTTGCTGTTCAAGCACCAAAGGAGCACAGGGCTATGCGAGCACAGGGGAGCCATCCCCAGCCACCTTCCACATGCTCGGGCTGGCTCTCCCTGGAATCTTAAATCTTCTGCAAAATGGAGTCAGCGAAACCATAACCCAGGGACATTTCCGAGAAATTGTTCTCTAGAATTAGCTGCAATATGGCTCTAATAAAGAGAACAGTCTATAAAACATTATCAGTTCTAATTGATAATTGGATTTTTTGTGTTGCCATAAGTAAGGCTAAAAGCTTCAGATATTGTATTTAAATTTCTACTTTAAAAATCCGGGGAAACCCAGCCAGACTCTTCCATTAGAGAGATAGAGAGAGGGAGAGAGATTTGCATAATGTGTATCAGAGACAAAACCGTGTGGACAGCAGCGGAGCACGGCTTTAGTAATCCAGAGCTCTTAAAATATTTCGCTTCAATTTACTCTTCCTAATCACTTCACCTCTGGATGACACTTGCTTAGTGTACTGTTACCTCAACGTGTGACAGGCACGGCCTACTCTCTCCAGGGTTGAGAATGGAGAAGGTCCCACAAGGAAGCATCAGGCTGCAGGATGCCATTTAGGAAGGTCTGGGTCCACCCCCAGGCATGTGAGTGCATATGGATGGGGTTGCTGAGGAAGATCCTCTGTGGTGAGATGATCCATCCTAGAATCCCAGGGCTGGAAGGATCCCCAAAGAGCATCCAGCTTACCACCCTTCTCTGTGTGAGCCAAGTGTGCTACTGAGCCCAGCACCTCCCGAGTGCTCCAGGGGCAGGGGGGGATGTCAACTTCAAGCCTCAAGAGGGCACAGCCAGCAGGGAGTCAGCTGGTGTCCAGTGTTAGTAACTGGACAAGAGGACATGCAGCCGTTATATAAAACACTGTCATCCAAGCTTCCTGGCAAAGATCCTCAAAAGTTAAGCATTCTACACTGAAAGATTGATTCTTCAGGTTTAAGCCTTGGCCTCTACTTCCCATTTGTCAATATTGAGAAAGCAATGGCCTCTCCGCAATGCCAGCGGGGGCACTGGGGTCAAGGCAGGGTGGGCGGAGTGACCCAAACACTAGAGCAGGAGTTGCTCTACCTGGTGGGTGTTCTCTGAGAAACTGATGAGAGGCTTGGGGACACAGTAAGGCTGGTGGTTAAGGTTGAGGTGACACAGATCTCGGCTGAGGAGAAGCACAACCTTGCATGACCTTGTATGACCTTGCCTGACCCTCACAAACAAAACAGGTCCCTTTGTGTCTCAAAGGGCAGATTTCTCTGCCTGAGCTGATATGAGCAGAACCATGGCCAGGTAAGACTGCCCAGGGAATGGAGGAAACATCTACCAGTTTCTCTGCATCCCTGAGATTGTGGAAGAGGACCGTGATCTCAAAGGATCAAGTGAATATAGTGGGTCCCACACAGAATGAGGGGAGAGGTCACAGAAGAGGCATGTGTGGTGTGCATGTGTGTGTGTGTGTGTGTGTGTGTGTACATGTGTGCTGGTTGTGTGAGATGTCTGTGCATGTGCAGGGAAGTGCAAGAAAAAAAAAACCTGGGGCTTTGCTGTGGTAAAAGATGGTCCCTCCGAGTGTCCCTGACACCCACAGTCTTGCTTCTAAATCCTGAAAGCATCTAGGTCGACAGTGGAAGAAGCGAGCTCGGGACCATGCAGAGCCAGCAGGGTGCCCACTGGAACCCCCCTCACCGAGCTGCCCTGGCAAGGACCCCTGAGTTTGCGTTAGGAAACAGCCCACAGAGCCAGCCTAGGTTCCAGCAGGATGGTGCAGTCCTTAAATTTGCCAAATTGCTACAAATCAGCCTACAATCACTTCTGTTTGCACTCCAATTATGGAGGAGGTGAATTTTACCGACTAAACAATTCATCAACTGAAATTCCCCTGGAGAAATATTTCTGATGTCGAGACCGTCAGCTTTGGATAGAGACCCAGCACCCGTGAAGCCACAGGTAGAAAGCCCTGGGAGGGGGGTCGGCTCCTGAAACACCTGGCCCTCACTGCGTACCACAGGGTCCAGAGAATCAAAGGATGTAACTTAGGAGAGAGCCTAACCTAGGAGACAGCCGCATGCAGCCCCAAGGAAGGGAGCCCCATGAACGCAGCATCCTGCTGAATCTCCAAAGCCCAGACGGGGCATCCCAGTGTGCTTGCTGTTCTCCTCCTATGACCTTGACCGTTTGCCACTCTGACCCCATTCACCCCTGACTGGCTGGTGCCCAGTGTGGTCCACAAACAACTCCCAGGAAGCACCAATGGGTTGCATTTGCCCTATTAGAGTGGATCTCAGGAGTGGTCTAACCTGTGCCAGCCTCCTTACGCTGCAGTGACATGTAGGGCAGGGGTCCTTAACAACAGAAATCCATCTTCTCCTGAGTCTAGATGCCCAGAGTCCAAGACCCAGGTGTGGGCATGGCTGCTTCCTCCATTCCAGAGCCCCCCTCCAGCTCCTGGCAGTCTGCTGGCATCTCTGGCATTGCTCGGCTTGCAGAAGCCTCATTCCCGCCTCGGGTCCACATGGCATTCTCCCCATCCACACCTCCCTCTGATGAGGACACTAGGGACATTGGACCAGGGCCACCCCACTCCAGCACTATCTCGTCTTAGCTAATGACATCTGCAATGACCATAATTCCAAATGAGGCCTCCTCCTCAGGTCCTGGGCGTTAGGACCCAATATATGATTGGGGGGAGGTACACAGCCCAGTCCACAACCTAACCCACCTCCCACTGGCACATCCATAATGGAGGAGCTTCAGGATGTGTGCCAGAGGGCCATGCAAATTTGAGAGCCACCCTGTCCCTCAATCTTGCAGACTAGCTCCCAAAGGGATCCTCCCCCTTCCAAAACATTAGTGCACCCTTGTCGTGGTCCTACCTGTCATGCCCCCGGGGAACTCAGCAGACAGTGCCCAGGGTTGTTCTGTGTGCTGGACTGGTCCCTCCCACCTTGGTGAGCCTTGGCCTCCTCCTGTGTAAAGGGGACGTGGGACTCACTCCAGGGAGGCACATGCAGATGAAATGGGGCCAGGTAAGTCCTGGCACCTGCCTCCTGGTCCCCAGCAAGTTCCCTTCCTGGTGTCACCCCCCAGATGCCTGTGCTGTTGTCCTCATGTCCCCACTATGCTGAGGGGCTGACCTGGGATCCTGACGGCAGAACTGCCTCCATCCAGAGAGGCTCTCCGGGCTTCCCCCACTTACACCATCATCTCTGCCCAACTCTCCATCCTCCTCCCAAACTCCAGTACCCCTTTCATGGGACTCTTCCTCCAGTGGCCTTGTACTGACAGCTGTACTAGGCCTAGATGTGTCTTCCATCACTTCGGAGGGCTCAGGACCCAAATTCAATGTTCCCTGTCTCTGAGCTCTTTCCAGAGACTGGAATTGAGATCCAGTCCCACTGGCCGACGTTGGTAAGCCCCTGGGTACCCTCGGGTGGCAGATGTCGTGGGGGTGGCTCATGTTAATGTGGAAGGAGCTCCTGCCTTGCTCCTCACTCAGTAGACACAGTTCCCATGGGACTCACCGGAGCACACGAGGCAGGGCAGGTGGCCCCTCAGCCCCATGTCCTCGTCACACTAATGAGGAGAGAGTGTGTGCAGTGAGAGCTCCTCTAATGGGTGTCCAGAGCAGCCAGCTCTAAATGAACTGACTCTCCTTTTCTTACTCTCTCTACTGGAAAAAAAAAAAAAAAAAAAAAGATTCCCTGAAAAAAATTAAAAGTTGAAGGGAATTTGTCAAAAGGCCATTATCTGCAGACATGTCTACCAGGTGCCTCTCTGAGTACTTGTGCATAATTAATTAGCAGCACAGCCTTACAGTCCCTACGTAAAAGTTAAAAACCCATTTTACCATGTTCCATATTTTCTGCTCAGCATCACTGTCAAGCGGATTTCTAGGGAGACAGGTATTTGCATACAGTGGCAAGCTGGAGTTCTCACCGAGACAGACTTCCCCAGAGGATTAAGGACGGGCTTCATCCTCACTTTTGGGTTCCTCCCAAACGCCGTGGGCGAGAGATGCCATGTGGGGCCGCGGGCACTTTCCAGCACTAGAGATTGGGCAGCTCTCCATGCCCAGCGATGTGTGCACACAGCAGGCTGAGATGCCCAGCAAAAAAAAGAAAAAAAGAAAAAAAAGTGATAGGTGATTTGTAGTTACAGTCTGAGATTAAGCAAGAAAAATAGAAAAAGAGTAAGAAGAGAAAGAAAAGGAAGAGAAGGGGAGGAGGAGGAGGAGGGGGAGGAGGAGGAGGAAGGGGGAGGAGCAAGGGGAGGAGGAAGGAGCAGAGCATCTCTTTTGACTTTCTTGCCAAGGAGAGATGGGGCTTTCTTCTAAGGATTCAGGCTCCTCTACTCCCGGGAGAGTGGTCCTATGACTCGGGATGACGGGGGAAGCTGGCGTGAGCTGTTTTGCAGGGGGAAGCCCGTCAGAATTGTGTTACTGGAAGGGAAGGCACTGGGGTCTGTAGTCAGGGGAACAAAGAATGGCCCAAACCTTGGGCAGGCAATGCCCGAAGATCAGGAGAGGGCCACCCCATGTGGTGGGTTCCCTGAGGCCTGCAGGAGACAGGGCCCCCACAGCAGGCACCTATGGAGAGTCGGTCTCTGAATGTGAGGCCTCAGGGTCCCCTGCATAGTGCCCTGTGGCTGAGCTCAGGCACAAGAGAATCCTGGGAACAGGGTCCAAGCAGGGCAAGGAGAGCAGAGGCTTCCAGGCTCCGACTGGGGGTCGCCCAGAGCACTCTACTCCAGGCGACACGGGAGACGAGGTAATAGGAAAAAAGTGAGCTGTGGTGGACTCGTCTCTAGTCTTGGTTCTAAAAGAGCTGGCAAGAACTGCATTTTGGAAATGGCATGTTTTTAATCGCACCTCACACCCGGTGGAGCAGCTCATGCATCTCTACAGGGCGATGCGTTGCACAAGGCTGAACACGGGTGCAGCGGTGGATAAAACTGTGCATACGAGAAAGTGAGGGGAAGGGTCCCCTCCCGGCACACAGTGCTTACACTTTCAGGGACAGAGCCACACGCTTCATGCCTTTCAAGACTTCGGTCAGTCTGGCAAATCAGGGCCTGCACCTCCCTTTTCAGTGAGTGAAACTGAAGCACAAGGACTTGTTGGAAATTTCACAGGTGATCATTGGTGTCATCAATGCTGGCTCTTATCTGCCTTTGAAGAATAATTCAGGATTGCCTCAAAATAGGGGGATCACTGAGATGTCTCATAAAAGAGTGACTAAGCGTTCTGGTGCTGGGGTGTATGGTTCAAATCCTGCCTCTTCAGGACGCCTGGGTGGCTCAGTGGTTGAGCACCTCCTTTCAGCCCAGGGTGTGATCCTGGAGTCCTGAGATCCAGTCCCACATCGGGCTCCCTGCATGGAGCCTGCTTCTCCTTCTGCCTGTGTCTCTGCCTCTCTCTGTGTCTCTCATGAATAAATAAATAAAATCATTAAAAAAAAAAAATCCTGCCTCTGCTGTGAGCTAGCTGCATGACCCAGAGATGCACTTCACCTGTGCTTCCTCATCGGGGATGTGGGAAGGAGATGGGATCTCCCTCCCAGAGCTGGGCTGTTCAGAATGACACAGCCACGCAGGGTGGAGGGCAGAGCCGGTGTGTAGGTGCAGGCTTGTGGCTGGTGGTGTCAATGTAGTGAGACAACCATGACACATCCGGTACTCTTGGAGATGACAGGAATCCCTCCTGCAAGTCATTTTCCCGTACTTAATTTCCCAAAATGCTCACCACCTTCTCCAACCTCGTGAGAGATGTCGTTCCTGTGATGGCCAGTGGGTCGAGGCCGCCTGCCTAAGCTATAATCCCCAGTGATTCAACCCAACACGAGTCCAAATGCTGCTGTGAAGAAATTCAGCAGACGTGGTCACTAGCTGCAATGAGCTGGCTCTCAGCAGAGGACATCACCCTCGATAACCTGGGTGGGCCTGGCCCAATCAGTAGCACCCAAAGCCAAGGCCCGCGTTTGTCTCGGTTTCCCATGACAGATCTGGCGGCCGTTCCAAGAGACCTTCCCGAGCCAGACAGGAGAGCCTTTTCTTGGACGGCTCACTTTGACGCTGAAGAACAAGCCTCCACGTTGAGCCGTTTCATCAGAGCCGGGTCCCTGCTTCCTGTGCGTGCCGCGGGAGGCAGGCACTTTGCCTGTGTTTATAAACACGCATTAATCAGGGGCATAGGGCTTCCTAATTGCCATCAATCTCTGAAACCCCACAATGAACACAGTTTTCTTCTACATTATTTTACATCTGAAAAGCCTTGTTAGGGCTTCATGTTTCTCAGTGATGTATACAGGCAGAAAGGAATAAAAATGCATGGTCTTTATTGTGAATTATAATCTCACGGCGCATTGTGCTGCAGAATGTGTAATAGCGAGAGTGCAGGTGAGCATCTCGGGATACTTAGGCGGTGAATGGGGTATCATCAGGGATGATAATGCCTGCCTGATTAACAATTACAGAATTTACTCTAACACAGCGCCACACGGCTGCTCTTCATCAGCACCTCTGTGCCTGTGCTGGTGGCCGCGATGACATGTCTGGCCTGATGTGGGCTGTGGCTTCCTTACTCTTTCCTGCCAGGCTCCTCATGAGGCTGGTTGAGTGACCCGCGAGTTTATGCCACCATCATAACTCCACCCGTGGGTTCACCGAAGCCCTTACGGTAGGAGACAAATATGCACCCAGACCCTGCTTTTTAAGGCCTGCAACAGCGTAGGCTGAGCACATTTTCAAAGTGTTGCAGTGATGCTTTGGGGCAGGACATTTTTTTTTTTTTGATGGAAAAATAAAGATTGGAAACAGCACAGCTATCAGGGAAAGCTAACATGGGGACATGTGATTCCAACCTACCTGCTTTTCTCCGTGTGGGACTGTAGTTGGAGGAGAGAGTTTGTTCCTCCCTGATTGTCAAGTAGCCTTTGAATAGTATCGATGATGGGTAGGAACACCATAGGACTCTCTTATTTGCAGAGATGTTTCCCTTACATTACCTAAGCGATCCTTAAATCCATCCCACAGACTGGAGAGAGGAGGAGGAGGAAGGCAATTTAGTGCAGGCCCCAGCTGTCCAGCACATGGCAGTCAGACTGGGATGGCTCATGTGCTGGCCACTGTACCACTAACAGCACCAAGAGGTGATTCGACGTCCTCCCTGTCTTGCAGCTGGGAAAACAGAGGCTCAGGGAGTTCAGCCAGCCTGTCCAAGACCCACAGACATTTAATACTCAGCTTCAAAGCAGCTAAGAGAGAGACCTCCACGCTGAGCACACCATGAGTATGTGAGGGGACTGTCCTGCAGACGGGAGATCAGGTCATGGGGCTGAGAACCACGGGGGAGCTTTTGCTGAAGAGCAATCAGCTCGTTTGTCTAGAGGGCCTGGTGACCACAACTCATTTCTTGAGCTGGTGGCTGCTGAGTACACTTGGGACTGTGATGTCACAGCAGCATTTGGTGAATGTGGAAAAGGATTATTTGTATGGCTTCTTCTGCAATCTGGTCTAATTTAAAGGGTTTTATCAACCCTTCTTTCCTCATACTAAAGTCCTCAAGGGGAATAGTTTTTTTTTAATATTTTATTTATTTATTCATGAGAGATGCACAGCAGAGGCAGGGACATAGGTAGAGGAAGAAGCAGACTCCATGCAGGGAGCCTGATGCGGAGCTTGATCCCAGGACTCCAGGATCATGTACTGAGCCAAAGGCGGATGCTCAACCACTGAGCCACCCAGGAGCCCAAAGGGAATAGGTTTTAAAGTGAATTGAGGGATCCCTGGGTGGCGCAGCGTTTGGCGCCTGCCTTTGGCCCAGGGCGCGATCCTGGAGACCCGGGATCGAATCCCACGTCGGGCTCCCGGTGCATGGAGCCTGCTTCTCCCTCTGCCTGTGTCTCTGCCTCTCTCTCTATCTCTCTGTGACTATCATAAATAAATAAAAAAATTTAAAACTAAAAAAAAAAAATTAAAGTTAATTGAAAAAAATAGAGTTTGGAACAGAGGCTGTCCATGAATGGACCCTGGTGGGGAACAGGAGAGCCTGAACAGGGCAGGTGCATCCAGGAAGGCTCAGGTACGGTGCTGTTTAATGAATGAATGGACGGACAAGTCAAGTTTATTCCTAACAAAAGCTTAGAGATGTGCTAAAATCTTACATGTTTAAAATGTCCCGGGCTTGCTGAGCACCACACCCCTCAGACACATCACCTGTTCAGCTTCACATCAACCCAGTGAGGTAAGGGCTATTTCCCCCACTGCCACAGATGAAGGAACTGAAGCTGAGATGTTACCTAACTTTCCTCCAAGGGTCACAGTTTACAAGGATCGGAGCCCTCACTCCACCCCAACCCCCCTTCGACCCTTCCATCCTGACTCCCCATGTCATGTCATAGAGGTCATGCCCCATGGCCGCCACTCACCCCCACCCCCTTGCCCAGGTCGGGGCAGACCAAGGAAGCCACTTCAGTCAAAGCAGGGAGTTGTCAGCTTCCAGCTGGGGGAAACATTTTCACATCCTTCGTAATTCCGAACCAGCAGGTGGAAGCCCTTCCCCATCAGTGGAAGCAGTCTCCATGGAAGCCAAGCTCCATAAATGCCCTTGGGCTTGGAGAGTTTGAGCATAAAGCTGTGTTTGCAACTGTGCGACAGGCTGGCGAGTTTGACTTCTGAGCACCCTCTGGATAGTCCTACATGCAGACAAGGGCTTGCTTCTTCCTCAACCACATCCACAGTGGGAGTGATGTGCAGTACAAGCTGCCGAAGTCAGGAGAACCACGGTGAACTGGGCTGGTGTGCGGTGATCCAGAGCACAGAGGACCCCACCTCAGCAACCAGTCCAGACAATGCCTCTCCTCAGCCTATGACAGAGAGCAGTGGCTAACATTCACTGGGCTCTTACTGCATGCCCTGTGCTACCCTGAGCACTTGGTCTGCAACTCTAAACCTCATATTTACTCTAACTTAGTGGACACCATCCTTTTTTATAGATGAAGCCCAGAGAGGTTCAGTAACTAGCTCAAGGTCATAGAGCTGGGAGGGGAATCCAGAAAATCCCCTAGATCTTGAGTTCTTGACCATCACACTCTAAAGCATACCTCCCTAGTTCCAGTGAGTTAGTGAATGGCAAGATTCTAGTGTCCACCTGCAGAAAAGACTCATTCTTCCAGCTTATCTCATGTGAGAGACAATGAGGCTGGAGCTGGCTCATCCACGCTGCCACCAGGACGGGAGAGCTGGCACTCCCCGGTTGGAACCGGCGGATGGAAAGCAGGGCTAAGTGACAAAAGTTCTGAGAGCTTTTGTTTGTGTCTTGGTTATAATTCTGTCTAGAGCTGAATACATCCCAAGATTTTCAGTTGCATAAGCCAATGAATCCCCATTTTTGCTTAAGACAGTTTCTATCAAGTTTTGTCACTTTCAATAGAAAGAACCTTAACTGATTCAATATTCTCTCATTTTTCACAACTTAAATAGCATGTGAAATCTAAAGATGAAGTTGGCCTCTTTCTTCCTCAAGATAGAAGCCGAAAACGGAAAAGCTGAACAAGACGATCAGCATCTTGGGGCTAGCTCCGTGATGACAGGCAGGTGTGCGGCACTGCCAGCAACCCTAGGACTTGGCTATGCCTTTGCCTCTGACGTCAGCTTTGGGCCACCCCAACTTGTAGCATGTGCAGAAAGGGGACCACCACCCCACATGTTCCATGTTGAAATGTGCTACTCCCCTATGGGTACACAATCAGATTGCAGAGGAAATGTACTTTGATACTTTTTAAAATTTCAGACATGGATGTTAGCAGGAGCCTAGAATAAGAAAAGAGATGGTGTGAGTGAGAGGTAGCTGTGCTCTTTACAGACAGCGGGCACACCACCTTTTCAACTATAAATGAGAGAAAGCGAGATGATGAAGTGAGTGAGCCCTTCCCACAGGGGACCAGACATCTAGTGCCGCTTGTTATTAAATCATTATTGCTTGTGCATGCTCCTGACAACATGATATGCCTCCAAACTGTTTCATCCACAGCTGATTAATGTGTTTTAGAATTTTCCTCCAACTATCAACATGGATGAGTTGATTAGCTCATTAAAAATTTTCCTCTTCTTTCAGAGTCCAAGAAAATCACATTTGTTGTAATTCATTGATTTAAATAGAGATGGTTGCCCTCCAATAAGTCCTAATTTCACAGGGAAAAATAATTTGAAAAGTTATTTATCTTAATGTCAATTGAGACTACCTAATTAGACATAACTCCAGTGATTTGTATTTACTGAACGCTGGGCCCTTGAGTCCTGTGATGGTGTTTATGGATTTGAAACAGTTTTGAGGAACAAGAAGTGGAAAGGAGTAGGGAATTGGGGTTCTGGCCAGCCCATCTGGTCCATTAGTTTGTGATGGTGTCCCATCTCTCATCCTATGTTCCTGCCAGTGGAGTTGCTACAGATCACTGTAACCAGTCCTGCACGCCAGGCAGCATTCAATGCACTTCACACATAACAGCGCATTTTATCCGACAGCACATCTTTCCTCCTTACCGTGGAGGAAGCACCAGGGGACGCCGTCACTTAGCCCAAATCCTACAACCAACCAGTAAGTGACAAGTCAGGATTCAGACCTGCATTTGCTTTCTCACATCCATGTTGTTGTTGGCTCCTCTCCGATGAACACATGAGTTGGAGTAAAGGGTCAAATGCAGATGCAGAACCTGCACCCCCGGGCAAGTCACTTGAGTCTGAGTGTCCACCACTTCATTTGTAAAGCAAGGATTGCAGTGTCTAGTTCATGGGGCTACCAGCAACACTGGGGAGCTCATGTATTTGGAAGGTGTCTGGCGTGGGGAAGCTCTCCACGTAAGTGTGTATGTGATGGAAAACTGCTCTTGTGATTAGGATACATTAGCTGGCCAAGATGAAAGGACTCTGCAGGTGCCGGTAAGGTCCCTCAGTGGCTGGCTTTGAGTTTCTCAAAAGGGAGACTATCCTGGGTCGACCTGGGTTCTATATATAGAGAAATATAAATGGCTGCATAGATAGAAAGGTAGATGCAGGCAGAGTTAGTTATATTGTGTATCAATTTTCTACTGCTGTGTAACAAATTACCACAGATTTAGTGGCTTAAAAAACCACAAATCTGTTATCTTATAGTTCCTGTGCATTGGGAGTCTGGGTGGAGTTAGCCCAGCTCTCTGCTCACGGTGTCACCAGGCTGACATAAAGGAGCCAGCCGAGGCTAAGTCACCCCTGGGACTAGAGTTCTTTTCCAAGTTCACTGGCTGGTGAAATTCTGTTTCTTGTAATGGTAGGCCCTCAGATTCTAGAGGTTGTCCACTGCTCCCCGCCATGTGGTCCTCTCCACAGCATGGCAGCTTGCTTCTTTCCAGACCAGCAGGGGAGCACCTGCTGCTTCGCATCATATTCAAGGGATCACCTGATTAGGCCAGGCTCATCAAGGATGCTCTCCTATTGAATTTTTTCGAATGAGTGGTAGACAAAATTCAAAGACGGTCCCCACAGTTTACACACCATGGTGTATGCAATCTGGATATCTCCTCCCCATGAATGTGGGCAAAATTTATGAATATGATGAGATGTCATTCCCATGAAGGGTCAGGTTATGTGATATGACAAAAGTGAAGGGATCTTGAAGATGTAATTAAGGCCCAAACTAGATTATATAATAAGGGCAATCCAGAAATGGGTGGTTCTCAGGCATGGCTTGATCATGGACCATTTCCTTATGATAATCTTGACTCTCTATTTCTCCGTGCAAAGAATGACTACTTTCATGAAGGGCAAATTATTGTAGGAAATCTGTGTGCATGTCTGACCATCCACAATGCAAGTGGACACGTCTTTTCCTCCAACCATCAAGCAGCAGAATTTCTCAGCACCCAGTTCACCAGTGCCTGGGTGAAGACAACTCTATGCACTGATTCGCCTCTGTCTGGGCTTCTGCCCATTTCTGAGCAGGATCGCCCAACATGATACAGACTAATCAGGGCCCACTCCTGAGCCTGGAGCTGAGGGTGATACAAGCCCTGCCCACACCACAGCTGCTGCAGAACAGGGAGGATGCAGTGATTGCCTGAGTGGTTGTCCCATAGGGCCACAAAAATGTTGCTGAACAATCGAGAGCAGTCATCAACCTGTTCAGTGCTGGGCCGGGTGCCAGGCTAGATATGGAAGACACAGCCCCTGCCCTCCAGGAGCTCACAGCTTTCTGGGAGACAAGCCACTGCCAGACAACGCTAATAAAGCATGAGCTCATACAGAGGCATGCCACATGAAACCCCTCCTTAAACTGGGGCACACTCGGTTGGTATGGGAGAGTGGGTCTGTGGCTGTGCAGAGAGACGGCGGGAGGAAAGATGGTCCAGACCCTCTCCACTCTGCCAGCCATGCATCTGTGTATAGTCATCAGGGTTCAGGCCCACTTCCTGTCAAAAGTCTATTAGTTATCTAGGCTGTGTAACAAATGACCACACATTTGATAGATTGCAACAGCATCCACTGACGATCTTGAGGTTTGCAGAGGTCAGGGTCTAGGCGCAGCACAGCTGGGCTCTCTCTTCAGCAGTTCATAAGACTGGAATCAAGGGATCAGCGAGGTGGGGCTCTGAGTCCTTTTCAAGCTTGTGTGGTGTTGACACATTCAATTTCTTGCTGTTCTAGGACTAACATCCTTGCTTTCTTGCAGCCCATGGCCAGGAAGTGCTCACGTAGCTCACACCTTGGCAATGTTTTCTGTTAAGGCCAACAGGAGAGTGTCTCTGTGGCTTTGAGTGTCTATGACTTCTCCTTTCTCTGATCTCTAGACTGTCTTTTCAAAGGGCTCACCTGATTAGGTCAGGCCCACCTATACCAGGAAGGGAGTTATACAGGATATGCAAACCAGAAGCCAGGATTCCTAAAGACGAATTTCAAATTCAGCTTGACACAAAGTTCCAACCCACTGGTGTAGGAAAGTTTCTGGAGTGAATGAAGGCTTAATACTAACTATTTCTTTTTAAAGGAGTACCTTTATGGAGGCCGCATTCATGGGTAGTAATGAAGCAACAGAGTCAAAGCTAGAGTGGTCTGTTTACCAGAATGATTGTGGGGGTGTGGGGTTGGGGAGCACCATGGTGGCCCTGTGCTGGCTCTAGCCAGCCAAGGGCAGCTCAGCCAGTTCTGCTGCACTGGATGTGTGAGGTCCTTTCTATGTGGACTCCCTGCCCCAATACTTGGCACCTTCTATAAGATTCACAATAAGACCCTGCTCAGGAAGCCCCAGGACCTACCTGCCATCTTTCTAGTCCGTGTCTTTGGAGGAGCACGATGTGCCCTGCGGTCTCGCTGCTGACTTAAATGAAAGAGCAAGCTGGTGCGAGCTGCCTTAGAGGAGCCCAGTGCCCCATAAAAACCCTGCTGAGGTCAGGAGATGTCGTCCTGTGGAATCAGTGTCCGACTCGCTGCCAGCCCGCATAAGCCCGAGTTCAGGAGACAATCAGCTGTTGAGTTTAAAAAGACTAATAAGCCCCACTCAAACCAACCTGGGTAATTTCCATGCTCCTTTCTCTGCTGCAGCTTGCAAAGAGAGGCTCCCAATTTGTGGGAGGCGGAGGGAGCTGGAGAGAGGATCAAAGGGGTCCTTTCTCTCCCTTCATTAAAAGTGACACCTCTCGTTCATTTTGAAGGGAATGGGAGCTGTCTTGAGGTTCCTATGCTGACACTTTGAGATTTTTCTCTGTTAAGAACTTGAAAAATATGCAAATGCCCTGCATAGAACCAGGCATTCTGCTTTTTTTTTTTTTTAATGGGTTGGTTCTGATGAAGACTGATTTTTGCTCAAAAGTAGCTGGTTTTCCTGAGCTCAGAGTCTGTTATCATTCTTCTGCCTCAAATGAGTTTCTGCCATATTTCAAACCTCTGCTGAGGGAGATTGCAGGTGGAAAAGGCTTATTACAACAAATTACCTTGACATCAGCTCTTTTATAACATTAGCTCCTTACTAAGAGCTCACCTCAGCCCCAGGTGAGCCGCTCTGGCTCCAGAGCAGGAGGGAGATACCTCGTTTCAGACACTCAGTGTCTCTGGCTCAGAGGTTTCAGACTTGGTTGAACTAATGCACACTCTGTCCCCTGAGCACAGCAGACTGTGGGCTTTCCAAGGGAACTCCTTTGAATAGTAACGTGCACATGGGCACACACACGTACACACACACACACAGGAATAGGTACTCACATGTTGTATGTGCATATACATATGTGCAAATGCTGCATACATGTGCTCACTCATTCTAAACCACTGGGATCAGTGACTGAAATTAATGGACACACCTGGCTGCCACATGGAACCTCCTAAGTTCAACTTTTTTTGGATGGAAGCCAGTGAGCATCCAGCAAGCATCTTTCCTCCTTTCTACCTTTCCTCTCATCTTTTTTCCATTCTACTTGTATCAGCCAGGAAAGACTAGGTTATGATGCTGTAACAAGCAGCCCCCAAACCCAGTACTTCAACGTAACCAAAGCCATTCCTCATTCACTCAAGGTCCTTGCAGGTGTGTAGGGGATCTGTGAGGACTGTCATTCCTTGAGATGGAGGCTGGTGCGGCTTTGTGACAGCACAGCTCCCGCATCACTCTACAGATTAAAGAGGATGTGCCAAATGCACATGGGTGTGGGATTGTGTGCCACAGTTAATGCACTCTTTGCTCATCCTGCACTGCACTGACCAAATCACACCCCATGGGCACTCCTAACTTGAATGGTGCAGGGAGACTTGGTTCTACCATGTGTGCAGAAGAAGAACCAGAAATACTTGGTGAATAGCACAGATAATTACTGCACATCCTGAATGAGTCACTAGGGTGGCCATGACAAAGCACCACCGGCCAGGGGCATAAGCACCAGAGAGCTATTTTCTCCCATCTGGAGGCTGGAGTTCCAAGATCAAGGTATCAACAGGTTGCTTCCTCCTCCTGATGCTGCAAGGGAGGATCTGGTCCAGGCTTCTCACTGCCTTTGCAGCCTAAGAAAGCCATGCAGGTATCACAGAGAATCAAGTATCTGCAGCAGAGCATGGCTTGGGAAATATGTGTGCTTGGGAAATCTCTCAACTTTTCAAGCCTTTGCTTTCCCTTTATATAAATGAGGAATAAAAATACTACCCTTTGGGGTTCTCAAGAGCATAAAATAAAGCATGTAGAGGGCCCAGCCTGTTGTGAGCAGGATGGGTGAGAGGCATCCCTGCCCCCCAGGAACGGCTTCATTGGTACACAACCTACACAGTTGCAAAAAGGCCTATGCTTAGAAGGGCCTGTGTTTGGTTTAATCTCTTGCTGTTTTGAAATTCATAATAATTCATTAACAAAAGGCCCTAGTTTTCCTTTTGCCATGAACCCTACACATTAAGAAGCTATTTCTCCACCAGAACATGGGCTTCGGGGTAAATACTGATTTCTTGTTATTTTTCTGTGCAGGGAAGACTCCAAGGAAAGATCAGAATGCAACAATGGAGAAAGGGAGGAAATGCTCATGCCCCCAAGGGGTGTTCCATCCTGGTTGTCAGTCCCTGAGGATGGATATACTGACAAGTGGCATGAGGGAGGGATGGGTAGTGCACTTGGAGAAGTGGCCTCTCAGTCCTCCTGTCATAGAGGACATTGTGCCTTCCTATCAAATGGCTCCTGCTCATCTGTGCAGGGCTTAGCTTTGGGAGCAGAGTGTTCTGATTGCATGTCATCCTCAAGTCAACAAGTTGGCACCATGACCCCCAAAGTTATAGATGAGGAAATTGAGACTCAGCAATTAACCCCAGCCCAGGGTCAAGCAGCTGACAGCTGGGTCGGAGCATAACTCCCTGGGGTGCAGTGTCTCTCTGTTTTCTCAAGGCCAAGATGTCCATTGCTCCAAGACCACAGCTAGCTGGTAAATAATGCATGTGTGAAAGAGTCCTACCTTCATACAGTGTTGAACAAAAGTGCTCTCAGATGTTACTTAGGATATTTTCAAGTGAATAAAATAATAGAAAAAATTGGGAGAAGAAATGGAAGAGTCAGGAATCCTGAACAATAATAAGAGGGACTCACAAGAACAAATTATGTCCCACATTCTTTATTGCTTGTTTCTTCCCAGTTGGATTTAAAAAAAAAGATGATTAGACACAGTTGGTGCTATATATTTAGACTCATAAAATGTTTGATAGCATCTTGTGGAATTTTTACTGGTAGAATTATTTAAATTGGCTGGGTTTAGAACACTGTCACAAAGATTGAAGGCTGGATTACTGCCGGTGAATACAGGGTCATAATGAATGGCAAAAAAGAGAGCATTTGAAGACTAGTGTTCTGGGGTTTGCAGAAATTCCGTGTTTTAATTAACTTCTCTATCAATAATTAAAATAAGTAAATCTGGCTCTCTGGAAAAGAGAGCTGTAGTTGATGCACTTGGAAACAGATATAGTCCAAACATCAACAACCACCACCAGCATCACCACTGTCATCGACCACCACCACCATCACAACCACCACCACCACCACCACCATCAACCACCACCATCAATCACCGTCAGCCACAACCATCAGCCACCATAACCACCACCACTACCATCATCATCAACCACCACCACCACCATCAACCACCACCACCACCATCACTGCCATTGTTGCAACAACTGCACAGCTACCAGCATCACCAACACCAACACATTACCAGTCGCAACCACTACCAGTACAACAACTGCAAAGTCAACAACTATAACCATCACTATCACCACCACCACATTTACCACAAACCACAATAAGAAGCCTGGTTTGAACATCAGGATGGAACTGTGTAGACACCACTGTGCTTATGGCTCACCTGTCTTTGACTCTGGCTCCTGGCCGAATGGAGTCCAGCCCATGACTGTCAAGCAATGAAGAAGGGCTCATCCAATTCAATCTCCTCCACCTCCCGGCTTCCTTCCAAGACTGAAATACAAACCCCTTGAAAGCAAGAACTTTACCAGCCTCTCCACCTCTGTAACACCAGCATCTGACACAGAGCAGGTGCTCCAGACATATGTCTGAGCCAATGAACAATGGAAAATATGAAGAGGGGCTTTACAAGTGGAAATGCCCAGACAAGTAGCTTTTTCCTGGCATCAAGGTTGCCCTGCTGGTTGATCTGTGGTGATGGAGGGGGTTTTTTGGAGGCTGGTGCCCACCTTTCCCCCATGCACGTCAGCATCAATAATAACTGAGCTCCCTAGAATCCAGCATGGTTATAAAGCGCTCCCTACAGTGCTCAGAGTTCTGATCCTTGCAGCAACTGGAGGAGGTATGTGGATCTGGTGTTCTTACTGCTTGCTTTGCTCACCAGAAGAACATGCAGAGGCAACTGGCACAGCCAGGTTTCAGGGAGGCAGTGGGGAGATGGGGTCTGACCTCATCTCCTGAGGCCAGGGTACCTTCCTTTTCCATCTCTCACATCACTTCTGAGAGCTTCTGTCCCTGGAACATCAGCCCCAAACCTTTGCAACTGCTCTTGCCTACCCTTTAGCTCTGACAGTTTTCCTTACTTAAATAATCTGTGGGTTTCTTGAGGGTTGTGTGGTGGTGTGTGTTTATAGGACCCACAGAAGACACTGCAAGCACAATTGTGAGCCACTTCAACTTCCCGCATTGCACTTCCCCTCCTGTCTGGGGACATGGCAGTGGCCATGGGATTGTGGCTGAGGGGTTTTGAATTGGGGAGGCCCTGGGGATGGGGGGGGCATGTTTCCGGTGTAGGGCTTACGAACTCTGGTGTGGGAACAATTTCTAGAAACCCTCCTGCTGCCCTGTGTGCCCTCTCACCAAGACTTGTGAATTAGAATTGGATCTGTGAGGCCCAAGCCTGTAGTGCAACTACCATCAGCAACATCTGTGTATGACCTGGCGGGCTTTAAACATGCTGAGATATTGGATCAAGCCTTGATAAACCCTGTGTCCCTTGTCTTAAGCAAGGCTGAAATTTTTAGCTGAAGGAACAGGCATTGCCACCAAGCCACATGAAGCGTCTCAATGCAATAAATGTCTCAGTGACAAAGCGATACAAATTCATCAATGATTCAACCTATACAGTGTGGGGTAATTTGATTACAGTGATTCAGCTCCATGCAACACAGCAACAGCAGAAAGACTCATTGGTTTCTAACTAATTTTTACAATTTGTTCAGGTTTATGGATTATACCCAAAATTCAAAAACGAGGAAAAATAGTATTCTAAATGAAGCTAAAAATGTAGACCAAGAGAAAATGTATTTGTCAGCCTTTTAATATTTCAAAGGCAATATGATTTCTTCTCATTTTAAATATTCATCTCATAATCTAAGTTTGTGTGTGTGTATATACATAAATGAGTGTGTGTGTATATATATTTGTATTTTAAATATGAGGGCCCTAAAATTATGTGTTTCTTATACCACCAAACTTGATTTGCTTCTCCGGTGATGATTCTGAAGGTTCTCTGTCCCCAGAATATGCATGATCACTGGTCAGATTCTGTTTCTGCTCTCTGGGAGTTCATTGTCCACTGCCTGTGCCCTCGGCTTCAAACTCTGGACTCCCCTGTGCATCTGAGGGAAGGGTTGTAGTATGCTTCCTTAAAGGCTGAAGTTTCAGGGAGATAGAGCTTGCTTTAAGGTTCAAATGGTCATGGCTTTTGCAAGCAAAGTTTGCCTTCTATTTGGCAAACCGGTTTTCTCATAACTTTAGTGGCTGCAGTGTTGGGTAACCACAGACAGTCATCCTTCATGCGTGAGTCTTAAGCCTGCAGTCCTTACTCATATTAGGGCCTCTGTGCTTGGCTCATTTCCTCAGGGATGGCTTCTTTGAGAACATTAGAAGCAGTAGAATTGGGTGTGGAGGTCCCACCCTTGACCACCCACTGGAATGGCTCTACCATGTGACCAGGAAATATTCATGGGAAGTCTTGTGGAAGGCAGAGGCCCCACGCTTACACCCAATTACTCGTGGTTCAAAGCCGACCATTTCCTCAAGCCAACAAGGTCGTGGGTTCTGAAGACTCAGGCCCTTGGTGTGTGGGCATGGGCAGAGCACTTTCCCCAAGCAGAGCTGTGATCCTCCTCCAGACCCCTCCCCATAGAGCCACTGGCCTCATCTGGGCTCCTCTCTTGTTGGACTTTGCTCAAATCAATGGGAAGCCGCCTACTTGTTCTAATTCTCTGATTCTTCCCAACCACTTTTCCAGCAGGTGATTGACTGTCACTGGTGGTCCCAATATTGTGAGACTGCCTTGCATGGTACCCTAACGGGCCACCACTTCAGCAGGCCTGTGCGAGCAGGGGCCTCCCTGAATCAGCCCACATCTCCTGGGTGTAACTATGGCAGCTCCCATTTCTGTACTTATTAGAGAACAGCCTGCAGTGCTCCAGCTAGGGGACCAGAATGATCATGGTAGAAATGTTCTCTCTCGTGTTCTACTTCAGAAGTAAGCAATTCATGGCCAGCTGGGCATGTCTGCATCCTCAACTCAGGACATCCTCCTGTGGGTCATAGGGAGGCACCGACTCTTGCCACCCCTGAGCCAGCCAGGAGAGAGAAGGACCAGGGGAGGGCACGGCTGATCCATTTCAGGGAAAGGTCTCAGAAGCTGGGTGCCTCACTCCCACTCACATCCACATCCACTGGCCTGAACTGAGTCAGATGACTTCACTGTGTGCAAGGATGGATGGAAAAGACACTTCTAGGAAGCCGCCCACCCGGCCACAGTCCTTTCCAGAGGAAACTGAGAGGTTTAAGAGAAGTAACAAGGCAGCCAGGGTCTCCCACACGTAGCTGGGGGCTAGTTCTCCCTGCTAAGTCCCAGTGAGGGCAAATGCATTCACTGCAATGCTGTGGAGACCCCACAAGCTCATCCAACATGGGGAGCTTGCTTGCCACACAACAAGCACTTGTGGTTTACAGTTTTCATCCCTACCAGCTCCATTTCCTGGGTTTGGGGCAGACCCTCAGGCTCTTTGCACCTAAAAACCAGAACTATGATGTGGCAAGTAGACTGGTCGTCATCACAGAGGCCCCAAACTTTGTGCAGGTGCCAGGGCATGGGGATGTCCAAGAGAAGGAGGGTAAGGGGACTGCTTCTCATTGTCTTGTGTTCTGTGTGCCTGAGGCCATGCGGGGCATGTGTGACTGCATGTGGGTGTGCACACACACGTGTGTCTGTAGGTAAGACACTGAGACACATGCTTCCCTCTTCAGGTGAGAATATGAAAATGCCTAAGAAACCACCTCTCTCATATATTAAATAAAGTCACAGGTCCCTCCTCTGCTGGAGGCAGGTAAGAAGAGAAAGCTCACCACTGAGGAGTAAGAGCCTCCAGGTGGGAACGCAGAGACCGTCTCACACGCCCCTAAACCTGACCAGTAGCAACGTCCATCTGACACATCTTGCATAAGCCTACGTCTTCACATGCGCCGGGTACACACAGACGCCCCCCACTGATGCCACTCCTTCAAATCCACTGTCCACTCAGTGACAGGCAGGTCCTCGGTGGCCCCAACCACATGCTCATGGACACGTGACCAACAGAAGTCTCTGCCACACTCCCCCACACAAGTGTGCGCACACACTCCTACACACCCAAGTTCCTGCAGTGGCAGCTGCACACGGACTTGCCCCTGCCTTGTGTGTGCAGACACCCCACTCCCTCACATACCCCACAACGCCCTCTACACATCCTCATGGGCTCACGGGGTCCACACCTGTGCAAGCCCCCAGCAATTACACTTCCACTAACACCATTATCACCAGGAACAAACAGGAGACAATCCCAACCCATCAACATGTCGCTGCATTGACATCTCTGCCCAGTAGGTGTCAGGCGGATATTACCTGCTCCTGACTGGCAGCAGCCCCTTCAGAGAGTCCCCAAAGGAGAGAGAACAGTGTTCTAACAGGAGATACAGAAGCAGAAAGAGGCATAGAGGCACAGGACTCTTGGCTCCAAGGTCGGGGAGGAGCCTCTGTTACCTGGGCTCCCAGGGCTCCTGAATTAGTGCCTGAGCACACCTTCACCTTCGGGCAGCCTGCAGGAGGCCAGGTGCGGGTTAAAAGCCTTGGGGGTACCGACTGCATACAGTGCTCATGATGAGCAGGGTATGTCGATGGGGGCCTCCTTGTGCATTTGCACAAAACATGTTGAGCGTGTCTGTGGGGTTGGGGGGAGTAGTGAGTGCAAACCAAGTGCATAGTGGGAATTTGCAGATCCATCCAGGCATGTCCAAGTCTCCGTGGAGTCCGCGTGAGGGGATGCTAGCCTGTAGGGGGCTGAAGCCCTGGGTCTTCCTGGGCATCACCTGGGTACCCTACATGGCACCCTGGCTCCGTACCATGCTGGCAACTCGTCTTGGGTCTGAGTGAAGTGAAACGGGCGCTGGGAACCAGAGGTCCCCGTGGTTATTTACGAAAGGGATTGCTACATCATATTGGGGCTGCTACCAGCAGCTTCCCGGTCCTGCTCGCCTTTTCTCAAAATGATACATTGACTGTGGCTTAAAATATCCCAGACATTCCTCTCTGCCTTAATTACAATCATTAGGTTTGGAAAATGGCTAATGATGGGTGGGTTCTGTTGTTGTTGGAGTTTTTGTGTTCTTTGCCCTGCTTTCATAATAAGCCAGCTGGCCTCCAGCCCACAGAGACCAGGAGCACCGTGGCCGAGGCCGAGGCCCATTTCTGACCCAAGGTCTCTGCATCTCATGCCAGGGTCTCTGCTCTGGTCCAGTAGCCCAGGACAGCTACTGAGAGCCCTGGGAGGTTTCTGATGTGAACCCCCACTTGCAAGGAAACTGTTCCTCTCAGACCTTGCAGCTCCTGACCCACTGTGAGTGCTCCCTAATCGTGAGCACTTCCTGGTGTCCTATTCATAAATTACAGAAGAGAAATTCTCCTTTCCTCTGTCTGTCTGTGTCTCTTCCTCCACGCCCCCCTCTCCAAATGGCGGGGTGACCTCTGTCTCCTGAGTCACATTCCCAGGGTCTCAAGGACCAACGCTAGCCCTCCAGGCAGGTATCGGCCTGGGCCTAGGATGGGTTGCTGGGGGTAGAGAGCCTCTGTGAATCCCCTTAGGGTATGTGCACAGTGCTGGGCCTGCATCACCTTCGGGGGGCGGGGCTGTGGCTTCTCTCAAATTTGCCCAGTCCGGAAGCCCTGAGGGAAGTTTTGCTTCACTGACTTTCCCAGGAGCTGGAGTTTCTCCGTCAGACGCTGAATCCCTATTATCATGCTAATATGTTAGCAGAGTAGCATTTCTCTGGGTCTGGAATCCTTAACCTGACTTAATCCACAGAATTAGAATAAGAAATGGGAAGGCCCCTGGGGGCACCGCCTGACTTTAAACCCTGGACCCTGAGGAGGTGACATCTCATCTCTGAGCTTCGGGTTGTGTCCCCAGTGAAACGAATTGACACAAAAGGACCCTGCCTTGTGTGTGCACAAGGCGACCCCAAGTCCCCATTTGCAGGAGAGGCTGCAGCCACGCCTTTGGTCACTTTGATGGCTCCCTCACTCTCACAGAAAATCCTTTGCTTCTTCCCTGGAAGGGCCTGGGGCTCTGACCTGTGCCGCTCTGATTTGGGTGACTGTTGGGTGGATTTGGGTGGGGAGACAGGAGGCTATACTCTCTCCTGCATCTCATGGATGCAGTAAGAACAGCTCCCTTGCAAGTGGGGGTTCACATCAGAAACCTCCCAGGGCTCTCGGTAGCCAGTAGCCAGCCGTCCTGGGCTACTGGACCAGAGCAGAGACCTTGGCAGGAGATGCAGAAGGGAGCATTGAGAGCAGGGGAGGTTCTCTGGGCATGGCTTCTTGAGGGGCTGGATGTCTCCTCCTGGCTTCTCAACTCTCTCCCTGAAGCATCTACTGAGACCTCCTCAGGTCCCCTCGCTTGACTCAGTTTTGGCAATACTGGTGTCTGTGTGAGTGGCTCCTACAGGTGTTGTAGGGTACACAGCCTGTGCAGCAGTGCATGGTGGCCTTGTGTGTCTGAAGTTTTCAGTGACTGCCCCATATTCTGCTGATCTTTCAAAACTTTTAGGTTGTGAGGTGTAATATACATAAAAGTGCATATAAAACATCACTGCTCAGATTAAGAAACAGTGGTAAAGCATACATCCAAGTAACCTCCACCCAAATCAAGACACGGAATATTGGCCCAGGAAGATGGCAAGTCTTCCCTCCACAGAGCACTCCTTATGTTGACTTCTAGGATGACTACTTCTTGCTTTGGTTGTTGCTGTTGCTACAGTATAGCCGGCTAGATGCACATCCCTGAGCACCATACCTGCCGGGAACGCAGTATAGACTGAATCATGCCATGTGTATTCCGTGTCTGGCTTCTTTCAGTCAACATTCCATTTGTGAGATTCATCCATGCATATCGATGTCCTTTCGTTCCTTTTTATTGCTGCTTAAGCATTTCATTGTAAGAATATGCCACCCTTCATGTATCTGTTCTACGGCTCATGGCTTGTTTGTCTGGCTTGTTTCCAGTTGGGGGCTATTGTAATCAGGGTTGCTATGGACGATCTTGTACACATGACCAGGTGCATTTAGGCACCAGGCTGTATGCCTGCGAGTGTGAAATCAGTAGGTCATGGAGAATGTGTATGTTCAATTTCAGTAGATAATGCTCACCGTGTTAGAAAGTAGCTGCAACAATTAATGTGTGTTTCTGTTCTACATCCTCAGCGAACAATAGATAATGTCAAATTTTTGCCAAACACGTAAGCGCAGAGGGGTATGTTTTGGGATTCCTTTCGCATTTCTCTGATGATTAATGATTTTGTGCACTTTTTCTTGTGTTTATTGGCCATTTATAGGTCCTTCTTTGTAAAGTATCTGTTCAAGATGTTTGCTTTTTTAAAAAAATATATTTTATTTATTTATTTGAAAGAGAGAGTGAGTGAGA
Organism: Vulpes vulpes; assembly: GCF_048418805.1. Taxonomy (NCBI): domain Eukaryota; kingdom Metazoa; phylum Chordata; class Mammalia; order Carnivora; family Canidae; genus Vulpes; species Vulpes vulpes. The sequence continues at coordinate 160,458,872 of NC_132791.1, read as the reverse complement.
GAGTAAGTAAAAGCAGAGAGAGGGGCAGAGGGAAAGGGAGAAGCAGACTCCCCACTGAGCAGGGAGTCCTACACTGGGCTCAATCCTGAGACTCCAGGATCATGACCTGAGCCGAAGGCAGATGTCCAACCGACTGAGCCACCCAGGCAACCTGCCCTATTTTTTTTTTATGAGCTATCTACCTTTTAAAATATTTTTTACTTGTAGATTTTTTTAAGTATTGCCTCTCCCTCACCCCTCAGCAAATCAATTTCCAAAACCACCTACTTCTCATTCAACATGCATTTTCATATTTGACTTCAGATCCTGGTCTTCTGTACGGCCTCTTACAATTTACCATCCACACGAGTGCCAGATGTGAGCATGAAAAGCAAGTCTCCCTGTGTCAGTCCCTGCATAAAACCCTTCATCAGCACACCGTACAGGAAATGATCTCTTAGCTGCCACTTGAAGATCTGTATGTCCTGGCCTCACCCACCTTCTCAACAGCTTTGGAGAGTCTTTTTGTCAATATTATGACACCAGAATGCTAACCCGGCTGCAGGTGCCCCATGGGTTGCTGTGTGCTGGCTGGTTCACTAGTCTCTGACACCCAGCTACTTGTCCCTGGAATATCCTGCACTTTTTTGAAAAGCAGTATTACTGAGGTTAATTTACAAACAATAAAAAACACCCATTTTAAGTGCAGACTTTGATGAGTTTTGACAAATGTGTGGACATGTGTAACCACTACAGAAGAAGAAGAAGAAGAAGAAGAAGAAGAAGAAGAAGAAGAAGAAGAAGAAGAAGAAGAAGAAGAAGAATTATTTAATACTGTGAAAAGTAGCCTCGGGCTACCTTGCAGTAAACCCCCCGCCCCCACCCAGGACCTTGCACCAGACAAACTCTGATCTGCTTTGTGTTTATTGGTGCCTATTCTAGAATTCCACATACATGGAATCATTATAGTAAGTGCATCTTGTTTTCCTTATTTTCTCATCCACATCATTGTTTATCAGCACTTGCATCCTTTGCAACACTGGAGCTTTCCTTAGTGTGGAGATACCATGATGTCATAGCCCTGTCACATGTTGATAGACAGCTGGGTCTCTTCCACTGGGGACTATTATGAATAAAGCTGCTATGAACATGTGTGACTATCTCTGTGTGGACATGTTTTTATCGCCCTTGGGTAATTGGCTAAGAGTGCAGTGCCAGGATCTCTCTAAAGTATATGCTGATCTTCCTGAGAAGCTGTCCAACTATTTTCCTCAGCATTTGGGTACCGCCCGCAGTACGTGAGCATTCCCATTGTTCACTTGGTATCTTCAGCATGAATTTAGCCGTCCCAGAGGTATAAAGTTGTACCTCTTTTTACCAATTTTAATTTGCGTCTTCTGATGACAAGGAGGCTGAGGGCTTTTCATGTGTTCATCAGCTGCTCATCTATCTGTTCAAACATCTTGACCATTTTTAAAAATCAAATTACCTCCTTTTATTGGGTCCTTCCTAATATATATTGTAGACATTCTCTCTCAGTCTGTGAGTTAACTTTGTTTAACAGTGCTTTTTTTTTTTTTTTGAAAAGCAAAAGTTGAATATTGAATTAAGTCCAATTTATAATTATTTCTTTTCTGCTTTGGTCCCTCTGTGTCCTATGAGAACTTTGCCTACCTCAAGGCCATGAATATTTATTTATTCCTTATTTTATTACTAAAGTTTATACTTTTAGCTGTCACTTTTAATTCTGTGGTCCACTTCATATTAATTTTTGAATGTGTTGTAAAGTGAGAATCAAGGCTAATTTTTTTCTGCATATGGGTGTTCAGTTGCTCCAGCACTGTTTATGAAAAGACTACCATTTCTCCACTAAATTATCTTGACACCTTTATTGAAAGTTAATTGACCATATAAATGTGATCCTATTTCTTGAATCTCTATTCTGTTTCATTGATTTATATGTCTGTCCATATGGCTGTACCACGCTATCGTGATTACCATGGTTTTATAGTAAGTACTGAAATCAAGAAGTGGTAAGGCTCCCACTTTGCTATTTGTATGGATTCATGCATGTGTCCTGTCCCCCAAATTCATATGTTGGAACCCTAGTCCCCAATGTGATGATGATATTCAGGGGTGTGGCCTTTGGGAGATCATTACTTTTAGGTGAGGTCATGAAAATGGAGCCCGGGGGATAGTTAGGGTTACTGCCCTTCACCAGAGTGTCCCCCCCACCATGTGATCTTGAACTCACCAGTCCCCAGAACTGTGAGAAACACATGTTATTTAAGAGACACAATTTATGGTATTTTGTTAGAGTAGCACCAACAGACTAAGATATTTTTTTTTTTCAAAGTCATTTTGCCTCTTCTAGGTTTTTAAAAACTTCCAGATGAAGTTAGGATCAGTTTGTCAATTTCAAAAAAAAAAAAAAAAAAAAGTCTGCTTGAATTTTGATTAGAATTCCATTGAATCTATGGATGGATCAGGGAAGAATTAACATGTTAACATGGAGTCTTTCAATCTTTGGACAAGATATTCCTCTTCAGTCACATAGGTTGTTATTTCTTTCATCAATGTCTGGTAGTTTGTCAGTGGACAGTTCTTGTATATAAGTATGCAAACATGCATATGTTCCCAAATATTTATATCATATACGTATATATAAACACACACAACACGTGTATATATACATATATAGTATACATATATACTATGCTAGATATATATAACTATAGTAAATAAATCTATATCCTTAAATATTTTGCTTTTGTAATGCTATTGTTTAGAATTTTATTTTCCCTTTTTTGTGATAATAGGGCCAAAGTGAATTTTGCATATTGATTTTGTTTCCAGAGAACTTGGTAAATTTGGTTATCTGTTCTAGGAAATCTATTCTAGATTCCTTAGGATATTCTACACACATGATCATATTATCTGCAAATAAAAACAGTTTACTCTTGTCCAATTTGTATGCCTCTTATTTTTCTGCCCGTGTTTTATGATAGTGGCCAGGACCTCCAGTAAAACAGTGACTAGAAATGGTGAGAATGGATGTGATTCCTACATTCCTGTAAATGTTCAGGCTTTCATGTTAACAATACACTTTGGTTGGTTAGGATTTTCTTGGAAGTCCCTTTATTGGTTGAGAGTGTTTCCTTCTATCTCTACTTTACTAAGAGTTTTTAACATTAAGAGTGGTAAATTTTGTCAAAAGATTTTTACTAATCCACCAAAAGGATCAGATATTCTTTTTTTTTTTTTTTTTTTTTTTTTACTGTCAATATAATGAAATATCTGTTGAGTTTTTGAATACTAAGCCAAACTCACTTTCCTGGGATGAGCACCAGGTGATATCATCCTATTTACATGTGCTTGGATTTGATTTCTTGAAATTAAAGATTTTTTGCACATACATTAATGAAAGATATTAGTTTGTAGGATTTTTTAAAAGATTTTATTTATTTATTTATGGGAGACACAGAGAGAGAGGCAGACACAGGCAGAGGGAAAAGCAGGCTCCATGCAGGAAGCCCAATGTGGGACTCGATCCCAGGACTCCAGGATCACCCCTTGAGCCGAAGGTAGGCACTAAACCACTGAGCCACCCAGGGATCCCTCTGTAGGATGTTTTGCTTCTCTATTTGTTTAAACTCCACAGAACACTATAGAGTTTTTTTCCCCCAATTGAAACAGTAAAGTATTTTTTTTAAGGCAAGATAAAAAGAGCTTATTTTAAATTTACCCACATATTTCTGGAGTAGATCTGAGTCTCCCTGTTATCATTTTCTTTCAGCCCAAAAACCTTGAACATTTCTAGTATGAACCCTCTGGCCACACATTCTGCAGCTTCTGTTGTCTCTAAAAGTGTCTAGTTCCCATTTTAAATATATTATCCCAATGTCTCCTGTCATGTGTTGTTTTCGATGAAACATCTATGATAAGTCTTCACTTTGTTTCCTTGTATGGGACGTAGCTTTCCATACTCTGAGTATTTTTAAGATTTTCTCTGCCACTGGTTTTTGGGAACTGGGTGACAATGTGCCATCATGTGGTTTTCTTTATGTTAATCCTGTTAGGGTTTGTTAGGCTGCTTAGACTTGTGGGCTGTATTCGTATCATATTAGGAAAATTTCAGCCATTACTGCTTCAAATATTTTTCTGACCCTTTTTCATCCCCTTCTGGGACCCTGATCGTATACATGTTACACGGCTTGGATTTTTGCTCACCAGATCACTAAAGCCTTTGGAGTTCTTTTCAGCCTTATCTCTTCTCCGGTTTCAATTGGATAATTTCTGCTTCTGTTTCTTCCAGTTCACTGATTCTTTCTTCTTAAGCATTTAATCTGATGCTCAGCTGATCCAGAGAAATTTTTTAAATTTCAGGTATTTTATTTTTCAGCTTCAAGAAGTCCCATTTGCTACTTTCTATATCTTTTACTTTCTCATTATTTTCATATTTCCCTGTCATATCTTGAACATATTTGCAATTACTATTTTAAAGACTGGTTAATAATGCGATCATCTCTGTGACTTCTGAATCTGTTTCTGTTATATATGTTTCCTCCCTGTAATTGGTTACATTATCCTGCTTCTGCACATATATAGTAATTTTTTATTGGATGCTAGACATCTTGACTATTACATTGTTGAATGTCTGCATTTTGTTACCCTTTAGAATACACTGAGTTTTGTTCTGGGTGGATTGTTATTTGTGGATTTTAAAAAATGTGATCCTTTTGGGACTTGTTTTTAATTTCTTTTAGAACAGCCTGGAGTAACTTTTAGTCTAGGTGATTTAGTCTTACTAATGAGATGTAACGCTGGAGTCTCTCTGGAGTGTCATAGATGTTATGCAATGCCACTCTGGCTGATCAGAGTTCACGATTCCAGGAATACTGTGTGGATTTCAAAAAATGTTTGTTTTGCAGTGTCTTGGTAGTTCTTTAGAAGCCTTACAGAATATTACCCTATGCTGCTTAGTATTTAGCAATGCACTCCTGAGAAACTCTAGGCAGATTTCTTGAGCTCTTTGCTTCAACACCTCTCTGTTCTCTCTAGTTCTGAGCTCCTTCCAATTCCAACTTCTCTGTCCTCACCTCAGTGAGCCTGCTGTCTGCTTGGTTCCTCTCCCTATGCTACAGTATGGGAAGTACCTCTGGGGAGAAAACAATCACCTCACTTTTCTTCTTTCACAGATCACAGGCCTATACTGCTCGTTCTCCAATGTTTCATACATTTCATCCAGTTTTCTAGTTTCTTCTTACAGGAGTACAAGCCTGGTACTGTTTACTTTGGATTGGTGGAAGCAGAGATGTATCTTTCTTCTGATTCTAGAGTCAGTAAATCCAGCCCAACCTTTCACTAAATGTCTGGCTTCTCATCCCTAATTACCTAGAAGACATCTCCTGCCCTGCCATTATCTCTGAGTCACGTGTTCCAAGTGAATTATCTTTCCCTTCCCATCTGCTATTCCTTCTAGTTTCCTTTTGTCTGCTAAACTCAAAATCTTGGTCATCTTTAAACATTAACTTAATTGTCCATCTCTTTAAAATCAATTCTAGTTTCAAGTCATGCCAATTCTTCCTCAAAGGTCTTTTAAATCTACTTTTTTTCTCTTTGTTTCTACTGCATTCTTATTGGAACAGGCTCTCATCCACCCAATAATAGCTTTCTAAATAAGACTGTGGGGGAGGCTGGGTGATAATATGTACATCAGAGGCAAAGAACACCTCATAGTGGTCAGCAGTGCTCTTCAAACCTGTCCAGTCCCCCCATATCCTGTGTCCTGGGTACTGGGAGGGCCATATTAATCCCCTCCACCATGTTCTCTCATCTTCCCACATACTGTTGCCTCTTCTTAGACTACTCTTCTTTACTCCCCACAAGCCTTACTTTATTTCCAAACATCTACTCATCCTTCAGGTCTCAAACCAGATATTCCTTCTTTCAGAAAGCTTTCTCTTCTCTCCTCTTCCACAGACAAGGTTTGGTGTCCTCTCCTTGGTTTTTTTTTCCACTGAGGATCAACTATCCTATTTCTAAGTTTCACAATTGTCTATATCCTTCATTAAATCCTGGGTTGATGCTCATGTGTCCCATGTATTCCTGGTGCTGCAACAATCACCATCCTTTCATCAGTGCTTGGCACAGGATTTAGCACGGCAGGATGCTCAGTACATATTTGCTGAATAAATGAATGATCAGATAAACAAGAGTGATATTTACACTGTAGATTCTCCATTCCATCAATGAATTAAAAACAGACTTAGATACTTACAGAAAGACCTAGAAGTAACTTACTTAATCTTCCATTCAGTACATGTGTCCTTTTGCCACTTCCTAGTAAATAATCAGATAAACTATGTTGAACCTACTTACAATGGGAATTTAATCTTTGTCGTAGCAGCCATTTTATTATTCCAAATTGCACCAGAATCTTCTATATATCTTGCATCCTTTGGTCTCAATATTCCTTCTGAATCTGTGTAGGCAAGAGTTGTCTTATACTCCAATAACAGCTATCAAGTGTCCAAAGACTTCCTGTAGCCTCCAAATCTTCCTGCTAATGACAATGATTATCACTATATCAGCTGATATTTCTCAAGTATTTACCTGCTTGTTTGAACTTCACAACAATCCTGCAAAGATGGTTCATATTATAAGTACCATTTTAGAGATGAGGAAACTGAAGCTTACAGATGGACCACATAGAGATAAAGAGAGATGCCTGAGGAGCCTCAGCTGTTAAGGGCTCCCCAAATCAGCTCCAGACACATGAATGAAGATTACTGGGGATTCCAGGTCCACTCACCATCTGACTATAATCAGATAAGAGGCCTTGAGAGACAACCATGCAGTTGAGCCCAGTCAATACCCAGAAGTATTAGAGATTATATATTAAAAAAAGAACATTTTTGTTTTAAGTCACTAGGTTTGAGGTGGCTTGTTATGTAATAGGGAACCAGACCACTGACATAATCTTGTACTGCCCATTTAGGCCAGAGTCAGGGAAGACTCTGGTTAGGTGTGCATTAGGTAAATTCTCAGCAGATGCCATCTGCTGCTGCTACCACTTCCTTGAGTACTGCTGAGTCAGTACTATACACTGTTCCCTACTCATAGGATGAGTAGGGAAGGGGGAAGAGAGACTAGGAGGGTAGGGAGCAGTCTGTCCAATCTGGTGCCTTTTGAGGAATGACAGCAGCTTCCTACTGGCAAGAAGCATCCAGGCTATGGAGACTCCTTCATTTGATTCTTCTGTGTGGGGTTATCTTACCCCAGTGTCAGAAACAAGAAAAAACCCACCTTATCTGAAGAGTAAACAGGGGGATTTATGAGATGCCAGCAGAAGGGCTACAGCAGTAAAAGATATGACCCTGATTTGGCCATTGGCCCGCCATATTTTCAGAAGTTGATGTTGTAAGGTCTTGCTTGGGCAGATTCTCCTTCTGACTCCTTCCATGTTCAGCCCAGTATCTCTGGCTGTTGACAGGGAGCTGCAGAGTTCATGCCTATGCTTCTGGAACACAGCCAGGAAAGAGTGCAGACAGAAGCTCCCCCTCCCAGGCACCCAGCACAGGGCCTCCCAATGCCTGATTTGTAGGCTTTTAGTGACGTTTGATAGTCTTACACCCATCACCAGCCAGAGCCCAAACCTTAACAAAAGGGGAAGGAAGAAATCCTTTTCTGATGGTGAGTTTCTCCCTGGTTGGCCCTCCGACTAGCACAGATGACAGAAGAGCAGCTTTGGGAGAAAACCACAGGTCTAACCATAATTAAAGTAGATCCAGAGAATCTGGTTGTACCTGAGAAGTAAGAAGCCACCATCAAGGAGAAGGTAGGAAATACCCCTAAAATAATTAGGCTTTATCTTTTTTATTGAATAAAATGTAACTTCTCCTGGTTGTCAATTTCCAAAGGACTGCTCTTTTCTAGGCAAAAAGTGAATTCAAGGGTGTTCATTCCCCGGGTGAGCAGATGAAACAAAACCCCAGCTGTTTCCCAGGACTAACACAAAGACAGGAAATGAATGGATTTGAAGGCTCTGTGAAGGTATTTGGAGCCACTGGAGATTTTTGTGCAGAAATTATTTAAGGCCAGCTTTGTGATGGGCAGAAGAGGCAAAAGAGTGGGCATGCCAGTGACGGATGGGTGAAGGGCAGAGCAGCGTGATCAGAATGACTCAGGAGGGATGGAGAGAGGGGTGGTTGCAGAGCCATTTCTGAGGAATGCAGATGGCCTGTGGCGAGAATAGGGCTCCCCAGCGATGGAGCCTTGGTGACTCCCTTGCCTTCCTGAGCCCTGGGTAGCCCCCACACTCTGCTCCAGCCCCCGCCCTCTGTTCACTTGAACACACCCCAAACCCTTCTTCTCTCACCAGCATGTGTCCCTTCCTTCTCTGTGGCCAGCCCCCTGCCAGGCGGAGACAGAAATCCCAGTGGGTGGTGGGTGAGAGGTGGGCAGTCTGGGACCATGGGGCTCTCTGGGCCTGGTTGGATCCCTGGTATCTGTTCACTTCCATGCAAACCCAGTCCCACCGCCTTTGGGAAGTGTGCCTGAAGCAGCCTTATGTATGTACATTTCCAGCACGGACAGCCAGCTTCCTGGCAAGCACCCCAGATGGCCATGGAGACAGCTCCGTGTTCTGTTCCTCCCACAGACGCTTCCCCGGGGCCATGGCTCTGCCTTGGATGGCCTTTTCCCTTGGCTGATGGCTGTCATATCTTCCCTCGGACTGCTGGGTTGTGTCTTATTGCCCTCCTACCCCAATGCCTACATCTTTGTCCCCCAGTCTCTGCTCTGTCCATGTAAGCCCTTTGCTCAAAGTACCAGTGGGTCCTCATCACCTGAAGAAATGATTCTGCCCCCTGGGGTACATTGGCATACCTGGAGTACCTTCCAAAACCAGAGATATTTGATCTGAATGTGAACTCTTTGTCCAGGTGATCCAGTAAGTGACAACTGAATGTGTCCCACTAGTCCACAGAATGAAGTGGGGATGTCTAACTCATCCTTCAAGGCCTGGACCCATTTCCATAACCTTGTTGAAATCATATCCTGGACAAACCTCTGCAGCAGACTCGTCTCCCTCAATTTCCCTGATGCTGCCACCAAGCTGGGATACCTTCCCACCCACCCCCTACACATGGAAGCCATAATTTTCAAGACCCAGCTCCATCTTCATTTAGATTCCCTAGAAACCAGCCTGAGGAGGATGCTCTATTGGAGGGGTTGGATTCCATAAGTGCAACAGTTGTGGAGGGGAAGGGAGGTGACGTAGAAGGGAAATGAATGTAAGATGCTGATGAGCTACCATGCTGCCACAGCTTCCCCAAAACACATAGTGAGTTGCTTGATCAGGCAGGGCTTCTCCAGAGACACACTGGGGGAAGAAAGGAAAATAATTTACCCACAGTCCCTTCTTTCCTTCCCTCCCCTGTAGGGTCTTAACTCCTGTGTTCCACTAGCAAACCCTGGTCAGGTGATCTAGAGAGGCAAATGGAGGGAGTATGGCATCCTCACTCTTGTTGGACCTCCCAGACCCACTCATCTGTAAACTTCACATGCCTGAAGCACACACTGCCTTGGACTTCACATTTTGAATCTATCTGACTCAGTTTCCCCTCTGCAGTTGTCAATGAGTCTTCTTCCCAGAACCTACAAGTCCTCCAGGAATGTTGATCAAAGAAGACCTTTCCTCCAGAGGACTTTGCCGGATCCTCTCAGCCACCACCAGCAAGTGACATTCTGGAGTGGCCTCCTTAGGAGGTAGCTTAGCAGGGCAGTGAGTAGAGAAGAGCTAGAGTAGGACCACTGGATCCAGGTCAGCATGCATGACCATGGATGAGTTACTCACCTCTCTGTCTCAGTCCCCTTATCTGTAAGGCTGGGAGGTGCCAATGCTTCCTTCCTAGTGTGGTTGTGAGGGGCAAATGAGGCAGTGCAAGTGGTAGTGGTATGCTGAGGGCCGGATCTGTGGTCAGGAAGGGCTCTGTCCCTCTTGTGGTGGCACCATGAAGGAGAGGGGGAAGTTCAGTTCTTGGAGGGCTGTACACTGTCTGGCCCTAAGACATTTCTTTCTTTCCCTCCTCACCTTCAGCAAGTTGCCCCACTGTCGTACATTGTGCCTTCTTGCTTTTATGTGATAATATGACACAGAAGGTGACTGCCAACCATTGCAAGATGCTACTCACTTTGGGAGCCACACCTGTGGGCGGTTGGCAGAGGCTTAGCTGTCAAAAAGAGCCCTTTGTCAGCAAGACTGACACATCATCTTTGGCCTCCTTTTCAGAAGAACAAGTGAAAAATTCTCATTTATAAGTGCAGCATCTGCTACCTGGGTTGGACCATCAGGAAGAGGCGGGTAGGACGTGTCCAACATGGAGGTCTGGGATCAATGGGACTCAACTGGGAAAGCTTGGGTCTCAGTTGAGATGGTCTCTCTCATATTCCCCTAGCCCGTTTACCTTTGCCCCTGGGCTCCTGGCCATTTGCACTACCCCTGCCCTCCAATCACAAGAGACAAGTCTATGCCTATTGACATTCAGAGGAAAAGCCCCAGTGTCACACTTCTCACCCAGTGTGACCATGGAGCTTCTCTCCACACACTCTTCCAGCCTGACAAGCTGGGGCTTCCCTCGGAAGGTGCAAACCCCACACCACCCCCGCCTTCTGTGCTCTCTCCCAGTGCCACATCATTCCAAGTCCGTTTCCTGTGTCATTGATTCCAGAATGAGATGTTCATTTGCTCTTTGAAAATAGCATTCAGAGCCATTCAAACAAGCCTCTTCGGCTCAGATAAATCACAGAGAATGGAATGAGAGCTCAGAGTTGTTTTTCATTTAGCGGAGCCCCGCTCTCCTGGAAAGCACCCAGGGCTTCCCAACTGAAATACAGCCTTCTTCTTAATTTCATTCTGCAAGCCCCCTGCCCACTATCAGTTTGATTTAAGTGGTAATTCAATCCCAAAGTGAGCAGCCCCCTTTCAATGGTTCTCATTACTTTTCTGCATAATGTTATCATATATAAGGACCTGGGCTGAGGGACACTCACACCCCCACCATTACTCAGACACAGTGCCTGGTCTGGGAGCTTGGTTGGGGTCTGGTTTGGGGAATCAGGTATCTGTCTTATTCTTGGGAAATTGTGGTGTCATTTCTTCTCTCATGGGAAGGACAAAGCTCCGCTCATGATAAAACTTCATCATTTTTTTTCTCCATGACCCAAAGTAATATAGTATACTGAGGGCCTCTTACTACCTGGGGAGGGCACATGATAATCCAGGTCACAGACTGAACCACCTCAACACGGAACAAAGACTTCTATAAGGCAAGGATGAAGCATTCTCAGAATGCTTGGGTGCTCTCCTGACTCAGCTGCCTTTGGTGATGACAAGCCCCACCAAGCCTGCTGGTACTAATGAGACCAGTTGGAGGTGGTTTGTGTTCCTAGGAAAATCTAGCCTGTGTCCATAGTTCATTCAGTGTCATTATAAAAAACTCAGGATCTTGTAATTTTTCAAAATTCGTTTGTGTGGAAGTGTTCTCAGTGACCACACTCTGGGTGATTGTCTCTACAGTCATCAGCAGGATGTCTACACAGCTAGCTCTTGTTATCAAGCCAAAGAGAACAAGTGACCCAACCGTAGCACCTCCAGCACCAAGGAGAGCTCCAGGGGGGATTTCCCCTAATAGGTGATGAAGCAGAGGGGCAAGAACCAGAACAGTTAAAGTATAGACTCCCTCTGAGTCACAGCTGGATGTGGCTTCCTCTGCACCCTCTCACCCCTGCCTCTGGCTCTGGCACCTCCACTCACTTCCCAAACCCTGCAAGCCCAGAGATTTGGCTGCATACGTTCTGCCAAGTTCAAAGCCTGATAGTTAGGATGCACAGACAGATGTGAAGAGGGAGTACAGAGCATGGGGTCTGGACAGATCTGAGAGAAGAGGGTCCTTTCCACATCTGGGCTTTCTTGTCAAAGGTGAGCAGGGGGAGAAATGTGAAGAAGAGCCAGCTGGTCACAGGTAGAGTTTCCAAAAGTGTTTGCCTCCTTCTTGATCGGTGCAGCAGTGCCTAATGGGGCATGCTTTGATGCTGCAGGGTGGAGCATACAGGAGCAGGATAGGGAGCTCAGAACATCAGGGACAAAGTGAAAAGAAATAAAGAATCACAGATGCAAACATGGGGCGGGGAGGGGGGAGGCACATCTTTGCATTGGCAGCTGCTCCCAGTGAAGAGTGGTGTATTCAGAGTTACCTTTCTTCCTAAGTTTTATGACAGCATGTAACAGTGGCAACTGCTTCACCTTTGTCTGGAAACCTGAAACCAAAATAAAAACACCATTCTGGGGATACTTACTTTAAAAAGGAAGTTGCATCTCCTTCTGAAGTCCAGCTGGGCCTCCAACTAGAAACCTAGCTGCCATGGAGGGAAAAGTTTGTGCCACCGCTGCTCCAGTCTTCCCTGGACCAGCCCCCAGCCTCACGGGGAAGGAGAAGGAGCTTGAACCTCCTTCTGGATGCACCTGCCAACCCCCTCTCCCCATACTCTTTCTTAGAGAAGATACAGAACAAGATAAGGGGACATAAGTTTGACTAGTGATGGCATTGCCCTCTGACTCCCCAGTGTTCTGGGGTGAATTGTGTCACAAGGCCAAGTCTTAGCTAACATTAGCGCACAACGAGACCTTATTTGGAAATATGGTACTGTGGCTATAGCAAGTTAATGAAGTCACATTGGAATGGAGTGGGGCCCTAAACCAAAAGGACTGGTATCCTAATGAAAAGGGGAAATCTGGACACAGACACACTCACTCACACTCGCACACACACACACACACACACAGAGAATGCCACAGGAAGATTGGAGTTCTCCTGCCACAAGCCAAGGAATGACTAGAAGCCAGGAGACAGGCTGGGGTCAGACAGAGCACTGCCTTGCTCACACCTTGATTTTGGACTTCTGGCCTCCAAAACTATGAGACTATAATATCCTGTTGTTCTAGGGCACCCAGTTTGTGATACTTTGCTCCAGCAGTCACAGAAAACCAATAATCCATGTTGAAAACCAAAACACAAAACCCCCAAACAAACCAAACAACAAAACAAAAAGGAAATGTGGAAAAGGGAACCTATGCTTTGCTTCTGGGGTTGCCGTAATGGCCTCCTGACCAGGTCACTGTTTTAGGGAAGATTTGGTGTGGGTCAGTCCTGGAAGCCAATCATGGCAGACAGAGGTCTTGAATGACCAACATCCAGTCTATTTAAAATTACTCTCTGTAGAAAGAAGCAAACTATAATTTCCCTAAAGCAGGGTTTCTCGGTGTGGAAACTGTTCCATTTGGGGCTGGGTCACTTTTGCTGGGGGGTGGGGTGCTGTCCTGTGCATGACAGAGGTGTAGCAAGATCTGTGGCCTCTATACAGTAGATCTCCAGATGCCGGCAGCACACCCCTCCCCGGCTGCAGAGATGACCAAGGCCAGATTTCTCCTTAGGGGGAGGAAAATCCACCCTGATTGAGAGCACACTGTCCTAAAGGAGCCCATCATGCTTTCTTAGACTCCATGTTCTTAATTCTGAAGCTAATGATCAGGAGTGAAGCTGGAACTAGAGAGCCCTTGTAGACTAGGGGGCTGTGGGACCTAGAAGTGTGTAGTCTTTCTCAGCCATTCCTTTGGCTGGTTTTGTAGAACCTAATGCCCCCTTTGATTGTTAGACTCCTGAATTGGCTTCCTCTTGAGTAAAGTGACATGGGGACCTACAGCTCCCCGCAAACCTATGTTCCTGCCATCTTGGTCCTTGGGAGTTGGGGCAGGACAGATGCTAATGAGATCCTGTGTAATAAGCCACACCATGGGACACTCAGCCATCTCCCTGCGGCTGGAGAGAAGCCTCTCTAGCCATCCTCCCACACCAAGAGGCTTCTGCTGTGTTTGTATATTGGAAACCCCTCACAGTCAACTCTGCCAAATTCATTCACCCATTTTGGGTCCCCATATTTATTTTCTTGGCTTGAGTTCAAAAGCAAGAGCTCTATGCATTAGTAAATGGATACTAGAATCCCAATTTCCTCCTCTCACTGGTGAGCAAATTGAGTTTATTTTAATGGTATACAGGCTGTTGATTTGTTTAAATCAATTAAATGACCAAAGTGGTATTGTTTTTTCTGCTTGTTAAAGACAGTTATGTATCCCATTCATCAACATGTCTCAGGGCATTCAGCCCCTCACTGATTCAGGAGAGGATTTCCCTGGGGAGCCCGTGGTCACTTCAGCCATCTGCCAGTTCACAGCCTCAGAAACACATGGAAGCTCCTGGAGTGTGTTTGAGAAGCAAAGACAAAGGCATCACTTTAAGATAAAAAGGAAGCTGATGGTCCTGTGTGCTGGAGAAGGCAACACATAAATTGTCTATCGATTCTGCAGTGGGTATGCAGTGGGGGCAGGAGACAGAGTGCTGCCTGCTTTCCTGAGCTCATTAGGGGGAAGGAATGGTCCATCCTAGTTGTAAGGAATGCTTTCAGTTATTGGACCATCTGAATCTTAAAATGTTTTCCTTTTAAGAAAAGATGGTTTAGACTTTCTTTCTCCAGCTCTGTAGAACTTTGGCTGATGTGCACACCAGCTCTTTGGTGTTGACTGATCCCTAGTAACCATAGCTCCTGGCTGCATCCCTCTTGTCCTTCTGGGGTTGGTTCTTGGTCTTGGCAATGGCTTCACCCAACAAAGAGGACTGTAAAACTTAGCAGAAGGTTAATAATGCCATAGACACTTTTTTCTGGGTGGGGTGGGGTGGGTGAGGTTGTGGTTGAATTGAGGGTGGACTGGGTGAGGTGCTGGGTCCAGCATGGTCTCACCCATCTTGGGCTAGAGGCGGTTCACACGTTGTGTGCTTTCAGGGTGACTTGGTCTGTCCCATCCATTAAATGGGACAATTGGTGAAGCATATTACTTTGGTGGTGTGTTCAAATAATTCCAAATATTTGAAAATACATCAGACATGTCCGAAGGTGCTTAGCAGATATCGAATGTGCTGAGGCTGAACAGTGTGGCTTTACTGAAAAGAAGGCTGCCTTATTGTCTTTGTTTTCTTAGACTAAGCCTTAGTACCAGCTGGTCTAGGGGCATGAAAACCTCAGCAGTTTGGGTAGGGACTTCACCTTGACGTCTACATCAGGATAAGCAAAGCCCCCGCCTCCATCCTGCAACTCCTGAAGGTGGAGAGCAGCATCTCTTGAACTCAGCACTATCAACATTTTGTGCCAGATAATTCTTTGGGGGGCTGCCCTGTGCATTGTCAGGTGTTTAGCAGTATCCCTGCTTTTTCCCAGCAGACTCTGCAGACATTGCTAGAGGTTCCTTGGAGATCAACACTGCTGTGGTGAAGGACTGCTGTTCTGGCTGTAGGACGCTTACTCACACAGAAATAGCCTGATCTGAACCTCTGTAAATTCTGTGTGTTCCATGGGACTCTTGGCTCCAATAAGGAAGGCCCTTTGGAATTTCTTGCCTGCACATAGGCACACAATTATAAGCTTTGGGGACTATCTTATTCCTAGGAGGTGGTTTCCTCTGCAGGAATCTCTGCAGATGTGAGCTGGACTCAAACTGTTTCATAAAAGTGCGAAGGGAATGCCCAAGCCTGCTCTTGTGGATATTTGTGGTCTCAAGCACAACACTGGGGAATCATTTCAATTGGTCCAGACTCAGTGACACCCAACCCCAGGACCCACACATGGAGACCCAGAAATGTTTTCTTACTTGTTGAGGTAGGAAAGCTTTGTCTTGAAAATAATGATCCAGGGAGGAAATTTTAGAATCTGTGAACTATGGCATAGAAACACAAATGCCCACATTCTTAGAGTTGGTCTCAGATAATATTGTTAAAAAAAATAAATGAACAAATAATATTTTTTTAAAAAGCCCTTTTGAGGTCATGGCCTCAACTCATGGCAATTCTTTTTTCATTTTTTTTCCATATTATGGTTTTTTTTTAATAGCAACATCAGAGTACTAAATATACACAGGAAAGTTGATATAGGTGTTGCATGTACAATGTTTTCCAAATACATAGCTTTGAGATACAGAAACAACTTAAAAAAAATTTAGAATAAAAGTTCACCTGTATGGAAATCACACCCAACCCCCCACCCCCACTCAAATATATCATGTCATTTCTGTTTATTAACATGATTATGATATGCATTTAAAGAAAAACACAACAGTAAACTACAATAGTTTAACTTTCAAGAAGATGGTATATAAATACGTCTATAAGGACAGCTGTGGTATAGATATATGTATAACACTTAAACAGAGAGGCTTTCGTTTTGCTGTTGAAAAATAACAAGTGCTCCATGTAAAAGTATAAATAAACAGTTAACAGTTTATTGTATCAGAAAATAATTTAGGAAAATCAAAATAAACCCAGCTTTACTATACATGAGGAAGGGGGGGGGGTGGATAAAGTTCTACAACATTTAACTTAAAACCTGTGAAAATAGGCCATTTTGGCCATAAGCATTTAATTTCTCATCCTGTGGTTCAGGGTCATGATCTGTGAGTTTTCCAGTTCCATGGGTGAGCTGGGGAGGAAGAGGAGGAGGAGAGAGATGGGCCTGTCTTTAAATTTATGTAACTAGACATGGCAAATTCAAGTGTTATTTAGATGCACTAGGAATGTGGAAAATGGAAATGGATCCTTCTGATTCTCAGGTATGTGTCACAAAGATGCCCCATGTGAAAAACCCAGCCAATAATCCGGATGTTTCTCTGAGTATTCTCTTTATCTCACCAAAATGCCCAGGTGTGCCAATGGCTTGGTGATGTGAAAGTAAAACATCCAAATGGCTGACTGCCTTTTCCTTCCTAGTGGCACTCCAATGATCAATGATGAGTTTAGTCAATGACAAATTAAACCAGCAAAGAGGCGTTCCAAAGCTAATAGGACTTTTTTTTTTTTTTTGTATAAAACATACATAGGTGCCAGATTTGTCAAGTGTGCAACTCCAGAGGGATCTCTGCAACTGGTCCTCACTGGTTCAGCATTGAACCAGCGTTTCAGATATTTCCCTTCTGTTTGGTTACTGGTAGTTTCTAAATGTTTTGCAGTAAACATTTATTCCTTCTGGGAGAAAATGTAAAAATAATGTAAAAATATGATCCATGTTTCCTCCAATGTCCATTTTAACACTTTCTGGGTTTAACTGATGTTCAAGAAGAGTCCTGATCAATATCATGTTTAGAGAGACTGAAAACCTTAATCTATGGCTGATCCATACCTCAATCACAAGGTAAGTAAACTTAAACAACTTAACAAGTTAAGGTTGTTAAAGATTGGGGAAGGATTTGTTGTTGTTGCTCTGCTTTTCATTTGACTCATTTTAACTGAAGGGTAACTGAGTTCTGGGCTCCAGCACTCACCATCTTACTTTGCAGGGAAGGTGAGAGAAGGAAATGATCCAGATGGGGCTGCCAGAAGAAAGGAAAAACAAAACAACACAAAACTCTAGTCTTCAAGAAAACAATCACCTGGTCACATGTTTCCCCTAAATCTCATTTTCATTCCAAATTCACAAGTTCCCACATGTCCCTCTCACCACGACTGGTGAGTGTTTCTGGGAGCAACAAATGCCATGGATGTTGTTCTGTCTTCCCACCGAGAAGTACAAACACGGGGGTCTCTGAAACGTTCACTGAACCTCAAGCCATTCCATGTCATCTTGGGCTGGGAATTCATCTCTAAGAATTGGTTCTATGGTTAGTTGACTGAAAACCAACTTTGCCAAGGACCTTTCATCCTTCTGAGGAAGAAACCCAAATGCAAGTGAAATGGAAACAAAAAGCCTATTTTTTAAAATGTGTCTGTCGGTCATGACAGTTCAGTTCAAGGAGTGTGTGACCAAATGTGGGATCCGCCATGCCCGCTGACTTTTCAAAACCAGCTGCCCATCCCTGTCTTTAGTGCCCTTCACTGGGAGAAGAGTTGTGCTTTTATGCAGAACTGGTGTAGTACCTTGGAGCACCTTAGACCCCTCCTCTCTGGGACTTCCATTAAGTTTGTGTTTTCCTGCTATAAACTCATCAAGAAAAATGCTCTAGTTGCTTTGTAGACCTTAAGTAGTAGGTACTCACATAACATATTAGAAATCTATATGCATAAGAGAGAAAATATTGAGTGGAGTTCCCAGCCCAAAATAGACCTTGGAGGCAGAGGGGAGGGTCCCTTCCAGTGGCAGTGGCTGCTTCACAAAACTTGGTCAAGAACAGTGCTGCGGGCTTACTGTTACACCCTTCCATGGACTTCAGCAGCTTACGATGTCAGCAAAGCCCCTGTCTCTTACTCCTGATGGTCTCTCAGAATTTGAAAATCGAGGCTGGATGTTATAATGGCTTTGAGATTGGCCCTCTTGGCTTGTAATGATTGAAGAGTGAAGAACAGATGGTTGTCATAGAAATGGGACAGTGGCCCAGGAAGTTGGTATAGTGATATCTGACTTTACAGTTCCTTGTATAATGATTTGAAATCATTATATGAGGGTCCGCAAGGGGTTCCCCTTTCCTAGACTTTTGTGGCTATAAGTCTTCATGGTACAAAGTACGATGGTGCCAAAAAGTAGATGTTAGGACTGCATATAGTGTTCTAGCTTCTCCTACGTCTAATATTCTCTCCGATTCTCTGGAAGCAATAACTTGCCGTATTTAGCCAGACTAGCAAGAATTGACAGGTGCCAGCCCAAAAGCTATAAGCATCAACACTAAAGCATTTTATTGCAGAATTTAAGAAATCTGATAAAGAATAACCAGTGTGATCAGCTGAGCTAATGTCCACATAAGAATGAAGCTTGTAGGGATTTGTTATTTGGTGTTGCAGATATTTAGATGCTGATTTATGTGTGAAAACCCAGGTCTCCAGGGTATTCTATTTTAAGAGAGAGACCACCTGGGAAAAAATTAATTAACTTTCATACAGAATTTCCTAAATCTGATCCTCTGCATCATTCTCGCCACACGTTTCTCACCAGATGTTTTACTCTGAGATTCAAGATATTGGCAAGAGTTAACTCAGCCTCAGGGGATGTCTCAGCAACTCTCTCGGCTTATTATATTAACCTATTTAATTTACACTATTCATGGTACGTGTGTGTGTTCTGATTCTACCCTACACAGAAGACATAACATGACTATACATCCACTGACCCCTGCCCCATACTTACTAGCTGTTTAAACTACCCCTACCCCACATAAACCCACGTGTCCCAGATGGGTAAGTTTGGCCAGCTTAAACCATGTCTCTAAGCTACATGACTTAGATTTATGGATTCATTCAAAATTATTCCCTTGATTCTATGCACACTAACTCTTGGAGCATTTGACAAAGAATCCATCAAGTGGGAAATGCAATGGAAAGATTTATTTTAGCATTTCAGCTCCAACACAGACACATATTATAACCAAGTTGACTATTCTCTTCAGTTGCCTTTACATCTGGGCATGGGCTGTGCAATTACAAGGGTGAAGTGTAGACCTGTCACTGGCATGATGTCTGAAAATCCATGGAGAGAAGCCGCTTGCCTCCACGTGCCTGCTGTCCATGCACTACTGCCTTAAAGAGCCCATGACAAGCATCTGTCCTCCTGCTCCTGGGTTGTTCTGCACTCATGGTGCCAATGCTTGCACAGCTTTCTCCTCTGCTGCAGCCTGTGTGTTTAACCCCCTCCAGCCAAAGTGAAATGGAGTGGAGGGGAGTATGTACAAACACATCAGAGCCTGGCTGTCTGTTCTGGTGTGGCAGCTACTCTGATTAAGCACAAGCATTACTAATGGCCCTTTGGCAGGAGGAGAGATTGTGCAGAGTTGATTCCTCAGCCAGGGATTGTCTGCTCACATGGTGACTGATTTGAATTCTAGAAATTGAGTATCCTGTGTTTGCTGGTTGAGATCGTTCTAGAATCATCTGAGGTCATAAAAGAAGTTTACTTCTGTTTGCTTGATAACCAGGGTGATCTAAACAATAATGATTCTCTGCCCACACCTCTATTTACCCACTTCGAGTGTAATCGAACGGAAACTCTAACCCCAAAATGCAAAACTATACTCAACCATGCTCCACACTTTTAGGAAGGAAGGGCAGGCAGCATATTTCAAAATGTCAAACAACTATTTAAGACCTCGCCAAAACCCCACAAATTATGCTGAGTGTAACTAACACAAAAATCTTGGCTCAGAGTAGGGGATGAAGAGCAAGTTTGTCTTCATAGCCGGAAGCACATCGATGTAAAATAAGTCAGGAAGAATAATCAAAAACTCTCAGATGGTGAGAGTTTTGCTCATTTATGTGGGCTGTGCTATTTACATTGGAAAACAAACAAACGATCAAAAAACAGTATGGCATAGCAAATTGACAAACTGCACCAAAATAACCATTCCAAAATTACATGAATCATGGCGTGTTTTGGAGTATCTGCTTACTTAAAAGCAGATGTTGTTTAAGAAGTACGTTGCTAAGTGTGATCAGTATTGAGGGTGAGCTTTGGAAAAGGCAGCTGCCTTCTCTTCTCCTACCAGGAGGAATGACTCTCTCTGGGCCCCCCAGTCCCCAATGGGCTGCGTCTCTGTCCTTGGATTCCTGTGTCTTCCTTGAGAATTGGTTGACCTAAGTAAGACTTGGCAATGTACATATGTGCACAGGAAGGGTCCATGGAGAGAGGCAGTGGTCAAGGGAGAGGGAAGTTCATCATCTTGCTTCTCTGCTTCCCCTGCAGGGCCACTCCCTGCCAGAACGGTGAGGAGTTTTGGGGGAAATTAGGTGGATGGTTTGTAATGACTGGGACATCTCCTCCTCGGCACTGCACTGCACTTTCATCCAGAAGGTAGGAGCAAGGTTTCCTTATTCACTTCAACCCCAAACCAGCCCTCCTTAAGCAAGTGACGGTTCCCAGGAGACACAAACAGCCCTGCCTTCTCTTCCTGCTATCATTTTGCCCCATTCTCTTCCTGTCACATATCTCTTTCTCTGGAAATCATTAATTTTTTATTCTATGTTAATTATCTGCTTCCTCCCAGAGTAGAAAGCAAAACTCATTAGGGTAAGATCGTGTCCATCTTGCTCTTCACCATGTGGCCAACATAACAGAAGTTCAAGTCTTTGCATGAGCAGATGAATGACAAATTCGGGCAAGCCACAAAGAATTGCTTCTCTTCCAACTGCCTCTGTGAATAGTGTCTTCTTAAGGGGCTCTTGTGGTGAAACGAGGATGGCCTCAGTGCCCTTCCCCACTGTGATGTGTGGGGTGACTGGGTGGAGACAGGGCAGTGTGTGGAAGGACAGCTCAGGGGGGTGCCGACACTCACTCATGCTGGGACCTCCTTGATGAGACAAGATGACGGTGTCACAATACAGACAAAGAAAGGTATGGATTGATGTAAGTTATGGGAAGACCCAGCCTGACCTGACAAGGCTGCAGGTCCCGACTCTGAACCTCAGCCCTGGCTCCTCATCTTATCTCCCAAGAGACTGGGGTCAGCCTAGCTTCCTGAGCTGCTGATGAGACTGGACAATCTGGGAAAAGAAGCAAAAAAAGATGGAATAACTCCTCAGACAATAAGAGTCAAATGGAGACTTACAAGGCAAAAGGGTCAATTCTCTGATATGTGCATTTCCCTGGTATGACAAATGGGGATGGACGTCCTCACACAAAATTTCAAAAGACCAAAGCCTATACACAAGATTCTGCTCGGTGCTGAAATGTGGTTGAGAAAGAGCAATGTATCTGTAAGAAGGAAGAGTGCTCGAAGATGTCAAAGTAGTGGGAGTAACTACTGAATTCTCAGGGGTCAAATTCAGAGTTGGTAGGATTTGCTGGTAAGTCCATGTTCCTAAGTTTCAAATGCTCCATGAAGGATTGAGATAAATATCTAGTCAAATGCAGCATGAGATGTCCACCTAAATTCAGGATGGGGAAGGACCAGACACACTTGGGAAAACTCAAGGCTTCCTAAGTGGTGTGTCCTTCCCGCGCAAGAAGGACATGGATTGTAGAGACTAACAGCCCTCTGATGTGCCCCAGGGGTCCCTACACTTCCACACCCCGTGAAAGCAGGCTGTAGCCAAGGAGACAAATGCAGTGGGCACATGGCTGGGCTTTGCCCTAGATGTTCCTGGAATTCGAGCCCAGTGGGGAATGACCAGGAAGCCTTCCCAGCCGAGCCTGGAGCCCCTTCCCCTTGGCACTCAGAGCTTGTCAACAAAAGTAATTATACTCATTATTTCAACCAGATAAAAATGACAAATGCACAAAGATTAGAAGTAATTAAGCCTAGAAACAGACTTGACTGGACAGCAGAGTGCCCAACACCCAACCCAGTTGTTCCAAAAACTTAAACAGTAGATGATGGACAGTGCTCTGTGTGCCGGCAGGGGCCTTGACCTTGGATTTCAGTCACCTCAGGGATGAAATAGAGATGAACAAAAATTGGAGGACTTACCAAACTGTAAGGCTCTTCCTCTGAGTGCTTTTCTTGAGGGAAAAAATATCTACAGCAAATTAAGGACCAGGCAGACGGAACTCTGGCGGAGCACTGCAGGCCTGCAGGAGGCTGAGGAGAGCAGTGGGCAGAGCAGAGCATGCCCCCCCCCTTCCGCTGCAGGGGCACGGCCACACCCACCACATGGACACACACCATGCAGGACGTGTGCGCTGGTCCTGACTCTGGAAATCCTGTGCTATCTCACTTTATAGACGTTCTCCTGGGAGAGCTGAATTCTGTAAGCCTGTTCACTTGCCTCTGCTATCCTCTTGTACAGAGATGATGCTTCCACATTTCCAGGTGACCATTTAAAAACTAAAATCCCTATACACACTCCCTCCATCATCACGAAACAGTAGCCTTCACTGAGTTGGATTTGTTTTGACAGATGTCAACTCAGAACAGACTTCCTGGTGGGGAATGTGCAGGCATCTCTTGGCCGTGCGTGTGTGCAGCGCCCAGTCCCGCCCTGAGCATGTGCCCAGTGGGCTGGGGCTCTGTGTGTGTTGGGGTGGGGTGGGGAGCTTTGTTATCGTAAGTTTCCTTCAAAAGCTCGGCATCACATGGCATTCTGGAAAGAGTTCAGGCATCAGGAGTGCAGCCCGAGGTCTGAGGAAGGGGTTGAGCAGCAGTCAGAGGTATGGACACCAAATTGTGGTGTCATGAGGAATCCCAGGTTCCTGCTGTTAGTGAGCAAACAGATACCCTGCCATTACCTCCTTCTCGGCCAGGCTCCCTGGCTCAGGGTGTCAGAGAGTGGAGAGCAGCTTCCATTGCCCTAGTAGGCACAGACAGCTCTTGCCTCATGCTCACACCAAGCTGTGCCCACCTGAGTCAGGAGGGCCTCCATGCCACCTCCAGCCACCTGAGGGTAATGAGATGGATGATGGATGGGGAAACGTGTGCTTTCTAATGCCATGCAGGTGAGCCAGTGGCAGGTGTGTGTGTTGTCTCCATAAGTGCTGAAGCTTTGGGAAATGACAAAACCAAAACCAAAACCAAGAATCGGATTTTCCCAGATGGTAAGCCATTCCAAACAAAATAGACCTAGCACTATGGTCTTCTCCTCCCCTGGCATTGCTTTGCTCCCCCATATGCTAGGAGGTGCAGAAGTACATTTCAAGGTGTTCTAGAGGGGAACTGAGTCTGATGGAAGAAAGAGGTCACCAGCCTGGCCAAGAAGTGGGCACAAGGCTAACTGCCCACCTAACCTTCAACCTTTTGACCTGGTTTGCGGGTCATTTCACGAGATGGGTTCGCACACCCTACTGGTGAAATCATAGTCACATGCGGGCCATCCATAGAAGACAGGTCACATGCATCTAATCTGGGATCCCTGTGAGGAGAAAACAAGATCCAACGGAGCCTCCCATCCCTTACAGTGCCCCTACATGCCGCACAATGGGGCACCAGGGCACTGTTATATGGCTGGGACTGGGAGGGAGTTGCCTGCCCCAGACATGGCAGTATTTCCAGCAAAGTATGTGTGGTTGGGATTCCCTTCCACAAGGCTCCAGCCTTAAGCCCCTATTTCCACTGGGAAGCCCCATTGTAGGATTCTTGATGGCAAAACAGAAATGTTGATCAACCAGCACCAGCAAGAGACACAGCCTCTCTGCTACAATCCCCATCAAGGTTCAAACTCATGCTTGGGTTCTAGAAAGAGCAGCAACCTGTCCACCAATGTGTGTGGAAGAGAAGTGAAACACGCCAGGGCACAGCTCCCATGGGGGTAGCCTGGGTCCCTCACACATGGAATGATTCCTCCTTTTCAAACAAACTGGGGCCCTTGTATATTTTTGGGTTCTGTTCTGACATACGCACACACATTATAAGGATATATTCCTTTAATTTTTGGAACTGGAAATTTTTCTTTAATTCGGTCTATGCTTGTATAACACAAAGATGGTCAGGAATCCACCACCCACCCAATCTGACGCTCAGCCCCATTTGTAAGCAGCTGGCTACATAAATGTGTGTGTGGCTGTTAGGTAGCTTCTTCAAACAATTAAATGAAAAAAGATCGTATTTATGTGTCTCTCTATATATATGTATGTATATAAAACCATGGCATTCTTAATTCTGGCCCAAGATAATAAATTATACATCTAGTGCCACTCACCAAATACCAGCAAATGCAGGATGTGTCATTGAGGGGTCTGTCTGCGTGGGTCCAGGCTATCCCCCGGGATGGATGGCAATGGGATACCAGGTCACCAGAAGGAATGTGCTCACTCGTGGAACTGCATTTCCAATAGATGCATATATATGCGTGTACGTGTTTGTGTGTGGGTATGTGTGCATGTGTGTGCCTGTGTGTGCGATATGTTGCCAAAGTAGAAAACACCAGTTTATTCTGTTCATACTAAGCATGTTAAATAAATCAGATTTTGTAACCGATAACATTTTTTTAAAAAGGAACATTGAAGATATTCAAAAATTGCTACAGTACAAAAAAAGTGTGTGTGTGTGTCTGTGTGTATTTATATATTTATATATGTATATTAACCAGAAATAGCGACTCTATTGGAAGATTCCCACCCCCCATTTTCTGTAAGATTTCTACGCGTGGTTCGCTTGGCTTCGGCTTGGTCACCAAGTCTTTCGGGTCAGTACATGGCACATAATGGTATTATTGGCACAGGTTCAGAATCAGTACAAATCCCAGGCTTCAGGTGCTTCCTGCTGGCCTTCTCTGTCTCCAGCTTCTTTCTTGCTTTTCTTCTTTCTGTTCTCCAAAGAAAACTCTGGCAGAAGGCAGTCCCCCATAGGCGTGAGCATTTTTATAAAAATATATTTGGCCTATAGCGTCCTGCTCTTTGAGCTCCCCACCGGCAAACTGAAGCGGTAGGTATGGGGACCCTCCCCGTAGAAAGTTTAGTTTTAGGTTTTGTGTGTGTGTGTGTTTTTTTTTAATTTAATTTTTTTTTTTTTTTTTTACAGGTTCACCAACGGAATCCTGTGTGGAAAGAAAACAAGAAGAGATTAAATAGTAGGGAGCCAAGGGCAGGATCAGTCTGTGCAGCCCCTCTGAGCCTCTGCAACCAAGCCCCAGGCTGCTCGCTGGCTTACAGACACCAGTGTCCCCAAGCAGGCAGGGTGTCTGCCAGCCTTAGGCACCAGGAATTGGTGCACATGCGAGGAGTCCCAGGGACCTCGTGCTAATCATAGTAATTGATGAAGGGGCTGTTTCTGCCCACATCAGGAGTGAGCCTGCGCTTCCTAAGAGGGGCTGGGACCACCCCTGCATTAACTATGAGGGCACCACGCACCCCAAGCCTGTGGGACTGAGCGCATATAGCACCACGCTGAGTCCC
Source organism: Vulpes vulpes (assembly GCF_048418805.1). NCBI lineage: Eukaryota > Metazoa > Chordata > Mammalia > Carnivora > Canidae > Vulpes > Vulpes vulpes. The sequence goes on along the minus strand of NC_132791.1, from coordinate 160,433,048 downwards.
TTTCCAGCTCCTACCCGCCAAGAGCGCAGGTGCTGCCCACTCCATTTATGGATGGTGGGAAGCAACAGAGTCCATTTCACTCCACTGCTCAGCTGAAGGCTCAGTGAGGCTGGGACTTGGAGAGATTCATGGACTGCATCAGAAAAACCACGTCCTGGGTCTCCCCAAGAGATGATCTTGCTGACAACAGGAAGAAGGTGAGTCACATGTGCCTGCAGGCCAAGTTAGCTGACTGCAAAGGAGGGGTGGCTCTTAACCAGCCCGGGCATAGCCTCAGAAAGTAGGAACCCCAAAGTCTTCCCGCCCCCGTGACAGATCTCAGAGGCCAGCATCTCCCAGAGAGTCAGGGAGCTACGGCTGTTCTGGGCATGGTGGTGGGTGTTGGAGCACGTCACGGCTCAGCCTGGAGGCGCTGTTGCTGGAAGGAGGGGGCATTGTTTCTCTCTGCTGTCACTTGGAGCCCTCTGCACCCACAGTTACAGGAAATGAGGACCTGCAAACAGCATAAAGGGGGGTGACACTGCACCCTCATCTATGCTGATGACACAACTAGAATGGAGGCAACAATTCTAAAATGAAACACAGAAGGACACGGCTGGGGCTCTCGCATCTCCGTAGCACCTCCCGGCACAGCGGCCGGCCTGGCCCCATCCTAGTCATAGGCTGAGCTGAGCACTTCAGAAAACAGGGTCCTACACCCGCCTCTGCTCCTCAGGGTGGGAACTGTGAAGATGGGTTTCTGCAAGCTGCCCGGGAGACTCTGATCATGTGCCCGGCCTCGGCTCATTACCCCTTTTTCAACAGACTAGGGGGTAGGGTTCTTCATCCTGAGTTAAGCCCGTGGGATGATCCTCCCCAAGAATGAGGGCTTCAGGGCACCCAGGCTGGGGCGGGGTGGGGGGCACATCTTCAGGCTTCAGGCTGCAGGAACTCAGACCCCTCTGTACTGGGAGCCTGAGCACAGTCTCCTCCACCTGGGCAGGGGGTGTGGGGGTTCATTTCCTTTCCAGGAACCCTCCTGGTCTGGACACGAAGGCAGGGCCCCTGGGGGCCTCCTCACCTCCAAACGACACATTTGGGCAAGTCCAGGAGGCCTGAATAGAACATCTACTCATCTCTTGTGGGGCTGCCCACTCCACCATGAGTGGGGGGTGGGGGTGTGTCATGTTGTGTAAAGAAACAGGACATCTCACCAGATGGGTGCCACCACCCTCGGCAGCTGTTCTCCAGCTGTGCTCTGCACTTGCTCACCTCCACTTTCTAGGATGGGGTGGGGGTGGGGGTTTAAAAAATGAAGCCATTATAACAGAGAGAGATGTCCCTCCTGTGTGTCTATCTTCATTCTAGTTTTTGGAAAGCTAAGAATTTGGAGACAAATCTTCTATGACTCCACTCATATGAGGTCCTAGAGGAGCAAAAAGCATAGAGCCCGAGAGGAGAAGGAGGCACCAGGGGCTGGGGGAAGGGGTTGGGTTGGGGGGCAGTCGGTGTTTCATGGAGTCAGAGTTTCGGTTTGGGACGATGAGGAGGTTCTGGAGACAGGTGGTGGTGATGGATGCATGATGTCGTGAACGTGCTTGATGCCGCTGTGCTGTTAAAAATGGTTAAAATGGTCAGTTTCACATTATGGACATGTTACCGCTAAAAACTTAAGAAATGTACATCAAAAAAAACATGGAGACACTGAAGCCTGTGCCTGGTGAGTGTCTGGTTTGAGCAGCTGTCCCCTGTCCCAGGACGAGGACGAGCAGCGCCCCCTCCTCACTGGCAGAGGGTCCTGCGTTAGAGCACAGGTCACACTAGCTGCCCCGGGACGGAGGGAGGTTTCCTGCGAGAACCTTGGCAGAGCTGCTTTCTGATCCTTTATTCTGAGCTTAACCAGACAGATGGAGGTGCCAGACGCTGCTTCACCCCTCCCCTCGGGCCAGCCATCTCGTAGGGGGACTTCCGTAGGGACTTCAGTGCTTCTGCCTCTTTGCCCTGCATCCCTTTGCCTCAACGTTCCAGGCAGCTGCCTGGCCTCCGATGGCAAATCTCTGACTCTGTGTCCTTCAGGTTTCTGTGGTTGGTCACCACCCTGGGGAGGCCTTCCTGGATGTCTCTTCCTTTCCTAACTGTGATCTCTATTTCAAGTTTGTCTATTAGAGCGTGCTCTTGTAGGATGAGCTGCACGGGCTCTCACCTGAGTGTGTATGTGCCATGTGTCTCCCCAGCTGTCACAAGTCCTGCGAGGTCCACCTTGGCTCGCTGGGGCTCCAGCTCTGTGCCTGGCCTGGGGCCTTCAGTACTAGATGCAGCTAAGGGAAGAGGCACCTGTGTGGAAGTAGCCTTGTCCGCAGCCCTTGAGACTAAAGCCTGAAATGACCTTCACATGCTGCCTACAGGTGGATTATGACTAGGAGAGCCTCATGCAAGGGTTGACAGAGGGGCCCTTGTGCTGCTCGGGGACAGAGCCTCTTCCAAACCTACAGGCATCTGTCTCTCCCCAAAAATCTCAGGATGAAGGGCAGAGAGAGAAAGAGAGGGAGGGAAGGACAGGGACATGGCTCCAGCCCTGTGCCCTGAATATCCACTTGAAGAGCAGTACTGGCTTCCCGCAGAGGTTCACGGGTTCCCTGTGAGGGGTCCCAACAAGGGTGGCATCGCCCTGATAGGACAGGAGGAGGGCGTGAGGCTACCCTGGCCACCTTCCATGTCTGCCCTAGGTTCCTGCTGCTTGCACTCAGCTCCTGGGAGGGCTTGCGGCTTTCTGTTCTCAAGGCTTGGTGTGTGAACCTCCCAGCTGGACACTGACCCTGATAGGGACCAGAGAGGGACGTGCATCCCAGGCCAGTCGGGAAAGATAGCCAAGAGAACCCCTCCACCCCCACCCCCACGTCCTGGCTGGAGGAACGTGGCGAAGGCGTCCACACCTGGTTCCCGGCCAGAAAGAGAAGCTGCGCCTTGCAAAGTGATCTGAGAGATTGGGATCTGGGATAAATTCTGACTTTGGAGAAACTAGTGCCCTCTGCTGCCTGGAAAGAGATTGTGGGCTTGCCTGGCCCCACCAGCAGCCAACCACATGGTGGGTCCCAGGCTCAAAGATCAGTGACTGCTTTTGCAAAACAATGAACAGACTATGGCAAGAGGGCCCTGGAGCCACTGGCTGCTAGTTAAATTTCTCCGCATCCTGAAAGGGCTACTTTGCCACCAAGTTTGCCTTGCTGCTGGTGCTCAGTTTAGATCAGTTTGCAGAGTGGTCTGCATGCTGCTTGGAAAACAGTGTTCCTCTGAATTGCAAAAGCTGGGTATTCTGTTAATGTATTTTTTAGAACAAAGCGAGAAGGCTCAGGTGCATTTCTCGGGTTTTATTAGTTATGTCTTCAGTGTGTTTTTGAAAATAATAATAAAACATGATTTATTTCTTACTGGCTTCAGATGCGAGAACTTTTATTACTTTTTGGTCTCTGTGGGGAATAAAGTGGCCTTGGCAAATGCAAAGATCTGAACACTAATGAGGTTTTCTGAAGTTTACTTGTTATATGAAAAACGACAGGAAATTAGCCCAAGAGCCAATGGCAGGCAGGTGTCCCCGGCCTTTTTCCACGGAGTATGGAAAAGGCCAGTTTCATGGTGTCACATCCAGAACAGCCGGGTGCCACTCTGGAGGTGGTCTGAGGCACGAATTTGCTGGAATCTACTGTAGAGGCCAAATAGGGAAGACAGGGTGAACACCTGCCCAGATTGGAGTGCTGTGTCCCAGAGTGCAGGCACCACCACCCACCTGCCTGCAGGGAAGCGAACGTGGCCACCTTTGGGTCCCACATGTGTGTGGGGGTTAGCATGAGCCGACAAGATGGTGTGCTAACAAACTGCTATATCATCATTAAAAATGCATTTGCACAGACTTAAAAGCTATGCAAGAGATAAATATCTCCGCTGGCTCTTAAACCTTAATTAAATGTTTTAGTATTAATTGCTATTTATTTAAGGGACAATAAGTACCCTAGTAAATCTGAGCGATCTTCCTGGCCATTCTCCGCTCGATGCTCATGTCCAGGCATTAATTGCAAGAATCAGGGATACTTAGAATCCGAATGCTTTCCTCCCCGTGAGTGATAAACAGTCTGTCCGGCACATGGTGAAGGAATCTTTAAGCATTTATCAAAGGCTAACAAGACTGCGTGGCCTTCCTGTTCTGCATCTGCGGGAACAGGTGGTGGCTGGAGCACCCAGATGTGGCAGCTGCTCAGGGTGGGACTCAGAGTAGGTCCTGTTGGCACTTCTCACCTCCCCAGATGGCTCACCTGGGATCCACAGTGAATGGGTCAAGATGCATCACCTCCTACAAATGGAGGTGGTCCTGAGAGCTGCTGGGGTGAGCTGGCAGGTGGGGTCCAGACACCCCAAGAGGAACGTGGTCCAGGCAGGGCCCACCTACAAGTAGCAGATGGGGAGAGCCCACCAATAGTCCATGGGGTCCTTTGATGCTCTCTGTTGCTAGAAGAGAGAACTGGGACACAAAAGCTTTCTGGAGCAGAAGAGTCAATAAAAGCACTTTTTTCTACTTTTTTTTTTTTTTTTAAGTCAGGGCTGTGGCTCCCTGTTCCAATGTGGATGAGAAGGCTGGTGGCTCAGGCTTTTGGGCACTCCTGTCTATGTGGTTTCTGCCCTGCAGAATTGAGATGAATGTCCCAGGATGTCAACTTACTGGGAAGGCCCATCTTCAGCTGCCACCAACTTTCTTCCCACTTGGGGTTGGGCTGGGTGTGGGACAGGGGACAGAGCCAGGCCACCTGGGGGTGATCTGGCCACACCACTTGCAACCTGACTGACCTCAGGCAAGTCACTTAACTGTTTCATGCCTCAGCTTCCCCTCTGTAAAGTGGCATTTCTGGGAGAACAGTATGAGTCCCTAGATGTAAAGAGTGCTCCATAAGTACCCTCTGAAAGTCCACCTTAGGGCACCTGTCCCCACCTCCACCAGCAGGGGCTCCCTGGAGCATAGGGCATGCCCACCTCCAGGCCATGAGCCTACAGCCCTTGAAAGAAGGGAGCAGAAGCCTCGATGTGCAGGGCCAGATCAATGTCTTATGCTTTTATGCATTTTTAAAATCCTAACAGGGATGCTGGCGACCACCAAGCCATCCTGCAGAGTTTCACCAGGCAGGCGGGAACTCCACTACTAATAAGAAGCTCCCTGTTGCTAGCCTGGTTGGAACTCCAATGGGAGCTCTGTCCCTGGCCTTAATGAGGTGAGTCACATTGAGGAAGTCAGAGGCACGAGCTTCTGATGGATGGGCCATGCAGGTGCATCTGGCCCTTGAATGATCGGGAACAGAGGGCATCCTACCTAACACGCCTGCACAGCCCCAACAAAGGCCTTCAGAGCGGGTAGGGAGGAGTGCTTTCCATTCTAATCTAATCATAGTTCTCTGCCTGATGGCTGAACACCAAGCTAAGCAGGTCATTTTGGCTTCAGGACAGGAAGTGAGGGCTGGAGATTTGATTTGGAGCAAACATTCGATTCATTAGGGCTGGATTAGGACTGACTCGTTGAGTTCTATTTCTGAAAGCCATAGGCTCCTCCAGCTGCCCTCTCCCCCCGGACTCTGAGCTGAGAGCTGGCCCCTGAAGGGGCACACCTGCGCCCCCGGGGAAGCACCTGCTGCCCACTTGGACAGTGATTCCTGCACTGGGAGGCGGGCAGAAGGAAGAAGCAGTATTTTCAGATACTGATAATGTCCTAGAAACCGAGTTCCCTACTCAGGGAAGGGATCTGATGTCACAGAGTATCTGTGGATGAGAAAAAATGAGGATCCTTAGAAAACCCAACGTCAAAAAAGAAAAACAAACCAGAAAGCCCAAAGCCCGGGTTGCCTCTACTGACTGTGCGTCAAGCATGTGCAGTCATGGGGGCGAAATGCTCTTTCTCCCCCCAGCAGCCTGCGTGTTTGGAAGATTTGGTGCAGAAGAAAGCAATTTAACGTTAGCATTAAAGTTAATATCACTGAAAGCAAACCAAATGTTCCTATCCAGCAGAGCGTGGAAAATTCATCCTGTTTTGGTGCCGGTCCCTGGCTTCAAATTAGTAGATGTCTCAACTCTTTGCTTTCTTCCTTTATCATTTCCCTTCTTATCTCTTATTTTTATATCCAAAATTGTATTTTAATTCTCCCCCACGCCCTCCCCGCCGATGTAGAGACATCCGATGCAGGTGTGATGCCTGCCGGCGCAGCCACTGCCCTGGTCTTGCCTGCTGAGAGACTGGGTTTCTCTGCCAGTGGCCAGCCACACAGGCCACACAGGCTGGGGCCTTCCTTGGGGCCAGTCCTCTGTGTCTGTCCCTCCCTCCCACCGGGGCATTTCTAACAAGTGCAGCAGAGAGACCACAAGCCCAGCTCTCCGGCTCACACTCTGGACGGCAGCACTATTGGAATTCCATCTGCCATGTGGAGAAGGGCTCCCAGGTGTCCCAGAGTGAAGGCAGGGATGGGGAAGGTGAGGCAAAGGGGGGAAAAAATCAATCAATGTCCAGAAAAAGAGGTACATACCATAAAACAGACACATGGCGTCTGCCCTGCCCCCAGGAGGTAAACAAGACTTCGGCCAGTCAGCAGGAGATCTCAAACCATTTCTCAGACACAAAGGCCACAGGAATAAGATGTCGATCAGAAGAAGAGGGTCTGCAGCAAGCAGAAAAATGGGCTTGCACGTGTTGGTACGGGGCACCCGACAAGCAGGTGGGCTCAGACCTGCTGCCGAAAACTGTCTTCTTGAGCCAAGAAGAACCCAGGAAGGCCAAGCTCCGTGTGGACCCACTGGCCTCCGGCAGGAGGCAAACCCCCCCGCCGCCCTCCGTGGCTAGCTCACTCTCACGTCCACCCTAGAAGGCCTTGGAGGACACAGAACCTGAGGGAGCCATGCACAGAAGGAAGCTGGCACTCCAGATTTTAGTTTTTTAATTTATGAACATGCACAAAGTTTGGGGTTTCCACTTCCGAGGATAGAAATGCCACCCACTTTCCTGCACATTATGGAGTGGGCAGGCCTGACTTCTGAAGCGGCTACCCTGTAACTGGTCACCTTTGAGACCTAAGCTCCCCTCTCCAAAGGCCAGTGAAAGTCAACAGTGCATCACGTCAGGCCAAAAAATAAGAACCTATTCCATCCGATGCTTCGGAACCAGGGCTACAAGCACCAGCTGTGCCCACCTTGCAGTGGACAGGGCAAGGCCAGAGGGGGACAAATGGAAACAACAATGCCCCTTGGTAACCCACTCCCCACCCCAAAACCGAAGCCTTGGCTGGCCAGCATCCATATCCAAACCGACACACACGCACTCAGTGAAATGGTCTGAAAATCCTTTTGCCAGTTCTCTGCTAACTAGGCCTTCTGGAAGGCTGGGGTGGAACCAAGGTGCTCCCCAAATGTTGCTAAGTAAAAGCCACGTGGGCTGGAGGGACAGTCCCAAGAATCCTGCTCTCCAGTCTCCTCGGCTGGGAAAGGACCATCTCGGGGAGTACTACAGAGTCCAGTGTGGAGACACAAGCGGGGGAGCCTAAGGAAGGCCCCGTCTCACAGCCAGGACAGGTGCCTGTGAATGACGGGCAGCACAGCCAAACGTCACCCTGAGTCTCCTCGACCTTGGTTCTGGGAGGCAAGCTTTGGGTCCCTTTGGGCATTTATCCCTAGCTGCTGCTAGGTCCACCTGGTTTCCTACTGGTTTCTTCCTAAGATTTTTAAGTGGTTGTTGTTTAAATTTACAAAATGATACATATGTGCATGCTCCCTTAAAAAAAAATAGCTTATTGATATTTTAATCTAATTCTGGATAAACCTCGGAAGCTGACTCCAGGGTTTCTTAAATGTTCCCAGGGATGGTTTTCGGGTCATGTCTTCTTTGAAGGATTACACATGATTAATAAAAAAAAGCATTTAATAACCAGGAGTCTGGTTGGTATTTGATATTTTTGCTAGATGCGCCGCTGACATTTTATTGCTGGGCGTTCAGAGAGACGGACGGGTAGTGTGTCGATATCAGAAGGCCCAGCGCTCCAGGCTGGCATCACGCCTGCCCAGCCTCCACCCCAGGGTGTCCAGGGGGTGGGGGGCTGCCTGTCTCCTCCCCAAGTGTGGAGTCTGAAGGTCAACGCTGGCTGCTCCGTTCTGTCTCTGGGTGCCACACACCTTCTGTTTGCCCGCCCCTCTCGTTTCACTAGAGGAGCTGTGTCCCTTTGCTCGCCCCTCCCTGCCCTGCAGAAACACGTGAAGGATGCCCCCCACTGGTCAACAGGGCCCCTGCGACACTGCTGTGGCCCCGGGGTCTGGCCCAGGCCTGAGCTTACCGGTTCCCGTTAAATGTGGATTTGTACTCCCCGGTCGGGTGCAGCGTCTCGTCGGTGTACACGGGCACAGACGCCCGGACACACTCGTGGGAGCACTGGAGGGTCTCGTTATAGGCCGTGAATATGTCCAGGCTGCTGGGCACCCGGGCAGGGGTGAAGTCCGTCAGGTTCTGGCAGCTTTCCTCCTGCTGGTTGATCTTCCGCTGGTGGCTATTCCTACGCGTGTTCCCGCTTTGGGCACAGCTGGTGACAGAGAAGTCGGGGTGGGGGTGCAGTGGGCAGATGCCAGAACCCGGCACTTAGACCATGGGACCTTTGTCTCCAAGCATTAATTATTCGTCATTTAATATTAAATGGTAATTCCCAGCCTCTTCAGAAAGATCAACCACAATCAAACAATCAGTTCACTCCCTCTCTCTTTCTCTTTTTTTGTTAATAAAATTTGAATTTTAAGTGTGGCCATTATTGTGGGACAGATTATGAGGGAAGTGTCTCAGCTGTGTTCTCCCAGGGATGAGGCCTTGTCTGGCCAAATGATGTCAGCCAGGCAGTGGTGCTGACTCAGTTTCCCCATGAGCTGATGGGTACTGGTGGGGCTGGTCTGGTGGTTCATTCTGGAATGGACTGTGTAACTATCTTTGGGGAGAATTATTAAGTGGGGAGCCCTGCCTCCTCAGCCCCGCCCCTGCCCACGTCCCAAGTTGGAAATGAAAGTGGATCGTCCACCCTTCACTGGGTGATGTCCACCTGCTGTCAGTCTATGGAGAGAACTGTCCTGAACACCCTATGGATACTTTCCTGATCCTCTGGACCACAGAGGCCACCCAACACCACCAAGGATGGACACGGAACCCCACCCTCATCAGCCACGGGAGCTGAGGGAGGAAACAATGGGGGACCTCTCCCACTCACTTCCAGCAAGTCACAAGAATGAGTCCCATCCCCATGGAGGAGGGCAGCTAGAAGGAAATCTGGGGTGCCCCCAGTCTGGGGACCTAGCTCCCCTTCTCCCCTGCCCCACTGTGCTCAGAGTCAATGCAGAAGGAGGGCCGTGTGTGGCAAGGGTCCATGAGCCCATCTTCCTGTAAGTCATGGACATGCCCTGTCTCAACCTTCCAGTAAGAGGAGAGCTGCTTCCTGGTCCAGAAGCCCCACCCCATAAACAAAGGTGGAATGATCAATGCAAAAGCCAGGGGAGCCCCCCCAAGGTCATGAACCCCCTCATCCACTGCCTGGGTTGGCCTCCTCAGAAGAGCTCTCTGAGGCTTCGCTGCAAACCCAAATGTGGGAAACCAAGAGGGAGCTGGCCCGCCTGTCACACTGCAAGTGTCCCCTCTGAGGTCCATCAGGATGATCGATGGAATTTGTCCTGCCGCACATCCCCCTGGTCCTAGGCTCCAGAGTCCCTCCTCCGGCCCGCTGGCCGGCCTCTGCCCAAGACGCCCTGCAGTGGCAAGCGGAGTGCTGTCCTCATCACCTGTCCTGGAAAATTCCCCAGGCCCCGGCTTTGCTGGCCTTTGGGAGGCCTCACTGGTTTGCTCTGAGGTCTGTTTTGAGGTTGTGCCAATCCCTACCCTCCCACCTTCACTAACTCTGGGGACTGGCTTTCTCTCAATCCCCATTATCTGGACCCTCGGGGCAGCTGCCACCCATCAGCCCCGTATGGTTTCCTCTCAACACCTGCCGGTGACAGGGGGATCATTTGGGTGTATTATTCTACGAGGGACTTGGAGCTTTGATGCTAAATGGAGACACATTTGCTGGAGGAGTGGCTGCAGGCAGATGGGGCCTCAGAGGTGTGTGTGCAGCAGGGTCACCCAGCAGGGCCCCGGTGTTCCCAGGGGTGTAGCAGGTGTGTAAACCTAGCAAGGCCAACCTCAAAGTAGGCCAATTTCCAGGAGGAAATAGGCAAAGACAGGCTCCCTGGAGCAAAGCAATAACCTAGTTCAGTAGACACGGAGCGGCTGCAAGAGGAAGGAAGGGTTCCAACTGAGCACTGCCGCCTGGACAGCCGGGGGCAGCGAGAGGTGGGTGCGGACCCGCTGGGGCTGCTGGGACTGGCTGGGCGGCATGGAAAGGCATGAGCGAATGCAGCCACTGGCTTCAGGAAGAGGAGCACCTGCTGCCCAATGAGGAGGAGGGAGCTAGGCTCGCTCACATCCTGCACACAAACCCCACATTCAGAGGATGCTCCCCAAGGTGTCTCAAGAGCCAGAGCTGCACCCCATTCTCTGGCCCAAATGAGAAAAACAATGCCCTGGGATGCAATGGGGCCCAGGTTTGAAAAGTAGGAGACTCTCTGTGCACACTTCCCCAGGAGCCCCCCACAGCCCCCATTTTCAGCCCAGAGGGGCTGAGGAGCCTTACCAGTTTTTTAAGACAAGAGTTGTAATCAGAGCAGCTATGACCATGATGAGGGAGACAGTGATGGTGATAATCTGATGAACAGCCAGACCTGGAAAAAAGGAAGGAGGGGGGCAGCCATGAGACCAGGGCAGGAGACAAAGGAGCCCAGGAAGGGCAAGGGTCTTTCTTCCTTAGAGCAGGTCCTGGCAGGTGCCCTGGGTACCAGGACTGCTCTCACCTGGAGTCCAGGAAGAGAGCCCCAGCCTCAGCATCTCTTGGCTCCCCAGCTATGACCTAGCCCATAGGCAGCTGTGTCCTTTCTTGCAACTGCCAAGCTCCTCACCTGGCCCAGGTAAGCTCTGGCTGAGGCATGCCCCCAGGACCTCATACTTCCTTTGTTTCCTCCCACCTGGGTAAGTTCTCGATTCTGAGCACCAGGCCTTTGAGGGGACACAGGAGGGACCAGGGCAGCCCAGGATTTATTGGGAAGGTAAGGGAGAGGGGTCATGGGTTGACTGACCCCCTGGCAGACCCAGGAATAACTGGATCACTGGGCAATGTCTTCCTCTTTCCAGAGTCCCCTCCAAGATGCTCATAGCTTGGTGATGTTCCCAAAATAAAAGACCCAGGCCTAGAGACTCATACTTTCCAAAGGCCCAGAAAAGGATCTGCAGTGGGGCCTCACTGCCCTGTGTCTGCAATGTGTGTATGCATGGGGTAGGAGGAGCAGGGGTGCCCTGGGGGGTGAGGAGTGGAAACAGCAAGTCAGAAACAGAAAAAGGGCAGCCTGAGCCCCACCTGAGAGCTGTCTGCTAACCACAGACAGGGGTAGCAGAGGACCCGGATTCCCTCCCACCCTCTCCCTCTGCCCCCACCCCCCTGCACTATCTTCCACTAACCACAGATGCAAGTGGTAGGAGGTAAAGCTCCTACCTCCGGTCTCCCACCCGAGACAACACACCTGTCACATCCTTCTTGGAACACGGACACAGGGGCATGCCCAGCGGACTCACTGGTCCAAAAAAGCCACCTGCAAAGGCCCTGTTCTCTGATAAGAAGGAGCCCTACCTGAGGAGCTGGACCATAAAGGTCCTGGGGGTTCTGCAGCGAGCCCTGCAAGTGGCAGCACCCTGTCCCACGGAAACATTAATTTCTCCATGTTCAAGCACTTGGGATGTGTAAGCACTTGCCTCTGTCCACCTCTGGAGTCTACCTGCAGAGTCCCGCCCATCACCCCCGAAGAACCCAGCAGGTTCTGGGGTGAGAACAAGGAGCATGCAGGTCCCAGTGTGGAGGATTTCAGAATATAAGGTTTTTCTGGCGGTCTCCCAAGGACACAGGCTTGCAAACAGATGTTACCTCTCTACTGAATATGATCCTCGTGGGGGAAATTGCTAATAAATGATTCAAAGTTGGCATGACCAGAAAACAAGCTTTCTCTTCCTGTTTGCCTATCTTCTGGACTATTTCTGTTTGTCATGAGGGATTCCCATCCTGAGCCCACAGCATAGGCACCACGAGGGAAACTGGAGAAGGCACATGAATGTAATGGAACTCCCTTCATTTATTCTTTTATCCACTAATTCAAGAACCAGTTATTGAGCACCTAACTGCATGCCAAGCAGCATCAGTTTTGACCAACTAAGCCACAGTGCCCCCTTCTAGGGAGCAGCTGCACTAGTGCCCATTTTCTAAAGTGGCAGCCTTCACTGCTGGTTCTAGCCAATGGCTGAACATACACATGTGCCCAAGTTGTGACACCTGCAATAAACCTCTGGGCCAGTTTGCCTTCTCATATAAGACTGCAAATCAGCTTTCCAATGGGATTGATAGCTAGATATGCCCCAGGGATCACCCTCAGTCTCATTAACAATGCACTACCCACCAGCCTCAGTGACCCCAACTATTCAGCAGCTTCCCCAACACCCAACTAAGACCTTGTTGGCAGAGGAAGGGTTGGAAATGACGGTGATGGTGATGATGGTGGCGTTGATGGTGCTGGTGATGGTGGTGGTGGTGGCGGTGATGATGGTGATGATGATGGTGCTGGTGATAGTGGTGGTGATAATGGTGATTATGGTGATCTCAGACATGCTCAGTAACTGTAACAATTGTCAGATGTGCATTGTCCAAATTATTCCTGGTAACAGCTCTCAAAGGGAGACACTGTCATCATCCATTATGGAAGCAAAAATTATGTGGCCCCCTTGGTGTAAATTCCTTGGATCACACAGGATCTGCTGGCTCAAAGCCCATACTAAGAGCAGTAGTGTATAATACGATTCTGAGCTCAGCCTTCACTTCTGTTTTTGCTCTGACCTTCTTTAATCTCAGTTTGGGCCTCTTTCTTCCAAGGCGGAGGCTGGCACCTCTCCCATCTACATTCCTGGGGGAGAGTAAGCTTCTACATCACAGAGGCAGGTTCGAGCCTCACCACCTCCTCCATGGATAGACCCCATGGGAAAGGCTCCAGGCCCATGCCAAAAGCTTCTCAGTCATTTGTTGGCAGGTTGTACCCCAGTCTCTGAGTCTTCATTTCTTGGGCTAAGCCTTCCATCTTCTAGGTCAGGAGAATTCAACTTATGGAGACTGGCAATGTGGAAGTACACACTGAGTGGGTGAGCCAAGATGGGCAGTGGGGGTTGGTTCAACTGCTAGGGTGGGCTCAGCTGAAGGCACTGAGAGGCCCCAGCACCTGCAGGACCACAGGAGGCCCAGGGCACTGCCAGATTTTGACCTCTTATCTTTTTACTATGGGAATTCTTTTGGGTTGAGTATCTGCAGTGGCTAATGCCCTTGGAAGTTAGAAGTTCCATGACCAGCTGAATCCTAGATGTTTGCTTGCCTCCCATTTCCCCTGTGGGTGAGGTTGGGAAAGCACTGCCTCTCCTCATCTGCTAGATGTAAGAAACTGAGGCCTGAGGGCAAGACAGTGGGCTCAAGGGACTCTCTCCCTCCCTGATGACTCTCAGAATGGAAGACCAGCTCTTTGCCTGAGGTCCTCATAAGTCCCTGCGGCTCTGTAAGAAAGGAGCATCATCATCATCATCTTCAAACCCACCCGTAACCCCGCACACAATCTAATGCAGTCTCTCACAACTGTAGCTGGGTGACTTATTACATGTATAACTGAAAAGTAGAAAATAAAAACCGGGGCAACAGGGAAAAGGGTAATGATATAACCCTAAAGCTTGCCTTCTTCTGGAGGCCCTTCTGCCTTCGGTACAGAACTCCTCCATAGAACTCACCAAATTAAATTTTGGAGGAAATGATAAGTGGGTTAATAACTAGCCAGGATCATCTGCTATGCTTTCTAGAAGGACTTCTTTATGCCAGGTACCTTGCCAAGCCTTCACATGTGATCAATCTAATCCACCAGCATCCTGCACTTTTGCACCTGCCTCACCGATGAGGAACCTGATGCTGAGGAGTAAAGTGACTTTCCCATCATCATTTGGCAGACCCAGGATGAGAGACAGTTCTCTGCTCTGGAGCCTTAGAGAAAATCAAATATCTAATACCAAACAGACCCATCTGTAGCTACATTCTGGTCATGGAGCTAGCTAGAGGCAAACATCTGACTACTTCTTACATACTTTACTTGCAAGGCAAACTGCCTTATGCTTCAATGCCTTCCCATGCGTTTTGATGGGCTCTTGGGCTCATGCATAAAAGATCAATAGCTATGTAAGAAGAGCCCATAGACCCCATTCTTATGATGGTTTAACAAGGATCAGGCCTTGTGACATGTGGCAAGAATGACACTGGTAAGAAGCAGGTAGGAAGACAGAAAAACCATAAGGATGCCTCCTCACTTCCTCTTTCTGGGAGACCGGCTACTAAGGAGAGAACAGGACAGCAGTGAGCAGTGGTGTCCTGTTTCAATCATCTGCCCTGTCACTGAGTCCTCCCCAAATGCCAGGAGTCCTTTCTTCATCTGTATAAATCCCTTAAGTCTTTCCATGGATGCTGAGTAGGCAAACCTTGCCATTAAGGGCCAGAGAATAAATATTTTAAGGCTTTGTGGCAGTATGGTCTCTGTCGCGACTTCCCAATCCGGCCATTACGGGGCAAGAGCAGCCACGGACAACATGCAAACAAGAGGGTGGCTATGTTCCAATAAAACTATTTACAAAACTAGACAGCAGCCGGATTTGGCTCACAGGCTATAGTTTTCTGGCCTCTGATTTAGGTGAACAGCTGAGGGTGGTTTGTCTTATAAATTAAGTAGAATACATATGTATTTTGAACGATTGGTTAAGGCTGGAACTCAATCTTCAAACCTTTGGTTCCCAAGATTAGAACATTCACACCCCATCATCAAAGGTTTACTGAATTCTGAGAATTTTACTGGCCACTGCCAAGGTGATTTCAAATATAGCCACGGGTCCATCTTAGCAAGCTGGACCATAACAATCAGCAACGGGCAGCTTTGCCCTGCTGGGTTTGTGATGTGAGGTTGGCCTGACCACAGATCATTTTGTGTGACAGTTTCCTTGAGAACTCAATTAGACAGGATTCTTGATTTTTGGAAACCAAACTCCAGGGAGAATTTCAACAATTAAGTCCAAGGACCCTTAGAAATATTTCAGCTACAGGTCTTACAATTTTCTCCATTGGCTGAAAAGGAGCTGCATTTTGCCAAAAGACAAGAATGTTCAGATCTCAGAATTGGTGTGTCAAGAGGGACTTCAGCCTACTGGCTTTCCCTGCCCCACGAAAATAGCAGGGTTCTTGGGAGGTTATCTCCCCAGCTTCACTCCTTCCTCACTAATTTCTCCCGATAGTCCCACCTTAAATAGTGTTTCCTCAGGTCAGGTCCCCTATGGCCATTACTCAGCTCAGGCAGGAACATCTGTCCCACAAACCCTACTGACTCCCGGCAAGGCAATCCTTGAACAGTATCTACACCAGCTGTCAGGCAAGCTGTAATCGGGAGAACCACGAGGTCACCTTAAAGAGAATGTACACTCTAACCCCCAAGAAAGGGAAGAAAACACAAACTTTCTCCTCTCCATTTACAAGGTCAATACTGAATCCATCTTCAAGTTCTTTGCAATTCAGACTCGGTCCCAGAGTGCAGAGCATACTGTGTGGGGGTCCTTGCTTCCCCTTCCTGACAGGTGTTATTGTTCCTGCTAATTTAGGGGCTCTTTCTGCTCCTGGTAATTGCCACTGTATACTAATGTGCTAGGAATCAGCTGCCATCCAGATAATGAAAAATTATACCTGGAATAATGGATGGGGACAGATGGATTAGCAAACTCTGCATCAATCAATAGGGCTTTTATGGTTATATTTGTGGTGGTTTGTAATAAGATCAGGCCCTGGAGATTGATGTGGAGTTGGTAATCCATCTCTGAGTCTGGAAGACTTTCTCATTAAATGAGGCTGAATCAAACATGGGCCACTGTCCATGGCAAAAACAAACCCTTCCAGGGCCTTCTTTCCTAGCACTTGAGGAGTGGTACAGTTGGACGAAGGCAGAACGATGGCCCTGGAATTTGCTGAGCTAAACAAATGGATGACATATCTTTGTCAACAGTAGCTCATTTTACAAGCAGGGATCTCATGTGCCAGCACTGTGGGAATGAAGAACAGATGACCAATGGATCCAAGGACATCTGTCTTCAGGGGCTTGATAGGTGAGAGGTGACAGGGGGTTCCCAAAGTACAGGGGGTTCCCAAATCCCACTGTAGAAACACCATTGCTTTTCCACAAAGGCTGAAGACATGGACTCCACAGCACATCTTTGACAGTCTCTGGGAACACGATGAAGCTCGCAGCATCCACTGCAAGACTGGTGAGAGGTGGCCCTGCTTTTCTGAGTAGGAGGCACTCCACGGTTTGGGCTCATTCTGAGGCACTTGGCCGCCTCCTGGGGTGGGAGAAGGCTGCTCAGGGAAAATGTGTCTTCCAAAACCAGGGTGTCCTCAGAGATCAGGGCTTCTCACTTTTGTGGTGGGGACACAAGGAGCATGCCATCTTCTGAGTGACCCTACAGAGCATTGCAAGTGGTAGGTGATGGGGGAGCCTGAAACCAGGACTCCATGGAGATAAAGTTGCCTCTTGTTAGAAATCTCTCCAGCTTAGGGCAGGACCACCCCATACAGAAAGAGAGCCACACTCTGGAAACAGCGGTGCTAACAACTCATGATAACACGGTGAAGGTGAGTCCTCGAGCAATCAGCCCAAAGGACCCAAGTCAGACTGTCCTCAGCCAGGGACATCTGGCCATGTCTGGAGACATTTTTTTTTTTTGTGACTACACAGGGGTGAGGGGGTCCTACCAGCATCTAGTGGATAGAGGCCAAAGATACTGGCATATGTCCTACAACGCATGGGACAACCCCATAGAAGGAATGATCTGGCTCAAAATGTCAACAATGCTGAAGTTCTTCACTAATGAAAGAGATGCATGAATGACACCAGGAAACAGGTGTCCCCATCCTAACCTGGTCACACCATCCAAACTGAGTTGCCAGAACACCATCACTGTGGTAGCATGTGGTTAGTGGCTCAGACATGTCCCCATCACACCTTACATGGCCACAGAGACTGAGATGGGATCCTCTGCCCATCATGCCTCCTGTGCTCCCTCCAGCTACTTCCTTCTTAGTAGCAAATGAGGCTGGGGGAGGCATACAGGACTGATCCCCTGCTGCGGCTATGAGTTGGCCATGTAAGGAAGTCCTATGCATCTTATAGTAGTGGGTGTCCAACTGGTTTGGGCGAATTACCCACAGCCTCATGAAGTGGGTGCAGAGAGCTCCCCATCTCCACATGGAGGCTAGGGGACTTTCTCAACACTGCATAGTGTAATTTGGGAGGTCCCCAAGACCACTTTCAGGTTCAAGAATTCACTCAAGGATTCACAGAATTGAGCTGTTACGCTCAGTTTTGGTTTACTACTGTGAAAACACACATATTAAAATCCACACTGGGAAGAGGCGTAGGGGGCAGAGTGCAGAAGAGACCAGGTGTGAGCCTGTAGCCCTCCTCTCCTGGTGGAGGAACGTGGGCAGCCCTGCTCCCACCAGTGATGATGTGTGACACCATGCACAGGATGTGGCCAGCCAGGGAAGCTGCCCTGAGCCCAGGCATCCAGGGTCTCTGCTATGGCTTGGTCACGTCAGAATGGCTGGTCTTCACCCCAGCCAGACGAGAGGTAGAGCAGACACCCTGCAGCCCAAGGCCTCTACTGTCAGTCCCACTAGTAGTGCAGACTATCTGGTAAACCAAGATACTCCTATCAAGCAGGAGATTTGGAGGACTTACAGTGACCTCCTGGGAGCCAGGGTCAAGGTCATTTCTCTGAGCAAGGTTAACCCTTCCCTGCACATATAGCTAAGGCCCAGGAAACCCAGGACTCAAACCCCAGAAGTCTTCCTTTGGGGCCCGTGCCTTTAGCGGCTCCCCTGCACCACCCACTAGAGAACAGAGGCCCTTTCTCCAAAGGGGGATGGCCTGTGGCCATGCCACTGTGAGTGTGAGAGAACGTAGGGCTTGTTGTGCACACCTCTCTGACTATGGCTCCCAAAGGGACTTGAAGTGAGACTCAGGCCCCTGATATGAGGCCCCACCAATGCTATCCCATCCTAGGTTGGCCACATCCAGGGGCCAATTCCTCGGATGATGAGAACCATCTCTGCATTCGGAGACTCCTCTGAATTTTAGAGCCTAGTGAGGAGGCAGGGAGCTAGGGACCAAAAAGATCACACAGTGGCCAGGCCAAACACACTGAGATCCCCAGAGAGTTTGGGGAAACTCCATTCGCTGCCAGGAATGTGGTTCTCACTTTGGGGTTGATCTGTGTCTCCCCCAAAACTCACATGTGGAAGTCCTGACCCCTGCTGCCTCAGAATGGGACCTTATCTGGACATAGGGTTGTTGCAGACTCAGTTAAGATGAGGTCATGCTGGGGTCAGTGGCCCTAATCTAGTATGACCAGTGTCCTTATAAAAAGGGGAGATTTGGAGACACTCACTCCCACAGGGACAAGATCAGGTTCCCCTCTATCAGAGCCCATGAAGCACCAGAAGCCGGGAGAGGCTTGAGCATCCTTTCCCGTAACCCTATCTTGCTCTCATTTCTGGCCTACAGATGCAATAAGGCAGTAAATCTCTGTTGTTGACACCACCAACTCTCTGGTAAGCTGTGATGATGGTGCGAGGAACTGAACACATCTGAGCGGAAATGCTTCGTAGGGACCCAGGAACCTGGGGGGGGGTGGTCAGTTAGAGCCACAGAAGCCCATGGCCCTTACAATACTTTGCAAAACCAGGCCCCACCTCACAGCTGGATTCAACCAGTCTTGAGACAGCCGGCATCAGCCCCTGGGAGTCCAGACCCTGGACAAGTGACCTGGTCTCCCTGTAGTGGGATGGATAGCATCACCCTCCTGACCCCGAATTCAGGTCCACCTGTCCAACCTCAGAATATGATCTGATTTGGAAAAAAGCTCTTCATCGATTTAATTAATTACCTAAGGATCTTGAGATGAAATCATCCTGGATTTAGGGTGGACAGTCAATGAATGGCTGGTGCCCTTACAAAACCTCAAGGGGGACACAGAGAGACATGGAAGAAACCCATGTGACTGCGATGGGGGCGTGGAGGCTGCCATAGAGGCTGGAGGCGTGAGGCCACCAGCCCAGGGCCGCCAGCAGCCACCAGAAGCTGGAGAAAGCAGACAGGACCCTCCCCTAGAACCTTCGGAGAAGGCATGGCCCTGCTGGCACCTTTCTTTCTGCTTCAGTCCTCCAGAACCTTGAGAGGATAAACTTCTGTCATTACAAGACCTCGGCTATGGGACTTGGCCCTGGCGGCCCCAGGAGATCTGTATACTTGCTTTGCCTCACTCGACTCCTCTGCAAATAAGATCCCAGGAGAATTTATTCAGAGGATGAGGAAACATCGTTAGCCACATGGCCGGGCACAGTAGGCCTCAGTGGGGGCAGGTGTCCTTCCCCGGTGGCCATAAGGAGGGCCTCTAGAAGCTCTGCTTCTGCCCCCGCCAGCCCCCACACATGCACAGATCTGGGGCAGGGTGGCAAATGGGGTTGAGGTTTGCATCTCTCCCACTCCCTGGGGTCGCTGACACCACACTGAGTAGAAAAGCCTTGAGGCCGAGGTCAGAAAAGTGGCTGAGGGCCAAATCCAGCCCACCATGTGACTTGGTAACTAAGATTTTAGTGGCATAGGGCCACATGAGATTAAATGTCTGAGACTGCTCTTGTGCTACCAGGGCAAGATTCACTCGTGTGGCCCAAAAGCCTAAAATATCCTATCATTTCCCCTTAGGAAAGAGTTGGGGACCCCTGCCCTAGAGGACCCCCGGGAATTCCACGGTAGATGCTGCTGTGTGTGCCTGGCGGGGATGGGGTGGGGGCAGCTGGGGAGAGGGTGGTCTGGCCCTCCGTGACCCTGCCCACCACTTATCTTGGGGCCTCTCCCACCGCAGGACTGCACACACACGGTCACCCCTCATGGAAGAGGGCACAGGCTAGATGAGCACTTCTGAGCTGAATTTAACAGCTAGGAGGAGGGTTACACACGGAGGCCAGGCCCTGTCCATCTGCCCTCGGACTCACATTCCCGGGTCAGCAGTGACTGGAATGCTGAAGCGGGGCCCAGGGAACAGGCCTTCCGCCTTGGGCCCTGGCAACCTCAGAGGCTGGGTCAGACCTGCTCGTTCACAGGCAGCATCGCTTCTGAGTAGAAAGGCCAGTCCTGCGTGAACATAACCCCTCGGAGAGGATGAGATTCTCAACTTCAGGAGCTTTGAAAGCACGAGCACCAGGGCTTCTTTGGCCCTCCCCTGCCTCTACCTCTGCCCTGCATCATTTGCTGCTCCCTCCCTCCCACTCACAGGCATGGACACACGGGCACACACGCATATACATGCTTGCATATATGTACACACGGGCACACTTGGGCACACATGCATACATACATGCACACACAGCCACACATAGGCACCACATGCACACATACACACAGGAACACATGTGCACACATTTACACACTCATGCATGCACCCACAGGCACACATGTGCATGCACACACTCCCCGCATGTACACAAGGCACAATGCACCACATGCATGCACACATGGGCACACATATACACACGTACACACACAGGCACAAATGCACTCAGGTGCACCCATGCACACACTGAATTCACTGCTCATCTCATTCAAGAACAGACGCTGCCGATATTCAGCTTTGAGCTCAGTAGCCAATATGGAAATGACCCACTTCTTTCACTTAACTCCCAAGCACGTTGGATATTTCAACAAAGGATGGCAGGCGAAGAAGGAGTGTGCAGGGGAAGCCAGCATTGCTCCACGCTAAGGAGATGTTGGGGGCTGGGGAGGGACACCCCCGTGGTGCCCATCAGCCAGCCCTCCTGACCCACAGAGAGGCTTCTGCTATGAACACACCATGATCCGTGGGCACGGGCCCAGTGGCTGGGGCTCTGGGTCCCACGAGTCAGGTGTGGAGTCAGTAGCTGGATTACTCAGCAGCAGTGCCAGCACCCGCCATCAGTAAAGTACATATTTAGCCCATACAGTAGTGAATGGATCAAACCTCTAAGCAAACAGTGCTGCCCTCCCCCACAAAACCTGGCCACCCTCCCTCTCAGAGCATCCTCGCCGTGCCACCTGGATATTCACATCCCGCAGATGATGCTCCGGGACTGCCGTGTGCTCCAGATCACGAGCTGGAGCACCGTGGGTGCGCCTCTCACCCTGGCTATTGGTATCTACGGGGAGTGTGGGCAGAGGCTCAGGCTGCCTTCCTGGTGCAGGGCAGGTCAGCTGGGCTGGGCACGCCCACCAGATGCATGGCCTGAAGCAGATGCTTGACAAATGCATTCTAGATAAAGGGATGGACCAAAGCCTCATCCGTATTGGAAAGCCCAGGTGTGCCCCATGACCAGATTCCCACCCAGGGGCAATCCTGGGGGCCTTTGTCCTGCTAATCTTTTTATTTGGGGGTCTTTTTAAAAATACAGTCCCTGCACTTCAGACTCCCAGCCAAGCCTGAGGAACGGGCCCACACTGCAGGGCATCCGTTTCCTATGGCTTATGTGCTTGTCTCCTACTTATTTTCAGCGACATTTCAGCACATTGACTGTGACCCGGTACAGAGCCGCTGTCTAGCAGCTGCATCTCACAGGGGCAGATCTAGGCATGGCCTCTCCCCTCTACAGGCAAAAACACCCTGAGGATGGAGTGAGCGGCTCTCAGATGCTGGCTGCATTCAGGAGGTGCACTCGTGGGCTCCAGTGGGAAAAGCCCTCATCCGTCCGTGCGTCATAGTAAGGACAGAACCACGGGACAGCCACAGACGTCCTGAGGAGCTCAGCCAGGCCTGCAGCGGGCACACATGCGTCCTGCCCCCCACACAGCTCTGAGGCTCTGAGCTGCCTGCCTCCCAACCCGGCTCAGAGGCTGCAGAGGATACACAGGAAGCCTCCAGCCAGCGCCCGGGGCAGAGCAGGTGTGATCGTTGCTCCTGTCCCAGTTGCTCAGGCAGAGGAAAGCATGGTGTCTGCACTCAGCCCCGAGAACCCCATTTCTGGCAGAAACTGCCCCCACCCACAGGGTCGCTCATGAGGTGCCTTCTGTGCTCTGGCCATCCCAAGGGGGCCACACTGTCCTGGAGCAGCGACACACCAATTTGCCCTACACAAAGAGTAAGGTGGGTGGGGACAAGTCTCTGCATTGCACCTGCAGGACACTTCTCTCCCTCATCCCCGTGCAGGATGACAGTACTGCAATGACAGTCCCCCAATGTCACACGATGGAACAGCGACACACCTCATCTCTGTAAGGTCTTTGTTGGATAGAAAAGTGCTATGTGCCTGTTCAACACCTGAGGACCTACTATGTGCAGACACCAGGTTGGATATAAGCTGCAGCAAGGACAGCAGCACCCAGTCTGCACAGGCTGTGCTCCCGCAGGCTGAGGGCAGGGGCCAACCAAGCATGCTCAGGAGCGTGTGTGTACTGCATCTGTAATGAAGGCTTCACCACAAGAGGTACCATGATGGCCCATATGGAGCCAATCATATGGAAGTCAGGGCCCTGAGAGGCTGAGATGGGCACCACAGGTCAGGCATGTTACCATGGTTGAAGGCAGGGAGGGGGGGTCCCATGTCTTCAGCCCTCCCTCCAGCCACACTCTGCTGCTACATCACTTTGTAGGGCCGCCCACCTGAGAACGGGGCAACCTACCCCTGCTCTTGCCCCCAGGCCATGCCAGCAGTGGGGCAGAGGTTGGCCCTGGGCATGTTGAGGCCTTGGCTCTTTTTGCACTTTTGTCACCAGGAGAACAAACCCAGGCCAAACACACAGAGCAGGGCAGATGGCCTCAATGACAGGAACTGCAGCCAACCCAGGTAAGCCAGCAGGCGGACAGCCACCCCGAGGTGCTTCCACAGGTGCTCGCCCCTGAGGTCAGGTGCTATTTGTTACATGCTGTCATTTCTGGGACTCCAGCTAACTGAAGAGGGGAGGGGACAGTCTTCCAGGCCAAGAGGAAGAACTGCAGGGAGAAAGGTCAGAGGAGGCCCCACCGACACAACACAGGGGTCACTGCTCCCTGTGGGGCAGGGCAGGGCAGCTTCAGGTCCAGAGAGCTCAGAGTGCCAGATGGTACCAGACGCAGAATTGCCAAGTCCCTGAGTAGCTACCCACTCATGAGCCACGGTCTCAAGGTCTCCCTTTGGGAGCCAAGTTCTGACACATAGGAGGAAGGAGAAGGATATGGGACACACTGGATTTGCTTTGAAAAGAGGAGAGTTTAGGGAGGTGGCTGTGGGCAGCCGGAAGGTACCTGCCCACAGAGGCTGTGCTGGACGCAGGCCCGGCCTTCCCCAAAGATCCTTCTCAGAGTTCTGAAGCAAGAGTTTTGTGCTGTCCTTGGAACCAGGCACTCCCTGCCAGAGACTCCTGATGCACGACTTTGAGAATTGTCCTGTAAAGAAGCCTGTTTCATGAAGTTGGTTTGACCCAGCGTTCCTCCGGACAACCTCACACGTGTACTCTCCCCCGACAGACTATGCATGTCTGAACCCTGGCACAGCTCACTGTCCGTGGAACTCGGCAGCACACAGGCTCAGGAGAGGAACGAGCCCCTAGCCTGTGGTCCTATTTCTGCTGCATTTTCATGTCCAGCCAGCCACCTGTTGCACCCCTGGCCCTCAATAAACATTTGTGGGGTGAAGAAACAGAACTCAGCTTAGGAAACATGATCCAGCACAGACGTTCCTTGTTGTCTGGTCCTGGCTTGGACGAGCCCCTACTCAGACGAGCCTCTGTTCATAATCAGAGGTCACAGGAGTGCCACCCAGAGCATCCCGGGCACTGGTCCTGGGCTCCGAGCCGGGTGGCCTTGCTGTGTAGAGCCACCACCGAGCTGTTTTCTGCACCGTCAAGTCCCTCGCCTCAGCTGGCACCTGGTTAGGGCCCCATGGTGGCCACTGTTCCGTCCGCGTGCGGAGAGACCCTTGCTCACTGGCAGAGCTATGGAACCCCATCAACGGCTTCCTTTCAGTGACCCGGTGAGCTCTGAGTCAAACCTTTAGGGTCAGACCAAGTCCGAGGGGCAGGGTGGGAGAGTCCAGCATAGTCTCTGCAGAGCATTGTGCAGCTCGCGAACAGCCTGGTGGCTCAGCTGGCTGTCAGCCCTGCCTTAAGAATTCACTGACAGTGTCAATGGAGCCAGCAGGAGGGAGATGCCTATCCCTGTGTGCCATTAAAATCCCCATGAAGCGCTAAAGTTTGGGGAAATTGCAATGCAATTTTGATGGGGTAGGGAGGATAGGAGAGGAGGGGAAATGCAAGAGTGCCCACCAGCTTCCCACAGTGGTGCTCTGAGCACTTTTTAAAAGCTTCCTGGTGGGGAATATCTTTAATCCCAAAAGCAGCCACTATTTTTCTGCTGATAACTGTCATTTTATTAAAAACAATAAACAGACAAATAGATGCATCTGACAGACCCCAATACCCACCCCCTCTATCTAGAGGCCCTGTGTACCCATCCCAGTGCCCTTGGGCAGTGGTCTGATCTCTCTTCTCCCATTGGGAGGGGGCGCACGATGAGAATAACTGCTGTCCTCACCCACCCCAGCTCCAGGGCCACCTGTAGGGCCAGCTGAGGAGTGCAGTGGTGCCTCTGGGCACTGGTCCCCACAATGCCAGGAGAGCACGGAGGAGGGTCCAAGGGGTGGGAGGTACAGGGGAGGAGTGGCGTGTGGTGGATGACAGAGGCTGACAGGGAAACATCTGCCCTTTGCTTTGCTGTGTGGTCCTCATGACATCTGAACCCATGTTTGCAAGACAGCCTTTCAAAGCCCAAGACTGAGGCCCCATCAAAGAGAACCAACAGAAACCAACAGAAAAATGTCCAAGCTCAGTCTGGGGGACCTGAAGCCAGGAACTCCCTGTGAGTTTGGAGAACAGAAGAGGTGTCATGCTCCTGCCCCCAAGATCACAGCCATTTGGAGTCAAGGAGACATGTATGGGCTGCAGACAGAGATGGGGGCTGAAGCCTTCTGAGGAGGATGGGCCTTCCAGAAAGGTGGAATCCCAGATTCCAGTCCTTGTGATCCCAAACTACGTGGCTGGGGCAGGAATTGGCAGATGTTTCCTATGAGGGGCCAGGGGCTAGCAGTTTGGTCTTGGAGGCCCATAAGGTCTACACTGCAACTGGTCACTTCTGCCACTGTAGCCCTGAACCTGCCATAGGGCCAGGCACAGAAATGGGTCAGCCATGCCCTGACTTTAGAATTCCAAGTAATTTTCAGGTGCTATGAAACAGCATCCTTCTGCTTTGTGCCTACCTCTCATCAGATTTTTGTCTATAGCTTTTTGTCCACAATGTCCAGCACTGAACCCAAGTTTACCAGGCACAGCAGGGGATAGCACCGAAGAACAAAATCCAGCAGCAAAGGCACAACAGACAAAAGAAATGGTCTCACAGCATGACCAGGCTTTGGTGTTATCAGGTGCTAACTTGAAAATTACAGGTGATTAATATAGTAAGGAGAATAGATGGCAAGACGGACAACTTCCAGAGAGACCTGCGACATCCATAAATACTAACATCTACATATAAATCATGTCCGCTGATAATTTACATAGGTACACATAAATAATGCATGTGGGTATTTCTGAAGCAAACAGAATCTATTCCTGCTAATTCCTGTGGGACTGGCCGTGGGCGGTTGTAGCTCCCCTTCTGGGTCCTGGCTTCCCCACCCATGCAACGAGTAGCTGAGTCTCCAGCTGTGGTCCTCCAACTATCCTCCTGAGCCGGGACACTATGCTTTCAGGGGCTGGAGTCCTCTCTCCCTCCTCAACTGTGCTGTCTCCCTTCAAGCTGTTCTGCATATGAGAGATACAAGATTTCACTGAAAACAACTGTGAAAATCTTTTTGGATTGATCCGTGTGGGGGGCCTTTACAGCAGCAACGACTTACTATTCTGTCAAAGAAGGAGGTTTGTGACAGGCTCCAGCTAAGCTCCTGGGAGTGATGGGATGGTCAGGAGAGTCCCCAGAGGGGGATCTGTCTGGTGGCCAGCACAGGGGCCACATGGCCAAGGATCCACAGGAGCATGATGAGGCCTCTCTCCTCCTGGGGCCCCAGCCTTTGTCTCAGGCCTTGAATTCACCATTTTGGCCCTGGTTTTATAGATGTCTTTGGAGAGGCAATTCCTTATAGGGATAAATCATTCAGGTGACAGTGTAATTGGGTGGGGGTGTGTGGGAAGGCGTGGGAAGTCAAGATCATTTCTTATTGGCTGGAGGGATTCAGAGAAGCAAGAGAATCCTGGGTCCTGATGCAAGTGGTGTCACTGAGGAGCCAGGGACGGAAGGAGGCCAGCCCTCCCCGAGGACCCCACGCAGAAGCTATATTAGGCTCTGCTTAGGTATCTGATTTACACTCTACAACATAATAATCGTTTGCTTGGCACCTACTGTGTGCCAGGCGGACCACTCAGCCTTCCCAGCTCCGTGGGATGGCAAATACGGGGCTCACGGAGATGGCACTGCGCTCCCCCCCGGGCAATCCCATCTGTTCTTGGAGCTAGGGTTACCATGTCTATCCTGACAGTGGCCACAGCACCTTCTCCTGCTGGGACCTTGCATTGGCTACCTTCTCCTATCTGTTGGGAGCTTCCTCTGGGGTAACCGCACCCCCAAGCAGAAAGCAAATCTGTTCCTTCCTTGTCCCCCATCCCAGTGGATGTCACCAGCGTTCTCTCTCCTCCTGCTCCTCCTCCCCCTCCTCCCTGCCCTCTCCCCCCTCCTCCTGCCCATTCAAACCCTCCTTTCATGACATTGCTGGGCTTTACCTTCCTCAGGTATCTGTGACACCGTTTCCTCCACACAGTGAGCCCTGGACTCTGCACAGCAGCCTTCCTGGCTAACTCGCCCTGTCTCACCGGGGGCACTGCCATCCCATCCAGAGAGATGGCAGGTGCATGGCATGGGATGGGGATCTGGTTGCATTAGGATGGGCAGGGGGGCGAGCAGGAGGCCCAGTCCAGGAGCCAGGCCCCCCACCAAGCCCCTCAGCCTCTGGGGGTGCAGTCACCTGTGCACTCAGCCTCTGTCCAGGCCTGGCCATGTGTCAGTGCCCAGTGACCTGCTCTTATCACTCCAGAAATTGAAACACACTTTGCAGGGAGCAGGGATGCTTTTCCCTTTGGCTTTTGTCTCTACTGCATTCTGTCCTCTTGGACAAAACACTATCATCTGGTCTGCTCACCAGGTCTGTCTTTGGATGACATGCTGGATCCTGGATGAAATCGGAGAAGAGACACTTGGGCAGAATGTGCACAGTCATGAGGACCGTAGCACACCTGGCTGTGGGCCGGGCTGTTTCCTTCCGCTCCTGCAGACAGCGCTGCCCCAGGCTCATCACAGAGCCCACGTTCTGGAGCTGTAGGACTCATTCACAGTCACCCCATGTGCCTTAGGCTGGGCTGGACGAAGACACCAAAATCCTTTCCAGGCCACAAAGTGCTCTGTCCCATCCAGTAACCATGATGTCATCTCAGGATGATGGTGAAGAAATGATTGTGACAGGGAAGAAACGGGTGGTCTGCAGGAGAAGCACCTGCCCAGGCAGGGTCTTCAGGGGCCACTGGCATGGGAGGCCCCTGGGGGCAACGGAGGGCTGGCCTCAGGCCACCCAACTGGGATGCAGAAGTGGCCTGGGCAAGGAGTCCAACTGAACTGACTACTCAGAGTCTTGGGTTCTACAATGGGAACCAGCAAAAGCTGGCCGCTGCCTCACTGGCCCCCTCCAAGCTCAGGTCAGGGTGCGGGGGGTGGGGGGACTCATCCCTATCTCTTGGTTGCTCCATCTGATATGTCACCCTCTCCCTGGGGCCGCAGACGGTGCTATTGGAGATGAGCATGCACATCATTCCTCCCTCCTTCCTCCCTCCCTGTCTCTTGCAAGCTTGGATCGCTTCCTCTCTAGCCTAATCAGACCATCGCCCTCCTCCTGAGGGGACAGCAGGGGTCCCTCTGCAAGGATGGAGGGTGAGGGGGTTTACAGGAGATTTCTGAGGTTTGTTGTGCATCCCCCCCCCCGACTGTGGCACAGACCCCACTTCAGCTCATCCTTAGGGGACGCACTAGTTCTGGCCTGGTGGGGAGGACAGCTGGCAAAGGTCATTCACTCCAGGCTTGCTCAAAAATCATTCCTAAAAGAGTTATGAGGTGATGAGGTCCCCTGTCGGGTTCCTTTGGTCACGCCTGTGTCCTTTAGTTGGACAGTTGTCAAGGGCAGGGAGGCAGTCCAGCCTTGGTAGGGTGAGGTGCGTCCACGTATCCTGTCTCCCTCTGCTGCAGGCATGTGCTTGCACACGGGCAAACCCCGGTACACACACACACACACACACACACACACACATACACACACACACGTCCTTCCTCACACGAGGCCCCGGTGTGCCTTCAGCACCCAGGTCACTGTGCACCTCTGTGTGTACGTTACTGGTGGAGAAGCAGACACGCCAAATCCCTTTGTTTTCCCTGGGCTGCCTCCCATCAGCCCCCATCTCCTGCACAGCACTCCTTCCTGTGTCCGGGGAAGGCCAGTCACTCGTCCTGGAGAGCCTGCTCTCAGAAGGGCAGATGCAAATGCAGAGCAGCACTGAGGTGCTCAAGTGGCCCCACACCCTGGCATTACAGCAGGGTCCCTGCCTCCATCCGCTCTTTGCAGAGGCCCAGTGGGTGGGGAGTCAGATGTTATCTCAGTTTTGCAGATAAAAGGACCAAGGTTCTGGGACAAGGTGACTTCTCCAAGGCGATTCCTCAGCATGAAGCACAGCGTGGCTTGCAGGCAGCACTGGACACCATGCCCCATGCAAGG
This sequence comes from Vulpes vulpes, assembly GCF_048418805.1. NCBI lineage: Eukaryota > Metazoa > Chordata > Mammalia > Carnivora > Canidae > Vulpes > Vulpes vulpes. The sequence continues at coordinate 160,403,970 of NC_132791.1, read as the reverse complement.
CAGAGGCATAGGTCCTCGGGGTCTGAGGATGTCCTGTCCATTGTTCAAGCTTTCCTGGGGTCTTCATAACCATGCAGGGAATACAGAGTTAATGGGATCAAAATGCCAGGAGGCTCTTGGGCTGAAGTGTTCTGGGGGGACTAGGGATGTGTGAGAGGATCGCCTGCTGTTACTTGCTGAGTGGGCCCCCATAAGAGATAGGCTTTGGGGGTGTCCCCATTTCCAGAACTTCAAGATGTGACCTGGCGTGACACAGGGTCACCACAGCTGTGACTAGTAGGTTGAGGTCATACTGGAGCAGGGTGGCCTCTACTCAAATGTGACAGGTGTCCTTGGAAGAAAAGGAAGAGATGCATGGAGATGCACAAAGAGCATAGAGGGCCACGTGGAGACAGAGGCGAAGGTCGGGGTGACTCCCAGGCACCCTGGGAATAGGAGAGGTGAGCAGGATCGTCCCCCCAGGGACTGTAGGGAGCACAGCCCTGGCCACACCTGCATCTCAGACTTCGGCCTGCAGACTGTGACAAGTATATCTCTGCTGCTTTAAGCGTCCTGCTTCTGGGGCTCAGTCACATCAGTCCTGAGAGCCGGACACTAGTGGTAAAGGCTGGATTCTGTGGGGTCAGGTGGCCAAGTCTTCTTGGGGGGGTGGTCTTCTGTGGCAGGGGCATAAAGCCCTGCCCTCTCCATGGGGCCAGTGTTCTTTGTAGACAACTTGCACCCTCTGTGCCAGCAGTGCAGGGGCTACAGGGACCCAGCACCATCCTAATGCCATGTGCAGTGACCCATGGTGCACTGTTGTCTCATCTGAGACACTAAAGGTCACTGGCTGCCTCCTCAACTAAAACTCCAATGTGCAAGATGCAATTTCTCAGGGCAGGGATCCCTGATTCTCAGGGATCATTTCCAGAGGCCAAGCTGCAAACAAGCAAGTGAACAGGCAAAGTAAAGCCTGGCGTTCCTTCCCCACAACCACCGCCCCAGCTGGCGCCCACCAGAGAACAGAAATTCAAAACAACGGAATGCAATGGAAATAGTCTGTAGTAAGTAAAACTGTTTTCTCCTAAGCCATACAATGGTGGGAAATGGGCTTCAGAGCCGACCTGTAGTCTTCCCACAGATGACGATGGCCCCGTACCATTGGCTGGGCAGCTGGGTGCCGTGGCAGGCCCGTGACACATAGTATTGCTTATCTCACCTTAATGAGCTTACAAAAGTATGTGTAGCAGGCTGAGGAGCAGCCCCGAGACACACCCAAGTCCTAACTCCCTGCACCTCTGAATGTGAGCTTATTTGGAAACTTTTTTTTTAAGAGATAATAAGCTAAGGACCTCCATTGCCCTGGACTTCGGGTGGGTCCTAAATCCAATGAGAGGTGGAGACAAGGGGGGGGCGGGGGACTGGGACACAGGGAGACAAGAGGGCAAGTCCACAGGAAGATGGAGCAGAGGCTGGAGCCGTGTCCCCTGGAGCGCCCAGGTACTGGAAGAGGCAGGAAGCATCCTCCCCAGGCGCCTTCAGGGGGTTCATGCTCCTGCCCACACCTGGTTTGAGACTCCTGGCCTCCAGACTGTGAGACAATACGTTTCTGTTGTTTTAAGCACCAGCACCACCACCCCGCCTCTCTTTGTGGAGACCTGTTCCCAGTGGCCCAGGGAAACTCCTACAGTAGACTCTGCCGTCTTCACCTTATGGGGAGGACGATGAGGCTTGTCCAGGTCACCTGTAGTCCCAAACGGGGCAGAGCCCGTGTTCAGACTCAGCTCAGCCTGATTCCAAAACCCTCCCTCTCCATGTGTACTCAAGTCCCAGCCAAACACCGAGGCAGGCCATGCACCCCAGCAACAGGGGGCTTGGAAGGAGGAAGTGCTCCAAGAGAACATGTTTCCCAGCTCCCAGGGGCCTCCGCTAGCCCGATTCTACCTCAGATCCCCAAATGATCTGCCTACCCTGGACTCTAAGCCAAACACAGAGGGCATGCCTCACAGCTTTCAGACAGCCTTTCATCCCCACCCTCCATCAGGGGAGGGAGTTCTGGAAACTCTAAGACATGCATCATTCATGCCCGAGCTAAATCAATCTGAGAAGCTGACTGGCAGGGGAGGGCGGTGCGTGCATCAGGCCGAAGGAGATGGGAACCCCTGAGGAGTGCTCCCTCAGGCTCTCTGCTCAGTGTTGGGCTGAGCTTTATTATTTTCTAATCAAAGCACCCAGATCTGTACCTGCCATCAAGGTTGGGAAGTGGGGGCGGCGTTCCTCCCAAAGATATGGAGAGAAGCCAAAGGCTCATAATGGGGGAAAGAAAACAGCAGAGCCGGGGACACCTGTTCCTCTTCAGAAGAAGGGAGCCCGAAATCACACCTGAGTCGGCTTCTGCACCGGAGCCCACGCCTGCCGCTTCCCCACGCTGGCTGAGCGGGAGGCCCCGGGACAATTAATTTAGGAAATTGTCATCCCGGGCTCTCCAACAAACTCTAGCTTTTGAGGGTGTCTCTGATGACCATTTGTTATTGTTATTCATTGTTATTTAGCATGATTGCATGTGATTATTTTGTTTATTTCAATTCTAGCAGTGGAGGGGAAACACAGCTGGAAGTCCCACTGGGATTGCCTCGTTTCTTTCCTTCCCAGGGCGCTTCGTCTAAGGGGCTCTATCCTTGGCGTGGTGGTGTTGTTGGTCTGGGATGGAGGAGGTGCGGGTAGAGAGTCTGGACCCATGCAGCCCTTGAGAGCTGCCGAGTGCAGGATTGAGGCCCTGTGGAGGTCTGCCTCTCTCCCAAAGCCCCTGTCACCCACATGTCTTCTGCTTTCTGGTCACTCTCCATGGTGCTACCAGTACGCCGGGGGCAAACCTCTGTGTTTGGCTGGAAGCTGGAATGTGTGTGTGCATGGTGTGTGTGCCTGTGTGTGTGTGCCATGCTGTATGCGAACGGCTGAGCATGGAGGCACGTTTGTCTAAGTGAATGCATGTGTGCGGGTGTGTGCATGTGGGACTGTGCGCCTATGCATACACGTGCCTATGTGTGCCATGTGCAGATGGCTGAGCATGCCAGGGTGCATGCATGTGTGCGCACACACGTGCCTGCATGTGCATTCAGATCCACCCTGTGTCTGGCCGAGCTCAGCTAGGCCTGTCTTCCTGCATGGGGCCTCTCCGTGGCACTCGGCACCGTGCTCTCTGACAGAGTGCAATTGTAGCTCTGTTGATTGATTCATTGACCTTGGACAAATCACTTAAATTCTCAGCCTACTCATCTGCCAGATGGAAAAAAAAATGTAAGAGTCCTTTAAAAATCATGAAGCATTATACAAATGTAAGGATTACGTGTAAGGCTGAAAACAAAAGAAATGGCCACATCCAGCACTTGGGAGCCGGGTCTCCTTCTGGGCTCAACACACATACAAGTGGCCGCACCCTGTGCTATGAGGCTCTGGCCTGGCTTCGCTGCCCTGGACAAATGACTCAGGCACTCACAGGGCCAATTTGGACTCAGAGGTCCCTCAAAGTCATGGTGGCACTGACTGGAAGCCCATGTGCCTCTGTGCGTCCTCCCTCCTACTTCTGGCCTATAACTCCTCCCAACGGCCCCCTAGCCTGTCCACACAGACCCCATTCCCTCCCAAATGAAAGCACCCATTCACTTTGCCTCCCCATCCCAAACTGCAGTCCCAGCCTCATGCTGTGACAGTTCAGGGCACACCATGGCCCCATCTTCTCCTGTAATTATATCATCAAGACTGAATCAGCACACAAGCCTTATTGAAGTCAGGAGGCCAATTATTCCCCAATCAATTTTGAGTAGGTAAGTCAGGAATTGTTCTTGGCGAGACCTCCTATAGATGGGGTTGAGCCAACCTGACCTTCACTTTGCAAATCCGCCCCAGCTGCACAGAGCATTTAAGGGCTCAGGTCAAAATGTAAAAGACAAGTCCACTGGGGGGGTGGGGAGAGGAAAAAATGAGAAAACCATTCAGGCCTATGTGGCTGTGATCTCCTGGCAAAGCCTCAGCATTTATTTGATGGCCTATGGCTGAATAAATGAATCGATAGATGGATAGGCAGGTGGGTGGATGGATACATGGATGGATGAATGGATGGATGGATGGACAGATGGATGAAAGTATGGAAGGAGACACAGACAATTGGGTGAATGGGGGTTCAGGGAGAGAAGGCACAGATAGTTTGTTTTTTGTGCTTCTGCACCTGTGCTGAGCCTTTCTGGGATGGCTGATCCCTTTTTGGGATGGACAGATGGATGGAAGGATAGATGGATGGATGGATGGATGGATGGATGGATGGACCGATGGACAGATAGATGAATGGATGGAAAGACAGATGGATAGATGGATGAGTGGATAGATGGATAGAAAGATAGATGGATAGATGAATGGATGATGGATAGGTGGATGGATGAATGGATGGATGGATGAGTGGATGGATGGATGGACAGATGGATGAAAGTATGGAAGGAGACACAGACAATTGGGTGAATGGGGGTTCAGGGAGAGAAGGCACAGATAGTTTGTTTTTTATGCTTCTGCACCTGTGCTGAGCCTTTCTGCCCTGAACTCCCTACAACCTGAAGCGTACCCTCTAGCTCCTTAACTACCTGCCTTCCCAGTTCTAATTCTGCCCCCGACCCCACCACACAGGGCCCCATCTCAGCAGAGTCAGGTATTCAGATCTTTACTTTTATAACTCTGTCCTATGTCATGTGTGCAAGGCAAGCCTTAGGGTGGAGTAGAAAAGGGTGATGGGCTTTTAGATTTTGAGATTTATTTTACTTTGTGTTTTGAAATAATTTCAAACTTAGAAAAAAGTGGAGAGGATGAACCAAGACCCCTGCCCTGGATTTTCCAGTGGTCCCAGAACTACCTGACCCCAGACCACATGTCCTGTGTAGTGACAGCTTGTCTCCAATTCCTTTAATCTGGAGCCCCTTGCCAGCCTCTCCTAGACTTTTGTGACCTCGACATTTTTAAAGGCTACAGAAATACCAGTCATTTGGAACATTTGTCCATGCTTCCTCATGGACTAAGGATTCAGGGAGGGAAGCCATGAAGCCATGCTGTGTTCCTGGAGATTCCTACCAGCTGGAGCATATAGGAGCCCTGGTCCTCTTACAGAGGTTGCTGGAAACCAAGGCCTATGTGTTAGGTGTGCTCATTGCTACTGGGGTGTCTCAGTTTCTCAGGCCCCTCGGTTAGAGAGCCAGGACACGTCTTTATGAGCACTCACCTGGAAAACCATGAGTGCACCAATACTGTTCAGTGGGTTGAACAGTGTCCGCCCCAAAATCTCATCTACTTGGAACCTCAGAATGTGACCTTGTTTGGAAGTAGGCTCTTGGAAGATGAGACTGAGTTACAAGACAAGGCCGTATTGGGTTAGGGTGGGCCCGGACTCTACCGACTGGCATCCTTGTGAGAAGAGGAGAGGACACACAGACTCACACGGGAGTACTTCCGTGTGAACAGAGGTTGGAGAGATGTGGCCACAAGCCAAGGGACGCCTGGAGCCCCCTGAAACTGGAAGAGGCAGAAAAGGATCACCTCCTAGTGCCTCCGGAGGGAACATGGCCCCACTAACACCCCAATCTTGGATTCCTGGCCTCAGAACTGGGACAGAATACATTTTCTTTGTTTCAAACCCTCAGCCTGGAGGACCTTGTTACCTAAGCCCCAAGAAACCAATACAACCTCCAAATGCAGCCCAACACCATGAGATGGTTCCAGCTGCTCCCTGCTTCTCTCAGAGAAACTGCCCTCAGTGTGTGTTTACTGTTCCCCTGGGTACGGCCACCCTCTAAGCTCCACCAGCCACTGCCCTGCTCTGATGTACCCCTGGAACAGCTTTCCACTTGCAGGTGACTCTCCTCTGCTGCTGCTGGAAAGTCTCTCTGCTTCGGATACTTCCACCTGAGGACAAGGACCGGTGCCAGAAGCAGGACACCTCAGTCCTTACACTGTACAGAGCTTTGCCAAATATTGTCCCTTATTTTTTTTTTAATTTGAGAAATTTGTGATAAAATACTCATCATCTGAAATCTATCCCTAACCATTTTGAGGTGTACAGTTTTTTTTTTATTTTTAAAGATTTTATTTATTTATTCATGAGAGACACAGAGAGAAAGAGAGGCAGAGACACAGGCAGAGGGAGAAGCAGGCTCCATGCAGGGAGCCCAACATGGGACTCGATCCCGGGTTTCTAAGATTATGCCCTGAGCCAAAGGCAGATGCTCAACTACTGAGCCACCCAGGCGTCCCGAAGTGTACAGTTTAGTAGTGTTCAGTGTATTCACACCGACAGGCGGCTAATCTGCAGAACGCTTCTTGCACGTCCGAGACTCTGCCCTCATTAACCACAAGCTACCCACCCTCTCGCCTGGTCCTGGTGCCCACCCAACCCTCTCCTCTCTGCCTCCATGAACTGACTCCTCTAGGGACGTCAGAGGAGAGGAATCATATGGTATCTGTCCTCTGATGTCTGGATTATTTCGCTCAGCATCATGTCCTCATGGTTCATGCATACCATAGGGTATCTCAGAATCTGCTTCCTTTTTATTTTTTTTTAAAGGCTGAGTAATACTCCATCATATGGATCTATCACATTTTGTTTACCCATTCATCTGTCAATTGGCACTTGGGCTCCTTCCAATGTCTGGTGATTGTGAAAAATGCTGCTGTGAAGACGGGTATATAGATATCTATTCAAGTCCCTGTGTTCAGTTCTTTTGGGCACAAGACCTGTCAGATCCTTTTCCTCTCCCAAGACAAGAGGGTCTGCGAGCTGCACGAAGATGCCCTCGGGAAGGGGATGGGCCTGGAAGCCCTCCCAGGGGTCAGGGTGTGGGTGCCTGCCATGGGCTATGTGGCAGGGGATCCCTATCTCCAGGAGCCACTTGAAAGCTAGAAACACAGGAAGAGATCCTGGACTCTGGCTGGGAAGCAGAAGGAAATGTGCATTTGACCAAATACCCAAGTCAAAGTCAGAGTCAAGGGCTACATCATCCACTCCCGGCTAGAGGAACAGAAACCAAAGTACAAAAGAAAATGGAAAAACAAAACAAAACAACAAAAACTACCTACACACAACAACTCAGAATCTGTTGCCTCCTCTCGTTCCTCAGATGGCTTCTTTAAAAAAAAAAAATGCTGTAAGGGTCAAGTCTGTGCAGCGAGAGAACATGAAAAATACCAAGAACCCATGCAAAATACCAGCCAAGATGACTAAGTAAGAGAAGACGGAATGCAAATTGATCTCTGCCTCCTGGGAACTGATTTAAGAATCTGTTCAAAATCAAATTAACTTTTTGACTTATTTCCCCCAGAAAGCTCGGAAAGGCAGCAATGAGACCCCAGGTTCACATTCTTGCGGGGGAGACACAGAAGCGTGGGGGACCCAATCACAGATGCATTCCCGGCACGGGGCTCCTGGCTGTCACCTGCAGTGGGTGCTGCACAGAGGGGACCCAGTCGCAGATGCATTCCCGGCACGGGGCTCCTGGCTGTCACCTGCTGTGGGTGCTGCGTGGACCAGTTCCAAAGCTGGCAGATCCTGAGGCCCAGCATGGTCTACTGGCTTGGCCAGCACCTCGCTAGCACCTGTGTCATCCAGATCTGGGCAGTAACAGGAGTCTCATGCTGGTGAAGAGGGAAATGTAGTCCTCCGTGAGTGACAGAGGGGGACAGACAGCTGTGCCTCCCCACGTCTCAGCCCTGTACCTGGATGTGTCTAACGCCGAGGTATCCCCCATTTCTCGAGCTCAAGGCTCGGCAGGACCTCGGTGTCATCCGTGTCCTCCCCGAGCTTCCGTCACCGCTGACCCGCTGAGTCACAGGGTTGCACGTGGGTCCTGTCGTCCTTCCCCTTCTCCCCCCGCCCCAACCTGGATCCCAGCAGGCTTCCCTGGGCCTACGCTGCTTTGAAAAATAGCAGCCAGCGAAATCCCTGAGAACAGAGATCAGACCTTGTCTCTCCCCAGCTCAGACTTCCAGTGGCTTCTCCTGGTCTTTAGATGCCTCAGAAGCACTGCCCATGCCCTGAACACCCTTTGGTGACTTCACCATCCCACTCACACCTTACTCTTCCCCCCTGCTCCTTGCACACTCTGCCCCCTGCATAGCCTGCCCCCTGCACACCATGCCCCCTGCACACTCCATCCCCTGCATGCTCCACTGCCTGAACACCACACTCCATGCACACTCTGCCCTCCGCACATCATGCCCCATGCACACTCTGCCCCCTGCACACCATGCCCCATGCACACTCTGGCCCCTGCACACCACACCCCATGCACACTCTGCCCCCTGCACACCATACCCCATGCACACACTGCCCCTTGCACACCATGCCCCCGGCACGCTCCACCCCTGTACACCACACTACATGCAGATCCTGCTCCATGCATGCTCTGCCTCCTGCACACACTGCCCCCTTGAACACTGCCTCCTGCACACCACACCATGTACACGTTCTACCTCTGTGCACACTCTGCCACCTGCACACTATGCCCCATGCACACGACACCACATGCACACTCTGTCCCTGTGCATGCTCTGTTCCATAAACACTCTACTCTGTGCACACTCTGCCCCTATGTACACACTGCCCCCTGCACACTGCCCCCTGCACACTATGCTGAGTGCACACTCTGCCCCCTGCACATCATGCCCCATGCACACATTGACCCCCTGCACACTCCCCCCTGTATACCACGCTGTATGCACACTCTGCCCCTGTCCACCCTCTGCCACCTGCACACCATGCCCCATGTACACTCTGCCCTGTGCATACTGTGTCCCTGTGCACAATCTGCTCCATGCACACTCTGCTCCCTGCACCTCATACCCCATGCACACACTGCCCCCTGCACACAACACCACATGCACCCTCTGTCCCTGTGCATGCTCTGCCCCACTACATAGGCCTCCTGACTACTCCTCAGGCCCTGCATGCACATGCTGCCCCAGGGACCAGGTTCTATGCTGCCTGATGGGCTCTCCCCTTGGACTGCTGACCAACAACTCCTAACTGCCCTTTCCCTTTTCAGGCACACAAATTTCCTGGGCAGAGCAACACACCTCTTCTGTAAGCTCTCCCACTATCTTCCACATGTTTTCAGCTCACTCACTGTAGTTTGCAATTAGGCATTTGTTTGAGTGAATTTCCACATCACCACCTGCCTGGACTATCAACTCACAAGAAGAGTCCGGCTAGCTCACCACAGTCTCTCCAGGCCCTGCCACCATGGCCTGCATGTAGGAGGTCAGTGATGATCTGACACATGAATGAGTGAATGACCTCTGCGACCTCTTTTGGCCTTGACCTTCCCCTACTCTGGGGCAGTCACCTGAGCTCTGGTCATCCCACCTAGGACACTGCATGTTGTAAGGATCGGGTGAGGAGAGAAATGCAGCTTCAAGGCTGAGCAGACTGTCCCCGGCACCAGCGAAAGGCCCTTGTCTCCCCGGGCAGGCACCTGGCAGGTGCACACGTCCAGCCAGCTCTGCGACACTGGGCTCCAGGTTTCCCCCAAAACCCAAATGGCGTCGGACCCTTGAGTTCCCTGCCCCCTTTTTGGTCCCTGGGCATAATTAGGCAGCTGGTGTTTCCCTAGTTATGGCCAAGCCCATGGCAATGGGCCCCGGGAGGCTGGGCCCTGGCACCACGACCCTGACTCTCCACCAGGGCACACCCAAACCGATGGCCCTAGCCCTGTGCGTCTCAATCCAATCAGAGTAAAGAGAACACAGCATGTCCACCCCTCCCACCCCACCCCTTCCAGGTGATCAGTACTGCTCCGTTTCTGTATGAGACATGAGGAGCGGGCTGGTGGAGCGGTGGGCTGGTCCAAGGTGCTCCCCGCAGAGCCCCCCACAGCCCAACCCGGGGCTCGGCCTCCAAGGGCCCTGCTCCTGCCCAGGCCTGGGCTCTGACGAGAGCCCCCAAGTCTCACTGGTGCTCTGTCCGCTACCCCAGAAGTAACTACAGTAGAAGAGGGACAAGCTCCTCTCAAGAAACAACTTAGAATAACCCTAACTGTGCTTTTGCTTCAAACCGTGCACAAATAATCTCCATTTATCCAATGTATGCATGTCACCTCGGGTCTGGCGGACTTACCCTGTCCTCAGGGAAGCTGCATTGCTTGACCATGGCAAGGAGACAAACCATCACAGGATGAACCTCCAGGCGTCATTCCACAATCGAGATCTGGCCCTGGGACCCCGTGTCCAGGGAAGGACCCAGGGGAGCCCACCTGAGCTGTGCCTCCCAAATGTTGATACGTCCCCTGCCCATGCTCCCCCCATGCACAAGGCTGGCCAGGAAGCTGACACATGCTCAGGAGCACTGAGGGAAGGAAGAGATTACTTCTGGCTACAAGGGATTGAGAATGATTTGCATGAGGGGGGATGTTTGTGGTCAGGGGCTCTGGAGCAGGGTGGGGAGGGCATTCAAGGCTACGGGGAAGGGATTCAAGGCTGTGGGGAGGGGGTTCAAGGTGCAGAGCCATGGACAAGGAGGGTCCCGCAAAGCCACGTGTGAGGGTTTTCACAGCCCTGGAAGCCGAGGACAGCCCTGGACCTTGGGTACTCTATGTGGAAGGAGGAGACAAAGTTAGCCCCTGCCCACCCCTGCCAATAGGGGCTCCTCATTGGGGCTGCCTTCTTGCTCCTTCTGCCAACACCCACAAAGTCGGCTCCTACGCTGCATCTAGCATTGCCCCTGAGGCTCACGCCCCCAAATCAAATGGGGTCTGAGATCACACAGTGGCAAGGTCACCAAACCACCGGTGCTGCTGTCCAGCTGGGTCTCCAGGCTGCTGGGAAGAGACAGTGTTTCCCAAAGTGGACCTTAGGGATGCTGTGATGTCGGGGTGCTGGTGGCTTTCTTGCCACCCTCACATACCTTCTGCCTGCCCCCCTCCCTTTGCATCAGATGCTTTAAGCACTGTCACCGGGATCCCCCAGGGCAGGCGTCGGCTGCAGCGGGGGTGAGGGAGACCAGAAAGGTCTGGAGGGCAGTGGAAGGCCTAGGCCTCCCCAGGGGATGGCACGGTCCCTCAGGGTGCAGGGCTAGAGTGCTCCCAGGTTCCACCTCTGCCTCTGCCCCACCACAGATGGTGTTCAGACACCCTCATCTCTTTTGCTCTCCACTTCCTGATCTGTAAGGCAACTTAAAAAAATACAGATATACTATATACCCTAAGGAGCTGTGGCCAGGATTGAATGAGGTAAGGCCCAAGGCAGTGCAGTACATTACAAGAACACCCCGGAAGCTGGATTCAAATCACAATCCTACTCTGTACAGGCTGTGTGACCTTGGGCAAGTCACTTAGCTTCTCTGTGCTTCTGTTTCAGCCAATGCTGAACAGGACATCACTTCTGTCTCCCAGGAGTGCTGCAGATGTACAAGATTTGGCTGAAGTCGAGCACTTAGAGCATGGCTTGTGGTGAGTACCTCCCCCCCTGCCGAGGTAACCCTTAATAGGAAGGCGGGAGTCACCAAGTCACCAACTGGAGCACCCTGCATTTTGCAGCACTCAGGGGATGTGCTCCTTCCTTCTAAGAGTGCGGTATCTGAGCTGGCATCTTTTCCCCCCACCCAGAACAAGTCCTGGGGTTCGGGGGGATCTGTGGGCTGTATCTGGATTCGAATTGTCATGACTGAAGGGGCTTTTGCAGATCACACCCATCTTCCCCAGGCTGAGCAGAGTCCAGGCTTGGGACATGATCGCTTGTGAACGCAGCTAATTGGAGCACGGCGAGGCCCTGCTCACACCGCTCAGACCTCGCGTGAACCGTTCTGTGCAGCCCGCTCTCTCCCCCACCATCACTTTGATCCACATTTCGTAAGGGCATCTTGCCCTAGAATTATGAGCACAGAAATCAGAGCAAGAATCTTCCGCGTTCTATTTCTGGCTCTGACACAGACGCCGGCGTGTGGGCAGATCATAATGCCAGAATTTTCTCTGGTCTCTGGGAAATAGCACAAGTCACAGTGGCCTTCTCCTGCCCCTGCCACCGGAGGGGGACAGGGCTCGTCCTGGACCGGCCACGGGTGGGTTAGGACACCCTGGACCTTGCCCCGCAAGGCAAGCCTGCTGGGAATTCCCATGTTTGGGAGCAGGGTCGGTTCTCCTTGCTCCATTCTTCTAGAACAGCGTCAACGGGGCTCTCGGAACAGGGAGGGCAGCTGTTCGGCTGCATTTGGTTCCCCCTGGATACATCTTGATGAGGACAGGGGCGGGCGCCATCCCGCTGGCTGCGGAGGCCTCAGCCCCCAGCACAGAGCTGGGCACTGGGTGTATTTTCATTGGTGGAATGAATGGAGGATGGAACAGATGAGCAAGCACATGGGATTCTCTTGGCAGCTTCTCCTTACTGTGTAACCTGCTTCCAGACCCAGGATTTGGAGACGATGACTCTCAGGGCAGGTGGGGCCTTAGGCAAGTGCAGACCCACATTTTCTTCCTGTGATCTGAGCTCCAGGTTGTGCAGGCAGGCTGGGGGGAAGCATACTGTTCCTATAAAAAGTAAATCAACTGAAACTCTGAGCCAAGCCTGGGGTTGTGGGGCGGGGTGGGGGGAGGGGGTTGTGGTGGCTGCTGCCTCCGAGCCTCGACTACAACAGAGAGAAAAGACTGGGGAGGGGGCAGCCCACACTCAGGGGCCAGGGAATCCCAAGAAGATTCCCAAGTTGAAAGTAAGTGTCTTAACAACATTTCAATCGTCCTCCATGCTAAACGGCTCTGCAGTAGCCCTGTGGGCAGAGAGACCAGAGTCCTCTTTCAGCTCCTCTGTGGGAATCTGGAGCAGAAGGGCCACAGGTGGGCACCTGGGTCCAATCCTAGCTCCATAATCCGTGTGCTAAAGGTCACCCCATGTTACAGACAGGACAGAGGCCGGGGCCCTATGACCCGTCCTGGAGCTGTCAGGGAGGCCGAACGCAGGGTGGGCACGGGCATGCTTCTCTCCAGCCCCTGCGCCACTCCTTCCCCCCCACCTCCCCACACGCTGCACCTTGCCCAGGTTGGCCATGCGGTGCCCCAGCACCAGAAGGTCCTCAGAACAGGAGGCATTAGGGTTCTGTGGGCCTGCGCAGATTTCTCAGTATGCTCAGACCCCAGGGGTCCCACTACCAGCCCTGACCCTCCTCAGGTCCTCTGGGGAAGCCCGCTCTCCCCAACCTGGTGCGCCAGGGGCTCTCTGAGCAGGGAGGCTGGCAGAAAGCTTGTCCCTGGACCCTCGGAGGCCTATGGAAACATGCTCCTTGCTGGCCCCAAGGGCAGAGGCACCCACTCCCTCCTGGTGGAGCCTCTCTCTCCAAAGGTACATCCTGCTGCCACCCCAGAGACTTTGAAACCCCAGCCTCTCAGGAGGGGTGCTGGGGGACAGGCAGCGTGGGGAGCACCACTGCTGGTGACGGGCCTCTGGCCTCCCAGGACAGAGGGGGAGGAGGGCATCCTCCCAGGAACCCAGTGTGACTTGGGCTTTTCCGTCGAAACTAGAGGCAAGGAGACCACTGCGTGGGCATCTCGGCCCTTGTCCCAGCGGGCTAGCCCTTGCAGAGCACCGTGCAAACAGCACCCAAGTCCAATCAGGCTCCCTATGTCACTGCAGGCCCTTACAGCACCTGCTTCTTTCTCCTCCTCGAGCTGTCCCCGCAAGCCTAACCTGATGGCTGCCCAAATGGGTACCTTTTAGGCTGCTGCCACCCCAGCCCCACAGCCCCTGCCTGCTCCCCTCATACTTTGGTTTGCTCTTCTTTGCTCTGACCCCTGTAATTTTTATTGACGTATAATTGACAAACAAAATTGTATATATTTAGCATGAACAATGGGATGTTTTGATATCTTATACTTTTCTCAACTCTTTGGAGGCATTAAAAATGCAAAGAGAAGGGCGGAGGCATGGCTCAGAGATGGCAGCAATGGAAGGAGTCTAAGCACCTCAGCTCTTCAGTTACTTAAAAAATAAAAACAAACAACCAGTAAAATGTCTTCACAGTAAAAGGTTTTGCAATCTCAACCTCCTTTTAATTTTGGGAGTTGAATCTGAGTGAGACTAAGAGAAGATACCCAAGGGAGAAGCAACATGCATTCTGCTTAGGGGGAAGGTGGGGTGCAGGCAAGGTTTGATCCAGCCAGGCAGGGACGAGAGCTGCTCAAGTGCCGAATGCAGGAGGGGGTCAGGATGAGTGCCAAGTGTTGCTCCAGGTGTCTGTTCTTCCTTGAGCACCTGTGCGCACCCAACTCCCGGCTGTACCTGACAGGTATGCATGAAACACTCGTCTCAATGGCGGATGGGGCTGCCACAGGCCAGGAGCTGCAGGCTCAGTGCCAAAGGACAGACAAGGAGCTGGTGTTTTCCCACTGGGAGAGACACGTGCCCCCTCGACTCTGGCCTGGAAGGCTGGCCTTGGGTTCCGTGGTGCCACCTCCCGCTGCCAAGCGCAGAGGGCCCACAACATTCCCAACACCTGGGTGAGAGGGAAACACTGCATGCCTTCTAGGAATCAATCTGCACCAATGACAAATCCAGCAGGGGAAGGAGAGGCTCGTGTTTCTGCTTTTCTTTAAAATTTGTAAAAATGAGACAAGATCAAGAGGGAGGTAAAGCGCTTTCCCACCGCCCGCCACCTCCTCCTCCTCGGCACCGGGCTGGGTGTGCGGCAGATTAATCTGGCTTCTGGAATAGCCGCGCTGAGCTGCTCTGTCTATGATTCTCTCCTAACGTCTGGTGAGTTATTTTTCCCCCTGAAGCCAAAGTTAACAATAACATCAAACTTTACAAGGAACCTCTGCCACCAGCACAACAGCGAGCCTGCTTCCCCTCTTCCCCGTCTCCTCCTCTGATAAGACGTGAAATAATCCATGCGCGGTCAGGGAGACTCCAGAAACTTCTCTTCTTGTGGGTGAAGAGCCCCTCCCTGCTCAGACTCAGGCTTTGTCCCAGGGCCACACAGGTGCTGTCTGCTGACACAATTCCTTTGCTCAGAGGCAAGAGGGAAGAGTGGGATTTGGCTGGCAATGGGGTGCATCTGGGGTTAAGCTTTGTCCCCCCACAAAGATGCTAAAGCCCTACCCCCAAAACCTGTGAACGTCACCATATTTGGAAACAGGGCCTTTGCAGATATAACTAAGGTCTCTAGATGTCATCATCCTGAATTACCTAGGTGCACCCTAAGTCCAGTGACATGTGTTATGAGTTGGACCGTGCTCCCCTCAAAAGACATGTTGAAGTCCTAGCTGCCCAGACCTCAGAACGTGACCTTACTTCGAAATTCAGTCTTTCTAGGGGTCATCCAGTTGAAATGAGGTCATCAGGGTGGGCCCTGATCTAATATGACCAGTGTCCATATACAGAGGGAAAATGTGGGGATGCCTAGGTGGCTCAGTGTTTGAGCATCTATCTTCAGCTCAGGTTGTGATCCAGGGGTCCTGGGATTGAGTCCTGCATTGGGCTCCTTGCAGGGAGCCTGCTTCTCCCTCTGCCTATGTCTCTGCCTCTCTCTGTGTCTCTCATGAATAAATAAAATCTTAAAATAAAGAGGGGGGGCGGAAATGTGGACACTGATGCACACACAGAGAAGACCATGTTGGGACCATGGAGGGGATGGCCACTTGCAGCCCAGGAGCCCGGAGGCCGCGGGAAGCTGGAAGAGATGCCTGGAGAATGCTGCCCCATGGCCCCAGAAGGACTTTACCTTGGGCCTCCAGCCCCCAGAGTGGGGACAATAAATGTGTTGTTCAAGTCATCCGGGCTGCAGCAGCTCTAGAGACACTCATGGGTCCCTAAATAGAAAGACCCCCAGCCCCTTGCCTGTGGAGCTCCTATTTGGCTCCAGCTGACGTGCTGGGGCAGCAGAGTGAGCTCCAGCAAACAGGTGTGCAGATGGGGCAAGCACGTCCTCTTGAGGGGGAGCTCAGTGCCCCAAGGAGGGGCCTGGGCATGCAGTTCAGGGCAGGGGGCTCTCTCGCCTCGAGGGCCAGGCACGTCCTGCAGCACGACTGGTAGAGCGTCTGGGTTGGTGTAGGGACACCCGTGGGGACACGCGTCCAGTTGAGGGCAGTTCCCGCTCTGACCTGCTCTCCTGCCACCAGCCAAGGGAGGACCTGTCAATACCCAGGCGGGGCGCCAGGCTGCTTATTCATTCACTGTAAGTGCTATTTACGGGCAGGAAGTTGAGATGGCCGAGTTTATTAATTAATGATCCATCTCTGGTGTTGATGTATAATTCATTTCCATGATCTTTCCCAGGACACAGCACAACATGGACCCCGCGCTAGCCCAGGCTAGAAGGGAGTGGGGGAGAGGGGTCTTATGGGGAGACCAACAGGGGGTCTGTGGCCAGGGCTGGAGGGCAGCGGACGGCCTGAAAGCCCACACATCCGGTGACAGGCCCAGCGAGGTCGGCTCCAATGGGAATGACGACAGTGCCCTGCCCCCAGGACCATAGATCAGAGGAGGAGGAGGTCCCAGGCTCCGGGTGGGGAGCAGAGCACAGCCATCTGTGCCCAAGATGGAGTTTCTCTCCAAACTGGCCAAAGCAAGGGCCACAGCAGCCAGCAGGGGACGGCTAGGGCCTGCAGCCCACTTGGACCCAGCATCCATGACCACCACCGACTCATACGATTACTCCCTCATTCCAACCTGCTTGCTGGCATCCCAGGGTTCCAGGCTGGGGTGGTCATCAACACCAAGTAACAAACGACCACAGGCTCCGAGGCTTAAACCTCCCAATCATGTCAGTGTCGGGGGGTCAGGAGTCCCACTCTGGCCTGGCCGGGTCCTCTGCCTGGGTCTGAGGGCCAATAGGGCCCAGAGACCTCCACCACCTGAAGCTCCTGGTGTCTCCATGGCTGGGCCACGTTCTCACCTGGATGCCTGACATGGGAAGGGCCTGCTTACAAGCTCATTCCAGGCTTCACTTCTTCATGGCCATGGGACTGAGGGCGATGGCTTCTTGCTGGTTGCTGGTGGGTCTGGCCCATTACATGACCAGGTGAGGACACCGACCTCACCTCCCAGATGAGGGACCTCAGGAGAGGCCCGAGGACACTGCCAAAGCCAGCGGGGTCGGCCCTCCCACAGCATCTGTCTGCACTGAGGAAGCACCGGTTCCTGCCCCTGACCATGACCTCTTGGCCTCCACACCATCCATCCCCATCCCCAGCCTCCCTAGTGCCAGGAGGCCTCCACCCCTGCCCCAAGCCCCGAGCTCATGTCCTCCCAGACACCCCCTCCCACCAGTCAGACCCAGCTCACATGCTCCCACGTCCACCTGAGACTATGTCTGGGTGCCTGCTGATTGTCTGTCCCCCCTGGGAACGGCGGCCATCCCTGACCCCTCTGTGCCATCCCCCAGGGGCACAGGCCCCTCCAGCCAACAGGAGTGATAAGGGCAGACTTCTGCAGCTAGGAAAGCAGGATTTCCCAGACAGACCACCTCCTCCTCACCTCCTGCTCCCTGCACAAGCCCAGCCCATCCTGCCTTCCACTCTGCTGTGTGCACAGGTGCTGGCCGTCCAGCAGCCATCGGGGCCGTTCTCATCTGCACACCACCAGCAGCCAGTGTCACCCTGTCCTGCACCCTCCACACTGGCAGGCACACCTGCCTCCTGCTCGCTCGTGACAGAACAGCAGCAAATGTGTCCTTCCCCTCTGGGCCCCGCACACCAGGCCTTCCCACCCCGTCTGGCCCAGCCGCTCCACCACTCACCTGGGCCTGCACACCCGCAGTCCCGTCCTCCCCCATGTGCTCCATCGGGCCTTCCCATCAAGCCTCCAAGAGGCTCCTCTGTGGGGGACAGAGGTGACAGTCACCTCTGTGCTCTGGCCCTGTAGGAGCCCTGATGCAGAACCACTTCCTCCATCTTCTTCCTCCTTTCCTGCACTCCTCTATCCTGGGCACCCCTCCTATACTTTGGGGACTCCCTGGGGCCCTGTCCTCTGTCTCTGTCCCCCTCGCACACCATCCACACTCCCTCCAGGTGATCTCAGGAACCACCCATATGTCTCCCCAACGGCTCTGGGGTCTCCACTGCAGGCCAGACCTTCCCCCCGCTGCTCACACGCAGGCTAGAGGAGCCCACAGATGTCCCCTTTGACAGCCAATGGGCAGGGGCAGGGAGGCAGGGCCCAAGGGGCTGCTGGCCGCCCTTTCCCATCTGTGCCCATCCCACCCCAGCTCAGGACAGGCCCCACTATGTCAAAGGCACCAGCTGCTCAGACCAAGCACCTGGGAGGCCTTCTAGATTGCTCTGACCTGGACTCCCACCCTACTTTGTCTTCCCAGAGTTGCAGGGCTTCAGGGGGTCCACCAGTCAGGCCACGCTCTGTTCACCCTACTATCCTCAGACTAAAACCAGGAGCCCCCATGACAGCCTCTAAGCCCTGAAGACCCTGCTCCAGTCCAACCTCCGACGCCCCCTGCCCCCACCACATGGCCTGCCACACCACAGCCCTGGCACTGCTTGTCCTGCTCTGACAACCTCAGTGCCCAGCTGCCACCTTCCTTCTCCCTCCTACCCTGTCTTCTCATCAGCTGGTCTCAACTCCAGAATCCCACTCCCTGCCCCATGCTCCAGGCATCCTCTCCACATACCTGGGCTGGTCTTACACATGTTCTGCATGTGTGTCTGTCTGTCTGCTGCCCCTGGAAGAAACAGGGACTATGTGTTGTCTTGCGGTATGACCGCACTGCCTGCCACATAGTAGGTGTTCAGGAAACATTCAGGCGGGTGGGTGAGTGAAGGATGGTTCTTCAGGGCATGAGCCCAACCAGACCTTAGGCATCTTCATCTGTGACCTGTTTGTGGGTCTCACTTTATACAGAGCATTTTATACAAACGGAGGTAGTGTTTTCTCCAAGCCCTGGTGGCTTCCAAGGCCTCATGAAGTGTGGGTAGGAGTAAGGATGGGGCCAATGCACCCCCCCTCTGCCGCACGCCGACCCACCTTCTTCTCCAGTGGGGTGAGCAGCAGATGATGGGTCTGCAATTCTCCCAGCTTCTGGAGAAAATCCCCGGGCACTGCCAACCCCCAGGCGGAGCAGATGGCAGCTCCCCCTGGAGTGGCTGGGAGCCTCATGGAACAGATACGTTCTCATTCTAACCCCACACCTCGTGAATGTGACCTTATTTAGAAGAGCAGACTCTGCAGACGTGATGACATGGAAGATTGCAAGATGAGACCATCCCGGATTCCCAGCTTGGGCCCTGATCCAAGGGCCAGTGTCTTTACAAGGAGAGGAGAGACACAGGCATGCAGGGAAAATGCTGTGTGAAGACAGAGGCAGAGGCTGGGCGGTGCGGCCATGAGCCAGGGAACACCTGCAGCACCACAAGCGGCAGGAGGCAGGAAAGATCCTACCCCGGGGCCTCCAGAAGGCCTCTGCCCTGAGACTAGGAGATATCAAATGCCTAGAGTTTCAAACTCTGCACTGGCGGAGATGTGTCACTGCGGCCCCAGGACACCCGGGTGCACAGGGAAGCTGGTCCGTTCTGTGCAGCACGCAGGTAGGGGCAAGGCCACCAGTCTCTGGGGTGGGAGGCTGCCTCTGGAACGTCTAGGATGGGAATGAGGGTTCTTGGGCGGCAGGGGCATCTAGGAATTGTGGCGGATGTTTCTGGTTGTCACAATGAGTGACACTCGTGGCGTGGGGCCAGCACACTACCTGCCCCGTGGTGTATGGGACAGACGTGCTCACCCACGGCCAGCCCTCCGTTCCATGCGACTCCGAACATCCTTCTGCTCACTCCTGCTATAAATGCGCTGAGCCCAGAGCGGCTCCTTCTGTTCCACGTACAGACCCAGAGTATTTTTTGCATGGTTTTAATAAGCACCAAAGTTTCCAAGAACACAACCACCACGTACGTGGAAAGAAGGCTGTGTTATTTTCGTACTGAACGTTGCCGGGAGGTGTTCACCATTTTCAGAAAGTCACCTGCCCCCCAGGCTCAGACGACACACCTGTCTCAGGTCGAGTTGTGCTCAGGCTCCTGCTGACGTCACACGGGGGTGAGGGGGTGAGCCTGTAGTGAGGACGTGCACAGACCTGCATTTATCGTACATTACTTCACATTGCACCTCCTCTCAGGTCCACTCATACGAGTCAGGAGGACATAATACGGTCAGTTATTATTTCTCCGAAAAGGTGCACTTGAAGTGAGTAAAAGGGGATTTGCCAACATGCTTTGTAAACCCAGGTCCCGGGTCTGGAAGGGCAGGTTGCTGGCTGGAGAGAGCTAGCCTTTCTTCCTGCCCCACTGCATAGACGATGGTGATTCTCTCCTGGCACAGGTAGGAACAGGGATGGGGACCCAGGCACGGTTCCCAGAGGCTCTGCCTCTGGCCTGAGCCACCAGCCTCTCTGTTCAGCACGTGAAACCACAGAATGGAGGCGTCCAGCTCGTCCCTCCACCTGGCATGGGCTCTGCTGATGGAGGGGCCTCCCTGGAGCTTCTAGAAGTTTCCTTCATCACCACGCCTCACATATGGGCCAAGGACTTCCCAGTGAATACGGCCATCAGCTCCCTGTTGGATTCAGGTCCCAGTCAGGATGTCCGATGCTCCAGGCAGCAGGGGTGTGTGGTGAAGAGGGACCCTCAGCATCATAGAAAGGGCCCCAACCCACCTCCCTCCGACTCACGCGAGAGGCTGAACTTCCCTGAACATCAGCCCCACAGCCTTCTGAGGGCAGTTTTGGGAACACTAAGAGTGAAGCACAGCTTTGGTAACAAGCCACTTAAAGGGACGTGTGCAAGGGACAGTGTGCAGAGACACCAACTGGCCCCTGACGAAGGACATGCTGATGGGTGCTCCAGCACGCAGCCCTCTCCTAGGCAGGGGCTCTGGACATAGTGCTCCCACAAACCACATGTGGGAGCTGCTAACTCTGTGCGGTATGGGGTTCTGCTGACGGTTTGTTTCCCGGGTGGGTCTCTTTCCCTTTCATCTGGGACTGAGAAAGGTCATGAGGCAGCTAGGACAGCACTGGCCAGGCCCCTGCACGTCCTGACCCCAGCCCGGTTGGGGGATGCTGAAGGAGACAGGAGGCACACTTCCCCAGCATAAGTGTCCTTCCGTCTGTGATGCTGTCACAGAGTGAGGGGACCTGCAAGTGCCCAGGGCCCCAACACTTGCTATGTGTGTCCAGCTTTCCATGTGGGTAAACTTAGCCACGTCTCAGAAGCACCCCTCGAGGTGGAAATCATTTCCCAGTCCGCTGCCCAAGAAGCCACTTGTCCCTGAGGTCATGGGGCATAGCAAGGGCCATGGACGGCGGGCAGCCCAGGCCCAGGTCATGCCTGGGTCAAGGCAGGGGCTCCCCCTATCAGCACCAGCTTCACTGCCCCCACGTCCTACCCTTGGTCCACTCAGCAGACACTTCCACCTCTTCTCCTAAGAGAGACTGGGCATTCCTGCTGCTGACGGAAAGTTCTGGAAGAGATACTTAATCCTCTGGCATTGTTGATCTTCTTCATCTCTTTGCAACAGACTCCCAGGCAGAGATTCACTGGACCACAGTGAAAACCAAGACGGGAGGCCTTGTATGCCCGTCGGACCATACGGCATGTCCAACAGGCGTGTGCCTGTGATCTTGGCTGAGCTTCCAGGACCAGGCAGTGACCTCTGGGGCACACTGGTGCTTCACCTGGAACCCACCTGCTGCAGAGGTGAGGGCTATGCTCTTCCAGCAAGTACATGCACATGGGGCCCTTTCAAGCTGGACACCAGCTCCGCCAGGCTGCTCCTGGATGGGGGTGGGTGACTTCTGCTCAGGGACAGGTGACTTCTCACTTCAACTGACAGCTGGGAAATCCCGGCCACAGCTGCCCGCCCCCACCAACCTCAGAGCTTGCTGTGCATGGGAACTACTGGGCTGAGTGCCTGGAGTGACCCTGGACCGGAAGAGGGGTGGGCCAATGCTCATCAGCCTTCTCCTTTCACTGATGATGAAAGGGGCAGGGCAGGCCACTGTCCTGGCTGTGGGCAGAAGAAACACAGAGCCCCGAGCGTGCTGATGGACCTTCAGAGCTGGAGGCGAGGCCTCGGGGGTTTTTCCTCCAGTGTCTTTCTAGATGTGAGGAGACTGAGTCCCAGGCCTCCTGCTCTGTTGCCTCCACCACGCAGGCCTCCAGGCTCTAGTCTCCGAGTGCTCCGTGTGCTCTGCCCACCCCGATGCTCTGCTCATGCATACCCTCCCCGTCAGTCAGGACCAGCCTCACACCCTCTCCAGGAAGCGTGGCAGGGCCCTTCCCACCAGGACTGGCCCCCTCCTTCTTTACTGGGTTTTCAGGATTGCTATATGATTGCCCAAGCTGGGGCTTTCTGACATTTCCGCTCCCGTCCTTAACTGTCACTACTCTCTTAGGCAGGCTTGTGTCCTTTCCTGTATGACTTTCCCAAATAGATTTTAAACTCCTTGAAAAGACAGCAAGGGCCCAGGTTTTCGTACCCTTTCATGCCTCCCCCATCCTGAAGCGCGGTATTTCATATCAACCAAGCACGGAGCTGACAGTTCCCTGCAAGACAGATCAGAAGCTAGAAATTCCAAAACCAGTCCTCTTCACATCGTCAAATAATTCTAAAAATAATGTTCTGTCTAATATTTAATCTCTACGCTTAGAATCATTCCCCTGTGAGTGCATGAAAACCATAAATTCAATCCACAGTATATCAAACGGGTCTGTTACCCATCCAGTGTTTAGTGAAGCACTAGATGTCAGGAAGGCACATTCTGCAGGGGTGGGGGGCAATCCCCCAATACCTGCATTGCCAACAACCCTGCCTACAGCCCTTTGAGGAGACTGGTGCCTGGATTGAGGGGGTGTGAGCTCAGGCCCCTTCCCACAGTCCTGAGGGCTGGGCAAAGGGAAACAGAGAAAGGCTGCCAGGACAGGCACCACAATCCTGCAAGAACTCAAGAACCTTCCTGATGCCTAACTTGCTCTTGGGAGGAGAAGGAGGTTCTGGCGGAAACCAAACAAGCATAAGAAGTGCTAGATGCAATAAGCTGGTGAGACAGTCATCTCCAGAAGACGTTGAGGCTGGCTCTAATGAGTTGGAGCTCATTTATCCATTTGGTGTGAACACAGCTTTGCTCAGCAAAAGCAGAGGAGCGCTCTGGGAGGCTGGACGGGTGCAGAGAGCTGTCGGCTGACACGCGCAATCCCACCCATGCCACGACAGGTCACCACGCAAAACCAGGCACATCCACTCCACAGTCCCAGTTAAGACCCTTTAAAGCCCAGGCTCACCGGCTACTGAGTGCAGGATGTTTAGCGAGCTCTGAACACTCATTTGTTCATGGTTGCTCTTAGCCCAATTAAGCCGCTCAAAACTTTTGAAGTTCATGAGTCATTTGCTTCAAATATCTTTAAATTAAGGAAGGATTCACTTTCCTGGTAGCAAACACCCAGCAAGTTAATTAAAAGGGGCTCAGCATTTAAACCACCATCACAGCTTTAAACAGAAGGAAAAGAGCCCATCTCTCCCTGTCGCAGCTGCTCCTAACTCCCTTCCACTTTTACCCCAGCATTTAGAAAATATTTCCCAACGTGAGACTTGCTCCCAAGGTTGCTCTGCTGTTTAGGTCAGCTGACTATCGGTGTGAGAGAGGATGTCACCGGCCTGTCCTCTTGCTTACAGTGGGACACACATAAAGGACACTGAAGGCCCCCTGGTGACAAGGACAAAGCAACTTGGAAATCATCCCTGGAAATGCATGAGTGAATCCCAATGTAAAAATTACCAGGCAGGACTAGGATGACATCCGAGCCATCTTTTCCTTGAGCTGCTGGGTGTCATGAATACATGATTAATCCAAATGGGAACAAACCTTGAATGACACTGGAGACCTTTCAGGGCTTCTTAGCCCCTCTTGGGTGGCATGCCTTCTAGAGCTATGAATGTGGACGACTGAGGAAAGCAACAGATGTATGTGAGCAGGCTGGGGAATCTCAAGGTCCAGGTGCCAGCAGGAAGGTCTAAGAACATCAGGTCGCAGAAATCTTTACTGAGCACTAGCTGTATGCCTAGCACCCACAGCCTAGGAGATCCACAGTGGGCAAATGCAATAACCAAAATCAGCTGGCTTGAATTCCCCACAGCTCCCTTTACGAGTTTTAAGATTAAAGCCCAGGAAATGACTTTGTGTTTTTCTCCCAGGAGACTTTGTGATTCCAGACTCAGAACATGACCAGCAAGAGAGTTGTCACAGGAAGATGGTGCTTCGCAGTGGGGAGTCCTCGTCTCTCGACCTCAAGTGAACTTCTGCCCCATCTGACACTCACCCTCTGCCAGCACCATGCAAGGCTGGAGCTCAATGCCTCAGTGAACCTCAGCCAGGTGATTTTCCATCCCAAGTAGTTCGTACCTAGTGCCATCTATACCTCCACAAAGAGCACCAAGGTCAGGGATGAGGATGCAGGACTCCATCAAATCATCTCATCAAATGACCTCATCAGTGGAGCAGTAAATGTAGCAGCAAGTTAGTGGTAGCAAATCATCACAAGGGTAAGAATCGTTATTATCATCACTATCACCATTATCACCATCACCATCATCACGACCACCACCACCACCATCATCATCATCATCATGAGCCTCATCACCATCATCACCACCATCACCACCACCATCATCACCAGAAGCCTCATCACCATCTTCATCATCACATCACTATCATCATTACCAATATCACCACCATCACCATAATCACCATCATCATCACCGTCATCACCAACATCATCACCATCATCATTACTATCATCATCACCACCATCATCACCACCACCATCATTACCATCACCAACATCATCACATCATCATCATCAACATAATCACCATCTTAACAAGGCAGGAAGCCACAAATGTTGGAGAGGATGCGGAGAAAAGGGAACCCTCTTACACTGTTGGTGGGAATGTGAACTGGTGCAGCCACTCTGGAAAACTGTGTGGAGGTTCCTCAAAGAGTTAAAAATAGACCTGCCCTACGACCCAGCAATTGCACTGTTGGGGATTTACCCCAAAGATTCAGATGCAATGAAACGCCGGGACACCTGCACCCCGATGTTTCTATCAGCAATGTCCACAATAGCCAAACTGTGGAAGGAGCCTCGGTGTCCATCGAAAGATGAATGGATAAAGAAGATGTGGTCTATGTACACAATGGAATATTACGCAGCCATTAGAAATGACAAATACCCACCATTTGCTTCAACGTGGATGGAACTGGAGGGTATTATGCTGAGTGAAGTAAGTCAATCGGAGAAGGACAAACAGTGTATGTTCTCATTCATTTGGGGAATATAAATAATAGTAAAAGGGAATATAAGGGAAGGGAGAAGAAATGTGTGGGAAATATCAGAAAGGGAGACAGAACATAAAGACTCCTAACTCTGGGAAACGAACTAGGGGTGGTGGAAGGGGAGGAGGGCGGGGGGTGGGGGGGAATGGGTGACGGGCACTGAGGGGGGCACTTGATGGGATGAGCACTGGGTGTTATTCTGTATGTTGGTAAATTGAACACCAATAAAAAATAAATTTATTATAAAAAAAACCATCATCACCATCATCATCACAATCACCAATCTCATCACCATCATCATCACCACCATCACCACTGCCATCATCACCACCACGTTAACAGCAGCAAACATGTAATGAATAGCTGTTATGTGCCAGGCACTGACTACCAGGCATATGCTATCTCACTTTATCTTTGCAACATTATAAGATCGTTAATACTATTACTCCCACTGAGGTACAGAACAGGTAACCAGGTTGTCAAGTCCACACAGCTAATACAAGATAAAGCCAGGAATTTGAAGGCAGACACTCTTAGCCACTACACTAAAACTAGAAGAGACTTCCCAATCACTCACTTACAGGGAGGTCACTGGGAGAGGGACCATTTGATGATTCCAGTAGCTATTCCACGCAGTATTAGCTCCTGAGGGATTTCAGAGTGCCCCAAATCTCTAGCCATCTACTTTTCTATGCCCACGGATATCTGTGTTCTGGACAGATGGGCAAACGTAACTTTTCCTTTCCAAATACCTCTCTACAGAAGCAAAAATAAAAACTCACAACTCCTCAAATCTGATTCCAAAGACATCTCTTTGGACAACAGAGCTGACTTAACAAATTCTTCCTATCACTTTCCAAAACCTTAACTCTGTCCTTTGGGGTATCCTCAGCAGTGAGGGGGCAGAGCTGGGTGTGTCTCAGATGAGAAGACTTCCATGTCCCTGGTGGCTTGTTGGCCCCTGACACCTGCAAACTTCTCCTTGGAGTCATTCTTGCTGGGTACAGAAGCACCTGGGCATGTGCTTGGTGTTGTTCTGCTGAATCCTCATGACCATCATTTGGAAGAGATATTTCTAAGCTTTAATTTTTTTTTTTTTTTTTTTGATGAAGAAGATGAAGTCAAGAGAGAAGAGAACTTCCCCAGGGTCACACAGCTACCTGCAGGAGAGCCCAATGCACAGGCGGTCTGTGGCCTGCAAGCACATAGGGCCTCCTAGACCACAGCTCTGGGATCTCCAAGGCTACTCTTACGGCCTTAAATCTGTTTGAGAAGAGTGAACAGCAGTCATGCTCCATGAAGAGTTGGGAGCCCCGGTCTATGTGTGGTGACTGCCAGGACAAGCAGGGACTTGGCTTCGTGGGGCTTCCGCCAGGGCTCTCAGTGCCCGGGCTTGGGCCACTTATGTGGGATCCGCTGGGTTGTGATGCACTGAATTAGAGGCATCAGCTCAGCACTTCCTGTCTTGCTTTGCCTTGGCCTGGATGCTGAAGGCTGCTGGCGTCCTTTCTCAGCATCCAGCATCACTTCCCAGAATTAACATTTCTCTGCACTAAAAGCAAACACACATATTTCCCCCCACCCTTTAAATTTGTTTTGCTAAACAAATTAATCTAGCACCAGATTATATTATGAAGAACCATAAATCTTTTCCAAGATAAGCATCTGTCGAGTTGGATTAGCAACATCCAATGTACTGTGAATTAATTTGCTAAGCCTTCTAATGCTGTCCCGAGCATTTAACTTTAGTAATAACAAATGTAATTTGGAATAAATGGGAACTTGTTTTCTCATCCGTGCCTATATAGTAAGTGACGTATGTAGAGGGGATGACAGGAAATGAACACAGCACTGTAGTCTATTATGATGATGGCTTGCGAGCTTATTGAGGTAAAAACAAATGCTTTTGTAAACAGCTTTCAGGCATCTGGCACAGGCAGGATGAGCTGCAGGCTGTGCGTCCATAGGTTTGAGACAAAGGCCACCCGGAAGATGGCCTGCGACCCCCTGCAGACCTCCTCACTCCGTGCTCCAAGCTCACAGCCTCCAGCCCTGGGCCTGGCCCCTGGCTTTGAGATGGAGTTGGGTTTGCTTTCATAGATACGTTGCTCTCTAGGGAAGAATTGCTCATAATAAAAACTGCAGTTCTCTTGTCCAGGTAAAGGAAGGAAGTAGGTCATCGAACAAAAGCCACCCACTCTGTGAAAACCTATCCAACTCCTGACTATGGCCAGACGCAGAGTCCAGTGCTGATGAGGCCTGTAGGAAAACCGGAGCACCAATGCTGCCGACTGGCGCTGGGGAGCAATTGTCTTCTTTCTCCCAGGTCCCAAAGAGGGTCTGCCTGGAACCAAGGAGCCCTGAACCCTTAGGATGTGGAGAAGCAAACAGACAGGGGATGGAGAAGGCCACACGGCACCACCACCCCTTCGTGCTGATATCCTGCAATCTGCATCCCATTTTAAGAGCTAGCAAGTGGGCAGCCCGGGTGGCTCAGCGGTTTAGCGCCGCCTTCAGTCCAGGGCATGATCCTGGAGACCGGGGATCGAGTCCCACGTCGGGCTCCCTCCATGGAGCCTGCTTCTCCCTCTGCCTGTGTCTCCGCCTCTCTCTCTGCATCTCCCATGAAAATAAATAAATAAAATCTTAAAAAAAAAAAAAAAAAGAGCTAGCGAGTACCGCCGCTTGTCTGGGATGTGCGAGCACAGGCCCGACCTGTGAACATCCTGGTCCTGGTGGGGCGTGGGGTGGGGGCCTGTTCACAGTGGCACAGGGAGCCAGAGGCAGGCTGGAACATAGGGGTCCTGGGCTCTGCATCTCCCTCAGCCAGCCGTGGGGCTGGGGACATTGCTGTGGCTACCCCTGATGGGACAAGCTATGGCCTGGCAGATATTCAAGGGCTACTCCTTCTGAAGCAACCGGAAGAGGAGGTAGAGGAGAAGAAAGAAAAACAAGAACTACATTGCAGTGGCTACTTCGAGGCCAGGAAATGTTAACCGTCCTATGCACCTAGAATAACAGGGGGAGGAACCAGAGCCATTTGTCCTGACCCCTGTCCTCCAAACACCTGTGACACCATCTCCAGAGAATACACTCCCCAACCTGAGTTGGTGTGCAGAACCTCAGCGAAACCACAGGAAGTTCTTCCTTATACCTGACCTCAATCTCTTCTGCTGCTTAAAGGGATCCCTAATCTGGCAGTCACTCCTCCACAGGGCCACACCCTTGCACGTTTCCGGAGACTCCACATGGGCCCTAATTACACCAGCAGCTGTGGCCATATCTTATTCCCAGGCTGGCCCAGAAGTCAAGGCGCTGCCATTTGGGAAGATGTGGCCCTGTGCCTGGTGGGGTTCAGATGCCCGTGACACTGGCAAGGCAGCCACCATGTCCCCTTCTAGGCCACCACTAAAGAGAGACCCTGTCCCATCTCCCTTCTACTAGCCACACGCCGGCTGGAGCATGACTGGAGCACAACCCACCTTTGCCAGGACACACAAGTCCCTGGACGCACATCCCCCCTCCGTCCCCAAGGCTGCCACCCAACTGTCAACACTTTTAGTTTCTGCCACCGAGAAAAAAAAAAAAAACGCGTCCCGGGGCACTGCTCGGCATCCTTCGTGAGCCACACCCCCATGTCCTCCCACCCCAACGGAACCCCAACCAGAAAAGAGGCGGTTGTACCTGAGGTCTCCCCCAGGATCCGCGGGGGCTTGACGTCTTCACCATCGTCTCTGCTGGGACTGGTGGAAGGCTCCGTTGTGCTAACCCCAACCGGGATCCTATTCCTGGGGCCCAGGGGCTCCGTGACCCCCTTAGTCTGCAGCGTCGTGGAGGTGGCCATGGTGGCTGTGGTGGTGGTGGTGGCCGTGGCCACAGTTGTCTTCCGTGTCTGTGAGATGGAGGCCGTGGTGGGGCCGTAAAGCCCCGGAAACGTGTTGGCCTCTGGGGCCTCCTCCTCCCCCGTGGGCCCCCAGGCGATGAACTCCGTCTCCGTGGTGGGCCTGCTGCCCCGGAAGTCAAAGGTGTTGAAGGCGGCCCCCTGCAGGTGCAGGTGCCTCTTTCCCCGCCGCAGGAGGGCCTGCTGGTCCGTGGCTGCCCCGCCGCCCGCCGCGGGGGACGGGGACGACGACGAGGGGCCGAGGGAAGGGCTGGATTTGGCGGCGGCCGGGGGCCTGGCGAGCCCCCCTCGGGGCACCAGGGCGGCCACCTGGTCCCTGGGTCTGTGCGCCCGCTTAGCGCGCGGGCTGGGCATCTGCCCGTGGCTGCGCTCCACGCGCGCCGGGCGCGGGCTCCACACGGGCACGGGGATGCGCGCCGCCTGTCCGCTCTTCAGACTCCACAGCCGGGGCGGCCGCTGCGGTGGCCGGGGCAGGAGCCGGAAGTCGGGGCCCGGGCCCAGGGACTCACACGACGGCAGATCCAAGGCGAGCTGAAACATGGCTATGAGTATCCAAGCATGGCTTCCTAGGGAGCAGCCCGGCCAGCGGATGGACATGGAACTGCGTGGAAAAGAGAGAGCAGCGTCAGGGGGGGGCGCGGGGCGCAGCGGCCTGTCCCTCCACCCCCGCCGGGGCACCGGAGCGCTCTTCTGCCGTCGAGCGCTGATCCTAACTTCAAAAGGGAAACCGAAACCCTCCATTAGCCGACCGCACGGCCCGTGCGGGTGCCACTTCATCAGCATCTCAGAAGCACCGTCCCCATGCACCTGCTCCCAGGAGCCGGCTCCCCCGCCTGCACGGCCCATCTCGCCCCGGGAGTGTGCAACGCACGCGGCGGACGTGACCCGGGAGGGAAACTGAGTCTCAAAACCCCCAACTCGGCCGACAGGATGATCTCAAACACCTTCTGCGACCCGCTCAGCTTCTGGCCTGAGTAAAACGGAGAAGTGGTGAGGATGTGTGGTAAGAGGATGGCAGAGCTGGGAGCTCGGTCCCTCCCCTGGGTCCAGGGCTGGGCTCTTTCCTCTGTGTCACAGAAGTGACCGGCCCGAGGCGGCTGTCTCTGAGCACACAGCCTCCCCTCCCCGAGGCCCGGAGGGGCGGGGGTTCCACTCTCTGTGGGGCTGAGCCCGCTGGACTTCACAGGGGGCACGAAGGCCAGGCATCTGCTGAGCCCCTGCCCCACGGTGTGGTCCACAAACCCCACTACCCCCTCCTCAGGCAAATGTGCAGGCTGCGGTCTTGGATGCTGTACGCTAGGAAAGCTTCTTATTTTTGGCCTCTGGATTTTGTTCAGGAAAATGAGATCTGCTGTGGATAAGCTGGAAGTTTATCGATGCGCCAACTCTGCCCAAGTGCTGTTCTGTTGACATTTCGGCTTTCCCTATTTATCTTCAGCACAGGTGCCCTCTGAAACCGCATCCCCCACCTCCTCAGCTCCAGGCAGGGCGGGAGGAAGGGCAAACCCCACAAGACCCAGGAGAGTGGCGGGGGCTGCAGGGAGGATGAGGCCAGGTGGGTGCACGGAGCGTCACGTGAGCATCCAGAGCATAGCAGCCAGCCACGTGGAGGGCTGGGGGCCCCGGGCCCACGCTCCCTCTCCCACCAGCTTAGGTAAGTGAGGACCGGGCACAGGCGCCATTCAAAGTCGGTACTTGTCACCGGCGTCACGTCTGAAAATTGACACGGATCCAGGACGTTAGTGACTACTGTGGGCGGGGGCGGGCGAGGGCGTTCGGTGTGCTGAGCCGCCAGCCTGAAAAGCTGCTCAAGACCAGCCCTGTAGAAAAAAAGGCTTGGCAGTTTTTCTTTATGAGGTTTCGCGTGACTTTAAAAGGGAATAAATCAGTGAGTGAGCAGTGTGTGGTGTGTGTGAGTCATGTGTGCATGTGTGCACGGGAGTGTGTCTCAGGATGGCGTGTCAGCCTGTGTGACTGCTGCTGTGTGATAGTGCATCAGTGCCTGTGAAAGACCAAAGTACAAGTGTGTAAATGTGTGAGTGTGTAAGAGCATAAGTCTGTGGGGGCTGTGTGCCTGTATGTCACATGTGCATGTGTGTGTGTGTCTGTGCAGGTGTGGCCGAGTGTGGAGTCTGCATGTCTAGTGTGTGTGTGTGTGTCAATGAGTGTGCAAGAGTGTGAGTCCATGGGGGGGTGTCTGTGTGCTTGTCTGTAATATATGCATGTGTGTATCTGTGCGGGTGCAACCAAGTATGGGGTCTGCATGTTGGTGCACACATGTGAGTGTGTCAGTGTGCAAAAGTGTGAGCCTAGGGGGGGTGGTCTGTGTTCCTGCCTGTCATATATGCACAAGCATGTGCATGTGCAGGTGTGAGTGAGCATGGGGTCTACATGTATGTCGGTGTTCCTGTGAATGTGTCAATGAGTGTGCAAGACTGAGTTTATGGAGGATGGTCTGTGTGCCTGTCATATATGCACATGTGTGTGCAGGTGTGGCTGAGCATGAGGTCTGCCTGTTGGTGCTTGTGTGTGAGAGTGTGTCAGTGAGTGTGCAAGAGTGTGAGTCTATGTGCCTGCCTGTCATATATGCACATGTGTGTACGTGCAGGTGTGGCTGAGTGTGGGGTCTGCATGCCGGTGCGTGTGTGAGTGTGTCTGCGTGTGAGCTCCCTCCTCATTCTGCACTGAGCCCCACGTGCCTGGGCCACCTCTTCTCTGGTGGGTACTTAGGCACGTGCCATTCCCTGCCTGTCATCTGGATGTTGAAAGGAAGAAACTTGTATTAATGAACGCTAATTACCGAAAAGGACTAATCCCCAAATAAAAAGGGCCCAGTTTTTTAATCAGAATGAAAGTGCTTTGCTGCAGAAATTAGGAATCGCTCATTATGCTAATGCCTCTGCACTGAGTTTCTGCCGGTGTGCAATTTCTCTGCACAGCCAACCAAGCCCCGTGCAGGGACCCAGGCCACTGTCACCACACACAGAAATTTAGGTCAGTGTGAAACATCCCCATGCACATGGTAAGCACAGCTCCAGGGCGACCACAGGTGGCTCAGTGAGGATGGATGATTTAGACCCTCTGGTTCTCTCACCACCCTGCACATTTGGATGGGAGTCCAGGTCCCAGGGAACTAACACTCCTTCAAGCAAGAGCGATGCCTCAGCCCAGAAGGCCCCACCTAAGGCCCACCAGGCCCTATCAGGCCCTGCCAGTTATCACTAGGCCCCACCAGCTACCACCAGGCTCCACCAGGTCCCACCAGGTCCTACCAAGCACCACCAAGTCCCACCAGGCACCACCAGATCCCACCAGGCCCTACCAGCTATCATCAGGGACCACCAACTACCACTAGAACCTACCAGGTACCACCAGGCATCACCAGGTCCCACCAGACCTCACTAGGCTCCACCAGACCTCACCATGCCCCACCAGGTCCCACCAGGCCCCCCAGGTCCCACCAGAT
Organism: Vulpes vulpes; assembly: GCF_048418805.1. Taxonomy (NCBI): domain Eukaryota; kingdom Metazoa; phylum Chordata; class Mammalia; order Carnivora; family Canidae; genus Vulpes; species Vulpes vulpes. The sequence goes on along the minus strand of NC_132791.1, from coordinate 160,371,285 downwards.
ACCACCAGGCCCCATAAGGCTCCACCAGGTATTACTTGGCCCCAACAGGCCCCTCACACCCCACCAGGCCCTGCTTGGCCCCACCAGACAGGCTGAATGAAGAGCAGCCACAGGCAAACCTGTGTGCCGTCGGTACTTGGAGAAATATCGCCCCAGGAAATGAAACCCGCCGCACCTCAGCCTGTGCCTGCTTGCCTGCCCCAGCATAACTTCACACACAGGATATTTCTGTCATTTTTCACCAATCATGAGCTGTAATTGGTTACCATAGAAACCCCCTCATTTCCACACCGCCCGGCTGTTATGCAGAAAAACCAACCGATGGCAAGAGCAGGGAGAGCTTGCTTTGTTTCTCTTCGAGTCCGGCTTCTTCCTTCTTAAAGTGCTGGACTTGTCAGAGAGAGACTATCAGGAGGGCAGGTGGACGAGTGGGGACAGAGCCTCGTCCTCACTGTCAGCGTCGGGGGCAGAGAGAGCCCCTCCTTAGGGAGGCCAGGGGCCGATCCTGCAGCCTGCAGGGACTGGCGGTCTCTCTAAGGGGAGCCAAAGGTCCCAAGCCTTCTGCTCTGTCACCAGAAGTGGCAGCCCATGTTTGTCTGGACCTTCATGCTCCAGAGATACACACAGGGCATCCTGGCATCAGGGGGTACAGTCCCATGTGCAAAGACCCCATGGGGGGCAATGCGGTCCCTCTCTCTCCATCCTTCCAGCTGGCCCAGACCCGGCACCGCTCTGCCCTCTGACCCAGTCCAGCACACCCCAGGAAGGTGCTGGGGTGCTGTCCGCCACTCCCATGGTGGTGAAGGACCTCTCCCAGGTGTAGGAGTGAGGCCCTGAGGCTTCCAGCACCACCACTAGCCGTCAGACCTGCCACGGGACACACCAGGGAGGCCAGGCCACAGAGTAGACAGAGCGGATGCCAGCTCCCCCAAAGCTTGGGGGCATCCACACGCCCCTTGAGGACATGCGCCCTCATCACACCGATGGGGACGGTCACAGCACGAAGACAGGTCCAAGTGCTGCCAAGGATGTAAGGAGATAGGGATGTAAAATGGTGTAGCTGCTACGCAAAACAGCTCAGCAGTTGCTCCAGGACATAGTTACCAGTTGCACCAGCATTTCCACTCTTGGGAATAAACAAAAGTCCACACAAAAAGGTGTGCACGAATGTTCACGGCAGCAGTAGTCACGAGAGTGGAAAGTAGAAACAATCCAAGTGTCCTTCAAGTGGATGGACAAAGAAAACGTGATCTGTCCCTACAGGGGAACATTCTTTAGCCTCATAAAGGAAGCAAGCACCGACACATGCTTCAACATGGCTGGAGCTTGAACACATTACATGGTGTAAAAGAAGCCGATTATGTCAGGTTCCACATCCTTTGAGTGTCCACGCTTATGAAATGCCCAGAATTGGTGAATCCGTAGACCACTGAACTGCACAGTATGGAGTGGGGTGAACCTAGGGTATGAAGATTGCAGCTCAAGAAGGGGATGCATGCAAGGGTGGACCGGCCTGAGGTGGGTTGCAGGGTGTCTAGCTCCTGGCACGGGTGCGGGCACAGGCAGGTGGGAGGAGGGAAAGGGTGCTCAGGCTGCAGCCAGCATCTGAGCTGCCAGCAAAGTGCAGAGAGGGTGCCCTAGAGACCTTTCAGGCTTGTGTGCAGTGCTCACGGGCGCTTGGGCTTGTTCAAGTGCCTGGCCCTTTGGCCCTCAGCCCGCGTGGGGCAGCATCCTGGCCCAGCTGTGAGGAGTGAGCACCCCCACCCCCACCCAGCCACGTCCACATAGGGGCCGCGGCACCATCCCCCTTATTTTCTGGTTCATGGCTTTCTTGCTTCTCCCCCTTTTAAATTTTTATTGAAATCTTTTTCCCCCTAACAACACTTCCCTATGATTCAGTGGATTGAGACTGAATTCGCTACCTTCTATTTTCTTCACAGAAGAAAACTGCGGTCAATTAGGGGAGAGAAAGACTTCTTTCCCACTTATGGTCACACGGTTCCCCAGGGGGCTCGCAGGGAATGCTTCCTGCAAGCGGCTGGCTCCCACATGGAGGGGCCCGGGCCAGTGAGACTCCGCAGGGCCAGGAGCTCCTGCGAGCCCTGGAATCTGGCCACGGGGACGACGGCACCGCCCCCCTAGTCCCAGGAACACCCCTGCCCCCACAGTGTCCGCTCTTGAGCTCATCATCAGCTGGCCTGGGACACAAGCCACAGTGTGCATAACTATTGGATGGAGAAGTTGGTTCCCGATGGTTTGGGATGGTGACTTCCTTAGATGTGTCCCATCCCATCTCCTCAGGCTAGGAATCAGGTGAGCTTTGAAGAGTTACGAAGAGCGGGTGTCCCCCAATGCCGTGTGCTGTGCTTAGTGACCTGCTTCCCAAAATTAGCACAAGAAAAGGGGAGGGAAGTCACTTTTCAGTGGAGACACCTGGCAAGCAGGACCTTGGCCAGTGTCAAGGTCACATCCGTGGTGGTGAGTCATGTTGACAGCAGGTGCTCCTGACGTGACGTGACAGGGAGGGCAGGGCACCTCCTCCCGAAATCCGTCACCCAGTCTCACCACGAGAAAACCGCCAGACAAGTGCGGATGGAGGCACATTCAGCAACATCCCTGACCAGTCCTCCTCGGAACTGCCAAGGTCATCAAGAACTAGGTGAGTCTGAGAAACTGTCAGCACCAAGACTGAGCCTCAGGAGACGTGACGCCTACGCGTCATGTGGTGCCCTGAGCGCAATCCTGGAAGACGAAAAGGAAGTCAGAGAAAAACCGGGGAAATCCGGACGAAGTGAGGGATTTCACGAATGGTCACGAGCGGTGTTTTTCCCTAGTTAGGACAGACACACCGTGGTGATGTGAGATGTTAGCCCGACAGCGGCCTGGGGGCGGAGAACGCAGGATTTCTATCTGCTTTTCTTTTCTTTTTTTCAATTTCTGTATATGTAAAACTATTCTGAAATAAAGAGTTTACGTAAGCAAACACACCCACAGAAGTGGAGGGGGGCGGATCAGGAGGCGTCAGGACAAGGGGGTCATGCTGAGGGGTGAAGGTGGACTCACCTTCACGGGCTCCCCGGGGACCCTGGGTCCCGGGTGAAGGGACGTCCACCTGCAGGGATGGCCTGGGTGGGGGGCACCCACAAGGAGCACAGCCTCATCACCGTGTCTCCTCCTGATGGGACGTGTGCTTTCCATCAGGTAGAGAAACGTGGCTTTAGGTGAAAGGGAAAACCCTGGTGTCTGGTGTGGAAGAGACCCAGTGACCCCTCGGTCCCCCACCCCCCGTTGCTCCAACTTCTCTGGCACAGAGACCCACACAGAAGAGGCCAGCAGGCTGCCTCCTCTCTCCCCATCACACGCTCGGGAGGCTTTCACCCGTGTCCCCGACTGCCAACGGGATGTGTGGCATCTCCCGCTAGATTTCAGGAGCAGAGACCGCTCCCGCTCGGGGCAGGACACCGCGGCCTTGGCCCAGGAAGGGAGCAGACACACATTCACACAGTCTTCTGGAAGGCAGTCGCTGGTCCCATTTTCCTAATGAGAGAAAGGGAGCCGTGACTCACCTGAATGATTCCCCAGCCTGTCGTCATTAGTGTCCTGTTAGAGCCACCCCTCGCTCGCCTTACCCTGTGACTTACTATGATTACAAGCATCCCTCTCTTTCAGGAGAGGTGCTCTGGTTGCCCATGAGGCTTTCATCTTCGGTGGCCCCATGGATGTCAGGCACACACGTGATACTTGATCCACGGGGAAGGAGCCGTGTAGGAGCCATTCATTCGCGTGGGATAGAAACCTCCAGAATGACAAGAAGTTTTTGGCTACTTGCCTGCTGCGAGGCAAGGGGGCCTGGGGCTGGATTCTGGGGTCTCTTAGCACCCTCCCCTGCTGGAGTAGGTCCCAGCCCTGGGTCAGGTTCCAGGGGTGGCCCAGGGATGTGCATCCTGCCCGCGCAGGGGCAGCCAAGGGCTAGCACCCTGCAGAGAAGGTACTCGCAGGCAAGTGGCCTCCTCCGGGGATCATGACAAGGCAAGGGTGAGAGGACTCTGAGCATGTCCCAAATGTGTGTCCACTAGCTGCTCTACTGGTCTTTCTGCTGTACCCAAATCACAGGAAGTCCTAGCTGGAAGCAACAAAGACAGTCTCTGCTTCAGCCCACCCCAAAGTGGGTGTCTCAGCCCCCTCGTGCTTGGGAACCGAGCGGGTCTGCCCACCTCAGGAAAGTGTTTTGGGTCAGGCTCGTGTGAGAAGCAGTGGACAGGCCAATGCAACGCCAGTTTCTTGACAAAGCCAGTTCTCTTGAAGTGTCTGTGGATGGGCGTTCTACGGGCACCATGCTACCGAACCCCTGTCCCATCCCAAACACTCCAAACACTCAATACTCACATGATGACAGCACAAGACCCACCAATGAAGGGGCCTACTCGGGGTCACAGAGAGCTGGTATCAGACCCAGACCCCGAGTCTAGGACTCAGGGACGTAAGGTCCCAACAAGCCCAGACCTGTGGGACTAGAGACATGATAAGAAAAGTAGAGGGAACAAAACCTTCGTGACCTGTGGCCTTTGGGAGCTCCACCCCCTTGGACCCTATATGCGTGGTGGCTCCGCCCAGAGGGGAGGTCTGGGGCCCACCCCCTCTGGGCGGAGCCACCACGCATATAGGGTCCAACCTCTTGCAGTCCCAAGGAATTGCCTCACATGCTCCTGAAAATGATAACCCCTGGCACCTCTGCGGTGCCCTGTGGTTCATGAAATGTATTTTATGTGTCAGTGACATTCCCCTGGGAGTGACTTTACCCCGGGGGGGACATTCGGCAATGTCTGGAGATGTTTTTGGTTGCCAGCATCCAAGGGTGCTACTGGCATTTAGTGAGAGCCCTGGGATGCTAAGAACACCTTATAGGGGATAGGACAGCCCCGTGTCCATAGGGCCAAGGTCAAGAAGCCGTATTGCCATGTCCCATTTGCCCCCCCAGGGCCTGATGACAGGGGTATGAGCATCTTTATCCCAAGAGTAAAGAGGCTCAGAGATGACCCAACCACTCAGGCTCCAGAAGGAGCAGGAGATGGTGGAGACACAGGGGCTCAGAGCCTGCTGCCCGGCTTCCATCCTGGCACTGCAATATGCTGGCTGCGTGAGCTTGGGCAATTCAGGTGACCGCCCTGTGCCTCAGTTTCCCCAAACCTCAGATGTCCCAGGATCCCATTGTGAATCCTTTAGGCTTAGCTCCCCATGAGCACTCACAGGCATTGGCCACAAGCCCCCCACTTCCCCTGAGGCCATCAGGGATGCCAAGGGACCCTCTGCCCTCCCCAGGAGGAGGAGCAGAGTGTCTGCAGGACTCGGAGGTACGGGGGATGTTCTCGACAGCCTTCGCAGGTGCCTGAAGGAGACTGAAGGATAGCAACGCGCTGGCGTTCTGGTTGCCTGGGCAACGTGCCCGCAAGCATTCCGGAGGAGTGAAGTGGTGACAAGCAGTGGGTGGGTAGCACCGTGGGTGGGAATGTTCTCTCCCCAGGAGTGGGGAGCAGGGCTTCTGCGAGTCTGACACACAGCCCTGCTGCTGCGGCCAGGTCCCCAGTGCCCTCCACTCTGCTGGGACAACAGGCAGGCCATCCAGGACTAGTATGTCCCCTCGGCTCAGCTCCGTCTCTCCTACATCATGCCTGTGTCCTCTCTGGGCAGCACTTTGGATGTGGCCAGCACCTGCCCCAGCAGCTATGCGGTCTCTCCAGGTACCCTGCGCCATACCTCCCATGCTTCCTCTGCAGGTGGGGACAAAGATCTAGATAGGCCCCCAGCCCAAGCTGGCCCATCCCAGGAGACACGTCATATCCCTCTGGGCAAAAGAACAGACTTGGCAAAGCCACAGAGTAAGAGGAGCTGGACCAGAATCCTGCTGCCTGGTAACATGAATCCCCACACTGAAGTCAGTGCAGAATGAGGAAGCTTGGAAGGACCCTGGAAAGCCAAAGGCAGTTCTGCAAAGCCCAGCACATGTTCTCAGCCTGGGCCTCATGTGAGAATCACTTGGTTGGGGAGAGGGTTGTTACAAAAGGCTGAGACCCAGGCCCCACTGTGGCCCCACTAACCAGCCTCTTTGGGGGAGAAGTCCAGCATCTGTCTTGTCTTGAGAAGCTCCCCTTAGATGCCTCTTAGACATCCAGGACTAAGAGCCCAGGGCACAGTCCATCCCCACCTGGACCCAGTTCAGTACAACTTTAACGAGATAGAGGATAGGGTGGTAGGGAAGCAGGGATGCTGGGGCATGCCTGGTACGGGGTGACCCCTCAGAACAGGGCTCTGGGCAGAGCACAGGCATACAGCGGTCCCTTCCCCTGTGTCACATCTCCTTCAGGAACTGGCTCATGGGCAAGTTCTCATGCAATCCTGCAAAAAGACCCAGTGCACAAACGCACACTTACAGAAATCTAGACTAAAGAGAAAGGAGCTCAGGGAGAGAGGATGGCACCGCACACTGAACCACAGCCCACGCGGGCTGAGCAGCGGCTCCACACCGGGCACGGGGCTCAGAGCACTGCACGGCTGGCTCCGGGAACCCTGGGGGAAGGGCTGTTACTCTCATCTTTCACAAGAAAGAGAAGCACAAAAATAGCAGCTGTGTGTTCTCTGGAAAGAAGTCTCTCGACACAACGGAAAGCATGGAGGAGGCAGGCACGGAGCCGCGGGAGGGGTGCTGGCAGCACGCGCTCCTCCAAGGCTCCAGGTGTTGAACCGTCATCCCTCTTACACTGCGAAGTACGCATCCCAGTTGCTCACGCGCGGCTCCTGGGGATACACACTCACTGCCCGTGATCTCAGCCCTGACACGGGGACTCACAGGAACGAATGCCCGGCTTCCAGAGCCCCCCCCCCCCGAAGGCCTTCTACCTTCTGGTTCTGTTGCCATCATGACATTGGCGTGTACAAGAATCACTGCATTCAAGGTGTGTCGAAGCCACCCAAGGATGGCGGAAGACAGGGATAGAGTCGCTGCTTCTCAGAACAAAAGCAGACACATGATGGGCTCCATGGGTTTCCCAGATTGGCGGAGGGGGGAGGACGGTGGCGGTGGCGGTGTGGAGGGCTTGATGGGGACAGGAGAGCAAGCCACCTGAGGGAAGCCCTGTGGCCAGGGCCACGGGGGCCGAAAGCCCAACTTCACAGCCAGCTTACCAACCACAGGGGCAGGGACCTGTCCGGATACCGTCTCCCAAGGTGGTCACGTGCTCATCTTGTTCAGGGGGATAGGATGATAACCAGAGCTCAGCAAAGCTCTTAGCAGAGGGCCTGGGACTGGCTGAGGCTGGGACCTGGGGCTGGGGGTGGGCAGATGACCTTGGAGGTCCTTCTGCATCTGTGATGTGCAGATTTCATACCTTCCACCGTCCAAGCAGACTCAGCGCACCTGCAGGAGCCCCGAGGTCCACAGCCCACCACACATACTTCACCATCCTCGGCCCTTTGCACCCAGGCATAAATGAGACTGAAATAAATGAAACGGGCCCTCGCAGGCGATCAAGGGACTCATTCAGTGGCTGTTGCAGGGTGCAGGGCCTGTGGTGGGGAGGGGGCAGTCAGGGCTCCTCTGTGGCCCACCTGACATCCCACCTTTGATCCACGATTAGGGAAAAAATGCAATGGTAACTTGGAGATGAGCTGGACTTGCCAGAAGTGCATGAATCATCCATGCAAATCCCCCAATGTAGGTCACGGCTCCATCTCATCTCCAGCCACAGAAAGTCCCCATGTCCCCGTCAGAAGAGGCTGCAACAAGGAGAGAAGCCCTGCTCGCCCCACCCCGATGCCCTGCCTGTGCCCAACCTGCAAATGGGAGGCACCTAACACAAGTGGGCCTAACACAAGCCCCCACAAAGGGGCTGTTGGCGAGGCCATGGGAATGCTGCCCCAGGGAAGTGCCCACCCCGAGCATCGGCCACAGCCTCAGGACAGCCCACCCGGGCAGCTCCCACTTACCCACTCACGGCCCTAGAGACGCAGGCCCTCTCCCCGTCATCAATGAGTTGTAAGTGGGCTTGCCTAGGGCCACCCCTGGTGCACGGCACCCTGGGCACCCTCTGCGGCTGCCTGCCCCACCTTGTCCCAGGCCTGGGTGCAGAGTGAGGCGAGGACAAGCTTCCAGACGGTTTCACAGTCACAGGGAGCTGGAAGGAGCTCTGCCTGACTCAGACATCTCTGCTGCAGCCACCATCAAAGGGTCCCCAGGCTCTGAACACAAACGGTGACAGGCACTCATGAGCTCTAGAGAGCAACACTGAGCAAGTGCGGGGCAGTGTCTCAGAAGAGCCTGCGTGTGAACCAAAGACCGCATCCGGGGGGCTTCTGCTTCCCAGTCCTGCTGTGTCCTGTGGGGGACACAGGACTAATCCGATCCCTGAGCAGCACTCCTACATCCTTGTGGTGGCATATACCCCAACACATACACACAGACGCACATACAGACACACCAGACACACAGACATGCACACATTCACACACATGCTTGTACATGGATAAGCCAGGCATGCACACATACGCCCAGAGAGACACACACACATGCACTTGTACATGCAAACACATGCATACGTTCACACACAAAGTTGTTCATGGATAAGCCACACACGCGCGCACACACCCTGACACACATGCACACACACACTTGTGCACACACAAACACGTGCACACATTCACACACAAGCTTGTACATGGATAAGCCAGGGACACACACATTCACCCAGAGATACACATAACACACGCACGTACACACACAGACATGTGCACACATTCATACACATGCTTGCACAAGGATAAGCCAGGCATGCACACATACGCTCAGAGACACACATAATACATACACTTATACATGCAGACACATGCACATACTCACACACGTTCTTGTTCACAGATAAGCCAGGCACGCACACACACACCCAGAGACAGACACACCACACACATACACTTGCACATGCAGACACATGCACACTCACACACAAGGCACTCACACACAGAAACATACACACACATGCACACACATGCACACACATTCCCATCCACCCCTTTCTGGTTCCGTCTCCTGCAGCGGAGCTGAGAAACCCCACTGTCCTGGCCACCTCCACCAGGCAAACGCCGTGTTGCCTGAGTCTCCCGCTGGAGTGTCCGGAGCTTGGCTGCAAACACGGCTTGGCACAAAGCTAATGTGACAGCCACCGCTGGCGTGGGGACAAAACACTGTCATTTGGGGAAATTCTTCCCAAAAGAACCCAGTGGAGCCAAGCCAGCTGGGTCAGAGCTTCCAGTTCTTCCTGACGAGGTCATCCCATCCTGACACTGTCCCGAGGAACAGGTGTCGCAGGAGTTCTTGCTGGAATGTCTTGCTGGGGCATGAGAGCTTTCCCAGGAAGGCCCAGGGCTTCTGGGCAGCTGTGACTTGAAAGGGGAAGAAGGTCTCTGTTTTCTGGGAAGGCCAAGTCCCCAGTGCGGGGCTCTGATGGACCAAGGGCCAACGAGGCCTCTGTCCCTATGCCCATCCCAAAGCACCTGGCTTCAAGCTCTGGCTGGTGCTGTGCGAAGTCCCTGACCACCTGCCAGTTACTTCCAAGAGGGGCTCCATTGCAGACACACAGCATCAACATCTCACGAGAGGGTTTCAAATGATTCTCTGGAAAGTTCTCCACCTCGTGCCCCAGCATGGATGGCCACAGGCTACTGACAAGTTCCTTGGAACCACAGTTCTCTCTTGTGGCATCAATAACAAGCAGGCCTGAGTCTGTATCTTCTCACATGCATGCATCTGAGCTCCGCACTCCAAAGAGAGTTTCCGTCACAGGCGGGGCAGGAATGGTCATTCCCGCTGTACAGACGGGGACACTGACAGGGATAAGTGGAGGGATATGGGGATACGAGGGGCAGAGCTAGGACCTAAGTCTGCTTGGTCTCCCTGTCACCCACACCACCCTCCACCATCTTGGGGGCTGCTCCCCGGCACAGAAATCAATGATCCTCAGTTGTCATTGAACATCATTCACCAGGAACACAAGACCCAACGCTGGCCCCTGGGGGCCAGGGTGAGAGCTCCATGCCCCTCCCCGAAGACAACCCATGCTGATTTTTATGGGAGTGGGGAGGACGGAGAGAAACGCCACCTACAGAAGCTGTGGATCTGCTATGCATGAGCTGGGCCCTCAGGGAACATTCCTTGGTGTGAAGAATACACCCCAACACTGGAGCCCAGAGACGTCTTGTCGTCTGCCGTGGTGGGACTCTGGGTAAGATCTTCTGGAAAGGGCCCGTTTCCACACTCCCCGGGGAGTCTGGAGCCCTCGCCTTGCTGCCACACCCCGCTCTATGCACACTGTCAGGGTGACCTATGACCGCTGAGTTTCAAACTCAGTGGGCCTGACCCCTGGCAGTGCCGACAATACTTGCCCACTGCCTCTCACCACGGGCTGTCTTCTCTCGGGGTCTCTCGCGTCCCCGAGGCCCTGTTGTGGGCTGAGGTCTGTCCCTCCAAAATTTATATGTTGAAGTCCTAACCCCGGGACGTCAGAACGGGTCAGTACTTAGAGATCGGGTCTTTAAAAAGGTGATTAAGTTAAAATGAAGTCATTAGGGTGGGTTGTAATCCAAGGGACTGCCGTTCCTATAAAGAGAGGCGATCCAGACACAGACACGCCTGGAGGGGCCACTCCGTGAAGACACGAAGAGAAAACAGCTGTCTACACACCACAGAGAGAGGCTCAGAGGGAACCAGCCCTGCCGACACCTCGACCTCAGACTTCCAGCCTCCAGGACCGGGACAAACTAACTTCTGTTGGATGGCAGGAGCCGGCCCATGCGGGCACCTTCCCTCCCCTGCTGCTTCTGCCTCAGTTCCCCCTGGGGGTGGTCAGGGCTGCTGTCTGCTCGCCATCCCCAGGAGAGCCGGGGATGGCTCTGGATCCTGCCTGGGCATGCGGGGGTCGCTCGCAAACACGGTCCCACCTCCTAGGTCTGCAGTCGTCTGGCTGCCCCAGGCTAACCGCCCTCCGGGCCAGCCCTGCAGAACCCTACACGGCCTCTGAGAACCTCTGCTCACCGCACAACGGAGCACCCATCAGCGCGCTCAGATGGCAGCACAGCCCGAAATCTAAAAGCCAGCAGATCCCACCTTTCCCTCCTCGTCCTAAAAGCACACATTCAGCAAGTCCCGTCCCTCCCTCCGTCCCATGCAGGGATTCTCAGCCTCTGCACTCCCTCCTCTGGGTGGGATCTGTCTGCCTTGGGGGCTGTCCTGCGCACTGCCTCCACCCACAAGATGCTAACAGCTCCCTTCTCCCCCCAAGTGTGTCTAGACATTGGCACACTTCCCCCAGGAAGCCCCCTGCCCCTCCCTGGACACCCTCCAGCCTCCAACACCCCCCTCACCACCTCCAGGAAACCCCCTACTCTTCTCTGACTGCCCTCCACCTCCTATAGGGTTTCCTCTGATGCCCAGAGTCCATCCCGACTAGTATCTGCCTGTGACACCCCATTAGGTGGGTCTCTGCATCCTGCAGCATCAAGGTTCCCTCGGAAGCTTTCTCCCCATAAAATAAGAGAGGAACCCAGCCTCAGGGCTGTGGTGGGGGAGACAGGACACAGAAAACTAAATTGCAGCCTGAGGTGGGAGCTTATTAAGTTTGATTATTATTTAATATTAATTACACTTTAATACAACCTTTAACTATGCTTCATAATTTTAATTTTCATCCAATTATTCTATAACCATTGATTAAGCAACGACAACGATGGTCTCTGGGGATCTAGGAGCAAGGGAGTGATGTCCTCACCGTCTCCAACCCCATGTGCAGCTCAGGCTCACAAATGTGCCCTTAGCAATCGTTTACGGAGGGAGAGAATGAGTGAATGCATGCATGAATGAATGAATGCAAGTCAGGAGCACACAGTTCACTTGGGGAAAACAGGCGCTTTGGGTAACAAACGACCCAGAGGCGGGTCAGTCAACGTGCTGGGGTGGATTCAGCTCTGTGTGGGCAATCCTGGAGGGCAGCTCAGAGGCAGTGATGGGTCTCAAGTTCCCAGTATAAGTTTATGAGGGAGGACACGTGAGAACTGAAGGAACCCAGGCTTGATTTGCGGGGGCTACTTCGGGAGGCCAACAGTGGTCAGGAGGGCCTCAGAGGAGGGCAGGCAGCAGGAAGTCCCAACACCCATCTCCTCTGGGGACACTGGGTGGCCCCTCAGAAGTCACGGAGGTCACTACTGGCACAGGAACAGGGACCTCTCCTATGGTCACGAGCTGCATCGGTCCCCACGGCAAGTGATGATGGAATGACACCTGCCTCCTGTGCCTCAGCCTCCCCATCTGAACACAGAGAGAGGCGAACTTCTGAGAACATGCAGGAAAACGGGAGCCGGGGTTTCAGACCCAGGCTCTCAGGCCCCAGAGCCCAGGCTCGCCACTGCTCCACATTCTGTGTCGTCAACGTGAAGGGATGTGTCTGGAAAATGATCCCAAGGGAGCAGAGCAACCATGAAGCCTCGCAGTCCCCGTGACTAGACCCGGTGGGTGGGGGAGGGGGGTTCAGCTGCTCCTCTCCTGACTAGGAACCTCCTTTCACCCACCCCATGAATCACACCAACACCACTTCTCTCTGGTGGATCCTGCCCATCGCCCCAAGTATGGGATTGGGGCCAGAGGGAGGGAAAAGCTGAGAGAGGCATGTGGAGGAGGGCAGAGGGCCACGGCACGGGCAGCAGAAAGACACGCCAAGGCCCCCCCGACAGCCCTCTTCCCAGACACGAAGGTGCGGGCGGGACCTAAGGGCAAGCAGGAGCCTCCATCTCCTCACCTGTAGATGGGGCATCTGGGGACCCCAGGGGCCCCTCCTGTGGTTGTCCCTCCAGACGGTCTTCACACCCAGTCTCAAAGCACTTGCCCATGGCTCGCTCCCCGTTGGGAGCACCTGGTCATCTCCTAGTGCCTGGATTCCTCCTCCCACACCCGCTCCCGGTGCCCAGAGTGAGCTAGCTGACTGCTCTGACCGCCCAGCCGGTGCTCACGTCTGTCGGGGTGTCTGCAGAGGACCAGCTAACCCCAGCATCTCCTGGGCTCCCATTGGAGCTGGAGCCTGAAACCCCACAGTCCACCTTTCTCTCTGGACACCCCCTTGGCTAGCCCAGCACGCAGGTCTAGGAATTTCCCCGAGATCTGTGTGTCTGGCACTCCCAGAGCAGGTGGGCAGCAGAGGGTCAAGGGAGCACATCCTCCATCCACCCCCAGCACTGGCCCCCCGACCAACCAGCAGCACAGAGCACCCCATCCACGGCCTTGCAGGGGCCAAGGCCTGCTGCCCAGCCCTGGACCAAGGGGGGGTGGTCTGCAAGGCCCCCGTCTGGATTGAGAGGGCTGGGGGAGGGACGGGGGCTTCGAGAACACTGGACACGCTGCAGCCTGGGTGTGCCCCCTTAATAGGAACGGGGTCATGCAGAATGGAGATGGCCCTTCTACCAGAAACTGCTGGAAGTGTCCCACAAGTGCCATTTCTCCGTGTAGACCAGGAGGCGGGGGCAGCTGTGGAGGCTCTCCATGGGCCCATCCATGAATAGACTAGAATACTACGCAGACTGGATTAAAGGAAACAAAGCCAAGGGAGGACCCAGATACCTGTCGGGGCCCGATAAACGGGAAGGAGCCCTGTCCCTCTCCGACTGGGACAGCATCTGTCCCCAGCAGGCCCCAAGGTGAGGACAGAATCTGTGATGTCCTCTCCCTCTTGGGCCTCCCCAGGGCTCCTGGGGCAGCTCCTGGATTTGGATCCACAAAGGACAAGAGGACCACTGACTGCCACTCCACCTGCTTCTGTCTCTAAAACAGGAGCTAATGCAAAGATCTGGACCCCCCGGGCACCTCCGCAGACCCCACCCAGCACCCCAGACCGCAGCTACTGATGGTAGCAGAGTGAGCAGCCCTGGCTAGGGGACAAAGCAGGGCCCAGCGGGCTGATGTCGTGCCCTCCTGTGGGATCCGGCTGGGTGCAGTGTCCCAGAGGAAGCTTTCTGGAACGGGCAGTGGTGAGGCCCCACCCTTGACCCGATCTTGTCCAGGGAAGGGACTGAATCTTACTGGTCTCTGTCACAGAGCAGGAAATACATCCATCCATTTGCCGGGGGTGCACGGGGTGCACAGGGTACTACACGCGCCCAGAGCCGGTGAGGTTCTGTGCTACAACTGGGGCAGCCATGAAATCAGGGAGGACACGGAGCCAGACAGGGTGGGAACGCCTCCTGTCCTTGGAAGGGAAGAAAGAACCACCCTCTGCCCTGACCTGGGGAGACAGGACCTGAGTGAATGCATGCATGAATGAATGAATGCAAGTCAGGAGCACACAGTTCACTTGGGGAAAAAAAAGCCCCGCCAGGGGCTTCCATCCTCTGGGCTCGTGTGCTTCCCACCAGCCCACTTCCCCACCGCTCCGCGTGTCCGCAGCCAGCCTCACGTGTGCCGAGCCCTCAACAGAGTGGACATCCCCTCTGCTCTGGATGTCAGAGCCCAGTCGTGTTTTGTGGGCTGGGGAGCCGATGTCAGAGGCCCAGCATCTCACTGGGAGCTCCCCCCAACAAAGGAGCTGAAACCAAGCCTCGGCCCCAGTCCCCAACTCCTCCCGGCTCCCAAGGCCACCACTTCCAGGGGGGATCCCGCGCCAGGGCCCAGCCCAGAGTCGCAGAACTGGAGGCTCAGCAGGGGAGCCCCTCTGCTGTGTGCAAGATTCCACCAGGGCCCCTCCCCCTTCTGCATGGAGAGCAGTCCTGGCTCTGCCGCCCCCAGGTCCCGGTGGCTCTGCAGACCCCCGCACTCGCCGTTCCACTCGGAGGCACGTATGGTGGTGTATCCAGCTGCTTGTCTGGTTGTTGCCCGGGCAGCCCTCCGGCAAGGGAGAACCATCTGGCCACCCTAGTCAGTTGAATTCTTCCCCGGGTCTGTTCTGATTTCTCAGTAACCCTGTCCTGTTTGGGAGCAGAGGATGTGGGTGTGTCACTCTCTTCTCACTCGCAGGACTTGTTCGGGATGGCCTGGCTCCTCTAGGCGATCTTAGGAACACTCCACAGGAAATAGTGTCCCAACCTCCCAACCACCACCAGCGTGCCTGCTGGGCCCGGAGCTCTCGCCACCCCACGCTCAGGGTAACATGGGAGGGGGACCCACTGTCCCCACCCTGTGGCCAGGACAGCCTCTCAGACTCTGGGGGGGCCAGCACCTCACACAGGGGTGTGCCCTGCTCCCTGTCCTTGGTCCCTGGAGGGGCGGGCCTGGGTCTCCGCGTGGGTGTGACTCCAGTGCGAGGGTAACTCACAGCCTGGGAGCCGAGCAGTGAGCATCATCCAGGCCCTTGTTTTCAGAATTCTATTTTTAACTTAATCACTTGTTTGTTTTTAAGCAAGAAGCTACACCTTGAGTGTTTTCACTAAATAAGTCTGTGTTTGCCGGTTGATCAGTGTATTTAAATTCCTCCCAGGATGCATTTCAGGCCAGGACTCCCCCTGTCCCCCATCTCCCTGTGTCCCTCTCTGTTCCCATGTCCCCATTCCCCCCATGTCCCCCTCTGTCCCCGTCACCTCTGTCCCCCACTGCCCCATCCCCATGTCCCCCTTGTCCCCCTCTGTCTCTGTCCCCCATGTCCCACTGTGTCCCCATGTCCCTCCCTGTCCTCTGTGTCCCCCTCTGTCCCCCTCTGTCCTGCTGTTCCCCATGCTCCCCTCTGTCCCTCTGTCCTCCTCTGTCTCTCTCTCCCTCCTCTCTCTTCTCCCCTTTCCCTGTCTCTCCCCTCTTTGGGGTCAGTCTGCCAATCCCCTAATATATATATTAGTAGCCATCAGGCCTGCCCGTGCCAGATCCCTTCGGGCCCTGGGGTAAAATACACCTACGGGCCTGGTTGGTGACTGTACATTGGTATCATGCTGACCGAGGCCCGGGGCAGCCCAAGACATCCTTACAGCCCCACCAGGTGATGGAGGAACATCTCCTTGGGGACAGAGTGACCAGGTACATGGGGGAGCCAGGCTTCAGCCAGGCCAGCCTCCTCCCAGCCTGCACACATGTGTGGTCAAGTCGAGTTCATGTCCACACTCACCATGGCTCAGCCAATACCCTGGGCCACACACCACCCTCTCCAAACCCACAGCCACCTTCATGGGGCTCACAAGGTCACACTCTGGCTCCAACAGAGCCTAGCCCTGAATTCCTCTTCCTGTCCTGGCTACCTGCTCCTGCATCCCCTGGCCTTGACATAAAGGTCCTTTCTTCTGAATGCCCTCCTGTCACCCCAGAAAAGGCTGGGCCCCTGAGAAATGTCCTCCTAGGTGCACCCCCTCATCAACGCTACTTAGAGCTGCAATCCTTCCCTCAGCTGGTGGCCCCAACATTCTAAGTCTCTATTCTCTTGGCCTCCCCAGCACCTCACCCAACACCCACACACAGAGATGCCCCACAAGTGCTGATAGATGGATGGATGGACACATGGATGGGTGAATGGAGGGACAAATGATGGACATACAGGTGGATGCGTGGATGTATGGATGGTTGGATAGATAAGTGGGTGGGTGGGTGGGTGGATGGATGGATGGATGGACGGATGGATGGATGGATGGATAGCTGGCTGACTAGAAGGAGGAATGGACAGACGAAAAGACTGATGGACATATGGATTAAATGGACGGACAGATAAACGAATGGTGCCAGTGTGTCTCCCCTCTCATGGGATGTTGCACTACATTTGCCATCTGCACCAACTACTCAGGTCCTGGGTGCTCTTCCTTCTTTCAATGACAGCAATGTTCACATATAATTCAGTTCAGCACTTAACAGTGTGGCTGAGTGGTCTATTCCACATGTGAATGTTCTCTTTTCTTAAAGAAGCCATAATTACAAAGGACAGAAATTGTCTCTATTCTTTGTATGTTCTTTGCCTGGCTTGGCAACATTTAACCCTTGCCCCCTCCACAATAAATGAAGAAAAGATGTTGGGGCAGCCTGGGTGGCTCAGCGATTTAGCGCCTGCCTTCATCCCAGGGCCTAATACTGGAGACCCCGAATCGAGTCCCACATCAGGCTCCCTGCATGGAGCCTGCTTCTCCCTCTGCCCATGTCTCTGCCTCTCACTCTCTGTGTCTCTCATGAGAAAATAAAATAAAATAATAAAATAAAATAAAATAAAATAAAATAAAATAAAATAAAATAGAATAGAATAGAATAGAATAGAATAGAATAAAATAAAATAAAATAAAATAAAATAAAATAAAATAAAATAAAATAAAATAAAATAAAATAAAAGTTATTTAGGTCTTTTATTTCCAATCAAAGAGAAAACTAGGACCAGAGGGAGAAGATCTAGTATGCAAACTCCAGGGGTTCCAGCTCCCACCCAGAGGCAGTCCACCAGGCTGCTGCCACCCAGGATCTGCCCTCACGCCGGGCCCAGTGGATTAGGGCTGAATCAGTGTGTTGAAGCCGACAGAAGGTGTGCCAGCATCTCTATATTTTTCTGTGCTGGGCTTAAGGGAAACCTACTCTGAATTTCAGCTGAGACAACAGATAGTTACGAGATATTGCAAAAATGATCCATGGTTTCCTTCAAAAACATCCCCCAGGATTCTGCTATATGGTGAGTGTCTGTGGTGGACTTCATGAGGTTTTCAAGCCCTCAATTCTATATTCTTACTCTGATGATGGTTTAAAAAAGCAAACACTTCCTACACTGTTGAATAGACTCTGTAAAGAGAAAGAATACAGACAGACACTCAGCAGTCTCCTAGCAGGAAGATGCCAAGCCAAGGGTCAGAGGAGGAACAGGACTCTTGGCTCCTGTCACCACCCACTGCCCCAGTCCTGACACTTACAGCAGGGCTCTTGTGGGGGACATGGCTCACGGCTGGCAGACAGCTGTCCTGGTCAGCTCAGGGGTAAGGAGTGGGCAGCAAGGACACTAGTCCAGCTCAGGGGCGCTGACCTTCTGTTCTGATCCCTCTGCAGAGCAGAGACCACCCTTTGCTTGGAGGCTGCAATCCTAAAAGGAGACTGATACATGCCAATGAGTTACACTGAGGGATTGGAGGGATTGGTGACTTCCAGAGGGACAAAGGGGACAAACAGACCCAGGGGCTCATCTTACCCCAGACCTAAAGGCTGGGGCCAGCATGGTGTCCTGACCATAGCCAGGAAGGGCAGGCAAGAACCTTCTGGAATAATGGCCTGCCCACATTAGCATTTCAGCCAATCTCCTTATTAATTTGCTGGCATTGAGATTGGTAGAATAGTAGGAAGGGAAAAAAATTCCTCAGAATCGGTGAGGGATGGCAGAGGACTGGGGTTTATCATTTCACTGACGGAAGCCCGGTAACTGTGTGGGCATGCTCTTGGATGGGGCTGTTCTAGAGGCACAGATAGATTAAGGGACTTACCTGCACTCTTGGGGAAGAAACAAAACTTGGAGCCAGCCCCTCTTGAGGTTCTGGCTGCAGGAAGGGAGACAGGGAGGTCAAGGGTAGGAATCTGGACCCTGAAGCCCAAAGGGCTCATCTGCTTGCTCCCTGCTATACCACACGGTAGACGCGTCTGGGACGATGGCACACAGACCACCATGCATCTATGTCCTCATCTGTCAATCACAAGTGATAGGGGAGGTTTTCAGGAAGAGGAGGGTGAGGGACACAAGTCCCTGCACACAGCAGGCGCTCCAAGGGATGACATTGCTATAGTGGGTGAAATGGCAGCCCCCAGAAAGAGACATCCACATCCTAACCCCCAGCTTGAGAATGTGCCCTTATTCAGAAAAAGCATCTTCGCAGATATGATTATGTTCAAGGTCTTGAGTTGAGACTCTCCTGGAACTACCCATGAGTGCCTTAAATCCAGTGAGAGGTATCCTTACAGGAGAAGGCACAGGGAGGACATGTGAAGGTGGAAGCAGAGAAGGGAGTGATGTGACCACAAGCCAAGATGCACTGGAGCCACCCAGAGCCACCAGGAGCTGGAAGACAAGGCAGGATCGTCCCCCTGGGTCTTTAGAAGGAAGCATGGCCCTGCATACACCTTGATTTTGGACTTCTGGCCTTCAGGGCTGGAACAGACGCTGTTCCAGTTGTTCTGAGCTCCCCATCCATGGCACTTCATCGCCATAACCCCAGGAAATGCACACCACAGTGATCACTGGATTCGGGGCCGCAGAGTGGAGACAGCCCTACTGGCTATGAGGACAGTGAGGGTCGATCACTCTACCAGTTCAGCAACTAGTTCAGCATTAGCTGCCTCGTGCCTGTATCTGCTTTGTGGGAGAAGACCCCAGGGAAGAAGGAGAAGGCCCTGCCATCCAGGGCACCGTTTGGGTTTACCCAGGGAAAACAGAAGGCAATCCCTAAAGGAATGAGTCCTGCCAAATTTGGTGTGCTGCCTGGGTCCCTCTGTTTGTCACCTGACACTTCCTGCCATCCCCAACCTGGCGGAGGCTGCAGTAACCAAGCAAACAGACCTGGAGTCTATGGCCTCAGGTTGACCAGATGGCTTATCACTGGCCGCCAACAACACCTGCCCCCACGGTTGGATGTGCGGCAGGGGAGGCAGAGGGGAGGTACCCACAGTGCATGCTAAGGTGGCACCAATGAGCCTGTGTGTCCCCTGCCTGGCAGCGGGTGGCAGCCCTGGAGTGGGGTCTAGATCTAGATCTCAGGAAGGAGCTCTGGTCCCAGGAAGGAGCTCCTGCCAGCAGCAGTTTGAAGACAGAGACGCTGCGTTTGGTGATCTGTCAACGTTATTAGTTAGGATGGTGGCTGCCGCCAGGCTCCCACAAATTGTGATATACAAATTGTTAGCAGCTTGCAGACCATTTGCAAATAAACCATCGCAGCGAGGCATTAAAAGATCCCCTAAATAAGCATCCTCACGGAAGGTAGTGACATAGGAGCTTGTTTATATCCTTTCTGCTTGACACCTGTTCCATCAAAGGGAGGCCCCGCTCGTCCCGTGGAGAGGCTGTGCAGGCAGCATTTAAAATGCAAAGATCTGCTGATTTTTCATACGGAATTATACAAATGGAACTGCTCTTCCATTTTATGATTGAATTAGGTAATGTATTGATGGTGCAGAAAGAACCAAGGTTATGTCCTTGTTTTTCATGATTTATGGGCTTGGAGCATTTCACAGCTCCTGGTTCTGGACACAATCTCACTAACACGCGTCGGGTGCCCAGGGAACACTGGCTGCCGCATAGACACGGGATGGCCGTGGGATGGACAGGGTGCTGGGCCGTCAGCATGTCCTCCAGAAAAGCCCTGCTAGGAGGGGAGGCCCCAGCTGGAGGAGGTTGGTTTTGTCTTGTTTTGTCTTTCTTCCTCCTGCTATGGTGACTTATGATGACAAAGGCAGAGGACAACTGCCAGGAACCGGGTCGGACTCCATTCTCCGAGGCCGTCGACGGCCGGCTGCTTGGAGGTCGGGGAGCAGAGCTCACTGGACCCTCTGTTCTGCTCCATCTCAGCCCTGCTCACCATTTGGTCACTGCCCTCAGACAAGCCGTAGGCCCCCTGCCTCAGCCTTCCCACCTGGGAAATGGGAGAGACACGTGTCGGCCTCTGACACTTAACATGCAGCTCTGTTTAGAAGCAAATGGTGAGCCAGACGTGCTTGCAGAAAGCTTCTTGTCCCAGGATTGCACCCAGGAAAGGCAAGGGGCTTGGATGCCTAAGAGGCAGGAGGGAAAGAGCTCCCTGGAATGAGGATGTGCTGACAACTTGCCTGAGTAGCTCCATCCCCTCCTTTCTCCTCCCCCTCCAGGCTGCTCAGCCCCTCCATCCCTTCCCAGTTCCTCCCCTCCTCTCCCAAGCTGCTTGCCCCCCCTCCATTCCCACCGGTCCTCCCAACAGGCAAGCAGGCCTGTAGCTGCCCTGGACCTTGCTCCCTGAACTCTCCCTCCTGCAGCTCATTAAGCTGGTGACCAGGAAGGCAGGCCCTCATAAAGATGGCCATGTAGTCCCTTGCCCAAGGCTCGAGGGGAGCCTCGCGGCCTATTCCTTCCTGCCTTCCCTGTGAACTCTTAAACCTGCAAGATGTGCTGAGCCAAAAGCAAATGAACGGAGGACGGTTTCTGTGGAGGAAAATTATCAGCTCCTTCACAGCTGCCCCTGCACAGCTGGGGGTGAGTTCCTGGCCCTGCACAGGCGTAGGGTGGCAACAACCTCGGAGCCTCAAGCTCTGCAGACCACAGGAAATTAAATCACTAGACTGAGCCCGCCATGCCCACCCTGGAAGCCCCAAGGCTCGGCCCCTCTAGGCCCTTTGTGGAGCTCCTGGGGACCTTCTGCCCAATTGGCCTCCCTCTACTCAGTTCCTCTTTTCCTGCCCCTGACCCCTTCCTCCCGCCCCCCAAACCCCTGCCTCCTGCCCCCGACACCCTGCCTCCTGCCCCCAACCCTCTGCCTCCTGCCCAACCCCCTGCCTCCTGCCCCTGACCCTGTGTATCAAGTTCTCCTGACCCTTCTCATGCCTTACCCACCTAGTTCCATCCCTGGGGCTTTCTGAGGGCAGTGACAGCCCTTTTTTCTGCCCGTGACCCTTGCACCCCTTCTAGAGCTGGGACACAGGCCGTGACCCCAGATGGTTGTGGAATCAGGGAGAAAGCGGGTGCAGCTTCATGCTAGCCAGGTGCCCCAGGGAGGTCTTCCAAGTACTTCATGCCAGAATGCCCAGGGGGAGCCAGGGCGGCAGGCGCTCAGCATGGGAAGCAATATTCCCTAAAACACACGGAAAGCACATGTCCTATGTCTCCCTGCTGTCCCAAGTTTGTGAAGTCACACTTGCTTTTCGCACACATCAAGGTCACAGAAGATCCACCAAAGCAGGAGGGACAGGCTCAGAGGCCCTCAGAGGGGGTCCCCAGGCCAGCAGCATCAGCACCGCTACCTGGGCCCCGGTAAGAACTGCAGTTCTTGGGCCTCACTCTGGTCCTGCTGCATCAGACGCTTGGGCCCAGGAATCTGCATTCCACAAGCCTTCCAGGGCGCTGACTCCGAGTGTTGCAGGCCAAGTGGGCATCTCAGCTGACCTTCACAGAGTGTGTGCTACAGGCAGGCATCCATGGCCTTGGTCGATCCAATCCTCCCACAGCCCTGAAGGACAAGATGCTAATGAACCCCATTCTACAGATAACAGGAAAGAGGCCCAAGAGGGTGAAGGATGCCCAAACTTTGGCAGATAAAGCAGTTGGGGCCACAGCGAGGAGCAGAGGGAGAGCTGGGGCCCTGGACCCACACAGGGGCTTATTGCCATCCTCATCACAAGTCTAAAACCCCACAAAGGGCTCAGCATGGCTCTGGATGCCATGGGGGTGGGCGTGCAGGAATCACTCAGGTGGGGCAGTCCTGGGTTTCAGACTGCACAAATCCAGGCAGACTCTATAGGGTGCTGTGGAGCCATGTTCAAGAGTGAGCCTGGAGGGAGGTCAGGGGCCTGGAATCAGGCTGGCCTGGGCGGGTTGATCGGCCTCAGGCTGGAGAGGGGAGAAAAGGGGGTCTAGGTGGAGGCTCAGGTGGAAGGAGGCAGCCACAGGGGGCGAGGCACCCCCGAGTGTCCCTGAGCAAGGAGACTGTAGCCAGGATGCCCACAGCGGTGACAATGGCTCGCCAGCTGTGGAGAGCCCCATGCCCAGTACAGCCCGCCGTGAACCGCAGCGTCTAAGGCTAACGCTGCTGGCACGCTCAGCATCGCCAAGTTGGCAGATGGGGATGTGTTGCCCATTCCTGGCATTGCGGTGCCAGTCGACTATGGCACTGTCAAGGCACTCGGCGCCAGACTCCCTGGCTGCATCCTGGCCCCTCCCGGCCGTGTGACCTCATGAACTTCCTGACCCTCCTTTGTCTCAGTTTTGTCATCTGCGAAATGGGGACCACTACAGGGTGCTGAGGAAGGCCCACAGCCCATGTCCAGCACGCAGAGTAGCGCCTGGAACCCGCTGCCCTTTGCAGATGGGGGGACCGAGACAGAGGATGTGAGGAAGCCCACGGAACTGACTCACGCTCCCCAGGCTGTCCCCAAGACCCCAAACATGCCACCTTCCGCACTCGGCTGCCTCTTCCCTATGGAAGACGGACAGGAGGTGCAAATTTGGGACACACCATATTTCTAAAAGGCCTTGCTTATCTGGAGCAAAGGGCATTGTCAGGAGGAGGAGAGGGGGACTCTTCTACCCCAGGAGCCACCCAGCCTGGGCCTGTCCCCTCTGCTCGAGCTGGGCTTGTTGGCGAGGTGAGCAAAAACACCCCGAACAGAGAGAAGCTTGGCCAGCTCCAGCCAGACTCCCAGCCTCTGGACACAGGCCGCTCTCAAGCGCCCGCCTGCCCACCCGCCTGCGGCTCCTCCCAGAGGCCGGCTCTGGGCAGGGTGTGGCGGGCGTCCTGGCCCCGCTCTGGCAGGCGCTTGGCCTCCTCTCCTTGGCCTGTGGCTAGCAGACGGGGACGCTGACAGGGTGGTCCAGTTGACACCCCTCTCTGCTGCAGTCTGTGGCGGTTTTGCACACTGTCCGTGCTGCCGAAAACACGGGCTTCCGAAGGGCTTCACCAAACACTGCGGGCATTTAGCGGGCTGTGGGTTAACAGTGGGGCATTTCATCAAACTCTCTGAAATAACACTTGATGTTTGTCCAGTCTAGACAAAGGGATTTTGTATGAGTTTGGCTGTTTAATCTGAAACCTGCACCTGTCTCTTTGATTTATTTAACTCTTCCCTCAGGATTTTAAGCCAATAATGGGTGCTGGAAAACACTCCATTTCAAACAGAACTTGCTCAGAAGTTTATCTTTGCAATATTTCTAAATCCTCCCGCATTCTAATGTCAAAGATCTATTATTTAGCTCCCATATCGTATAGGTTATAAGACACTAAACTGTAATCCTGCAGAGAAATGTTCTCTTTCTACTCCCCTTCAGCCAAAAGTCCATATAAAAACACCTCTAGGAAGACGCCGGTGCTGGAATCAAAGTTCCTACGTGGAAATGCTATGTGGAGCTTCACCATTCTTCCTGGGATGGAAACAAATTTTGTATGTCTAATATATAAAAACTTGAGTGTGCCTGAAAGCACAACTGTGATTCTTGTCTCCAGACAGTCATCTCTGCCCGGCAGTAGCAGCAGACCCACGGTGACTCTGCAAGGGAGCAAAATGGACAGCAGCGACCTGAATGGTGGCTAGAGACAGGGCCAGCAGGATGGTGCTCCATGCAATCCCATGCTGGTCTATTCGTTTGCAAGCATCCACCAATGCAGGTGTCCAGGGATGGAGGAAGGCCAGGCCCAGCAGACCCACAGTGGGAGGATGGAGCACCCAAATTCATGTCCACCTGGAACCTCAGAAAGTGACCTTATCTGGAAATAGGGTATTTTAAGATGGAGTCAGTTAAGAACAGGTCCTGTTGGGTCACAGTGGACCATGAATCTAAGGCCCGGTGTGAGGACGAATTTCATGTCTGCTGGATTGGGGCGCCAGACACTCAAAGGTCATTCTGGGTGTGTCTGTGGGCTGTGTCTGGATGAGACTAATATTGGAATCAGTAGACTGAGTCAAGCAGAGTGTCCTCTCTGATTAGAGTGGGCCTTGCCTAACCCGTTGGAGAGCTGAACAGAACAACAACAACCAAAACACAAAAAACCCAGAAGGTTCTCCCTGACTGCACTGAGCTGGGACAACAGTCATCTCCTGCCTCCAATTTGAACTGGAGCACCAGCTCTTCTTCGGGTCACGAGCCCGCTGGCTTTCAGGATGGAGCTAACGCAGGGGGCCCTCCTGGTTCTCTGGCTTGCAGACTGCAAATCTGGGGACTTTTCAGCCTCCGTGATCACCTGATTTAATTCCTCATAGTAAATCTATGTCTACTTACACATATACACACGTCCTCCTGGCCCTGCTTCTCTGGACAGCCCTCATACCCCAGTGTCTTTCCAAGAAGGAGACGTGAACACAGATAGAAGCAGGCCTTGGGAAGACCGAGCCAGACACTGCAGAGATGCAGCCACAAGCCAAGATGCCCGGAGGACTGCCGGTGGTCGCCAAAGACTAGACGAGGGGAGTATGGATTCCTCCCTGGAGCCTTTAGAAGGAGTGAAGCCCCATGGACACCTTGATCTTTGGCCTCTGGCCTCCAGGACCAGGAGGGAACAAAGTCTCCCTGTTTGAAGCCCCCCTAGTCTGTGCTGTTTTGCTCTGGCGGCCTCAGGACACTGATCAGCCATGGCCACTTAGGATCCGAGGCCCCTTACCAAAGACTCCCATTCATTCATTCATTCATGGTGTACTTGAGGGTCCCTGTTCTGGGATCTTGAGACACGGGGTACAAGTCGCTGTAGAGGTACAAGTTGACATTCTAGAAAGAGGAGACGGATAAGACATAAACCAGGCAGAAGGTACAGCCGATCAGAGGGTGACAAGAGCTCTCAAGAGGAGGCTGTGTCAGGAAACAGGACATGGCACACGGAGCAGGGAGAGTGTATGAAACAGGGCTACATCTACCACTCCGGGGAGCTCAGGTGCCCAGCCCAGCACTGCCTCCAGGGCCTGGGTCTTCATCAGCAGCTCACCCTTGGTCTCGAGGGCTAACACAGATCAGGGCATGCACACCTGATCCCGTGTTCCCAATACTCACTGGGTGGCCTTGGCTGAGTTCCCAAGCCCACCTGTGAGCTGGTTTTCTCAGCCGTCGAACAGGGATAATGGCAGGGTCACTGGACTGTCTGAGGATGCAATGAGATGTTTCAGGGCAGGTGCACCTGGACTGGGTCCTGTGGAGTCTACAACTGTTAGCAGTTATTTGGAGAACCCCAGACAGTGCCACTTGCCACATGCTGGGCAGACACCGGGTAGCAGAGAGCCATCCCCAGGGTGCCCGCCTCCTGGTGTTCACACATTCTATAATCCACTCTTGGGTGTGGGAGGGACCTGACCCACTTCCAACCAACAGGAAACAGCAAAGGCAGTGACGTCCCTTCCAGGATAACCTTACATAAGATCACAGCATCCCATCGTGCTGGGGGTGGGGGGCTCTCTGGCTCACTGATTTTGGGGGAGGAAGCTGCCCTGTTGTGAGCCACCACTGGGGGAAGGCCACAGGGCTGGCAGCTCACAGCCAACAAGAAAGGGAACCCTCGGCTGACAGCCTTGAAGGAACTGTGTGCTGCAGCCGCCCCATGCTCGGCAGGGACCCCCGCCCCCGTCCAGCCACATAGGAGACCCCAGACCCACCTGACATCCTGACTGCAGCTTTGTGCAGCAGAAGGCCACTACATTAGGCCCAGGCCTCCCCTCCACCCTGCCCCCGGACCCACAGGAGGTGTGAGCTTGTGATGACTGGTTCTACAGCAGTCACTCACTAATACAAACATCTTCAGAAACAGGCCGGCTCCACAAGGCATGAACCAGGGCCAGATTTACTGATGCCTGTGACACGCACTTTCTGTGCCAGACACCTTTCTATGTGAGTCATGGATACACGGAACCCGCAAGAATCCCCACGCAACAGGGGACATTCATCGGGAAGTAGTTCTATGCAACCTCTAGTGCTGGACAAAGGGACGCCTGTCACATTGGCTGGCAGGACATCCCTACTGTGGGGGGGGGAACGTCTCCCTGCCCCCAGGAAGGGCGGCTGCACCCGCCACCTGCCGGCCAGCCAGGCTGGTCCTCGCTCCCCAGGCCACCAAGAGGGACAGGACACACTTCTCATGTGAACAACAGGACACACCTCCCATGTGAACAGCACATGCTCACTCCGTGTGATGCCTATATGTGTTTCTATATTATATTTACTTTATATGTAAATGTACTTGTACATTTACATTTCTCTGAAAGATAATGACTTGGCATTCCAAAGTGAGCTGATAGTTAGCTGTAGGAGCACCGTGGCCAGAAGAGAGGAGTGCTCCATCTCATCATTGATGGGATATATTGAACTATGGGCTCTTAATGACCTGAACACACACTCACAAGTACACATTTTTTTTTTTTTTTGAACTTCAAGGCATTTCCATTTGGAGCATTTTTAGGAAACAACTCTTCCACCTGCTGTGAACGTCAGCTGGCTGACTTTCAAAGAGTGTCTCCTGCAAGCCACGGTTCCACACCCCCCCTGCACGGCACACCGTGGTTTCCGATGTTAGTTGTTGATTTTGTTTTTTAAACCCTCCCTTCCCTCCTTCATCCCCTCTGTCTTACACTTGGTGTAGCAGAGCAGGCCAAGAGAGGGTGAGATCCCCAGTGGGAAGAGGAAGGAGAGGCCGCTGGCCAGTTCCCGGCGAGGCCCTCCTCTATCTGAACAGCTCATTTACTACAAATAAAAGCAATTAATCTTAGCAGCACGCTCGGCAGGGCGGCTGCAGAGCTGGGGCAGCCTCTCTATTAGCGGAAGCAGGGTGTGTGCGGTCAGAGCTGGAAGGTGCATCATTAAAGCCCACCCTGACAGTCTGCTAGGGTGCCCCCTCTGCGGCACCCGTGCCACCTGTCATTCAACCTGGGTTACATGCCTCCTCCAGTGGGGAACTCACTGTCACCACAGGTGACTTGTCTCACCACTGGACCACCATAATTGAGGTCCACAAGCACTGCCGGACAGCCTTCCTGACCTATAAGCTCCGTTCTCCTGGCCTTGGAATCCTCCTGACTCTCCCAGACCACCCCTCCTCCTGAATGACAAACTCCTCCAACACGTCCACACATTCAGTGCTTCCATCACCCACCCTTCCATCCATGGGCCACTGTCTAGACTCACACTGGGGATGTGCCAGGTCTGAGCCAGGCAGCAGGACCCATAGGGAGTCGCAACGCTCCTGGAGCACCTGCCCCAGTCTCAGGGAGGCCCTTTGAGATACGATGTCCGGGGACAAACATCAGAACAGACACTTGCAGGAGTGAGAACAGACGAGCCAAGGGAAACACGACACAGCGGGGTACACCAGAGATTCATTCTATCTTCCAGAATGTTCTCTCCCTAGCACTCTGTGGCACTGGCCTGGCCTGGTCATCACTGCGAGGGCACAGAAGGAGAGCAGTGGATGTGGGTCGGGATCTCCACCATCACGTTTCGACCTGCCCCTTGGGCTTCCACAAGCTCCTCACTCCCTGGGTGGGGTCAAGCTCAGCACTTGGCTGGCGTGCTCTGCAGAAGGACCCGGCATCTTCAGTCCACAAAAGCCAGGAGGAGGCAAGAACACACGTGTGAGCCTGCTTCTTTGTGGGCCCAAGAGCTCTTCATCACCACACTCCCTCCACCCAGGCTGGGGGATGGCCAGCTTTCTACCCACGTCCAACTGATAGCCATGCATCCACGATTTTTTGTTTTTTTTTTAACTCCTGGAACCAATACCATTGCATCTGGGTTTCCTACTCACAGCAAATCCAATACCGTAATAATCTAGAGGCTGAATTCCTCGTGTTACCATTGTTTATCACTGGCCCCTGGGTGCGGACACTGGTAGAGAAGACATGTCTGCAGGCCACATAACCCCAAAACGTGGATGTCTGATGAGCGGGGGCCCCAGCAACCCTCTGCCTCTCCCCTGGTCTGCTGCCAACCCCAGCTCAGCATCCAGGTGCTCTGTGGGCCCGAGTTCCCAAGGAGCTACCTTCCTTCTCTCTCATATGTGTTACCACGGAGTCCCTCGGTCAGCACTGGCTCACGTGTCTCCAAGAAGGCAGCATAGAAGTGGACATGGGGAGCCCAGGAGGACGGCAGTGAGGGAATGGATCTCACCCAGTCAGGTCACAACCTCATGTCACGGTGACACGACCAGGCACTTTCCAGAAGCCAGTGTGGCCTCTTCTGGGATCCTTGGCCAAAGCTTGGATTCATTGTAAATAAACTCAGTTTTTACTGC
This sequence comes from Vulpes vulpes, assembly GCF_048418805.1. Classification (NCBI taxonomy): domain Eukaryota; kingdom Metazoa; phylum Chordata; class Mammalia; order Carnivora; family Canidae; genus Vulpes; species Vulpes vulpes. The sequence continues at coordinate 160,342,401 of NC_132791.1, read as the reverse complement.
CTTCACACAAATCATCTTTTTTTGGAACTGCTTTAAAGAAAAAAAAAAAGGGAAGGGGGGAAAAAACGAGCAAGTGCACAGAAGATGAGGAAATTGAAGGAGCGTGAGTAATACACAGGCACCAAGCTGACACGAGGAGGTGGTGAACACACGGTGCCCACTGATCCTGCAGCAGCCGACGGACTGGAAGAGCGTCCTCTCCCGAAACCGGCCCCAGAAGGGGAAGTGCAGCAGGCAACCCACAGGACGGGCTGTCCTCACATGGACACGGCTCTGGGAGCCACAGGGGGACCCTCTCACGCTGCAGGTGTCCAGGTCCCAGTGGGAGAGCAGCCCCGATGCTGCTTCGGCAGCAACTTCGCCAAGTGCCTCAGGGATGTCTCACTGATTAATGGAGAAACTTCTCTGTCTACTCTCTCCCATTTTGCTGCCCAGAAGACCTCTGGGGCAGGGTTCTGCTGGCTTTAGCGACACCATCATCCATAGTGGGATTACGCAAGATCCTGGACCTGGCTAGTTCCTCCCTGAACTCCACTTCCCGTGTCTCTTCCCTTCACTGATTTTAATCTGGATCCGCTCCCTGGAACAAACCCTCACTGTGAGTATAGGGCGAGTCCCTCTAGCAAATCACTGAGCCTGGGGGTAGCACTGGAGACCCCCAAGGGCTGCAGCTGGTGTCGGGACTAGAGGGTCCCAGGACCCCCCAAAGCCTGGAGTGGGTGTCAGAGTGAGGGAATCCCCGGGGACAGCACCCTTGGACTTCGCTGAGGCATGCTCCTGGGCTCACCCCTGGGGGGGTTTGGAAGGAAGACGTGGCCCAGCAGAGGGAGGTGCAGGCTGTGTGTGCGTCCAGTCCCCTCCACCCAGTCCTGATGCTCTGACACCTGGGCCTCACAGTGAAGGGAGAGCCTTCTCCCGCCTGCAGGAAGATGCCCGAGCCAGGACCCAGGACAACGTCTCCACAGCCACATGGCACCGTGATTCATGCCCTGCGCACAATCTGGGTTTGAAAATGCTGAATGTCGAGAAGGAACAGCAGAAGTACGCAACGAGACAGAAATAGGAGGGCACAGATAAAACGAGGCTTTTGTTTGCATAGAACTTTCTGCCAGAGACCCCAAAATATGGAGGCGGGGAGGCAGAGAAGGGTGGAGGCTGCTCACTCTGCCCTGTCCCTGTGCCATCAGAACAGGAGCCCCGAGAGCCTCCCATGGCACCAGAGCCCCAGGAGTGGGGGCCCGAGACCAGCCGCCAAGAGCCTCTGCCCACTGCTCCAGCAGGCCAGGCCAGGGGCCCCCCAGGTCAGAAAGTGCCCCCTCGCGTCTGACTTGAGTCCTTCCCTCCACTCCCCACACTAACAACTTCCTGCTAATCTCTGACCACACAGCAGGCATTCGCCAACTATTTCTAGAGAGGCCCAGAGGACAAGTGCTTAAGGCTCTGCAGGCTTGGCTGGGGGCTCTGTCACAACCGTCCCATCCTGTCTTTTGTAGCACAAGAGCAGTCACGGACAATATGCAAACGGGCATGCACGGCCATGTGCTAATAAAACTTTATTGACAGATATCAGGCAGCCGTGGGATATGCTCCTGGAACCATAGTTTGCTGACCCCTGCCCTTGAGAAGGGTTACTAACACCCACAGCTCCCCCTGCATCCTGTCTCCAGAGCCCTCTCCCTGCCCACTGCTCCATCCGTGCTCTAACCCAGCCCCTCGGCCAGTTTGCAATCCCTGGGAACAGGGCAGCCAGATTTAGCAAATAAAAGTACAGGATGCCCAGTTACATTTGCATTTCAGAGAAACAACAGCTTTTTTTTTTTTTTCTTAAGTATAAGAATATCCCATGCAAAAGTTAGGACACACAACAAAGAAGTATTTGTTGTTTGTCTGAAATTAAATAATAACTGGATATACATTAAAATAACTGTGCTTCCCATATTTTATCTGGTAGCCCCCTATCTGGGGGGGCAATGCAGTTCAATGCATTCCACAGAGATGTCAAATTTTCTGCTCCTCTCTCAGGAGCAGAGCCTCCCCTGCATCAGTGATTCTGGTAAAGCCTCGACTGGAGCAGGAAAGAGGACTCATGAATCCAAACCGCCAGTGGTGAGTTCACTCTGTCACTGACGAAGCACAAGGCTGAACCAGAACTCTCACCCTAATTGGTCCACCCGGACACTGCAGGCCACCAGTGAGCCCATCTCCTGGGACGGCTGCCAGCTACATCTGTGTGCACAGCCCACAGAGCAAAGGGGTCTCGGGGACCCCCGCCACACCCCACATCTGGGAGGGAAGGAGTCGGGGAGAAGGCTGGATAGCCAGGGGCATCTCATCAACTAATTTACATGTACCCGTTGTCTGTTGTGCAGTGACAAATGACCACAAAATTTATAGCTTAGAACAGCACCCACTCATCAGCTCACAGTCTGTGCTGGTCCTCTGCTCGGGGTCACACGACTCCCATCATCAGGGCACTACTGGGCTGCGTCCTCTCCTGGGGACCCTAGGAAAGCTGACTCCTGTCCCTCAGGCTTCAGGACCAAGGTCCTATCTCCTGCCCTTTGAGACACATCACATCCAATCTCCATGCCCCTATCCCTGTATCTCTCCATCCTTTGTCTCTGGGTTTAAGGGAACATGTGGTCACATTGAACCTTCTGCATAATCTGGGATCATCTCCCTAGTTTCAGGCTAGCTGATTAATGATCTTAATTACTGGTGTGTCAGGTGACATATTGAGGGTGTGGCATCACACCACAGTCCTGGCCCAGGAACGGGGTAGGACCACGTAGTGTTCACAGTGCCCCTCACATCACCCATGGGTTCACAGTGCCCCCCACATCACCCATGGGCAGATGTGACCTCAGCCATGGAAATGGCTCTGGACAGAGCTGGTGTTTGCAGTGAAAAGCCCCCACTCTGGTTTCCAGTTCCCAGCAATGGGTGCTCTGGGGCCTCCCAAGGAGTTTGTGCCAGACATTCTGTTCCCAGACTCCGAGGATGGGAGGTTTACCATCATTTGGCAGGACAGTGCTCGGTCCCCAGCAGAAACCCACTATATCCCGACAACACAGGGGCAAAGCTGGTGGAGACATCCCTCCATCCAGACAAAAGTCCTGGTTAAGTGTGGCCCTTTGAGGCTCCCAGTGGCTTGGCTGTTTCGTCCCTGTTTGCTTCATCCAGAGATCCTTTATGTGATGGGGGCAATGCTGGCAGGCATAAGGTCTGGCTGTGCAAGGCCCGTGCAACCCCCTACTGCTCCGTTTACCTGATGTAACAGTGCACACTCCCCACAATGACACCCCATCAAAATCCAACCCTGGAAGACGCCTGGCTGCCTGGCTTCAACATGCACAAAATCACATGATTCACAAGCAGCCCAGAGACCCCTAGACCCACTGTGCCCAACCCCACAGGAACCCCAGGACAGAGGGCAAGGGCGCTGTGAGGACCCCACCAAAGAGGGGAGAACAGGGCTCACGAGAGTGTCTCTGCTCTTCCCGGGCACCTGAGCGCAGGTGGGACGTCTGTGCGACGGGTCCCCGGTTAGATCGTTACAATGAAGCAGACGCTAACCAGCTTCCCTGTTGAAATGCTGTGTTCCCATTAATTACATTTTCTGGTTACCCAGGGATTCAATTTTGTTCAGTCTCTGGATTTACAAAAGCAGGAAAAATAATGGGCCAATATCTTTTAGATTAGAAGCAGCTAATGAGGCTTCCACGTCCTGATGCCATCATCCTTTGAGGGATGGGGATATGATGGGGCATGGACCAGCGGAGATGCTTGGAGAGGACAGCCGGACCCGTGGCAGGTCCATCCCCCCACTTGCAGACTGCACTCAGGAGGGCGGGCTGTCCCGAGCCTGTGACCCCGCACCTGTTAGATGGGAGACCCGGCTCCATGCTCCTGGCAGGCTCTCGGATAAAGGGGGAGGATGTGTGTACTCTACGCCATACGACCTCGGCCCTGGTCACAGGTGGTTTGCTCTTTCACGAAGACTGTCATCATCATGTCAATATTATGATCACTATCATACTCTGGGCCTCAGTTTCTAAGTGAGCAAAATCGCCCAAGTCTACTCACTGCTGTGAAGACAAACGGAAACAATGCATGGGAAGTGTGATGCACACTTTAAAATGCCAGCAAGTGTTACTACTACCACCGTCTCTACAGAGAAGTAATGATGGGTAAAGTTCAGGACGATCTCAAATGGTTTCCATGCCAGGACATCCCTTAGAAGGGGCTTTCCAGAAACTTAAATCCCCAACACGGATGAAGTTTGTGGCCATTTTCTTTTGCCTTCCTCCAAAGAGGGAGAGGGCGGAAGAACATTCTGGAAAGCTGTGTTCCGGTTCATTGGGTTTGCTCTCGGTTTCATATGTTTTCCTGAACAGCTGACCCTGCGGGTTCTTGCGACAGGAAACCTCGGAGGCATGAGGCTGGCGGTGACTCCGCTCGGGGACCGGGTGCCCGGGTGGAGGGGCAGCAGCTCCCTGGGAGCTAGCGGCCGCGCAGCAGCGCACTTCTGTGCCAGCAAGATGCTGCTCTCAATGAGAAGTGACAGGCTCAACAAGCCGGGCCGTCACCGGAGAAGCTCCAAGTTCACGGCACGTGGCTGGGTCACAGAGGTCCCACGCTCCTGCGGGGTCTGGGCTGGGATCTGGCTAAAAGGATAAACGTCGGCTCAGGTATTTTCAATAGACCATACAGCTTAGCTTTGAGGTCCAGGAAGAGGGGAAAGCAAAAGTCACCGAGAATAAGATTCATCCCAGGGGCAATTGCTTTAATCCATTCCCAAAATGGCTCATAATCCCTCTTTAGTGTAGAGCTTATAAAAAGTGCCGCTTCTCACCCGAGCCTCCTCCCTGGGGATGTGTTAGGAGTAAAGACAGAACAGCTGCTCCTCGCCGGGCGCTCCAGCGCGGCCCACAGGCAAAGCAGAGGCCCGGCTGCTGCTCGGCGATGGGGCGGGGGTGGGGGGGGGCCGGCTGTCACCGCGCAGCCACCAAGCAGCCACCGGCAGCCACCAGCGCTCGCCAGGCCCCGGGCAGGGTGACCCCTCCGCTCCCCATCCCTCCAGCGAGGAAGCCAGGCTGGGAGGGAGTCCGGGAACCACCCAGGGCCACACAGGAGGTGCAGCTGTGGACAACACACCCCAGAGAACCGGAGACAGACCCCGTGCGCCCACGTTCCCAGCAGCGCTACTCACTCCAGCTGAAAGGCAGAAGCACCCAAATGTCCTCGGTGGACGAGCCGGAAACAAAGCGTGGTCCGCGCAAGCAAGGGAATATACTCAGCCATTCGGAGGACGGGAACATGCACTGCGGTGTGGGTGAGCCACCGACGGAAGCCGGGCCCCAGAGGCACGCGCACGGCACGCTTCCGTGGTAGGAACTATCCAGAATAGGTAAATCCAGAGACAAAGAGTAGACCGTGGGGTGCGGACGACAGGGATACCAGGCTTCCTGAGGAAGACGAAAATACTTTGGAACCAGCTACTGCTGATGGCTACCCCACAACACTGTATACCTACTAAGTGCCACTGATGCGTACACTTTAAAATGATTAATTTCTTTATGTGAATTCCACCTCAATGAAAAAAAATATAAACTAAAAATATTGGTTGAGTCTGGGTCCCTCCTGTTGGCTGAGTCTGGGTCCCTCCTTTTGGCTTAATCTGGGCCCCTCCTGTTGGCTGAGTCTGAGTCCTTCCTCCTGTTGGCTGAGTCTGGGTCCCTCCTATTGGCTGAGTGTGGGCCCCTCCTTTTGACAGAGTCTAAGTCACTCCTGTTGGCTGAGTCTGGGTCCCTCCTTGTTAGCTGAATCTGGGTTCCTCCTTTTGGCTGAATCTCGGCCCCTCCTTATGGCTCAGTCTGGGTCCCTCCTATTGGCTGAGTGTGGACCCCTCCTGTTGACAGAGTCTGAGTCCCTCCTGTTGGCTGAGTCTGAGTCCCTGTGAAATCCAAACATGCCCCATGGCCACCGGTACATACTCTACCCACCGTGACCCTGGAATTCCTACACAAGACAGGGTCTCAGACTGATAGGAGGGGCTAGGAGAGATGATAGGGGGGGAGGGAGGTGTGAAGCCAACCCACCCCGTTGCCTCTCAGGGCTGCCCTGGACTGCTGACTGCCACTGAAAAATAAGTGAGGGACAATAAAGTGCAAGCAGAGCCCAGCAAGAAGGCCCAGTAGTGAAGGCTGCGCCTCAGGTACATCAGCCCTGGACCCAGCCCATCTCCCCGGTGGGGATACCAGACGTCAGGACACAGAAAGGATGTGCCCATGCTCCCCAGGTGTCCCTGCCCAGGACTGCAACGGGACAGCAGGACACTCAGGGGTCTGGTCAGGCTCCTCTGGGAGCCCTTGGGTGCCACTCTGCTGACCTTGCACGGCCTTAGACATACTGCTGAACCATGCAATGCCTCAATTTACCCACCTGTGAAATAAGGCTAACTGACATTTTCTGATCATGGAGGGCTATTGAGAGATTTTGTTAATTAAGGTTCTGAACTACTGGGCACCTGATGGATGAACAGGGCACAGATTTATTAATTGATTATTTCCAAGTCACTGACACCCCACACCCACTCTGCCCCACTCTACAACACACAGACATGGACACACACACCCGTGCACACACATATACACACAAGTATATACCTGCACACATACTGCACACACACCACACATGTACACACAGACACACACACACTGACACACATACACCTCCATGTATACAACACACACACACCCCTCCACACACATCCCTATAGGTACCCAGACACAGAAACTGACACATACACACTTCCACCTTCACAGAGACACACACATACACATACTCTACAACACACAGACCCATAATAGTCACTGACACATACACCCTCCATGCATGTACACACACATGCACACACACAGCTTTCTTCCTAGGCTACTTTAGCTTCACTGCCACACACGTTTAGACCCATAGGTGACAAAAAGATCTGCCACCCTGACCACATTATTTGAGGGGGAAACAAATTCCCCCCAAAGCTCCCCTTTTCTACCGAAAGATTCCATGTTGACTTGATGGTGCTGCTTGACACCTTGAATCTTGGGGTCTTTTCTCAAAATGAAAACATGCATTTCAAGGGTGGGCAGGATGGGTTGAGCACAGTCTGAGTATGGGATGGGTTTTTCCCGGGTGGGGGGGGCGGACAGGGAGAAAGGTGGGGTGGTTGGAGCGAGTTGTGTGCTGTCCCCATATGGTCTCGAGCCAGCGCTTTTCGGAAGAGTAATTTTGAGTGAAAACAGCTGGAGGATGGCCAGGCAGCCACATCTCTGATTGAGGGACCTGGCCAGACTGTCTTCTTGTCCTGAGCCCCTCACCACCTGGGGTCTTTCGAGGCCTCTGCGGGGGCTGGCAGAGGACTGCACTGACTGGCCAGGGCAGCAGACTCTGCTTGTGGGGCAGGGGTTCCCATAGATCTGCTCACTCCCCTGCTCTCAGTGACTCTCCTCCTCACCTCTCTCCCCAGGATCTGTCTTTCCCTTTACACCTGAGCACACTGGGGCAATGGAGCAGCACCCTTGCCCCTGGCACCTCCTGAGGCTCCCAGCCTGAGGACAGAAGCCCAAGTCCTGGCTAGCCCTGCTGGCTTGTCCAGGCTCCTCCCTCTGGTGCTCCACACACACTCCTTCCTCAGCTGTGCAAAACCTACAGCCTGATCCAAATGCACCTGCTCCGCCCACGCCTTGCACCTGGATTCCCCCCTAAGCCAAGAGGTGGGAAGTCTTCAGCAAGTCACTAGCTGCTGGGTGCCTCCACGCCCCAAGGAGCACAGACACCAGAAGCACTCGATGAAGAGCAGCCACCCTGCCACTTCTGCCCAGATGCATCTTCCTTCTCATTCTTTCTGATGGGAGTTGAGTGTTGCTTCTTCCATGAAGCCTTCCCAATTGCTCCAGGTGGAGCTATATGCTTCTTCCCCTTGGCTCCTGAAATTTCATTTGCACCTCTGCCCTCATTCCCCTTAAAAGTTCCTACAGGGTCAGGATCGGGCTCTCCTGTCTCCCCAGCCAGCACAGCACCTGCACGCAGTGGGCACACCATCTCTGTCTGCTAAATAGAGGCATCAGAAGGGACTCTTCCTCTGCCCCACCAGGCCCAGAGCCAGCCTAGGCTGCAATCCTGGGGATCACCTGGGTAGCTGGTGCTACAAAACCATAGCTCTGACCTCCCCTGTCACCCTGGACGTGAGAACCTGAGGAACAGATGCCATCAGAGTGAGCTTGGGGCTCCGGGTTTCTGAGCATCGAGCTTCTGTGAAGAGAATCAAATTATCCTGAAAAATGCTGAGGGAAGAAGGAACCTGGATATGTGGGAACTGAAAGAGACCTCTGGGGTAGTGGCGGGCAGTAAATTAGCCCAGTGTGGAGCTTTCGCTTAGAGCCTGCACATGCCCCCTGCAAACTGCAAGGTGTAATGCCACAGCATCGGGGGGGACCCAGGCGCCTAATGGGGCCATTCCATCAACGTTTTCTGGGATTTTGAAATGCGGTGTCGTAAAAATAAACATGCTTACTCTTGTCTTGCATAATTGGCTCCCTAAAGAATCCTTGCATTCTGAAAGCCACCATGTCCCTCGGCAGGAAGTACAGCTTTTTTCAGCATCTGGGTACAGTCCTGCATTTTCTCTTTACAAAAAAGAGGGGATGGGGGGAGCGAGAGAAAGCAGACTCCTAGGTGGGCTCTTTCCCTCCTCATTATTATGTTCTCCTTGCCAAGTGCTGGAACACAGTTTTCAGCGGGTCTAGAGACTGGGGCTTTTGTCACAAGGCTGGCCTTGTGGTTTCAGGAGGTTCATTGCAATAGGCAAGATATAAGGCCCCTGCCTGCCAACTGATTCTGTTTTAGAAAAGTCAGTTTTAGAAAATAGTAGTTGCACGTCAAGTATGGGCTGTCCCTGGGCAATTTCTCCACCTTCGCCTACTATGGCTTTTTGCAACAGTTTGGGAGATTGAATCCACAGAAGAAGGTTTATTTCTGGTCACAGGTCCAGGAGGCCAGTGATGGGACTCTCATGAAAGGTGAGCTGCATTATTTAGATGCCAGAGCGGTAGTGGAGGTCACCAGATGTTTTCTAGGGAAAGAAAAGCAGTCATGGACTTGACCTGCTCCCTCCCCCAAATCGCCGGTTATTTCCTAGGGCCATCCTCGACTGTATGAGGACAGTGTTCCCAACCCACTCCCAGCAGGAGAGTGTGTCTGGAGGTTCTGCAGCCAACCGTGCGGCATTCATTCCTTGTGGCTCCCCAGCTGGTCCTCAGGCAGGCCTGACTTCAGGGCTCTGGCCCCCCAACCACATGGAGAGACTTCTGTTGTCACATGGGCACTCCTAAACCATCATCTTTCCTACCAGGCTCAGAACACCTGAAGGTCAGGATGTGTCATTTTCATCTCTGTATCTTGGGCCTCCATATGCGTGCTCCACACTGAGCCAGGCAGGAAGGACCCCACCCCTCCACACTGGGCTCAAATCCCCAATTTTGCCACCTGCCTGGGCCTGGTGGACATCATGCTCCTTCAATATGACCAACACCCATGCATTGTCTTCTAGACCAGTAAGAGTAGCTCTTACTGCTAGCTGCCTGGGTGTGAGTCCTGGCTCTGTCATTTCCTTGTTGTGTGACTTGGACAAATCACTCAATCTCTCTGAGCCTCCCTGGGGATCAGGACATCATTAAACGTCTACATTACAGCAGGGTCGTAGGGATGAGTTAAGATGCGTCAAGTGTTGGAGCAGTGCCTGGTACGCCATAATCACAAGCGCTCACTAATATAAATGGGCCTCCATCAAGGTGTTCAGCCCATGACCACTCACAAGCCCTGTTGTCCATCCTTCTGGGGAAGGAGGGAGGGAGGGAGGAAATTTCTCTGACACCCCCATCCCTTACCCAGCACAGATATGATGAATGGTCTAGGACACTTCCCTCTGGGCCTCAGGAGAACTCAGATCTCTTCTCAACATGGGGCTCGAGGAAGCGACCACCACTCACACTGGTCCCACAGTAGAGGTCTGTCTGGGATGCCCCTGCTCTCAACACCAGCTGCTAAGTTGGCACCGGGGAGCGAAGGCCCTCCAGGGCCAGCATGGCCATTATTCTTGTCCAGGCACATGGGACCCATGCAGGAGGGATGCCAGGAGCCCAGGCTCGGGGACAACAGGCAAATGCGCTGTCTCACCACGTAATGGTAAATACTCGTTTCACCTTTTCCTTTTATCAAATCAGGTTCTTCAAAGCTCCCAGATCCCCCTGGAACTGACCCCACCTTGGAACATGCACGTGGCACCTATAATTCAACTTAACCTGTCCTCAGGGAAGCTTCCTGTGAGCGCTGTCCTGTGTCTATAGGGACTCGGCACCATCTCTTCCATCTGAAAGGATGCTCTAAAGCCCTCTGCTAAAAGGTACCCCAGAGGATGAACTAAACGGGCAGCACTGTCCCTCTGGAAGGAAGCCCACGATGAGATATGCAGCTGCCTCCCTTGGATCCCTGAGCCAGGCCACCCTCACGCAGCAGAAGCCTCAGGGGCTGGGGGACTTGCTGCAGGGCCACCTGCCAGCCCCCTCTGCTCTGGTCCCAGGCCACACCCTCCTCCTGCCTGGGTGACCACACCCAGGTGAGCCAGGAGCCCTTCTAATGACTCAGACGTTCCTCTTCACGGTATCTTTGCACCAAGGCAGAACAGAAAGCTTTGTACTGCTCTTTATCTCGCCAGGACGCAGCACCATAGTGAGACATGGTTGACACTCAATAAATGTTTATCAAATGAAAAATGAACAAATAAACAATGGCTTGTGTGTAGTCAGCTCTTCCTTTAGGGCAAAGGGAAGGAACAAATCCAAAACCAGAGGTGGAATCCTGGACCCCTGCCCCGTGCATTTCTACCAACTTGGTGATATAAGGGGCTCCTCGAAGCTCCTCAAAGCCTTTCCGTCTATGACCACGGAGGACATGGGGTGCCAAGAGAAATGAAAGCGGTGTTCACAGCTGCATTATGTGCATGAACCACAAAGCAGAAGGAAGCCAAGTGCCCATTAACCAGCAAATGGACAAACCAACTATGGTACATCCAAAAATGCAGTGCCCCTCAGAAATAATGCAGAGGACAGAGAAGTGCACTACGACGTTGAGAGACCCCAAGGACGAAGGCGCAGTGAAGAAAGCTACACAAACCAATGGAGCGTTGCCTGGTTCTGCCTTCAGGGAGTGCCCAGAACTGGCAAATCTACAGAGATGCACGTCAGGCCAGCGGTTGCGTGTGACTGAGGGTAGAAATGGGGGTTATCTGGAAATAGCAGGGATCTTTGCAGGACAGCGAAAATGTTTGCACACATGGCACATTTGCTAAAATCACTGGGTCGTACATTTAACATGGGTGAATGTCGCAGAATATAAATTATAATCCAGAAGTAAGCATGCATGTGCACACACACACGGCAGACCATCCCGCTACCCAGACCTGTGTCACACTAACCCAGCTTTGTCGATGGGCTCATTCATTAACTTCTGCGGTATGATTTCACACGAGCTCTCAGGAGGGGCCTCCATGGATTTGGTGACACATTTATTTTTAATTATTAAGTAGACTGAATAACAGTATCTGTGTCACAGACGTGTTTTCACCCCTTCATGACATTTCCTCAGTTCTTGGCCACAAAATGATCTCTCAGTTAGACTATAAAACTTGCACCCAAAACTCTGGTTGCCATTAGGACCTGTTATTCCAGCATCTGCTGGACACAAGGACAGCTGGATCCTCAGAGTGCTGGCCTGACATCGCAGCAAGCAGGTCCTTCTAGTTTTGTTTTTTGTTTGTTTGTTTTGTTTGTCCCAAGAGGGCAATGTGTAACTTAACCAAAGGAGTAAGAAGGAGATTTTGTATAAAACACTGGAGCCATAAAGAGCCATGGGAGGAGCACAAGTGGACCTGGGAGTCCGTGAAACCTGGGTCGAAATCTCAGCTCTCCCACTGGCTAGCTCTGTGACCTTGGGCAAGTCACTAAACCTCTCTGAGCTTCCGTCTCCAACTTTGTAAGATAAAAGCAACAATGCCCACGCCACAGAGCCATCACGGGGATCCTGAAGACTGAGAGGATGTAGCCTGGCTACGTCATCAGCACAAAGCCTGGGTTATGAGAAGGTTGGGAACTATGGTGGCCCAGCACCTCCCAGTTGGACCTGAAAGGACAGAAAGACAGCGGGTCTAGTCCATGGGTGTCTCAGAAGCTCACAGTCAAATCCAAGGTAGAGCCTCCCGCTGCATTAACCGACACCATTCAACAAATGTTTACAGAGTGCGTGTGCTCATGTGCACGCATGCACACATGTATACACACACGCACATGTGCGCACACACAATACACTCCAATTCTTTTACCATAAAGACCAAAATAAAATGAAAACAGCCAAGCCACAAACCAATGCTCTGCCTTCAAGAACTAGAGGCTCATGTCTTACTCGTCTAGAAACAAGAAACCAACTGTTCCTGTATTTGACTTAAAATCTTCGGAGCATGGTCTTGAAGCCACCCTACGTACCGGGGTAGGAAAGTGGGACTGTCCCCAAAAAGGTTGCTCTATTTTCAGAGCTGACCTGCTTTATACAAGAATCTGGACAGCTCTTCTTATCCAATAAATATGCACCAGGTCATTTATTGCTGTCACTGATGATGGATCTGGTAACATGAGCAACACCGTTCATAGGCTACTGTATTTTCTTAAAAATGTGGCAGAACCACAACATAGCAAATTCCATAATGTTTTTACCCCTTTCCCCATTTCCACAGTGCCCAACTGTCATTAAATCTAAAAACACGGTGCCTGAAAGGTATACACACAAACCCAACACTCTGCTTATCTTGGCAGATAAGTAGAGGCTCTTTGGTTTTTAATTAAATTTTTATTTTGAGTTAATTGTAGATTCACGAGCACTGTAATATATAACAGAGAGAACCTGCCCTGTTTACGGGGTTCCCCCAGCAGTCACATCCTACAAAATGAGGGTACAATAATATAAGCAGGATATTGGCATCGATGCAATCAAGACAGAAAGCATCCCCATCACCACCAAGATCCCTCGCGTGGCCCATATCATCTCCTCTGGTACTCCCCGCTCCCTCTCTCACTCCTAGCAATGACTACCCTGTTCATTTCTGTAATTTCACCGTTTGAAGCATGCTATGGAGACATCATGCAGCACACAACCTTCCAGATCGGCTTTTTCTTTTAGTATCACTCTCCAGATATTCATACAGGTTGTTGGGTGTATCAACGGTCCTTTCATTGCTATGCCTGGGCAGCATGATTCCACAGTGTGAAGGGCATCTGGGTAGTTTCCAATTTGAGACTAGGACAAATAAAGCTGCCATAAAACAGGTGTGCAGATTTTGGGTCAACATGTCTGCATTTCTCTGGCATAAATGCCCCGGAGTGAAAAGCTCAACTGTATGGTCACATTTTACCTTCCCACCAGCAACATGTAAGAGACCCAGGTTTTCCACATCCTTGTCAGCACTTGGTGTTGTCAGTATTGTTCATTTTAACCACTCTCATAGATGAGCAGTGATGTCTGTGGCTTTAATCTGCATTTCTCTAATGAGTAACGATGTCAAACATCTTTCCATGTACTTTCTGACTACCTGACTACCCTCTTCACTGAAATGTCCCTTCATGGTTTCACCTGTTTCTAACTGGATTGTGTTTTGAGAGGTATTTGTCTTATGGATACTAGATCTGTTTCAGGTATATGGTTTGCACATATGCTCTCCCACTCTGTAGTGTCTTTTTCACCCTTTTCGATGAGACTTTCACAGAGAAAATTATAAAATCTTATAATTTTATAAAATACATAATTATATAAAATATATAATTTTATAAAATCTTAATCAATTTATCATTTTTTCCCTTTTATGGATCGTGCTTTCGGTGGCAAGTCAAAGAGCTGTCAGCTGAGTCTCACATCGTGAATAACTTCATTTTTTTTCTTCTTCTAAAGCCTTCCTAGTTTTACATTTTACATGTAATTATGTGACCAATTTCGAGTTAATTTTGTATTAGGTACAAGACTTAACACTGAGATTCTTGTTTGTTTGCTTGCTCTTGGCTTTGAATGTCCCATTGTTCCAGCACAATTTGTTGAAAAGGCTACCCTTTCTCCACTGAATTAACACCTTTAACCAAAATCAGCTGGGCATATTTGTGGGAGTCTGCCTGTAGATTCTCTGCTCTGTTTCGTTGATAATCTATCCCTCCATCAATGTGACACAGTCTTGATATGACAGCTACATAATAAGTCTGGTCATCAGACTGATGCCTCTCATTTTATTACCTTATCAAAACTGTTTTAGGGAGTCCCTGGGGGAGGGATCCGGGGTTGGGTCTCTGCCTTTGGCTCAGGTCATGATCCCAGAGTCCTGGGATGGAGTGTCACATCAGGCTCCCTGCGGGGAGCCTGCTTCTCCCTCTGCCTATGTCTCTGCCCCCACCATGAATAAATAAATAAAATCTTTATGAAACAAAAAACTATTTTAGTATTTCTAGGTCCTTTATTTTAGAATAATCTTACCTGTGCAAATATTTTGCTGGGATATTGATAAAAATTATGTTAACCTCCTATATCAGTTTGAGAAGTGACTTCCTTCCTTAAGTATTCCCGTCCATGAATATGGTATGACTTTCCATCACTTAGACCTCCTTTCATCTCCACCATCCGCACCCTGTTGCTCTGAGCATGTGAGTCATCAGCATAACACAACTTGTTAGGTTTACATTGAAATATTTCATTTTGGGGGTGACTGTTAATGGCACTGCATTTTTTATTTCAGTGTCCACATGTTCATTACTAACAGAGGAAGATACAATTCATATTTATACATTTATTGTATCCTCCAACCTCCCTGAACTCATTCATTAGTTCGAGGAGTTTTTTTTTAAATAAATTAATTTTTATTGGTGTTCAATTTACCAACATACGAGGAGTTTTTTTTTAATGGATTATATAAGATTTTCTATGTCGACAATCATCTGCAAATAAGGACAGTTCTATTTCTTCCCTTTTGTATGTCTTTTATTGCTTTTTCTTCCTCTGTCACACTGGCTAGGACTTCCAGCACTATGCTGAATCAGAGTGAGGAGAGGAAACACCCCCGGCTTGTTCCTCATCTCAAGGGGAAAAGCTTCCAGTTTCTCAGCACTAAGCGTGAACTTAGTTGTAGGCTTTTGTATATGTTCTTTATCAAGCTGAGGAAGTGCCCCTCTATTTCCTGACTTTCTGACATGCCTTCTCGTGGATAGGTTTGAATTTATCAAATGCAGAGGTATGATATTCTTTAGCCTTTCATTTGATAGATTACCGTGATTGATCCTCAAATACAGAACCATTCCGACATCCACGGAGCAAACCTCACTTGGCCACGATATAAGATTCTTTTTATATTTTTATATATTGTTGAATTTTGTGTGCTAATATTTTGCTAAGGATTTTTTTTTTTTTTTTTTTTGTCAGCAGCCAAGTTCTGATGCGGCGTGTTCCATCATTTCTTATTTAGACTCTCAATTGTGTGAACACAGCAAGTTTCCTTCTGCAGGAGGAGTTTTGTTTTGTTGAAAAACTGTTCTTTTCACCTGGAGTTGGAGCTCCTGATCTAAGTGCTTTGGTACCCACTGGTCCTCAAAATGCCCAACGCACACATAGGCACACACACAGGCACATACGCACACACGCATGCGCACATATACACACATACACACCCCCATATCTGCAAGAATATTTGTAAGTGTCTTCATTGGAACCAGACGTTGGCAATTCACCATCTCTCCTCCTCCCACGAGCCCGGGGTGGCACAGACTCTCAGCATCGTGTCAGTGCTAAGTGCTGAGTGCAGGGCAGAGGATGAAGGCCCTGCCCTCAGCACAGGTCTGGTGTATGTGCATTGTCAGAGAAGCCACTGGGACGTCTGTCACCCCAGGGTGTGTTGCTTGGTTCCAGCAGGGTGCTGGCTCCAGGGCACACTGGGACAGAACCCTAGAACCATCCCTCTAGGAGGTCAGCTCTCCCGTCTGGAAGGTAGCCTGGCTTCTGTCTTGCTCTTTATTTGCTGATCTTACCCCTCCACTGACTGTCCCCTGGCCTCCAAGACTCCGTTATAAGTGAGCAGGCTTTGTCACTCCATGTAACAACCCAGGGTGGGAGCTACTGAAGAGCACCATGCTCACTGGCCGGCTCTCTCTCGCTTGAGATCTCTCGCCCCTTCAGCTGCTGCCCCAACCCTGGCTCGACGTTCTCGCCCAGCACTGGCACAGCCAGGCCCAGATCTGGCACTCCGCAGATGTCAAATGGGGAGGAGAGCCAGCCAACCTGGCCCTTCTCAGGGCTCATACCTACGAGAACCAGTGCCCAAGCTAGATATGGGTGGGGCAGCGGGGGTTGGCAGGCTCTAAAACATTTACTTTTCTCATGTCTGTGCTTCCCCAGGAAACTGTCCGATATGACAATCGGCAGCCCCATGAGGCTACCAAGCACCCTAAAGGTGGCTCATGTTACATTTCTATTGGATAGTGCTGGTCTCCCCGATGCTAACAGTATCTTTATCCTCACACATATTCTAGAGCAGAAACCCACTCACTTCTGGAGCTGCAGGGCACCTGCTCACGGTCAGCCACCACCCCCCCCAGGCATGCAAGGATTGAGCAGTGAGTGAAAAGTGTGGATGAAATGAATGAAATCAGAGATCAGAGCATCTTCTCTATGTTACAAAGACATCTAAAGTGGACATGTGTGATTAAATAGAGTCGCGATGCTGTGCCTGACACCCCAGGACTTATTTATTTTATAACTGCAAGTCTGTTCCTTTTGATCCCCTTCACCTCTTTTGCCCACGCCCTCACCCCCATCCCAGCACCCACCAGTCTGCTGCCTGCTTTGCATATCTGAAAGTTGCTAAGAGAGCAGATCTTTTAAGATTTTGTTTATTTATTCATGAGAGACACATGCATAGAGGCAGAGACATAGGTAGAGGGAGAAGCAGGCTCCCTGTGGGGGGCCCGATGTGGGACTTGATTCCAGGACCCCGGGATCAGGACCTGAGCCCAATCCAAGGCAGACACTCAACCACTGAGCCACCCAGGAATCCCTACGAGAGCAGACCTTAAAAATTCCTATCACAAGAAAAAAAAACATTCTGTAACTGTGTGATGGGATGGATGCTAACTAGACTCACCATGGCCACCATCTCACAATATACGAATACTGAATCCCTATGCTAGACACTTGAATCTAATATAATGTCATAGGTCAATTATACCTCAACGTTCATAAAAAAGCAGACATGTTTTATCGGAGTCCAGTGCAAATTCTGTAGCTCACATTCAGGACAGGAGCCAAAGTGCCAGAGACTTGTACACATCACTGCCTGTCCTCAGGACCTACCAACCTACCTACCTGCCCACCTGTGGACTCACATACTGACCAGAACCTTCTTTTTCAGCCAAGCTCTGTCTCGATTTAACATTCCCTAGTCCCCAGTAAGGGTATGAACTGTCCCAGTCCCTGAGAAAGCCAAAGGGAAGGGAAGACTCTGCAGTTGTAAGGCTAATAGCTTGCATTTGGCCCCAAGCCCACCCTCACCCCGTATCTCCTTCTCTGGTGATGCCTTTTCCCCTTAATCCCATTGGCATACCTGTGCCACCACCCTTCATGTTCTCCTCCCATCTATACCCATTCTTCCTCCCAGACACTTAAAAATCAGATATTTTCACTCCTACTGAACTGTTAATAACTGAAAGAGCTCAATAGGACTGTTTTTGCTAGACATGTCTGCATTCCAATGCAATGGAATCTTACAGCAAAGGAAAGAATCTCTAATGGTGGAACCCTGAGCCTCAGTAAGTCAGGTGGAAGAAGTAGTCTATCTATTTGGGGCAGGACAGGGCCTAAACACACAGTGGACCTGGCTGTGAATTCTTTTCCTAAGCTTCAGTGTGGAGTTAAGGACGAGTAACCACAGGGCGAGACTAGATGAAGCCAGGGCACTGAGCCAGGCAGACACATTTACTCATGCACACACATCTCCTGAGCACTTGCTGTGTGCCACACACTCTTCTCACGAGCTCCTGAAGAATAAGACTCAGTCCTTGCCCTCATGAGCCCATACTGCAGAGACCAGGACTCCTCTTTGGTGTAACACGGGTTTCTGGTGGACACACCCACCCCCTCAGTCTCCATTGAGACTACAAGGTCCAGATGCTGCCCTTTCCAGAGGCCCCTGAGGCTGTCACAGGCCCAAGCATGGATTCCCTGGGGAGGGCAGGCGACCAGGCTTCAGCAGCCACATGGCCCAGGCAAGTGCCCACACGGGACTGGAAATGGTGGGAGGGCAGAGCTGCAGCAGGCCCTGCCACGCCAGCCCTCCTTGGCTGGCCACCCAAGAGAAAGTGCAACAAATGGCAGACGTCCCAGTGAGTGGACAGAGTAAGCACAGTGAATGGCAGGCTGTAAGGCTAAGGCACAGATGGGACCAGCATGGCTGCCACCAACCTTTTCTTGGAGGGGTGGGGGGCGGGGGTGAAGAAATAAAGTGGCACCCTTCTGCAGAGCACACGCAGGGGATGGAAATGCAAATACGAGCCCCAGCTCCTCCCCGCCAACACCAAGTCCCCTTAGTCTAGCCGCAGGACCCTGGCCTCTGCCAACATGCGACTCTCAACATGCCGCCCCTGCCCTGGGCTCTCTTTCGGCCACATCGGAGATACTGATAAGGCTGAAGACCCCCACAGAGGAATGCTGGGTTTCTGAATTGTCACTGTCCCTAGGGCCCTTGCCAAAGAGAAGAGGAGGCCCAGCACAGCTCCCCAGGTCACTTCTCCGCACCTGCCAGGTGCCCCAATTAACTCAGCCCATGCAGAGGTTGCTGGGAGATACCTAGGCAGCTGCCCCCACCCCAGCAGCAGAAGGGAATGAATCCCACACCATCTTCTGGAAGGGGCTTCGGGGACTCGGCATTGAAGAAATATCCTACACTTTCTCGTTGATTGCCGGAGTACAGGGCACTGCCCCCAGTGAGGGGGTCTCCTCCAGACAGCCAGATCTGCTCCAGCCCTGATGTGCTCAGAGAGCGGGGGTACCCCACACCAGGGCCCCCGAAGCTCTGACATGGGCACACGGCAGCCTCTGACTTTCTATTACCTGAGAGTTCATCTGAGTTATGTAACTGCCACTCCCCACTCGGCAGCCTTATGACTCACCGACTCCTGTGAATTCCTGGAAGGGGGTCTTAGAGAAAGAATGTCGGTGGGCCCCATGGCCTGTCTGTTCCAGCTCCAGTGAGCCCGGCTCCTGCTCCCCCTCGAGTCTGACTGGCATCGGGCAAGAGGAACCCTCTCGAGCCAGACTTCAAACATGAAAATCTAGATCAAGGATATATTTGGCTTTCCAAGCTAATCTTTACATCCAATTTGGTCTCTACTGACTTGTAGCCCTTTGAAGAAAACTTGGCAACCACGCATATGGAAAGCAGATGACTCTTACGTAACCCCAGACAGGAGCCCCTGGGCTCTGGAAGGCTGGGCAGTCACGGGTGGGTCGGGGTTTGCTGTTTACCCACTTCATCGTGACCTAGGGGGCAGCTTTTATCCACACGGCTGGGCAGCAGAGTTTTCCCACTAGAGGCCCAGGGAAATAAAGGCGTCAGGGAGCACACCCAGCCCGTTCGTGCCAGATATCTTGATAGTGCCCGGGGCCAGTGGGCTGGGGGGTGCCCAGGCCGGGCAGGGCTGCCACCACTCCCACTGACACCTGAACGACCCCAGCTAAGAGGATGCAGGATGCTGTGGGGAAGTGGGCTGTTCCCCCTCTGGAAGTGCAGAGACAGACATCTCAGGGAGGCATGGAGCTGTCTCCGCTCGGAGCTGGCTTGCCCTGCTCCCTACTTATCACCCTCTTGGACGCACAGAAGGAAAGGAAGCAGGTGATTACAATAAATCAGCAGAAGGGACGGACTAGGAGGAGCCTGCCGGCCCCTCCTCCGTGTGGATGCTGGATCCCCAGGGTGGGCGTGGCATGAGGGGAGGGGGACGCACCCCAGTGGTGGAAAGGTTTGAGCTGCCTCTCAGAATGGCCATTTATTTCAGCATCACTCTCCCTGATGAGCATCCCAGCCGCTGACACTCGGTGGATTCCGGCTGCAATCAATTTGGTAGCAGCAGCTGGAAATGGGCACGAGCCAGGATTCACCAGGAGGGCCATGTCTGTGGACAGAGCGTCTGACTCCGTCCTCGTAAAGGCTCTGCACAGCCCCAGCTCCTGGACTTTAGAGGCGGGGAGGGTGACAGGCCACCCGCTGGGTCCATATGGTGAGGCCCAAGCATGGTACCGCGTGCACGGCCAGAGCTCGGGGGACTTGCAAAGCACCCCACAAGAAGAGAGAGCCACAGCACTCAGTTACACACCCACCCCCACGCAGACACGCACACCCAGGGCCCTGGGGCGGGAGAACATGCAGAGCAGCCCCGAGGAGCACTGCCAGGAAGAAGCCGTGACGGTGGCTGGCCGAGGCCCGCCCCAGGACACCTAGCAAATGCCTCGCAAGCTCCCAGCCCCTGACAAAGCTGCGGCGCTGTGGGCTGCAGCCCCAGAGGCCACTCACCACGACGACGAGGCAGCCAAACTCGTTGCTGCGTGCTGAGTAAGCACCCCTCCACGCTGGGCTCGGTGCTCGTTTATGTCTGAGCTCCAGAGCAGCTGGTCAAGCTCCTGGCTGCCTTCAAGAGATACCTTTATCCGTGCTCAGTGCTTTGATACAACTACCGCCAAAAAGGCACGAAAACAGCTCAATAAGACTCAATCTGTTTCTGCCTCGTGAGAAGAAAAGGCTCCATGCACAGCTCCGGTCAAACGCAGAAGCAGAAAAACCAAGCCCAGACTTCATCTCAGGAGCCTGAGCACAGAGCTTCGGACTCAGGTGATGCCCAGGCTGCCCCCTCTCACCTGGGCTCCGGGTCAGGAACTGCCTGACACAACCAGGTTGGAAGCCTGGCAGCAAGATGCCCAGTGCTCACCTGGAGGGCCAGGTGAGCTTGTAAGCAAAGGTGACAGGTTTTTATCGAGGAAGAAGTGCATGTCCAGGTCTCGAGTAAGCAGTCCTGGCTTTGTTACTGTTATTACTACCCTTGCCTGGTGTGATGGGGAAACAACACTGACCCTCCTGGCAAGGCACCTCTGCTGGCCAGGGGATGGCTCTCCCAGGCATGACGGAGCTCTCTCCTGTCAGTCTCCTAGATGGGTGACAGCTCGTCCTTACAGGCACACTTACAGAAAATCTCTTGTGCTAACACTGAAGGAAAAAAAAAACCCACAAAAGGTCAAACTTCAAAATCACCAACAGAACTATTTCCTACAGCAAAATCCCAAGGAGATCTCACTTGGGGATGCTTTAGAGGAACTGTTTTAGTGAATTTTGAACCAGCACAGAGGTTTCCTTCCATGGTATTTACTCTTCTCTTCCCCTTATCAAAATATACTAATCTTTCAATCTAGCAACTTAGTAATAATGGGAAAAAAAAAAAAAAAAAAGCACACATAACTTCCCAGCACTCAGTCAGCAGCCAGGCGGCCAGAAAGTAGCTCAGGAAGCATCTGGGAGCCAGAGGGGCCCCCAGAGCCAAGGCTGGGGCCCCGGGGGTCGTTCCTGAGGCCCTGCGGGGCTGGCTGAGACTTGAGAGGCGGATGGCAGGGCACCTGCAGGGGTCACCAGGCACGGCTGCCCCGCTCCATTTTGTCCGTGTCCCAGAACAGGGAGCCTAAACGTTATCTAGTCCAAGCACACGGTATCGATTCAGGCCAGCCAGTACCCAACAGGATCCGCTTCGCCATTAACCCTTTAAAGCCCACACTGGCAAACAAGACCAGCCACCAGGAGAAGGAATGCCGCTTTCCAGAAAAAGGCGGATAATAACATCTGACAATTTTCGCTAGATGTTGTAAAAGCAGTCTTTCCCCCGGGGTGGGGGTGGTCTCGTAAACCAAGGGTAGCTGGAGAAGGCTCGGGGCGCTCCGACCTCTCCCGATTTCTCAAAATCAGGACGCGCACTCGATCCTCCCTCCGGCTCGCTCCCCCCAGCTCCGATGGGGCGACGGTGGGGGCGGCTCGGGCGGCCTTTCCTCCCCAGCGCGGGAGCGCAGTGCATCCCAGTGGACAAACTCGAGAACCGCACCGCTTTCTCCGCCTCCGCCTCCGTCGTCCCCAGCTTTGGGTTGCAACCCGGGACCCAAAACGCGCACCAGCTCCGAGAAGCCCCCGGCAGGCCGGCGGGCGACGGTGCGGAGGCAGCCGCCGGGCCAAGGAGACGCCAGTGCCCTCCCGGGCCCCAGGCCGCCCGCCCGCGCTCCCCCGAGCCCCAGCGTCGCTCGCCCCAGCTGCCCGCCAGCTGTGCGCGCCCGTCGGGCCCGGAGGTCACCGGCAAACAGCTGGATCGGCAGCTGGGCGCCCAGGCGGCCCCTGCTCAGCCCTGGGGCCCCGGGGAAGGGGGAGAGAGGGCGGAGTGGCTGTTGGGTTCTGGTTTCCTCCAACTCCTCCTGCCAGGCTCTCTCGCCGGGAGCCGGGAGCCGGGAGCCGGGAGCCGGGAGCCAGAAGCCAGAAGCCGGGGGAGCTCTAGCTTTCTCCGGCAGCCCTGGCCCCCGCCCCGGGTCCACGGCTCGGCGGGCCCCGGGGAGGAGGCGCGCCGGGGCGGCAGGCCAGGACACTGCGCTGCTGGCGCCTGGAGCCGCGGGCTCGCCCCGGCCAGCCCGGCTGCGCGGGGGGCCGGGGCGCGCGCCCCTGGCCGGACCCGGACGCACGCAGCCGGGAGAGCCGGCCGCTCCCTGCGGGGTCGCGGAGCTCTGAGCTCGGGGCTGGCACCGCGGCCCGGCCGGGCTCCCGGGACCCCCTCCGGCCGCCGGCGGGGAGCGGGGCGCGGGGCGCGGGGAGGGGGAGCGGGGCGCGGGGAGCAGGGAGCGGGGAGGGGGTCCCCCTGTGTGCAACGCCGACAAGAGCGCTGCTCCAGCCCAGCCCAGCCCGGCCCGGCCCGGCACCCACGCACCCACGCACCCACGCACCCACACGCACCCCGGCGCTGGCCGGGTGGCTCACCTGAGTCCTAAAAGCTGTTGAATCCACATGGTCACGTTTCGGGGAGCCGAGCCTCAGACCTCGCTCGCCCCGGCCATCTGCGCGGCGCCCGCGCCCGCTCGCTTCCGTCCCGCGGCGCCGGTCTCCGGCTGTCCGTCCGCCGCCGCCCGCCGCCCGCCGCCCGCCGCCCGCCGCCCGCCGGCCGCGGGGCGCAGAGCGAGTCAGAGCGCGGCCGCGCGGGGCTCCATGCCGGCCGGCGCGCCGCCGCCGTTGGGGCGCATGGCTCAGGCGGGGCGGCCCGCGGGGGCGCACATCCTCCAGCCGGGGCGCGGGGCGCGGGGCGCGGGGCGCGGGGCTCGCCGCCCCTCCGGGGGCGAGCGGGCGAAGGCGGCAGCGAGGCGGGGCGCCCACGGCCGGCCCGGGAGGGGCGCGCTCCGGCGCTGCGGCCGCGCGGGGAGAGTCGGCGGGGACGCGGCGTCGCCTCCGGGGCGGCGGGGAGGGAGGCCGGGCGGCGCCGAGGGCGCGTGTCTCGCAGCGCCGCGCCCGCCTGCGGTCCGAGCCCCGCGCCGAGGGGGCGGCGCGGCCCGGGGGTGCGGGCGGCGGGACGCGGCGGGACGCGGCGGGACGCGGCGGGACGCGGGGCCCCGCGCGGGCCAGGTCAGGGGGCTCCCGGGGGGGCGCGCCGCGGGCCGGCGCCGCTCGAGCTGGCCGGGGGCTCCGTCTGAGCGCTCGCTCTGCAGACGGCCGCGGCGCCGGGGGCGGCGGGAGGCGGGAGGCGGGAGGCGGGAGGCGGGCGCGGGGGGGCGCGGGGCGAGGGCGCCGTGCAGCGCGGGGCGTGGGGACGCGCGGCGGCGGCGCGGCGCGGAGGAGGCGCGCGGGGATCCCGGGGCCCCGCCGCCCGCGCCCACCGCGCCCGCCGCAGAGCCGCCCGCCCGCTCGGCCGCCTCCCTCCGCGCGTCTGCCTCTCGGCGCGCTCGCCCCCGCCTCCCCGAGCGGGTCCCAACTCCGCCCGCCCGGCCCGGCTCACGTCACCCGCCTTCCCCGCCCCTCGAACTGGAGCCCGAGCCCCCTGCCCGGCGCCGGCTGCCGCTCGCCGCCGCGCCCCGCCCCGCCCCGCCCCGCCCCGCCGCGCTGTGCTCGGCCCCGCGACACCCCGGGCGGGGGCCCCGGCCGCCCCTTCCCCATCCCCGTCCCCTTCCCCTTCCCCATCCCCGTCCCCATCCCCATCCCCGTCCCCGTCCGCGTCCCCGGCCCCGGCCTCGTCCCAGTCCCCACCTTGGGAGCGGCTCGAGACAGGCCGCGGGCTCGGATTGGACCGCCGGGCGCCGCCGGATGGCGTTGCCACGGTAACCGGATGGCCTGCGGAGCAGTTCGCGGTTCCGACCCGTTTACGGGTGCGCCCGGTGGACCCGGAGAGCTGATGTGGGGAGGGGGCGTTCCCGAGGGGGCGCTGCCAGGGGGCGTCTGGAGCCAGAGGCTTCGCGGAAAGTTTCCTCCGGCGCAGCTGAAGCGCGGGGTCCGCGGCCCGCGGTCCTCTCTTCCCGCCTCCCGGCCCCCGCCTCCCGGCCCCCGCCTTGGGCCCCTGCGCTCCAGCTCAGAGCTTAGCACCTTGTATCGCATCCCAGCCCCGACCCGAACCTCCACGCTCCGGCAGCCCCCCCCCCCCCCCGCCGGATCCCGCAGCCCCCCGGGGTGGGGCGGGGGGGAGCAGCAGGCAGCAGCCGCTGCTGGCCAGGCCCTCGCTCCGGGAGGAGCCGCTGAGTTCAGGGTCCTCGGCCTCCCAGGGTCTCTGCCGCAGCGGGTATCGTGGCCCCCCTACCCCATCCCAGAACCTGTCCCTGCCTTCCCCGGGTGAGGCTCTATTTGCAGGACAGCGGCCCCGGGACGAAGGGCCTCCTTGCGGGCCTCTCACTGAGAGGAGTGACCTACGGTGAACTGCTCCTCCGAAGGCCGGCCCTGCTCTGCCACCTGGGAAACGTCCCACAAAGCCCAGCTGTCCCCTTGGGGCCCCCGAGGCAGGTGCAGAATCACAGGCCTCAGAGGCCGCCTAGCACAGCTCTTCTGCAGCAAGCCTGCAACCGGGGTCCGGGAGTGGAAGGAAGGTCATTAACTCACTCCAGACCTGAGCCATCCAGCGGCCTCCCTTAGCCCAGCTCTGGAATCACCTGCTCTTGTGAGGTCAGCAGAGACCCCACTTGGCTGGTCAAGCCTCCCTGAGAAGGGGCAGTTGGTGGCGGGGCAGGTCCAGGCCCTGCATGGCCAGGACTTGGACTCCCAGGCAGGGCCTTCATCCCTGGGCATCAGGTCCTGGAGAGCCATAGGACTCTGCTCCGCCCAGATAGAAGATGCGGGTGACCTGCGTCCCCACCACGATCCCCAACGACAAAGGCAGCAGGCAAGGAAGCACGGTGGCAAGAACCAAGTTTTGTCAGGAGCAGACCAGCCAGTGCTGTTCACCATTGAGGGGTCCTGGGTGCCTGGTTGAACTTCTCTGATCCTGTTTCCTTCTCTGTAAAATGGATTTCATGTTCGGTTCCACACAGACTTTTGTGGGGAGTAAATGAGGTGGCCTCACACACAGCGTCATTCTTAGGGTTCAAAGAAGCACCAGGCTGCATCAGCACTTTGCCTGCCTGGCCGTTCCTGGGTGGTCTTCCCCCGGACCCCTCTGCCTGAGGAGTTTGGGGAAACAGATCCCACTAAAGGCTGGGCTCAGGATAGTCAGGGGAGAAGGGGGTGCCCACAGTGCTGCCACCTAGCGGGACGAAGTGGGGGGTGCTGCGGCAGGGAGGCCCTTGCAGGAGCCGGCACAGCCAGGAGTGAGGCCCCCAGGGGTGAGGGCAAGTCCTGGCCCTTCTGTTCCAGGGACCCCGTCAGTGGCTGTGTGCAAACCCACAGACCTCGTCTCAGAATGTTTACAAAAGCATGCCCTGAAATGCACCAGGAAGAATCATTAGGAAGTCAATTATATAGCAATGCGTTATCAAATTTTTAAAACAAATTTTTGAAACAGCAATGTGTGTTCTTTAATATTAGGCCCAGTAATGAATGAGTGGATCAAAACACACCACGCTGTAGGAGATACGGTGGCAATGGTAGTTTGGGACATCCGAAATGTCCATGATGTGAGTGGAGAGGGGATGCCCGCAGGTTCCCGGTTTGAGAGCAGGTCACAGGAGCCTGCTGCCTTCACTTGTAATGGAAGGAAATGCTGGATTTCCTTTGGAATTTGTAAGAATAAACATATCAGTTTTTTCCACCCATATATAAAGGCCCATTGGGTTCTACCCACATACCTTGGGGCTCCCTGGACCTCGGGCATGAACCCCTGGATAGATAGGAATGTGTGTCCTGAAAACAACAGAGCGAGGGAGCATAAGTAGCGGGGGACGTCAGGGTCTAAAGTACACAGTAGTTGTTCACCTTGTTCACCAGGTGAGTGCAGGGCTCTTAAATCTCTGGGCCAGCAGGCTGCCCTTCCCACACCTGGACAGTAGCATATCAGTAAGAACTGGGCATACAAGTTCCCCTCTTCCTCCGGGCACCGATATCTACAGCATAAGTCCCTCCAATAAAGCACCCACCTGGTATCCTGTTGGTTTTTATATTTTTCTCTTGATGAAAACATTATCGTTTTTTACATGCTGTAAAACAGTAAAACCAGGACCTGTATGTCACCGTTACTGTAACTGACTTCCTGTACTTTGAGGACATCTCATATTTCTGACCTTTTCATTTTCCTCCTCTCTTGGGAACTGGGAGGGTGGGTGCATGGCATCCCACACCCCACACACAGACTGTCACTCCCGCACACACAGGCCTCCCAGCTTCAGCAGGTGCAGAAGGGTGGTTTCTAGAGGCACCCGCTGTGGAAAGCTCTCCCAGTGCCCTCCCACCTCTGCTTGCTACCCCCTACTCAGGGGCTAGCTGTGCGCCCTGAAACCCTAGAATCAGCGGGCATCACACGGGTCCCTCTGAGCCCCCTTCGCCTCTGCCCTGCCCTATTTTCCCAACAAAGGAGTCCGCGGACCCCCCTGCAGGTGGTCCTCTTTGAAACTCTCTTAGGCCATTTACCTAATGGCCTTCCCAGAGTCGACTATTTTTAAAACCCATCCAAAGCCAAATTGAGCTGCCATTGTTCATTTTTCTCCCAAGGAGGTAAATGTGTCTTAAGCATGACATTTGATTAAGTAGCTAAGTTTGTGATTTTAAATGGAAAGAAAAATGCTGATTAAAATTATAAGTTTCCTTAAAGCATTCACACTACTGTCTTCTCTGCCCCCTGCCTTAGTGGCTCCCCCACACAAGAAAACTTGCCTCTGGTGGGGTGGGGGCAGGGATGAACTCCAATCACTCTGCCTTGGGCTGGGGTTAAGTGCCCAGATTTTGGAATTCCTCCCTGGTCTTCTGAGCTGCTTCCTAGGTGAGGCTGGCATGGAGTTGCCCACTCCAGCTGAGCACAAGAGTAAGGCTGCCTTGTCAAGGGCCAGAAAAGAGACTCCCCCAGACAAAATGACTCCCGGGATGGTTAGCCCAGCCCAGGGCCAGCAACAGAAAATGCCAGGTCCCTACTGTCCATTCAAACACACTTGTGTATCAGAAAGAGGCAAAGTTGCTCCCGCCACTTGTTCTAAGCAAGTGATGGACTCTGAAGGCAGGTGGAAAAAAGGACTGCCTAAAAATTTGAGCTGGCCTGGGATGAAGGAAAAAAAAGCCCATTTTAAGGCTTTTAGGGATTCACTGTGATGACAGTTTTGCTTCTTCTTTTTGGATGGGCAAGGATGATGAGAAAGAGGATGAATTTGCATTGCAAAGTAAAGTGACAATTTGAACACCTTCCCTTGGCAGTGTGGACAGTCTGGAGGTTTGAAGCCTGGAGCTGGAGAGATGAGAAAGTCCAGAGGTGGGCGGAGGCATGCAAAGCCAGGCAGGGGCTGGGGTGTCCCCAGGGGAGAGGCCACAGGGCCCACCTAAGTCCTTACATTTTCTCGTCACTGTGGCTGAAACCAAAGTCTGAGGGTTTTGTCCTGTGTCATGGTTCTGCTCCAAAGCAGTTGTGCTTGTGTTAAAGGCACGTCGGTGAGTGATGATGGACTCTGCAGTGGGGCCGGGGAGAGAACAGTGGCCAGCGAAGCCAGAGGATGTGAGGAAAAACCCCCTTCCTCTCCCATACTTCGGAAAACGCTGGGCCTTGGGAGGTAGAGGAAGGGGGTACTGGGCTTCACAAAATACTCAGGATGGAGCTCATGTGGATATTAAAAGAGGGGAGAGGAGATCAGGGACATGGGAGATCAGACCCTTGGTTGCTATGGGGGATGAGTCTCTTGCTGGCATCCAAAGGTCTGACACCTGCTAGTAGGAGGATGAGAGGTTGAGTTCATCCCATTGAACGAGCTCTGAGCATGTACAGAAAGGACCAGTGAGGGAGGCTCCCTGGACAAAAGCATGCCTGGCTGGAGAAGCTCCTCAAATGGGGATGACCTCACAGGGAAGGAAGTCTGATCTCGGAGCAGTTGCTGCTACTGACTGGTCTCAAGCAGGAAAGGCAAAGCTGGGTGCCAGTGCATCCCCACTATTGATGTCCCTTCCACATTGATTCATAAGCCACATCAGTCAGCTCAGACTAGATTATGCTGTATCAGCAGACAACCCCCAGAGCTGTGGCTGAACTCAACAAAGGTCAATGTCTTGTTCTTGCTCACAACCACCAACGGTTGCCATCAGCTTTGCCGCACGTTGTCTTCATTCTGGGACCCAACCTGAAGGAGCTACCCTTATCTGAACATCCCCAGTCACATAACACAGGGCATGGAGTCATGCTGGAAGCTCACAGTGGCCCTTAAAGCTTCTGCAGGGAAAGAACACGTGTCACTTCTGTGCACATTTCGCTGGCCAAAGTAAGTAACATGGCCAAGCTGATATTAGAGGATGATGAAGCATAAATCTCACACAGGGAGGGACAGACGACACTCTGGATACTCATACAGTCTACTAAACTCACCAGTAGATGTCAATGGTTCAAGAAGATAGTTTGTATTTCAACTTCACTGAGCCCCTAAACTCTGCAATGCCAGAATCTGTTCAAAGGAAGGAGCATGTTTTCTGGGAGGCATGCTGAGTTTGTATATCTTTTCTACCTCCAGATTCCAGAGTGATAGACTCTAAAGTCCTTCCAGCCTCGACTTTGAAGGATGGGAGGACTCTGGACCTGAACCAAGAGTAATGCTGGAAAAACAGACACACTTGCTGACTATAGTTGGGTGGTGGGGGTGATTTGCTTACCCCTAGCTATAGCCACAGTCAGACAATGCATCTTTAGGGGCTCTGCTTCTATCTAGAGGGCAGAGCTCTGAGTAGTCAAGAAAAATCATCATCATCATCATGAGCATCATCATCACCATCATTGCCATCATCATCACCACCCTCATCACCATCATCACATCATCCCCCTCATCACGATCACCTTCACCATCATCATAGTCACCTTCATCATCATCACCATCACCATCATCATCATCATAGTCACCTTCATCATCACCATATGAGCACCATTATCACCATCATTATCACCACCATCATCACCATCATCCCCTTCATCACCATCTCCGTCATCATCATCAGAGTCACCTTCATCGTTATCATAGTCACCATCGTCATCTCCATCATCACCACCACCATCACCAACATCATCACCACCACCATCATCATCATCCCCATCATCATCATTACCTTCATCATCATCATAGTCACCATCATCATACCCATCATCACCACCGTCATCACCATCACCACCATCACCACCGTCATCACTATCATCACCATCATCATCACTATAATTATCAGCTTTAAGAGTTTTATTGGTGCTCAGGATCTACCGAGAGATACTTTCTTTTTTTTAAATTTTTATTTATTTATGATAGTCACACACACACACACAGAGAGAGAGAGAGAGAGAGAGAGAGAGAATGAGGCAGAGACACAGGCAGAGGGAGAAGCAGGCTCCATGCACCGGGAGCCCGACGTGGGATTCGATCCCGGGTCTCCAGGATCACGCCCTGGGCCAAAGGCAGGTGCCAAACCGCTGCGCCACCCAGGGATCCCCAAGAGATACTTTCTTAGCACACCCAAAAGCTCTGACCCTTCAATGGCCACCCGTTTTTGACCTGTGATCATCATAGCCCATCTTCCCCAAGCAGCAGCTCATGTGACGTCAAGGCTGCTCACAGCCAATCCAGAGAGTAATCAAGCAGAAAAGCCACTTCCTGTAACGATGCCTTGTCCAAGCTGTTATTCTCAGGCTTGAAGAGGCTTCCGGAACATGCCAAGGAGGGAGGAAGACGTGTCACTTATTGAGTGCCCTGATGCAGAGCAAATACCCAGCTGGCTTGTTACAGTGTGGCCTGAAATTCACCCCAGCCTATAAGCATCAGCCACCATGATGAATTTTACATTTCTAATCTCATTTAACCACCACAACAACGCAGAGAGGTTAATAATATCATCCTAGGTGGACCTAACATTTAAAATATTAAGCACTGTGCAGCTTGAACACTGGAACGGAGGCCGGCTGTGACCACAGAGCCAAGCAGGCATTATGGGTGAGGGGATGAAGCTATATGGGGTGGTGCTGAGAAAGTTCAGGGGCTGTTTCCAACTGGCATGTAGACATTTCAATATTGTAATAGTGTAGTATTTGGGCATGCTGCCTGGATATCAAGCCTGCTCACATAGGTATGCACATAGAAGTAGTTCAGAGAGGATTGTCCAAGATCACCCAGCAGGGAGGGGATGGCTCTGTGATCCAGCCCCAGCCAATCAAAGCCAGGGTTCTATCCAGTGTACCACATGGGGGACACTTCAGGCAAAATCACTTCTCCCCCATGTTCGCCCCCACTTCTGAATATGTCAAAAAACAGAACCCCTGATAGGTTGCAATATTCAAAGACTACCAGTCGCTACCTTGGGTCATTACATTCTTTTTTTTTTTAATAAATTAATTTTTATTGGTGTTCAATTTACCAACATACAGAAAAACACCCAGTGCTCATCCCGTCAAGTGTCCCCCTCGGTGCCCGTCACCCATTCCCCCCCACCCCCCACCCTCCTCCCCTTCCACCACCCCTAGTTCGTTTCCCAGAGTCAGGAGTCTTCATGTTCTGTCTCCCTTCCTGATATTTCATTCTTAAATACAGTATAGCTGGTCCCTGAATCTCACCTTTGAAACTGTGCTTATATGAAATGGTCAATTTTGTTTAGCCTTCCAGGGAGCGTGCCTACAGTGACATGCTGCTGGCCACCCAATATCCATTCTCCCCTTCATCCTTACCAACAAAACTTATGGGTGTGTGTGTGTGTGTGTGACAAATGTGCCAGGCCAAAAATGCATCTAGCTCAGCCTTTCTTTGTACCTGGGGTGGCCCATGACACAGTCCTGGCCAGCTACACTCAGACAGGCATTGCTTGATGGGACTTCCCACAAAATTCTCTGGGAGAGTGCTGACCCATTAGCCCACAACTTTTATTTTCCTTCTTCTCCTCGTTCCTGCCTGGAATGCAGATGGGATGCAGGAGATGCAGCAGCCATATTGTCAACCTGAAGTGACAGGTATGTGGGTTGAAGCTACAACCCAAGAATGCCAGAGTGAATGGATGGAAACAGTCTGGGCCTCTGAGGTGTCATAGACATCCGTACAAACTGGTCCACAGACTTTCTAGCAGGCAAGAACGACAAATCAGTTGTAGCTCAAGCTACAGTTCATTCTAGATTTCTGTAACTTTTGGGCAAATGTAATGGAGCAGGTCAGTGCTTCCCTGCAAGGCTGGGAATACCTGAACACAGACTGAGCTTCTTGTCAATTGTCTGGGGAGGAATTTTACTACCCCCACTAAATATCCTAGCCAAAAAGGAGGGACAGAAATCTGGAAGCTAAACAGAGACACACCACGTGGGTTTCACGTCACCCACTGCACATCCTGAGCCCGGCCTACCTCACCAATGCCTAACAGGCATCTCTGGCTGAGTTCTGACCTGGGGTGGGGATGGGATGGAGCTATGGATTCCTTCTCGGCTTTTTGTTCCCAGGTTTCTGAAGGCTTTGCTGAGGGAGCAGGCAAATGCTGAGTCTCCTGGGAGATGGTGATTCCTGGCTCTGGGCTTGATGTCTGGTGCTCCTGAGCTCTCCTTTGTTGCAGGAGCCAACAGAAGGCCCTGGAGAAGGCAGCACAGATCTGCCGTGTCTGGAGCAGGTGTTTAAAAGCTGAATCAGGCCCACGACTTCCCAAATGAGGAGTTTCATTTCTCCCGGCTATATAAAGCGAGGGTAGCAATCCAGGATCTCTTTTCGTGGAGCAACTGTACTAGAATACCTCCCCCCACCACCCCCGGCAGCCCCTCCCACTCACCCACCGCAGAGATCTGCAAAATCAGCGCGGACACTTGTATCCAACTAGAGGAAGCCTATGGTAGCCAGAACAACACTGTGTGTGTGTGTGTGTGTGTGTTTAAGGAACAAGGAATTCAGGTCTTGCCTCCACCACTCATCAGCTGCATGATGTCAGACCAGTTACATCACTTCCCATACTGGTTCTCACATCTTGAAAGTGGAACATAAAGGGGCAACCTGCCTCGGAAGATTAAATTTGATGAGCTACGGAACGCTCCTCCGTGTTAGGCACACATGGTTGCCATTATTAGGAAGAGGCCCATGGTCAGCATCAACGACTTATTAACCTTTTCTTCCTGCAATGAGCATTTATTGTGCAGGGTCCCATGTGCCAGTTGCACCTTCTTAAATGCACCTAATCTCTGTGCTCATAGGATTTACAGCTCAGGGTGGAATTCAGACGATAAACGGATACAGGAGATACAAATGCATTATTGTCCATTGACACCCTTCCGAAGGCCACCAGCTGGATACTGCCTGGTCCTCAGCCCACCCGCCTTCTTAGCTCTGTCTGCTTTCAGGGGCTACAGCGTGTAGCTATATTCCTAGACTTTCTTCCTGCAGGAACCTATGATCCTGTGAATTGCTGTGGAGGGATCGTGTCCAGGTCTCACAAGAGAGTCAGCAGAATAATACTGTTGGAAAGTAGGTGCTACGTCCATGCGTGTCCAGGAGCGTGATACCGTACCCGACAGGAATGGAGTGCCCACCTACTGCCGATGAGAATCTGCTAAGTGCTGCAGGGGGGTGTCAATCCACCTGTGCCCTGAGAGCTCGGTAGGGAGAGGATGACGCATGCACATTTGGGTCAGCTTCCGTTCAGGCAGAGTGCCCAGCATCTTAGGGTCATTCTTAAATTCATCCACTCACTTAGCCAGAATGTGTTCTGTGACTGCTGAATCAGGCAAGTGAGGCGTCTGCTCAGGAGGCTCACTATTTCATTCCAGTGAGTTCCAGAAAATGTAGACTGGACAAACATCCCTTTGGAACCTGGACTTGGGATTAGGGGCTTGTGCGATTGCACATTTGCCATGCCCAGATTCCTGGGTCAAATCTCCAGCCCTGAACATCCAGGAGGGATACTTGTTAAACTCTCTGATTGGGGCATCTGCTATTAAAGGTTGTTTGGAAATGGGGAGATGGGCATCTATCCTCATCTGCACAGTATTAAAGAGCGTGAGCACCAATCAAGGGGAGGTGGGTGTTGCAGAGGGAGGCTCTCAGCAAGTAGGGTGACCCTATGTCCCAGTCTCCCTGGGGCCGCTGTCCTGTAGTAACTGTCTACCATGCCCCATCTCCCCTCAAAGTGTCCCAGTTTGGACTGTGTATTTTGTGCTGACCTGATCAACCAAGCACTCCCACATCAAAAGCTACCGGGCATTGGGAAAGCCCACCTGGGGACTATAAACCAGCAGGGTCTTAAGAATGAGAAGCAAAGGTCTACATGGAAACTTGCACATGCCTATATATGGCAGCATGATTCACAATAGCCAAAAGGTGGACGCAATCCCAATGTCCATCAACAGGCAAGTGCATAAACAAGCGTGGTCCATCCACACAGTGGAGAAGTACTTGGTCATAAAAAGAAATGAAGCTCTGACACACACACTACAGCATAGATGAACACATTATGCTAGAGAAAGAAGCCACGTACTGTTTATTGATGTAAACTCTCCAGAACAATTTCTTTTGGGAATGATGAAAATCTTCTAAAATTGACCATGGTGATGGTTGCATATATCTGTGGATATTCCAAAAAAACCACTGAATTGTACATGTTAAATGGCTGAAATATTTGGTGTGGGTGCTATATCTCGATAAAGCTGTTATACGTTAACTCTACTGGAATTAAAATTAAAAACTTAATAAAAAATCATGCATGGGTGAAATAGCCATCCAAAGTAAGATAATCCAATAGATTTTAATTTAATATGGGGCAAAAGGCATGGATATGGAATTTCTCATTGCAACTAAACTTTAGGAAACGACCACTTGTCAAATGTTAGCGGACAATCAAACGAGAAGCCCATGATCATCTGAAAAGGCAATGTCCTGACTACATATATGTCTGAGGCCAGATTTTCTTCATATACTTTAACCAAAGCAACTATGAAGCTGAATAAGGACACAGATACGAGAATCCAGATGTCTTATGCAATTTATTTTTAATTTGGAAACATTATTCTTAGTAAAAAAATGTTCTTTACATCAACAACATTTTTTTAAGGAGAAAGGAGATGGAGACTCAGTGGCAAGCTACTGGCCTTGGCTAAAGATTGGCATAGTATGATCACTGATCTTGCACAGCTATTCACGTATTCGTTTATTCCTTCAGAAAATCAATGAATGCCCACTCTCTGCCAGAGTGATGAGGAAGATGTTTATAACTGTATTAATTCTAGCTAATATTATAAACTAGTTACCATGTGTCAAGTGCTCTCTGGATTTGAGCTATTTATCCCCCACAGCAGCGCTGCAGTATGAGAATATTATCAGCCCAGGAGAGAGCCCAGGATACGTTCTAGGTATGAGGCATGGCCCTCTGCCACTGTGGCTCATGCCCAGATCCTCTCTGGGAGGCTTGGAGAGGTGGGTATGTGTGTCAGTGGCTGTCTCGTCCTTAGCAGGGTATGGATTAGGCATGCAGGGGATGTTTGTGATCATCGATACAGGGGAACATTGGCCCCCTCCCCAGCCTTCCAGATGGGTCTTCCAGTGCAAATAATTTAGTTCTGGGGGCAAAGTTAGAAAATCCACTTGGCTGCCCACCTTGCTCGTGTCCTGACTCATTTGCTTTGCACCTGCCTATTACCTGGTTGGCCTATTGGGTAGGGCTACCCAGTGGTTAGAGTCAGCTGCCAGACCCGGATCTTGGCAGACAAGCCACCTAGCAGCAGTAAGGCTTCAGGCCAGTGACATCACCCCACATCCTCACCTGCAAAATTGGGATAATGGGTGCATCTGCCTCACAATTGTTGGGAGCTGCTAGGGACTAAATGCTTGTGCTCCCCAAATTTGAATGTTGGAGCCCTATTCCCTAAAGTGTGATGGTATTTAGAGGTGGGGCCTTTGAGAGATGATTAGCATTGGATGAGGTGATGAGGGTGTCCCACAAGGATAAAAGAGACCCCAGAGCTCATGCTCTCTGCAGTGCAAGGACCCAGCGAGAAGCCAAGAAGAGGGTTCTTGCCAGGAACAGAGCCCTGGACTCTCAGCTCCGAAGCTGTGAGAGTGACAGGTCTGTTGTCTAAGCCCCCAGGGTGGTATCTGCTGCAGGAGTCGGAGCCCCCAGGACAGGCCCTCAGGGAGCCCACGCAGCCGTCCTCGGGTGCTCTCTGCTCCTCCAGTTGTCTCTTGCAGATTCAGAACCCGGCCAGCATGGGGCACTGAATTCTGAAATGCACAGAGTGAAGGGCCATCCTGCCTGTTCCGTTCAAACCTTTCCCCCACAACGGGCGTGCCTAAGTGAGGTTCCTGGATGGAGACCATATCCCACCGCAGAAGGCTCTGTTCCTATGCTTTTGGCCGAGATGTCCCTTGTTTTTCTGCAGCTCCACAGGGATGGTTCACTGATGTGAGCCTCTTATGATGTCTGTCACCGCGCAGCCTGCCTAGCAGGCAGCTCCCTGTGCTCCCGGGGTGGGGAGGGGAGCAGACATCAGGGACAGGAGGGTAATGTGGCCAATGATGATTCCCCTGGCAAGGGGTCCACTTCTCCCCTCATCCCACCCTAGGTGGGGGGGGCTCCAACGACTCAAATGACTGTATCCAGGGGCCAGCAGCGTAGGATGGACATGTGACCCTGAGCTGCTATGGAAATTGTCTTGGATTCTAACACACTGAAGTCCCCAGTGGTCCCAGGGGCTCATGTGTGCCATTAATGCATTTTTGCCAGATCTTCAAAAAGTCCAAGGCAGGGAAGAGAAAGCTCAAGGTGAGAGCATTAATTTTCCAAAGCCCTACTTCTTACATGAGCCACTTTCCTGGGCCTGATAGGATTCCGACTTCTAGGAAGGGCATGGCACAGGGTTTGAGCATGAAGTCAGAGAGCACTAATTAGCCCTCCCTAACTTCAAAAATAAAATCACCATGCAGTATGATGATCGTGATTATTGTTCCCATTACTACCACCACTCCAATCACTGGTGCTCCAGCCCTTTCATCCCAGAATTTCAAAGCAGAATGCTTTATAAGGAGATGGCTATTCATTTGCACAATGAGAAGCATCTTTTGAAAATGGAGCTTTCAGACTCTTGATGGAAAAAAAAAACCCTTCTGATTTCTACCCAGCATGATTAATAGGATGACAGAGTCCCTGAGAATGGATGTGTCTGGTAAGTGGGGCCCAGGCACTGATGTCAGAGGCAAAAGGTCCCCACTCGCTGCAGGACGGGGGACCTTGAGTGTCTAAGCTTCTGAAATTCTCTGCAGCCAACTCTGTGTTCTTCACACCCACCCCTTCCCTGGAGCCCCGGCATCCGTCGAAGGTCAAGGCACACCAGATCCATGTTGCAAAGGAGAGACACAGCGATGGTGTGGCTCTGGCCAGACTGCTTGGGTTCCAGCTTGGGCTTTGCTCATGAAATTTCAGTTGTGCTTCCTTGGGCAAGTCGCTTAACCTGTCTGTGCTTCTGTAAAATGAAGTTAATTAACACTAGTTTCTATCCCTTGGGAATTCTGCATACTGTATAGGTCCAGCCTATAGGTAGTGTTTGACATAAAGCAGGTACTCGCTATGTTATGGTGACATGGATGATGCTACTTCCTAACTAAAATTCAACAGTGGCTTCCTGCTGCTCCGATACAAGACACACGTGGCTCTTTAGGGCCAGGGCCTCTTTCCCCTCCTGCACTGCTTGCCCCACCTTCCACCTGGCCCATCCCTGCCACTGCCCGCACTGCCCCACTTGTCCTTAGGCCTCTCTACTGGCCCGTGGTCCCTGTAGGAGAGTTCCTGCACCTTGTGCTGGTGTTCCTTGGCCAACTCGCCCTGGTCCTGGAGGATTCACTTCATACGTGTCCCCTCCTCTGGAACATTTCTCCAACCTCCCTGTGAGATGAGATGTCCCACCTCTGTGTGCCCATGGGTCCTCTTCTTAGACATAACACTTTCTCTTCCATCTTCCTGCATCCCCATCATCATCATCACCATCACCATCATCTGCTGTTCCTCCCACTGGTCCACTCTTTCCTCCAGGGTAGAACTCGAACTGTGATCTTAGTAGCTGGTCCATGCAGATGCCCTTCCCAGCTCTGCCAGGAATAGACAAGCCTCACCATGGAGTTTGGTGTTCACAAACACCTCTTGGGAAGCTCAGGGGTGTCTCAGGGGTCATGGAGAGATGCCATGGAAGCGCCCCTTGAGGCCTGGCTCCTTGAGGGTGCTGAATGCTGGTGGTGCACTGGATGCCTGGATGGATGAGCAGGGATGTAAGCGGTTGGCTAGGTGTTCAGGGGGAAGTGCAGGTCATCCGTGCAAAGGCTGGGGGAAGGCTACTTCCATCTCCTCTGTCTTGCAGGAAAGGCCCCCTGGGGCACCTGGCAGACCCACTCTCCTGTGTCATCATAAAACCTTCTGACACATTAATGGAAGTCATTTCTAGGGAGGTCCCCAATGAGCAGACCTCTCCTTTCATTGTTGTTAAAGATCATAAATGGCAAATGCGTCCTGGAAGCATATAGCACACAGGGATTTTGCTAAACGCCAGGCTTTTGACTGCTCTTTGGGAGTAACTGGCTGAGGACAAGACGCTGGTTTAGCCAGGAAGGGAAGGCAGATAGGGGTTGCTTGCAGACAGGATCTCCACGCGGCTCTGCCTCTCTGACACCGGTATTGTACAAGCACGCAAATTCTCATAAATTGCCTTTATGTGCCCAAGGAAGATTATGCTATTTTGGGCTCTGGAGACTTTTAAAAACAAATGAAAAGCAAAGCACAATAGCTCAGGATGTGTGACTCACTCTAGAGGAAAGCAAGCCCACCTTCTAGGAGAAGAGAGACTAAAAGTATAGAGAAACGGGGTCCCTGTGGGAGGACAGGCCATGGGGGCTTGGCCCCGGAGAAGTAGTGGAGACATCTGCTCATTGTGAACTAACACCATCATCTGCACTGGTGTCCACACTTCCCTCCCAACTCCGGGTCATGCGGGTGACTAATGAGCAATGATGTAGGACCTTCTGGAAACTGAGGGATGGTTAATGGGATGGTGGGAGGTGGTGGCACCCCTAAACTCTCCAGTGCAGATGGAATGCTGGGAGACCTGAGTTCTGCTTGGTGTCTTCCTGCTACAAGGGTGTGAGAGGGGGGCAGGCACCCCAAAGCCAGAGCCCTTCCTAGAGTTCCAGGTAATCTGTATCTCAGATTCCCAGCTAAAATAGCATCCCATGGGTGGTGGGACTGCCAGAGAGGGGATGTAGCTCTGTGTTCCATGTCATGGGGACAAGGTGGGAGAACCAACCTCCATGACAGATCACAGCCTAGCTTCTCCCTGGGACCACCTGTCCACACTTCTCAGAAGCAGTGCTGGGCATGTCCAGCCTCCAGGGTGTGACCTGCCAGCCCCTAGGTCGGTACCCTGGGTGGGTGCTCTGCATCTACCCAGCTGTGTGGAGTAAAGTCTCAGCCCTCCCTGGGGTCCATCTCTACATTCCCTCTGAACCTTCTCAAGAAGCTCAATGTCAGGGACTCAGCAAGCACCCCTGGAACCATTTATTCATGGATCTGGATGGCCCCCAACTATGTGTCCACACTTAGTAGGACCTGGGAGTGCACCAGTGCCCCCAGGAGACATCTAGTTGGGTGTGGGGGTGGGAAGCAGACAGTCAGTGATGGAAGATAATGCAAAGGTACCTTATAGACATAGATGGTCAGGTGAGAGATGGTCCCCACAATGTCCCCATGTCCTGACCCCCAGAACTCAGGAATATATGACCTTACACGGCCAAGGGACTTTGCAGAGGTGTTTAGTATGGCCCTGGATCATCAGTCAGG
Organism: Vulpes vulpes; assembly: GCF_048418805.1. NCBI lineage: Eukaryota > Metazoa > Chordata > Mammalia > Carnivora > Canidae > Vulpes > Vulpes vulpes. The sequence continues at coordinate 160,302,815 of NC_132791.1, read as the reverse complement.
CCCCATGTCATCAAAGAGGCCCTCCTGAGAGAGAGACTGGGGGTCAGAACCAAAGATAGATTGGAAGATGTTTCCCTGATGGCTGTGAGGAGCATGGATGGGTCCACCAACCAAAGAGGCCAGCAACCTCTGGAAACTGGAAAGACAAGACAAATTTCTCTCCTGGAGCTTCCAGAGGGCATGCAGTCCTGCTGACGCCTTCAATTCAGGACTTCTGGCCTCTAGAACTGCAAGATAGTAAGTCTGTGCTGCTAAGTCCCTAGTCTGTGGGCTTTGACTAGAGCAGCAACTGGAAACTAATAACCTCCCCACCCCACCCCCCAAAAAAAAAGTCCATGAGTGAGGGACTGGGATCAGAAGGATGAGCTCATGGCTGCTTCAGGCAGGAGACCGGATGGGTGAGGAGGGGTCAGCCCAGCACTGCTGAGGCTGGAGGCAGAGTCTCCTGCCAGTGGAGGCAGCAAGCACCAGGGTGGGTGCTCCTGTCCAGCCCCAGACAGTCTCACGACTCCTGCCCACAACCTGGTCACCAGACTACAGACTATTTCTCTGAGTGTCCTGAAATGTTGTCTCCTGGTTTCAGGGGGTCTTTTAGAGAGGGTGTGGGCTGGCCGTGGCAGGGGCTTCCATGGAGTCCGGAGCCGTAAAGAATTTAGTCCTGCCCTGAGAGTGGTCTGGCCCTTGCTCTTGGCTTCTGAGAGGTGACATGTGTCGTCCTGATAAGAGAGCCTTTGTTTAAAGTGGGGCTGGCCACATCAGAAAGATCAACATGGGACTGGCTGGGGGTGGAGGGTGGGGGTTGGTTCCTACAGTATCACCCAACCTGGTGACAGAGAAGTCCAAGGCCATCAATCGCCAATCCATTAATCATCACTCAGTTGTGCCCACCTCATGGAGCCCTGATAAAGCCCCAGGCTCAGGTGAGCCTGCCTGGTTGGTGACATCCAATGTATGCTGTCACACATTGGTGCTGAGAGGGCAGATGTGTCCTGCCCCCATGGGGAGAGGGCAATGCAAGTTCCATGTGGGGAGCCCACCCAGGCTATGCCCACATGCCTATGCCCTGGGCTCGTTCTACTTACACCCCGGCAGTGTAGACCATAGTTGTGAGTGCGCCTTTCTAACAAGTTATCCAACCAACGGTGGTTTGGGGATCCCCCCAACTATGGGGGCCCATGTCAGAAGTGGGGTCAGTCTCTCCCTCTGACCTTAGCAGTCTCGCTCACTTTAGGTTCCCTGCCCCTGTGTAGGAAGTCACACTGCTCCTGAAGGGATGCCCAACATTAACCCCAGGCCCCAAGCACCAGCCTCCTCGCACAGGGCAGAGGGTCGCAGGAACACTCAGCCTTCCCCATCCCCAAAAGGGTTCCAACAGCTGCTTCCACGTTCGGGTCCTCCTCTGCTCTTCATTATGGCTCATGATGGAGTCTTCTCTCGAAGAACTGTGAATTAGAAATAGCTCCAGTGGCTGACCACCTCAAAAATGCAAATCAGTATAATTTCAATCAATACATGCAGCACTGAGCATTAAAAATGCAAATTTCCTGCTGTGCAGAGAGCAAGGAAGAACAGTGCCTTGTTTAGAAAGAAAACTCAGGGGCAGGAGGACCTTTCTGGATCCCACCAGAAACTCAGCCCTTGATTGGGATGGAGGAAGAAGGTGTGGCGCAGCCGGGGCCGGGGACGGTGGCCACGTCCTGCTGCACCAGCTCGGCTGTGCTGTCAGGAAATTGGGCTCAGCTGGCAGGCCAGAGCGCACCCCAGTGCCCCCTCACTGAGAGGGAAGAGGGCCCGCCTTCCTGCGCCCTCGCCAGCCTGCTTACTCCCTGTGGCCCTCCATTCGCCGCCCCTTCCTCAAGCCAGAAGTGAGCGTGCGGTGCTTGGAGGGCCTCCAGCTCCCCGGCGAAGCAGGAGCGAGAGGTGCCGTGAGGGCCACCCCTGGGGGGCCACACCCCAAGGGATCCCGGGTAGGGAGCGCTGGGGACCCTGACTCAAGCCCAGCCCACACCCCTGGTAGGTCTGGGGGAAGGTTCACCTCTGTCCTCTCTGGGCCAACACACCAAACCCATGAAGCTAATTTCACGGAGCCACGTCTTCCTCATCTTCCTCCGGGAAGCTCTCCTCCCCACTTCCCTGCACCACATGCCTTGTTTTGCAGCACATTGCAGCTGCTGTGCGTCCATCCATGTCTTGACTTCTGATGGTTCCGCCTGTGTCTAGGTCCTCGAGGGCAGCCATCACCCGTGCTTTGCTCTTACATGCACCTTGCAGTGTCCTGACATTAATGAATGGAGCCCATCCAGTCTGTCCAGGCACTTGGAAGGACAGATTCCAGGTTCCACGGTGAGTGGTCTGCACCCCTGCATGCAAACAGCACCCCTCTTGGGTAGCTAACTGGCTGCTTCTTGAGCTCTTGCAGGGGCAGGAAGCTCGGCATCTGCATTCCTACCTGTACTGTGTAACAAATCACCACAAATTCAGCAGGTTAAATGGCACCCACTTATTATCCCTTACTTGCTACAGGTCTGGAGTCCAGGCTCGTCCTCTGGGCAGGTCTCCCAATGCTGTAATCAAGGTATCAGTGGAGTCTGGGGGGTCTCACCTGAGTGTAGGGTCCTCTTCTGAGCTCCCACAGTTGTTGGAAGAATTTAGTTCCCTGCTGCTGTAGAGCTCATAGTTCCTTCTACAAAGCCAGTGGGAGAGACGGTTCCTGACTCAGGAAGGCCCCTTTGTAAGAACCTTTACTTAACTAGGCCAGGCCCAATCAGGATAACCTCCCTTTTTTTTTTTTTAAGATTTTATTTATTTATTCATGAGAGACACACACACAGAGAGAGAGAGAGAGAGAGAGAGAAGCAGAGGGAGAAGCGGGCTCCATGCAGGGAGCGCAACGTTGGACGCCATCCCAGGACTCCAGGACCATGCCCTGGGCCAAAGGCAGGCACTAAACTGCTGAGCCATCCAGGGATCCCCCATAACCTCCCTTTTAATAAGCTTGAGCTCAGATGATCAGGGACCTCCACGACACCCACAGAGCCCTGTCTGTATTCTATGGGTGAGAAGCAAGTCACAGGTTCTGGCTGTACTCAGGGTATGACTCCATCATGGGGCCATCTCAGAATCCTGCCTGCACAGCATGTCCCAGGGCAGTCTTTTCTTCCCATGTTTGGACCCCTCATCACTGTCTGGAACCTTGGAGGTTCTGGCCTGACCCCTCTTCTGCCCTTGTAACTGCCTGACCCAGGATGCCCCCAGACACTCTGCACTCAGCTCAGGTCAGCCCCAGGCCTCACCCTACCCTACCCCCAGGGCACCTCCCCAGCCCACCTCAGGCCTCCCCACCCCAGGACATCCCCAGGGCCTTGCTTCCCTCACTTCCTATCCACTCTGAAAACCAAAGCAAAGGCCTCCCCACACTGAGCTTCCTCCTCCACTTCCAGCCTGAGGAGCTCTGCAGACACTGTCCCCTCCAGGCTTGGACTCAAGACTCTGCTCAGCTTCCAGGGCCATTCTCAGCGCCTGCACCTATCTGCTCCTGTCCAGCCCACCTTCCACGCCCCAGAGCAGTGCTCTGGCCGGCCCGCACTGACAAGGGCAGCACTGTCCCACACCTGGGCCTGCCCTGTCCCCTTGTGTGGCTATCTGCTTTTCCTGTATGTCTGGGACCCTGGGAGGGCAACCAAGACTCAATGCTAGCTTGAGAGGTCTTGCCTATGGTCTGCAGCCCCGTCCCCTGGAACCATCCTGTCCTGTCAAGTGGACTTTCTTTTGGGGAAGAGGAACCCGAGAAATTGAAAAGAGCTGAGGCTTGCCTCAGTCTAGGATTGCGAGATAACACACAGGACGCTCTGTTGAATTTAAATTTCAGATAAACAACACGTATTTTTTTTTTTTATAAATATATCCCCAATATTCCACAGTCTATACCTACATCAGAATGTACTTGTGGTTTATCTGCAATTCAAATTTAGCCGGGCATCCTGTATCTCACAGCTGGTGACAAACAAGGGAGCAGGAACCGGAGCCCAGATCCATCTCCAGAGGCCAGGCTCTCCCCCTTGCTTTGCAATCTTCTTGAGGACATAGACATGTTGACATCTGTCACCCTGCTTTCCTCTGCCTGCCAGTGGGGTCCTCAGTCATAGCCGTGGTCGCCTAGAGGCAAGAGCCAAATGCCTGTGGATGAGTCGGATGAGACAGCAGGCTTTGGCTGCTGGGGGTGGCAAGATGACATTCCTGCTGGTGTTGTCCTGATGACCCCACAGACTAGTGTCCCCCCCCCCGCCACCCCCAGATGTATACATCAAAACCCTGATCCCCAGTATGCTGGTGTTAAGAGGTAGAGACTTTGGGAGGTCCTGAGGGTGGGGGCTGTTGTGAATGGGATTGGTGCCCTTATAGGATGAGACAGGAGAGAGGGTCTCTCTCCACCGTGTGTGGGCACTGCCTGATGGTAGCCGTCTGTAAGCCTGGAAACGAGCCCTCACCAGGCACCAAATGTGCCGATACCTCCATCTAGGTAGGGGCTTCCCGACCTCCAGAACTGTGAGCAATAAATGTCAGTGGCCTAAGCCTGCGGGCTGTGGTGTTCTGCTGCAGCGACCAGCAGACTGGGACCACCGCCCCCATGCACCAGCTCCCTGCAGAGGCCGGCTGCCTCCCCTCCAGAAGCCCACAGCCTTGTTCTCTGCCGGAGCTGTTTATCAATGCAGAGCAGGCCTGTTCCATTAAACCCTCAAACAGAAAGTTATGGGGCCCTGTCATTTCCGTGATCTGTCTCTGCTGGGAGTGGAGCACCTTTTACTCCCTGGTACGCCACCACCCATCTTGAGACGTCGTATTTAAATGATTAAGCCGACAAACAGTTTTATTTCCTCCAGCAGCTGACAATTCCACAAAATGGAGAGATTTTAATTTGAAGTGGCACAATAAAAATCCTTCCCCGTTACTTCAGAACTCAGCGAGAGGCTCCGATGAGAGCCCCAGGGGCCAGTTGCTCGGGAGGTAGGGAGGCCGCCGCCCCCACATGCAACGACAGGCCCTCCCGCCCTACGGAGCCCACTTCAGGAGGGGCGTCAAGGGCCCCGCACAGGTGGCCCCGGCCAGTGTCCCCACACCCAGCAACTTCTCATCCTGGAACATCTCTAAATGCACGCTGTTTGGCAATGCAGAGCTTTTTTTGGAGTGTCTTCGATGTCCATGTAGGTGGTGGGACTGTCGGCTGACTGTCCATGTGTGGCTGGTCCCAGCTTCCGAGCTGCCCGTCCCCAGCACAGCCGTGAGGACATCGACTCCTCTGTGCCTGGTGGAGGTGGAGCTGCTCATCCCCTGCGGCCACAGAGGAAGCCCCGGGGTCTGCTGCTCCCAGCTGCATCCTGGAAGGAGGAGCAGCACCCCCAGCCCACAGGGATCACAGGCTGCATGGGCAGGTGTTGCATGCAGTGGGCGACCGAGGCCACCACGCCCCTGCCACCATGTGTCCAGCCTTTCCTTGCCATCCATCCCCTGGGCTGGCCAAGAGAACTATCTTGGGCTGCTGTCCCTGCTCCCATCCTGCCCCTCCTGGGCCAGGTGCGCTGGCAAACAGGCCGCCCGGAGAGAGGAAGGTAAAGAGGAGTCCTGCTTTGCAGTCTTTGCCGAGGCCCGTGATGACACACTCCTGCCCACACCCATTCCAGCTTCCAACCTGCTCACCACGAAAGTGGCTATCTGGACAGTGGGCTGTGCGGACCTATGCGGGCTGCATCTGATCACTACCATCCCCGGATGGCAGGTCCCCGGAGTGAACCCAATCACTGAACTTGTTCTGCCTCTGCCCCAGGATGGGGGATCCACGTCTTCTCCACCATCCTGCCCCCGCAGAGCCAGGATGAGGACATCCAGTGAACGGGTCCCCCACCCACCCCTGGTGATGCAGACCACCCACCCTGCCTTCTCCCAGACCCCGCCCTCACCGGGCATGCCCACCTTGGGCTCCAAGCTCCAACAGCACACAGCCTGCTGTCTGTACCCCCACACCTTCCAGAGGCGGTCCTCTAATGTCCTGGCTCCCATGCCGCCCTACTCCCTGTAGCATCAGGACGGGTGGCCTTCATCAGGAAGCCCCACTAACCACTCACCTCTTGGCCAAATTTAAAGACCCCCTCAACGCAGCACAGATGCCAGCACCTTCCCTGCACTAGGTTCTGTAATTACCTGTCCTGTTTCCCCTATATGAGTGGTCTCGGCGGCAGTCCCGTGTCTCTGAACACCATCCCGGTGTCCAGGAGCACAATTGCTTGGTAAACCTCTGTCGAATGAAAGGGTGGGGTCTCCCCAGGCCACACACATGGCATTAGGGGTAGTAGGAGACTTTGGCAGGAAATCCCCCGAAGCTACTTGATCACCTCCTCTCTGGGATTAGCTCTGGTCCTCTGTTCTCTCCCCAGACTCACTTGGGCAGGCCCCAGAACACCGTGCATTTGGCTCTGCCACACACATAATAGGTGCTCAATCAAAGCACAATCAGTGAGAAGGTGAAGGGCAGTCTCCCATGAGACGGTTCAGTTTTTTCGGTCATTTACAGACCGGATGGTCACGGAGAGAAGGGATTACAGGCTTGCTCTGCATCTGCTCTTCTCGTCACAGAAACACATGGAATGAAAGCATCTCCATTAATTGCCATGGATCTGTCTGGAAAGTCTTCCTGTTTATAATTTGGGCAAATTGTCCTGTATCCTCTCTCAACGCATGTCTGCGTGCAATGTGCCTTGGGGAGGTATTGATTTATTTTCTGTTGTGAGACTAGCCCCCCGTGAGTGTCTGCTTCCTGCAGGTGCATGGATGTGGCCTTCCTAGGGCAGCAGAAGTATCTCAAGTACATTCCCTCCCCAGATGGGACTCCCATGCTCCTGCCCAAGAGCAGGAAGCCTGGAGGGAGATGCACTTACTTCAGGTCCCCTGGCTGTGCCTCAGGAGTAAGGAAACAGGGTCTTAGGGGGAAGCCAGACAAATAAACAGAGGTGCTGGTCATGGGGATTAGGGGGCACCAGAGGCTCCACACAGAGGGCAGGGGTTGTCCCCAAGGAAGCCAGGGAAGGGACAGAAAGTTGAGTCGAAAGGTCACCTGGACACGGATTCTGGAGTCAGGCACACGTGGGTTTAAAGCTCTAACCTGAGAGAATGAGAGAAGCAGCCATGTGACCCAGGCAGAAACAGAGAAAGCATCTGGGCTTCAATTTGTTCACCTGCAAAACGTAGGGGGAAGAGGGGTGACCCGCCCAAAGTGGGTGGTGTTTGCACAGCATCCCTCCCAGGGAACCACACCTCTAAACATGCTGTGGGTCCTGATGAGAATGTCCCTAGAGCTGCACCCCAGAAGCTCTTCTTCCCACATGGAGGAGGAGGAGACATAAGCAGAGCAGGGCCAGTGGGAGCCCACCCGGCTATGATCACAGGCCAGAGGAGAGGGCTCCAGAAATTGCTGTGTATTCACAGAGACCTCCTTCCTTTCCTTCTGCACACGTGGCCAGCCAGATTTCCTGGCCTCCCTTTCTGTAGACGAGGCCGTGTGTCTGCCAGCCAATGGACGCTGGACAGAGAGGTGGCATCCATGTCCAGGCCTGGCTGCCATCAAACCTTCCCAAAGAAGCCCTTCCATGGGCTCCCCCATTCTGGTGGCTGGGGGGGAGAATGTCCCCTGGGTGGCCTCAGGGGCAATGTGTTGAAAAGGGAAGAGCCCAGAAAGAGTCTGCTAAGAGACAATGCTATGAAAAGCTTCAGAAAAGCTACTCCCAGATGAGGCCAAGACACCAGGCCCTGACACTTGGGGCTAAACAGAGGGAACAGCTGGATAGAGAATAAGCCTGGCCTGCCCGTGCAAAGAGCGCCTGTGAGGATCAAGATCCTATAGTGAGAATCTTGACCTGTGAGTGGTCAGGAGAAGTCCCAGGCACAAGGTTTGGGTTCAGGGACCAGCCCATGGGGAGCTAGCTGCACCCCAGGCAACCCAGACTCAGGGTGAAGACTCACTCTGTCACTTCAGGGAGTTTGGGTTGCTTTTCTTCCAGAGTCATGGTGGGAGCACTCTGAGGCTGGCTGTAAAGCACACAGCACCGCAGGTCACTGGTTCTGACAGATCCAGGCTTGTAGCCTCTGGTAAAGGCTGGTGTCCTCATTACAGGGGTGAAGGAGCTCTCTGGGCTCTCTTTTATAGGGGCACCAATCCCACTCACAAGGGACCCCTCTTAGGACCTAATTACCTCCCAAAAGCCAGCCTACAAATACCAAAACACTAGAGCTTAGAATTTTATCATAGATTTGGGGGTCACACAAACATGTGGTCACAGCAGTGACCTTAGTCCTGGTCTATACCTGTTGCCACTGCACCTTGTCAGTTTGGCTTTTGTGCCAGATTTTTCACTTTCTAACCGAACATCACAGTGAACATTCACATTAAAGTAAGTAAGTGTAGTCTGGTAAAGCCACCTTTCGGTCCCTGGCTTCGGTGATGGTCTTGTAGCTGGTGCATTTTAAAATAACATGTGGTCCAAGCTGAGAGACCACCAGTGATGATAGCCTGTTCTCGACCCTTTCCAGACCCCATGTCTGTCTCTCCTGCCTCCCAGCAGGGGCAACACTTGGTGGACAGCCAGGTGTGCTATGGTCCATGCCAACACCCCAAACTCCTCAAAGTCCCCAGTTGGCAGTCACTGAGATCGGTAGGACATTACAAACCAAACGTGAAGGTTGAGGCAAGCCAAGCTGCCCTGCCGTAGAACATACAGACAGGGAGCAGCAGGCATGCTCTTGCCACAAACGAACCTTTCTTTATTGCAAGGATAAAGACACAACCAAGTATTAATTTTATTTTTTGCCAATGCTTTTAAAATTTTGCAATAAACCCCTTTGGCAGCAATGAGCTAAAATAATGAAAGTACACCTTTATTGAAAACCAAGTACTGAACTCCTCATGGTCATTAAAATTATGCTGAAGCTGGAGTTTGCGCAAAATGCTCATTCACGTAGTCCACGGACCCTAGCAAGGACGCCGATCACGCAGCAGCTTCTGCAGCCAACGTTAGTGGTCGCTTGAGGAGGACCTTGCCCCGAGTTGGGATCCCACCATATGTGGCTGCAGTTCTGCACATCATGCCTTGAAGCATCATTTTTCTTATAGATTACAGGCTGTGCTTCCAAACTCCGTCTGCTCATTTCAGCTTCTAATTTTTCTTGTGCACGCGTGAAAGGTGAGCAGTTAGCGGTTCATATGCCAGTGCCACTAGCAGAAGAAAGACTTTGTAAACTCGTCAAGGAAGCTCATATTAAAGGATGACATCAGAAACTTCAGACAGGAAATCAGTAAATTCCAAGAACCGCTCAAAGTTTTAAATCCCACTTATGAACCAAAAATGCAGCTTTCAGAATTTCATCCTGTTGGAGGCAACACACCTGAGACTATTGTGAGCGCTGTTGCAAATTCACTTAAGAAGTTCCTCGCTGAAGATAAAATTATTTGTTTTATTGCGGTGATAGTATGCATACGTGTGTGATACAAGTTTCAGGATAAAAGCCATGTTCTGATGGTAAGAAACCTGTGGAACAGGAAGGAAGGAGGAACACATAATTCAAAATTGTGTCCACTGAGTTGAGACAATCTAACAACCAAATCCCATAAATTGTCCTTGACAAATTATAAATATTTATATGCATTCAAAGTAACTAAATAGCAACATGTTAGAACAAGAAGATACTGAATTAAAATGAATTTTTAAAAAAATACTCTTCCATGTGGCAATTTGTGCTCTTCTTTCTGTTTACCATGAAGATTGTAGAAATGTGTGAGCCTTTGGAGAGCTTCTTTGTAAATCAATCTGAGTGTCCTGTGATGGCATGAAAACTTTTATAAATAAATCCTCTGAATTGTTGGTTGCATCAAACCAGTTAACAACAATGACAATCACAACAGCAACTCCCGCTTTGGAGCCTTTGAGAAAATTATAATTATTGAAAACAAAGCTTGCAAACAGGAAGACGTTTTATTTATCAATGTACAAGAGGAAGGGGTGTGTGGAGAGAAATGAATCAAGACAAATCCTGACAATATGTAGGATTTGGTTTGGAAATGATAGGATTGTGCTTTGGAATAGCTCAACTAGTAGACAGCATCTTTTAATGAAGCTCTAATTTTAATTAAGCAAATTAGTATCCTGTACTAAAATGGAACAAAATTAAAATATCTGCAAGTTTGCTGCATCTAAATATAAAGGAACGTTCAAGACAATCATACATGAGAACAACAGCAAAACAATTTCTTTGATGAGTTTTTATCTTGTAAGAATATTTGTCAAAGAAAACTTCTCAGGGTGGTAGCAAGTAGCCAGACTCTGTAGATGCATTTGGGTGAAATATTTACACATCTCAATGCAGAGAAAAAAATAGCTGTGAACATCTCCTCTATGGAGCTGAATTTGCTCTGAGCTTACCAGGTACCCCTGCACCTGCAGAGAGAAAATTATCTCAATTAAAAATGTTATGGTCTAACAGAGAGGAGTCATCTTAAGGTGTCAACAATTTCAAATGTACTAACAAAAAAATTACAGCTTTGAGGAAGGGCGTAAGCAGTTTTACGGAAAAATTTTAAATGTTAACATTCTAATGAAAAATGTTATTCTTTAGAAAAATCCCAGTGGGTCCACAAATATAATAAAACCCACATAGTTAAAAAAAATACCTCAAAAACATATACCTGTAATTATTTTTAGTGCCCCCTTCACCCTGAAACATGCCCCAGTTTGGTGGCAGACTGAATAATCCGCCTGCTTGTCTGCCACAAAGATTTTCGGACTTTGGAATCTCCCGGAAGCTTATTCCATTCTGACGCAGGGAACCTGAGACCTACGTCATTGCTGTGTCTTCAATCAGGGTGTTTTTTATATTTATGATATAAAAATTTTTATATTTTTAATACCGTGGGATGCTAAGATCTTAGGTGCACAATTCAACAAGCTCTGACCTGTGTGTACACCCGTATGACCAACACCCAGCCAGGATATGGAATGTTTCCATCACTCTGGAAAATTCTTTATGCCCCTTTGCCATTAATCCCCGACCTTCTAGGTGACCACTCTTCCTGTTATCTGAACGCAGAAGGATCTGGGTTGGGCCCTGGCTCAGTCACGGGCTGGCTGTGTACGGTAACTTGGGTAGATGCTCAATCTTTCCAAATGTGGACCCTCCATCCATGGAATGAAGACTAAGGGTTGTTGAGAGATGCCACGAGTTAAGGTGTTGGCACGGTGTTGGGCATACAATTGGCGCTGAGTAAACCAGAGCACGGTCAGTGGTGACTGAGGATGGAGCAGAACAGCTTCGCACCAGTGCAGGATGCTACCACTATGGAGGGTCCGAGAGAAGGAGATTCCACAAGCAGTTCCGTCATGGTGCCCTGCTCTGCCCTACCTGTCTGCCAGATGCCCTACCTGTCTGCCCTCCACCCCCCCACCCCCACCCCGACCTGTCTTCTTGACACAAAGACTTGTGGCCATCTCCACCACCTGGAGCTCTATCCTCTCCCTAAAAGCTCTTCTCTGCTGACACTCCAAGAAGGAGCCAGGTCCCCACCCCCCATGCATAAGTCCCCCTCCTGCAGCCCCTTGCCATGGCCCATGGGACATGCGGTACTAGTTGCCCCATAAAGATAAGCCCAATGTCCCTGTTGCATGTTGCCCTTGGTGTTCCAGCCACCGGACACAAACAGAAAGACACAAGACAAGTGAGCCTCCGCACAATGGACCCACTGACCTGTGTCACCGTGCTCTCCACCGCCGTGATTGGTTCATCAGAACACCGTGCTTACGGGGGCCCACGAAGTGCTGTTTTACAAACTGAATGCTAAGCAATCCTACATGGGAAACAGGGAACCCTACTGTGCCCACTTTACGGATGACAAAACAAGCTCAGTAAAGGTTGGCCACCCACACCACCAGCTGAAACGTGCTGGATCGAGACTGTGAGGCTGGCTCTGTCCTGCCCAGCCTGATGGAGATGTGGGTGTGCACATCCTGTCTGCGTCTCATCCTTCACTGGGCTCCAAAACCACCTGGGAGTATTCCCTGGCCTGGTTCCCAGGAACCCAAATTCAGCAGGTCTGGCTGTGACAGTCCGTCTGCCTACTTGGAGTCCCGAGGAGATTCTAAGGCAAGGGACGCAGGTGCCGCCAGCCTTGGGGCTCCCAGTCTGGAGCGCAGGGGAGCCCTGTCCCATCTCAGTGGCTTGACCTCACTTGCGCTCAGTCCCTGCACAAACCTGTGGCCACAAACGGGAGAGGGAATGGGGGGCTCACATTTCCTGGCTTTTTGAGCCCCTGTTCCCTGGACCCAGACCCTTGGGGCTCTGGTCCCCACCCCCACCCCCCTGGGGAGAGACGATGAAGAACAGCAAACATCTCACCGAAACTCAGTCTCACATCTGTGTCCCACAATGCAAATGCCAAGGGAATTATTTTTACCTTGCAAGGGCTTGTTGAACGTGTCTGATAATGTATTTATAACGGCCCGAGGAACTCAGCTAGTAACAACCGCCCTGAGTGACAAGGAAAATTGTTAGAAATTGTTCCCTGTAAAAATAACGAGCCCTGCTGAAATGAGCCAATCAAAACAGCCTTCTGATGGCTTCCTGCACAGACAGGTGTGGTGGGATGGGGAGCCCATCCTCCGCTGGATTGTGGGCCCCAACCGGCCGGCTCTTCGCCCCTATTTCTGATACAGGATCTGAGTGTGCAGGGGGTTGGGGGCTGCTCTGTTTCTTGATGCCCACGAGCAGCTGTGTCCCCTGGGCACAGCACTGGGAGAGCCTGGGGCATCAGGGTGGCCCAGAGGGAGATGCAGAGTTAGTACCATGGCCTGGGGGATGATGCAGGTCGGTTTGCACTAATCCCTGGAGTCTCCAGGACCAGGGTCAGCCCACTGGGAGGATGCCCCCTTGGGGTGCTCAGGCTCCCTCTACCGAGTGTGGAACAAGCCACTGCCACCCAGCCGGATTCTCAGGCCGCATCCATCTCTGCCTCCTCAGAGCTCTCCCTGCACCTCCTTCTCCTGGCTGGTGGCTCCTTCCCAGATCCCTGCCCAGTGGAGAGGAGGGCCGCCTTCTGCACCCCAACAGAGCCAGCCTGTATGTGAACAGAACACATTGCAGGGTCTGTGGGCACCTGTCTGCTCATGTTTCCTCTTCTAGAACAGGATCTTCCGGGGCCCATGAGCTATACCTTCATCTCCCAGGTTTCCAAGATCGAGGGAGGTTGAGACTAGATGCTCAAAACCTGAGCACTGGATGAACAGATGAATGAATGAATGAATGAATGAATGAATACGGTGGAGCTTGTGTTTGCAAAACTGCACGCTGCATGTGCGTGGTCCTTGCTGTTAGGGACAGGTGTCACATATTCCCCAGTATCATTATGTATTTCACCCATCTCTCCTCCTCACTGCTGATTTCGTGACCAGGTCTGCAGATTTTGCAATCTGACCGTCTTTATCTCTCCCTGGTCCCCATTCCCACCCTCCGCCTGGGTTCAGGGCTCATCAGCTGTCCCCCGACTCACTTTTGCAGTCTCCCTGCCTCCCCTCCTCAGGGCCCAGAATGAACGCGCCTCTGCTTTCTCTGGCTCAGCTGTGGCTCCCCAGCACCCTGACGTGGAAGCAGCACAGGGAGCAGAGCCGTCCACCCTCTCCGCCCGCTCAGCTCCTCGCTGCCAGCTTCTGCCCAATGCTCTACTGCAACGAATTCCTGCCACATTGCTGCACAACCTGGGGCTTCTTACCTGGGGGTCTTTGCTCACCCTGTCCCCTTGGCCCCAGCAGCCCACCATCCTCATCAGCTCTCCAGTGCTTACTTACTCTGGATTCTCCAAGCTCTGGGGCCCAGTTCCCAGGATTCCCCGAACCTCCCACTCTCCCACACCCTGCACCCTCCTGCCCACCCCCAGCTCCCTGCAGCTGGGGCAAACTCTGCCCTGGCCTTGATGCTTTGAAAGCAAGAGTGGGTGTCACCATCCTTGTGCCTCTGGCGTGGTCCTCTCTTCCTGGGGTGGCCGCCCACCTGCACACCCTGATTATCAGAATGCACATTCAGCAGGCTGGCTCTGAGCTCTCGTGTAAGTGGGAGTGCCACTTGGAAAAGTCACAACCAGAAGGGTAAGGTTTTCTTCCAACCCATTTGAACAAATGGAGTGACCCTGGGCTCGGGCACACTGCGTACAGCCCACCCACCCCCGCCACGGCTCTGTGGGCTGCTGTTGGTCCTCTGTTACAGGGGGAACAGGACATGTGCAGTGTGGAGCGGCCATACAAGCAGGTGTCCAGGCTCCGGGCCCCCTGGCTCCGCAGCACCCCAAAACATCCATGAGAGCCCCATGCATACAGCAGTCCAGGAAAGAGACTGAGGCCGACGTGGCTGGAGGCCAAGCCCTCGGGGAGGCCAGGGAGGCTGTGCTCGCCTGTCAGTGAGGTTCTAGGTCTGGGGCTCATCCTCTGGGTCCAGGTAACTGGGAGTGTCCACCAAGCCCCAAACGAGCAGCTGTGCAGTAGGCGAGGAGGCACGAGTTCAGTGTGAAGGTCGGCAAGTCAAGGCCCGGAGTGAGGAGGGGCGGCCAGAGCCGGGACGAGCACCGGGCGCGGCGGCAGAGGGGTGGCTGACTCGGCGCCCGGGGCAGGTGCCCTGCGCCCCTGCCCTCGGAGCCGCGGCTGACTTCAGAGTCGACTCCCTCACTGCAGCGGACCCCAAACCCGGTGGAATAAAAGCGTTTTCTCTGCCGCTGCCAAATGACGAGTGTGAAAGCGACAGTGTCTATGTCAGCTCTTGGTTCAAACCGAGTCAGGGATGAGGCAAATTGGATCATTATTCATTTTATCGGTTACTTATTTTTAGAGCAATCTAACAATTACATGTAAAGTGCAGAGCATAAACCTGATTTACAGCGAAACTGTTCATTTACTGCCCCCACTTGGGCACCTGACAACTCGTGCTTCTACTTAGCGGGCCCACCCCTCCTCCCCTCCTCCCTGCCTGGGGGTCTGCATTCACCCAGTTCATTGACAGGAGAACCTTCCAGATGAGGCTGACACAGAGCAGGGTTGAATGCCCCTGGCAGGTCCAACGGTCCACATGCTATCATCTGGAGACCTGTGTGGACACGTCAGAGCCACTATAGCTGAGGCCCTGGGGTGGGGAGGGAGGGGGCAGGACGCAGCAGGGGGCCAACTGGAAAGGGCCCCCCCATAGGTGTGGCTCCAGCATCACCCCTCCCCCAGAGCTCCTGTTACCTGGACCTGTGGCACCAGCCCCATGACGTGGCACCTGGGGGATGGGCACCCCAAACAGGAATGGATTGATCTCTGCACAGGAGCCCCTCCCGTTCTTGGATGTCCTTCCAGTGTGAGCAATCGGGCTCTGGATGTGAGTGTGATCCCCCCTAGACTGTCCCTCTGCAAACACAGCCTGCCGTGGCCTGGAAGCACCTAGAGACCATGCAGTGGAGGATTTTGCCCAGAAAGGATTTTGACCTTGGTAGTCAAAGAGGAGCTGTCATTGTGTGCTGATCCCCAGATAGATGAGCTACTGGGCAGAGGGAAGCAGAAGCGGGAGCTGGTGGCAGGAGTGGGGGGTGAGGCAGGCAGCCCCCTGGTTTGCCGGGTGACAAGAACATCCAGCCCAGGCCACAGGCTCCACAGCCAGCCCAGAGACCTTCTTTCTGGGTTCTCACCCACTCCGTCCTGGCTGAAGGGAGCAGGAGGCACTGGGGAGAAGGCTCCCCACCCGGAGTTCTGGGCAGGCAACTATCTACCTTCCCACCTGCACAGTTTTCTCTTCTAATTGCACGAGGGTGAAATGATAATTCATTGCTGTGGATTTGTATTTATTTGAAAACAAAGAAAAGCACCTGAGATTGTGAAGGGAACAAAGCCAATTGATAATAGAGAGCTGCCTCAGGCTCTCGGAAAGACAAAGCCAGGCCCCTGATTACTCCTGGGGTGCGGTGAAAGGGGCCTGGGTCTATAGGGCCCTTTTGTTGTCTCTGCTGACAGAGCTCCTCTTAATTGCCATTTAAATTATTCAGGCAGTAGGTCAGGCCCTTCTGCAGTGGGTGGAGGAAGGGGCTTCTTTTCAACTTGGCAGCTGGAGTCCCGTTGCCTGGTGTCCTTAATATTTGTAAGGGCTGTCACCTTCCCTTTCTCCCCTGGGCACCCGATTTTTGCTGCCCACCATGCACTCCTGTCTGAGGGAGAGGACACCCTTATTTCCTTTTGGAAGTCCCATCTCGTGCTCTCTCAGGGGTCCTGTGGGGTCTTGACCAGCTCCAGCCAGGTGACAATTCTCACCTCCCTGGCAACAGGGATCTGTTCACGGGAGGGCACGAGAGTAAAGCTAGCCTGGTTCTGGTGACGTCAGAGCATCTTCTGGGAAAGGCAGGGCAGAGACCAGACTCCAGTGTCTCCCATGGGATGAGCTACAGAGAGGTGGACCCTAGTGGCCACTGGCTGGGCAATCATTCTGCAATGATGAGGGGAGACTCAGAAAGTCAAGCTTGTGTTCCCCCAAATTCGTGCCCACCTGGGACCTTTGAATGTGAGGATTTTACATATCTGATTGGTTAAGTGAGGTCACACTGGACCTTCCTAAGAAGAGGAGACACACAGACGCAGAAAGATGGCCACATAGCAAATAAGCAGGGACTGGAAAGATGAATCTACAAGCCAAGGAAAACCAAAGATTGCTAGAAGCCCCTAGAAGCCAGGAGAGAAGCAAGGGGGGAATCTTCCCCAAGAGCTTCCAGAGACAGTATGGCCCTGAGGACACCTTCATCTCAGACCTCTAGCTGCCGGCATTCTGACGCTGGCGCTTGACACTCTGACAAATCCCTGCCACTGAAGTTCCCCAGGTGGAGGTGCTCTGTTAGAGCAGCCCCAAGGAGCTCGTTGCAAAGTATTGCTGAGCTGTCTGGTGTGGAGGCTTGTCCAACCTGTGGACCATGGCATCAGGAGGCCTCATAAATGACCTGCTTCAGCTTGGCCAGTGTGACATGGGGTTTTGGTGACTTGTGACCAGAGAGAGGATTTCTAACTGAAACAGTCTCTGTAATGAATGCAGGGGCATAGCTGTCTGGGCAGGAGCTAGGGGTGTATGTGTTTTCCCTGGGAGACATGTGCTCGGGTCATGCAACCAGCATGTAGCCAGGCACCCCCCCCCCCCAAGTACCCTTGTAACCTCAAAGATGATCCAATAAGGCCCTGCCTTTAAAGACCTCCATGCTGCAGAATAAAGCAAAAGTACAGAAGAGCCACCTAAGAATTCACAGATGGCTCGATCCTTTCTGTCTGGTTTCATTATCAAAGGCTGTATTTAGACGGCAACATTTAAAATAAGACTTTCCGATGTCTCATCTTAAATGATTGGGGGAAAATGTGTTATTTCTGAGCAACATTTTAATATGCTGTATAAACATTCCTTCAACTTCTATTACTAAAGTTCATAAAAATTGAGTGCTTATTGATGGAGAAGAAAATACAGCTCTTGAGTGTGGAAGGCATGAGACCACTCCTCACAGACAGCTCACCTTCACTGCTTAATCCTGTTTCACGCTGAGGAGGAGGATAGGCCACCACGTTTCAGCGCTTGTATCATGGGGTTTGGATGACACATTTTCAAATGCAGTAACAACTGTTTGTTGATAACAACCTGATGAGGAACACATCTCCCATTTATTTCAGCTCAGGAAATAGTTAAATAACTTTGTATAATCACACAATTAGGTATTTTTGGAATGAACGTCTGTCTGTTTCTAAAGTTCATGCTTTTTTTTTTTTTTTTTTTTTTTTAAACTGGATCGCGCTTCATCCCTGGGGGTTTTAAAGAAAGAAAGGCCCAGTGTGGTTACAGCCTAAGCTATGGTTGTACAGAAGGTCTGGGGCAGAGTGGAGGACTTGCCTGGTTAATCCCCAATTCACCATCTGTGTATCCTTCCCTCTTCCCTGTGTGTTCTAGAACATGACCCAAAAATCTTAATATGAGGAAGTACTTCTCAGAGGACTTATTTGCATTTTGCTTTCCAGCAAGAAGGAAGAAGTGAGCATTCACCTCTTCCCCACAGAGGGTCTGCACCTTCTTACTCCACAGTATGATAAACTAACTTGTATTCCTACTGTCTCTCATGTAGGCTTCTCCCCTAAGGACAATGTGAGCAAGGCAGCTAGACCTGGAGTAGGTACTAAAAGGGGCCCCATGTCCCAAGAGAGTGGACTTCTGAGTGGCACAGGGATATGTGTGCCAGGAAGGGAGCAGCTGGGCAGCCAGGAGGCCAGCCCCATGAGGATCTCAGGCAATGGAAAACCCCCTCCCTCTTTCCCCAGCTGTCCCACTCAAAGGGGATCTAGAGGTGATTGTCATGGGTGGGGGGGGGGTCGATGTATCCCACTACAGATGAAGGAAGACGAGGACCACTGACCCACTGCTGCATTTCCCTACCCAGGAAACGTCCTGTGGTTTCCATTCAGATGCTTCTTGACACACCATCCCCCCAGGTCCTCTTCTTCCCCAGCTCATCCCACTGGGGAAAGATCACCCCATCCAGCAGCTGTGCCTGCAAGGGCAGCTGCCACCTCCCTTTCTTCTGAGCACAGGGCTGCCCTCCTGCCCTAAAAGACAGAAGTGTTGTTTGCTAAACAAATACCACGGTCTTATCTTTTCATATGGAGGATATTCCTGCAACAGGCAGAAAAGCTACCTCAAATGTCATGTTGCTACAGTGGCTGCCTTGACCAGGTTATAGGATATGCATGGGACCTTCCTTTTATCCTCACAGGAAGGTGTTCATGTTTATTTAAGAAACTCATAAAGGAGAGTGTAGGGGGCCAAACAGTGGCCCCAAAGATATGACTGCATCCCAATCTCCAGAATGTGTGACTGTGACCTTCTCTGGCAGAAGGATCCTGAGAGGAAGAGGTTATCCCAAAGCATTCAGGTGGACCCTAAATGTGATCATGTGCATCTTTGTGGGAGAAGGGCAGAGAGAGTTTTAAGACAGTACATAGTATGGAGGAGGCAATGGGAAGAGCTATGATTTGTAGGACACCCAGAGCCCCCAGAGGCTGAAAAAAGGCAGGCTCCCCTAGAACCTCCAGAGAGCTTGGCCCTGCCAATACCTACATTTTGGACTTCGGGATCCCAGACTAGAAGAGAATACATTTTTGCTGTTTAAGCCTCCATCAGTGGTACTTGGTTATGATGGCCAGAGCAAATGAATACACAGGTGTAAGAGCAAAATACTCCTTCAGAGGGGGTTTCCATAAGAGGACAGTGATAAAGCCCCTCTCCCACAAGGAGCCTGAAATGCCCTGAGCCTGGGGGCCAGTGCTCAGGGGAAGGAGCAGAGACCAGCCCACAGGGACCACACTGGCCACACCTCAGGGTTTAGGTTTTATTCCAAGCATTCAGGACAGTATTGAAGTGTTTTAATGAGGAGAGAGATGGATCTGACTTACATTAAAAACAAACAGGTTAACAAACCTGCCATGGAGGCTGTTTACGGAGAACAGACCTGCACTGGGCTTAAGACACTTGGTCTATTTTCAAGTGGAGAAGTCAAGCAAGCAAAGCAGTTAGATGTGTGTTGTCTGGAGCCCCAGGGATGAGATAGACTCTTGTGGATCACTGGCTGCTAGGGGTTATTCATAGCCATGGGGCCAGATGATACACATAGGGTGGGTGCAGTTGGAGACATGGGGCTCTCCGACCCTTAAAGATTGAGCCAAGGAACAGGAGGCAGGATTGGGAAGATTCTAGGAATCCAAGGAAAGAGGGTTGGGAAGAGTGAGTGGTGAGGTATGAAGTGCCCAGGGGAGGGTGAAAGTGGGAGGACAGGGGTGTTCAGGGAAGGAGGGGTCCAGGAAATGCACCAAAAGCTCTAATGTAATGAAGATGGATGCGTTCCTTGCATGAGGCAGCATGGAAGTCCTTGGCAACCTTGAGAAGGTTAGGTTTTAGTCGTGAGGATGGAATTGACCATGTGCCAGACAGGTTGCTGCTGATGAGAAGTTGAAGCAGTTCCTGGAATCCACTTAACCCGACGCAAAGCATCAGTCATAGCCGCCACCCTTCCTGAGAGTAAGTTATTAGGGAGTCATGCTTGAGATTTTCTGAGCCTCGAGGTCGGTGGAAGTGCTGGCAGGTGCACAGGGAACTCTCCCTCCAGTGGCATAGGTCCTCAGAGTTACCAGGCAGCTGTTGGGTGCTGGCTCAGTAAATCCACAGGGGGATATGGGAGCCACCCGATTGACAGTCTGTTTTTTCCTTTACGGTGGCCTGGTCAACACTGGCATCCAGGGAAAAGGCTCTTTTAAAACACTGATAACCAAGGTCACTGTGTCCCAGTCATGGGGGCTCATCACGTTGTGAAGGTACTCTAAATGGCACATCCGATAAAGGACTGTGATCTAAAATACACGAAGCACTATAAAAATTCAACAAGAAAGTAACAAATCACTGGATTAAAAAAAAAACGGGCAAAAGGTCTGGGCAGGTACCTCGGCAAAAAACCTGGAGAGATGGGAAGCAAGCATATTAAAAGATATTTCACATTATATGCCACCAGTGAAATGAAAATTTAAAAAATGAGATGTTGCTATACACCTTCCTATCAGAAGAACCAAAATCCAGGACACCAACACCACCAGATATTGGTAGTAGGGAGGGATGTGGAGCAGCAGGGAGACTCAGTCCTCCCTCATCTCCTTTGTGGGGATATAAAACAGCACAGTCATTTTGGAAGACAGGTTGGTGGTTTGTGGTTTTTTGTTGTTGTTTTGTGTTGTTTTTACAAAACTAAACATACTTTTATCATACACTCCATTAGCTACTCTCCTCGGTATTTACCCAATGAGTAGAAAACATACACAAAAACTGCGTATGAGTGTTGATGGCAGTTTTATTCATAATTGTCAAAACTTGAAAGCAACCAAGATGTCCTTCCCATAGGTGAAAGGGGAAATAAATAGTGCTCCATCCAGACAATGGAATTTTATCCCACATTCTTTTAAAAGAGAAATGAGCTACTAAGCCATGAAAAGACATGGAGGAACATTAAATGCATATCACTTAGTAAAAGAAGCCAATCTGAAGGCCACATACTATATGATTCTAACTACATAATGTTCTGAAAAAAGGCAAAACCATGGAACAGTAAAAGGATCAGTGGTTGCAGGAGGTGATGGGGGAGAGAAGGGATGAATAGGTGGGGAGCACAGAGATTATTAAGGCAGAGAAACTACTTTTAGGTGATGGTGGACACACGTTATTACCTATTTGTCCAAACCTATAGAATATACAACACCAAGAATGAACCATAATGTAAACTATAGACTCTAGGTGATCATGACGTGTCGATGTAGGTTCACGGATCACAATGGAGGCACCACTCTGGTGGGGATCCTGATAATGGGGGAGACTGTGCATATGGGGGAGCAGGGGTGTATAGGAACTCTGTGCCTTCCCCTCAATTCTTCCATGGACCTAAAACTTCTCTTCTCTAAAAAAGAAAGTCTACATGTAAAAAAATATATATACCCTAAATGTGTCAGGATGAGTAGCCTTTCCCGCACCCCCAATAACTGCATTAGAGGCTCAAGACCAGGTATGCAAACTGCAGTCTGGAAGCTGGAACCCCCAAATTCCTAAGTTCCTTTCTAAGTCACTCCTGAGAGTCATGAAACTAAGGTTGGAAGGTAGACCAGCTGGCTCAATAGATTCCTCACCCCTTGCTCTAGTGTGACTACTAAATATTACATATGCATGTGCTAGGTTAATGTAATTATACACCTATTAATTCACAGATTCCTGATTTTGTCCATGTGTAGGAACGAAATTCAAAACCAGAGCTGCCTCACGGTCTCTTATGTGACTCCTCTAAACCTGAAAATCTTCTCAAACTCATCCCAAGGGGATGTCCTCAAAATACAGCTGGAATTGAACGATTAATTCTGACATTTTCCTGTCTACAGCCGATGATGGAATTTTCAAGAACATGAAAACAAACCCCTCCAGAGGATGGTGCAACGTGGCTCCCAACGGGGACTGGCCGGTATCCCCTCACTGCAGCCAGATTCCATTCACCTGACAGTGGCCCGGGGTCTCATGGGCACATCTGACACCAAGCAGGACTGGATTCGTTCCCAAAACAATAACCCTCTTTTACCTCTAAGAATTGATGTGCACACCTCAGACTTCTACTCTAATAGTGATTCTTATAATTCTGCTAATAGGACATGAAACTCCCAGTGTCCCTGAATTTGCTAGAGCAGAGAACAGAGAAGTCTGGAATCAAGGTCTTGCCTGGGTATAGCATGATGCTTCCCATCTCCGCCTCTGCAGAGATCCAGCCCCTAACAGAGCACAGCAGACGGAAAAAATAAGACAAAAGTGGGAATTGAGATCCCTTGCTAAAACCGCCCTCGGGGGACGTGTCTGGTCTGATGTACGAGGTGCTGTTGACTCTTGGTTGAAGGGTGACAGAGCTTCTCCTCCCAGCGTGTTCGCGGCTGCACCCCAGCTGTGCTCCGTGAGGGCAGGGCTCCCCACTTCACCTCATGTCACTACTGCCGGGGTAGAAACTCACAAGCAAGAGGCCCTTGGAAATCATCATTCAGTGACTCAATTATTTAAAATAAAATTTGCAAAGGGCATCAATCTGGCCTGCTCCATACTCTGCCATTTGTCAGAACACAAGTGCCATTGAAAGGGACAGGCTATGTCCAACGTTATGACAGGGAAAGCTCTTTTCACTGGGGATTCGGCGTCCGTCTCCCGGCAAAGGCCACCGGAAGGACGCCTCCGACCCAGCTTCCCACTCCCACGTCCACATTCAGAGGGCCTCTTGCGTTACGCAAATCTCTCTCCTGCTGTCTGCGTCTGCCTGCTTTTATCTGTGAAGTTTCTGCCATGAGCCATCTAGAAAATCTTAATTCTCAGGCTTTAAAAAGAATTGTGTTTTGCCAGCTGATACGCTGGTTTTTATGACACCGTTGGGTGCAGTCCCTTTTCTTTCAAACAGAAGATTGCTAAAAAACAATTGGAAACCTGCCCGGATGACAAGTGTGAAAACAAACAAAAGCAGAGGCGAGGCGGACGGAAGGATAAAGTGTCCGCGGGGACCGGGGGGCCTGGGGCGGCTCCAAGAGGAAGCTGATACACCTGGTCCAGCCTTTCGGGCGATGCACCCTGGCTCCTGGGGAAGGCACTCCACTCTCGGGGAGCTCTTTCACTGAGCCCTGGGCCCCTGGGGCACAGCCTAGTCGGGGGGAGAGGCTGCAGGCTGCAGGGGGGCTCGGGGAGCTGACTCCTGGCTGGAAAGGCCACTTCTTTATGGTCCCTGAGTCCCACGGAATTCTGCTCTTTGAGGGAATTAGGGTGGAAATACGTGTCTGTTGGAGGGGTTACAGTTGTGGCTATTGGGAAGCCCTTGTTTTCAGAGCATCAGACAATTCTGGGGTTTCTAGAACACTCTGGAGGACAACAATGTGTTCTCCTGTAGCCCCCATTCAGGTGGAGGTGTGTTACCGTGTCTGCCAGGAAGAAGCAGCCCCATAGAGACAGTACCCAATGGCAGGGGACCCAGGGAGGTGCCACAGCCTGCACACTCACCCTGAGCAGCACAGCTTTTCCTGACACCCTCAAGATGTCAGGTCGAGTGAGGTCAGGGAGGAGGAGTGAGCCCATTCTACAAGTACGCCTGGCCCCCCTTTTCTGGCAGGAGTGACAAACAAGAACTCACTGACACCTGATTCTATTTGGCTATCTCAGAGTTGACGGTGACATCCACCCCATGGCATGTTCCTATCAGCAGCCACCTCACCTGACTAGGATGAATGGGGACACACAACAATCACCCCATCAGCAGCAGAGGATCCGGTGGCTCAGAAGTAGGGTGACAGGCAATGTCAAATGTCAGGACAAAAAGGAAGAGGCAGGACAGGGTGAGCTGACTTATGGGTTGGCTGCATATGGGAAGGAACTGCAGGCTCTGAGTGCTACATGGGACTGGTTTTCATGAGCTGGCTGGGACAGGGGGGAGAGGGCACAGGAGGGGCTCGGGGCCCCCCTCACATAGTTCCAAACTGACCCAGGAGCCTCACAGCTGTCTGGTCCATGGAAGTGATGATTTGGGCAGAAGTGTAAGTGGCCCTTCTTCCTCACTCTGGTCCATCTGCAGAGGTGGCCCCCACCTCCCGTTAGGGTCTGGGGTTGCTGTGATAGTCCATGAGCATCATGATCCTAGGCTCCAAGGGGCCATGGACTCCCCTACCCAGGACGGCAGGAGCCCAGGCTGCACGCACTCCAATGTCAGGCTGGGAACCTCAGAGGTCTGCCTGGGGAAAGAGGAAGGGCAGACACAACAGGTGTGTGTCCAGGAGGACGGTGGAATGGGAGATGTATTTGCAGGATCTCGGTCAAATGCTTCACAAGCACCTCCCCATCTTGATGCTCCGAGTGTGAAAAAGTCAGATTATAGTGCACAGCCAGCTTCTGCATCCTCCGCACGGGCGCGGTGCTGCCTGCGTGGTCATCTTCCCGGACTCAGTGAGTCAGATGAGGTGGCCGTGGACTCGGCACACACTGAGGGTCCCTGAACTGCAGGCCCTCCTCTTCCCAGTGCCGCCACCCCGTTCAAGGCCTTTCTAGACCACCATCACCGCACCCTCATAATAGGCTATGGGGTCTCTGGCTGCAAACCTGCTCTATCCCTTCATGATTCCCACTTCACAGTCGGGGAAACCGAGGCCCAGAGAGACTAAGCCAGTAGTCCAGGACACATAGCTGGCTCTAGATGACGTCCAGAGCGGGCTCCCTCTGTGTCTGACCCCTAAGCCCCCGCTGTCACCCGGTCCTGCCAATTTTCAGCCAAACTCAGCTTGCTCAACCAGAGCAGCTGGAACTCCTGCCCATCCAGCAATTCCCAGCCACGTCTCAGGTCCCAGAGCTGCCCAGGACAGCCCCCTGCCTCCAGCTACATGATCTCTGCCATCTCCGTGCTTGGCACAGCAGACCCCTGGCAGACGTGGGTAAAAATCCCACAGGTGACAGCAGTTTACTGGAATTTTGTTAGGATTTGGAAGTTAGGGACCATGAAGTGTGTGGGGAAAAGTGAATCACTTCGCTAAGAAGTGACTCGAGCCATGTGCCGAGCACCCACACGTCGGTAGCTGATCATGTGTTGCCTGTGGTATGTTTGTTGGGTCACCTGTGATTCCCCAGGTCCTGGGTAGGTAAGTACCTGGTAGGCACAGCGTAAATCCCAGCCTTTCCAATGTTAGGCACGTCTCCTCTACCTAATCGAGGTGTACCTAGTATTTTGGTGGCTAAACAATTTACTAGGTGCCACTGAGAAAATCTGATGACACCATCAAAACTTCACTTCTTTGGAAAAAATGAGTCTGGAATGAGAGCAGCTACGGGAGTCCAAGTGCTAAACTCACAAGGCGAGGGCACCTCCTACACATCGGTACCCGGACGCCAGCTGCGTGCGGACCCGTGTCCTCCCTCCTGTGGGTCTGTGAGCTCTTCGCAGGGGCATCTGTCGTCGTCCATGTCCCGTTGCCTGGATTGGAGCTGGATCAGCGAAGACTTTCTGCAAACCTTCCTTAAGTAACACATCTCCTGGGGCACCTAAAATATGCTTTTTTATTTATAAACAGTGTGATTATATCCAGCCGTCCAAGAACTCTATTAGCTAAAGTGAGGCTCTCATGTGCGCATCACCACTAATTCTCACGGGGTCTAGACTGCCGTGGCGCACAGCCAGTTTCTCACGTGGGAGGCGCGATGCCCACCTGAAGTAGAAGGAGAAGAGGTAAAGGACCCACCGCGCTGCGTTTGTGCACTTGAGGAGCGGCGAGCTCACACACGTACGCACACCTGTTCACACTTACTCACGGGAGAGAGCACCCCTGGGGGTTTCCTCTAGGAGCAGCCAGTGAGAAGGCCGTATGTGAAGCATGGGAGATGCCAGGAGATGCTGGAATATTGTGGCTCGGCCTTCTGGAGCCTGTGAGGGCTCCTCTGTCTCCCAGTGGCCCTGGAACCCACTCTGAGCCCACCTGGCTTATGTCGGCATGTCTGCTGAGCTCTGATGCCCCCAAGAGAAGGGGGGAGTCCTCGGGGTACCCACTGACTCCCCGTCCTGGGACCTGGCCCCACACTCCAGGAGGGGAATGCCAGGACCAACCACGGGGCTTCCCAGGGGGGCTGCTTGATTGGTGCCAGCTGAGGGGCAGGTTCCACAGGTCAGGAAACCAAGCCCAGCAATGTGGGAGACACTGCGATAAAGGGGACTGCTTTTTACCTCCTTCCTCTGGACTTGGGGAGCTGCCCAGGACACATGCCCCATGACCAGCTCAGTCTGGTTCAGCCTATAGTGGACAGACAGCTCAGATGTCCAATGGTGGGGGACAGACTGGCAACTCTCATTTATTGCATGTGTTGAGGTGGGAGAAAGCCTCAGACCCAGTTCCCCGGTGGTGGGGGCCGTAGAAATGGACAAAGCATTGATCCTACCCACGAGGGTCCCCAAGACCAGCAATGACAGCCCTAGGCTGAGGCTGATTATAGCACAGCCTCTAGCACTCCTGGGATTTGGTGTTCCAGCAGGTGACACAGAAGGAGGGACCGGTGGCAGCCACCTCCACACTCCTAAGGAGTCCACTTGGTCCTTGCAGGGGAGGTCTGTGGCCAGCCCCTCCAGGTGAGGCCCCTCCCCCTCCAGGTGAGGCCCCGCCTTGCTCATCCGGTGTGGCCAGCATCACAGATGCCTGAAGAATGTCTGCCCAGCAACAAATGCTGTCACCGGTGTTCACGTTGTGCTGTCAACTGAAATTCTGGAATTTCAGCACCTGGAATTTCTTAAATATTTGGCAACTCCTTCTGCAGTTGCAGGCATTCATGAGTGTACGCTCCATTTTGCAGAAGGAAAACCTGAGGTCTAGAGAAACCGTCAGGGAAAAGAGGGTATGTGGCCCACGGATGCCAGGGATTTCCACCGTGAGATTCCAGGATGTTGTTGAAGCCTGGCCCCTGCCAGTGCTGCGGGCTTCTCTGGAGTGCATGTAGCATCCGGTCTACAAATATTCGTGGGAAGGGCCCACTGTGTGCCAGACCTTCCTCTGGGGAATGAGGAGCGAGCAGTGAGCAAGCACACAGACGCCGCACCCCTCCTGGGGCTCCCACTCTGGCAAGGCCGTCTCTTCTACTGGAGGATTATGCTTGCATTTGGGTTGAAGAGGGACATGTTTCTTAAAGTTTTTAATTCCGGAGACCTTTGCCCATTATTCTCTAAATTCCAAAATATGCAGGTGGCCACATTTGCACCAACTGGTGAGTTTTTCTATTTTATTTTGTTTTGCTTTGTCTTAGTCTTAAAGGAACATCTTGTGCCTTTTAAGACTGTGTCGCCAGGTGTCTTCAGGCCCTGTTGACTGGATCAGAACCAGCAGAGAGCCGTGGGGCGCAGGCCACACTGTTGCCGGGTCTGTCCAGGCCCCACTCGGTAAGAGGAGCCGTGGCCGCCCAGGGCTGGGACACATCTGTGTATCAGTGCCCAGACGTGGTTCCTGGGATTGGCGGATGGGCTGAGACCCTGTCTCCCCCAGAGATGCCAGAGCTGTGTCCGCCCCCAGGTGGGAGGTAGTGGGGGGTCTCTACCTCCCTGCCCAGCCTGGGGCTGCCGGTGGAAGTGACCAGCAGCAAGTGAGCAGACAGCGGTAGGAGGGTGAGGCACACTGTGGCCGGATGGCCCGCGTTGCCACTAGAGGGCTCAGGCTCGCGTGCAGGCCGCCCCAGCTCCCACGGGA
Source organism: Vulpes vulpes (assembly GCF_048418805.1). Lineage (NCBI taxonomy): Eukaryota > Metazoa > Chordata > Mammalia > Carnivora > Canidae > Vulpes > Vulpes vulpes. The sequence goes on along the minus strand of NC_132791.1, from coordinate 160,274,946 downwards.
GGCCTGGTGACCTGGCCTGCACAGCCTCACTGCCCCTGGAGCTGAGTGAGGGCCCCGGCTGCCCGCAGTGCCCTCAACCTGTCTCCAGAGGCACTCGGAGCCCCTAGGAGGCCCCAGCTCTGTGTTCAGTGGATGTACCCCAAGTGCATCATCTTGGGCTTCTTTTAAGACATCTTTGTCCTTTGTCTTTTCCTTTCCTCAAATACTCGGGGCTGCTTGTCACCTGCAGGGCTGCTTCTGAAGCCCTCTGCTGGCTCTTGTCTCACTGGGCTGGGGGAGCAGTGATAGGGAAGGTGCCTGCTGCCCCTGCGGCCCCAGATCAGGCCCCCCACCTCCATGTCACATCAGCCCCAGGGGCCCCAGAAGCTGTCTCCTGAGACGCCCACAAGCTCATGCAGTGGAGGCATCAGAGGATAATCTATCGTCTTTGAAATAACAGCAGCTTCTCCTGGGATGGGAGATCAAGAGTGAATCCCATAGCAGGGTGGCTGGCGTCCCCCAGTGAATCCACATCCTAATCCCCGGAACCTGTGGATATGTCATTTTATATGGAAAATGGGTCTCTGCTGTTGTGATTAAGTTAAGGATCTTGACATGAGGAGATTATCCTGTCCTGCCAGGTGGGGCCTGGATACCTGCAAAGCATCCCTAGAAACAGGAGGCAACGGGCAACCTGACACAGAGGAGGCCACGGGACACCTGAAGATGCTGCCCTGCTGGCCACAAGCCAAGAAATGAGAGGAATGCAGTTCTAGAATGTGGCTGAGGCAGGAAAAGATTCTCCTCAGGAGCCTCAGGAGCAAGGACAGCCCTGCGAACACCTGGAGTTCAGACCTCTGACCTCCCAGTGTGCAGCTTTAAGCCAGCATGTTTATGGTAATTTGTCAGAGTGGCCATAGGACCCTGATAGGGGCCAACTCCCTCTTGTTCTTTCTAGCTCAGCTCAGACCTCACCTCCTCCAGGGAGCCCTCCCTGCCCATCTGCTCACCTAGCTCTGCTCCCTAGGCAGTCTACATTCCCAGGGCCCTGTTCCCCCACCCCCACCCCACCTGCTGTGTCCCTGTCCACCTCTCTGCTCCGCCGTGAGCTCCGTAACTGAACTTGCATGAGGGCACAATGAACCATCCTGTGCCTGCAAAACCTCCAAAGATGCTAGCTGTTAAAACCCGACTACTGCACCAGTGACAGAGTGTAGCAAGAAGCATACTGGACACCCAGCAGGGTGGCGGGAGGGGTTTTCTCCTTCCTGGCATCCCTGTGGGGCATTTGGTGCCACCCAGTTCTCTCTGCCCCTCCTGCCCTGGAGGCCTGGGTTTTGGCATCTGAGAAGGAGTTGGATCTCCTCTCTGTGTCCTCAGGGGGAACCTCGCCTGTACTGCTGGGGGTAATAAGGGTGGCAGGACTAGCTGTTCTCAGACCTAAGTGTCCACCACTGGGCTTCCAGGGTAGAGAGAAAGCCCTTATGGTTACAGGGCCACTGACGGCCTCAAAAGTGCAGTCACCTCTGGAGTCAGAGGAAATGGCTCAGACTTGTTAACTCGTGGCTCTTCCAGGACGGCTGAGTCTGGAAAGAATGGCCAGGCTGTGCAACGTTCCCCGCGGAGGAGGGTCTCCAGTCCACTTCCAGACACAGAGGAGCCAGGAGGCCCATGTGAAGAGTGGATGTTCTGGGTCCAGGCTGGCTGGCCCCACCCTACCTGTGTGCATAGATCCTGCAGCCTTGAGGCCGAGGGTGGCAGGAAACTGGGGGGACTGGCAGACGTGCGGTGGCCAGAGAAACCACAATTCTGTTCATCTCACCAACAGATATTCACGACAGCCATGTGCAGGCAGTCTTCTGGGCAGGAGAGAAGTAGCAAGGACAAGGACAGAAAACAGGCCTCCTGGAGCTCACAGCCCAGTGGACGAAGCCAGACAAGAAACAAAGAACCCTAGTGAGCAAAGAGCATGTTAGCCAGAAATAAGTATGAGGTAGAGAACAAATCGGGGGAGATGCACAGGGGTGTGGATGATGGGGTGAGCTTGGGAGAATTTCCAAGTTTAGGGTGATGGGGAGCCATCCTCTGAACAAAAACCAGAGGGAGCAGCTGAGGATAAGAGCCACAGAGCTGTCTGGGGGCAAAGGGGACAGCCAGGGAGAGGGCTCTGCGGGGGGAGAGAGCCCAGTGTTCCAGGAACCCCCAGGAGCAAAGTGAAAAGGAAACGCCTCCTCCGCACAGTCTGGCCTGGGGCTCTGCAGCTGCCCTGACAGGAGGCCTGAAATCATGAGCTTTCCTGAAAACCAGGTGGCCAACTGGTTCAGCTTCCCTGGCCCTCCAGGCTGAGAGCGGGTCCGGGTGGACTTTACAGAGCAGCGTTGGTCCAATCCTGGGGACCCCTCAGTCTGTGTACGAGCCAGCAGCTTCCCGGTGCTGCTAGTAGACGGGGTGAGTAGCACAAACACAATCCCCAACCTAAAAGAGAGCTTTCCCAGGGTGTGAGCCAATTTCAGGGCATTTGCAGAGGATTTCCCCCATCTCTCATGCTCCTTTTTTTTAAAGAGGATTTACTCGAAGCCTGCTTGATGCATATGGATAGCAGAACACAGATCTTGTCCAACCAAGACAAAGTGAGTGTTTCAAATGATGCATCTCCAGGACCCCGTGCCCAGAGGAATGAGAGCAGCCAGGCCTGGCTCCGGGGGAGAGAGGCCCCTTCCTTTGGGGATGACCTGGTGTTCCTCTAAGACATCTACCTGCTGCAACGCAGAGACGCTGCTTGGGAATCAGGCACCTGCTTCGTGCTTGCTTGGTCTTAGATGCACCCGCAGGTGGGGGGGTTTGGATTTCCCTGCCGGGATGATGCTCAGAAGAGCTTCCGAGTTACAGGGACGTGCTTCTGTTCCTGACATGAAAGCACTTCTGGGTGCCACGGCCCCATCTGACCCTAGGACCAAGGGTCAGGGATTTGAGGAGAGCTGATCTTCTGGGCTAAGCTGAGGTAGGCAGGTAGACAGAGGGGATTCTGGTGGTCTGGACCCTAAGACCCTGGCATTTGGCAGCTTCAGCAAGGTGAGTCACAACTCACTCTGAAGCCACACCATTTCCACTCAGCTTGTTCAGGTGGCCCAAGGCCACACATCTGGCTGCCTTCACAGGCTTTTGGAGGACAAGGCAAGGAAAGGAAGGGAAAAGAGGATGGCCACTGAGATGTTGTTACCCTCTTCTGGGCTGTAGGATCAGGATCAGCCCTCAGGATGGCTTGATTCTGGTGGTGTGTGCCCAGAGCCCTTGCAGGGGCCTGGTACCCCAGACCATGCCAGTCACACTCAGGACAAGGTGGACACTTGTCAAGCTGGCCTGCCTGCAAGAGGAGAGTCGCTAGGGCAGCCCGGGTGGCCTCAGCGGTTTAGTGCTGCCTTCAGCCCAGGTTGTGATCCTGGAGACCTGGGATCGAGTCCCACGTCGGGCTCCTTGCACGGAGCCTGCTTCCCCCTCTGCCTGTGTCTCTGCCTCTGTGTGTGTCTCTCATAAATAAATAAATAAATAAATAAATAAATAAATAAATAAATAAATAAATACAATCTTAAAAAAAAAAAGAGGAGAGTCACTAATAGTCAAGATCACCCTAGAAAACCTAAAACATACATAAAGCCCCCTGTGTGCAGCTTTGCGTCTACACAGCGTGGGTGGTATGCACCTAGGGAGCGTGCTACAGGAAAGATGTGAATCTGTGAACAAGAGGGTTTCTCCCAACACAATGAGATGTGAGATGCTAGAGCTCGCGCCTTTCCATTTAAACTGCATCTCTGCCCCCGACGGGCATGCACCTTAGCCTCTCGCCTCTTTCTGAGCACACACAGGTGAATTCCTCCAAGATACAGAAATGTAGGTCTGAGGGGCCCTGCCACGTAGACAATGAATTAGTGAAGGGGTGAATGAATGAACCAAGGCCCGTACCCCCTTCCGAACTCCTATCTGCTGCCGTGGCCGCTGGCTCTGGGCTTCTCACGGTCTAGCACTCTACCCCGGACGGGTGTTCCCTTCCTCAGCGGCACCCACCCAGCCCCGGGTATGGAACCGGCCAACCAACAAGTGCACACCCAGCCTGGTGCCAGGGCCCAGGGTCTTTTTTTTTTTTTTTTTTTTTTAGGGCCCAGGGTCTTTATACAAGGTTTCCCATCTGCTTCCAGGTTCCACTCCTGCTTCCAACCTCTGCTCCTGCTGCTCCCATTCACCTTACTCCCCCAGCCTTTACCAGCACGTCTCCCCATCCCCCACCTGCCCCCACACCTTATACCCTCTGACACCCAGTCCTAAGTCCATCCTCTGAGAGCCTTCCTGGCGCCGTCTTGCAACCATGGTACCATTGATCCATTCTCCTACAGTGTGTTTTCCATTTCCTTTTTACTTCACTAATGACGATACAATTTGTATCTGTTTTCTTGACAAAACCATGTTCTCCTTAAAAAGAGGGATGTAATGTATCCTCACGTGGCTGGTACCTACATCATGCCTGACTCGAGGGTGGTGCTCAGGGCCCCTGTTGATGTAATGGAATAGTTAGGCTTCTCGGGTAAGAACCACCCAAAGGCCAGGTGGACTGGAAGGAGGTCCTTCTCCTGAGCCCAGAGAGGGGAGGAGCAAGGATGTGAGCAGTGGTACATACGGCAGCTGATTCCTCTTCCGGAACCACTGCTGTCGATGACTTTGATCCCAAGGGACAAAATCTCCTCTATTCCATCATCTATATATTTAATTTTTAAAGATCTGATTTTTTGGGGGGTGGCTGGGCATTGTAGTAGGTTGGGTGTCTGACTCATGATTTCAGCTCAGGTCGTGATCTCAGGGTCCTGGGATCGAGCTCAGCAGGGAATCTGCTTAGGATTCTTTCTCTCCTTCTGTCCCTCCTCCTTCCCAGGCACTCACTCTTTCTCTCTCTCCCTCAAATAAATATAAGCCTTGTAAAAAAAAAATCTGATCTTAATGTTTTTGTGATAATGGGAAAACCCATCACAGTCACACACACACACACACACACACACACACACACACACACACCAGGTGTATAAGAATCCTAATAGTCTGGCTGTGTTTTTAAGCAGCTCACACAACCGATCCTTGCTTTAGTCTGGTGTCTCAACCAGGACCAGTCTTACCTGTCCTTGTTGTCGTCAGGGATTTGGCCAGACCTTCCTCTGGAAATTTCCTGGAGGGTTTCCAGACAGCAAAGAAAAGGAGAGGTGAAACAGGCAGGGACAGCATGCAGAGGCAGTCCCAGGATGTGCCACCAGGGGCGGGAGACCAGGCGCATCACCCAGAAACAGACCTGCGGCTCCGCGTAGCCATCTGTGCATGAGCCTTCGGGTTCCTAGTTCCTACTGCCTACCTCCACCTACTTGCCCTTCAGACCCTAACGCGGAGCGGGCACAGCCTGTCTGCCCTCCCGTCCCGTGACCAATGCCAAGCACCCACGTGGAAAGACAACGTCGTTTCTTCCGAGGGCTCCTATACACACCTGAGAGCACTCCCTTCTTCTCTCCAAAACGAATAGATGCATCTCCAACTTATATTTATTCAAAACTAGGAAACTACATTTTAAATCTCTTTCTATCATCTGATATTCTTCTCTTCGCTTTTGGAAGATGTGTTCAGGGAGGGGGGAGGTTGGGAGGGTCCAGCGGAAACATTTGTTTCAGCCCAGATTGTGGAATTGGTGAAAGTAAAATATTTATATTCTTCATACCCGGCTTGTTTTTCCTGTTTGCCTTCAAAATAAGAGGTCAGAGCCCCCATGAGTGAACAGATTGTTGACTTCGATGCCTGGAAACACCCAAAATATCTCCCATTAAGGCCCCCTGTTCCACTCCCTTTGTTCTGCCTGGGCGGAAGAAGCTGTCTGTGTTCCAGAAACAGAATTTCAAATTAGATTATTTGAATGAAATCAGCAGCTGTTGATTCAGAAGAAGTGAAGGGCCCGTGTCATCAAATCCTTGATCAAGAGGAGATCTCAAGAGAACATCTGCCCGTCTCCTACACAAACCGGCGGGTGCCCGGGCTAAGCCCAGCAGGACAGATAGGCTACATTCTCTCACTGAAGGTCCCTGGGGACGGACGCCACAATCTCTCAGGCACCTATGGCCGTTTATAGAAAGGTTTGTTTGAGTTGAGTTCCTGGGCATAAAGCTTTCAGGGAATACTGTTTGCGTGGAAAGAGAGGTCATTCCTGCCTAATTCCTGGAAACGGCTCAGGATCCACAGAGAAGCATTCATACAAGGGGCCCTGCAAGTGAGCCAAGGGGCCTTCAGGTGGTTCTCCGAGGTGTTCATAGTCAGGGTTTCAGGAGCAGCCCTGTGATGGTTAACTCTGTGTGTCAACTTGCCTGGGCCAGTGCCCAGATATGTGACCAAATATTATTCTGGATGTTTCCAGGGGGGTGTTTGGGGATGGCATTAACATTCAGATCAGTGGACTTGAGTAAAACATTGCCTTCTGTAATGTAGGTGGGCCTCATCCAATCAGTTGAAGGGCTGACTAGAACAAAAGGCTGACCTCCTTGAGCAAGAAGGAATTCTGCAGGACACTGCCCTCAGACTTCATCTGCAGCATGGGCTCCCCCTTGTCCTTTGGACCTGAATTGCGCCTCTTTCCTGCTTCTCCTGCCTACCAGCCTCCTCCATCAGATTTTGGACTTGCCAGCCTGTGCCATCACATAGGCCAATCCTTTAAAATAACATCTTTATCTCTACATGAACACATCCTATCATTTCTGTTTCTCTGGAGAACTCTGACTAATACAAGTCCCAAGACATGGGTCTGAAAAAAGTGAGGGGAGGATGGGTGAAAAAACCCAAAGCCAGAGTATTTTATATGTCCCAGAAAGTAATCCCTTTGGTTTAAAAGATGATTTATATTTTTATATTTTTTATGTTTCAGTCTGAGCATTTTCCTCCTCTTCTGATATTTGAGAATGCATCGTGACTGTGGGATGATCCACTCAGTTCTGCGTCCGGAAGGTCCTGCCGCCGTCCTCGGTCTGCCACCCATGGACGGGCCCCACTGCCCATCTCTTGCTGTGACTGCCATAGTGTGTCCTGGGGTCTTCCCAGTGACTTCCACATTTCCTCCCCCTCCAACGCCAGGAGACTTTTGTCACCCCTAAAATTTAAATCTAATCATGCCCAAGCTTAACCAGCCAGATCACGAAGTCTGGCTGGAGGATGGGGAGCTGGTGACTTGGATTACGTTCAGGCTTATACTCCAAAGCTTCCAAGAAGCCACGTGAAGAATGTTCTATTACTTCCCTTGTGCTGTATTTGAGATCCGGAGCTCCAGACCCAGCCCTGCTATGTATTTCCCCACCTTGCTCACTATACTTTCAATACTCAAGTCCAATTTTTCCAAGTGCTTACAGAACTTCTTCTTACCTTAGGGGCATAGACACATTTTGCCCCCTCGGTGGGTCATTACTCTCTGTCTCCATCCTTCTTCCACAGAGAGCCGGGTGCTGAGGTCCAGACAAGTTCCTATTTCTCTTACCTAGTCTTATATCACCATGTACTTTTTCTTCATGGTTCTTATGAAATTTCCTTTTTTTTTTTGGTTTTTGTGTTATTTGTTATCTTTGACAAATATTATTTGTTTAACAATTATTATTTGTTACTTTTTACCCCACTAAAGAGTAATCTAGTGGACTTTGGACAATTTCTGGCTCAATTATTACTATATTCCCAGGCCAGCAGGGTAACTGTTGTGTAGTTCGTGCTCAATAAATAATTGCTTGAACTGAAAATCATGAACCTCTAGCTCTCTAAGGGCTTCATCACCAGTGTGATCAAATAAAGCAGGATTTTCTCACTAAATTTTAATTTTTACTTTTTTTATTATAATTTTAAAACTGGGGCACATCCAACTCTTGATTTTTGCTCAGGTCATGATCTCAGGTCAAGCCCTGTTTTGGGCTCCACGCTTAGCAAGGATTCTTCTTTTTTGTTTTTTCCTCAGCAGGGATTCTGTTTGAAAATTCTCTCCCTCTGCCCCTTCCCACATTCGTGAACTCTCTGTCTCTCTCAAAATAAATAAAATAAATCTTACCCAAAAAACTTAAGTTTTTGAAACCAATTTTTACTAGCAAGTAAAGGGAACACTCAATTTTGCTAGGAAGTGGTAGCTATTTGTCATTTTTTTGGACTGCCTTGCAACTGAGCCCCATTCCTATGTGGAGAATTCTCCACTTTTATGGGGTTTGATGGGAAGCTGAGTTACTTCCCATTAGAAAAGCTGAAAATGCCAGCTATTCGTACCACCAAGGCTTCCCCAATCAGAGGTCCTCACCTGACCTAGGACTAGGGGCTCACGATGCCCAGGAAGGACGAGGTGAGGACTCCCTGTGCGGTGCCCTTGTAGCAAACTTAAGTTCTAGGAGTGGTGACAGTGGCAATGCTACTGGTGATATGCAGTACTAGGGACCCTGACAGTGTATGGTGAAGCAAATGGGTGTTCAGCTGTGGTGTCCTTACAGGAGTGAAGAACCAGAGTGGAAATGTATGGGACCAGAATAAAGACACAGGAGAAAAAAACTGATGAATCATGGGGCCCTGGACCACTGAACCTCAGTGGACTCCCGGTGAGCGGAAGCACCCCACCTCCCCTCTGTGCAAGGTTCGTATCTTGCTTGAAGATGCCACTATGACTGCCTGAGGACTGGTGTGAGAAGCCATGTCTACTTGCACTCACGCTCCCTTTCCCCAATCCTTGCACTGCAGGATATCCTTGGTGGGACCAATTACAAACTAAAATACCAAGAGAATTGTAATATTTTATTCATTTACATCAGAAAAAAATATGTTGCACCCCTACTCTGGATTAATAATGAGAAGGCCCACAAAGAGACATAAAGCACAGAACCAATTACATGTCAGGTTGAAGGCATACGAATATTCAACCTGTTGTTTGATTTTAAATATACTGTCTGGTGATTTTAAAACGTGGTAAATATCTAAAGAATAGTAAGCAATTGATAACCACAAAGATTGTATCTGGGGATGAGGGGAAGTGGGGTATACTAGATACCGAAGTGTCTGTCCAAGCAGAGGAGAACATAATATTGAACAGGCTGATTTTTTTTTTGTCCTAATATGTGTGCATGTATCAGAGATTTTGATTGTAATGTGCTAGGTCAAACCTCTGGAAATTGTTCTGATTATTTGCTGAGTTGGTTGAATAAAGCCTGGACCCAACATTTCACCAGAGGCTCACACTAATGAAGTTGGGGTGCCAACCTTCTTTTGATTACTGCAGAGGAAGGAATCCAAGATGAGAAAGATTAAAATACTGGAGTGGATTTATCACCCCCTCTCTGACTTCTTAATTATGTTCTACAGGAGGGCTCCGAGCACTGCCTTCACCAGAGCACTGAGAAATACTCTGCGGATGGAAGAGCTGAATCTAAAAGAACTGCAGCGGAGGTGTCTGTAGGCTGGAGGTGTAGACTGGCAGAGTCGCTGAAGCTGATCTAGGCTTTCTGATTTGAGTAGGAATTCTAGGGTCCTGGGGGGCAGGAGGCACAATACCATCTCACCATTTGGGCAACGTGGATGTGGTTACAATCGTAAGCACAAGGAGTAATTGGAACTGCAGAAATGGTCAGCTGTACGTACGCCGTTGGAGGAAGCTCCCTGAGAGCGCGCCCAGGACCTCATTTTATTTGTATGTACTGATAAACACAACCAGAGCTGAGCTGAAGTGATGTAGTCTCAGCCCCTGACCCAGTCCCCTGACCTCACTCCACAGGCTCAGGTACTCTTGAAGGAAGACCCAGCTACACACACTCGAGGATGCATCTGGGTATAATCTCACAAATAAGAACAATGAATGTTTCTCCTGGTTCTCTCCTAAAAAAGGCCAACAGCCTTGTAATAGGTCAGCTATGGATTGAAGAAGGGAAGCACTCAGCCCTTCAGGGACTATTGCAAATGGACCAAGGTCACACCTGTCATGGGTAGAGTAGTAAGGGGATCAGGTGACATGTGGAGAGTTACTCCTATCCCATTCTGGATGCCCAGAGGACCCTTGAATCAATCCAGTTTCCAAATGTCTAATTGGAAGAAGCACATCAGGGACAAAATTCCCACACTGTCTTATCGATCTGTGATGCGAAAGCCTTCGCTGTAAGAGGGACCAAGTGGAAGCAAAGTAACTGCTCATGAGATTTCGTGATCCTCAAGCCACCAGGTGGAACATTTAAAAATATACTGTGAGGTTGGCTCAAGTGGTAGATCTTGACAGTGAAGGAGAAATAAGTAGTTGATAAACAGTGGCGAGAGGGAGGGTGTGGAATTCGGGGGAGCCCTTGAGTGCCTCCTCAGACCACCAAGCCTAGAGGCAATCGTCAATGAAACCTGAATCGTCAATGATAGAGCTATATCGCTGTTGGGCAGCTTCTCTGGGCTCAGAACCCTCAGAACAAAGGACTAGACTGTGCCACCAAGAGAAGAGCGAGGGTGGCTTAATGCTGGTGGAAAGCAGTGGGAATGGGTAGTGGGAGAGGGAGGGGTCACAGATAGAAGCTACTGCCTCTTCATGAATCACAGGCGTGAGGACCGGGCACACACTCATGTCTTCTCACTTCCTGACTCATGAGTATATGCTTCATGATAGGTTTTTTGGGGTTTTGATTTTTTTTTTTTTTACTAATTTTCCTCTTCTCTTTCCATGTAAGCCCTTATTATCTACAGGGTCTGTTGGGGGTGATTCTTTTTGTGGTTTAGACCACAGGCTACAGAAGATCCATATTAGAGCATGCTTGAACTTGGAAGAGGATGCAATGATCAACAGGACTTGGAATCGTCCTTTATTTTCTTTTTAAAGGGGGTGAGTCTTCTGCTGTATCAGAGAAAGATGCATTAGTTTGGAGCATTGTCTTAGAGTCTTAGAGGCACAGGGGTGGGATGAAGGGTTCGTGCTGATGTCGAGCAGCCGCGCGGTCTCTGTAGTGGATGAAGCCTTTTTTTCCCTGCTGCTGAGCTTCCGAACTTTCTTTCTGAGAATAAGAATTTCCCATTATGGGTCCCGGTGGGAGGCTGCGATGAGAGAGCAGCCCTTCTGAGTTGCCGCCTGGGCATTTTATGGCGTAACAATCCCGCTCACACCCACAGTCTCAGTATTAAGGACCCGAGCTTGGGATTCCTGACACAAGTTCCCACCTTGCTTTTCCCAGGGCATCTTTAGAAATGACCACTAGGTGCTTGCAACCCCGCTCGCTCTCTCATTCTTGCTCACTCATGACGGGGATGGAGGACTGTTCTTTCCTCCTGCTCTTTGAGCCTCTGTTCGGGGACTTGTAAGAAACAACCCTGTGACTTTACTTCCTGTGTGTGGGTGTATTGAAACTCTGTCTTCAATCAAGCTGGCCTCAGGGTTTCAATTCCCCAACGTGGGAGCTCTGCTGCCAGGGGGTGTCACCTGCCAGCCCCAAGTGGGTGGCTTATGCTTCTTATTCAGCAGGTCATAATGGGCATGTTCCTAATTTAACACACAGCTCCAGGCTTTCTAGCACACAGGCAGAGACGCCTTTCATATAGAGGCAGACGTTGACAATTTAACCTTCCTTATGGCACCAGTACATGACCTAGAGTCTACCAACCATAAGCATTTATGCAGATATTGAGTGAGGAGCTGGGGCATAGGAAAGAGGGTAGAGGCAGGGGGCCATCTGAGGGAGGAGAGGGTTGCCAGAACTTTCCCGAAGCATCAGCAGTACAGTGTTCGTGGCTCCAGGGTCCGGCATCTCACTCTTGTGGATACTACAAACTTCAACAGCTCCGGGCCAATGCCAGGTCCTCCCCAGCAGCTCCACAGTACCAACGTGTGTGTTGTCCTTGGCTCCAAAGTGCTGGCCTGCTTCTTCACGCCTCTGTTTTTCCATGAGCTGCCCAGTCTCCTTTGAGCAAATCCCTTTGTGCTGAAACCATCGCAATATTAGTTTCCGTTGCTTGTAACTAAGAACGATGGCCACTACCAGGGGTGAGCAACAGGTGACATCCGATCCCACAAACGGAAACTTACATTCCTTCACAACACAACTGCAAGCCAAGGACATCTGTGTCCTTAATGATGAAAGGAGCCAGGAGGGCCTGGAGGCCTGAGGTTAGCTAATCACTATTTTTGTTTGTTTATTTGTTTGTTTCATCAAAAGTTAATGTCCCTTTCTAGGAGTTAGGCACTGACTAGGCAGTCTGAATTGTTTTTATCTTTTCCCCAAAACTTTCTTTGCAATAAATATCTGAGAATGTATTCAGCAAGAAGGTGATATTGAAAATAAGGATGAGAGCCCTATGGTTCTGTGTGTATGTTTGGGAAGTTGTCAGGGCTGCCTCTTCCCATGATGTGTAGGTGGATCTGGTCTGCTATCCCAGCGCCCTTTATACGAGTGATGAGGCTGGCCATCCCTCAGAATCAATCCGTGAGTTGTCTAGGAGCATGACATTCAACCTGGGGCGACCTCTCAGAGGATGGGAGGGCAGTGCTCCTCTCTAGGAGATGCTGAGACGCTGTCAGTAGAAAGCCTGAAGAGATTAGCAGTAACCATTCATGGGAATTAGCTGATACATTCATCACATAGCATGCCCAGATGGAGCACAGAGAAAGTTGGGAAGCTGTGTAGGGGTTTGTTTGCTTGATTCACTGGTGATTAAGGAAAAAAAGGTACAAACTGAGTTTTGAGTCCTTAAGCCAGAATCTTCCAAACTGGTTTTCCCAGAACACTTCATCAGAGGAATATTAGCAATTATTACAAAAGTAAAGGCTCGGTGATCAAACATGTTCAAGTATCTCCTCTGTAGATATAATTCCATGCTCAGGTTCTCTCTGCCTCCCTAACTCTAGGCTGTTTATAGGGAGACTTTGGTTGTCCTCTCACCTCTGGATGGTTCATTGGTGTGTCAACTTGACTAGGGCACAGTGCTCAGCTATTTAGTTAAATACTATTATAGATGTTTCTATAAAGTCCTTTCTTATTGGAGTGATTAATGTTTAAATCATTAGACATTGAGCAAAGCAGATGACTGTCCATAGTGTGGGTGGGCCTCATCGAATCAGTTGAGGACCTTCAGTAAAAGACTGAGGTTCCATCAAGGGATGGTGAGTTCTGCTTCCAGACTGCTTTTGGATTTGAACTGTGGCATCAACTCCTTCCTGGGTCTCCAGCTTGCTGGTCTGCCCTGTATATTTTGAACATGCCAGCCTCTACAATCATGTGAGCCAATCCTCAAAATAAATCTCTCTCTCTCTCTCTCTCTCTCTCCCCCCTACACATGCGCGTACACACACACACACACACACACACACACACACACACATCCTACTGGTTTTGTGCTCTGGGAACACTGATTAATATAATCTCTACCACTTTTTCCTCAGGCCCCTGTCTTGGACATCCAATCCTACCATCTGACAATGCCTGCTCTTCCTGAGCTCACCAATGACCTCCATATTGTCAAAACAATAGTGGCTTTTATCTCTATCTTATTTGAACTGTCAGCAGCATTTGGCTCATTTGGTGCTTCCTCTCTCTTGAAATTTGTATCTTCCTTACCTTCATGATCCCATACTCTTCTAGGTTTTCTCCTATCTCATGGGAAGTTCTTATACAGTCTTCTGTTAGTTCTTCCCTCTGTGACTGGTCCCAAAATTTTGGAGTGTCCCAGAAATTAACTACATACTCTTCCAATTTGACACCATCTTTTGTTAAGATTGATTATTTCTCTTGTTTCATTGATGGTTTTCTTCTTGTGGCTTCTGACACCGCACATGCTCCTGGTTTTCACCCTACATGAATGGTTGCACTTTCTCATATTGGGTTTTTCCTCTTCTCCACAGCTCCTTGTAGTGACAGTACTGAAGAGCTGACCCTGGTTCTCTTCTTATGTCTATTCACTCCCTAGGTGATCAATGTCATGTTTTGTGCAACTCTGTATTTACATCTGCAGGCAGGACCTCCTCCAAAAGTCCAAATCCATATAACTGACTCTCTGCTCAATCACCGTACATTTGCACATTCGGACAGAATCCTTCCCCTAACTCTAGATTTATGTACCCAAAGCCTTGATCTGCATCGCTACTTGAACATCTAATATCTCACATTCAACATGTCAAGACTTAATTCTAACCCCTCTACTTCCCCCAAACTATTTTCATTCTGCCCTTCTGGTTTCTGAGGCCATGGTTGGAGGGTCCTCGCCTCAGAGTTCATCCCTGAAGAAGACTCTCTTTCTCTCATACCCCACATACAAACTCTCTGGCTCTCCCTTTAAAATATGCTCACATGCTCCACACCTGGCTAGACAAGCTTGTTTTGGATGATCTTCATATAACGCAATTTCTGTACAAAGAATTTTGTACAGAAAATTTCTTTTGTGTAGAAAATTCAGAGAAAAAATGTCTTTAAAAGAAGCATGAGTTTGAAGGCATCCGAGTGCAATCAAGGTAGTGGGGACGTGTGGGAACACCATCCCAGGGAGCAGTCCATCTCAGGGAGGACAGCCAAGAATCTGGCATGGCTTTTCTGCTTGAAGCACCTGCTGACTTGATTGAAGGGGGCTGAAGGCTAAGAAGCCAAGCAGAGCTTTTTCACAGGGGTGGGCGGGTGAGGGACTCTCACCGCTGTCAAGCAGGATATGTCCCAGTGAGCATGTGGGCATCAAGCTAGGATGCAGGAAGTGCTGTGGCCTGAGAATGAGAGCAGACCCGAAATAGACTCATCACCCACGCCCCCAAAAGAAGAAGGGGAAAAGAGAGAGCAGGAAAGCAACAGTAACAACAAAACCATAAAACAAACTTCAAACCCACACTCCAGAGAACAGGGCTTAAGGCAGTGCTGCTTTTTCTATGACGGCATTTGACGATTTATTAGCACAAGTCCTGAGGCTGAAAAACACAGATCTTGAGAGATTCACAGGGAGATAGATTCACAGGGAGATAAAATGGAAATCCAGGACCTTCCAACCATGAGAGGCCCTACTAAACCCAATTGGCTCTCAATGTCTTATTGCTTTAAAAAATGTGAGAATTAAATGAAAACCAAGAGAAAAACAGACAATAGAAACAAACCCACAGTGATACACGGATGCTGAGATTTCAGACACATACCTTCAAGTACCTGTGATTAATATGTTCAGGAAACTGAAAAAAAAAACCATACACACAAGACAGGATTTTGGCAGTAAACTGGAAGCTATACAAAATAAATCAAAAGGCAATTCTGGAACTTAGAAATAAACACTCACAAATTAAGTACTTAGACACAAATGCAATGGAAAATGGGCAAAAGGTTTAAATAGGCACTTTGCAGACGAGGATATCCAAATCGGTCCATTAAACATGAAAAGATGCTCAACCTCATTAATCACCAAGGGAATGAAAATTAAAGTCACAAGAGATTACTACCACAGGCTAGCCAGAAAAGCTAAGGTTAAAAAGCCTGATGATTGTGAATGAGAAGAAACCCTCTTGCCTTTTTGGTTGGAAAACAGTACACGTGCTTCGGAGATGTGTTTGGTAATATGTACTGACACTGAGTACATGCACAGCCTATGGCACAGCCGCTTCGCTCCTAGATATGTACACAACAGAACTGCATGAGCAAAATGTTGTCACGGCATTACTCATCGTAGCCAAAATAGGAATCAACCAAAATGACCATCAGCTGCAGAATGCATAAATTCGTTGTGGTATATTTGAACATTTAAATGAAATTAAACACTCCCATTGAACATGAGAAGCAATAAAATGCATGAATTCTTTTTGGAATCAACAACTGGATGAACTTTGCATGATGTTGAACAGAGCAGCCTCACGGAGGAGAAGGCATAGTGTCTGATTCCATTGTGTAAATGCAAAAGCGGGGGGACCTAGTCTACGGCTTTATAGCTCAGGTATTGGCCGCCCCCAGGAAGTGGATGGTGGGGTGGGTGATGGAACGGTGTGCCGGGAAGACCTTTCGGACCTGAGTGGTAAATGTGAACATTTCAGTTCATGATAATTCATCGAGCTGTGTGAGCTTACACAGGGTTTGCACAATATGAGCACACATTTAAGCATAAAATGTTGATTCAAAGGAATAATAACATAGATCTGGAAGTCCTCCCCTTCATCAGTCTCCTTGCTCCTCTGTCCCAAGTCCTTGTCACCCCCCACCTGGGTTTCTGCAATGGCCTCCTGACAGCTTCTCCGCTCTCACCTTGCCTCCTGCAGTGTTCTTCACAAGAGCGCAGCCAGAGTGGTCCTTTCAAAACCTAAATCCCATGCTTCACGGCTGGGTCCTTCCTGCCTTTCTGACCCCATTTCAGACTGCTCTGTCCTCTACCCGTTCCACTCCCGCTGTTCAGAGTTTCTTTCTGTTCCTTGAATATATCATACTCAGTCTCTTTGCGGGACATTTGCACAAGCTGCTCCCTCTACATGAAATGTCCTTTGCCCCACTGTCCCTTGGTCATATTGCTGTCACTGAGCCCTCAACCGAAATCCCCTCGGAGTCCTGCCTTGATGCTGTGATCTAAAGTAGTCCCTACCCCCGTCACTCTGTCATTTCCCTTCTCTGCACTGCTTCTTTCACTCATGTACACCTTCCTCCTTCCTCCTCTTGCCCTCCTCTCCTTCTTTCTTCACACCTGCTCACTACTACGAGACCTGAGACCTACAGAACAGCATACTTTGTCTTATTCCTGAGTGATCCCAAACACCTCAAAAGATGTTTTGCATATATATAAGAACATAATAATTAGGTGTGAAATGAATTAGGTTTGGAAAACACTGCCCACTATCCCTCTGTCTTGGAGAGCCCTAATTTATATGAACATATTAATGTTTCTGAGAAGTCCTACAGTGAAAAAGAAACCTCTGTAACTTTCACTTACTATTTCTAGCCTTTGTTGGACATAAGACACTAGTTCTGCCTTATGCCTATTAATGCTCACTTTCAGAAATACTACCTCAGAGGGTATGCAGCTTTCATCATTGAGAACTTCCTCATGGCAAACACCGGGCTGGCCTTCACATGCTCATTATCTCCACGACAATCCCAGAGGCTGGGCAGCTTCAAATATGAAGACGCTGAGGGGTGCCAGATTGAAGTGGCCCCGTGTGATATGGGCAGACGTGATGAAGCTGGACGGCTCCCCATGGCTGCCTCGCTGCAAGTCTTGCCCTTGATCCTAAGGGTGAACCCAATGGAAAATCCCAACCCAGTGCAGAGCCTGACTTCACATCAGGCTCTGCCTGCCTGGGAGTAGAGGGAATTGACAGATGGCTGAGATTAGGGCTTTCTGGAGAAGGTGAGACCTCTGCTTCACTTATACATCTGCATCCTTGTGATGCTCCCCAAGTCATGGCCTTGGGACAGATTTCCCTTTACATTTTTAAAGCCACAAAATTGCATTTTATGAAACTCTTGGCCAAACCAAGAGGAAAAGATGTCAAGACTTAACAAATCCCCAGTTTACCCAAGGGGATAATTTATTAGGTCAGCAAATTAGCTACAGAAGTCTCTCATGCCACTAATTAGGGGACATTCCAGAGCCATCTCTCTCACTTGGGCTTCAATCCTTGCACTGCACCAGCTGTTGGTCAGCATCTGCTCCCTTCCCAGAGTTTCTCCAGAAGTGAGAGACAGGCCCAGAACAATGCTGCCATTCACAGGTACCATTTCCCAGGGGAAATGCCCCTGGTGGCACAAATGGGATTTCTCACGAGACACATGATTTCTCTGACAGTGACAACTGTCTCTTTCTTCCCCTTTTCTAACCTGCTCATCTATAAAATAACAGTGATGAATCAGCTCTCCTCAGATTTTACTATCTTATGGGTCCCCTTGAGTCTGAGATGATGGACAGGAAGCAAAAATGTCAAGTCCTTCTAGAACCATGGTGAACACCAGTAGAGACCCTAACACAGAGGCTCCTTTGCTCTGATGAATTGAGAAGGCCCCCTCAAGGTCTGGGTCACCAGCATTGGTGACATTTGCTGTGAGGGCTGGCTTCTACTCACTGGTTGTCAGTTGCGCCTGCCCATCCCTCCCAATTTATAAAAACCATAATTATCTCCAAATATTGCCAAATGTCTTCTGGGGGACAGAATTGCTCCCAGCTGGGAACTGCTGATCTAGATTAGTGAAGATTCTGAAATATGTGATATTTTAAAAGAAATGGAGATGAAAAAATAAAGAAAGAAATGGAGATGAATTAGTCAAATACTGAACTACCAAAATTAAGTGTTTCCCTTCGATGCTTATGTTGATAAAAAAAATATTCATTTCTTCAATCGGCAAGTAACTTAGAGTATGAAGCATCGTGCCAGTCCCGGTCCTCATCAGGCCTCTGCTTTACAGTCTGGTAGAAAACCAGCTAAGATAAATTGGTAATTGGAAAATCAATTATAGATAAAATAAATGGAGTGTCCCTCAGGCCCTGGGAAGAGGCTGCTAGCTCCAGGGAGCTGAAGCCCTCTCTGCAAGCTGCCTGCATTTGCCATAGCTTCTATCCATGTAAATTATCATACATTTCAGATCAGATGTGGGTACATACAAATAAGTCTCTCTGTTAGCTCCAGTTTCCTGGCAAAACAAGCTGAGAATGGCCTCTGAGCAACTGAGGACTCATCTGACACCTAGCGTGGCCTCGTAAGAGTCCCTCTGGGAGATTCAGGCCGGGAAGCAAGAGCAGCAACCAAGTGCTCTGAGGTTTAAAATGACATGGTCAAAGGGCCTGGCATTTCCTATCGGGATCAACATCTCTACCTTCCTTGTGCTTTACTAACAAAGGGATACGTCCTACTTTTGAAAACATACTTCAAAAGAATTCTACAGCTTGCATATTAGGATAGGGCATGAAAGGGAGGTCGGGATAGCTGTATTTTTCCAATAAAACCTGTTTTTAGAAGGAAAAGAAAAAGTAATTTAGTGGTGTGCACTTAACAGAAAAAAAGAAAGACAATTCATCCCAACAAATCTGTAAAGTCGTCTCAGATACCATCTTCCAGTGGAAACGGGGTCATCAGCCGTTAGACAGGAGGCGTGACAGCCTTCTGTGCACATGTTTTTAGCTTGGACACACCAGCCCTCCGTGGAGTGAGTCCCTGAGCTTCCCCACCACCAATCACTCCCTACATCTGCCCACCTTCATCCGTGATCATCATGGTGCCCACCTCCCAGTCCTGGTCAGAACTTTCTCCAGCATCAGGTCAGAACAAAAAACATCAAACGTCAGCACAGACAAAAATCAACATTGGTCAAAACATGGAAAATGTCAGCATATCAGAAAGCTCGATGTGCGTGCAGCACACACAACATCCTCTTCAAACTTTGCCACTGATGAAACGCCCTTGTGGGACCCTCCACCCAACAGAATTGGCATCCAAATGCAAAAGATTAGAGAAAACTCGGAAGAGAGCATTCTGGACTTCTCACACACCTGCCTGTCCAGGTGGGTCCGTTCTGTGAGCTCGTCCTACGGAGGCTCTGCGGACTCCTGTCCTCTCCCACTGGTGTGGAGGTCACGCTCCCCAAAAGTACGCTGGGCAGCAAAACTGAAGTTTCCAAGATCGAGGCCCCATAGACCTAGGAATGAGGGCAAATTCTGGAATTCCTATTGCTCTTTCCACCCTCAGGGTATCGGCAGGGGTGGGCGGGGTGCATCAGAGTCTCCAGAGGTGGTGAGGGCGGTGGGGTGAGGAGACCGGGCCCTACACCCAGGCTGCCTTCCTCCGTCACCCGCACGAGGATCGCTGCAGAATTGAGGGCAGTTATCACGGCTCTGCGTGAGCCACGCTCGTGGCCAGGGAGGCAGAGGCAGGAGCGGGAGCCGCCGCGAGGGTCTTCGTCCCCGGACCCAGCAAGCACTGTTGCTTTCTCCCCTGAGACATAATTGTCTTTGTTCTGTTCGCTTGTTCACTTTGAGTCCCTCTCCAGCATTAGTAGGACACAAAGAGTACAAAATAATTGTTTTTATGCGCCAAAGTCAGCTTTAAAGTGGAGCATAATAGGAATACCTAACACCTGCATTGCCTGTTAAGTACCAAGCAGCGTTCTAAGTGCTTCTTAGAAACTATAAATTATAACAGACGACCGCTCAGTGGATGCTCTTAACTGCCAGTTTCCTGGCACAGACGGCCCCGGGGACAGCCTGTCAAGTGGACAGAGCCGAGGGGATGCCTCAGTTCACCTCAGTTCCTACTGGTGAGGGAAAACCCCATCTTGGCAGGAATGGCTGGGAGGTGAGAGGTGAAGATTTGTAAGTTTGGGGTCTGATTTGAGTCATGGAAGGCGAGCTTTTCAATGCATAGACCTGACTGGGCCATTTGGACCTGGGGGACACAGCCAGGCCAGGGGCTGGCCCAAACTTTGATGAATAAACAGTCATTTGGTGAATAAGTGGATTTGCTCAGGTGAGCGACGATTGCCCTGAGAATGAGGCTCTTTGCCCATGTGAGCAAACCATTATTCAGCGAAGTCGAATTTCAGGATGTTGATGAAACTGATGACTCTGTGATTTACTCATTGACAGAAATGTCTTCCTGGGCAAGAATTTCATGGGACAAATAATATGTGGTGCTGATAATTAAGCCATGGATCTGTCAGTGTCTCGGTTCTCGACCATCTTTTGTGGTAGGTGCTATTATTGCCCTTCATTTTACTACTGAACAAAGTAAAGCACAGAGACGTTAAGTAACTTGCCCAAAGCCACACAGCCAGTAGGCAGCTGAGCCAGGATTTGAACCCTGGGCAGCGTGGCTCTCCAGCCCATGTCCTCCATTTCTACATTATCTGCTATTCATAAAAACAAGCCCAGAAAGTATGCTGGAGAAACAGAAGCCAGAGAAATCTGCTCTCCATGAAGCTCACAGTTTAATTAGAAATAACAAGAGTTGTCACTCAGCAAGTCAGGTGACAGGGGATCTCTTCTTTCCGCTCTGGCGA
Source organism: Vulpes vulpes (assembly GCF_048418805.1). Lineage (NCBI taxonomy): Eukaryota > Metazoa > Chordata > Mammalia > Carnivora > Canidae > Vulpes > Vulpes vulpes. Next base: position 160,253,998 of record NC_132791.1, on the reverse strand, counting down.
GATGCCCCTGCCCCAGGGTGGCAGGAGAGCAAGGAGGATGATTGCCTCCATGCCCTTTTGTTGAAGGGAGCTACACCGAGTCCCACAGAGATGACACCTGCACAGTGAAACACTGGGAGCCTCCACATTCATAAACCGTGCTGCCACTCCAGCATGGAGACTGGTGAAGTAGAAACCAGGGCCCTAAAACACACCCTGTCTAGCCCATACCGAGCTCCAGCACATGCTCAGACGCATTAGAGCCATGTCTTCTCTCACAATTCAGAGAAACAAGGTTCACGCACATGAAACCGGCACCCTCCAGGTAAGTCTGCAGGGCCAGGCTGAGAGGGTGGGTGGTGGGGAGCTGGTCTGCTCAGAGAAGAAAGTTCTGACTGGCAGAGAGAGAGAGAGACCGGGTGTGTGAAGGGAGTGGGAGTTTGGACCTGTCCAAAGAGGCAATGAGGAGCCACAGAGGGTTCTGGAACAAAGAGACGCTTGGGAAGGAAGACCGAGACCCACAATATCGGGAAAGCAGTGAGGCAAACTGCTGACGGGTACGACGTACATGACCTGCAGAATTGCTTGCTCGAGAGGCAGCAGATCCTTGGTAAGGGATTCAGGGAACGAAGGTTTAACTCAGACCCATTGGGCGGTAGTTAAGCATTATTTCTGCTATGCTCTCACCTCCGTATGGAGGGTTCATATATGATCTCCCCGGGAGAAGGAATCCGCTGAGCGAGGGGCTTTGTCATCAGACGCAGCCTCGTGCTGGCGCATACAAGGAATGCTACCTCCCCCATAGATAAAATCGATTCTATTCTATATTCAAAGGCCCCTAAACATGAGAGGAGCAATCTGTCTTCGTTTATGGCTGTGGGAGGTGGAAAGAAAAGCTGCCATATTAAATAACCCCACGGTGAGGAGGCGAAGGTCATTATCACAAGGTGTATAACCCTCCGGAACCCAGCCAGCTGGCTGGGGCTGACGGAGCTACACTAGGGCAGGCAGGTGGCCGTGAAGGGTGGAGGGGTCCTTCCACAGCCTACACCCCTCCCGGCCCCCCACTGGGGCTGTGCCAAGTGGCAGCGAGGGGCAGGATGCTGCAGCTGAATTATGTACCCCCTCAAATTCATACCTTGAAATTCTAAACCCCAGTAGCTCAAAACATGACTGTGTTTGGAGATAAGGTCTTTACTGAGCTAATCAGGTTTAAATGAGGCCCCTGAGCTGGGCCCTGATCCCATGTGACTGATGTCTTCATGGTAAGAGATGAGGACACAGACCCACACCAGGGATGAGCATATGAGGAGAACAGGAGACCCAGGTGCCAGGGAGAGAGGCCTCCGGAGGAACCCGCCCTGTGCACACCCTGATCTTGGCCTTCTGGTCTCCGGAGCTGTGAGACAGTACCTTTCTGCAGTTTGAACTCCCCGGGTCTTCGGCCTGTGGCGCTCTGTTCTGGTGACTCCAGGGAAAATGATACAGACGATGTACGCGTAAGTCTGCATCCCATGCCTGAGGCCAGGTCATTCGGCTGGTGACAAATTAGCTACTCACAACATGGACAGTCAAAATTAATAAAACCTCTCATTTTCAAAGACTAGTTGTTTAAAAAGGGGTAAAATACTTTATGAGACCTTGTATAAGTCAGTTTTTCATAGGAACCATCATAGACTTTTAAAAGCTGTTCTGTTCTCCTCTCTGCCTTTGGCTCTACGTCAGCCGAGCCCCCTTGTCTCACATGTTCTTCTGCAGAATCCTTGTGACCCTCCCTGCTGAGTCCACGCTCACCCAGGAGAATGGGGCCCGCCTAGACCTGTTTATTCATTGGGAGGGTGAAGCCGAACAGACACAGGGAAGATGAAAACTCCAGATGAGGAACAATCCTGTAACTTCTGCTCCCTACTCCTCCTACTAGATCTACTGCTCCATCATATTTGATGAGCAAGGTGTGTGCAGATCATCGTGTGTGCATTTTGTTTAGGTGAACTGGCCCTCCAAGTCTCTGCTCTCACCTAAAAAGTGAACCAGTGAGTCAGAGCGCTCAGGCCAGTTATCTGCTCATCAGAAACCAATTACAGTGCTCCAGCATCCCTTTGCTTCCTGCAACCTAATTAATCCACCCCTGCCCCCTGTTCCTGGCTGGTGCCTTCCCCTTCCACAGCTGCAAGGGCAGGATAGGGCGGCTGTTGTGGGGAAGGGGCAGCTGAGGAAGTTCGGAGCAACTCTCCTTGCCCTGGTAGAGACGAAGGGTTAATTGGCTGATAGCTGCTTATGAAAGGGGGTGCCAATTCACCCTGGAGGTGCATGCTTCAGAACAAAAACTTTGACCGATAAGACAGAGCAACTGCCCATAACCCCAATTACCCAAGAATAATAAGACTCAGCAGATACCTTCAAGGTATGGGTAATATTTGTACCTGCTCAGCAGTTTCCTGGCAAAAGTCAGCTATTTATATCCATCACCGCCATCCTGGACTTGATGGGAACCAAATGGAGTCCTTCCCTTCAGCATGGGTCTCGTGCAACATTTTGTTTTATGAATATGGGTGTTAAATGTGGAGAGAAGAACAGTCCACTCAGTGTTCACCGAAGGTGATTAGTAGCAGAGAGATACCCACCTTGGCATGACTTTGTCAACACCCTCCACCTGCTCTCGGGCACCTGAGAGACCAAGTGGCAGTGGCATCACTGGGTAATCACAAACAGCATCCCAGCTAGGATGTGATTTACACACAATTCACATTCTCTTTGGGGTCCCCATCACAGTTCCCCACAAAGGTTATGCTTCTTCACCTGTCTCCTCCTCCCTGTCCAGGCGCTCATGAGAATGGGTGTCTACCACTCATCAGTCATTTTACAGATTCTCATGTCTTGGAGCCCTTGGTTTTTGGCACTCTAGGGCTGACCTAAATATCCAACCCCGGCAGATTTCAGGATAGGTAACCTGTCACCGATCCTGGTAATGTATTTGCATGTTCACATAGGCATCTTGGAACCTGCCAGCCATCCCAGCTGAGGTGCCCAAGGCTTCCGTGAAAAGCATTTGGAAATCTCTAGATGCAACCACAGTCTGCATATATCCACAGAAGATATCAAATAAAAATCATCACATTGAGCCCAATCTACAGAACTACAAAGGGTATTACTAAATTGTTTTATGGTGGTTTACTACACGGCAAAGAATATAAGAACACTTGGTTGTCCCACTCGTACTCATAAAGTGAAGCCCCAAAAGAATTAAGTAATTTATCTGAAGCCATGAGATCATTAATGGGTTAGATTGAGATTGAAATGGGAATTTGCCTGTCTTCAAAGACTACTTTCCTTCCTAAACCTTAATCCCGACAAAAATGATAGCCACATTAGAGTCAGAATTTACTGCTCAATCTGAATTGGGAAAAAAGCTCTAAGTCACCCCTAACCCCTCCCGCCACCACCATGGTGTAACTCCAACTGGTCCCACCAGGCTCTTCTGCTTTTCCAATTGCACCTGCACACCCAGGAAATGTCCCACCCCCTACTCTGGGAAACAGTGTTCTCAGCACCCCATCAGAATCCAGAGCTGCCCTCAGAGCAGTCCCTGAGTGCCTATACATCAGCCAGGATGCCAGTGATGAGGAATATACATCAAGCTGCTGCTGCATGAAGCTTCTGCCTGCTGCTCGTACTAGCGTCTACTCTCAGAAATGCCATTACACCCTAATGAGCCGCTCAGAAGCATCAACTTTTCAGCCTGCCCAGCTGCTGCAAGGGCCGTTATGGCTTCACTGCAAAGATAAAAAACACACAGAAAATTCCTGAAAGTGATCTTAAACTATGGTTTACTAGGAGGCAATCTGGCTTTCTTCTACCAACTGATTAAACTGTGAAGGTCACTTTCATAAGAAGAACAGAACAACAAGGGTGGGTGACCCTAGGGCCCAGCCCCTTCCTCATTCTGACCTGGGATTGATGAGCAATGCTGGCCACAATCAGGAGTCTAGGTATCTGTAGAGGGACAAGGTTTTTGCCTGAACTGCCCATCCCTGGGGTCATATAACAAATGCCCTGATCCCCCAAACAGCTCAGTTCATTACCTCCTCTACTTCAGGTGTCATAGACCCAAGGGCATCTGAACTATCAACAGGTAAGAAACAGTAACACCTAAGAAAGACAGGACCCCACCCTGCAAAAGGTGCCAATAGGATCAGAATGGAAATGGACTTATCAATTTGTTTTGTTTTGGCCAAAGAAAATACATCAAGCTGAGTGAATCAAATATAGATTCACTTAGATGTGGGTATGCCTCCTCTCTGACCCTAACGATGACAATGATATGATGATATGGTGCTGCTGCTGCTGATGGTGGTGATGGTGGTGGTGATGATGGTGAAGATGATGGTGGTTGTGGTGGTGGTGATGATGATGATGATGTAGTGACGGTGATGTTGATGGTGATGGTGGTGATGATGCTGGTGATGGTGGTGATGATCATGGCAAGAGAATCAATGTTTGTTGAAGGCACTTACCTGCACCAGATACTTACTTAACAAGAATTACTCCATTTAGCCCTTCTCAAAATAAGAGGGGCCAAAGCTTAACCAGGGTAAGTGACCTCCCTATAGCCATGCAGCCAAGAGGGATTGCTCTGGGATTCAGTCTCTCCCCAAGCATTAGCACTTAATCTGTGGAGGTCCCTGAATCTTTCTCTCTGTTCCTCCCTGCCTTACTCAGATTCATCTTCCAAGGTGTGCAAGAGTTATAAGGGACATAGATAAGGATCCAGCTTGCTAAAGACTGGTCTCTTTAAAGCACCAGATTCACATTTCTGTTTTTCTCAAGGTTATAGGAACATCCTCAAATTTTTGTAGGTTGTTATGTATCATGGAACAACCACACAATACCAGCAAAAAGTTCTTCTTTCATCCAGCTACAGCTGATGATCTGGGAAACAGGTATACACTCAACTTAATTTTGCCCACTTCTATTAACTACCTACTATGTGCTGAGACCACTGTGCTGCCTATGGGTGTGAGGACACAGGGCAACCCAATGTCATCCAACAAGTACAATGTTAAAAATTTTTCCCCACAAATATAGCATGATGCATTATTAACGTATTGTTAAATACAGTTGCATGATTGTAGAAAAATGAGTTCTATCCACATGTAAGATTATGTTATTATTATGTGCATATATTAGAAGATTAAATAGTCAAATAACCAAATACAGCAACAATAACTTGCTATGCTTTTTCACATAATTTTGCTTATGATATGTTGATTAAACTCAAGTTCATTATTCCAGACAATATTGACCTACTTTGCTCCACTTAATATCAGCCAAACAGCACTTTCATATATTCTCATAACCATCAAAACTGTCCTGTCCTTGATAAATGTATCTCTCACATGAAGCTTCAACTTTCAGGGCAACTGCGGGTGTAGTACAGAATAGGAATGCCAATTTTCCTGACTGGAAAGCTCTTTCTCTAAGGACAGGGAGTCACAAGGTCAAATCTCCATCCTGGCCATGCCTGTGACCATATTATATCTTGCTCAGCTTTTTTTTTTCTTCTTATTTTAGGAAGTCAGGAAGGGTCAGGTTAGAAAGTGTTTTCCTCTAGGGAGATTGGTCAGAAAAATCTGTGGAGGTAGGAGGGTTTTCAGTTGTCTCTCTCAACCATTCCCTATAATGTTGCCTTGTTTCCAAGATCAGACAAATGGCAGCAGAACTGCTCAGGTGGTCCTCGCAAAACTGGACAGAAAGCCCAAAGCTCCAGCTAAACGGCATCCTGGAACATGGACATGGCTTGCTTCCAGCCTTACACACAAGCAGATCCACTTCCCAGAACACTCTCCTCTGACCTTCTCTCCCTCCCCAGTCTCCTTTTCCCTAAACTGACTTGGACCTGCCCTTCAGCTCTCTGCTGGATGCTTCCACCTGTTAATATCTTCCCATGGCTGAGGTAGCTGTTCCCTATTTGTGGTTTCATCAATCCTCACAACACTCATCCCATTAAATTGTCATTGCCTGTTCCTCTGTCTCAGTGAGACTCTGAGTTCTGAGTTTGGTGACCTTACCTGGTTTGTTGTGGTATCCTCACATCCGACAGAGTCTGGCCAGCGATATATGCCCCATAATACTGTTGTACAAAGTGGATTCATATACAAAACCCTGGAACTTACAACCTAAAAGAGCCTTTGGGATCTCAATTCCCCATGCCTTCAATCAGCAAACATCTAAACCCCTGAGAACAGTCTACCTTGTTCTAAAAGTTATTAAAAAAAATTTGGTGAAATCAGGGAGTATGTCATCAACCATAAATGGAAAATAGTTCTCTGATAGGCTCAGAATTTATTTTGGTGTTCATTAAGAGGGTCAAATATTTTAATCTTACCATCCTGTCCCACCTAAATGAATAACAGCCGCCAATCCATTATCAAGTTATGTATTTATGCATTAATCAATTAGTTAATTAATTAAACATGTACTAAGGATTAGCTGTGTGCTAAGAAAGCCATTCAAGATATTGGGAAACAAACATTATTAGGAACACAGTTTGAGCAACTCCCAGGCCAATAAGAGAAGATGAGGGTAAGTAAGTTTGATGCAGAATTAGTGGGCTGGGTTAAAAGGCTGACCAGACAGAGGACACAGTCTGTGAGTGCAGAGACTCAGCCTCACTGAGGCCACACCCTGACCTTCCCTGCAGGTGATGTGCACCTGCCAGTCACAGATTGCTTGTCTACACAGGCTGGGAATTCCGAGGCTCTAAGACCCTACCACTTCCATCAATTTCCCAGGCACCCACCCTAAGTTGTGGTGGGTAGAGACCCTGGGATGGGAGCTCTAGTCCTGTGGGCTCCATTTATGCCCCAGTAAACTGAGGTGATTAGACCACACAGATATCCAAGGGTCCTAAAAGCTCCAATCTTCTGTTGACATTGAGATGCTTCAAATGGCAACTGGCTTGTCCACAGACAAGAGCCTTATTCTGTTTTTCTCCTGAGCTACATAAAATTCCATCACTGACAGAAGCAAGTTATTCCTCACAGCCATCCTAGAAGCAGGGGAGGGGCTAGTCATTTAAGAGGGGGATTATATATCTGTGTCTTCACCAAGATCAAACCACAATCCAGGCTGTCCATAGCTCTGTGGGACATGGAGCCATTTGCCCCAAAAGGTCCCCCGAAGCTCACAAGTGGTGGCTTGGTTCTTTCAGGCTAGAGTGAACAGAGCAAATATGAGTCCTGAATTTCTATTTACCAGATCAAAAGAGGAGAAAGCAAAAAGTAAATTTTCCAAGTGTGTGTTTCCATCCTATGTTAGAATTTTCTTGGTTTGGGGTGCTACTTCATAAGAGTTCACATACATTTTTTTAAGAGAAAAAAGAAGAGGTCAATATTTGTTAAGACTCTCATAAGTTCTCATGAGGTACACAAGCCAAATGAAATGCCAGATTCATCTCTTCGGGCTTTCCCTTGAAACCCAGGCTTCAAAGTCTGTGGGTAGCTATCCTAGTCCTTTGGAGTACTGAATAAAAATGAAAGCCTGGAAAGGCCACATGTTGTATTCAGTTAAATGAGGGCCTACACCAATGGTCCTTGAACTTCTCGATCTCTGGGACATGTTATGGTCTTAAAAAATATTGAGAATCCCAAAGAGCTGTTATTGGTATCTATTCAGATTTATCATATTAGAATTTAAAACTCAGAAAAAATAAAACGTCTATTATTTCATTAAAGTAATAAACCTACTACATATTAACATAAGCATTTTTATAAAAAGAAATATTTTATAAAACAAAAAAATTAGTGAGAAGAGTGGCATTATTTCCCAATTTTTGCAGATCCCTTTAATCTCTGTCTTAATAGAAAACAGTTGAACTTTCACATCTGCTTCTGAATTCAACCAGTGGTAATACTTTGTGTCAAGTAACCTCTGGGAAACTCCACTGTATGCCCACAAGAGAATGTGGACGAAGAGGTCAGAGGACACCCAGGTATTCTGATGAAAATAGTTTTGACACTAAAGACACCCAGAAGGGTCTGCAAATTCCCAGAAGCTCTTGGACCACTTCTTGAGGATTGTGGCTTTCCACAGTGTTCAGGTATAAACACTTTAGAAAGGCTTCAGGCTTTAAAATCCTGAGTTCAAAATCCCTGTGCTATCACTCACAAGCTGGCAATCTCAGGAAATTCATCTAACTTTCTGGCCACATCAAGTCTTCATCTCTCCAGTGGGACTGATAATGCCCACCTTAGGTTGTTGCAAAGATGAGACATAATGCGGGTTATGTGCTAACACACCCTTGGCTCATAACTGGCTTTTCTAAAGCTCTTCTTTGCCAGGGCATGTCCTTCCAAATACAGGGATCTATCTGACTGGTAAATTTGGGGAGAAAAAAATGAGAATGCTCCTGAAAGTGCCTGTCTCCTCCTCTGCTCCTCTGGGGTCTACGATGGGAAGTCCTGGGAAGGGACTCACCCTGGAAAGGGTGAGGAGGTCTACCCAATGCAGCCAGCTCACAAGGCTAGCAGAGCTGGAGCTGCATCATCCAATCTGACCTCCACCTGTAGGACATTTCAGATGCTAGCCTCCATTGGCTCCTTTTTCTGTATTTGATTTCCCAATTCGGTCAGAACCTGATGGTAGGGAAAATGATGAATGGTGTCATAATGGGGCACCTGAAGATCACACCAGCTATCATCACCACCACCATCATTATCATCATCATCATTCAGACTGTGAGAGCCATTTCATTGTGACCATTGAGAAAGAAGCAAGAACACACAATGTCTACATAACAGGTTGTAAGTGTGCTTCAAATTGCACAAAAATAAAATACAACACAATGCTTTTATAATCTAGGCATCATCTTTGGATTTGGGATTAAGGGATTAACTATAAATTGAAATTTGGGATTTCAGTAACCCATTATAAGAAGGAGAAACTGTCAGTTAATTATTTTACCAGACAGCATTGACAACCATACCTAGAAGGAAATGAATTCCCTTGCGTGTGTGAGAAATTTGAGGACAATCGCCTAAGTCTCAATAATTCCTATATTCATTTTGTGTGGTCACTGCATTCATTTCAAGGCTCCTGGGAGGTTATCCAATAGCGTAGCTGAAAGGAAAGTAATCACTATAGCATGGCTCAGTACCTCACCCTGGAGCACGGCCAACCTCACAAACACCCAGGAAGCTTGGTTCTGGACTAGAATCCCCGGATTGCCAAGTGGACGCTGACTGCCAATGTTTTATGGACCTCATTTCTAGAGCCATGGCCCTTTGTCTCCCCCTGTCTCTAGGAACACTTTACATTGGTTTATACTGTTGGATAAAGTTCCAGACTGATTTCTAATTCAGTTGTGGAGGTATTTGAACTTCTTAATCTAGGCAATTGGCTCCCAAGGCCGTAGTTCTGTGGAACCTTTCTCCTCCCTGGCCCTCAGGGCTGGTTAGTCATTGCTACATTAACTCATTTGGGCCAGTAGGGTGCCAGCTGGGTCCCTGAGGCAGGGGATAGCTAAAAGCACCCTCATTAGTAACTATCACCAGAACCTTTGCTGGGGCTTAAATAATTAGATCCACTTAATGAAATGGGGCCAATTAACTTCCAGTTTATGACCAAGAAATAATTTCACCATGTGGTCAGACTCTGCTTTAGAAGGAGATTCACATTGCCTGGATCCCAGGCAGAGGGAAACGTTACCCTCACTAATGTATGTGAGTTCTTGCTGGGTGCCCTTCTTACTGCCTCTTCAGTAGCACTAAACATAAACCAGTCTGGGGATGCCTGACAACCTCAGCCTCTCAAAAGCAACCATCCTTCACATATTGTTCCAGAAAACATTTCTAGAGTGTATTTCCCCAAGTTTACTTTGTAAGAGATGAGCTATTAGCTATGCTTGTTTGTTCTCTAGCCCACCATGGATGACAAAGGGAGCCTATGGTTATATCCTGTGTGGATAATCTGGCCCACGGTTCCTGAATATCCAAAAGGAAGGATGATAACCCCAATGTGGCCCATTTATTGCCTTCAGGGCTTTAACACTTCTGCCTGCATCCATTCCTCTCTTGAGTGCTAGCCCAAACCCAGAGCCACCTGCCTGAGGGATTACTCCCCAAAGTCTTCCCCTTCCTAGTTGCTCCCCAGCCACAGTTAAATGAATTCTCCCTGTGTGTTTTGACAGGTTGTCAGAAGATCCCAATAATATCAAATCCGACTGTGCTCCAGGGTACTTTTTCCTTAATGGTGGAATCTTATGGCATTAAGATGGGCTGGAGAGGTTTCAGCCCTGAGTCCCTAGCTTTATACCCTTCCAATGTCAGTTTTTAGGATGGGTTGTGGCTGTAAGTGGGTACTCCCCAGAAATGTCTAGCTACCTCCTCATCTCTCTTCAGAATAATGAGGCACTGGGCCAGGTGCCTTACTCTATGATGTCTTTAAATTCTGCTCTTCTTAACTTAGTGTTGCTTTTTGTTCACATAACAGACATGGGCCAGGGATCCTTGTAGGTGATGGAAGTACAGACATGAAAAAGGCAGGGTCCTTCTCAAGAAAAGAGTAGGTGAGTCAACACAAGTACTCAAATAACCCTGGTATAAGGCACTCTTCTGGATATGTGCTGTGAGACAGGAGGAGATAATAAGCTCATAAGAAGAAAGATTACTGGGAAGGAGAGATTCCAGGAAGCCTCCACGGAGGAGGTGCCATTTGTGAATGGTGTTAGATGACTTAAAATAGGATAACAATGTGGTAGAAAGTGGGGGCATAGGAGAGTGAAGACAATAGTTTGCAGTAATCTGGGGGTGGAGATTGGAAGAAGGAAGGAATCAACTCTAAGAGAGAGATCCAGGGAATAAAAGTGGCATCCTTTGTGACTGCTAGGACATGCAGGGTGAGTAAGAGGGAGTGGACGTGGGTGAGTGACCACCAGATTTCGGATCAGGATGCTGGGTAAATGGTGGCAGTGCATTCATTAAGTTGCCAAGTTGAGTTTGGATATGATTAGTTTGTGAAGGGAGGGAGCATCCAAGTGGAGGTGTTTATTAAAAAGTTTTGGAAACATGTCTGGAGTTTGGGCAAGTACTTGGTCCAGACACAGAGTTGGGGGTCATAGGCAGATAATTGATAATAAAATGAAATGACAAACCTTAGAGGTCAAAGAAACTGATCATCTATAGGAGTAAAAAAAAAAAAAAGGAGTAAAAAAAAGGAGTAAAAAAAAAAAGTAGAGGATCCAGATACATAAACAGTGGAAGTGTGGGCAGAAGAAGAGAGGCATATTACAGCGATTGACAAGGGACAGCCAGAGAGATAGCAGACATCAGTGTGCTGATTGCTCAACATATCTTTTATTCACCAGACTTTTCCTCTTAGAGGTCAAGGAACACACCTGGTTTTGCTCAGGTCTCCATGCTCAGTGCCTATTGCTGGGGCCATGGCCTGTGCTGTGAACAGGGATAAGGAGCAGCAATTAATTTATGCCATATTGAGTACAGTGGGGCCTCCCAGAGAACTAAAACATCACCAGAGTTCTTCTCCATCTGTGGTGACACCTACTAATCCAATTGCCTATATTTTCTTCTCCTTATTCTCAGATGACATTTCCTATTCACAATGCAAATTCCCACAAAAAAAGTTCACTTTTTTTAACCTTTCATCCATCACTTACACATTTATGTGCATATACAGCCTAAGGGGAAAAATTATCAGAGAGAGACCTAGGAGGGCAGTACGTTTCTTAGAAAGAGGCACTAGGGACGAGGGGGGAAAATCCTAATAACACCAAAACCAGAGCACAGAGCCACAAATCTCAGCTTAGAAATCTGGCCTGAGGATTTTGGTAGAAAAATCCGTTTAGAGAATTTGCAGATGTTAGATACACAGAGTTTTGGTTTCTGATGTCTTACCATCAAGTCTGGACTCAGAGGTTACCTTGCTAAATGGCAGGGAAAAGTCTGTCCAACATAATTTAGGATCATGTTTGGACTTTTCTGAGTTCTAAACAATAATTGAATCCCCAGATACTTAGCAGAATCTGACCACACATGGTGAAATTATTTCTTGGTCATAAACTGAAAACTTAATTGGCTTCATTTCTTTAAATAGATTCAATTATTCAAGCAACAATGAATCTTGCAGAGGTACTTACAAGTCCAGGGTGACTACAAGAGATGAAGGTTTAAAGTACGCTACCCAAAAGCCTTTGCAGACTGCCACCAAGGAGCTTGCAGATTGGGAAGGGATTTATTTGTGCTTATAAAATATAAAAACTGCCCTCTGTGGTACAATTAGATTTGATGCAACCAGCTTATTAAAAATTAATGCAGCCAAGAAATGATGCCCATATGTATGATGGAGTTCAGCATTGTTGAAAACAGTGGGGAGTTTCTGAGTGGGGATCTTAGGTAGACAGCCCACCACCTCCTCAACCTCTCAGAGAAAGCAGCTGAATCACATGCCTGAGGCCGTCTTTGCCTCCACGTGCTGCTCAGTGTTATTCTTCCCCTTCAACATGGCTCACAATTGGACTCTAAATGGAAAGGTTAATTCCTGAACCTCACAGAGGAAATGCAGAGTCATGGCTGGATTCAACTCCAAGCATAAGGTTTCTTTCTACATAATAGACCATAATAGACATCTATGGGTTTAACTTAAAAACTTCTTCCTACCATGTCCTTTGTCCCCTCCAGCTCTGGATCTGACTCCGAATGTTAATCAGTCCCAGAATAATGTGTTTGTAATTAGCTAAGAATCTGATTCAACCTCCAACCTCTGCCTGTTGCCTTATTAAAAGTTGTTCCACATCGCCCTGACCCTGTAGCACAGGCATGTTATGTCCTTGCACACCTCCTCTAGTGTGCGTGAATTACCTCCTGAATGAACATGCTTAGAAGCAGAGATGAATCATTAACCTTAACCTGGAACTTGACTAATGCAAAGACATCTGAAAATGCAGGGTTAGATGGGTTAATTAGGACGCAACACCTACCTTTCCTTCAAGCAATTGGAGACAAGAGATGAGATCAATGAGTGGATGGTCACAGGCATGCTTCGCAGTGTGGAGGCAGGTGGGTAGGGAGAAGGTGAGTGACCATCTTGCGGGTTGGACTTTTCTCTAATGAAACCAAAAGAAGGAAGACACACACACTACCATTAGGTTCTTGTAGAGGTTTACTATGAAGCTACGGGAGAAGTTGGTGGAATCAACTTTTGGGGAAGGGTGCTTCCTGGAGAAGAATGTTCTGGCTGCTGCGGAGCTGTCCAGAGGCTCAGTGCTGAAAGCATTGAAGTACATGTACATTTTGAAATACCAATATGCACTACACATGTTCTTTCTCCAGAGTCCAGACTGAGCCCTATTTGAAAATGAATGCCTTTCTTAGAAAAAGACTAAGGGTTCACTTTAACTTTTTACCATTAATACTTTAACAAATCATTGTTTGACTACCATCTCTACTCTCCAGTATATGGCATATCTAAGATAGGATCACATGGAAAAAAATATCTTGAGATATCTTATAGGAAGATTATGCATTACCCAATATTTTAAAAGAACTAACAGGGTAGGAAAACCATTGATATTTAATTTTCCCATCAGCTGGCCCCTGTCTTGCCTAAATGTGACACATTCACAATGTGACACTCCATTGCCAGAATAGTACAGAGAGCTTTGTCTTCCTTGAGCCTCATCCCCTAAGATGGAGCTCCCCTCCCGAACAATTTTGGCAGGACATTGTCACTTTGCCATTTATGTGGTATACCTATCCACGTGTTGGCGTTTTAAAAAGTTATTTGAAGTGAAAGGTGCAAAAGCTAGTATAAATACGGAATTAATTAAACTATCTATCCTTTGGTCTTTTCAAAATTAACTTACAAAATGTTTGCCAGTAAAATTATTAACATGTAACTCTGAAGATAATGAGTCAGTTTAAGGTTATTTAATTACTGGTAGAATTACAGTATTTACACTACAATATTTTCTGCTGCTCTATTCTCACGTGTGATATGACTCTGAAGGGTTTTTAGTTCTAACTTCTTCTGAGACTTCATTCTGATAATTATCTTCACCTGAAAGGATGAAACATATTGAATACATGGAGTCATTGGTACTTGACTGGATGGGCATAGATTCTTTGGAATCTATGTCTGTGTTGCTAGAGAAGTCACTGTTGAGGGTTAATCACCATCCTTGTGAGCTGTGGGGTTCAGGTGGAGAGCAAGTTCTGAATACTTGCAGTGAAAGGCTATCTCCCTTCCTGTGGAAGGTCCCTTGGGTGGGGCTCAATTATCACAAATTCCTAGTTTTTATTGGATCCAGTAAGAGCCCCATCAGGAGCAGAACCTCCACAGAAGAGAGCCCAACTGCCCTTTGGATTCTTGCTGGAGAGTGCAACAGTCCTGTTGAGTGGCTTTTGCTGTATTTTCACTCAATTATTCAGTATTTGTGTGGGCTGAGATAACTGCCATTCTTGTGGGTTACTGCTGAGCAGCGAATTCTCCTCCAACTTTCTCCTAAACAAGTTACGCTTTCCTACAGGTAATCCAGCCAGGTTTTAGAGCAGTTTGCCTGGAGCAAAGGCCTTCATGTTATGATCTATCAAAGAGACTGTATGCATCAAACATGGCAGCCCCCTCTTTGATAATACTTCTTCTCCAGCCAGATTGTCAATAACTGACCTTTATCTAATGACAGAGAGAGTCAGAAGATTGCCATGAGCAACAAGGATGACAGTGGGAAGAGACAGAGGCTCTGAGGGGACACTTCAGCAAGGAGCCGGGTCTGTTCTCTTCTTGGATGGAGCAGTTTCTATGGAACAGAGCTGATCTTGTCTAAAGAGAGCTAAGTGCTACAGATTTTAATAGGTGCTGATTTCAAGATGATAACCCTTGAGCCCCTGTGGTATGCCCAGCTGGGACTGGGCATGTTGGGGGCGGGGAGGTGTATGTGTGTATGCATATGTATGTGTATGTATAGAGAACAGATCCTAAATCTTGGAGCTTACTACCTGAGGAAACAAAATATGCATGCATAATCAACTGCAGAATAATATGAGAATATAATAAGGACAAAACTAAGTGATCCACACTCAGGGACTTGGGATCCAAAGAAAGTCAACATCATCCCATGCCCCTCTTTTGCAGTAACATGGACAGGGGTCTGGTGGCCCTGAGGGAAGGAATCTGTCCTAGAGACAATGAAGGGGAGGGGGAAGCCTGGAGGAAACCTTAAATATTGGGAGAAAACTTCAATTGGGAATTTAGAGTGTAAGATCTAGTCCCAATAAATCCTATGGGAAGCAGAGATGCTCTTACTATGGAAGGGTCATTCTCAGTCTGCCAGGCTATGCGGCTTGTGCAGGTTTATTCTTTAGTGGGACCAAATTCCCTTCAGGTCCCTTTGGATGCTGTCATTGGTTATAAAGGAATCCTGAAAACATATGCTCTCCCTTCCCCCCAGTTATGACCTACCAAGTGCTTCTCAGATTTCTGTAGTCCTGCCCCTTCTTTGGGAGTTCAGATGGAATTGGGCAGTGACTCTTTGCCAACACAGGCTTCTTATCTGTCTGTAGAGAAGCTTATGCAGCCTTAGAGAGAAGCCAATAAGGTTTGGAGCTCAGCTGATTCCCTGACTCTCATGAAAGGGAGGTGACTTTGTGGCCTCTCAGTACATGTGAAACATGTATATAGATGATGCCAGTGCCCTCAGAACACCTGGGTGTGCTCAACAAGATTGAGGTGAAGTTTTGTTCATTTGTTTTGTTTTGTTTTTTACTCTCATGTCCTGGCTACCATCAACCTTGGGTGTCCCAGACATTTGGTTCTCCTGTGTCTTCTCCACCATGGCCAAACCAGTAGCCAGTCTGTTCAACCTGCCTGGGTGTCTGCCTGATGCAACAATCCCCCTGTGGTACCAGCTGTTTCCATTTTTACTAGGCTTCCAGGGATGCTCTAAGCTCTCCAAGACAAGGAGGGGAGACAGTGCTATCAAATAGGAAGATTGTATTTTTTAAAGAAGAAGTAAATCTCTCTGTGCCTGGGAGCTGGACTGCAGGGTTCCCAAATCCAACACAAACTGCTGACATTTGAAATACCGCTAATTCTTTCTAGGAAGGTCTATAGCTCTTCATGCTCAGAAACAAGGAAGCCAATTTCATGCTTCAGGGAATTGGTGGATAGTCTGTGGGGTCAGGAAAGGACTCCTCCACATGGGTGGGCACAGCCACTCTCAGGTGATGAGCATGAGAAACCACAGACTTAGACTCTCTGGAGACACAGAGTGGCTAGAAATGCTCTGCAATCATGGGGACCATGGGGAAAAGCCATGATTAACACGAAATCCAGAAAGGATGGGGGAGGGGGAAATTGATGGTTTTAATACACTACCATCCCTCTCATTTTTAATAACAGAGTTGCCTTTGCAATATTAGCTCCGTTAATTCTCACCCCCATTCCATCCGCTTTTGTTTTCACACACTTGTGCTGTAATTTTCAATTTAATTAGTTGCAGTTCTGTTAGATGGCAACAGGTCCTGGTTTATCTTCTCAGCTAATACTGCTAATTGTTTATCCAGCCTTCAGTAATATCTCATTAACTTTATAGGCTATCGTTTCCACATCATCTACAGAATTAATTTTCTGCAAATCTAGAGATATTGGTGCTGGTGAACATTTTCTCTCAGAAACACAACAAAACCAAACAGGAGGAAACAACAACGAAAAGCATCTGGCAAAGTTGGGGAAGCCAGTGTCGATTTCTGCTGTGATGTCCCTCAAGGAAATAATGTCTAAAGACAATCTTGCCTTTGATTTTTTTAAAAAAGAACCCACCTAGGTAATTCATCATTTTTATAACAGCCATTATCCATAAGGCATTTATAGATATGCAGATGAGGGATGAGATGTGCATGCAGAATATTTGGAGGCAACACACGCGGGCCCTCCAATTACTTGCCTTAATATAATGAAGTTGTTATCCAGATGATTTTTATGTATCCATCTTGATTTCTCAGAACATTTAATAACCACCCCACCTCCTCATTTAGAAGATGGAAAATTTAGAAGACAATAGTGCGTGGTCTAGCTGTAACCCACCGTGAACCTAAGAGCTTGACAGAAGTCCTGCCTTCCTTCCCCACCCCTCCCCTGCCACCTTTGAGCCAAGTGCAAAACATTTGTCTTTCACGTGCCTCCCCTCCCCTGCTCCAGAGCTGGCCTCTTTGCAGCCTGTTTGGTCCCTGGTGTTCAAGACAAAAAAGATGCTTTATACCCCTCCCCAGCACCTTTGGGCCACATAGGTCGACTGTCCCCTTTCTCTGAGTTGCAGACAAGAAATGACTTCCATTCCTTGTCACAGGCTCAAGAGAGCTTTGCTAATGGAATAGGCCTAGAGACTGAGGCTTCATGGTCACTGCAGCTACTGCTTCATCCCCCTGACCTCCAGGCAAACATGTTGTTTCTCCTCCTGGTCTCAGATTCTACATGCATCCATTTTCCAAGTGGCCAGAGGGTCAGTCTCTTCTGTTTGGAGGAATTTGTGCACCTTCTTCACAGCCTACTTCACAGCCAGGAACACGCTTTTCAATGACTGTGTTGTGGTTCCTGCAAAACTGGGCGGTGCCACTTATCCACAGACTAAATTCAGCAAAGATGTAATCACCAGCTAGCAGAACGATGGGGAAATTTGATGAATTGGGCTGAAGCCAGCAGGAGGATCTGGCTCTGGCTATTTAACTGTGGCCATGGCTGCAAGGCAAGAAGTGTCTGAAAATCAACACATGGTGTCCTGCTTTGATTAAGTGGGAAAATCCACACAGCAAGGACTGGGGAAAGAAGACCACAGATCCTTTGGATGGAAGAGAGGATGCCAGGAGAGACAATCATCTTGGACTTCTGCTCCAGCCACCCATGCTCACTCTTTTCCCATTCTGGAACCTTGTCTTCACACCCCACCCACCATCAGCACCCTATGCATAGTCATGTGTTCTGAATTTTGCTGAGTTACAAATGCCTTTGGGAATATGAAGGAAGATATGAATGAGAAGCTCATTATGCCCAAATACATCCAAATTGCTTAGGTTTGGGGGAGATTTATAAAATTATAAAGAATCATAGCATCCCTGTTCTATATGTAAGAAATTTAAAATGACAAGGAAATCAGTAGAAGTTTTCTTTCTATATGTTCTAGAGACAAAGATAAGGCAAGACACTCATGGTACAGCATGTGGTGACCCCTGGTGCTGAGAAAATAGCTTAACAAATAAGCATTTGGTTCTTCATTTTTACTGTCTTTGGAAACAGCAAATGCAATTCAATTTTACAAATATTTTCAAGCATTGACTGTGGTCCAATAAAAGCTACATACCGAATGCTTTTAGATAAAAGTGGCAGAAACCCAACTCAAAATAGTTTAAGCTAAAATGAGGGTTATTGGCTAATGTAGCTGAAGTCCAAGAGTAGAGATGGCCTCAAGGGCCCCTGCCTGTGGTCGGGTGTCCAAATTTTCTTATATTCTTATTTACCTTCTCTCTTTCTCTACTTCCCTCTGTCTCTCTGTCTCTCCCTCTGTCTCTATTTCTCCCTCAGTCTGGTGGCCCTCTTGCTCTTGCTTCTGCTGTGGTAGGGTTTTCTCTCTGGGTAGAGGAGAGAACTGAGAAGGTAGTAGAGGAAGCATGGCCAGATAGCTCTAGGTTTGCATCCTGCCAGTCCATGGCCCAAAATAAAGAGGTTCTGTGTCATCTTCTATTCCTGTGGTTTTATATTACATATTTATTGGCCATTTGTGTTTTCCTTTTATTAAATTTCCCATGAATACCTTCAGTCCATTTTCTCACTCTGCTGATGCATCTGAGTTGCTTAAACATCTAAAGTACTAGTTCTCTGTTACCCACGTTACAAATACCTCTCTGCATGCAGCATGTATGTGCACATACCACACACTTTGCTCTTTCAAAGTGAACAATTCAGTGGGTTTTAGCACATTCACAAAGATTACAACTGTTGCCTCTCTAATTCCAGAACATTCTCAGCACCCCAAATGAAACCCTATGCAGATTAGCACTCACCATCCCCCAGCCCCCGGCAACCACGAACCTACTTTCCATCTGTATGGACTTGCCTGTTATGAATATCTCATGTAGATGGAGTCTTATCACACAGGTGTTTCCATCTGGCTTCTTCCACTTGGCCTCATGCTTGCAAGATCCATGTACGTTGCACCACAGATCAGTGCCCCATTCCTGTTCATGACAGTACTATTCCACTGTATGGATACAGCACACTTTGTTTAAATATTTATCAGTTAATGGACTTTGGGGCTATTTCCACTTTTGGCTATTAGGAATAATTCTGCTGTGACCAATCACAGACATGTTTTTGTGTGAACATGCTTTCAGTTCTCTTAAGTAGACATCGGAGTATGGCACTATTGGGTGTACTAGCTCCCTACTGCCATTGGGAATCTTCTAACTGCTGAAGTGACATGTCCCTACCCAGTACAGAGATACGCACACATGCCCTAAGGTACAGCGATTCTGTGCAGCCCAGGGAAACTTTCCCATGTATTCCAAAGAAAATATGTAAATGAGCACAAAACAGTGTTGCTTGCAACAGAAAAAAAAAATCAGAGAAAGAGTTAAAATGTCCAATCACAGAAAAACAGATATATTTCTTGCCAGACGATACTATCTATATATCCGTGAGTATAAATGAACTACAGCTACAATATGCATGAGAGGGGGATCTCACAAATATGTTGGGAAAACTCTTTTGAAAATTTTCAAACTTAAAAATACAAGTTGCAGAAGAATGTGTCTGATGTGATGTTGCTCATCTAAAGGTCAAAAGCATGCATAGCAATACATTTGAGGGAGTGTAAGGAAAAGAGATGCACATTATGTCAAAACCCAAATTTAGAATCGTAGTTCCATCTTCAGGAGAGGGAAGTGACAAGGAAGGGGTAACTACTGGTGTTCAATTCCAGTGGTAACATTTATTTCCTGGCCTGGCTGATGGGTATACGAGCATATATTTATTATTCTTTACACTTTATTGCTATATTTTGAATGTCATCTAAGAATTTCTTTTAGAAAGGAGGAAATATAATTTAGAAAATTTACCATTCAGGATATCAAATTACAAGATACTTAGACACAGATATAAAATAAAATAGGTGCAAGCACTAATCAATAAATTTAATGGGATTCCTAAAGACCAAAGGCTATTTCATGAAAGTTAAAAACTGACTGTGGGAATGATATGGAAGACCAAGTGTTCAAGAATGGCCAACATTTTTTTTATAAATTTATTTTTTATTGGTGTTCAATTTGCCAACATATAGAATAACATCCAGTGCTCATCCAATCAAGCACCCCCCTCAAGTGCCCGTCATCCAGTCACCCCCACCCCCCACCCACCTCCCCTTCCACCACCCCTAGTTCTTTTCCCAGAGTTAGGAGTCTCTCATGTTCTGTCTCCCTCCCTGATATTTCCCACTCATTTTTTCTCCTTCCCCCTTTATTCCCTTTCGCTACTTCCTATATTCCCCAAATGAATGAGACCATATAATGTTTGTCCTTCTCCAATTGACCTATTTCACTCAGCATAATACCCTCCAGTTCCATCCACGTTGAAGCAAATGGTGGGTATTTGTCGTTTCTAATGGCTGAATAATATTCCATTGTATACATAGACCACATCTTCTTTATCCATTCATCTTTCGATGGACACCGAGGCTCCAAAAGCTGAACAAAAATGGGTGATTGTCCCTGTCATATTGCCCATATGAGAATATTGGTAATATTTTACAGTATTTATTTTACAGTAAGAGAAACTATGTCACTGGTATGAGAATTAGAAATTAAAATAATGGAACTGAAATCAGAGGTAAGGCTAGACAAACACCTACACCCATGTATATTTTGGTTTTGACAGAGGTGACATTAAATTAGTGATAGGAAAATTGAATTTGTACCTCATGACATGGACAAAATAAATTGCAGATGAATTTATGTTTTTTATATACACAATGGTCTATTACTCAGCTATAAGAAAGAATGAAATTTTGCCATTTGCAATGATATGGATGGAGCTAGAGAGTATTATGTTAAGAGAAATAAGCCAGAGAAAGACAAATACTATTAAGTATCTCAGAAAAAAAAAAAAAAAAAACCAGCAACACAATAAAGCTCTTGTCTGTGGACAAGCCAGTTGCCATTTGAAGCATCTCAACACCAATAGAAGACTGGAGCTTGCAGGAGACTTGGATATCAGCTTGGTCCAAACCCCTCAGTTTACTGGGGAATAAATGGGGTCCCACAGTATTAGAATGCCTGCCCCAGGGTCTCCACTCACTGCTGCTTAGGGTGGGTGCCTGGGAACCTGAGGGAAGTGGTGGGATCTTGGAGCCTTGAGGTTCCCAGCCTGTGTAGACAAGTATCCCATGATTGACAGGTGTATGTTACCTGGAGGGAGGGTCAGAATTGGTCTGGCTTCTGCTTTACTAAAAGAGCGAAGGTGACAAGTTCAAACCAGGGATAGAAACAAACATTCCAGCCAGAGAGTAGTGCCCTGGAACTTGCTCTTGAGCAGTGGAGGTGGCTGGGGTGTGGGGTGGGACACAGCCTGCAGGTGTTTTCAAGGCACAGACAATAGAATGTCCTTCAGGACAGATGTCCTCACATGCTCTTATGGTCCAAGGACCTAAAGGCATGTCATTTCTATCAACTTTACTTTTAATTTGTAACAAATGAGCACAACTGTATTAAACCATAAGACAACACATATTTATTACCTTTTATTTCTTTTTCTTATTTAATTGCCCTGTGGTTTATCCTTGCATTTCTACTATAGCATCTCCTAATGGCTGAAAGCTTTTTTTTTTTTTAATGTAGTTGAATTTAGTAGTGACTTTCACTGTTTTTGTCTTTTTAATCTTATTTACATCCATATTCTGATATTTTGAAGATATTCTCATATTTTTTTCTAAATGTAAATTATTTTGCTTTTCTCATTTAGTTTTTTAAGCGACTAGAATTGAGTATTGGATGTGGCCTGAGATAATGAGATGGGGAGCTAATTTCATTTTATTTCCCACGTGGATAGTCAGTTGTCCCAACACTGTTTATTGAATAGTCTATTTCACCACTGGCCTCCAAGAACATCTTTCTCATATTTTAATTTCCCATTCATGCATGGATCTGCTTCTGGGGACCGTATTCTATTCAGCTGGTCTTTTACTATCACATTTCTTATGTGCCATAACTTTATGATATGTTACCATATCTGGTTTGACAGTCTCCCCCAACACACTTCACACTTTATTTAGTTTACTCAGAATTGTCTTGGCCATTTTTATCTGTTTGCTCTTACATTTAAGTTACAGAATTAGCTCGTCAAATTTCTGCTTATAAAGGAATTATAGAATGAGATTCTAAAGGAATGAGAATTTTTACTGAAATGGTGTGACATCAGAGATTAATTTGAAGATAACTTTATTTTTACAAAGCATGATACATTAAATTAGGTTTTCTATAGTGTTTTAAAATAACCATTTTGTAATTTTTTCTGTAAAATTCTTGTATGTCTTCTATTAGATGTATTCCTGTTTTGTTTGTTTCAGTTTCCATTTACAAAAGCAACAAATGTATATATTACATTTCATTTTCATTGCTGATATCTGGTATAGAAATTTTTTTTCTATAGGATTCTGGAACTTATTCATTTGTCCAAGAACTGTTTTGATGTTTCACTGTATGTTAGGTACCATTTCAGGGGGCTGGGACTTCATACATATCCAAATAGATTCAATCCCAGCCCTTCTGGAGCTGACATCCTTCTGACAAGAGGGGGATGACAAACAAGTACCTCTAGGATATGTCAGATGATGGGAAATGCTATGGTGAAAATAAAGCCAGGCAAGGGAAATCAGGAGTGCCTCTCAAGGAGTTTCACTATGCAGGGCGCTCTTATGATATGGCCATTGACTGAAGCCTTAAGGAAGAGGGGAGAGGGTCCTCTAGGTACATGGCAAAGAGAACTGTGGGCAAAAGGGGCAGCACGTGCAGAGCAGAGCCCTGTACATGTCAGGTGTGCTTAAGACCACCTGAGAGGCAGCTTGTGTGTGTGAGGAGTGAGCCAGGAGCAGTGTAGAAGGAGTTGGGTCCACATAGAAGTCAGAGCCAGACAAGGTAAGGCCTTCCCAGATCTTTGCAGAGCTGGCACCTTCTTGTGTTTGCTCCGAGTTCAAGAATCCCTCCCTCAGAGAGGCCTTCCAGGATTGTAGCCACCTGCTCCCCTGTATTCTATGATCTTGGCCCCTCACTTCACTAGTGGAAGCTGTCTTGTTTATCTGTGTGTGCACTGATTCTGCACTCCCATGAAGCCTACACTCCATGGCAACTGGTTCTTGCTCAGCTTCCATACCACTGCTTGGTTAGACTCTGCAACTTTGCATGTTTACTAACTACATTTAATATTTTTTTTAAATTTTATGTATTTATTCATAAGAGACACACAGAGAAAGGCAGAGACAGTGGCAGAGGGAGAAGCAGATTCCCTGCGGGGAGCCTGATGTAGAACTCGATCCCAGAATCCCAGTATCATGACCTGAGCCAAAGGCAGACGCTCAACCACTGAGCCACCCAGGTGCCCCTATTAACTACATTCATAAGTGAACCCACCCACAGCCAAGCACAAAGCTCTCCCTTCCCATCCCGACTAACCCACCACATCCTATGCTCATACACCCAGCATAGCCTATTTTGGCTCATTGCTGCTACATAGTCAGGAGTGGGTGAAGCAAAGGGACCTGCAAAAGGATCCACATGATAGTTTTGCTTCACAACACAAATGAGAGGTCCCAGAAGTTTGCTTTAGAAGCTGAAAATTCGGGAAGGGTAGAGCAAGCCCCAAATGCCTCAAACGTGGCTTAAATATATCTAATCAGGAAGGTGGATTGGCAGATAAAATCCTTTTATTATGAAAAGTTTCCAAAATATACAAAATCAGAACTCCATGTTCCCATCATCAACTACAAATGTCCCTGCTTCTCCTCGATTATTTTGAGGCAAATTTCAGGTATTGTATCGCTTCTTCTATGATTTTTTTACTTACATGTCTAAAAGCTAAGGACTCATTTTAAAATAAAAACAACACAGTATCATCATACTTCAAATCAGACAATAATTTCATATCATCAAATATCCAGTCATAGTGCATATTACCCAGTTGTCTATTCTTTTTCTCCTTTTGTATAGTTTGTTTGGATCAAAATCTTTTTTTAAGATTTTTATTTATTTATTTATTCATGACAGAGAGAGAGAGAGAGAGAAGCAGGCTCTGTGCAGGGAGCCTGACGTGGGACTCGATCCTGGGTCTCCAGGATCACACCCCAATCAAAGGCAGTGCTAAACCGCTGGGCTACCGGGGCTGCCCGGATCAAAATCTAAATGAGATCCATACATTCCAGCTGGCTGGTGTGATCCTCAACCTCCTTCAGCATAAAGTCCCCTCATTCTCTATTTCCCTTATCATCTAAGTCCTTCCACCTGAATTTTGTGGATTGCATCCCCATGGTGTTGTACAACAGGTTACTCTGTTCCCTGTATATCCTGGAAAATAGTACTTAATCTAGGACTTTGATCAGATTTGGTTTTGTTGTTTTAGCTGGAACACTTCATCAGTGGCATGTGATTTCACCAAGACCATGTCTGCTCATCTTTTCCTTTGTAGTGTCAAAGGCCATTAATGATTACTGCCTAAATTCATTTTTCACAGGAGATAAAAATGGTGAGTGCTCTTCCATTTCTCTGACTCTTTTCTCATGATTACACTGAGGTGATGGTTTCAGGGGAAGAAGAGCACATGGGTACAATGCTCTGCTTATCGTGTCATATTAAGGGTACATGGATGATACCATCATGATCTGCATTGGTGATATTAACCTCCATCACTTGGCTAAGATGATGTCTACAAGACTTCAGTGGGAAGTTACCAGTTTATCCTTCCCTTCCCATCTTCCATTCCTTGGAAGTGAGTCACTAAGTTCAGGCTACCCTCCAGGAGAGGAAAATGAAGCTCCACCTCCCATGGAGGGCAGTGGGAAGGTATTTATATTTATTAATTGGAATTCTTTTGTAAGGAAGACTTGTCCCTCCCCCTCTCCCTTTATTGATTTATTCAACTATTTTTTATATTGGTATTGACTCATACATATTTATTTTATTCTTTGGGTTATAATCTAATGTTATCATTATTTTGCTGCTCAAATTGTTCTAGCTTTGGCCATGTAAGTCCCTTAATACAAGAAAAATACACTTTTTTTTTTACCTGCTACCTTCCTGTTTTCACTTGTCTCTGCATTCAAGAGATTGCTTTGAAATAAATATTCCTGATTCCTTTTTACAGAAGCAAAATAGCCCATCGTATGGCTAGATCATAGTCCATTCAGTAATTCTCCAAGGGCAGACACTGGGTTGTGACCATATTCTGCTCTTTCATAAAGTTCTCTAATGAATAGGTACATGATTTCGCATTTTCCCTGTTGCATTTGCAAATAGATCTTAGAGGTTAACTCCTTGGGCAAAGGATACATGTATATAAGATTTTGTTAGACTTTGCCAAATTCCCCCTCACAGGGGAATTTCTATTTTGAACAGTGTATTGCCACTGTTTTATTGCCAATGCTGGGAGAGAGCACACACCTGTGCAAGGTTGGGAACATCTGCATGAGCTGACAGGCTGTCAAGTAGAGCATAAGATACATCCAGAAACAAAATCTCACACAAAAGGTAACAGATAAATAGAGAATTCCTTGGGGTCCAATTCACAGTGGGGAAACCCCAACAATCCCCACTCCTGGCAGCCCCCGAATAACCTTAGGGCAGCATGAAACAGGGCTCACCACTACCAGATTGGGTAATTCAATTATAGACACAGTTGGCATTAATATGCAATGGTCTTTTTTACATAGGAAGGAAAAGCACACGTCTGGCAGAGAAGCTGTGCCAGATGGGGTAAATAATCATCTGCTGGTTTTGTTTGTTGTTGTTGTTGTTGTTTTTTCAGGAGAAACAGAGGCTCAGAGAGACCAGTGATATGCTCTCTGTGCACAACCAGTGTCTGGATGCACCGAGACTTGATCTCAAGGTTTTCTACCTTTCAGGAGCATCATTCTTAAGCTGGTAGACAAAGCTAGTAACAGAGCAATCTACCTTTGTGTCTTAGTTATCTAGGCTGTGATGACAAAAATACCTCAGACTGGGGGGGCTTATAAACAATAGACATTTTTTGCTCACAGTTCTGGAGGCTGGAAGCCCCAATCAAGGCTTCAAGTACATTTGGCATCTGGTCAGAGCCAGCTTCTTTGTTCGTAGATGGCTGCCTTCTTGCTGTGTCCTCACATGGTGGAAGAGATGAGGGAACACTCTGGGGTCTCTTTTATGATATCCCATCACAAATCCCATCATGTGGCTCCATCTGCAGGACCTAATCTCCTCCCAAAGGCCCCCACCTCCTAACACCATCACCTTGAAGGCTAGGACTTCAACATATGAATTTGGTTGCAGGGGCATGGGGTAGGGAGGCAGGAGGGACATGACTGTTCATCCCACAAACCCTTGCTTGGGATGTTGCCTTTTGGATACCACATCTGCTTACATGTCCTTTAATGCTGCTGTGTTCCTGGTCTTTAAAAGCATCTTCTTCGTAGGCTTCCTGGCCTCTGGCTGACATGCACACTGCTGCTCTCACATACCACCTCCAGCCTGTGTTTTCTTGTGCCTCTGTTTCTACGTGGCCAGTTGACCCAGAGCGAAGAGGCGCTGGTTGTCTTGTGCTTCTCCCCAGGACAAGGAGGTAAAGATAGCTTGAACCTCCTCTGCATTTCAAGTGCCACTCATCACCACTAATGAGCTAATGCTCACAGTTGAGTCTTTTCTGGCTAAAGAAGGAATGAACACAGCCTGCAATAACCCTCACGGCTTCACTCCCAGCCCCACAAATGGCTGCTGGGACTCCAGGATGCACTGGGGTTGGAAGTTGGGGGCTGGACCTCGCACTCAGAGTGCATAGCTCACAACCATCTCTGAGCTCCACCGTTCTTTCTCTCCCTCTTTCTACTTCCCCAGTCTGCTTTCTGCCACTGTTGCCCTCTGGCATCTCTGAGGTTCAGGCAGAGGCCAGGAAGCCTACAATGAGGATGCTTTTAAAGACTGCCTTCTTCAAGGGCAAGGCTTGCCTGGGACCTACAATGAGGGCATAAACACCCAGACCCTTGGTGTCCTCAAAAGCGATGCAGCCCACCAGACACATACTGCTGATGAGTTATCCTTTGAGAACCTCTTTTTTATTTTATTTTAAACAAGAAACTCTGAAATGGTGCAGTACAGTCAATTTGATTTGACATCAGTGCGGTAACGTAATAGCACCCAATGAGGAGAACAATGTTACCACCATCATGGGTTTCTGAGCACTTTCTGTGCTCACTATCTTTGGTGAAATCATGGGGGCGCTGGGAAGGAAGCTTCATCATCTCTGTCTACAGAAGAGGAGCTGATGCTGAGGCCAATGAAACTGCTTGCCGAACGGCACTCAGCCAGTGAGGAGTGCTGCTGTCACACCTGTCTGGCGGGACATCCTGATGGTGCACCTGGGTCCTTGGCTGGTGCTGAAGCATGCCAAAGGGCTCACTCTTTACTACCTTCACAAAACTCAAGGAAGAAGCCTTGGTCACAGCTCTCAAGTGAGATAGAGACATGTCCTTTGTGTGTGATTCTCAGGAGGTTCTCCCACGTAAACAGCAGCTTTCCCTCAGGTCTCGAGCATAACAGCCTGCTCTGCAGATTTTGGACTTGTCAGCCGCCACAGTGGTATGAACCAACTCTTTAAAGTAGATCTTTCTCAATCGATAGATAGATAGATAGATAGATAGATAGATAGATAGATAGATAGATAGACACATTCTATTGGCTCTATTTCTCAGAGAACCCTGATTGATATTTTCCCTAAGGCTTGTAGGGGTCTGTGCTGTAAAAATACAAACAAACAGCAAAAACAACAGAAAACAAACAAACAAACAAAAAAAAAGCCCTAAGAACACATGAGCTGTCTGGAGACAAAATTATCTCTCCTTTAGAGGGACATCAGTCTTTCTCTTAAGGCCTTCAACTGATTGGATGAAGCCCACCCACCATAAGAAAGATAATCTGCTTTACCCAACATCTATGAATTTAATGTTAATGCCATGCAAAAAAAAATACCCTCATAAAGCATCTAGAATAGTGCTTGACTAAATATCTGTGTACTATAGACTAGCCTAGTTGACAACATAGGAGCTTTCTCCACCTCAACCTATCCAGACACACAATTCCCAGGGCCATGATGAGGAAGGCCCATGCAGCACCCTTGAGCATGCTTGTACAGGATAACAGGGCCACCCCATGCCCAGTATAACCAATAATCAGTCTCAAATTGGTCCGTCTCAGATCAATCACATATCTGCCTAGAATTGCCCTACCAGACTACAGGGGTCGGGTCAGATCTTTTGCAAACTTTGAGCTGAGCTCTGTAGCCAGTTTCTGCTCCTAAATGTTTATTTTTTGCCAGATTTCACCATGAGCAGAGACTCCGGGAATGGTGATAATCTGTCCCAAGGGAATTGACCAAATATCAAGGAGTCATCCAGATGGTGAGAGGTTCACAGGGTTGATCCAGATGTTTCAACATTGTCCTGCTTTTAGTGAACACATCCATGAGACACACAGGGCTCCTTCCAGTCAGTATAGCCTTCCTCTCAGCTTCTCCAGTCAAGATGAAATATCGACACCACAAGAAGGGCATCTCACCAACTTCTTACTGAATGTTGGATTTAGCAAAACCTCTGCTCCCCAAACTGGCTTTTGCTGGCCAACCAATTTGTGAGCTCTGGGGCTATTTTTTAAAATAGCTTCCAGATATGCAGTGTGCTAATAAAAGCCTTGAAAAGTCTGGCGGACTGGGATCATTTATATTTAGGGTTACCCCATGGCCCTCATCCGAAGAGCACTTTACAGATGCCCATTTTCGACTATCGCTTACAAATTTCATAGTGATTGCTCGGGAGCTGCCTTTAGTGTTGTACTCGGGATTTAAATCCTCAATCTTTTCTCCCCACCTCTCACAGTGTGCACATGACTCTCCAAAGCAGCCATGGGGTCGGGGCGGTGGGAGGAGGGGGGTGCGGGGGGCGGGGGGATCAGTAGCAGGAGCAATTGCCTGCTGATTTCCAAACCACCAGGAGCTCAAACATGAGCAATGGTTTCAACGCTGCTGCACATCTTGAATGATTTCCCATGCCTCTTTAAGAACTGTATTTTCTCACTACAGAAGAATTATTTGCGTCTTCCTTAAAAACCCAACAGGAGCGAAACCTAACAAGACGGAACCGTGGCTTAGAAGTTTGGCAGTCATTTTTCTGATCTTCCTCTGAGCTCTTGAACATGCCCTTGAGGAGCTCGGGAGCCTGGAGCATCATGTGTGCCGGGCCACAGAGCCGTGCCAGGTGCAGGATCCTGGCAGGTGTAGGGGTGGGCGGGAAAGACTGACCTGGGGCCTCTGTTCTCCACTATGGAAATCACGCAACAGGGGTTTTAGTGGATCCTAAAAGCACCAGGGCCTCAGGGTAACTTTGGTGACCTTGCCTACTAAATGCCTGTGTCTTTGAACCAATCAAGAACACCCTCCAGAAGTGACAGAGCCTGGGAGGGTGATACCAGTTTCCATTTCCTCCTCTCAACTTCAGATAAGGTTCACAAACAACCTTGCAGGGGCTTTTCTCTCTCTTCGACTTTTATCGACTTTTATCGCCGGCGGGTTTGAGCTAGAGGGCACTTCTTCCCACAGCTTCCTATTTTTCTGAGATTCTTTTTATCCTGTGCTCTATCTTTTTCCAGCGTTCCCAGCCAAAAGACTCTGGGGCACTTCTTTATCCAGGAATCCTCTCTGAGATTCAGGGGTCAGGAATATTCCTTTGGGGACTTCCTGAGGGCAGGACGTGGTGTCCACCACCATGGAGGATCAGGTTCCCAGACCCTCTTGAGGACCCCCCCCCCCCCCCCCCGCTTTGAGAGAATAGACTCTCATTCTATCCGTCATGCTTTCAGGTGATGTCCCTTGTCCCTGAGACCCCTGAACCTGGCCTGGCCCAGAACACTGGCTATACTGTTGCCTGGAGGCTGGCCCTGAGGCCTGATGAGCCAAAGGGACTTCGGCTGGCGAGAATTTAATTGTATTTCACAGCCCCCCTTACAACCTTGCTCCCTCTCAATTAAGTTGAGTCTGGATTCCTCACCTCCCCACACTCTCCACCCCTAAAGTGCTTAAGAAACATTTCTTCCAATTTAAGACTTTATAACAAGAAAGAAAAAGGCAGGAGCCTGTCAGCTGCTGTTCCTCTATGCCTTCCAGTCGTTTCTGTTCAAAGCATGAGGTAGAGCTGGCCTCAGTCTTCGAGGCTGTGGGTGCACTATGTGTATCAACTGAGAAAACTGGGTTTTCGGACACCTCGGGAGGTTATGTGTGTGACACCAACAGAAGCAGGTGAAGGGAGAGCCCCTTCCCCTGGGTGCTCAGGGGCTGGCCCCAAACTTTAAAGAACTGCTCGGCGGAGGCAGGGGCACCCGCACCTTCACCGCGAACCGTCCCCCTTCCCAGGGGACTCCAGGGGTACGCGCCCCAAGGGGAACAGCACTGCCAGCCGCTTCTCTGTGCTGACATATCAATCAGGGGAGAGCTGGCTCCGGGTTCGGGAAATAATAAGCATCAATGTTTGCAAAGGGCCAGCTAACAGCGGTAAGCAGCCAGCTCGCTTATTAAACAAGAGAAACGAGCCTCCACTCTCTCGGAGACGGCAGGCGGAAAGGGCACAGGAGTTTTAATTAACTTTTTAACTTTCCAGTCTTTGCTGTCAGCCTGTTCGGAGCAGAAGGCAGGGAGCCCTGTGTCCCAGGTCTAAGACGCTTGCCTTCCACACTCGTTCTGTGGTCAAACGCAGGCAGGGTCCCTCAGGTGCTACCGGGCAGGCCGGCCTGGCAACCACGGCTCTCCAGGGGGGCAGAAGACCCCTGCTTTATTTCTGACCAGCCTGGGCTCTGTTTTTCCAGTTCACAGTCCCAGTGACCTGGCCATGCCCCTGGATATCCATTCTCAGGGCGAGGAGGGCAGCCCCCCAAAGACCCCAGGGAGATCTCACTCTTCCACTGACATGCAGGCACTACTTAAGAGATCCTCGCTTGGACATTGCTTCTTTGGCAAGAGAGCCTGGAAGGACTCCCCAATAGCTCACAGACATCTTTCCATGACTGCCCCCCCTCCAGCCTGTGGACACGCCACGGTTCATTCAGCGTTTCTGGGTGTGAATACCTAGGTTGTTTCCAATACTTTGCAGGGGCAGGAGGTGTCATCATAAGGAACGTGGTGCATATTTCTTTTACGGGGTTGGGTACATCTTCAGGGTAAGTTTCTAGCAGACGGATTCCCAGTTCAAAGGGCATCTATCTGCAAGGATGGCTTTATTAGGTATTGCAGAAGGCTCGTGTCACTTTAGGCATTGCTTTATTTTCCTCCTGGAGCTGGTCCCTGGTGGCAGGTCCAGGGGTAGAATCTGTGCAACACTAAACAAGTGAATCATGTGAAAAAAAATCGAAGCAAGAACCAGAGATTAATGACTGCCTTCCTGAAATGTAGGGATTTGGCGATCTTCCAAGCTCTCTGGGGATGCACTGCTAACAACAATATGATGGACTGTGACCTTTACTTTGCAATAACTTTGCAATAACTATTTTTTAATTCATTGTTTCTCAAAACTGTCACTGGTAAGTAAGCTGTGGTGTTCAGTAACCCCGCTTCACCCCTACTTCACAGGAGGAAGTGCACTGACCGGGGAGCCCCGAAGTTTCCCCCAAAGGCATGAGGCAGATTTATTGTTGAAACAGAAAATGTGTTTCCCCCCCTCCCCTTGCTATTTTTTTTTAATAATGATGCCATCTCACTGCAGGCAATTAAAAATAAGAACAATGCTAAACTATCAAGTAAGGGCAACAAAGTCCAAAGAGGTTTTTACTCTTCTTTGCCTCTTTGATGCTTAAAAACATACATAATTGAAGCTCATTATTCATGGGCTGCATATTTGCAAATTCCCCTCTCTAAAATTTATTTGTAATCCCCAGAGCCATAAGCGGTGCATTTGTGGTCATTCCCAGGCAGGTGCAAAGCATTGGACAAGACCAGGCTCTGCCTTCTTGTCTCAGCTCTCAGACTGTAAATAAGGATCCTTTTTGTGGTCTGCATAGTGCCACATTTTTTTTTTTTGCATTTGTGTACTTTTTATTGGTGATATTGCTACTTAAAGTGGTCCCCAAGCACAGAGCTGAGGGGTTGTCTGGTGTTAAAAGCACAAGAAGGCTGTGCCTTATAGAGAGAACTGTCTTATTAGGGGAGCTTTGTGCAGGCATGAGTTACAGGGTTGCTGTCTGGGAGTTCAATGTTCATGAATCAACAATATATATTAATGTTTCTTTAAACACAGACACACATAAAACAGGGCCATGTATTGATTGCTTGATAAAAACATCATGACCATAGACCCACAGGATCGTGACCCTATTTGTCTCCTAGGAGCAATGGCTTAGTATTCAGTAACTCAGCATTCATGGTGATTTTATAGACCATTACTACAGGGAATCATGAGAATTGACTACAAAGTGAATATTTTCCTCCTCTTTGGTTTTCTTGCCAATTCTCAAGTATATATATCTCCAGCACATGGTCTGTCACCAGATTCTTGCCAGAGGAACTGGCCCAAGTTCTCCATTTACCTGCAGTGTAGTGATCACCCGAGCTCCAGGGTGATGGCTTTGTTCAGGTCCCAGTAACAAAGATGGTTGGGCGTTTCAGGTAGAGGATGTGTGTCTTAGGGCCACACTGTAGAGCTGTCTCTGGAGAGCTCTCTGTGGTGGTACACAATTCATGGAGAAGACAACAGCTTCTTGTGCCATGAGATGGTGAGCAAGGGGTACCTTATCTGTGCTCTAAGCTTTGGCTCAGCAAACGAAACCAAGCAAGACAACCAAGCCATGCTTCCTTTTCCAAGGAACACAGAACCCTGGGTGAGATAGGCAGTGGAGCCAGTAACCACAGAGCATGGCACGTGTGTTAGGGCTATCTGAGACACAGAGGCATACCTTTTCGGTAAAGGGCCACATGGTAACTATTTTCATTGGCCAGAATCTCTTGACCCCATTCCTTAACTCTGTTGTAATATGCAAGCAGCATAGACCATTTGTAAGTGAATGGGAGTAGTTGTGTTCCAATAAAACTTTATTTACAAAGACACCTGGCCTGTGGGTCATGGTTTGGTGACTCACTGGTCTAAGAAACTGATCGGAATTAATTTGAGAGTTCCTGGAGCAACCAGTTTTGGAGAGAGTTCCTGCAGGAAGTGGGGTCTAACCCAATTCGTAGGGGATAGACAAGTTATGTGGAAGGATAAATAGTGTTTTCATTTCACCAATTCTGTTTCCATCTTAAGGAAAGACGAGGGCAAAGGGACTCACAGAGCAGCTTCTCAGAATACAGTGGGGAATGCAAGTGAAGACAAAAGCCTGAACACCACATTTTAAAACTTGGCATAGTTTTCTGAATCATTTCTCACCCGTGCCAGGTGAAGTTCTTACAGATGCTTAAGTCAATCACCACAGTTGACTAACATGGACCCATTCTTCGGGTGAGAACTTTGAAAAACCTGTGAGTTCTAGACCTGTGGTTCTTGGAGTGGGATCTGGGGTCAGCAGCCTCAGTGTCACCTGGGAGTTTGGTAGGAATACAAACTCCTGGGCCTGCCCCACCCTGACCTACTGACTCCGATACTCTGGGGGTGGGCCCGGGCATTCTGCTTTAACAAGGCTCCCGGTGATTCCGATGAGTAGCAAGGTTTGGGACCCTCATCCCAAATGGATGAGCCCTTCTCCCCTGCCAACTGCTTTCAGCACGCCCGTATGCTTCCCTGAAACCAGTGAACAGCTGCCACGGGGAAGCCTCCGTAACCAAAATGTGAATTTCTCCTAGTTGGGCTGAAATTCACCTTTTCATTATCTGCAAACAAAGGGCTTAATAAGGAAATGAAGTAGATGAACGAAATTACAAGGAGCTATTCAGAGGAAAAAATTGTTTTTGGATACCTTATTACATGAATTGTCTACATGCAAATCATTTCTTCTAATCACAAATGAGTCTTCGTTATGAAAGTGGGTACAGCGCAGCATGCCTCGAATACTCAAGTCACCTCAGTACTTCGGCCTGGATATGGTCACACAAAATACCCTGTGACCTGGACCCTCCCTGTCAGTCCATTCGCCTTCACACTAGCAAGTAATCTAGAAGAAGCACCCAAGGAAAGAACTCTCCACTGTTCTGTTTTGAATACGATTTTATTTATTGTTTAAGGGAGAGAGAGAGAGTACGGGGGGTGGGGGAGAAGCAGACTCCCCACTGAACAGGGAGCCCGACATGAGGCTCGATCCTGGGACCCTGGGATCATGACCTGAGCTGAAGGCAGACACTTCACCGCCTGAGCCACTAACGGTCCCCAGAAATCTCCGTTTTTGTTGATAACTTGCTGATTGAGTCCTCATGCCGTGGCCCCGGCCAGCTTTAGACGTGTAAGTTGCAAATGAAAAAACACTTGCAATCAAGTGGGCTCTGGCTGATGTCCTCATCAGACAAAGTGACAGAAAGTCTCAGGAGATAGGAACATGCAAATTGGCGAACGTTTCCCTAACCTCGTATTGACTTTGGCTTCTAAAATCAATTTTCTTTATTAGCTGATGTATCTCTGCAAAAGACTTGCTGCGTGGAATCTGGATAAATTATTTAAGCAGTAAATTGTTTCCACTCTAACTGGTAATAGCAGAAAGATTTAATAGGATATAACACAAGTCAAGGGCTTAGGGCAAGGTCACCCCGGAAGGGAAATGGGCTCTTATGAACCCACAAAGGTCAGAACGAGATAGGACATCCACACCTCACAACTTTCAGGGGTTTGCTATCCTGTAATCTAAGTGTGGTCGGGCAGTCTGTGCCCTGAACAGCCTCATGTGGTAGCCCTGCCACCAGGCATTTAAGATCCATCAGGTGTTATGCCAAATTAATGGCCAGAATGTATGTGACACAGCATGCCTCATACCCCCACGTCCCTTGTAGGAGTGCCAGAGATGTAGGTAATCTATCTATGTCAGACAGTAAGAGCTCTTTTAAGAAATTGCCTCATATGACCACGGGTAGGGTGGGGAGGGGGTGGCAAGTCTGGTAAGATGGTGACCCAGGGAAGAGTTGATGTTGCATCTTGAGTCCGAGGCCAATCTCAGGCTGAATCCTTTCCTGTTTGGGCAACCTCATTATTTTCCTCTTATAGCCTTCAGCTGATTAGATGAGACCCACTCACATTATGGAGATAATCTACTTTACTCAATGGATTTAAATATTAATGTCATCTAACTATCTGCATAGCAACATCCAGACCGGTGTTTGACCAAGCAATTGGGCACCATGCCCCAGCCAAGTTGACACATACAATTAAGCATTACAGAGGGACATTTGCTGATTTTGTCTGCTGGCAACCTTTCCCCGTTTTGCCAGTAACCCAACCCACATTTTACTTGGGGAGCCTACTCTCCTCTTGGCAACCCTTAGGCCCAAGTGTTTGGATGCACAGACTTCCAGGTGTGACAAATGAGCCAACCCTAACCAAACATCTTATGCCTTTGGCATCTCATGACCTATAAGCCATGGGGATTAGTTTTGGGGTAGAAACATGACCCTAGTTGGCCAATCAGAGCATTTTGCTCCCTCACCCCATACTCAGCCACTGTGGTGGGTCTAGGGAGAGGATGGAACCTACCTAGCTCTCATGACACCAGTGACCTTATACCATTTGGGCCTGAGACGGGACATGTGAGCTCCAGGAGAGCAGGTCTTAGGTTGGTTCACTTCTCCATCCCCAGGACCTAGAACTCTGCCCAGCCCAGAGGAGAAGCTCATGATTATCTGCTGAAATAATTAATGGATACACCAAGATGTGTCTGTCGTGCTTAAGCCAGTTGGGCATCTGTCCCTTATAGGCCAAAAAAATCTGCCTAGCACATGCCTAGATGAATCACACCACAGCC
The DNA here is from genome assembly GCF_048418805.1 of Vulpes vulpes. Lineage (NCBI taxonomy): Eukaryota > Metazoa > Chordata > Mammalia > Carnivora > Canidae > Vulpes > Vulpes vulpes. Next base: position 160,217,822 of record NC_132791.1, on the reverse strand, counting down.
TTGCACAGCAGATTTTGATGTCACCAGGGCTCGGACATCGTTAGACCCAGAGCCAGCTCTAGTTTTCTCTCCAGGTCACAGATGAGCTCACCTGAGATCAGCTGATAGGCACAAGCCTGGAGCTCTCTTCTGTCCACAGGTGACACTGATACACTTTGAGAAGCTTGTCCTTCTCAAAACCTGCCAATTCTTCAATGCAAATCAGTTGCTAACAAAAGACAGGCCGAGCTGAACAGCAATGCTCCAAACCAAGATGCCCTTTGTTTGGGCTTCTGGGAGCACATCAGTTCAAAGCCACACCGTGTTCAGCTTTGATCAAAAGATTCATGAATGAGTTTAGAGTTCTTGTGACAAATGGGTTTCAGAATTCTTCTGTGTTGTGTTTGCAGGGAATCAGCAGACAAGCTGCAGAATTCACCAGCAAGGGTTGGCAGGAGGTGGCTTCAGGGCTGAGTCACCAAACGTTGAAAGTGATGGGTAAGCAAGGGTTCATGCACATGGGGTGGGGGTGGGGGGATTGGTCAGGTGTGAGGGCAGCACCCGGTAAGGAAGGGACCCTTGGCTGGGGGACCAGACCATCCCCCTCTGCTCAGTTCTGATGTTACCAGGATGCAGGACTTTGAGTGTTGATGGGACAGTCTCCGGCCACCCTGGGCTCACTGCTGATGGGTCCAGTGGCCCAGGGCAGCACTTGCACTCCCCTCTCCCCACGTGGGACAAGCCCAGCCCGAAGCTTCACTACTCTAGCAGGAAGAAAGCACCCATTAAAATCAGCTGATGAAAGTCGCATCAATAGGAACTAATGACCTTCTTAAAAACAACTTGTCAGTGGTCATCTGACTGAGATCACTTCACAGGAAAGCACAGAGGTGAAACGGTGGCAGCAGGTAGGGAGGAGGGTGAAATGTGCCAGAATTAAATTTAATACTTGTTGGTGATTTTATTTTTCATTGTGACTTAAAGTCCATCTCTGATTTCGGGCTGTTCACCCCCCCTTGGGGCCCCGGCATCCACACCCTTGAGGCCAAGTCTGGCTCAGCCACTGTTTCATCCCCTTGAACGTACCAGCTCACAGGCTCCCCTGAGTGTTGAGAGCAACAGCTACTCGGAGCCCGGGGCCTCTTGTGGCCCCTCCAGGCCCTGGGAAGCATCACGGGAAACCAGGGTGCCAGCCTAAGTCACCGTAGGTCAGTCCGACACCTGGCAGCCCCCAATTCCTGGGCAGACTGGCCCGTATGACAGGATGCATTGGGCTGATGGTCTGTACATGTGCCCATCACTCAGGTCGGGAAAGTCTCATGACCAGCCACCTGAACAGCACTTGTGTTTCGACCAAGTCTTGATCTGGAGCAACTGCGGCACCAACACCATGCCATCCTGATAGGTCACAGCTGTCCCTTCTCAAGGGTCGTGTGCAGAGAGGCCTAGCTGGGTCCCCCAGCCAGAGCAAAAGGGGTGTGGTGGGAAATGAGACCAACCGGGCACACGCTCCCATACCTTCATGAGGCTCTGAGTTTGGTACCCCTGATTCGAAATGTCCTTCTAAATTAATTTCATGTTTGTTCTTCCTCCTAAACTTTCTTTTCTCCGAAAAGGAGACTTTGAAAAAATTTTCTCTGGGTCTACTCTTTCCTTATCTCCTGATAACTTGACTTTCCTTCAACCCAAACTGGAGTGTTCTAATCATAAAAACAATGATTAGAAGAAGAGCAGTCAGCTAGCCCCACCGTAGAGGACTCGAATGATCAGGAGCCATGGTCCCTGCTCCCCCAGTGCTTGGAGTCCCACACACAGTGGCACTGCCCCACCTCCGAGTGCTTCTCTGACACTCCGTGTCATCCACGGTGTATGCAGGGCTAATGGCACCTTTGACCTGCGTGTGGAGCGGATCCGAAGGACCTTCTGTGAGACGACAATGTGCAGGGAACTGTGCAAGCTGATTCCTCAGAAAAGGGGAGGCAGAGGTGGGTAGGACAAGCTGGACAGGCCGGTTGAGGTCATTTCCCAGTCTCAGAGACACCCCAGCTGAGAAGGATTGTCAGAATTGATCAAATAAGACTCGGGACCCCATTCGAGACTTGGCAAGCCGGCAGGCGTAGGTCCATGGACACTGTGCTCCTGGCAGCTGACATCACTGGAATTTGTCACACGCTGCCTCTTCTGTTCCTGCCACCCTTCCCAGGAGGGCTCGTTGATGGCTTCCAGATCTAGGGGTCCAGGTCCAGGGGTCTCGAGAGCCAGGGCTGGCCCATGAGAGCATCTGATCGGAGCAAGACATCTCTTGAGTGCATCCCTCCTGAGGATGACGTATCCTGGTGGCCTGCCTTCTTGGATGTCAGGGAGCCCTTGCAAGGCACCTGCTCCCCAGAGGGGTCATCTGTGACCTGAGCGTTTGCAGAGCTGCAGAGACTTGTCAGTGGCTGGCAGGGCCAGGCCTCGTGTTTCCCAGGGGACGCAGGTGGAGCAGTCACCCCGTCCAGCCCTGGCTCCTGCAGACAGCCGCGGCAGCAGGGGTCAGCATCTGGGTTAAGCACAGCAAAGTGGACGATGATTTAAGAGAACCACAAGTGGGCGGCCTGCATGAATTAACGCGATGCTTCGAGCATGCTTGATCAACCTTTCCGTTCTGTGCTTAGGAATTGATGCGAATGCTTCAACCTGTCCACAAAGCTGCCTTGATAGGGGTCGGGGATCTGATTCATTAATGCGTCCTGGGCGGACGTGAACTTGGCATTGACAGAATCACTGTTCTTCCGAGGATGAATGATTAATGCCTTATTGGTTAAAGGGTTTAGAATATTTACCCTTGTCTTTCTTGCTTCTGAGACCCCCCACCCCCCACCCCCCACCCGCCCGCTGCTGTTAGGCTGTCCTGAGCAGTACTTGCCTTCCTCATCTATAGCCCAGCTTCTCTAGAGCAGGTGAGCGGCAGCACCCAGAGGAGCTCATGTCTGCAAAGAGGTGCACGTGCCTTGTAAGCGCCTCACATTCTGTGATTTGCCTTCACTTTTGTAACCGGCTTTTTGCAAATAAAAAGCAATCGTTGTGATGGATACCCACTGGCCCCTGCTTCAGATGGTCTTATGCTTTGCTGGAGAAATGGTATCGTTTGTTGAGAGCTGTTCCATGGGACTTCCTCTTATCACCAACCCCAGCTCCCTGCCAGCACCCTCCATAGCCTGTCCCTGGCTTCCTGCTCTTCTGCTTTCACCTGGGTCAGGGGCAGGAGAGGTCTGGTTGCCTCCAAACCTGCCCAGTAAACTCTGCCCTCAGGTTGCCCCAGGGAACATACCCTGCAGCCAAAACATGCTCAGAGGAGGCAGTTCAGGAGCCCTGGGGCCTCATAGAGCAGCCAACCGCACCTAACTCCCGGCCATCAGACCATGGAACCAGGGAAGGGATCCACAGCCTTCTTTGGGAAAAACACTTAACATTTCAAAGCAACAAGGCTTTTAACCGTGAATGGAGGAAAAAAGGCAGCTCACCAGAGGTAGCAATTAATATGCCCAATTTTTCCATCGAAAGCTATTTCAAATCCGTCTCTAGCTGTTTCTTATTAAGCTCTTTAACGTTAAAAATGTTCCATATTTAAAGTTGGGCGTGTGCAAACGCGGGCAGGGGTGGGAGGGACACTGATGATCGCCCACCAGAAACAGTCGTGCTTTTTTGGGAGGGGCAGCTGGCTTCAGCCATCGGGGGCCTGGCGCTGCGCCCAGCCTGAGATGGTAACAGGAGGTGTTACACCTGAGCTCTGCCCAAGGTCACATCGCCAGCCCGCCCTCTGCACTCACTCTCCTCTTGTGATTCTTGCAGAGCAGGGGTCTGCAGCCAAATCCAGCCTGCCACCTGTTTCTGCACAGCCTGTGTGCTAAGAGTGGCTTTTACATTCTCAACTGGTGGAGAAGAAAAGAATCAAAAGAAGGGTAATATTTCGCGAAGTGAAAATGATAGGAGTCAGATTTCAACATCTATAAATAAAGTTTTATTGGCACACAACTGCCCCCCCCACCCCCATTCATGTACATACTGTCTCAGACCACCATCCCCATGAATGGAGAATCAAGCAGCTGGAACAGAGACCACACAGCCCACAAAGCCCACATATTTACTATCTGGCCCTTTGCTGAAAAAGTATGTGTATCCGGCTGTAGATGAATCCTGATAACGGGAGGAGGGGCCAGGGTATTTAGCATTCTTCAGCAGAAGTTGGGTCACAGTATAGACTGGGGAATGGTGTAGACTTTCATATTTGCATCCTCCCAAAATTCACATGTTGAAACTTACTCTCCAGTGTGATGATGTTAGGAGGTGGGGCCTCCAGGAGGTGACTGGGTCTCCAGTGGGGAGCCCCATGACGGGATTCCCAGGGGGCCGCAGAGAGCTGCCCTGCCCCTTCCCCCACGTGAGCATGAGCGCACGAGGAGAGGGCAGCTGTCTGTGACCAGCAGCAGGGCCAGGACTCGCTGGCACCCTGACCACAGACTTGCAGTCTGCAGGACTTTGAGCCATGTGTGGCTGTTGGTCATAAGCCCCCTGGTCTGGCACACGGTTACAGCCACCAGAACCAATAAAGACGGGTTAAGTGAGAAGAGGGAAGATGTCTGGAGATGTCCATTGAGATCAGAATGAGGGGCATGAAGGCTGGTGGTGGACCCTAGGCCTCCAGGGGGAAATAAATGACAGTTCTGAGAATATGGGGAATAAGGGACACCTGCCAGCCAGAAAGGGCAGCTAGTTCAAGGCCAGTGTCTGTCCACTGCAAACATGGTGTGCAGCTCTGCTCTGGCTGCATTGGAAGGACAGATGGATCTGGGCAAATTCTGGAGACAACTGGGGACAGTCTGCAGGCCTGAGCTGCCACTGGGGTTGTGGCAAGGCCCCCAGTGACCTTAGGAACCCCCTTAACCCTCTGTCCAGAGAGGAGAAGGTTTAATCTGGACCAACATGAAGGTCCTGTCTTCAGACCCAAAGGCAACAACCACTCAGATGGACACTTGTGTCCTGAAGCTTCCAATACCCAAAGGGGAGGCAAGAAGCTCTAGGAAGTGGAGAGGGGTCCCTGCTTTATTGGCTCTCCCAGGACAGCCCCTTCCCCTCAGGTGCAGCCAGCTCTTGATGTCAGGTGACAGCATCCGCCCGTGGAGAATCGCTTCCAACAACCTCACGGCTGCCAAGCCTGCTTTCCTTCCCCACGTGGGCTATTACTTTCCCTCCAGAAAGCCATTTTGCTAGGACAGAGCTCATTTATTGACTGGGTAATAGAAACTCTGCCTGCTTCACTCCGTAGCTTTATATGCAAATTGCATTTAGACAGTCAGTCCTGCTCCCCTCTCATTGTCAGGCATGAACAGAAGTCAGTTGAATTAACACCACGGAACAAAGCAGGAGATGTGTGGAGCCACCCTTGGGTTCCCGGGCCCTTGCACCTAGACCCCAGGGAGGAAGCACTGGTGGTGGTGAGGGAGCAGCTGTTAGCGCCTCCCCCAAGCTGAGCGGATGAGGGGGAAGCTGTGGGAGAGATGCTCCCTTTCCAAGGCAAGGTGGGGGTGAGATGCTGGGGGAGCAGTTTGGTGTCCGCTTGGCTGTGCTAACAGCGCCCAGAGAGTCTGCCACACAGTATTCAGGGTGTGTCTATGAAGGTGTCTCTGGAAAAGATGAGCATTTGAATTTGGAGGACCAGTAAAGAGAGGAGCCCTCACCAGTGCAGGGGGGCTGCATCCTGTCCAGTGGGGTCTGAGGGAACAAAATGGAACTTTGCTATCACCTCCTGAGCTGGGGTGTGTGTCCTCTCCTGTTTGGGGGCATCAACGCTCCCAGTTCTTGGGCCTTCAGATGTACACTGGACCATACCACTGGCTCCCCTGGCTCGCCAGCTGGCAGATGGCAGACCAGGGAGCTGCTAGACTGCATTATCGTATGAGCCTCTTGCCGTAATAAATGCCTTCTTATATCTGTTGACACAGGTCCTGCTGGTTCCACTTCTCTGGAGAACCCTGACGATACCAGGTCTCCTGCCCTAGCTGGTCACATAGCATCTGGGCCAGATGCAAGTCCGTGGCTGGGCTTCTGTGCACTCCAGTGCTTTCGCAGAGACAGCATGGAGTTGGACCATCCGGGGCTCTAGGCCTTCACCCCAGAGTCAGGAATAGGGCTCACCCCCTGCCACCAGCTCCCTGCAGGTTCCCTGAGCCAGATGTCTCCAAGTCCTCGGGGAAAACACACACACTCTCTGCCCTGTCCCCACAAGGCATGAGGAAGGTCCCCCAGGATGAGCTGCTCTGTGAGTAGGTCAGTGACACATTTTCCCACACTTGGGTCACTTCACACCCAGGAGAGGGTCAGGACAACCCCATCCATACTCCTCACTCTCTTCCTAAAGCCACACGAGCATGTTTGAGGCTTCAAGGTTGTCCTCTGAAATCAGTGTCAAAGTGTGGATATTGCTATAGACTGAAGGTTTAATTCACATGTTGAAATCCTCATCACCACTGACGGTGTTAGGAGATCGGGCCCTTGGGAGGTAACCAGTCGTGTGGCTGGAGCCCCATGATGGGATCAGTGCCCTTGCACAGGACCCCGGAGAGTTTCCTCTCACTTTTGCTCTCTGGACTGGAAAAGCAGATGTGTTAGGTTTGGGGACCCTGCCTGGGTTCTCCCACCAGCCTGGAGTCCTAGAGTAAATGTTCGGGGAGAGGGAGAAGGCCCCTCTGCTCCTCCGAGCTGAGGAAGGATGGGTAAAGGCTTCAACCCTGACCGTGCATTGCAGGTTATGGGACCTATTTTGAGGTCTCTGCTGCCCCACTCACAGCCCTGCTCTCCTGACACCGTCTCCCCAGTCCCACTGTTCTAGGAGGCAGCAACACAGTGCCTCGTGCCCCCTACTCCCCAGGCCTGGGAAGGTCACCTAAACCCATGTCCCATGTTCAGGCAACTGTCACAAAATTCCACAGACCAGGGGCCTCATAAACAACAGTCACTTACTTATTGCTCACAGTTCTGAAGGCTGGTAGTCCAGATCAGGGTGTCGGCTGATCTGGTGTCTGGTGAGGTCCTGCTTCCTGGTTCATTGACAGCATCTTCCTACTGGGGCCTCACATGGTGGAAGGGGTGGGGACACTCTCTAGGGTCTCCGAGGAGGGTAACATCCATGAGGGTGGACACCTCCCTGAGGGCCTACATCCTAGTGCCATCCCTGTGGGCAGTGGAATTTCACCATGGTTCTGGGGACACAAATACTCAGGCCGCAGCACCCCACAGGTCACCCAGCTGACTGACCAGTGACCAGCTGATTCTCTCTCAAGAGTCCCAGCTGAGAGATACAGATGTGGGGGCCAGCCACATGGACCTCAGGCGAGCAAACCACCGATGGTTCCGGTTGCCCAGCTCCAGTCCAGACTGCACAGATGACCTCCAGACCCTGACCCCGATCTCCCAGTATGAACCAGCTCCAGTGACTATTCTCCTTTTGCAACCAGTACAAGTCTGAAGTCACGATGTCCTGTCCAGAGCTGACTCACCAGGCTCAGAGCACAGGCAGGGAGGCAGGGGGGCAGCTGCCCAGGCTTTCTTCTCAGTAATGAAACACGTCCTGGGCCCCAGGGAGCACAGCCAGCCTGGTTGGAAAGCAGAGTCATGCCAACCCAGTTCCTGGCCCAGCCTGCTTCCTGTGCGCTATGTGACCCTGGGGCAGTCCTGCACCTCTCTGAGCCTTGGAACCATCTTCCACCATGCCTTCTCCAGAGTGAGAAGTAAATGAGGTAACACGTGTAGGATACTGAGCACAGTGTCTGACACACAGGGAAGATTGCCACCCAGTTTCACACACTGGTGCCAGCAAGGGAGTCAGGGGAGGGGGAGATTATTCATATGCTGGCTGGGGTATGCACGGGAAGAGGAGGCTCTGGAGTGGCCAGGGAAAGCCGAGAATGCAGTGGAGGGAGGGCAGCCAGGCGGAGGAAGCGTGTGAGGCCCCAGGTCCCCACGCAGCACTGGGTCTCCTCCTGTGCCTTGGGTCACAAGCTTGTCTCACCGCAGAGCTGCCACAACACACCTCCCATTTGGCCTGAGCTGGGGTGAGGTGGGTTCCTGCCTCTTGCTGCCCTGACTCGCAGAGAATGTTCACTGCACAGCATCTGTCAACCCCCCAACCTCTAGACCCAGACGGTGGTCCCAGTAGTAGTTTAAGAATTAGATGAGGGATGCCTGGGTGGCTCAGTGGTTGAGCATCTGCCTTTAGCTCAGGGCATAATCCCAGGGTCATGGGATCGAGTCCCACGTCGGGCTCCCTGCATGGAGCCTGCTTCTCCCTCTGCCTGTGTCTCTGCCTCTCTCTCTCTCTCTCTCTCTCTCTCTCTCTATGTCCATCGTGAATAAATAAATAAAATCTTAAAAAAAAAAAAAAAAGACTTGGATGAACCAGCCGTAGTCCCCTGGGCTTCTTCCTTATAAAAGGGGGATGACAATTCATATTCTAACTTCCTGCTCTGCCGGGATACTCCGACCAGGTCATGCGTGTGACCTGTTCCAAGTTTCCTAAGAGAAAGGGCATTATCTCTGTGAGTCCAGTCTCTGTGTCTCCATTGATAATTCTCCTCAAATCAACCCACCACCCCTTGCTGGTTGTGTTGGCATCAGGATTACGAGCTGGAAGTTTGCTCAACATTGGTTTTCTTTCTCTGTCATTCTGTTTCTCTCTCTCTTTCTTCTTGTCTGTGGGAAAATGTCCTGACACCACTGTTCACGGTACCTGTGACTTTCATTTCAGCCATGTCCTCAAAAAGAGCATGATGCCCTGGTGTCACCTTCCAAGCTGCTCCCCACCTGGAATGTAAATATCTCTCTGACGCCTCCTGCCAGGGGTGATAATGGTCCTGCCTCCCTGGCACCCTCCCCCCAGAGATGCTGTCATCAGCCCCCGAGAGGTGTCAAAGAAATAGAGCAAGAGCCAAAATAGCCTCTTCTGGTGTTCCAGCAGCAAGGCCTGGGTCCCCTCCCGCCCCAGCGGAGTGACTCTGCTGGCAGTGGACTCTAGCAGGAAGGGTACCATTCAGTTCCCAGCTGGGGAAAAGACTCCCAGGAGTATCCAAAGGCATCCTCCCTAGAGCAGCATCCGACAGTGGTGGACGGGCCATCGCTGTGTCCCAGACCGTTTGACCCGTGGAGGCCTCCCCCTTCTTTTCAGGCTGATTTCCTTTGCTGGCCAACAGAGAGATAAGCCAACACAGCTCAGCCCCCTGAGAACCCAGGAAGGAGAACACGCCACGGGCAGTGCAAGGGGGAGCTCCCCTGTTTTTTCATCGCTCACTGGGGACTTTTGCACCAGAGTCGTGGGTTTTCCACACCAAGCAATCCTGCAATGCTGGCTGGGCATCCTACAGTTCAGTTCGGCTCTGACACTCCCTGGAGAGGTGTTGGACCCCACAGACTAAGGCCTCAAGTGCACCAGACTATCCTCACGTCACATACCAACTGCATGGCCAGGTAGTCAGTCACCTGTGCTCCTGGCACTCTCCCAGTTAGAGACTGGGGTTCCCACGACCACCCCTCCTAGGGTTTGATAATTTCCTAGAACATCTCACAGAACTCAGGGAAACATCTATTTTTACTGGTTTATTACAAAAGATCTTCAAGGATGCAGATGAACAGCCACATGAAGAGAACATAGGGTGAGGTCTGGGAGGGTCTCAGAAGCTCAGGAGCTTCTGTCCCGTGGAGGGTGGACGGTGTCAGCCTCCTGGCATGTGGATGTGTTTGGCAACTGGGAATCTTCCTGAACACTCTACTTTGGGGATTTTGATGGAGGTTTTATCAGGTGGGCAGGATCCATGAGTAAGTCTCTGGAGCCCCTGCCCCCTCTCTGGAGGATGGAGGCCAGGCTGAGAGATCCAAGCTTCTAATAATCCAGGCCTGGCTTTCTGGTGACCAGCCCCATCCAGGAGCCCACCCAGAGCCACCTCATTAGAATAAAAGAGGCTCCTGTCACCCAGGAAATTCAAGGGGCTTTAGGTACTCTGTGCCAGGTACAAATATTAGGAAGGAGACGTGCCAAGCTCTGTCATCACTTAGAGAATTTCCAGAAACCACTGGTAGAGACATATATATATATATATATATATATATATATATATATATATATATTTCCATGATTTCTCAGTTAGAGACCATAGACACAGATTCTTCCTTGTAAGTGGAATCATGCAATATTTGTCCCTCTGTGTCTGGCATTTCTTTTACCCTCAGGTTTATCCATGCTGTAGCATATGGCAGGATTTCCTTCTCCTTTTTCAGGCTTAATAATATTCCATTGTGTGGATGGACCACTTTTCTTTTTTAGTCATTCATCAGTCGGGGGACATTTAGATTGTTTCCACAAACTGGCTATTGGGATAGGAGGCAACTAAAATAGCCCAACTCATCAAAGCAAAGGATGGAATGTGGTTTTTCAGAGGCTGGTGGAGGGGACATGGGATTGCTGCTAACAGGTGTCTCGCTTCTGTTGTGCAGAATGAATGAATCCCAGAGTCTGCCCCGGGGCACTGCACCCTGGTTAACAACACACAACGTGCACTCCCATGGACAATGCTCCCACCACAATAAAAATAAAAGTATCTCCAGCTCCTCCAGGCCCCAGCAGGAAAGCCTCCCTTCCCCGCGTGGAGGTCACCGCCTTAAGCACTGAGCCCGTGTGACATCTAACCGACACGGAAAGATCAAGCCCTAACGAGCACCCCCTCTTTGATACCAGGTCTGAATCACCGTGCCTGGTTTCCCTCACTCACTGGCTAAGACATTTGCTTCCAGCAAGAACAAATCTGTTTGAAAAGAAACCCCTTACCCTTGGGTGTTCCTGTCCACTTAGTCAGTATCTGAGACCCTGAAGCCTAGACTCTCTTTGCCAGGTCACTTAGGAAAATGTTCTTTTATTGACAGAAATAAATGGCCACCCGTCAGGGAGGGTAATGTCTCGGCTGTAGTCAGGTGACACACTTCCCATCTCTCTCTCTCTCTCTCTCTCTCACACACACACACACACACACACACACGCATACACGGTTGGTCTAGAGAAGGTTCAGGCTGGGGAGGCAGGGAGAGAGTCTGAATATTCACCACCTGAAAATCTCGGGAAATGAAATCGTCAGGTGTTCACCTTCACCGGTGCCCCCCTTCCCGGCCCCTCCCTCGCCCCCTGCAGATGTGCCTTTGTCATGGTTGATGCTGTTCTGCAGATGACACTCTAGATGTGACAAGGTGTTCAAGGAGGGCTGCCTTCAAGGGGTTCCTTATTTCCCCAGGGGGACACGGTGGCTAATACCAAGTTTAGGGGGAGAAGGTTAGCTGATATTCCTTTCATGAGGTTCTGAGGGTCCCCAAGCAGCAGTTGTTAGGGGATAAAGAGGCTTTTTTCTATCTCTTGCTATTTGTCACTGAGTTTCTTTATCACACTTCAAATCTTGAAAGTCAGGAAGGTGGAGAGACACTGGAGCGGTGCTTCTCCTTCCTTACTGCTCTATTTGCTACTCATCTCATGGAGATGCAGGGAAGTGACCAGAGACCTGAGCCAAGGAATTTGGGAGGCGTTATCTTCAGAGGCCAGACAGCTTTTCAGACGGACGAGCCACCCGTAGTCACCCGTGCTTGGGAGGGTTAAGCCTTGGTGTAGTGCTCTGCTGGCACCGATTTGAAAGTCTTCATAAATTTTAAACAAGGAGCCCTGCTTTTTCGTTTTGCACTGAGCCCTGCAAGGAAAAAGCTGGTCCTGGTTAGTGGGGCTGGACGAGTCCTGTGGAACCTGGAAGGAAAACCCTCCACTGCTTCAGAAGGAAACGGAGGGCCTGCTCCCAGGATGGTGGGGTATGGAAATGAACTTGAGCAGAGTCTGCCTGTAGCTCTGCAAGACCCACAGAGCGAAGGGATGCTAGGACTGTCCTGGTGGCCTGGTCCTCCCAGCTCTCACTCCCAAGGAGACTGAGAAATAAACAGTAGCAGGTTCTGTTCCCGCAGGTTGATAGACCCTAAAATAAGCGGTAAAGTCATTAACACATATGCAAATGTCACTTACTCAGAATGTGATGACTCGGTGTCTGCATCGAATATCCCGGGCTGCTTCTAAACTGCACTGGTTTTAATCTGCTATTTTTATTTTTCACATGAATGTAAAGATATTAATCATATATAGTTCCAATGTAAATTTTCTCAGTGGCTCCCCAATATCCTTCATAGCTTATTTTTAAATCAGGATCTGATCAAATATCATGCCTTGCATTTAGCTGGCATGTCTCTTTTTTCCTGATTTAGTCTAGAACAGTTCCCCTGCCTTATTACCTGTTTATTTATTTCCATTGTATTAATGGATACATAACTTAAAACTTACTTTTGGTATTGAATGCATTCATACTGTTGTGCAATCACCAGCACCATCCACCTCCAGAACCTTCTCATCTTCCCAAACTGGAGCTCCACTTTCTATCTCTGTGAATGTAATTCCTCTAAATACCACACAGACGTGGAATCATCCAGATATTTGTCTTTCTATGTCTGGCTTGTTTCACTTAACACAATGTCTTCAAGTTTCCTCCCTGCTGTAGCACGTGTGAGATGTGCTTCCTTTAAAGGCTGAATAACATTTCATCGTGGGACACCTGGGTGGCTCAGTGGTTGAGTGTATGCCTTCGGCTCAGAGCGTGATCCTCTCATGAATAAATAAATAAAATCTTAAAAAAAAATTTCATCATACAGCCCCCCCCCCCACATTTTGCGAATCCATTCATCTGAATACTTGGGTTGCTCCCATCTTTGATTGTAGTGAATAAAGCTGCTGTGAACCTGGATATACAAGTATCTGTTCAAGTCCCTCCTTTTCATTTTTTGGTTTATATTCAGATGTGGAATTGCTGGGTCCTATAGTAATTCCATGTTTAATTTTTTGAGGAGCCTCCATTAGAGTCCCCACCTGGCTACGCCACTTTGCACCCCCATGTATGGTGCACAAGGGTTCCATCTCTCCACACCTGCCTCATTACTTGCTACTGTCTATTTTTCAATAGCTATCTTAATGAGTGTGAACCTGTATCTCATCGTGGTACTTATTATTTTTAAGATGGACATTTTTGAAGTATCCAAGGCAGTTGACTTGTGGAATATCCCACAACTGAGATTTTTCTAGGCTGTTTCCTCACAGTTAAAGTCAGGTTAAGCACTTTCTTTGTCCAGATACTGAATACTTCTCAGTACACATAATATTGGTTTGCCTCATTCTTAGTTAAAATGGTGCCACTGGATCTCTGCATCATAAAGTCACCTCTTTGTGGGTGATTACCATAATCTATTCAAGATGCTACTTGAGAGAGTAGACATCTGATTCAACAGCAACTTCTGTCCCGTTTTACCATCAATGGTTGCAAGAGGGTTATGTTTTGATCCTATTTTTCCTCTAACACAGAAAAACTTGTTTTTCCTCTAACTTGTAAAAACTTCTTTTTCTGTCACTTCTGTCCCATACCCTTTTTGAGAATCACTATGGATGTATAAATTTTTTTTCATTGCAATGTCTTATCCATCATTATCATTATTCTTTCTGATGCTCAAACTGTCATACATTTGGCCAGTAAGAACCTCTTCCAGCTGATCTGCATGTCCTTTTGACATAGCTGCATTTCCTTGCTGTCTGGCAGAGCAAGATAATCAGGGATCCCTGTTCTCCGCCTGCTACAGATTTGGAATCAGCCATGTCTCTAAGGATCCCTGGCTCCTTTGAATGGGCAACAGTATTTAGAACCAAAATCTGGGCACATGGCTGTTTTAGGTTTCCAGGATCTTTCAGGATCATGTATTTCTGAGGGAATCAATGGACAGCATTTAGATTGCTCAGAGTTCTTATAACCAAGTTTTATAACAAGGCTGTCACAAAATAGTTAGAATATTCTTGAGATAATTTTTTGTTAAACATAAGGAATTGTGTTAAAGGCAAAAGAAAAATGAACAACATTTTATTAGTGAACCGATTCAGCTCTACTTTAAAATGATCATACACTAGGGCCCCTGTATGGCTGTCAGTTGAACACCTGGCTCTTGGTTTCAGCTCAGGTCATGATCCCACAGGTCATGGGACCAAGCCTCACTTCAGACTCTGCACTCAGTGGGGAGTCTGCTTGAAGATTCTCTCCTTCTGCCCCTCCCCAGTCACTCATTTTTCTCACATTGGGATCCCTGCGGGGAGCCTGCTTTTCCTTCTGCCTATGTCTCTGCCTCTGTGTGTGTGTGTCTCTCATGAATAAATAAAATCTTTTAAAAAATAAAAAAATAAATAAAAGGATCATACACCATGATCAAGTGGGATTTATTCCAGGGATGCCAAGATGGCTCAACACCTGCAAATCAGTCAATGTGATACTTCACATTAACAAAATGAAGGGTAAATATCATGATCATCTCAATAGATGCTGAAAACCATGACAAAATTCAACATCAATTTATGATAAAAACTTTCAACACAGTCAGTATAGAGGGAGTATATCTCAACATAATAAAAACCACATATGATAAACCCACAGCTAACATCACTCTCATGGTGTGAAGCTGAAAGCTTTCCCCCTAAGATAAGGAATAAGACAGGGTGGCTACATCCACCACTTTTATTCAACACAGTATCAGAAGTCCTAGCCAGAGCAATTAGGCAAGAAAAACAAATGAAAGCCATCCAAATCAGAAAGGAAGAAGTAAAACTGTCATGATCTTAGATGACAAATTATATATAAAAAACCCTAAAGATTCCACATTCACACACACACACACACACACACACACACACACACATACACACACACACACCTGTTAGAACTAATAAAAAAATTCAGCAAATTTTCATGGCACAAAATCAATACACATAAATCTGTTGCATTTTCTTATTTTAAGATTTTATTTATTTATTTATTCCTGAGAGAGAGAAATAGGCAGAGGGAAAAGCAGGCTCCCTGTGGGGAACCTGATGTGGGACTCAATTCCAAGACCCCAGGATCATCACCTCAGCCAAAGGCAGATGCTCAACCACTGAGCCACCCAATCCATTGCATTTCTATACATGAGTAACAAACCATCAAAACAGAGAAATTAAGGGAATAACTCCATTAGAGTGGCATAAAAAAGAGTATAATTCCTAGGGATATTTTAACCAGCAAAGTAAAAGGACTGTATACTGAAAACTATAAGATATTGATGAAAGAATTGAAGAAAACAAAAATAAATGGAAAGATATACCATTTGCATGGATGAGATGAATTAAAATTGTTAATTCATACTACCCAAAGTATTCTACAGATACAATGCAATACCATTCAAAATTTCAATCACATTTTTTTTCACAGAACAAACAATCCTAAAATTTGTATGGAACAGCAGATGGCTCTGAATAGCCAAAGTAATCTTGAGAAAAAACAAAGCTGGAGATACCACACTCCCTAAATTCAAACTATATTACAAATCTATAGTGATGCAAACAGTATGGTATTGGCATAAAAACAGACACACAGATCAATGAAACAGAATAAAAAGCCCAGGAATAAACCCATGCATATATGGTAAATTAAGTTATGAGAAAGACACCAAGACTACACGATGGGTAAAGGACAGTCTCTTCAATGAGTGCTGTTGGGAACACTGGGCAGCCCCATGCTAAAGGGTGAAACTGGACTATTTTATTTTACATTACATACAAAAATTAACCCAAGACTTGAATGCAAGACCCCAAATCGTAAAGTTCCTAGAAGAAAACATAGGTGGTGAACTTGACAACTGGTCTTGGTGATGATATTTTAAATCTGACTCCAAAAGCAAAGGCAACAAAAGAAAAATAAAGAAGTAGGATGGACAATAAACAAGTCACGAAATGACACAATCTCAGGTGGCAATGATTGTATGGGAGGAGTGTAAAGATTAAATATATATAATACATATAATCAGAGGTACAAAGAGGGAAGAGCTTCCCCAAAATTACACCAGTATTACCTACTGAACAGTAGAACTTGGACATGAATCTAAGTTTGAATTCTGGATGCAGAGTCTGTGACACTTTCAATTCTGTAAATATTCAAGTTGCTGTGTTGGGATGGAGCATCCTTAAGTACACCGGCTCACATTGCCCACACAGATGCACATTAATTCACTTACAAAATCCCCCCATTGTCACTAGATTCTATGTCCAATTCCCTGTTAGAAGGTTCAAGATCCTTCATAGCCTTGGAAATTTAAATATTAACTTCCTCCTTTGGAGCAGTCATAAATGTGAGAAATAATACATGTCTTGGCACTAGGGTCTGGAAAATCTTACTTTATGTGTTTTCCATCTTGAATAGCAACCCCAGATTTGGAAACTTCTCCAAGTTTTTTTCCTTATCTCAGTGGGTGACATCTTTGATTTTCCCTGATCTAGGTACACCCTTTTATAGAAGTCCAGTAAAGTGATCAAACCAGTACTTTGCAGTCCCAGCCCACAACATTGAGACTTCCAGTAGTGTTAATATTAAGTTCAAGGCTCTTAGCTTGGGAGCTCAGCACCTCAAGGATGGGGGTGGTGGGATTCACGCACCAAGTTTTCTGAGCAGGATCTGACTTCAGAATTTCTTGCAGTACATCACAGAAACTCATCTTCCTGTCTCTGCATGCTGCCTGACCTGGACTAGACACTCAGAGTATATTTGTCCAATGTGAATTGACAAATGTTTTCTACATTAGCTGCCAGAGACACAGGGATAAATAAAACCAGCAGAGCCAGGCTCACGTGAAACTTGTGCTTTCATAAAAGAGACTGACAACACATAAAAGACAAGAGGTTAGAAACCAGGTAGCAGTGAGTAGCTCAGAGCAGGATAAGGTAGTAAAGGCGACAGGTACAATACAAGGTGGTGTGTCCACAAGTGGTTCAGAGAAGAGAGCTGATGACGTGCTACTTGAGCAGAG
This sequence comes from Vulpes vulpes, assembly GCF_048418805.1. Lineage (NCBI taxonomy): Eukaryota > Metazoa > Chordata > Mammalia > Carnivora > Canidae > Vulpes > Vulpes vulpes. The sequence continues at coordinate 160,200,872 of NC_132791.1, read as the reverse complement.
AACATGCAGACTGCAGAGTGAATGCATGCAAACCTCCAGGGACAGAGGGGCTATTCTGGGAGACGGTGAAGACCTTGTTTTAAATCAATTCTGATTGCTGAACATGTTCTCCGTGTTCACCTGTTTTGTGGATGATTTTAACCTGTTTCTAATTCCTGGAGGTCACAGCTTTTTCTGAGGTCTGCATTTTGTAGTGGTTCTGGTTAAGTTATTGAGAAAACCATAATTGATTTGGGGAAAGGTCAAAGAGCATCAACAACAAATGACAACGGGGATAGGTGGGCTTTCATAGGAAGATGGAATTTGAGGATAAGCCCGCAGAGTATAAATATTTCCAGAGCATTCTCTCAGGGTCTCTGCCACAATTATAGTAACTATGGACTTGACTACTCCTTTAGAGCAAATCTTGCAGATATCCACCAAACCTTAAGAGATTATCTTGGAAAAAGTAGCTCCCACTCAACCTCAGACCGTTAGCAAATAGACATGATGGTACTAAAAATAAATGGCCCAAAAGGAGTTTTGATCAATGAATGGGCCCCAGAGTCCTAGCAGGCTGTGAGGGGGAGCTTGGAGTGCTGCCCTGACACATGGCATTGATGTAGGAAGATAAGCAGAGCCCTTGCAAAGTCTATTTAGTTACACCGCTGGAAACAGGGCATCAGGCCATCCTGCAAAATCGACCAATTCGATGTAGTTGGGATCTTTGCTCCAAATGCTCTTTCCAAAAGGTATTATCAACATACAACAATGCTGTCCTTTAGAAGTATTCCTCACAAGGGTATTATATAATGAACATTGGACTCACCTTTGTTCCCAGGTTCTGGGAAGGAGACTAAATCCTTGGAACTTCTCTAGTTATTAGAGCCTTTATTGTTCATGAGCCTCTGAGGTCACACCTGAGTTTAGGCTAAGAGATGAGATGGCTCAGGGTGGGGCCTGGTCACAGGAAGAACAACCCAGCAATTGGAAGGGTGGGGCTTTGAGTTCGAGGGTGTCAGCCTGGGCTCTGGAGAGAGAGGGAGATGACAGACTGGGTTTAGCCATGTGGTGAATGATTCAATCAAGTGTGCCTGTGTAATGGAACCCCAGGAGAAACTCTGGGCGTCAGGGCTGGGTGTAGCTTCGTGCTTGCTCACACACTGAAGTTCCAGGAGAATGACACCCCCTGATCCCATGGGGAGAGGACATGGGAGCTTCATGTTTGGATCTTCCCAGATGTCACTCTCTATGGCTCTTCATTTGGCTGTTGCTGAGTTCTTTCCTTTATAATGAAACTATAATCATGTGTATAGCATTTTTTGGTTCTGTGAGTCATTGTAATAAATTATCCAAACTGAGGGGGTCCTGGAGATCCCCAAATGTATAACCAGTTGGTCAGAAATGTGGGCTGGCAGTGTGGGGGATACCGAGATGCAGCTGGTCTAAAGTAGAGCTGGCCTGCAGTGGAGGCATTCTCATAGAAGAATGAGCCCTTAGTGCCAGACTGAACCAGTTGGGTGGAAACGGAACCAGCATCCAAATGTGTCCACACTGGGTGCTGGTTGTGACTCAGTGTGCCAGGTTAGTCACAAGGGCCGCACAAACTCCAGAACCCATCACGGAGAAATGATATGGAACTGGGTGCACCAACTAGAACAATTAGCTCCAAATCAAAATCAATTCATCTTGTAATCACAAAGGCCGAGATGGAAGAGAGCACTCATAGCCAGCTGACAGCTTTCCAGGATAAAAATAAGACACATTTGGTTCTTCACCTTTATTGGCAGTGGAAGGGAAAGCAGTCTCAGCCGGGGGAGTGGGGCCCCCAAACCACTTGGGTTTAGAGAGCTTTGCTCAGGATGAGTTCATAGGTCCCTACTGTCCAGATTTCTACCCCTTGCCTTGGAACATGGGAAGTAAGTCACCTTAGCGATGAGGCCTGCTCTTCCCTGGTGCCTCTTTGCTTACTAGGCCTTGTCTTACAAGCACCCAATCCCCTCCATGTGTCACCACATTGCCACTGGGATGTGTGTGTGTGATGCTTGTGTGCTTCTTCGCTCACGCCAGGATGGCCCTGCCTTCACTCCCCTGGAGGTGCTGGATGCTCTAATGTACACCCATGACTGCATGGGGGAGGACCTGCTCCAGTGGTACTTTTTGGCATATGGATTCCAAAAATCTGAAGGCAAAAAGTGATTCTGAGTGGTGCGTGCACACCTGTAGTCTAATGGTGGGGACATGCTTCCACATCTGAGAAGAACTCGCCCTCCACTTCTCCATTTTGTCAGTGAAGGAGACTGTGAGGCAGCAGCCCACTCCTTGAGGGTGTGGGGGCACCTCACTTAAGGAGAACCTCATCTGCTCACGTGTCAAGATGACTTTTCAAGCATTTTACATTGTCCTTACTTCCCAGGCTGGTGCCACTCCTGGACTTGGTGAGTGACAAGTCCCAGCAATTTATCATGAGTTCTGTGACCTCGAGAGCAATCCATCAGTGACAGGGAAATCAACAGAGCCACAGCAACCTTGCTGTTTACCCACGGTGTGTGTTTTATCAACTTCCCAGCATCTGATCCCAACATCAATATCCACTTTAATTCACTCATCCCATTCAAAAGGCACTTACTGATTCTCAAGCACACAAACACTATAATTTTATGCACTTATTATGATATATAATATCCCTTTATTATATTCCTATCTTATAATAGACGCTATATGTATTATTTATTTTATGTATTATATATACACACACATAAATATGATAAGCCTGTACTGGTTAGTTCCGTGCATGTCTGTCAGGGCACTGCTTCTTTTGTTTTTACTTTTTTTAATGCATTACTTGTATTTTTCCCCCTTCAGTTTCTACTTATCATGATGCCCCCTCTATCCACCCAGTGTAAAGCACTTAGCTAACAGGTAGGTGGGGGGAACTGTAACCATCTCAAGGGTCCCCAAGTTCTGGTGGGGAGAGGGCAAGCATGTCTGTCTGAGCTCAGTACCAAGACAGTTGTTCATTCTCGAAAATCTGCTGAAACCTGGAGAAAAGAGTCATTTGTTCTAACCAAAGGAAGCAGAAAAGACTCATTTTTGCCTTGCCCAGAAGGCTGAGAAGGATCAAGATGCACAAAGATGGGGCACTTAGGTGGCTCAGTCTGTTAAGCATCTGACTTGATTTTGGTTCAGGTCTTGATCTCAGGGTCATGAGATCAAGCCCCGCATCCAGCTCCACGTTTGGTAGGGAGTCTGCTCGAGAGTTTCTCTCTCCATCTCTCTGCCCCTCCCCTCCTCAAATAAATAAATAAATAAATCTTAAAGAAAACCTAACTCTGGGAGACAAACAAGGGGTAGTGGAAGGGGAGGTGGGCAGGGGGTGGGATGACTAGGTATGGGCACTGAGAAGGGCACTTGACGGGATGAGCACTGGGTAATATGCTATATGTTGGCAAATTGAACTCCAATCAATTAATCAATCAATCAATCTTAAAGAAAAAAAAAGCTGAGTAAAGATGAGGCTGCCAAGCATAGGGGAGATCAGATGGAAATTGTAGACAGAAGAGCGTGAAGAGACATGTAATGTGACCCTGCCCTTTCCACCAGCAGCTCCCCTGCCCTGGCCTCCACTGGTGAAACTGAAGACATCCCTTCCCCCCCAGCCCCCATGGAGGGAGGAGGAACATTGCATCCATCATTAGTCTTCATGTCATAAATGCCCCTCCCCAAGCCTGGAGGGCAATGGGACGAAGTGCCCAGGAGAGATGCAGACAATGCATTCCAGGAGGCTCTGTGGCACCTGCCCAGCTCCTGGTGCAGAATGCCACACAGAAGTCCAGGGAAATACCTCCCCCACTTTGGGCAAAGATGTGCAGTGTTGGGGCATGGAAACAGAAGGGACACGGAAGGGACTCTAACCTCTGGGATTTCAGACCCCAGACCCAGAGTTACAGACTCAAGGGGAGTGTCTTTGCCAAGTGCAGAGTTTGGACAATCCAGCCTAGAAAGAATTGATGAGTGGATAAAGAAGCCTGGCTCAGCTTTTTACTGGAGCATCTGGGGACCCCAATGTCACTATCTTAGGTAGGGAGTATGTAATGTTTAGTTCTGAGTTTGAGGAGCCTATGAGACTCTCAAGGGGAGATGTCCTAGAGATGGCTGGAGGGACAAATGTGGACATTTGGTGTAAATCTGGGGTGGTGTTTAATTCAGGGCAATGGGCTGCATTCCCTGAGGTCAAGACATACACATAGAACAGGCTTCAGGACCCAGCCTCGAATGTCCTTCTGCATTTAGAATTTGGGTGGAAACCACCCAGTAGCAGAGGGCAACTGGCCAGAGAGGTAGGGGGACCAGGCTACGGACAGGTGCTGGGCTGCCTTGGGGCACAGGGGGAAAGCAGCCCACAGCATTAACACTGCAGTGTTGTCCAGGATGGAGAGCGCAGAAGCAGGACTGTTGGCTCAGGCCACATGGGATCATCACACTGTCCCCCAATCACTGGGGATGTGATGTGGAAATAGAAGGGGCCAGGGCAAGCAGGAGGGAAGGAGGCAGAGGCGAGGTGTGAGGATCACTCCTAAAGGGAGCCTGGTCATGAGTGGGAGCAGAGAGAAGGGAGTGGGGCATGACTGGGTGCTGGCATGTGAAGAGTGAACAAAAACGCCACAGAAGAAATGTGAGGTGGCAGCAGGGCACACCTGCCCCAGGGGCAAGATCTGGAGCCGAGTCATCAGCTCCAGCAAATAAAAATATAGGAAGCCCACATAAACTTGAATTTTAGATGAAACAACAAATTGGGGTTTTTTGGGCATAAGTGTACCTACATGCAACATTTGGGATATACTGATGCTAAAATATTCACTGTTTACTTAAAACCCAAATTCAACTGAGGATTTGTATTTTATCTAACAACATTATCACATTCAGAGTTTTCCTGTGGAGGAGGCATGATGCTTCTTCCATCAGACACATTCATTCATTTATTCAACTATATTTCATGTGCACCTACTATGTGCTAGGTCCTGACCTGGGAATACAGCAATAGTAAGACCAGCAAAATACCCCCTGCTGGCATGGTATTTACTTTCTAGCATGGAGATAATAAACATGTGAACCAATTCAGAAAATCAAAGCAGATGAAAAGAAGTAAAAAGTATATATTCAAGTGCAATGAAATCGGATCTCAAAGAGATGCCTGCACTCCCATGTTCACAGCAGCACTGTTCACTATGGTCAAGACATGAAAACATAGCAGCAATGTCCACAATAGCCAAACTGTGGAAGGAGCCTCGGTGTCCATAGAAAGATGAATGGATAAAGAAGATGTGGTCTATGTCTACAATGGAATATTCCTCAGCCATTAGAAACGACAAATACCCACCATTTCCTTCAATGTGGATGGAACTGGAGGGTATTATGCTGAGTGAAGTAAGTCCATCAGAGAAGGACAAACATTATATGGTCTCATTCATTTGGGGAATATAAAAAATAGTGAAAGGGAATAAAGGAGAAATAATGAGTGGAAAATATTAGAAAGGGAGACAAAACATGAGAGACTCCTAACTCTGGAAAACCAACAAGGGGTAGTGGAAGGGGAGGTGGGCGGGGGGGGGTGACTGGGTGATGGGCACTGAGGGGGGCACTTGATGGGATGAGCACTGAGTGTTATGCTATATGTTGGCAAATTGAACTCCAATAAAAAAAAAGACATGGAAACACCTATGTGTCTGTCATGGATGGATAAAGAAAATGTGGCATAAACACATAATGAAATGTTACTCAGCCCTTAAAAAAAGGAAATCCTGCCATTTGCAATGTGGATGAATCTGGGGAACGTTGTGCGAAGTGAAAAAAGCCAAACACAGTATCACTTGGGTATAGAATCTAAGGAAGCTGAACGCATAAATGCAGACACTAGAATGGGGGTTACCAGAGGCTGGAGTGGGGGAAATGAGGAGATGTTGGTCAAAGGGTACGAGCCCTCGGCTTTCAGACGGACAGTCCTGGGAGGTCTAGCGCACAGTGTGATGATGACAGCTAACAGCATTACATTGTGCACTTGATTTTTGCCCACATCCGTAAATCTCAAGTGACGTCACACACGGAGTGGTAACCATGTGAGGTGATGGATGTGTCAATTATCTTGACTATGGTGATCATTTCACGGTGTGTATCAAAACATCCTGCTGTACACCTTAAGTATATGCAATGCTTATTTGTCAATTATGTCTCAGTAAAGCTAGAAAAAATACACAAACAACAAGGAAAAGTATCGAGCGGGGAAGAACTACGTCGATGCTGATCAGATTTGCAGACTGAGGGCATGTGCGGCAGCGGCAAATGGCTTGTGGCACCTCTGAAAGAACCCCTTTAGCTTTTCAACTTGGAAGCCAAGCCCTGGGGCTGGAGCTGTCATTCCACGGCTGACCAGGTGAAGGGCAGGTATCTGTCCCACCATCTTCTGCACAACACAGTTGTCATTGGTCGTAATATATTCAGGGGCCTGCTGTGCTACGTCCAAGAGCTGTGGTAAGCCCAGGCCACTGCGGGAAGCCAAGGCCAGTCGACAAGACACCTGCTCACTGTCCTCCCTCTGCCCATGCCCTCCACCTTCCAGTCACCAACCCTCCATCCTGCCTTTCATGCCTGCCTTGCCTCTGGGGTCAACACGACACTGGCCATTGCCAGCACCAGCTTCCAGGTGGCCAGCAACATGACTCAGAAGCCTCTGCAGGCAGCAGCCCCAGGAACTGGGCCCAGGGAGGGGAGAGAGGTAGCCACGGTCTCCGACCCCAAGGCCAGGACACCCTTGAGCTCCTTGTACCCAGGCAGAGCAGAGCCAGGTGGGTGCATCCAGCACACACCAGAGTTGACTTCGGGCCACGGAGCCCCGCTTTCCCCTGTCCAGCGGCTCCATCATGAGCTTCCTGCTGGAGCCCCGGCTCCGGGGAATAACCTAATTATGTTGCTGGTGCCTGAGAAGGGAAGTGGACAAGGATTCATTTGCAGCCCACTACACTCCACTTATTGGATTTTTCTAACTCGCTGCTGTGTTTCTTTTGATCGATGAGCGTGAATGGATCTTTGCAGGAGATAAAAGGAGAAGGTCCCAGGGTAGCTGGGCTGCCTCTGGCCTCGTCTCCTGGCCGCCCTCCGGAAGGCACAGTGGTGGTGGCTTTCCTCTTTTGTTTAAGGGTGGCAAAGTCCTTATTTAAGATTACATCAGGCCTCCTCACCTGGGATGAGCACCTCCGTGTGCCCTGCTCCTCCATGTGCCGAGCGAGCCAACAGTGTTTTACCATGAGTGTGACTCCAATAGGGTGGAAGCATGAGCTCCCCATTCTTACTCCCAATCCCAAAGAAGATCCTTACAGCCTGGGTGGGGGGTTTTGACCTCTCACCAGTTCCTGTCCCCTTCATGTCCCCAGGGAGCTGGGGGACTGCAGGCAGCCTCAAGGAAAGCCCACTGGAGAGAAGGAACAGGAGCAGGTGCAGGTCAGTCCTCAGAAGGAAATTGCTTGCCTGCACTTCCTCTTTGTCGGTACCTGCTGGCACTGCTGGGTGGGTCCCAGGACAGCACAGCATCCAGGGAGGCTGAGCCACAACTGGAACAAACCTGGTCTCCAGGTGGTCCTTGGGGCACAGCTATCTCACACCCCTAGGCACCTACCTGCTGGGACTCTTACATAAGAGATAAATAAACCATCTTCCAGGCTTAAACCACTGTTATTTGGTCTCTACTAAGGCAGTCAAGCCAATTGCATAGACACCTTCTCTTTTTACTCAGGGTTGATGCCCAGATCTGAGCCCTGTTTGGCCGGGCCCATCCTCAGACAGGGAAGCCACCTGTCAGAAGCTCTCATTCAGCCAGTTCATCTTCCAGTAGGCTTGTGCCCATCTCACTCCTCTGATGGTGCAAGGGGAGTATTATTATTATTATTATTATTATTATCATTAAAAACCTATGTGGTGGGTCCAACTGTGTCCTTCAAAAATATATATTCAAGTCCTATCCCCCAGAATTTGGAGATGTGACCTTTGCAGGTGTTCTCAAGCTAAGCTGAGGTCAGTAGGACAGACCCTAATGCAATGACTGGTGACCTTATAAGGAATGGAGAGAAAACAGAGTAGAATGTCATGTGATGACATAGACACAGAGACAGGGAAGCAACCGTGTGACAATGGAAGCAGAGATTGGAGTGACACGTGTATATGCCAAGAGGTGATAAGGAGTGCTGGCAATGCCAGGAGCTGGGGAAGCCTGGGATGGACTTCCCCAGAGCCTCCAGAAGGAACCAGCCCTGCCCACAGCGGGATCTCAGATATCTGGTCTTCAGGACTGGGAGAGAGTACAGTTCCATTGTTTTAAGTGCCTGGGTTTGTGGCACTTTCTGGCAGCAGCTCCAGGACACTCATATAAGGCTTGTCTTCTTCACCAGATGCCAGGGCCAGGAAGGCAGAGCTACATGCCCAGAGCCCGGGATCAGAGGCAAGGCTTTCCCTAGGTGATGCAGTGAAGTGTAGGAACAGAGTTCACAGGGTGGTATGCAACGGCTAAGAGCAAAGGGCTGGGCAGGCAGTGCCCCAGTCAGGCCGGGCCACACCACAGGAACCCAATGCCACTGACCTGTGATACCACACACCCCTCCCTTTGTTCCTGCCTCCCCTCCCAGCCCATCTCTTCATCTCTGTCCTCCCACACTGGGAGGCTGTCAAGCACCCTTAGACCTTTGCTCCTCAATGATCCAAGTGCCCAATGATCTACCTGTGGCCATCCTGGTGGTCCACCTGGCGCTGCCTCCATCAGCCTCTGCCCAGGCATGTCTGCTAAAGCCAAGGCCAGACCATCCCAGGAAGCCTGTCTACATAAAGCGTGTGGCATCCTCAGTTAGAAAGGATGGTGTGCTGGACGAGCAGCCCTTCACTGGTGTGGTCACAGTGAACCAACTACAATTTGCTTTGGGACCAATGTTCTCATTGGTGTCCTGCAGGGGATGCACTGGGTGGATGGACTCTGGAGGCCAGCTGGCTGGTGAATGCCTCCTCCTCCCCAGTTGTGAGCTCTCAGCTGTCACTTGACCTGTGGGTGTCCATGAGGATGGGGTGACGCCGAGGGTTAATGAGTCAATCTCCTGAAGTGTTTAGCGGGAAAGACTGGCCCTCCAGGAGAGCTCGGTAAGATGCAGAGGCTGGTTCTCAGAAGTCTTGGGAACCTGATCGGATTTGGGACCCAAGGGAGGGGAAGCGCCACTGGGCCAGGGCTCAGGAGAAGAAAGGCTACAGGGCCGGGGTCTACGTGCCCCACACAGCCCAGCATGGCAGAGACTGCAAGGGCTTTAGTTGTCCTTTTTATTTTGAGATGCGACTCACATGACATCAAACGAGCCATTTCTAAAGTGCACCAACTCGGTGGCACTCAGCACATTCAGTGTCACTCAACTAGTTCCTCTGACAAGTTCGCAGCATTTCCATTCCCCCAAAGGAGACCCCGGACCCATTAAACATGCAAGCCTTTTGCTCCACAGGGAGGAGGAGGGAGGGAGGGCCACTCGCTCTGGACGGTGCAGGGACAGGCGGACTTCAGGCGGAGGAGAGGGCCCTGCTCTAACCAGGGCCTGGGGCACAGCGCTGCTCTCCGGGAGGTTCCCCTGTAAGTGTGGGGCGGGAGCAGACTCCCTGGCACTCTGGAAGCTATTGATGTAAATACATCCCTCCTGCGACCTACCAGACGTCCCAGCTAAAATGCAAATATGCGATTCTTGTCTGGTTAGAGCTTTTCTGAAATATTGTCTTGCATCTCCGGCACCCCCTCTTGTTTCGCCAGGGCTGAGCCTCTTCAGAGAGTCAGAGCAATTTGTTGCCATAACAACCCTCTCTCCCACTCCAGAACGTTTAAATATCAGCTTCCTCAGCCTGCTTCTTCTCAGGGGACCCTGCAAAGTGGCTTCAGCGAGGGAGAAGAGGTGGCGGGTCCTTGTCCTCTTGTTCTCGAGAGGACAAGCACCTGCTAAGGGCCCCAGGTAAGGGCTGGGTCACCCTCCCACCTGCTCTGAGGGGCGCTGCTGTCAGGAATGGTGGGGCTCAGGCTCCCCCAGAGCCTTAGAAGTCTGCATCTTTCCACGTTTAGCTTAGTACCTCTGTCATGAGGAAACTGAAGAAGTTAGCAGTGGGAAGGCAGTGCACAGTTATCCTGCCCCTGGGGAAACTGGCCCCGAGGGAGACACTGCCTCCGAGTCACAGGACAGTGTGGGTGCCCAATCTGGGTGTCCCTGCATGGCCTGCTCGCAACGCCACCTCTTCAGGTCTCAAGACCTGGCCCGCTTCCAAATCAGCAAGACAAGGACCAAACTCCACAAGGAAAGAACCCGTTTCCTCCGCGGTCACTCTCCCTGGGGGTGGCAAGGGGGACACAGAGTAGTAGGTGAGTCTGGCCTGAGAAAACCCACAAAGGCCAGCCCGCTGAGGGCAGCAGAGAGCAAGTGGGCTTCCCCTTTTGAGAATCACATGAACAGGACGGTTAATTCTGGAAAATCCACTACTCACAAAAATCCCTCTGTCCTCCCAGGTTTGACTCAACACTCGCCTTTCCTTCTATCTGCCCGTAGAGCCTGGATGATGGATTTATTTTGGGAATTCCTTTTGCCAGAGCTGGCTCTTATTTACAAGTCAATCCTGACTTTTAAACAGAGGTTGTTAAATGCCAATAGCTTTGATTTTATATTTAAATCAAGCTGAAAGCTTTCCAAGCTCCTAAGAGAAAACCTTTGTCTGAGGGCTTGTCTTTTCAACCTGTTTCCTCCAGGAACTTTTCTTTTTAAACTGGAACTGCCACTTATGAATTCTGTCCCCGGCCTCTCGTGTTCAGCTCTATAACCTTGTTATGTTAACATAAAAATTAAACACGAGAGATGAATCAGCTAAATTGGATTCACTTATATGGATCAAATGGCTGCAGCCCAGCAGACAAGGAAACGGCCCCAACCAGAGCCGGGGAGGGATAGGCTTCTTCTGAAGGGTCTGGATTTGCAGAAGGAAAGGAATGGGATGGAGGACAAAGCCAGTGTGAATCGATGCAGTATCTGACTCTCTGGGCACACACTCTGATGGCTACAGAAGGGGCAGGACGAGTCGCCTCGACTCTGGTCCCTGGGCAGGCACCGGCCTTGTGCTGGATATCAGAACACCCTTGCGTACCCTGTCTGGTCCCATCTTCCCAGAGCACAGCTAGCAGGCGGGCAGGATGCTGGTTCTGTTGGCCCAGTTCTGCTAACGGATGCGTGGAGGCCGAATGGGCTTGCAGACTCGCTACAAACGTGGGCTCCATCCACGGTGACTCGGGTCACCTTGCTCATTACTCGTATAGAAAGGCCTCGGGTCTCAGCACCCTCGTCTCTGGCTTTGAGCTCTGTCCCCAGAACTCTTCCCCTCCCTGAGCAGCTATCAGCCCAAAACGCTGGGCGTCGGCCCTGCAGTCCCAGAACTCACTTCCTCTCCTGAAGCCCCCTGGGACTGCCTGGGACTCAGTGAGACACCACTGCCCCTGAGCCCCTTAGGACTGGAAAAGGCCTCCTCAGAGCTCAGAAAACCCCTGCTCTTGGGCCCCTCACAGCACTCACTGAATTGTTTAAATTGTCTGCCGATTTCCCCCACTGGATCCTAAGGTGAGCCCTGCCTTCCTGTGGGGAGTTCTAAGCAGTTACACAGAAACAGCTCTGTGCAGACCCACTGCATGGCCAGGAATGGAGAGATCTGGATGGCACTGGTCAGCGTGGGCGCAAAGATTTGATGGTACGAGGACCCCAAGAACCTGTCCCCACATAGTCAGCTGTGCCTGCATATCTCTCGTTCCTTCCAGAGCAACCCTCTCTTGGACAGAGCCAGTGGTTTTGACCCTACAGCCACTCGAGCACAAGCCTGTACTGGGAGCGTCGAGTTGATGGTAGCTGAGCCCACTGGGCCCACCGCAGCCACATCCCTGGGGCTTACTATGGGCAATACCGCATGGGATGATGGGAAAAAGCCACTCTGGGGAACAGCCTTGGGGAGACATGGAGTAGAGGGGCCGGCGGCACCCCTCTTATTTTCCTCCCCAAGATGCTCTGAAGGAACACTTTCCTCCTAAAGATACAGAGCCCGAGGCCCAGAGGGAGGACAGTTAGTTGCTCACCGAAGGTCAGAGAAAGGTGTTGGAGCAGAATCAGCTCCTGAGTTGTCCCATCTGAGTACCCGATGCCCCACTGTCTCGCCACCGGCGGCTGCACAGGCAGCTATCAGGCAATGCTGGGTGCATGCCTCACCTCCCAGGCTGCTGTTGGGTATTCCTGCTGCGTCTGTAGGTCAGCTGCTCAGACTGGGCCAGATCCAGACCTGCTGAGTCCAGGGTGTGAGCAGGACTGGGCAGAGGGGAGCACAGGGTGCCCAGGTAGAGACAGTTCCCTGGGGTGGTTTCTGGGGAGAAGTAGCAGCAGACCAGCTAAAAGATGAGTCTTCAGTAAATCCCAGGGCTGCTGGGATTGTCACAGACATGTCCTGACCGCAGAGATGGCTACAGCGTCTGCTAGTTCTCAGAGTTGCCACCGATTCTCCATGCTCATCCCTGCAGAAGAGTTGCTACAAGTGAGAGAGACATGTAACAGAGAAGATAGCACCTTCTTGGAGGTGGCATATGAGGGGCACTGGCACCTCTGCCCTCTGCAAGAGTGGGCCATGTTTTCCACGGCCTTGAGGGAGCCACTGGGAGCTGCCTTCCCAGGGCACCGACCCCCACAGGGGAAAGGAGCCCTCCCATCATGGCAGAGGAAGGGTGGCCACAATCTCACAGAGGGTTGGTTCTAGCCCCTGCCCCTGGGCCTTCACCAGCCCAACACAGTTCATTCTGCCTTCTAAAATAGGGCCATAAAAAGCCTGCAGCAGCTGCCTGGCCCAGTGGAGGAGTCACTCTGGGGTGCTAGCTGGGAGGGAAGCCAGCCGCCAGGTCATCAAGCTGACCACCAGGCACTGGGCAGCAAGAAGCCCCAGCCCCCTGCTAGATGCGGTCACTGAGGAGGGAGAGCAAAGTGCAGGATGACCAGGGCTCCGGGCATGTGACGGAAGCCCCCAGCCACTCCACATGGACCAGAGACAAGCCCCAAGCCGAGCTGTCCCAAAGGTCTGACCAACAAAATCAGGAGCCTCTGGTTGCTAGGCGGGTTGTTCTGCAGCAACAGAGGAGCTAAGGACGAGCCCAGACTCCAGGTGCGCAAGGGCGCCTGAAAGATTAAAGCAAAAATCCCAGAGATAAAGATGATGAACAATACGCTTGGGGTCACCCCCCTGATCCTTTTCCCCCGTAAATGCCATGCTTCCAGAGACTGTATAACTAAGAAAGTTCAAAGGAGTGATGTCAGAAATCGGCTTCCTTTTCTTCTTTTGACATTTCAGTGTGAGAGGAGATTGGAAGAAGACTAAGGCGGTGATGGGTGTGTTTAGGTCCTGGTGTCGGCGGCGGGGGGGGGGGTGGGGGGGCTGTGCCAAGGGCGCTCCTCTCGGCTCTGCTCGGCATCAGGTGTCACACGTCCCCGCTGCCCCTTTACTAAACGGTCACAGTACAGATGAGCACCTGTCCACACCCACGGTGAGTACCTCCTCATTGGGCCTTGTGGGCAAACCCCAGAACTCAGCCCTATCAAAAACACCCCCCAACCAAGGCAACTGCTCAGCAGGAGGACCTCACCTGGGCCCTTAGCAAGTGTGTGCCGCTGTCCTCACAGATCCTAGAACCCAAAAGGCACCATCTTCTCAATCACATGATGGCTCTGAGAACCAATGGGAGCTGCCTTCTCAGTCATAAGCCACCCCTGCACCCCCCACCCAGGAACCCCTGGCAGGCTTTATTCTGGATCATCCTTGTCTGAAGGAGCACCAAGCTCATGGTCTTGACTGTCATTTTTCAATCTGTGCAAAGATAATCCCATGTCATTATATCCACCAGCAGGCGGCCCTCGCTGCTGCCAGTGTGACCTGGCATCCCAGGGGGAATCAGGAACATTTGCTCCTGCCTGCCTGGTGGGATGAGTTGTACAGCCTCTGAGGTCTGGCTCTCTGCTAGTCCCTCGTTGTCACTTTTAATGGCAGGCTGCTCAGGCTGCTCTCCCATCTCACACTGAGCTCAGCATCCCGGCAGACAGAACAGGACTGCTGGTTGATGTTCCAGACTGGTCCAACTCCTGCCCCCTCTCAAGCCATTGGAAGCAAATCTGCTCGAGTTTAGCCTCCATGAGTAGCACCCACCAGCAACCCCACATGTGCAGTGTGCATTGAGTCATTCGTCCAGCCAACAGCATCTCCAGCGTGGGATGCTCCAAGTTCAGCTCTGGGTTCAGTGGTAAAAAGAGGGTCAGGTCCTCCTCCTATGTCACTGCAGTGCTAGGAGGCAGATGGACAGGAAACCAGTAAATCAATCTACAGGCAGAGTAGATGCAGAGAGTGAGAAGTGCTGCAAAGAAGTCAAGCAGAAGAGGGGACAGAGGGTACCCAGGCTGTGAGGAGAGACAATTGGATCAGGAGGTCAGGGAGGGCTTCATGGAGGAGATGACACCAAGTCCTGAATGACAACAAGGAGGTGGCCATAAGATGCTGTAGGAACCCAGAAATCCAGACACAAAAAACACCAAGTGCAAAGGTCAGGAGGGTAGAATGGATGTGGAGCATGAGAAACAGCAAGCAGGTCAGCATGATGGGGGGGTAGACACTAGGGGAGCAGAGGTGCCATCCTTCTTCACCTGTGCTCAGCTTAACCACCGCCTTAGATCAGCTTTCCTTGAACTCCTGCTCAGACACACCTCCACCACTGCCTTGACTCCACTCCCCACCTCCTTACCTCTTCTTAGTCCATTCAAGCTGCTGTCACAAAATAACCCACGGAGGCGCCTAAACAACAGACATTTATTATTCTCAGATCGGAGGCAGGAAGCCCAAGATTTGGGTGCTGACAGATTCAGTGCCTGGTAAAAGCTCACTTCCTAGTTCATAGATAGTGATCTTCTCTCTGTGTCCTCGCATGGTGGAATGGCAAATGGAGCTCTCCAGGGTCTTCTACAAGAGTACTAATCCCATTCATTAGTGTGAATGGTTCTACCCTCATGATCCAGTCACCTCCCAAAAGCCCCACCACCTAACACCATCTTGTTGGGGATTAAGATTTCAACATATGAATTTGAGGAGAAACACAAGCATTCAGTCTATGGAACCCTGTTCTGTTTTCTTAGTTACTCTTAGTATTTTCTAACTTATCTTAGTTATGTGTTGATCTGTTTATTAGCTGTTTCCCCTGCTGGAATGTATTGAGGGTGGGGCCGTTTCTGCCTCTTCCACTGCTATATCCCCAAACGTTTCAGTTCTGGGTACATAACAGGTGCTCAAGAAATAATTGTTGAATGAATATTCACCATATTCATGAGGGGCTATCAGCACAGCAAGGATAGGAGTAAGTCTCTTACATCTGGAGAGAACGTAAAAATTTTTATGTTTATCCTTGGCCTGATGGATGATATTCCCATCCTGCATACGTGCATGCAACAAGCACAGCCACACTCACCTGCTGGGTCCTTGTGTTCCCCAGGCTTGCCTGAGAAGTTAATCAACTCTAGGATAGAGGTATTAATGTTGTCTCCATGTCAGGAATGATGTGACAAGAGCTCTAAAGGGGTAATTAACTTTTCCAATGTCACACAGCTACTCCAGGATGGTATATGACTCAAACATACAGCTGATAGTATCTTAGCTCCCTGCTCAGCTCAGACCCATATACACATGAGTACGTGTGTTTTGATGGACTCATTGCCTCTTCCCTTGGGTTGTGTTCATACTTTACCTTTAGCCACACCTGCCACTTGACCCTTAAACAGTTGTAGCTGGTTAGGTCTCTCTGGCTGGTTTTCATGTCCCCAAAGAAGCAGTGCTGGTGTGTAATGTGTGCCCTCCAGAACTAACCAGCCAAGGTACCCCATCTGATCCTGGCTAGTGATTGAACTAGCTCAGTGACTCAGTTTCTACATGTTTCTACATCTGTACAATGGGAGTAATAAGAAAAATGACCTCAGAGATTTGTTGACCATATAAATTTTTATTCAAACCTGTGAAAAGCCCTGCTTTAAGTTAGGAGACATAAAGCTGCATGAGAGCATTGCTCCCCTACAAAAAACTAGGAAGAGCTAGATAATCTCATCAAATAATAACCTTTCTTGAACCTCTGAGAGAGCTGAGGTGGCAAGGTAGCTAGGTGAACTAAACTCCAAAGGGTGACAAACCCCTCAGAAGACAGATGGAACCCATGAACTGTTTAATCTTAGTAACCTACAGGAAGACAATATGAACACTATAAAACTGAGTGGGAAGAAAATAGCTAAAATTTTAATAAATCCTTAAAACTGAGTATGGGCTAGCATGATAGGTTAGACTCCCTGGGAGTCCAGAGACAAGAGGCATCCATATTCATTCTCAAGCCCTTTTCCTTGGTCTTCCACTGGTAGAGTCACAGAGACAGAAGAGACCAGGAGAGATACCCCCACCTTGCTGGTACCCAGGCATCCACTTCACTCCTATGAGACAAAGCCCTCATCTGCTTGGGGTGGGAGGCCGGAACCCTTAGTCCCATTCTAGGCAAAAGTAGATCAATGCAGAGGGTAGAAGAGAAGCAAAGGCTATGCATTCATGAGAGAAAAGTAGAAAAGACATGAAACAGGACTCAAGATCCTGAACTGGTATAAAGCAGAGGTTTGTTTTTCCTGGGAAAGAGATGGGAAACTCTCACCTAAGACCCCCCCCACACACACAGATATAAGACAGAGTATATGCTGGGGAGGAAGGAGGATCAAGCGGTACAGGAAGCCCTTCCCTTGCCCCCAGGCCCAGCCTCACAGTGCCTACCTAAGATTGGAGCTGAACTGAGAGAGAAGGAAAAGCCAGTACATACCCACACCATCATCTTGTGCAAGCAACAAGCAATGGAAGTGTATCACAGGGAGAAGACAGAGCATGGGAAGGGATGCCTTCTCCATAATACAGGGAGGGAGGAACTGCTGGAGGCTGAGATGGAGCACATGGTAACAGTCCAAAATTGGATGAGTTTAGGCTCTCAGGTTCACTAAAGGTAACCATAGCAACAATAAAACCTGACTCAACTCAACTCAAGAACTAGTTGCCTCAATCTCTCACACTAATGGCCTGGCAGGGGGAAAAAATCCCATTTCTGAGAGTAAAATACTATTTACTTCAGTATCCACTGTTCCTCTATGTGCAATGAATGTAATTTAATTTAAAAAATTATGAAACACAAGAAAAGAAGAGTTAAACACCCCACTGTCAAGAGATAGAGGAATCAATAGAACCAGACCCAGAAATGACCTGTATTTTGTACCTATCAGTAAGGGTCTTTGAAATTACTATAGTTAAAATATTAAAAGATCTAATGAAAGGTAGACAACATGCATTAAATGGATAGGGAATTTCAGCAGAGAGATGTAAACTATAAGAAAGATCCAAATGGAAATGCTAGAAATAAAAATCATGATATGAGAGATGAAAGGTCGTTGATGTAAACAACTTGAAAAGTGCATGTGAAGCATTAAGTGCTCAATATTTGTGACTATTATTATTCTGTAGGGCAGGGAAAGTGTCTTTTACCTTCTCCCTAGTGGGCTCAGCATTCAGCACCAGACTAGGCTCATGGGACATCCACACTTAGAAATGTGCAAATGAACACAGCCCCAGCAAGAGCAGAATGACTAGTTTCCTCCAGCCACACACAAATTTATGTGTAGAGAAAAGTGTGTAAATTGCTGTTAATAATATGGTTGGAGTTTAATCATAGACAAGGGGCTGTTCTAAACTTTTCACATTTGGTAACTCACTAAATTTTAATCTCCTTACAAAGTAGATACAATTATTTTCATTTAGCAGATGGAGTTGCAGGCCACAGAGCAGGAACTGGCAGGCTTGGGCCATTTGGATGGCAGACAGCCTGCCTCAGCACCCACATTCTTAGCTCTTTCAAGATGACAACATTCCTTATTGTCAGAATAATACTTGAGTTTCACTGTTGATCACTATAATCTTTTATTGGCCAGTGGACTTCTGGTTCTGAGGAATCAGCTAAGAGTATCAGCAGTAATAATAATAGCTGACCATAACTGAGTGATTTTTAGAGTAGTGTAAGGCACTATGCTAAATAATTAATTCATGTGAGCCAATTTAATCCTCCCAAGAATACTATGAGGAAGGTACTCTTGTCATCTCCTTACGCTTATGAAGAAAATGAGACACAGAGAGTTGAAGTTGCTTGTCCTCAGTCACACAGTTTTTAAGTAGTGGTTTGGAACCAGTATCTTTGCTCTTCACCTTTGTACTAAAATGCTTCTACAGAGGCTAGAAAGTTCTGGAGAACCAGCAGATATTGTATCTGCACAAGGAAAACAAAGTCTGAGAACAGACTTTGAAGTGGAACTGAGTTGGGCCAGCATTCTGGTGATGTCACTGAGACCTGAAGCTAGCACCATGGGTTTTCAAGATGTGTGAGTCAATGTACTGACTTTTTTGTTTAAGCCACATTGAGTTAGGCTTTTTCTATCTTGTGAGTGTTGAAGTCACTCTCAGAAAGGGTCTTGACTGGAGTGGGATATAGCTATAGCTTCCGTGTCTCCTGGCCCTCAGATGGAGCCTGAACAGTGAGTAAAGGATCCACAGTTACCAGAGGATGCTATCAGCATGGGGAAAGCAAGTGTGCTTCTTGTGAGCTCACCTTTTTGCCACTGAGAACCTGGGATCTGAAATAACCCTAAAATGAATGCTCAAAAAGCTGTCTGTCTGATTTTTAACATCATAACAGTATCAACCCCCTGAATTTGAGAGTCTAAGTCATTAGTAGAATTAGGTTATGCCTTTTCCCACTAGATGGCCAAGGGTGTGGTTGGGAAGTAGATCATGAGAGAATTAATAACTAGATTGTCTTTCAGATTCTGTATGATAACTCAGACCCCAAATCCCTTTGATCCACAAATTTCAAGAGCTCTATTTGCTTCACCTGATTGCTTCAGTGAACAGTCCACTTTGGACTAAGACTTGTATCTCTCCTCATCTTCTTGGAACACAAAACGGATTTTATATACCCAATTTTGAACCAAATTCCATTTTCTAACTTTCCAGCAACTTCCATCTGGGCTAGTCATTTAGCCTCTTGGTTTCAGGTCTCCTCTTTAAAAGAGAGAAATGAATGATTCCCTATGCTTCACAAGAGGATTGAGAGAATTAATTAATGTTTGTAAAGGATTTTTCCATCCTGTGGTGTCTTTGATATCAGAGGATGAAAGTGTATGAGCAGTGGTGATGAGGACTGAGTTCAGGAGAGAAAAGGAGAGAACAATTCTCTATTTGTTAGTTTTAGTGCTCATTCATGATGTTCTGATGTTTAACAAAGTTCTTTTAAGTTTTTCCAAGTTAAATGCATGTATGTCAATATCATTCCTTTGATGAAGTCATCCAAATAAAAATAAAAATTTTTAAAAACTTTTGTACAAACCAAAAATGGAGGTAGAAGTATGTCTCTTGTCCACCAGAACCCTAACTGCTGTTGAAGCCCCTACTCTGTCATCACTAGAAGGGATGTGAATTCACCTACTCACCATCCTGTGGGCCTTCCCCCAGACTGTGAGTGTCTTGTCTATTCTACAGAAAGAAGAATGCAGTGTTTACTAATTTACTTTGTCCAGCAGAAGAGACAAAGGCTGAATTGTGTCTCTCCAAATGTATATGTTCATACATTCATATGTTAAAGCTCTAGCCTCCAGGACCTCACAACATGACAATATTTGGAGACAGAGTCTTTACAGAGGTCATCAAGTTAAAACAAGGTCATATGTGTAGGTCCTAATACAAAAGGACTTGTATCCTTATAAGAAGAGGAGATCAGGACACAGACACACATAGAGGGACAACCACATGAGGACCCAGGGAAAAGATGGCCACACACCTAGGAGGTGCCTCAGGAGAAACCAACTCTGCCAACACCTTGATCTTGGACTTACAACCTTCATGACTGTGAGAAAATGCATTACTGTTGTTTCAACTGTCCCATTGCTAGTACTTTGTTACAGCATCCCCAGGAAACTAGCACATTTTCATAGCCTATTCATCACCTCAGTCACATATCTCTGTGATCAGTGATCACATATCTCTGTGATCAGTGTATCTCTGTGATCCAGTGAATAACATGGACAGAGTTCTTCATGGCTGAGAAAGATGTCAAAGTGCTCAATATGTCTGTCCTCTGTAGTCATTTGACACTATGCAAAAAAGGAATTTGGGATAAGAATCGACATGTGAGATCATTTCACGCAGAAAAACCTAAATATTTCCTTTAAATTATTTCATTTGAATCCCTCTTTCAAATCTCCACATTCTGGCTTATTAGAAGAACTCATTCAAAATCTCATGTCTGTGTTGCTCTTGAAGAGGTGCCTGGGTGAGTTTCTTCAATATATTTTCTGCCTTCCAGAAAAAGGAAATAGCCACATAATTCTTTTGCTCAACTCCGGGAATCAACAATCTTTAGTAATATTTTATAGTAGGTTAAATAAGGCTACTCTTCCAATCAAGGGTTGGAGTATATTTCTGCTCCCCTTGAATCTGGGCTTGGGCATGTGAGGGAGTTTATGACTTGCTTTAACCAATAGAATTAAATGGAATAACCTGTGTATGTTTGGGAGTTGTATTAGAATTCTCCAAAGAAACAGAACCAAGAGGAGACAAGCAGTAGGCAGGTGGTAGGTGGTAGGTAGGTAGATGATAGATAGATCATACATACATACATACATACATACACACATACACACATATATACAAAGAGAATTATTATGAGAAATTGACTCATGTGATTATGACTAAGAAGTCCCTTGATCTGTCATCAGCAAGCTGGAAACCCAGGAGCAGCTAGCTGTGGTGTAGTGGTAATCCAAGTTCAAAAACCAGAGAGCTGGTGGTATGAGTCCAGCCTGAGTCTGAAGGCCTGAGAAGCAAGAGCACCAATAGTATTCCATTTCAGGGGCAGAAGAAGACTGTTGTCCAGTCAAAGATGTCAGTCAGGCAGGAAGAAAATCCAATCTTCCTCCACCTTTTTATTCTACTTAAGTCCTCAATGGATTGTGTGATGCCCAACCACACTGGGGAGGGCCAACTACTTGACTCAGTCTACCCATTCAAATGCTAATCTCACCCAGGAATATCCTCACAGACACACCCAAGAATCATGTTTTACCAGCTATGTGGACACTCCATGACCCAGTCAATTCACACATGACATTAACCATCATAGGAACCTTGGCCTTCAGATGCTTTGCAACTTTTACCCTCACTCTCAAAATGTCTCCTGAGACCATCAGACCTGGAAGAAGTCTGATCCTGGCCCCACAACACCCCAGAACTGAGCCCACTTTCTCAAGTGAGCCCAGGTAAACCGAGCTACCACACTGCTTGGTCAGCTCAAAACATCATGATGACTATTTTGGCCATAATTTTGGGGTGATTTGGTACACAGAGTGATAACTGAAGCACTTCTCTGCCTCTTGAGCTACAAAGAAAGACCAATCTGAACTTATTGAAAACATGAACTTCCAGGCATTAAAGAAAAAAATCTAATTATATAATCTTTTCAAACAAGTAAAACAAAGATGTTGTTCAATAAACTGTTAGGGGAGACATGGTCCTGAAACAATCGTTTAAAATAGTTTGTAATATCATATTAATTGTATGCAAATGTTGCTCCCCAAACACTGCAAAACAATGGATTCTGTTAATAATTTAAACAATGTCTCTGAAATCCTTTGCAACATGATTTTGTTTAGCAAAATACTTTTTCATAAGTTGTTCCAGAGAAGGCTTTGATCACCCCATAAATTATGCCATCATGAATTCTGCACCACCACAGCCTGAGTCAGGGATGTTTTCCTGTGTTTGACCCTGAACCCAACTTCCTTATCGGCCCCTGGGAGGCCTTTTCATCCCCAAGCAAAGTTTGTTAAGTTAGCATATTTTCCAAAAATGTAGGGCTCACATTGGACTTCTAAATTTGTGGCAGCACACAAACCATCTTTAGTATCTTCCTAAAGATACTTTCCAGACACAGACTTCTAGCATATGTGTGCATGCCCGTGTGTATATAATTTATGTGTGCCTTTGTGTCTGCATGCGTGTGTATGTATGTATGTATATGTGTGCGTGTATGTGTCTCTATGTTTGTGTCTGTGTTCATGTGTGTGTGCAGATGCATACTCACTGCTTAAACTGGCTGAGCTCCATCTGACTGGGAAGGTGATTCAGCGTTGTATGGGATGTCAGAGGGCAGGGGCCAGGTTAGTGTCCTGACCCACATGGCGTGGCTTCCGGCTCCCTCTGGACTTGCTGGCCATTCATTTATTTCTGTCATTAACTTATGTCAGAAATGTAGCTGCCTGGCACAGGATGGACAGGGCTAGTGTTAAAGCTTAAGTTCCCCTGTAGCCCTGGAAAATACAGAAACAAAACTTCCCGTGTGGCTGCAGAGACCCTTCACAGCCCCAGCCCCTTCTGGGGAGTCGTATAAAAGCTGGAAGATCTTATAGGATGTACAAAGAACATTTGACAAAGGAGAAATGGCAAATGGCTGAGGACTGCAGCATTGCCCTCATCTGAACGGCCCGTTTGAACGGGTGTGGGGTCAGGAGATGGCATCTCCCTCCCACCTCGGGGTCCGGGCCCTTATCCTAATTAGCCTTCGTGGTTATCTTATTTGCGGCTGAATGGCAACAGCCCCTCCATCAGTTCTATGGAGAACGATCAAAGAGGGATTTAATTAAATTTTCATATTTAATTTTCTTCTTTCATTTGTACTGTCTCTTTTTGCTCAAACATGCTATTCTCAGGGAGCTGAAAAGTTGCTCAAGAGAGCAGAACTCACTAGAATAGGAGAGAAATAGGGGCTTTATGAGTTTTCTTTAAAAGGACCCAAATCTCTCCATCTTCACTCTGCTCCAACGTGTGCGCAATTTAGGGCAGTAACGTTTGAATTATGAATTGGCTGCTTCAGCTGTAAATTAAACGTGCTGCAAATGGCTTCAATCCCAAGTGTGCCTGGAGGCTCCTGGTGAGTAACTTGCACCCAATCTAGACCAGAGGCATATTTGGGGAGTAGAGAAGGTAGGTTAGGGCCATCCATTCCAAGCCCTAAACCCACCTGCTTGCCTGATATGCATCTAAGTTTCACAAAAGGCATGGCCCCCATGCAGGTGACACCTTTAATTCCCAAAATAGGGAAAATGATGCTGCAGGTGAAACTGGCCCACAGGTAAAGTATAAGCAAAATGCAGATCCTTTTGTGAGGTTTGTTTTTATCTGGGGGCATGTGGGGATGGACTCTGCACCAAAGTCAGTGTCTACTGTCCACCCTCACTTCCTATAGTTCTATGGGGAGATATGGTAGGAAGACAGAGGCCAGCATTGTGAAACGCACGTACTTGGCTTCCCTGAGAGTACCTCTTTGTTTGCACAGGAACCAGCCTGAGATCTCCCCCTGTGTCTTCTATGACAAACGTCCCCCAAAGCAGTTAATGCACTGAACAAGATTTGCATAGCGCCACATGAAGGGGAAAAAAATTCCTTTCCTTCTGAAGCATCACTTATATGCTCACAATTCATGTGTTTATTATACATCATTCTTATCTACTCATTAGAGCAGACCCTGCTTTCTGGATATCACCAGGAAGGCGTGTGGTAGCCTCGTTTTAATTGTATTTAAATACAGGCATGCCTCATGCCTGACTAGCAAGGTAATAAGATTTCCCCAGATCCTGCTGGCTTCCTGAACCCCAGACGTCAGTGGTGAGACTTTCTGCCTGGCACATTCCAGCTATGCTTTGCCTAGGTTACAGAACAAGGTGGGTTCTTACTTCAGAGTGCTGATGAGGTTACCTGCCAGTTTTCATGGGTTGACGTGTGTTCCTCCAAAAGATACACTGAGGTCCTACCCCCCAGTGCCTATGAATGTGATCTGATTTGGAAACAGGATTTTTGTTGATGTCATCAAGTTAAGAAAAGGTCATAGTGGATTAGGATGAATTATAATTCAGTTACTGATGTCTTTCTAAAAAGAGAAGAGACCAAAAAAAAAAAAAATAAAAAATAAAAAGAAGAGAAGAGACCACCCAGAGGGAAGACAGCCTTGTGAAGACAGGTAGAAACTACAGTGACACATGTACAAGCCAGGGAATGCCAGGGTCCACACCACAAGCTGGAAAAGATGAGGAGGATGGTACCCTGGAACCTTTGAAAAGGCATGATTTTGGACTTCTGGCCTCCAGAACAAGGAAAGAATGAACTCCTGTCTTGTAAGCCACCCAACTAATGCAGTTTGTTACGGCAGCCTCAGAAAACTCGCAGCAGTTTACCAAAAATCAAGTATTCTGTTCCCTTCTCATGTGGCCAAGTCGTGAATGGTCAAGAGTAGCTCCAGGCCAGTGGAGGTGCCATCGGGGTTGGTGACACACTCGTCATGTGACTATGTTGTCCACTGAGGAGCCATGGACACAGCGTGCAGAGGGTCAGACACTATGAGTTTGCTTGGGCAAATCAGTGACCTGGGAGCCTGAATCAGGAGCCCAAAAGTGTCCACCACGCAGCTACTCCCACTCTGGGGGAAGCTCTTATTTGGAACAATCAGGCATAAATTTCAAAGTTTCAAGCATAAATACGCTAACGGCATTGTTACTTAAAATAAGGAACAAGTGGAGGAACCTCATTCCTATAAATAGAGGAGCATTCATTGTGGCTCATTCACAGGATGGATTGTTGTGGAGCTGCAGAAATGATGTTTGGAGGAATTATTTTTGTCACAAGAGAGACATTCTCAGAACATGATTTTTAGTGACAAGACCATACATTGATTGTCTATACTGAGCATCACACCCAAATAGGCTGGCTGTCTTCAGGTGGGTTAATGAGAAATCTTACCTCCATGCCTGCTCTTCACGTTCTTTCCAGGCTCTCTGAGGTCATTGTCTGTTACTTTTATGATCAGAAACACAATGTAGTGAAGACAGACTGGGTCCACCGCACGAGTTCCCCTCTTACTTTGGCCCCTCCTGTCTCCCCCTCAACCCCCCGCTTTGTTGGGGTTGAAAGCCATAGTCACAAATGGCATTTTGGAATTGATGTTGCAAGCCTTCTACGCCTGGTGCTCCAAACTATTGATGGGCAGTTTCTCTTCTCATTCCCACTTGTCCCCTCCTCTGGATGGTCATTTGATCTGGGACATGGTGATTCCATCGCGGGCCTCCCTCTGGGGCCTGGCTTCATGGGCTGCCCACGTTCACCTCCAATCATCAGGTATTAGTGAAAATGCAAACACCAGGGTTGATTTAGGGGCCCTGACTCGTGATTCCCAATTTCTTAGACCAAGAGGAAGCAAAGCCGGGCCACACTGGACAGGACTTGAGGGCATACAGGTGGAGGTGGTGACTCTGCATTGGATTCCTCTTGCATTCACCTCTCCTATGTGGTCTCTGTCAGAACTTTCTGAGCTCATAGCCTTCTATCTCTGTGGGATATTTGCTTTGTGTATGGTTTCCCTTCGGATAGTCTTCTGTATACCCATGACACCCATGTGCTAGAGCTGCCATAGTAAGTCCTCCAACTGGGAGCTTAACCAGTAGACATTTGTTTTCCCACCCACAGTTCTGGAGGCTGGAGGTTCAAGATCAAGGTGTTGGCAGGGCTGGTACCTCCTGAACCTCTTGCCTTAGCATCTGGATGGCCCTCTTCTCCCTGTGTCCTCATGTGGTCATCCTTCTGTGTGTCTGTCCTGGTCTCTTCTTCTTATAAGGACACCAGACACATCAGGTTAGGGTCTATTTTATGATATCATGTTACCTTCCTCACCTCTTTAAAGGCCTGATCCTCAAGTGCAGTCCCATCCTGAGTTCCCTAGGGATAGGGCTCCTGAGGAAAAGGCTTTCTCCTCTGGGTCAGAATGCTGTTGTCCATTCAAATGAAGCACTGGCTCCCAGAGACATGCCTCTCTCCTCCCAGTCAAGGCCATGGCTGTCCAGGACCACCAAGGTCTGGTGAGCTGCAGAAATTACAATGGAGGACAAGCCATAGGTGTTCTAACATTAGATCTCAGTCACAAGGAGAGCTTTTGTTGCTTTGGTTGGAGTCATTCACATTTGTCCCTGATGCTGCCTGGGATCCCAGCTCCAGGGATGCAGCAGGCACATGGCTGTGATCCAAGACTTCCTGCTTCTGCTGCTCCCCTCTCCACAAGGAGACAGGGCTGTGAGGTGCTGGCATTGCCAGCCTGTGCAGCATGGTCACTCGAGAAAGAATTGGGAAAGGATCCCAGGGCTCCGTGCCCCTTCTCTGGCCACCTCTGCTGCTGCTTCCTTTGTTTAGTGCCACAAATAGAGCAGCTTAGGGGTGTGCTGGTAGAGGAAGCAGGAAGGGGGCTCTATGGCCAGGCCCAGGTTTGCAGTGTGGGCAATGGGACCATTGTTCTTACAAGTCCTTGTAACTCCCACAGGAACTGCAGGGAGGGGTGGTGGGGTCTGCACAGAGAACCACTCCCCTACCCTCATCAGGACTCACCTACTTTTAAGAGCCCAGAGCACATAGGTTAGCATTCAAATTATTTTGGTTATGAGCAATGGAAAGAAAGTTGGCATTGTGTCCCTGATTTGTGCAAAAAAAAAACCCAGAAAACAACAACAACAACAAAAAACCCACAAGAGCCAAAGGCTTCCCTATACCAGCTGTTTTCTCATTTCAGAAGGGAAGCCCCACATGCCAGTGACTTCTTTCCAAAACCCGTTGGCCAGAACATGTCACCTGGCCACCCAGGGTACCGCCAGAGAATCTGTGGCACAAGACTGTTTGTGCCTGGATACCTGCCATCCCTGGGCCAAATCAGGGACTATTAGCAGAACGGAGGAGGTGGACATCGGGCAGGAAGCCAGTGGAGCCGCCATGTTCAGGACGACCAAGACCTCTGAGAAGCAAACCCCTCCATTTCCCAGCATGCACACAACAGGGAATGTGGAGCTACTGCAGAGACCTTGGGAGACCTCAATCCCTTTCTTTCTTTTTGGTTTTAAACACCTTTATTGATGTAGAAGGCAATGCCATATAATTCACTTGTTTAAAGCCTGCAAGTCAATGGCTGTTAGCACAGTCACAGAGTTGTGCAAACATCACCACCACCGATTTCAAAACATTTGCATCATACTCAAAAAGAAACTCTGCACCCATTAGCTACAGGCCCCCAGCCATAGGCAACCACTAATCTCTGTCCCATCCGTACATTCTCAACGTTTCACATGAACGGAATCATATTCTGAGACCTTTTGTGCTTGGCTTCTTGCACTCAGTGTAAAGTTTTCAAGCTCCATACGTGTTGTAGGTGTATCAACATTTCTTTTTATGGCTGAATATTACTCTATTATATGTATCCATCACACTCTGTTTATTCATTCATCTATTGATGGACAATTGGCTGTTTTCTCCTCTCAACTATCATGAACACAAGGTTTTGTGTGGACCTGTTTTCATTTCTCTGGGGTGTGTGCATGGGAGTGGAACTGAGTTGACTTTCTTCTCAGTGTACTCAAGGACATGCACCAATTAGATTCCGTCATCTGAAATAGTGGATGTTGCTAATGATGCCTCATCAACAGCCACGCAACAGATCATCAGGGATTCCCAGCCACTTTGTGCCGGGGATTACCCTGCATTTTTCCTTTGGCCCAAACAGGAAAAGATGAATGCTCAGGTGTTTTTTTTTTTTTTTCTCCATTTTTCTTCCATATGATGTTTATTCTTACAAGGGAAGATGGAAACTGCTGATCAGCAGAAACCCATGCGTGCATTCCCGAAAGTCATCTCTTGCTCCCTCCCCAGCAGCTATGGCTTCACGTGGCGCAGCCCCCTCCTCCGCCCACCCTGCCAGCTCACCTGCTATCTGTGGCTGCTGACAGCACCTAAGGGACCACTCTGCGGTTTTGATGGTAAGCCAGACCTCTCGTCTGCCCCTGCTCAGCCCAGGCTGTGCCCCAGGGATATAGTAATCTATCTAATTATTTTCACTCTCCTGTGTGTGTGTTTGTAAAGCACGATGGCGGGGAAACAAAAGCTATACAGGCCCCTTCTGGCATTCTGTATTGTTATTAATTTTTCCCAGTGACTTCCACTCCCTTCCCCCAGAGATCAGAGTGGTGAGGGTGCCCAGAGGGCCCTTGGATGGGGGTTCAGACAGTTGTTCCACATTCATGGTTTTTTGGCTAATTCAGACAACAATCTTGCGCCTGACCTGTGCTAAGATTAAGTCCAGACCACCCAGTCCTGCCCTCAAAACCACATACTCCAGTGGCCAAGTGAAGCTGTGGCCAGAGCTTGCTGAGACAGGAGCAGCACAGGGCCCTGGACTCAGGTCGGGGAGGCCAGTCCTTTCTGTCGCAGAGAGCAGGTCAGGGGGCAGTGTCGTTGGCAGTGGGCTGTTACTTCCCTCTGCACACTTTCTTTCGTGGCAGTTCTCAGATGGCCTCCTGTTCACCCCACCCTTGAAGGAGGGCTTCCCGGCCTAAAGCAGTGGGAGGTGGCCAGACACACAGCGCGGACACTGGACAGAGGAGACGGACAGCAGTTTGCAGCAGCCACACGTATCAAGGCCAGAAGGAGGGCCTGCCCGGGGACGGGGTGGGGGCTGTGGGGCTCCAGGTGCTGTACCCAGGAGCAGAGAGCCAGGAGGGATGTGGAGCCTGTGAGGCTGGGGACTGGGAGGGGGCAGCTGTCCGGCAAAGGGGCCCAACCTGTGGGGGCCCTTCCTGCTGAGCAGTGGGTCGGCATGTCTGCCAAGAACACGGCAGCCAGAGTTAGGCCCCGGGAGCATGGTGTCTCAAGGAGGGTGAGGCAGCAGAGGCCTCTATAGGCCTCAAGATATTATGCCCTTCTCTGCAAATCCCTGAAGGGTGGGTGGTCCTGGAGCTGTGGTGACAGCCTCACCTGCCAGCCCAGGCAGGAAGGGGTCCATGGGTGATGATCCCACTGCTGATGATCCCAGCAGATGGGCTAGAGGAATGTTTTTTCTCCCACAGACACATCTGAAGGCCATCCTGGGCCTGCCCTGAACATTATTTGATTCAAACGTTTAGAATCCCTCCCCGATGGGACATTTGGTTTTCTGGCACTGTCCTATTTTTAATTCTCTTGCTTCAGAGGCAGTGCCCCTCCAGAGTCCCTGTGCCCGTTACTGGCTACTGTCTACCCTGTGTTAAATCAGCTCCCTGGGTCCCAGCTCAGACTGACCTCTTGACCTCACCCCTGCCTGGGCTTGTGACACCGCTGTCCAGCTGAGTCCCTGCAAGGGAACCATCTACTCACCCCATCAGCAGGGGGCCCCAGGCTCCCCACCTACACAGCCTGTCCTGCATTTGTCCTCCACCTGGTATGGCTGAGGAGCTCTGGGCCTTATAGGAATAGGGACATGAAGACCCCTCCTGGTCAGTGACCTTGGGCGTGTTGTTCTTCTATGCCAAGAAGATTCCTTCAGGTAGGGTTTGCTCCAGGCTGGGGCTTGAGGGCCTTCCTCCAAGGAGCACTCCCTGGAGGCTGGCTCTATTCTCCCCAACATTCCGAGGATGCCTTCCCAGGCTGGAATTCCTGACACACCAAGACTCTCAGGCCCTCCTCCACCGTGGCATGAAATGCTCATTGCTGTCATCCCTGCAATTCACTGGTGTGTTTAGGAAAAGAACAGGATTTGTCTTGCGGACAAAAGTTCAAGGGTGTTTTCTCATCAACCAGTATGTATTAAACAATCACCATATGCCACACACACTCCTAAATTCTGGGGAAACAAGAATTAACCAAAATATATGTATATATAGGAGAAAGAGAAAAACCTCTGCCCTCATGGAGCTTACATTTGTTAGGGAGACAGATAATGAGAGAATAAGTAGCTAAAATATATATGTTTAAAAATTGCTTGTAAAAGCGATTTACAAGGAAAGTAAAATCAAGGGTGGGAGTTGAGGTTGAGAGAGTCAAGATTTAAAATGTGCTGATCAGGGAAGGCCTGCCTATAAAGGAGGCTTCTGAGCAAAACCTGAAGGGGGTAAGGGTGCCAGTCCTATGGGAAGAGAGTTCCAGGTGGAAGGAGTATACATGCAAAGGTCCTGAGGCAGGGCCAATGATCAGCAGGGAAGCCTTCGTGGTGCAACTGGTGAGCAGAGGACCATATGAGGGATGAGGCCCCCTCCCCATAGTAGGATGGAATCAGGAAGCCTTTGGTTTTCATTCCAGGTGAGGTAGGTGTCACCTGAAGGATCAATAGAGGAAAGACAGGAGCGGATTCACAATTGCTGAGCATCCCTGCTGCAGAGGTCTGCGGCAGAAGCAGGCAATTGGTCGGGAGCTGCATCCACGGACGGGCCCTGCCCTCACCTGCAACCCCAGCTGTCACTGCACACCTTGCCTTGGGGTGCAGCCTTTCTGTTTTTCTGTGGTCCTTTTGTAGCTGTTTCTTGGGCCTGGATCTTCTGCGGGACAAAGTAACCCATGAGCCAGCCTGTGTCTGGAGCTGATGCTTCACTTCCTCATGGCTCCTTTCATGCTGCAGCCTTGGAAGGTACTTAATGAAGCCTTCATGCTGGCTTGTCATCTGTTCTTCTGCAAGACAGTTTTCAGGGAAGTGGTGCCCCCAACCATCAAAAGACATCATCTCCAGAAGACTTCTCAGAGGAGAACAGAGGGGAATTGGAAGGTCCTCTGTGGCAGATGCTTCTGGGGGACAGCTCTGAAGGGCTCTGGAGTCCCCTGGGCCAAAAACAGGGCTTACATGTGACAATGACAGCGCCAGACACATACAGAATAGATCTCTGCCTCCAAACAGCCTTGCTGTTTTCATCACTCCCATTCTGCAGGTGAGAGGCTGACATCACTCACTACACGTCCACTTGCAAACATCCCATCCAGGAGCAATATCTCTCCACTGGAGCCTGGGAGACCCCCAGCCAGGCCCGCTGTGGCTTTTTCTCTGGTTTTGGTCACATCATCCCTGTTCAGCTCCCATTCATCAGTCCTGCATTTTGCTTTGCACACTTTCTGGGGGAAAAATTCTAATTTGGCTTTGGAAGTATTACTAATATTGATTTTTATGGCTTTCTTTGTCCACTCTAGAGCATTTTTTTTCTGGGTCTCAAACAATTTGCACACCTGTGATGAGTCAGCTGGCCCGGCTGCACCCCTTGCCCACTGCCCCCTGTGCTCACAGCCGTATCATTTGCTCCTTCAGGCCAGCTGACTCTGGGTTGGCTCTTTGCAGCATAGCTTCCTGGCATCTGTCCCTGCCCTCGGGAACATTCTGCCCTTCCTGGGAACATGCCTTGGAGCTTGCTGAAGTCTGGTTTCCTTCCTACGCATCCTGAGAGCTGCTTGCAAGAGGGTGGACCAGCTTCACCTGCCCCCTCACTCCCTGGGCCTCAGCACCTTCCCTGCACCCGAGTTGCCTGTGAGCATCGATTTCACACAGATGAACGGCTCCTTTTCATGGGAGTTAAAGATAATTCCTGCCACTCAGTCATCTTTAAAACTGTTCTTTAACTATCTCTGTCCCCAGTTTCATTTTTCTTAGGCATTCAATTAAATTAAGCTGCTAGCAGCCGCACATTTTAATTTTCCTGTTTTACGCTGGATAATAAATAGTGACAAGGTAACAGGATGGCCTCTTCCCGTGGCCTTCCCTTACCCCCTCACCCCTCATTTCTCTATATCTCATTCCCTGAGTGTGTCTGGGTGTCTTGGGGCCTCAGACCCCAAGGATGAGGCTGGGCCAGGCCAGCCAGCAGGGCCTTGACTATGTACCTGCTTCTTTCCCAAGCTCCATCCTGGGTTGGAAGAATAAGGTGTGAACTCAAGGATAGCCAAACCTCTCTTGGTGGGTGAAAATTGCAGGCAGGTGCATGCTGCCCTGGCTCCTGAACTCCACCCGTCTCTCTCACCTGCAGCCTCTCACCTGCAGAATGGGAGTGATGAAAACAGCAAGGCTGTTTGGAGGCAGAGATCTATTCTGTATGTGTCTGGCGCTGTATGTGTCTGGGGCTGCCCATGGCTAGAGGACAGAGGGCAGTCATGATACAGCAGCTCTATGAGTCCAGCCCTTGGGAGCTTGTATCATTTCTCAGGCCAGCTCAGACCTTACAATTCTTGAGTGCCAGGCAGCCTAGCTCTGCGGCCCCCTGTTTGTGCAAGCTGGTTGGGATCCAGGCTCCAGTCTCTAAGATTTGCCCTTGTCAGGGGCAGGGGGCTATGCTTATTTCATGGGGAGTATTCAGGGAATGACACATGGTTTGATAGAAAACCAACACTTAGGAAAAGAGAAGCATCATTTACTGAGGTATTTCTCTAGGTCAAGGTGTACTTTAAATCCTTTACCTACAATATCTTATTTAATCTGCACCAAGTTTTAAAACCTAAGCATCATGGTTACCTTTTTAAAGAAGAGAAAATTGATGATGGTCTAAAGAACCTAGTAAAATGGCCTCAGGAAGTGGTGACACCAGAACTTCAAGTCTTATTCTTTTTTTTTTTTTCTTTTTCTGTCAAACCATCTGTCCCTAGTTCTCTTCCCCAGGAAGGATTCATTGATATTTCCAGGATAACTCTTCTAAAAGGGTTACAATTTGGCCAGTACTTTTATGAGTTTGTCTCAGAGGCATGATTCACTATCATCCATAGGTGGAGGACATTAGTTTGAGGAAACCTCATGAGGGAAAATTCTGGAGTCTGGCTATTTGGGTTTGATCCCTGTCCCACATCTTATTAGCTATGGGTTCTTTGCCAAGCATTGGTTATTTCATCTTTAAATAGGTTCAGCTGTTCAAATAAGAAGATCCCAAACTGCAATGATTTCAAAGAGATAAACATTCACTTTATTCTCATATAACCATCACAGATAGGTAGCCTTGTTCTAGGAGCTCATCTGAGGACTGAGGCTTCTTCACCCTACTTCTCAATAATCCCTGGTCCATCCGAACGAAGCACAGGTGATGCAATACCAGCTGGGTGTCCTTCAATTCAGTTCAGTTCTGCACTTCCTGGAGAAAGCATCAGACCCCACAGGTGATGCCTCAGTCCCATAAGACTGCCCTCCACTTCAGATGTAAATTGCATGTCCAGTTGTCACCTGTGCTTCTGACCAATGGGCTATATATCAGAGATCCCATAGCCCCCTGCTTAGGGGTTAATTTGTTAATGTGGCTCAAAGAACTCAGAGAAACAATTACATACATTTATTAGTTTGTTATAAAGAATATTATAAAGGATACAGATGAATAACCAGATGGTGAACTACAAAAGGCAGAGGTCCCAAAGGGTCCCAAAAGCAAGAGTTTCTGTATTCATGGAACTAAGATGTGCTGCCCTTCCAGCATGTGGATGTGTTCATCAATGTGGAAGTTCTCTGAACCTCAACCTTTTGGGTTTTTATGGAGACTTATTACATACACATGATTGGTTCAATCATTGGCCATTGGTGATCCATTCAACCTCCAGCACCTCTCCCCTCCCAGGAAGTCAGGTGTAGGACAGAAAGTTTCAGCTTTCCATTCATGATTAGTGAGTGGAAAGCCCCCATCCTTCCTGCGACCTAGGAACTTTTCCAACCATCATCTCATTAACATAACAAAAAACACCTTTATCACTCATCACTTAGGAAATTCCTAGGGCTTTAAGGGTTCTGTGCCAGGAACTGGGATGAAGACCAACTATATATTTCTTATTATGAATCACAATATCACAGCAGAGTTCTATTGCTAAAAGGAAAAGGGGGAAATAGGTGCTGGGATATAATTAACAATCTCTTGCCAAAGGTGATAATCCTGGACCCAATAGGTTTTCTGAGAGGATTAAATGGGTTGTGCATATAAAGCTTTGAGTATAAATAGCTGGCATTTGCCAAAACTT
This sequence comes from Vulpes vulpes, assembly GCF_048418805.1. NCBI lineage: Eukaryota > Metazoa > Chordata > Mammalia > Carnivora > Canidae > Vulpes > Vulpes vulpes. The sequence continues at coordinate 160,166,882 of NC_132791.1, read as the reverse complement.
GAAATGGTTTTATTAAATATCTCTATCATCACCATTACACTGTCACCATTATCACTATCATCACCATCACCACCACCATCATTACCATCATTGTCACCATCACTATCATCATGATCATCATCACCATCATCACCAACACTACCATCATTTCATCATCATCACCATCATTTCACCATCATCACCATCATAACCATTATCTTATTCATCACCTCAGGTAATGCCTTTCAAGCCAACAATGACAGTAACTGGGCTTGTATTAATATTCCTGTTTTCTAGCCACTGGCATATCTTCCTAATCATTGCTGCCTCCATTTGCTTCCAGAATTCAAGTACAAACAGAAGCCTAATTTTTCACTACATCAGATTCAGTAAATGCTACTTTGATATAATAATTCTTGCAGGTTTTACAAATGGTTTTGATCATAAGAATTCACAGTAAGCCTTGTAAATAGGTGTGCAATTTTGAAATGGTATGTCTTTGACCTAGCAACTTTACTTTTGAGATTTTATGTAAAGGAAATAACTACAGAGAAGCAAAAAGATTTATCTACTGGGATATTTCTCACAGCAATATTTATAACCATTGAAAAATTGGAAACAACCTAAGTGCTAAAGAATAGAGGTTTGGTAAAATAAATTATACTACACCTGTATAATAAAATACTATACAGCTTTAAAAATTATGTTGTTTTAGAATATTCAAATATATGGAAAAAAATATTCATGATATATATTTGTCAAATGAAAAAGCAGATTTCAAAACAGTATGGGAAATTAGAATCTTAGTTTGTAGAGGAAATGCATCTATCTGTGAAGAATGTGGGCTCAGGAAATGGAAAGATTTGAATCTTGGTTCTGCTATGTACCTTGGGCAAGACACTTAACTTTTGTGCCTAACTTTCCTCTTTTGCAAAATATGAATTATAATAATACCCTCCTTAGAGGGAATTCAAGTAAAATTTCCTCCCCTTCCTTCAGCACAGCATACTGGGCAGGTGGTTCTTCAATCTCTATTTGGATGCTTCTGGTAAATGGGGCCCTCACCACCCCCCATACTGTCCATAACTATAGTAACTCTAACTACAAACTATTCATTGAGTGGATGGAGCCCATCTTGAAATTTACAGTCACCATGTTGGGACTTGTGTTTTCAATGTTATGACCAATAAAATGGTGGTGGGCAATTGATGTACGTGCAGTTGTTGTGGGGATTTGGTTTCTTTTCTGGATCTCCAGAAAATCCATGTGAATGGTTCCTGGAACCATCTGTAGGCTAGCTCTGGAGTCTTGGTTATGGAAAGAGCCCTAAAACAGGGTCCAAATGGTAGCACTTATGGAAATGTCATACTGCAAGGTCTGAAGTCAAGTCAGAAATCAAGAAATACTCAGAAATTCAGCCCTAGCTCTGCCACTAAAGAATCATTTGATCTGTTCGCAAGGTTTCAGTTTCCTTGGCTGAGAAAAGAAATATGAAGAGAAAATAGTGGTCTCAAGCATCCTTTCAAAACAGGGTACCCCTTTATTTAAATGCCATCTGATACAGAAGGCCAATGTGCTGAATAAACAAGGAAAGATGCCATAGCCAAGATAAGGGAGGAGGGGGATGAGGGACATTCGTGCTTCTCTTTTCTACATGTGCCCAGAGACAGTAGTGTCTCTGCAGGACTCATCTGCACCTCATCTTTATTCAGCCATAACATTAACACCTGCCGCACACCAGCCAAAGATGTGAACAACGTAAACACCACTGATGGGCAAGTGGACAAATACATCAACACATGTCCATACAATGGATTACTCAGTCATAAAGGAAATGAAACACTGGCTTATGCTACGGTGTGGACAAACCTGAAAACATTACTCTAAATGAAAGAAGTCAGTCACAAAATGCCACGCACGTATACAAAACATCCAGAATAGGTCAAGTCAGTCCTTAGAGACAGAAATAAGATTTGTGGTTGCCAGAGGCTGGGCACAGAGGAGAGTGTGGGGTGATAGCTAATGGGTACAGGTTTCCTTTTGGGGTGATAAGAAGGTTTTGGAAGTAGAAAATGGTTGTACAACATTGTGAATGCACTAAATGTAACTTTCATTTATTTTTTTTATTTTTTTATTTTTATTTTTTGTAACTTTCATTTAAATGTGGAATTGTCCACTTTAAAATGATTAACTTTATGCTTCTATGAATTTTAGCTCAACAAAAAAGTCCGAAATAAAATAATGGTAACATTTACACCCAGAAGGGTAAGAATGTTCACCTAACCCACGCATGCAATCAGCAGAGCATTTTGCATTTTACAACACTTGTTTCAGCCTCCCCACCCATCTGTAGAACAAATGCTGCCCTCTCTCTGCAGCTGATCTGCCAGGGATAGACCCCAGGTCGCTAGGCTCCTAAGCTGATGATGCTTTTCCTTCCACCAGATAGCTGCCCATCCTCACTCTGGGACATGTTCCTTGCTGACACACCAGTAGCTGCTCATGGCTCTGTGGAGGGACAGTGGCATCTGGCCATGGCCTGGGTAGACAGCTAGTGGTACCAGGAGTCAAATGCATAGCACCAGGCCCTCACCAATTGATACTAAGGTGACCAGTGCTCTAAATGCACTTCACCCCTGTAGCTACAACCCAGGCTCTTGGGCGATGCCACTCCAATTTGTAAGGTTGAAAACTGGCCCCATTCCTTCACAGATAATTACTAAATGCCCACTGTGGATACCTGTGCAGACCCCATGCTGAGTGCTGGAGCTTCAGGGGTGAACAGGTCTTATCTGGAGCCCCAGGGCAAGAAGCTCACAGCCTAACACTTAAAACAGGCTTCCTAATGAAGCCATTGTAATGTAACATCTTGAATATTCCAAGTACAGAGCAAGGGGCTGGGGCCCCACAAGATGGAAGAGAGAAGCCTCAGAGGGTGACCCTCCAAGCTGCTTCTTAAAGGAGTAGGAGTTGTCATCCACATCTCCCACACCCAGATAGATGGGGAAGGGAAGATATAGGGACTGCCCCCTACTCCCAACCCCCATGCAGATGAAGTTCCTGCCACCCCGCCATGTGAGGGCTAATGTACTATGTGAGGGTGGAGCAGGACAATAACACATTGGGTTTGCAATTTGAGAGTTGCCCTGCCTGCACCTAGGAGACTAGATGGGGGGGTGGAGGGTGGGCAGATTGGGTTAGGGAGACTTGGCCTGGGTGTTCAGATGAAAAGGTAACAGGTTCCTGGGTGAAGGCAGACCACTAAGAGAGGGCTGGGGTCAGGGGAGATGTCAGGGGAGGGTTCAGCAGCAGGAGCTGGTATTGACCACTTGGATGGGGAGGGCAGCAGGGGAGGCAGGAGCAGAATGTCAGGAGTGGGCAGTGATGGACAAGGGATCTTTTATTGAGATCAGGATGTGTAGGGGGTCAGGTTTGGAAAGATGGCAGAAGATGTTGAGTAATGTATCTTAGGGCATCCAGGTGGAGCTGTCTGCAGGTCAGTAAAGAGACCTTCTCTGAAGCTTAGAAGGCCAGATGGTACAGGCATCCAAATCTGTGGGCAGTGATCCTGAAAACAGAGAACCAGATCGTGGATGGACATAGGATTCTGGCCCACAACATGCAGCAACAGTGCAAGAATCCCACCACAATCTCAGCAATCAGCCTAATGGCCAGGATGCAGTCAGTAACTGCCAGCTTCCCTAATCTTTGCTCCCTCTCCCAACTCAGGGCCAACTAGAGAAAGCTGCAGGTGCTCCCCTAACCAATCACATGGGACACTAATCCTCTCTAGTTGACTGCCTCCAGAATCTCCAGGCCCAGAGCTCCCCTGCTCCTCCATGAAGCTCTACCCCTCGCTTGCCTGGATTTGGGTCCCTGGCAAATGCAAGTGATGGTAGCTGCCCCTCTTGTTACAGCAGACCCTCAGTAAGTAGAATATGCTTATTCTCATCTGAGTGGTTTTCATACAGTGTACACTTCATATACAACAGTGGTCAGTTATGTAAGTGAAGGTTGGAAGTAGACAGGTTATTGGCAGTAGCATATCCTTTGAAAAGAGCAGAGCCCAGAGGCCCAAATCCTGAGGAACCCTGGAAGTTACCAAGCTGTTAAGGACTGAGAAAAAGGATTGGCAAAAGACCTTGAGTCATGGAGCCCCATGAGTGTGCACCAGCATCTGTGCAGAGGCCTCAGGCTTACCTGGGCTGGGAGGGCAGAAACTACAGAGCCAGACTGGTGTCCTAGCCCAGCCAACATTCTCCAGACACCTTGTTGGACTCATCATGGCAATATGGCAGGATGCAGAGATTAGTGGGGAAGCATTGACCTAAGGGAAGTCCCATCACTTGTCCACACCCATCCCCAGCTCTGCATTGACCTAAGGGAAGTCCCATCACTTGTCCACACCCATCCCCAAATCCTTACACCCTCTTCTCCACTGGTTAGGCCTGAATTCAATAATAATCATGATTCCAGCATGTTCTCAGTGCCCAGCCCTGATGTTAGACAAGTTCTATGGGCACCAAAAGGCATGCAAACAGAATGCAGGAAGGCCAAGTCTTTCCTTTGAGGTGTTCACACACAGCCTCATCATCCACAAAGGCTCTCAGTCCTGATCATCAACAGTACCATGAACAGAGCTAACAGACTCAAGAAAACAGACCTGAGGAAAGCCCAATTTATGATTTCTAAATCCATTCCAGGCAGTTAAGGGTCAGAATTAATGCCACCTAGCTTTGTAAGGACCAACCAATGGCTTTCCAAATGACCTTTGATCCTAACTAGGCATGAGTTAACTGTATCCTGGATGCAAAGCGTTGGGCTGGCGAGACTGAGGGCCTCAAAAAAGCCTACCCCAACAATCTCCCAATGACATGGCCTTGCAGCCCTACCCTAACTTAGCTTACAAAGACCTGTAACCCTTGCCCTCACTGGAATGCTGCCCTGCCCCCATCTTCCCACCGAAAACTCTTTATAGACCCCCCTGCGGTTTGCCTAGTCGCAACTTCCCCCAGCCCTCGACTCCACCCCCCCCTCCCCTGTGGGTTGCAGAACCTCGCCCAAGGGCATATCCCATTAAAAGTCTATTTCGACCAACTTTTGCCTGGCCTCTCTATTCCATTTCACTACCTATGGGATTAAACCTGACACAAAGGTCCTAAGAGACCAAGGGGGGAGACCACCCACAAAGTGCTCCGTGCACTTCAACCTCACAGAGTTTATGAAAGCCTACTGTGTGCCAGGGCCTGTCAGGGCTACAGGGATAAACACAACACAGGTCCTCCTCAAGTGTCCTCCATCATGGGATTGGGGGTGGAGGTAGGGGGTAAATGGAATCAAAATGAGCAATAAAGATGAGCTGAGTGCAGTCCCCAGTGCATTGTAGACCTCTTGTTGGGCACTATAATATGGATCTTCTCATTCCATCCTCATGACAACTTCTGAGGTGAATGCATTGTGTCACAGTGTATGAAAGAGGAAATTGAGGTACAGAAAAGTTGGGTACCTGGCAAAGGTCATGTTTTCAGTCTATTCAGGCTGCTGTAACAAAAATATCATGGACTACTACTCAGCCACAAAAAGAAAGAAAGAAGAAAGAAAGAAAAAGAAATCTTGCTATTTGCAATGATGTGGATGGAACTAGAGGGTATTATGCTGAGTGAAATAAGCCAATCAGAGAAAGATAATTATCATAAGATCTTATATGAGGAATTTAAGAAACAAAATAGAGTATCATAGGAGAAGGGATGGAAAAATCAAACAAAATTAAATCAGAGGAGGAGACAAACCATAAGAGACTCTTTTTTTTTTTTTTTTTTAATTTATTTATGATAGCCACACAGAGAGAGAGAGGCAGAGTCATAGGCAGAGGGAGAAGCAGGCTCCATGCACCGGGAGCCTGATGTGGGATTCGATCCCGGGTCTCCAGGATCGCGCCCTGAGCCAAAGGCAGGCGCTAAACCGCTGCGCCACCCAGGGATCCCTCATAAGAGACTCTTAATCATAGGAAACAAACTAAGGATTGCTGGAGGGGAGGAGGTGGGGGGATGGGGTAACTGACATGAAAAAAGGCACATGATTCAATGAGCACTGGGTGTTCTATAAGACCATAAGTCACTGACCTCTACCTCTGAAACCAATAATACATTATGTATTAATTACTTAAATTTAAATTAAAAAAAAAAAAACAGAATGAGTGGATTAAACCAACATTTCTTTCATTTCTTTCTCTGGAGTCTGGAAGTCTAAGATCAAGCCTCCAGCAGATCTGATGCCTAGTGAGAGCCATTGTCTGGGTTACTGGACAACTATCTTGTCACTGTGCCCTCACATGGTAGAAGGGGAAGGAGGTTCTCTGGGGCCCCTTTGATAAGGGCACTTACCCAGTCATGAAAGCTCACATTCAGACCTAATCACCTCCCAAAGTTGCCACCCCATAGTACTATCATGTTGGGGGTTAGGATTTCAACATGTGAATTTGGGGAGACACAAACATTCAGTCTATAGGAGTCTTGCTTCCAGGAAGGGGTTGCATTGCATTGCATCCCATAGTTGGCACACAACCTGCAGACTCCACTGTACTGTGGGGCCAGCTGACCTCTCCATGGGGCCAGCCTTCAAGTGACAAAGTAATAATGCATATTTTCAAAGTTTTTTTCAGCTTTCTTGAGATCTAATTGACATGCAACACTGTGTAAGTTGAAAGCATACAATGTGCTGATTTGATACACTTATATATTGCAAAATGATTATCGCCGCAGTGTTAGCTAATGCCTGCAATACCTCACATAATTGCCATTTCTTTCCTGTGATGAGAATATTTAAGATCTACTCTTTTAGCAACTTTCAAGTACATGATACAGTATTGTTAGCTATAATCACTATGTTGTGCATTTGATCCCCGGGTCTTACTAATTTTATAACTGAAAACTGGTACACTTTGGCCAATATCTCCCTCACTTCCACCCCAACCCCAGCCCCTGCCAACCACCACTTAACTCTCTGTTCCTTTGAGTTTGGCTTTGTTAGATCCCATGTATAGATAATATTATACAGCATGTGTCTTTCTCTGCCTGACTTATCTCACTTAGCATAATGCCCTGACGGTCCATCCACATTGTCACAAGTGGCAGGATTACCATTTTCTCGTGGCTGAATAATATTCCTGTGCATGTGTGCGTTACATCTTCTTTATCCACTCATTCACTGATGGACACTTAGGGGGCTTCCGTATCTTGGAGATTGTGAACAATGACACAATGAACACGGGAGTGCAGATATCTCTTCAAGATCCTGTTTTCATCTCCTTCAGCTAAATACCCAGAAGAGAGATTGCTGGATTCTATTTTCAATTTTGCGAGGCACCTCCATACTGTTTTCCACAGTGGCTACAATAATTTACATTTCTACCAACAGTGCACAATGGTTCCCTTTGCTCCACAACTTCACCAACACTTGTTATTTCTTGTCTTCTTGTTGATAGTTGTTCTAGTAGGTGTAAGATGATATTTCACTGTGGTTTTGATTTGCATTTCCCAGATGATTACTGATGTTGGGCATTTTTTCATGTATTTGTTGGCCATTTGGATGTCTTCCTTGGAAAAACGTCTATTCGGTTCTGCTCCTTTTTAATTGAATTATGTTTTGCTATTGAGTTGTATGAGTTCTTTATATTTTTTTGGATATTAAGCCCTTATCAAATGTATGATTTGCAAATGATTTCTCATACATAGTTTATCTGTAATATCCATTTTAATTTTCCTTTCATAGGGGAAATTGACACTCATGGTTATAGACAATGGATGAAGTGCCACTATCAGCTACTATTCCATGCCAAGGTTTAGATGTTTTCCACCTTAAAAATAGTGAATTTTTTAAAAATCAAAATAAATTAAGAAAATAAATTGACTAAGGCTTAATCAGGCAATTTATTTAAATGTCTCTGGAAATTGAATGTACAAAAAGCATGCAAATCCAGTGGTAATCCCCACTCTTCATGAAGCACTGCTGGGGAGTTTGCTTTCCATGCAAATAAAATCCCAGAGTGAACGGAGCAAACAACTTTCTGGGGGGCGAACTTTATTTTTCTTCATAAATTGATTTTTACCTCAAAAGACTCGGACTTCTTCACAAATAGTCCGTGTGCACTTAACGACACAGCTTTATTTTTAGTCTGGTTCTCTTTCTCCTGTTTCCAAATCAAGAATTCTCTGTAGACCCACTAGCGAGTCCAGGCTGCTGGAGACAGTTCTCTCCAGTCCCAGCGGGTGAGGGAGGGGCACCTCAGGAATGGAAATTACCCAAGATTGTACTAAGAGCCCAGAACTCTTAAAACCAACCCCTCCAAGCATTCATATTCACAGCCAGGCAATGCATTTCAAATGCAAATCCCGCCGCAATCTTCAAGAATAACTGAACATTTAACTCCAAAGCCATTTCACAATTAGCCCTGTGTCCCGCAGGGAAATTCAGCCATTGGCAAATTCAAACCCACTGCAGGAACAAAGGATCCCTGGAAACTTTCCTTTTATCTTCAGTGGGAACAAGGGGGCTCTTAAGTGCAGTGAGCAGTTACCCATTTGGGCTGAGCTCTGGGAGGCCTGCCACCGCCCCCTCCCTGGGGCCCACCCAGGGCCAGCATTCCACTGCATTTGTGTAGCACACCTTACAAAGCCCTTTCCAGCATCGCCTCAAGTGATTGCCCCAGTAGGCTTCCTGGTAGACAGGGAGGGTGGTGCTGCCTGTGTTGGCACAATGGAGAAACTGAGGCAGGTCAGGACAGATGATCGGCTTAAGTCACAGCGGACATGGGTACCAATTATAGCCACGAAGTGGGATGAACGGGATTTGAATATGCCACCTGAAAATCTGCCACTTTGGCAAAAAGAGTATTTTGAGCTGAAGGCAATTAAAAAACAGCAGACGCAGGAGAAATTCTCTGCCCTTCCCCACCTGCCTAAGAGCAGGACATAAATTTCCCTTGTAAGATGCCTTCCTCTCTCCTACCTGGAAGGGAAGGAGAACCTTTATCACCAGAGACGACGATGGCGCCAGGATGGGTCTGCACAAAGAAACCTTGGTCAAATAACCTTGTCCCCCATCCCATTCTCCCACACCGACCACAACTCACCACCCTTAGAAGCCTGCATGCCTTTTCCTTTGCCTCGTCAGTTCTCCACAATTTATCACCCTTGGTTAAAATGTTACGTAAGCCCCTGTATCCAACTGCCTCATTGGGTCCTTAGGTCCTTCTCTATGAAGCCTGGGTATGCATGCGTAATAAATCTCTTCCCCTGTTAATCTCTCTTATCAGTTTGATTCTTGGGCCCCAGCTGTAAGCCAGCCTAATGGATAGAGGAAAAAAGTTCTCTCCCCTGCAAAGGCCAGACCCTGGTATTACCTGACAGCACCTGATTGCCTTGGGATCAGCTACTGTAGGCTGGTATCACACAAAGAGTGCATTCTGTATTTCTAGAGGTTTGTACCATCTAGAGAGGTTTGTACCATCAGCAATCTTTCCTGTAAAGGGTCAGATAATAAATATGTTTGATCTGAAAGTCATCCAGTTCCCTGTCACCATAATTCAACTCTGCCATTATGGTTTGAAAGCAGCCATAGATAATATGTAAACAAATGTATGTATGTATGGCTGTGTTTCAGTAAAACTTTATTCAAAAAGCAAATATTGTGCCAAACGATGGATTTGGCCCAAAGGGAATGGTTCGCCAACTTCTGATCTGTAGGGTGACAAAGTATGCAGAGAGATGAGCATCCAGTAGACCATGGCAAATTTTAAGTGAACAGACAATATAATAAAACTATGTATTTCCATCTCCATGGGTCAACAAACTATTTAAAGCTTTCCCTAAGATATGTCTTTCTGGATAACCTCCATCCCATATCTGACTGCCACCAGCCAGCACCACCAGGGACATCCTCACACCATCATATCTTTCTTTTCCTCTAGGTCTCCTATTGTTACATAGGGTGCTGTGCATCTCAAATTGCCCAGGACGGCCTCAGGACAGGCCTGTGGTTCTGAGCAAGGTTACTGATAGCAACCCATTCACTATCAACAGACCTGATTTGGGTGATGAATTACATTTCCACCCTGTCACTATGCAGTGAGAGGGCCAGTCGTTCATACGTCTTAGCACATGTTCAACGAATGCCTCTGGTGTGTCAGCATAGTGTCAGGCCCTCGATGGACAGAGATCAGTAAGATAAATGTATATTGTATATACACTGTATGTATGTGTCTGTGTACCACATGTATATAATATTATATATGTACATACACTATATAATATTGTTAATAATATTATTATGCAATAATGTATATGCAGTATTGTTTAAACACACTATTCTGTGTACTCTCTCTATATCATATTGCATATATATATGTGTATATATATATATACACACACACACACACACACACACATGCATGCATGACCCTTACATCATGTAACCCTGACCTGGTGGGAGAGGCAGATGGAAACAGAAGCGCCATGGCAGGGGAAATTACAGTGCCATGAAAGAAAGCGGAGAAAGCTTCCTGCTGGAAGAGACATCTAAACAAAATCTTAAACAGAGAAATTAGTCAAGAAAGGAAGAATTCAAAATGCAACTTTCCAGCTGCAGGAATGGCAATGATAAGGTTCCAGAGGTGAGAAGCACTTGTTTGCAGAAAGTACTGCCTATGATCTAGTGCTGCTGAAAAGCACAGATCTTTCAGTAAAAATACACACAGGCACACACACACACACACATCCACTTCTCTGGTGTGAAACACTTCCTTCACACTATCCTGGATTCTTCTTTATTAATAACAGATCTCATAATTCACACTTAATTTGTTATTGTTTTAGTATCTAATTACAAACCTCTGTTAACTTGCAGTGAATAAGGCTATAACTGTGCAGGCAGATAGTAACCACTAACTTACTAACATAACACCTACAAACAACTTCACAAAATTGAAAGAGGAGGAGCCTCATACACTCCATCACCTTCTTTTGATCTGCTTTTTCATGTTATTGGAAGAGAGCTTGTGGGTGTCACTGTCCTATGCACCACAATCAACTCTGAAAGAGGATAAAGGGTGAGACAAGTGATGGGTGGCAGAGTCCAGATTCAAATCTGTAGCTTTCTACTATCTATAGCAACACTATAAACAGACACATAAATCAATGGAACAGAATAGAGAACCCAGAAATGGGCTTCCACTCTATGGTCAACTAATATTTGACAAAGCAGGAAAGACTATCTTCTGGAAAAAAGGACAGTCTCTTCAATAAATGGTGCTGGGAAAATTGGACAGCCATGTGCAAAAGAATGAAACTAGACCATTCTCTTACATCACACACAAAAATAAACTCAAAATGGATGAAAGATCTAAATGTGAAACAAGAATCCATCAAAATCCTAGAGGAGGACACAGGCAACACCCTTTTTGAACATGGCCATAGCAACTTCTTGCAAGATACATCTATGAAGGCAAGGGAAACAAAAGCAAAAATGAACTATTTGGACTTAATCAAGAGAAAAAGCTTCTGGACAGCAAAAAAAAAAAAAAAAAAAAACCAGTCAACAAAACTAAAAGACAACCTACAGAATGGGAGAAGATATTTGCAAATGACATATCAGATAAAGGGCTAGTATCCAAGATCTATAAAGAACTTATTAAACTTAACAGCAAAGAAACAAACAATCCAATCATGAAATGGGCAAAAGACACGAACAGAAATTTCAATAAGGAAGACATGGACATGGCCAACAAGTACATGAGGAAATGCTCCACATCACTTGCCATCAGGGAAATACAAATCAAAACCACAATGAGATACCACCTCACACCAGTGAGAATGGGGAACATTAACAAGGCAGGAAGCCACAAATGTTGGAGAGGATGCGGAGAAAAGGGAACCCTCTTACACTGTTGGTGGGAATGTGAACTGGTGCAGCCACTCTGGAAAACTGTGTGGAGGTTCCTCAAAGAGCTAAAAATAGACCTGCCCTACGACCCAGCAATTGCACTGCTGGGGATTTACCCCAAAGATACAGATGCAATGAAAGACCGAGACACCTGCACCCCAATGTTTATAGCAGCAATGTCCACAATAGCCAAACTGTGAAAGGAGCCTCGATGTCCATCAAAAGATGAATGGATAAAGAAGATGTGGTCTATGTATACAATGGAATATTACTCAGCCATTAGAAATGACAAATACCCACCATTTGCTTCAACATGGATAGAACTGGGGGATATTATGCTGAGTGAAGTAAGTCAATTGGAGAAGGACAAACATTGTATAGTTTCATTCATTTGGGGAATATAATAAACAGTGAAAGGTATTATAGGGGAAAGGAGAGAAAATGAGTAGGAAATACCAGTGAGGATGATAGAACATGAGAAACACCTAACTTTGGGAAATGAACAAGGGGTAGTGGAAAGGGAGGTGGAGGGGGATGGGGTGACTGGGTGACATGCACTGAAGGGGGCAGTTGATGGGATGAACACTGGGTGTTATACTATATGTTGGCAAATCAAACTCCAATAAAAAAATATACAAAAAAATAAAGCTATAAAGAAAAACAACAACAACAAATAGCCCCAAAATGGAAAGAACTCAAATGTCCATCCATTGATGAATGGACAAACACAATGTCATACATCCATACAGTGAACTGTTATTTAGCCATAAAAAGGAATGAAATGATTCATGCTACAACATGGATGAACTTTGGAAACATCATATGCTAAGTAAAAAAAAAACAAAAAAAAAACCTGGCACACAAAAAAGCATGTGTTGTATGATTCCACTTACATGAAAAGTCCCAAACTGGCAAATCCATAAGAAAAGAAAGTAGGCTGGTGGGAACTGGAGAGAGGTGAAAGACTGCTAATGGGTACACAACTCATTTGGGGGTGATGAGAACATTCCAAAATTAAATAGTGGTGATGGTTGCACAACTCTGTAAATTCCCAAAAAAACACTGGATGTACTGAAGTTCACTTTATGGTATGTGAATTATATCTCAATAAAGCTTTGATCTACAGACCATCTCAAGTGTCTTAGGCTGGATCCTGTGAATGGTGATGCAGAGGAAGGTTTTATGCAGGAAAAGACTCACTCAGCTTTGCATTTCATTCATTCCCTTGTGTGCAAGCAAACACATGCAACGTGTTTCCGGTCTTCAAATTACCAGCCACAGAGCCAGGCATGGGGATCTAGCAAAGAAAGAGATGCCCCTGCCCTTCTGGGGTTTGGAGTCTGATGGGTGAGACAGACTTTAAATCATTGATTATCATAGACTTATCACAGATACATGTTGAGACACTACTACATATATAAATTATTATTAATTAATAATGTGTGTAAGTACTCAAGGAAAGGCACAGGGTGTGGTGCAATTCTATATATATAACAGGAGAAACTGGAGCCTCATAAGTCTTGGGGGATGTGCGTGGTTCTTCTGAGGAAATGACATTCCGAAGAGATCTAAGGAATGAACAGGCTTAACTAGGTAAAGGACCAGGAACTGGGTGAGATTAGGGCCAGATGTGGAGGGAAGAGCAGGTATAAGAAGCTGGCAATGAGGGCAGCTCAGGGGTTGAACATCTGCTTTTGGTTCAGGTCATGATCCCAGGGTCCTGGGGTCCAGTCCTGCATCAGGCTCCCCATAGGGAGTCTGCTTCTCCCTCTGCCTATGTCTCTGCCTCTCTCTGTGTGTCTCTCATGAGTAAATAAATAAAATCTTTTTTAAAAAAGAAGCTGGAGATGAAAAGAGTCCACAGGCATTTAAGGAAGCAGGAAGAAGAGGAAGGTTGAAGGGGAGTGGGGGACAAGGGTCCCACAGAAGATTCAGGACTTTATCCTAAGAGCAAAAGGAAAACCTTTGTTTGTAGTCCTATGTACTTGGCAAGATTACTCTGGAGAACTTGGGATCCTGGCAAGATGGTAGATCAGATACGCCTTAGTCCATTTGAGCTGCTATGACAGCACACCACAGACTGGCTGGCTTATAAAACACAGATATTTATTTCTTACAGTTCTAGAGGCTGGACATCTAAAATTAAAGCACCAGCAGATTTGGTGTCTAATGAAGACCATCTTCTCACTGTGTCCTCATGTGGCAGAAGGGGTGAGGGAACTCTTTGGGGTCTTTTCTTATAATCCCATTCATAAGAGAGTTCCACCTCCATGACCTAATCGCCTCCCAAATGCTACACTTCCAAACAGAAGGACACAAACATTCAGACCCTAGTAAAATAACCCAAGTAATAACCCCAATTATACTGGATAAAATATAACAACATGTATTTTAAGCTCGTATCTAAGCTTCCAAGAAAAGAAACACCCCTGGTTTCAGACATCACAAGAGAACCAAAGCCAGAGTGAACAAGCTCTTAGCTAAGGCTGCTCCTGAATGAAACAGGCAGGTGAAGGGGACAGGTGAGGAAGGCAGGTGAGGTGGGCAGGGGAGGGGAACAGGTGGACTTGTAAATATGAGCTTGAGCTTTAACATCAAGAGATCAGCAGCAGATGAGGCTGAAAACCCACTCAAATTGGGAGATCCAGAAGTAAGACCCCGAATAAAAGTGCAACTGTTAATTGTTGTAACCTCAGAGGCATGTATGAGGAGAGACCAGGAAGTTCAGACACCTCTGCCTGGATTTAGGATAAAAAAAAAAAATCTGTATGAGCAAAAAATCACTTGGAGCTTTGTTCGGGTGTTAAGGCTTATCAACACGGTCTAGGGATGCCTTTGCAATGTTTGATATCAGCAAACCCAAACCCGCCCTGGAGGGACCATCCTCCACCATCCAGAAGACCTTGAAGGGAAATACAAACCTGTGATAAAGGCGAGTGTCTGGTCAGCAACCTAGGCTCATCCTGCCATAAGTGGGTAAGAGCACATGAGAGCATGTGAGAGGGGTAGAGAGCCTTCAGGGAAACACAAGTGTGGCTAACATAATACAAACATATGAAGTGACAGAGACCCAGAGAAGAACTAGGACCTGTGCCCTACCACACCCTAGGCTCCTCTACCCAGCTGCCTCAACCTTCCACCTTGGGGTCTGATGGGCATGTCACACTGCTGACTTCCTGCCTCCCCCAGCACACACCCCTCCCAGTGCCCATCTCAGGAGGTGATAAGCCCACTTCTCCAGTGACTCAGGCCCAAATCTCTGGGGTCATCCTTAACCTCCTCTCTGTCGAATACTTCACACCCAACGTCATTCATGATTAAGCAACAAAATGAAATAAATGCCCTACACGTAGAAGAGAATGTCCTGATCCTGTGAACCTTTTAAAGCAATGTCCTTGGGACACCTGGGTGGCTCAGCAGTTGAGCATCTGCCTTTGGCTCAGGATGTGGTCCTGGAGTTCTGGGATCAAGTCCAGCATCGGGCTCCTGCATGGCTGCTTCTCCTCCCTCTGCCTATGTCTCTGCCTTTCTCTGTGTCTCTCATGAATAAATAAATAAAATCTTTAAAAAATAATAAAGCAATGTCCTTGTGTTTAAACTATGGGCTGTCATGCATTTTAGTGCTGTGAGATCATTTTTGGGAAAATATATGAATGAAAGAAAATGGAACAAAACAGAATGGGATAGGCTAGGGTAGGATATGGTAGGGTAGGATTAGGGTAGGATATGGTAGGGTAGGATAAGGGTAGGATAGTGTTGGGTAGGATAGAGCAGGGTCAGATGGTATGGGATAGGAATAGGATAGGAAACGGTAGGATAGGAAACGGTAGGATAGGAAACGGTAGGATAGGATAGGGCAGGGCAGAAGAAGAGAAGAGAAAAGAAAATGTCAGAAGGAGTTGTATAGTCAGAAGTAAAGTTTGGAACAGTGTCTTTTTCAGTTGTATGAGTGTTTACACATGTATATGGGTACTGGTCACAGAATTAAGAGGGGTGTGTGTGTGTGTGTGTGTGTGTGTGTGTGTACACATGTGTGCATATGCAATAGATCATGAAAGCCACCATGATCGAGGATATTCATCAGAGCACATATAGCAAGCATTATACTCTATGGAAACACACCAGCAATGGTAACCCTGACGACAGAAACAAGACAAGAATGTGCATTTGTATTCCGCATTGGACTGGAGGTCCTGACCAGCACAGCAACACAAGAAAAAAAAATCAACATTACAAGGATTGGAAAGGAAGAAACACAAACCATCATTATTCATAGTTGTGACTGGCACACAGAAAGCTCCAGAGAACAGAGATCAGCTCAGAGGATAAATGAGAGACCTCTGTATAGCTCCTTATTCTGAGGTTCATCCCTCAAAACTGGCAGTGTGCCTTTAGTCCAGGGACAAACAATAACCAAATAAAACACTTTTAAAAAATATCATTTACAATAGGAGACAAATACAAGGTATTGAGAATACATCCCACAAAAGATGTGTGAGATGTTCACAGAGATAGCTAGCTTTTGTTGGTAGATGTGAAAGCAATCCTAAATAAATAAAGAAGGATAGAATGCCATAAAAATTGTCAATCCCCTCCAAATAAATCTATAAAGTCAAGGCAATTTCAATAATTTTTCATAGAATTTAGTGAACATATTATGTGACTTCTATGAAAGAATAAAGTGGGAAGAGTCACAAACATTTTGAGTAGAGAAAGAGCACAGGATTGGGGATGGCTCTTTTCTGGATACAGAGACCAATGTTCTAGTCACTGGGAGGGGTGGCATAGAGGACAGAGCTCAGGAACCAACCTGCCTGCCGCTGGGAAGGCGATACAGGACAGAAGCAACTCTGCAGCCCAGCCAGGTAGGAAAAGTCTCATCAAGGTGCCAAGAGAGAAGATGATGGAATTACGGCAACACATGACTGCTTCCCTTCAACCATTGGGATCTTTCAGAAGACAGAATGCCAGCACCCAGAAGGAAGTTGCTGAACCAGGCTGCTTCCCAGGCTTGCCAGTCAGATACAACCTTCCCTTCCCTGTGCTGGAGGGTGTCAAGGGTGGAAATAGGCCAGAGGATCACCAAACAGTTTTCTCCAGTGCATAAAACATATCAGTCTGGGGGAAGAAGCATTCCTCTTGGTCATATAGAAAAAAAATTTGGGGATCCCTGGGTGGCTCAGTGGTTTAGCGCCTGCCTTTGGCCCAGGGCGCAATCCTGGAGTCCCAGGATCAAGTCCTACGTCAGGCTCCTGGCATGGAGCCTGCTTCTCCCTCCTCCTGTGTCTCTGCCTCTCTCTCTCTCTCTTTCTCTCTGTCTGTCATAAATAAATAAATAAATAAATAAATAAATAAATAAATAAATAAATCTTTTAAAAAAAAAGAAAAAAAATTGACACGTATTAAACCCTAAATGTGAAAAATGAACAATGCAATTTCTTAAAAATAAACAAACAAAACACAAGAGACTATATGACATGAGACTGGTAAGGATTTTTTTAAACAAGATGCAAATAACAAACCATAAAAGATCAATACATTTGGCTATATTTGAGTAAGACACGTCTTAGATTATCTTATAAAATAATCTTACATTTGATGCCATAATAAAAGGGAAGAATAAGATATCCGTAACCCAGATGATTTACTCTGCTCATGCTCCCATAAAAAACAATAGCATAGACTAGGGAGTTTAAATAATAGAAATTTATTTCCTTATAGCTCTAGAGGCTGAAAGTCCAAGATCAAGGTGTTGGCAGGGTCAGTTTCTGGTGGCAGGTCACTTCCTGGCTTGGAGATGGCTGCCTTCTTAGGTCCTCACATGGCCTTTCCTTGGTGTGCATGCATGCATAGAGGAAAAGAGGGAGGCAGGGAAGGAGGGAGGGAGGAAAGAGGGAGGTGAACGAGCTTGGTATCAGTGTTGGTGTTTCCTTTTGTTAGGACTCTAACTCACCATCAAGCCCTACACTTATGACCTCATTTAACCTTAATTACTTCCTTGGTGGCCCCATCTCTAAATATAGCCAAACTGAGTATTAGGGCCTCAACATATGAATTTGGGGGGACACATATAGTCCACTGTATAGACTGAATGACTGTATTCCCCTTAAGATTCATATGTTCAAACCTAACTCCCAAAGTCATGGTGTTTGGAGATGGCACCTTTGGGAGCTGATTAGGTCACAAGGGTAGAGCCCTCATGGATAGGATTCATGCCCTTAAAAAGAGACCCCCCAAGACCTCTCTTGTTCCTTTAACCAAGTGAGGACCCAGAAGACAATCATCTATGAATCTGGACAAGGGCTCTTACCAGACACCAAATCTGCCAGTACCTCAATCTTGGACTTTCAGCCCCAAGAATGGTGAGAAATACATGTCTGTTGTTTATTAGGCTCCCTGTCTGTGGTGTTCTGTTATAGCAGCCTGCATGGACTGTGAGTCTGCCACTCTGCAGCCATCAAACAACTCATATCAGACCATTATAAAACTGCTACAAATCAAAAAGGAGACAAACTACCCAAAGGAAAAGAAGCACCTATGACCTGGCTGTCCCACACCAGGAGTAAGATCTCAGAAGTTCTCAGAATCTTCTCACAAACAACCTAGTTGTCCATCATGAGAGGAATGGATGTGTAAATGATGGTGGAAGTCCCCAGTTGCAGGTAATGTACCAGGCACACACACAGCAATGAGAGGTCTTGAGCACTGACACCTCAGGGAGGAAATAGAAACAAAAGGACATTTATAGCACATGATCAAACAATGATGTGTACTTTGCAAAGATTTGTGCATATTTAATGACAAATATCAAAATCACTTGGCAGCTGAATGTGAAGATGAAAAGAAGTTAGGTCATCACCGAGACATAATCAGAGGTAAAGTCAGCAAGATGTGAAGGTGGGTCAGGTGTGTGGGATAAGGGACATAAAGGGGTTAATGGTAACTCCCAGGTTTCTGAACAAGCTATTGGTAGAGTTATCATTTTCCAACATGGAACCCACTAGAAAAGGAGCAGGTGGTGGACATCCCATGGGGATGAACGGGAAGGACATGGTGAGATATTGTGAAGTCTTCTGCCTGGAAGTCATCCATGTGGAAATTCAGATGGACCATTGAAGACATTATAGCTGGGCAGAGTGGTCTGGAGTAGAGATGTCGATTTGGGGATGATAGGCTACTAGGTCCATGGGATCTACCCAGAGAGGGGTGGCTCAGTGGTTTAGTGCTGCCTTCACCCCAGGGTGTGATCCTGGAGACCTGGGATCAAGTCCCATGTCAGGTCCCTGCATGGAGCCTGCTTCTCCCTCTGCCTGTGTCTCTCATGAATAAATAAATAAAATCTTAAAAAAAAAAAAAAAGTCTGATGAGAGTCTCTCATCAGAAGCTGGCACAGAGGACCCAAAGGACAATACTCAATTCCCTGATTCAAAAGATATTTGACAACCAGCTTACCGATGAAAACCTATGTGGGTCAAACCCTGGGGCTCCTGTTCAATGCACTTCCCTCAACTCCCATGTTCTGGGTACATCCTCCTTGGAGTCAGCCCTCTGCCCATAATGGCCTGTTTCTGGATGACATCTGTCCCACCTGCCTTTTCCCTTTGCTCTCCTGTCCTATGGATCCCCTGCTGAGCCTGCAGGAGGAATGTGAGGAGAACATTTAGGGTAAAAAGGCTCTGTCTCTCGACAAGCTATGTCCAATGATGAGCAGTTATCTGATCTCTCTGAGCCTGTAGAATGGAGATTACAGTATAAGGTTATTATAATAGTCTCCCAAGCCCAGTGAATTTAAGCAAAGCCTTCTGAAATCTGTTTATGCCCTTAGCCTGGGAAAGTGCTTTGTAGAATGCTAATGCATAAGGCTATTATTATTTTTATTCCTGTGCTCTTGGATTTCTGACCTTTTTTTCCCTCACTTTAAAGAATTATTCCTTCCCCTCATTTTGGAGAGTTGACAGTGCCTACCTATACTTCTAGAATTCTACTATAGCTTTTCTAGAATCTGTCATCTTTGGGGATTCCATAAATTGTGTGATTATCAGACAAAATTAAAGTGTTCTCCAGGGGATCCTTGGAGATCTTAAGGGGGTGTATGGTTATAGCTGGCTGGATCTGAGATAATGTCCAGAACTGGGGAGCATGCTACATTTTGTTTGGCGTCTGCCTTGGGAAGGAAGCAGAACGTTCCACTGTGGTGTTCTACTTAGAACTAGTCCTTCAAGGATGGGGTCTCATGAAAATGTGGTGGCTGAGGCAGCCTCTGAGCTGGGATGGCTGATGGGTTTTCCAGGAAGCCAATGAACATGAAGCCAAGAGGGACTTTGAGTCCCTCTTGGCTTCCTCTTTCCACCCCATTTCCTTGTCACACTCTTGACTCTGGCTCAGGTCTTGATGGGGTGGCCATGGCTGGGGAATCCAGCAAGGGGAAATTGCATTGGGAAAACCTATAGTTCCTTCCAATGACCAGATCTGTAGAGCAGATCCTGGATGACATCTGTCCCACCTGCCTAAATAATATGGGGAGCACTTCCCCGTATTATTTTGTTCTTGCTAGACTATTAGTTTGCTAAGGCTGCTGTAACAAAGTACCACAAACTGAGAGGCTTAAAGCATAGAAATTAATTTTCTTCCAGTCCTGGGGGCTAGAGGTTCAAGATCCAGGTGTTGGCAGGGCTAGTTCCTCCTGAGGCTTCTTTCTCTAGCATGTGATGGCCGTCCTCTTCTTGTGTCCTCATGTGGTTGTCCTTCTGTGTGTATCTGTATCTTAATCTCTCTTTCTTATAAGAACACCAGTTAGGGACACCTGGATGGCTCAGTGGTTGAGCGTCTGCCTTTGGCTCAGAGCGTGATCCTGGAGACCCGGGATTGAGTTCCACATCGGGCTCCCTACATGGAGCCTGCTTCTCCCTCTGCCTGTGTCTCTGCCTCTCTCTGTGTGTGTCTCTCATGAATAAGTGGATAGAATCTTTAAAAAAAAAAAAAAAAAGCTAAAAAAAAAAAGAAGAACACCAGTTATATTGGATTAAGACCCACCCTAATGACTTCATTTTACCTTAATCACCTCTGTAAAGAGCCTCTACCTTAATGACTTCAACATATGGATTTTAGGGACATGATTCATCCCATAACAGTCAGTGTCCCTATGGAGCAAGGACTCTCAGAATCCTCCAACTGTCCACTGGGCCAATGCACCCCACAGGGACTTACCACAGGGGAGGAAGCTAGGCCAGAACTGGGTCAGGTGGTCACATAATATAAGTATGTGATTGGTCTAGTTTTGTGATGTTTGTTGAATTTATCAGCTTTTTAAACTTTGTGAGTTTTCATGATCAATTTTCTCATTCTAAACAAATATGCAAGTTCTGTCATACTTTTTCCTAAAGAGGTCATTGAAAATTGAACAAGTTTCGGGCTTTGACAAACCCATATCCTCCCCCCACCCTCACTGGCTGTTCCTCTGCCTATAACTGGCTCCTCCCAAGATATTTCACGGTGAAGGTTTGGAGATAAAAAGTAAGGCATATTAATCTTCTGTGAAAGAAGTTTCCCCACAACTGGGCACAGAATAAGTGCCTCATAAGTACGAGCTTCTTAGGTTGGTTATCCCATGACATGGCTTAGGAGCAGATAGTTTGCCTGCCAAGTGAACCAAGAAGCACAAGCGGGGAGATGGAGAAGTGAGGAGGAGAGGAGCCAAAGAAAGTGTGTAGTAATGAGTGGTTTCTCCTATAGGGCTCCATCCTTCAGAGAGGACTCTGGGAAACCATGGGGACCTTGCCTGAGGACCATTCCACAGATGTGCCCTCATTCAACTACCATGAGTTGGGGGTTATTCCTGGGGGTATAATGACCCTATGCTCCTGTTCTTTGGAAACTGTCCATGTCAAGACAGAAGCCATAGGGTGGAGTGACAACAGCTCCTGCAATAATCAGCTCCCTCATTTAGGGGTCAAGCCTCAGATCCAGTTCAGGAGAGCCAAGTGTGGAAAGTTTGGTTCGCTGACTTTCTTGACATGATCCTCAGAAACCCATGTATCTTTGAAGCCCACTTCAGATCCAGGAATTCTATTTAGGAATCTGCTTATGTTGAGGTCAGCAATGGAAAGGGCAAGATGGTAAATATTTAAGGTTTTACAAGCCAAGTGGTCTCTGTGGCAACTACTCAGTTCAGCATTGTAGCATTAAAACAGCCACACATGACTCAGAAATGAATGAATGTGTCTGTATTTCATTTTTTTTTTTTTAGATTTTTAAAAATTTATTTGAGATAGTGAGAGTGGGGTGCGCGGGGAGAGAGAAAAAGAGAGCGTAAGAGCAGAGGAGGGGCAGAAGGACAGAGAAAAGAGACATCGCTGAGCAAAGAGCCCTACGCAAGACTTGATCCTGGAACTCTGGGATCATGACCTGAGCCAAAGGCAGATGCCCAACTGACTGAGGCGCCCTGGCTGTGTTTCAATAAAACTTTATTTACACAAACAGGGAGAGGGCTGGATTTATCCTGTGAGCCACAGCTGTCAGCCTTTGGTTTTTGTATTGATCACAAATTCCATCACAAGAAGCAAGAAGCAAACACTTATCTATTCTGCACCTTGGATTTTCCTATTTTAGGTTCCTCAAGCCTCAAGCAATTTGGCAATTTGGTGAACAATCAACTCAAGTTTGTTTATTTCAGATTCTACTCAGGAAATATACCCAGAAAACATTAGACTTACCTTACAGTGCCTCTTCTTAAGACAAAACAAATTCATTTTGAAGGAAAAACAGAACAAAAACAAAATAAAAATAAAAATAAACCTTATTGAGGCTCTTCGTGCATGAGAATCTTCACTAGCTTCTGTGATGCTCTGTGCCCATCATAGCTCCTCATGTCCCTGTTCTTATTCTCTCTGGGTCTTGTTGTCTGTGTCATGCCTTAAAAGAGGATAAGGACAAGGAGAAGCCAGCTGGTGCTGTTGTTCACACAATGTCATTCTCAGGATAAAGCATCCAGCAATCCCCATCCTCTTGCCAACATTTCACTGCCACTCCATGAGAGGAATGAAAGATCAATACAGGGAGGAGGTGACGGGGTCAACGCTTCCTGCCTCTGTAAGGACTGGGGCAGAAAAGCCACTGCTCTTCCTGCTTAGTCTTTCAACCTAACCTTCCCCAGTCCAAGACTAGGGAACACAGCAAAGTCTGAAGGTGCTTTGAATGGTTGAAAAACGACCTCTCTCTGAGCTGGAAGGAAAAAAGTTGCCAGGGGCAGTGGTGGTATTGATGGATTACAAGTTTTAGATAGGTCACACTTCATCTGTTCTGAGTTATCGGGGCTTCTTCCATGATTTCTTACCTTGGCTAAAGCAAGAAAATACTTGCCTTTTGCTGGAATAAAGACTTTCCCATAAATTTAGGCAATGTGGACTGCCTGGTCCGATCGCACCAGGACTGGGAGGCACTGCCATGGTGGGTGGCCATCTCTCTGCTGGTTGTCCTGATGTCATGGAGACCCACCCCCTGGCAGGTTTGTAATAGGAAAGTGTGAAAGGCTCCTGGGAGAGATGGCAGGCAATAACATGGTACCCCAACATTTCCAAAGTGAGCAATAGTGCCAGGACACCTCACCCTCTGGGACCCATGCTATTGGGATGCCAGCAAGCTGAAAAACCTTCAAAAGGTTCTGCATTGTGGCCAGCAGGTCTGAGCATGTTTTCTGGCAGTGCCCCAAGGTGGATTGCAGGATTTCCTCCAAGCCTATTCTTCAAGCACTCAATGAACAAAAGGTTCTCTCTCAAAAAAGAGAGAAACAGTGCATGCTTATCTTGCCTACTGCCATAACAATGCTACATAGACTGCCATCCAGAACTCAAGCTCAGTGGCATCTGCTGACCATGCGTCTACAGGTCCGGCAGAGTTTGCCTGGCCTCAGCTGGATCCTAAGCTGGCTGGGTCCTGCTGTGATCCACAGGTCTTTCATTCTGCTTGGACTAGCAGCTACCCAAGGTGGTTTTTTTCTTGCAGTGAAAGAATGCAAAGCCTACTTGTTCATGTCCTGGAATAACTCATGGGCCAAAGCAAGTCACATGTCCACAGAAGGGAGGTACATGGGTAGCCACCTCACTGACATAGGACACCACTGCAGAGGAAGAAGAGTTGAGACCCAGATTCAATTGGCCAGAGTGTGGCAGCCCGTCCTCTGAGACCCAGAGTGCACAGAAGCATGGTAAGGCTCTGAGAAGCCCCATGGTGACAAAACTTGTTTCACGGAGCCTAGCATTCCCCACAGTTTTAAGCATATGTCCTGTATTCAGAGAACATTTTTTATAATCTGTATAAGAAGCTTTCTGCAGAACACACGTTGAGAAGCACGGACATAATATAAATAATGTGGAATTTATAACTAGCAAGCATAGTTCCATCGGGGCTCCATGGTCTCCTGGATTGTATAAAGCCTCTCATCCCCCCTCATTCCCAGTCCCTCAAGTCTAAAAGAGGGATGCGATCTGTCCTGCCCACCTGCTAGGAATGTGAGGAGAACAGAGTGAGGTGACAGGTGAGAGTGACTTCGGCACGTCTGTTATAGTGCAGCACACCAACGTCTGAACGAAGACGGGCACAGTTGGACTGGTCCCAAGAGCTCACCAGGAAGAAAGCCAGCAAATGGGGTTGTTTCTATGCTTGGTTTCTGATCATTCTGTCCTGCCAACATTCCAACACATATGCCACAGATTGTGACAGTATCTTTATAGGGTGTGTGACACTCCATAAACATTTCAGACTGAGAAATGTGCACTGGGCACCTAATTATTGAAGCTGTCCCCATCTCAGCAAGTAGCAGGGGTGCTTTGTCTTGGTTGTGGATTCCAATCATTGTTTCTCTGTAAAAATCCCCTCTGCCTGGATCTGCATGGGTCCAGAACATCATCACAGAAGGATTTTCAGACCTCATGTCCCAAATGAGGATCTGGGGACAAGACAGCCACAGGAGTCAGCTCTCACTGGGAAAGGCTGCAGTAACAAACCACCCAAGTCTCATGGCTCAGAAAGCAGACAGGTTTCTCTCTCCCTCTGGGCCAGTACAGCTCTGTTTCCTGTGTCTTCTCCTTCCCTGGTGGGTCCCCTGGCCCTAGGACAGAGCAAGCCCAGCACTGAAAACCTGTGTGCCCCTGAGAGCTTCTTTGTTATGATAGCTCCTGAGTCTACTCAGATTCCCTTGGCCACAGCCCATATCAGCATAGTGGAGAACACTCTTCTCTCAAGAGGGTGCAAGGAGTCACTGGATATGGGTAAGGGTGTGTGATCCTACAGAAAGGAAGAGACCAAGAAATCTGCCATCATGCCCCAGGAGCAGTAAACCCAGCAAATACTTCGAAAACAAAAAGGAAGATAAAGCCGGTCACCTTTTACCCTCAGGCTCTCTGCTTGCAGAGCAGAGGCTAAGTCGTCTAGCTAGGAAACCTTCATCGTCCTACAACATGTGTGAGATCTGGACTTGTAGGTAATCAGCTCAGACCCTCTCCTGCTGGGGGTCCTTGCACATCTAAAAGCTGAAGGCCCCAGACTCTGAAATACAGGATTTCAAAGACTCCTTTTCCCTTTGCCCAGCCAGAGTGTGAGCTGAGCCTTCTGCAGAGGCCCCCTCTGCACAGTGACACCTGACTCCTGTGCCCGGGCTAGGGGGTCAGATAGAAATCGCCGAACCACATTGAGCTGAGAGCACCTCACCTGTGGACTCTACTGAAACTGGAGCATGCCTGACTGAGGGTGAAAGACAAGCATGACCCCGAGCTATCTGTAAGTGCCTCCAACCAAAGGACTGGATTTTTTTCTCAAAATCAATAGGACTGTGGCCACTGTGGACAGTTCACTTTGCTGGCTGTAGCCCAACTGCCTTTTCTAGAGGGAAGCTTCATACATGTAAAAGCATAAAGTCATGAATCTGGGAGTTATCTTAAAACCCAGAATATCACCAATCTAGGTGAAGCATGCTGTGCACCCCCTGGAAACCCACACCCTGTCTCTGGTGCTGCCGAGGTGGACACTGCTCTGGGTTCACTCTAGCAGTGTCTGCCTGCATGGCGTTCTCCTGTGACTTGCTGGCTTCCATGAAGGAACACAGTCATGGTTGTTTTAGTGGCTTCCTGACAGGCAGGGTCTCTCTCTCTCTCTCTCTCTCTCTCTCTCTCACACACACACACACACACACACACATTCTCTCAAGCATAGTCATGGATGATTGTGTGATTGGACGCCAGAATGGAAGATTGTTTGCATGCAAATCTGGACTCCATCATGCAAGATACATCACTCTCAGCCAATCTCTGAAACCCTTTGATCCATAGGGAAGACAACAAGACAACCCTGGCCTCATGGAGTTCTTGAGGTCCAGAGAATAGATCCCCTTGCCCCTATCCTTAGGGCTGATGGTTCCAGGATAGACCTAAAACTGGCATGCAGAGTGGCCGCATTTCCTGACAGTACAAATACCTGCACACCTTCCTATAGAAACGAAAAGGTGTTTTCCAAGAAGCAAGTCCTCCTAAAGAATACATGTCTCATGACCCTAACAAACACTTTTAGAGCAATGTACTGTCTATAATTTGCAGCTCTGGAACAATAAATTAATTCAATATAGAAACCTGCAGCGAGCTGCTCCGGCTGTGTGCCAGCACCTGCCCCAGCCCTGGGCACAGTGGCATGGAATGTTCTAGAGCATGTGCAAAAGACTTAAATGTACAAGAAGTCAATAGAAGACATCTTAGTGGTGATTAGGTACAGGTAAGGAAATAGCACAAGGTAGGAAGAGAGAAGAGAACCACTTCAGGATGATGGTTAGGGAAGGCCTGCCCATGAGTGACATTTTGAAACTTGTCTACAAAACAAGGGAGTGAGCCAAGAACCTTCTAGAGGACAGAGCTGCAGAGGAAGGACCAGAAAAGGCAAAGGCTCAGTGGCTGGACCTTAGGAGGAAATGAAGCAAAGAAGAAGGCAGGGGTGAAGCATGTAGGTCTAGTAGGCTCCCAGGGAGGTTTGGATGTAATTCTGGGGGAATTAGAAACCTCTAGAAGCTGAGGAGTGTCATATGGTCTCCCCTTTAAAAGCAGGGGTCAGATTGCTTTGAGGGGAAAGTGTCCCCAGAGAGGCATGAGCAGCTGGAGGACGACTCGGTAAGGAGTGGGTGCAAGAGGCCAGCTGGGAGGAGATGCCCAGAGCCTTCTGGCACGTTCCTCGGTGTAACACAAACAGGAAGCCTGTGTGGAATCTTGTAACTACAGAGAGCACATTCCCTGGAAGATCACATTCGTGACGGGCAGGCGGGGATCCTGTCAGCCCAGCGCCTGCTGCCAAGCACCGTCCCTCCAGCACCTTCAACCTGCTTCAAGCCTGGCTCACAGCATCCAGAGAGTGTACACTGACATAGCTTTGGGCCACACGGCCTGCTTTGTTGATGTTGTTTCCAATCACAGGCCAACAACATGGAAACAGTTCCCTGTAGAGAGATAAAATATTTTAAAACAGAAGGAACAAAGGAAGGAAAAGCAGACTTGATTAAAAGGGCTCCATCTTCCAAGTTGACGCCGTCTGTAACTCTTCTGTTGTTCGTCTTTATGGATACAAAATTATCATCTGAAGGAAGAATGTTAATAAAACTGACATTTCCCCATCAGTCAACTTAATTCACAATATAACATTTTCCCGATCCAATTATGTTTGCCTGATGACTGACATCCAGTTGAACATTGTTGTTCATGTGGAAAAGTGCATTAAAAAGGCCCAGTGATGATTTATCATGCAGAAGGCTGCCTCTTCCAGCAGGGAAGCGTGTCAGCGCGAAGGTCTAGCAGGGAGGCACGCCTTGCAATGTCCCAGGTGCGCACGAGGCTTGTGTACATGTGAGGCAGTGCACTGTGGAGGAGCAGCAATGTGCAGTCCAGAGAATCCTGCCCCAGGCAGGCCCCCTGCATGGCTCGGTGTGGATTAGCCAGCAACTCCTGCTCCCCCTCGGGAGTCCTGCTCGGTATAACCTCAGTCCCCCCAGAGCATCCATGCTCAGCTCCAGGTCCACATCCTGCAGACCTCCTGTGTCTCAGCTTCCTGGAAGCATGTTGGATTCACAGAAGACTGAGCAAAGCTTGGGGGGCCAGAGGCTGTGTGCAATACCACAGATGCACGGGGAGGGTGTGTTGGCTTCTGGTAATTGCCAGAACGAAGCACCACAGGCCTGGCGGCTTCACCAACAGAAGGCTGTTGTCTCTTGGTGCCGGAGGCTGGACGTCTGAACTCAAGCCACTGGTGGATTGGCTCCTATCTCCTGCCTCTCTCCAGTGGTTTGCTGGCATCTTCAATACCCCTGGGCTTCTAGAGTCATTCCCCTGATCCCTAACTCTGTGTTCACATGCTGTTCTCTTTGTGTGCACATCTATATCCAAATTTCCCCATTACATATATTGTTTTATTAAAGAAAAAATTATTCTGACACTTGTTACATCAATAAGGAAGAACTTATTGAAGACTATTGCAGCAGGGGACAGAAAAGGACCTTAACCAAGTACAGCAAAGACAGCTGGGGATCTGTAGCCACGAAGCAGAGTGATGATGTCAGTGGATGGAAGGCCACCAGGAGGGGTCATGAAGGCATCGGAGATTCTTTTTTTTAAAAACAAGATTTTATTCATTTATTCATGAGAGACAGAGAGAGAAAGAGGCAGAGACACAGGCAGAGGGAGAAGTAGGCTCCATGCAGGAGCCTGATATGGGACTCAATCTGGACCCCGGGATCACACCCCAAGTCAAAGGCAGAGTTCAACTGCTGAGCCACCCAGGCGTCCCAGCACTGGGGATTCTTGAGAAATTGATTGAGCAGGATTCTTGCTGGATTGGGTGGGCCAAGGACAGGATGGGGGCCGAGTCGAGGCCTAGTTTAGGGGGTTCAGAGGGACCTAGCTGAAATGCAGTCGAGGAAAGAATCTCAGGCACACCGGATTAGGGCTCATCTCAGTTAACTCATGTTAAATGGGTGACACCTGCAAAGACTCTAATTCCAAATTAGGTCACATTAACAGGTACCTGGAGATAAGCCCTAGCGTCTTTAGGGGACACACAGTTAACCCATAACAGAAGGCATTCCACATTCCTTACATTTTTAAGAAAATGTTTTATTTATTTGAGAGAGAGGATAAGAGCATAAGTCGGGGAGAGGGAGAAGCAGGCTCCCTGCTCAGCAGGAGCCTGATGCAGGACTCATCCCAGGACCCTGAGATCATGCATGACCTGAGCTGAAGGCAGTTGCTCAAGTGATAGAATCACCCAGGTGCCCCCTCACCCCTTACCTTTAAAACAATCCATCTAGGGAGGTTGTCAGCAGGTCAGGCTCCCTAGAAACAAAGCCTGAGACAAGGATTGGCCTTGGGCAGGAGTGTGGTCAGGAGAAACCTGAAAGGGAAGGAAGGAAGTGATTCAGGTTGGGTGGATTGGAGCAGGAAGAAAGAATGCGGCCCTGGCCTGGTTCAAGGTCCACCTTTGTCCATGCACCCAACAGTCTTGGAGACAGTGTAACCTCTCTGTCATGTGGCTTCCCTACAGCGGAGGGCAGTTCTCCTGCGGAGGAGGCGGCTGAGAGACCCCCAGAGCCATAATGCAGCCTGGGGGCTAGTCCCTGGCCTAGTAAGGGGGATCCAGCAGGAATTGCAGAGTAGGGGTGCAGCAGGAGAAGTGATGTTCTGGGACTCCTGCCTGCACCAGCTTCATTACCAGCTGGGAGCTGCAGGGGATCTTTTGCAACCTGCCTGAGAACTAACTCTCTCTAATGAAATCAGGCAATGGGGACAAAAACCCTAATTTTATGTCTTGTCTACTCTCCAGCTGCAGCAGCAATGTCCTGAAGAGGTTTCTGTGGATCAAGTGCAGTCTCCCTGACAGTGGAAAGAGCAGCAAAAGGCAGCCTTGGGTCAGGGCTCTGCTCTCTCAAAATGTTTGCTCGGAATGTCCCCGAGGGACATTGTCACCATCAACTTAGGGTCGGCCACCAGACTTGTTCCAAATTACTTTAAACTGAAAGAAATAAATACTCTTTATTCCCTTGCTGATATTAGATAGAAAGAACTTTGTTTCAAAAGGATTTTTTCAAACCCTCCGGGAGTTGTATTAGAGATGGCATAAAAAGACCCTCTCTGTTGGATACTTTAAAAAAAAAGTCTGTGGCTTGGGTGCAAGTAGGAGGGTGGGGACAGAAGATCACTAAGAGATGAAGAGATGTTATTAATTTCTTGAAAATCTTTTAAAAAAAGTTTTCCCAGAACATAAGGCAGAATGACCCCAAATCTTTGGAGGATGAAATTTTTGGCCAACTTAAAAAAATCCTTCACGTATTTGCACGGCTTAGTTTCCATGGGAACCTAAGAAGAACTCTATAATGCCTTGAGAACTTCTATTTTTATATTAACCCTTTATATCACACACAAAGGAAACGTAGATGGGAGGGTGAAGTAGGGAGGGGGCAGTTTAAGGATCCTTGTGTTTCATTTCAAAACCACAGAAGAGCCTGTGTGCTTGGAAAAGAAGCACGCTGACATTTATCTGAAGGCAGAAAGCAAACTGTGTATGTCCGCCCTCTAGAAGCAGAGACTGGGAAAAGGTAATTAATGTGAATATCACTCAATCTGCCTGTTCACATTTGTACTGTGACTGTGGACGCCTGTCGTCGGAGTGGCGTTCCAGGACGGCACCCAGCCTGGGGTGTCTGACCCTGGAAGCAGCGTGAGATGTGAGCAAGTGTGCTGTTATCGTGGGTGTGCACTCTGGGGCATCACTGACCTGACGTCCCAGGGCCTGACGTTCAGCATCCTGAGTACACCTGGAGGAGCCTGGAAGCCATCCAACTGTGGACAAAGAATCACCTTTGAGGAAGTGACGTTAGCCTCAGTCTACACGGGGTCCTTGCCTGTTGTACAGATTCCTAGTGTGTTTACATTTGGGCTCCTTTCCTGCGCAAGAAGGAACCGTGGTATGTGATGTCATGTAGCTTCATTTACGTTCCTAAACCATCCCAATGTTGGGGGAGAAACCACCACCACCACAACAAAAATAGCAACACGGGTGAGTAAATATGAGTGGGTTTTTTCAGGTCACATTTCCCCCCAAAATAAACCTATTTTAAAAATAATATGTGAATCAAACAGCAACAGGAAGCTGATGAAGCTAAATGTGAGCACCTGTTTTTCCTACACAAGAAACTAAAATAAACTCACTGTAATGAAAATCAAGTGCAAAGAAATGATTGCCTAATTAATTGAATGCTTAACTGATTAGCTGTGCTCCGTAAATGTCTCTGATGTCTTTTCCACTGATTGACAGTGTAAAAGAAAGACAGCAGGAGGCATCCCCCTTGACCTGGCCTGCCCAGGAGCCACCTGAAGTGGAATGCCGAGGTTCATTGGTCCAGTGCTTTGCTCTGAAGGAGCAGCTCCCTAGCTCAGCTGCTCGGCACCTTGTGACATGGTGGCCTACACCCCGGCTCTGGGCTAGCCTTCCTTTGCTCCTTGGAGGAGGATGCACCTGGGTGGGGGCCACCAGGGCAGTTTCAGGGTGAGTTTCTGACAGATTGCTAGATTGCTGGGACCACAGGAGGCACATAGTACGTACCTGCCATGCTGGGCCCTCATTGCAGCTGTCATTCCAAACATGCTTCGTTGGCATTCTCTCCCCGACTAAGCTCCATGAAGGCAGGGACCGAGCATGTCTGGCTCTCCCCACCATCATTCTACAGTTGGCACCTATTCAGAGACTGGCACATAATAAGAAAAGAATAAATATGTGTTGATTAAGGTTAATGTTTAAGGAGAAGGGAGTAATAATTAATATGCGGTTAGTCTTCTATCACTACTGAGATAGATTACCACAAAACAGTGGTGCGAAACAACACAGATTTATCCTTGACAGTGCTGGAAGTCAGAAGTCTTACTGGACTAAAGTCAAGGTGCGGGCAGGGTTGCACTCCTTTCTGGAAGCTCTAGAGGAGAATCCGTGTCCCTGTCTTCTCCACCTTCCACAGGTGGACGCCATCTCCCTCTATCTCCAAGGCCAACAATAGTGAAGCAAGACTGTCCTACACTATCCAACATCCTCTGATTCCCTTGTCCACTTCCAGGGACGCTTGTAATGATATCAGGCCCCCTTAGGCCATCCAGGATGACCTCTCGACCTCAAGGCCCACTCATCTGCAACCTTCACATATTCACAGATACCAAGATTAAAACATAGGCACCTTTGGGAGGGGCCCTATTCACAAATGTGGTAGGTAGACTAAAAGTCTAGAACTTTTTAGAAGAAAAAAGGAGACCTTATTGAGGTGGTGCTTTGTTCATTTTTCTTGCTGTCCACAGGGTCAAGCAGAGGGGATATATAGTAGGTGTTTGATTAGTAAATGTTGTGGGATAGATTCATAACCTACACCCATCTCTTGAGAAATGGCCACCTGTTCCACGCTGCTATAGCAGAGTCACCAGAATAGAAAGGAAGCATGAACCGGAGCTGCACCTCTATAATTAAATTTTAGACTCCTTGGTGATAGCAACCAAACAGTAATCATATCTAGATAACATGCAGAGAGCACTTTCAAATCTGCAAAGTGGTTTTGTGAAACCTTATCCCACTGGGCCTTCATCCCCACCCTGCAGGTGTTTATTACTGGTTCTATCTTCGACAAAAAGAAATGCAAGCTCAAAGAAATGGATTAACTGAGTCAAGATCTAATGGCCAATAAATACTGGGGCCTTGTCTTCTTGATACCCATTGCAAGCACATCTTGTTCCACAACATTGTCTCACTCTGAATGAAGAGGGGATAAAATAGCCGATCTTTGGCCATGTGATATAGACTAAAAAGGCTGATGGTGAGACCGGTTGCATCCAGGAATCAGAAAAAGGTCCAGGCAGGCCAGCTATAGGAGTGGGCAATACAAGCAAAGGGGTGTCTGTGCTCTAGAACTCAAAGGCACCCTACACTCTGACCCCAACCTGCCATTTCTGGGTGACTTCCCAGCACTCCATTCAGATACTTCCACCCCAAGTGCAGTCCACACTCATGTCTGTCCTGAATTCCCAGCGCCATACGGCAACAGTCATGCAGTAGAGCCACATCAGTGTTTGTGGAACCAATATGAACATAATTTCCCTGGTTTACTCTGCTCACCGCTGACTATGTCCAAGAGGAGAAGGAAAGAGGGAAGAAGAGCAGGGAAGAAAAGAAATTGAGGACAGAACAGATTCTTAATGGTCCATGGGCTTGGCTGTTGGCTTTTCCTGACTGATTAGAATGACTAGTCAACTTCTAAAGAAAAGCCTTTGAGAATCTTCACTTCCCTGTTTTCTTTGTGGCCCAAAATCTTCTTTTTTTCAGATTTTCTGAAAGCATATTCATAAGGAGCAGCCGGGTAGAAAACCCAAGAAATGAAAGTCAAACTGAGCTGCCCTCGCCTAACCTTAGTAATGTCTGAGATGGGGAATTTCCAATTACGCACGCTTCTCATCCCTTCCAGCGACACAACCATGCTGTCATTAACTGAGGACAGAAGAATACAAATTCTAACACTCTGGCAGGTATGGATCCTGCACAGGACTCAACCCAGACATTAGGCGTTCAGATGCATTGATTGTGAGTAGTAATAAAGAAAGTGAAGACATATCTCTGCCCTTGAGAAATAATTTAGTTGGGGGAAAAGGTTCCTAGCGACCCATGAAATGAGTAGAGACAATTAACGATGTATCCGCCAGTGTGTAATTGTAACACACAGTGCACACAGCAGCATGGTGGGAATAAAGAAAAACAAGAGAATTAGCAGAACTCCCAAGTTATCTGAGGCCAGTCAGTAAAGGTTTCCGCTGATCAATTGATTGATGATTGATTGATCAAACATGAGCCCATAGATGACCTAGTAAATAAGATGGAAAAGATTTCTGCATGCATAGAGCACAAGGAATCACAGAAGTGTCACAAGCATCATGAATGAGAAGAAAGTGGGCACCAGGAGGAGACAAAACAACAGGTGACCTGCCCTAGGACCCCACACATAGCCTGTCACATCATTGCCCTCGTGTATTTCTTTCCCAGGGGCTATCTCCATGGTCTCCTTTCTTAAGGTATTTTTCTTGAATGTCACCACACCCCCACTAGAACACATCTTCGCTGAGGCAGGTGCTGCTTTCCCTATGTCCTCTACTGAGACCCTACTTCCAACAAAGTTCCAACACATGGTCCACATTCACAGTTATCCACTGAACAAACAGAAGTGTGAATTATGAGACGTATCTTAAATGAGAGGTCTTTTCAATCCAGTAGAGACCATAC
Source organism: Vulpes vulpes (assembly GCF_048418805.1). Classification (NCBI taxonomy): domain Eukaryota; kingdom Metazoa; phylum Chordata; class Mammalia; order Carnivora; family Canidae; genus Vulpes; species Vulpes vulpes. The sequence goes on along the minus strand of NC_132791.1, from coordinate 160,132,643 downwards.
ATAAACAGGAATGAGAAATTTTAAAAGCATTAAGGTATCAATGATCATTGGCTGCTGTGGCTGTTTGGTCCAGCTTTGGCTGATGGCAGCATCCGTGTTTCCTTGTCAATCAGCACTGTCACCTCTGTGTGGTCTCACATCATTCCATTTCTCATGCCGTTTTTTATGGGGGCAGGGTTTATGCTACGTTAAAAATGAGATTAACCAACGGAATTTGTAGAAGGAGAAAAGTTTACCACTCACTGCTTCAACACAAATTGTTTTGTATGTTATGGTCCTCGCAATCCCCCTTAGCGCACAGAATAGATGTTCCGTTGTGGCTGAGCAGCTTCTGAGGATGCATGATGGTGGGGCTGCTGTACACTTCTCCCATTTCCTTTTTAAATCATGGGAAGAGTGCACTGAAACAAAACATCTTTTATTGCCTTGTGCCAAGAGCACTGCAGGGAGTATTTACCAAGGGGCTTTAACACAAATATTTTCAGAGATTTCCATGTGGTTGAGATCCCAGACTATTTGCACTTGAGTAGATGGGGCAATTGATCTATAAACTACTGGCTTTAATAATTACTTGCAATATCCTGGGTTTTTGAGATTTCATCTCTCTTTCCCTGCAAGATATGGTACCTTCAACAATCAAATCCCTTCTTGGCAACATGTTGGCTGTTGGTTGTGAAAATTCGGTATGATTCCAAATGCACGGTCACTGACCTTACGAGCTCCAGGACCTCATGAAGGAGATGCACACAGACTCGGCAGAGTCAGAGCCAGAAATACCAAATAGGATGTATTCTGTTGTGGATCAGCCTAGGAAATGCATACGCTCACTCCCCTCTCCCTATTGCCTTGTCATGTGCATGCACACATGTCTGTATGTGAACACACATGGACATGTGCCCTAAGAGATGAACTTGGACAAATCCAGGTCTTGATAAGACCACCACCACTAACATAAGCTCCAAATTTTTCAATTGTTTGTCATGTCGGGCAGCAGCTACTAAGTGGAATTGGAGATGAGAATACGTTGATTGTCTTTTCCCAAATAAGTAAGCCTATGTCTGACATAACTTCATTTAACATCCCATTAGGAAAGAGGGCACCACCAGCCCATCCAGGGACAGCCTCATTATCTCCCTCTACAGCATGTGCCACATACACTGGCTGTGCTAAGGACCCAGTTTGCATTAGGCTGCTCTGCTGGCTCCGTGCCCTCCTTCTCCTGCAGCATCCTCTCCAAACCCCCCAGATTCAGAGACTGTGCCCCTGGAGGCTTTTGGTGAAGAAATGGACTGCACCCTGGTTCCTTCCAGAACTAGAAAGCTCCCTTTCTGTACCCTCAAAGGAGAAGACTCATAGCCCCTAAAACACCTGAAATTGGAGAAACAGACTGCATCATTCATTCACTGGATGAGCTTCTCCACTGAACCAGGTCTGTCGGGGATGTAGGGCTGGACTTTCAAGCAATTTTGCATCTCAGTTCAAACTTCAATGGTCTCCTTGCTCCAGCACAGCAAAGGCTAATTAAGTATATGTTTTAAGTATTTATCAATGCTCAAATAGAAAATAAAGCTCTCTGTAGACCTGAAACAGAAATGTTGGATGGAAGGAACCAAAGCTGGGGGCGTGCCTGGCTCTGGAACCAAGAGTCCATCAGGAGTGGGAGAGTTTGATTCCTGAGGCCCCACATGGTGGGTTTACAAATGAAAAGCCAGGTTTACAAATGAAACCAAGAGCAAATGCATGGAGGCTAGAGAGCTGGGGAGCAGAGCAGCTCATTGGCTGATGTGTCATTGACCTATGACCTTCTCTGTGCCCCCAGCATTACCACAGGCTGGGACTTGGGAGCCTCCAATGCAGCTGGTCCAGACAAGGACTCTCAGGAGTAGAGGAAAAACAACTTCAAAACCACTACACAGTATCAGGTGGAAGGTGGAAGTGAGACCCCCATCCTCTCAGTATAAGGTTCTGGAGAGTATTTGATGTCACACTAACTGTGACAGCCAAAATACTAGAGTCAGTGAAGACATTCGCCACTGGTGGAAGGCAAACATTAGAAAAACCTCAAAACATGACCCTAGAATACCTTTAAGATCCCTAAAGAGAGAAAGAAAGCAACAATATACAAAATGGTTACAAGATATTTGGAATCAGATTAATAGGAATTAATAACAGACTTTTTTTAAAAAAAACTCTAATCAAAGGTGCCAGAAGTGAAAAATAGTCATTGGAATTCTTTAAATCACATTTGGATACAAACCTGGGCAGAGAAAGAGTATGCATGGTGAAGCTCATTCTGAACATGGCAGAGAGAAAAGGGAGATTAAGGCAGGTGGAAGACATGCTAAGGGTTATAGAAGAGACACTGAGGTTGCAACATGCATGAAGGAGAGAACATGGTGGCAAAGAAACAGTATTTGAAGAACACATAACTAGAAATGTTCACTATGTGATGAAAAGGTATGAGCTTTCGTGAATGAGCCACACTGAGAGCTAAGCAGAGTAAATATAAGTAAATCATAATGACACTGTCATGGAACATAAAGGGGAAGGAAAGTATTGAAAGCTACCAAAAAACACACGTGATCACAAAAGAATGGTAACTAGACAGCAAATGTTTCCTCAACAACAACAGATACCAGAAGACAGTGAATAAACAGCCTCCAAGGGCTAAGGGTACATCTTATTCTGTGTGCTCTCCGAGGCTGCTGTTCCAGAGTAAGGGCAAAGCCAAGATACTATCAAAGTGTGAAGTGAGAAGCAAGCTTTACCACCAGATCATCCAGAGAAAACCGCTAAGGAGATACTTCAGCAAGAAGAAAAGTGAAACAAAGGAGGATGGCCTGCTGAAGAAAGCACTGAACAAAGAAACTGATTTAAAAATATATATATATTTCAGTGAGGGGTGCCTGGGTGGCTCAGTGATTGAGCATCTGCTTTTAGCTCAGGATGTGATCTTGAGGTCCTGGGATAGAGTCTTGCATCGGGCTCCCCTCAGGTAGCCTACTTCTCCCTCTGCCTATGTCTCTGCCTCTCTCTGTGTGTCTTTCATGAATAAATAAAATCTTTAAAAAACTTTTAGGTGACTCTATTTAACCTCTAATGAGAGTTTTTAAATTTGAGAATATTGCATTAAGCTTCCAGACAATAATGTATGGTGGGGGCCACCAGAGAAAGAGAAAAACACAAAAAAACTGGCTTTGTTGGAAGATAAGCAGTTACCAACCTAAAGGTATTACCTAAGATATATGTAAAAAGAGATAATACCTTCCAAACTAGAGGAGGGGAAGAATATAAGAAAAGCCTCATTGACACAACAAAACTTGGGTAAAGAGAGAAAATAGAAAGAAATGGATCAATACTCACAATAAATGTGACAATCAAAACCACCCACAAAAATGTCAAAGACATCTCACTGGATAATAAAAAAAAAAACCAGTTACATGGTATTTAAAAGAAACAGACCAAAAGCCAAATAACAGAGGAATGGTTAAAATGAACAAATGGAAAAATACGTACTAAGATATACAAAAAACATTACCCATAGTTTAAAGAACAAATCACAGTAGAAACAACAAAATATTTAGATCTCATCGACAGAAATGCCACTTGATATCAGAACACATGAGACAGAGCAGTCCTTAAAAGTAAATATATAGTTTTTACTAACATTAAAAAATTTATAAAATAAATGAGCTGATCATTCAAGAACCCAATAAAATAAAAGGAGTGTCAACAAAGGAGAAGAAAGATGTAACAGAGAGCATTGAATAGACAGGAAATGACAAAACGCAGAAGACAGACAAAATATAGATGATCTATAAAGCCAAAATCAGGTCTTTGAAAGAAACTATTTAATAGTTAGCCAAGCAGAAGGTCAAAGTGAAAACAGGAGACACAAATAAATAGAACTTAAAACTTACAGTTTGGGGCGCCTGGGGGCCTCCGTCAGTTGAGCTTCGACTCTTGGTTTCCATTCAGGTCATGATCTCAGGGTCACGAGATCCAGCCCTATGTCGGGGTCCACACTCAGCAAGGAGTCTGCTAGAGATTCTCTCCTTCTGCCCTTGCCCCTGTTCACTTCTCTCTCAAATAAATAAATTGATTAATTGAAAAAAAAGAATTTAAAAACAATTAGCAACTATGGATAAACAGCATTAAAATCATAATACTACTGTGAGCGACCTTTTGCCAATACACCTGAACATTTAGGAGAGGTGGGTGGTTCACTATATAAAAATTGAAAAAAAAATTACTCATGCGTAGGATCTGGTAGCTTTTTTCTTTTTAATTTTATTTATTTATTCATGAGAGACACAGAGCGAGAGAGAGAGAGAGGCAGAGACACAGGCAGAGGGAGAAGCAGGCTCCATGCAGGGAGCCCGATGTGGGATTCTATCCTGGGTCTCCAGGATCACGCCCTGGGCTGAAAGCAGACACATAACCGCTGAGCCACCCAGGCTGCCCTGATCTGGTAGCTTTTAAAGGAGAGTTTTACAAAAACTTCCAGGGCGAGCAAATGTGTTTATTACACAAATTGTTCCAGCAAATACATTGAGCAAATAAAATACAAGACTCAATGTTGGACATGAATGTAAGTCCATGTAAATGCTGGGCAAGGGCATTATGATAGAAGAGAATTACAGGCCAGCCTCACAGAGAACATAGATGCGAAAGTCTTACATAAAGTATTTCAAAATTAAATCTCACAAGGTAGTAACAAACGGTACCTTGCAGTCAAGTGGGCTGATTACTCAGGGAAATAAGAGGCAGCTCAGGTAAGAGCCCAGGGCTGTTACTGGGGGATGAGGGGGAAGGGGAGGGTCTGACTCAGCAGGGAAACAGGTGGCCTGGGTCAGGTGGTGCCTCTCACCTCCACCCCACCCTGCAGAATTCAGCATCCAGGGCAAGTATAAAAACAAGGCAAAAGAAAACGACAACAAACTAGAAACCTCCTGCAAATCCAGAATAGAAGAAACATTCTCTACTTGATTTAAAATAAATAAATAAATAAATAAATAAATAAATAAATAAATAAATAAATAAAAATAAAAAAGAAGAAAGAGGGAGGATGGGGAAGAGGGGGAGAAGGAAGAGGAGAGGGAGGAGAGAGTGAGAGGGAGGAAAGGAGAAGAAGGAGAGGAAGGGGAAGAGGGGGAGGAGGAGGAGGAGGGAAGAGGGAAAGAAAATTCTAACCTTGAGTTTCCTGGTGGAACCTCTGTACACCCTAATGCTATCTCCCCCCTAGCTGTTCCTGATGCCTTCCTGGGGCTGCTAGCCAATGCAATGTATTTGAAAAACAGAACAGAGGTAGGATCAGAAAGGAAGTGGCAAAACTGCCATTGTTTGCAGATGAATAGACTGTCTATGGAGAAATTCCAAGAGATCTCCTGCCAACCTATGAGGTAGACCTAATAAAGGGATTTAGGATGTTTTCTGGATTCAAAATCAATATGCAAAAACCCAAAGCAGTTCTGTGTTAGAAAAAGCATCAGAAAAATGTAGTAGAAAAAAAAAGGGCCAAAACCACAGGTACTTCAAGTTACCTAGGAATGAATAAAATATAAGAAAAGATGAACAGGCAAAGATGTTTATGGGATGTTCCTGAAGGGTCTGAGAGAAGACCTGAGTAGATGAAGCAGGTCACTATGGCCATAGGTAGAAAGAGCAGATCATAAAGAAGTCAGCACTTCCTTCAATTTATAATTTTAATGAAACCCAGTAAAATTCACAAGCCGAAGTTTTGTCATGCGTGAAACATAGATTCTTACTAACATTTGTGTGGAAGAACAAAACTCAAAGAATAACCATGACAATGTTGCAGGAAAATAAATGAAACAGTGCCTGCCTGGCCCTACCAGGTATCAAGACTTACCCATGGTAATTGAGAGGCTCTCATGTTTGGACAAACAATAAGATCTAGAGAATAGAATAAAAAGCCCAGGGGCACCTGGGTGGCTCAGTGGTTGAGCGTCTACCCTCCGCTCAGGTTGTGATCCCAGGGTCCTGGGATTGAGTCACACATTGGGCTCCCCTCTGGGAGCCTGCCTTTCCCTCTGCCTATGTCTCTGCCTCTTTCTGTGTCTCTCATGAATAAATAAATAAAATCTCTTTTTTTAAAAAGGAATAAAAAGCCCCGAAGTATGTATATGCATATGCAATTCTGGCATAAGTTACAAAATGTGGCTGCTCTACCATCCCTTACTCCATCTCAGAAGACCCAGGTTTTGTCTGGGAACATGACTACTTGGAATTTCCAACTCCTGAAGTCTGGCCAATGGATGAAACCAAAACTCCAGATAGTGGCTTAGAGTACAGGACTCATGCCCTCTACCCTCTTTCCCCACTTTTCTTCCATCATGCTGCTTGGAACCTAGAGGGATGGTAGAGGTTTCATCTAAGACCATGAGGGCGAGGATCATGCCTAAAGATGGAGGACCTGGGTTCTTGGAATCAGATCTCTAGACCAGCCTGGGAAAGGCTGGCTCAGAACTTATACACTTCCATTTGTTTCAGTCACTTTTCTTGGGGTGTTGCATTTCTTACAGAAGATCTTCACCTTAGCTGAGAGAGGAGGCATTAAAACCCAGGGGGGACACTCAATCAATTGTGCAGGGACAACTGTCTACCCGTAAGAAAGGAAAACACAATTAGGTGCTCCCATCGTGGACAGAAATGAACTCCAAATGGAACTGAAAACTAATATGGAAAATAAAATTTGAAGGCAAGTTGAAGAAATTTAGACTCCCTTTAGCACAGCAGTGCAGGAGAGTGTGCCTTAAACAGCACCGGAGCAGAAGTCACTCAAGGAAAAGTTAATACATGGACTCTATCAAATTATAACTTCTGTGTAACAGGTGACCACAGGCAATAGACATCAGGATAAAGGAATGAATGCCTTTTAGGAGGCGACACTAGTGATTGTAAGTCGAACTGGTGGTTTTCATCATACGTGAGAAGCTCCTGCAAATCATGAGAAAGTCACCAAGTAGCAAAATGATCCAAGGCTTTCAACAGATAAGCCCCACTGGGGGTGCCCAGGGAGCTGATGAACATGTGCCCAAAATCTCAGCTTCACTAGGTATCGGGGGACAAGAGTTAAAACAGTAATGAGGTACCCACCAGATACCACCCAGGTAAGGTAGAAAGCCTGCTGTGCTGGCGAACAGGAAGGCAGGACCTTAGGTCAGGGTGGGCAGGGAAGTCCTTGGTTGGGACCTGAAAGGTGGAGAGAGCTGGCCGTGTAAGAGTCAGGGATGATCATCAGGCAGGGGGACAGCTGGTGCACAGCCCTCGGTCAGGAGACTCTGGGGTCTCCGAAAGCTCTGTGCGTGAGCCTCCTTGTGAGCAGAGGGCAGAGCAGTCTGACCTGGGACTCCAGGCCTCTGCCCCGTGCAGGAGCTCCAGCGTGACCTCTCTGACCCTGCAGTCCCGAGCCACACCTGGATCCTGTAGACATTCACAGCACGGATGCAAGGGAGCAGGGTTCTCTCTGCTGAGCCACTGCCAGCTCCCCAGAGGGCATCTGAACCCCTGCTGGCCCTTCCCACTATTCTCTGTCCTTCCCTCACATGGGGGTGGACTCCAGGCCACTTGCTATTCCAGGACGATGGCCAGTGCTTCTCCCACCCCTGCTGTTCGGTTCATGCCATCTATCCACCAGCAATTCCCTTCCCACTTGACCTCCTCCTGTTGAAATCCTACCCATTCTCTCAGCTCCGGCTCAGACCCTGTGTGAGTCAGGAAGGCTCCACGAAGCTTATTTCCAGCTCCAGGTGATCTCTTTAGGCCCTGCCCACATGCTGGAGCACAGCTTGCTTCATGTCATATGTGCAGCACAGAGGCAGCCTCTTGGTAATGGGAGCCTGAGGACCAAAGTCAGACAGTCCAGGGTTCAAGTCCTGACAGTGGGCCTGGCATTCAGCTTCTCCCATCTTCCCATCCCTCACCTGTCAACGGGAGGAAGTAACACCCACCCCTCACAGAGTGGAGGCTAACACCCCAAACCAAATGCCATATACCTGTGAGGGGGCAGGGCACTCAATAACCCCTCAATAAATGGTTGACTTCTGCCCCTTTGTGGACCGGCAGCGTCCTTTCATTCTGCCTGCTGCTATAAACGGACACAGCCTGTTTTCATCTCCTCGCACACCCACCAGTGATACAATAGTACCTGGTAATTTAAATCAAATAGGAAACATTACCAAGATATGCACACATTTGTTGAATGAATGAATGAATGAATGAATGAATGAATGAATGAATAGAAATGAATGAATGAAGAAAGGGAAAGTAGCAGAGCCTGTACCACAAAATAACAGTCTGAGAGAACCAGCTGGTCTGACATTCCGCCAGCACCGGGACCCGCAGTCCCACCTCCAGCTGCGCCCCTGCTCCCAGTGTGCCCACCCCACGCACCCTGGAGCTCCACGCCCCATAGCCACGCCGATAAGTGACGATAGCACTTGCCCCTGTCAGCTGTTGTCACATTCAACCCCATTCTGTGCTCATGCTCCTCACATCTGCCTTGACATTCCGGGCTGGAATCCTCTAGGTGGCCTGACACATGTCTAAAATTCCAGCTTTTGCAGCTAAGGCAGAAATATTGGAGATCACCACATTTCTAACACACCAGTAACATCTTGCTCAGTTATTCCTGGCTCCTCTCTAGGCATTTCAACAAGAGTGCCCGGGTATGGGGGGCCCTGGCAAAGTGGGTGTCTAGTGGTGGAAATGCCAGAATGTCTTTTTGTTTCAGCCCTGGTTGGAATTTTATTTTATTTTTTTAAGACTTTATTTATTCATGAGAGACACAGAGAGAGGCTGAGCCATAGGCAGAGGGAGAGGCAGGCTCACCATGGGGAGCCCGATGCAGGACTTGATCCCAGAACCCCTGGATCACGACCTGAGCCAAAGGCAGATGCTCAACCACTGAGCCACCCAGGCGCCCCTAGTTGGAATTTTAAAATGGCCCAGGTCCCCTTCTTGACCTAAGAGGTTATATGAATGTGCCTGGATGGAAAGATCATCTGGATGTGAGGCTCACTCCACAGTTGACCACATACCTACACGGGCAGGGAGGCAGAGGTGCAGGTATTACAGAACCATAGCCCTGACTCCCTTATGAGTAGCCTCTGGTGTTTCTCTTTGGGGCTTGGTTTAGGATCTGCGTTTCCTCCCAACAATGCCCACTGGGTTCCCTCCTGCGGCCCTGCTCCTTGTGTGCCCTGCTGGGCAGAAGTAAGAGCTCATTCGGCAGCTCCTTGGGAAGTTGAACTTGTCAGCCCAGACCACAGCCCTGATGAATGAGACACAGCCAGCCGTAAATGCCAGTGCGGGCATGAGTGATGGGCTTGGGACAAGGTCACCTCGATGGCACAAATGTGATGGTCACCACTCTCAGGGATGATGGACGCTGCTTGCAGCACATGGGAAATGAGATCTGGGGAGGGGACTGTGCACCAGAGGCAGCAATAGCATCTGTGCTTCAGGGGATCATTTGGGGCTGACATTGTGTCTTAGCTGCTGCCGCCTGCTTTCCCACCAAGAGATTGAAGGTGACTCCTGCAGTATCAACACACAAAATCATTCTAGAAAAGCATTTTGGGAAGTCAGATGCAAAATATTGCTCACATTTCAAATGAACTTTGGTGACCTCATTCAGTATGTCCCAATCCCTATACACTCCCTGTTCTCTGGAGGACCACACTCTACCCTGCTGCCCCACCGCCCAGCCCTTCTCTGGATGCAGACAGCCTTCAGACCCTCCAAACCAGTCTCTCATCTGAAGCCTCCTCCGTGGCTCACCCTGTGAATACCCAGCTCCACAGACAGTTCTTGCCTCTCCCTCTGGGACCCACCCATGCCTGCTTTGTGGATCCCAGGTGCAAACCGATTATGGTCTTCGAGGTATGGGAGAGGCCTGGGCTCACGCTGCCACTTGATTCCCCTCTATGCCCAGGGGATAATAATAATACTAGCACACAGGGCAGGTGCAGGGGGGCATTGAGAAGGTGCTGGATATCATGGCAAGTAGAAAGGAATTAAATTGATATAGGTAGTTCTCACTGGGCAGAATTTGCTGCTTTCTCCTATTGCTCGCCTCCCCTCTGGTGAAGGAGAAAAGACCATGTGCTTCTGTGCTGGAGGACAATGACGAGCAGAGACAGCAGGCCACATCTTACAGAACAGAGGATTTTGCACATTACAAAATTCTACTTCTGTGTGAGGTGCAGGCTTTGGAGTTCCTGAGGTTTACATCTCTGGCTGTACATTGGAGGCACCTGCTTTCAAAGCACAGATGCTGGGATTCCCTCCCCACAGCAATGGAATCAGAATCTCTGGGCCTGGGGTCTAGATATTGGTTCTTATTAACATTCTGTGATTGATTCTGAGGGTGGCCACTCCCTAGAATCATGGGATTCACAAAGCAGGGGTGAGTGATTCTCTAGGCTTCCGAAAGCTGCAGAAACATCATCCCAACTAAACTGAGATCCAGACCAGTGACATTGCCACTTGCTACAGCACAAAACAGTCACTGATCCACATCCCATCATGCTAAAGGAAGCCTTCTGGCTCACTCTAAAAGCATTCAGAGACGCCAGTGTCTGGGGTGAGCCGGAACCAGCCCACCCTCTCCACCTTTCCAAAAGACCCCACCCCTTCTTCATTTGAATTGTCTTTGTTAACGAGGGTTATTTGTTTAAAGGCAAAGAATCTCATCTGATCATCACATGTGGCAATATCTTAGACCTTTATGGCTCTTTGGGGATATAATTTGTGTGTCATTTCGCTTTTTATTGCTTTTTATTGGCTGTGGGACTCTTGAAAAGAAAATGAGGACTATTTATCATGCATAGGGGAAATCTGCCACAGAACATAGTGGATAGCTGTCACCCGAGGGAAAGGCAGCAGGGGGGACACTGCTGGAAATTCCGGGGACATGGTGGTAATAAGTCACTGGGAGAAAATAGGGAAGAGCAAGCATATGAGGATATCCGGGCATTCCCCAATCCAGGGTGGCAAAGCCCAGCACACATCAACCTAACATGTCTCTCCAGTTAGCAAACACCCATGGAGGACTCTTAGATGTACACAAAGGCCTCCCCAATCAGTCCTCCCCGACTGTGTTCAAAGGAGAGCTCCAGACCAACTGAAGACTCCCATTCTCTACCCACTGGATGCACTCAGGAAACTGGGGGTCTTTGAAAATGACCAGACAGCAGCTCTGCTCATGAGGGTGGTGAGGACACAGATAGGCTAGAGCAGAGACGTCTGGTCGACCCAAGCTTTTGTCGCATGAGGTGGTGTGTGTAGTCTTGTTCTCTAGTTAGACCACCCACAAGGAGCCCAGAGTCTGGAGGGCAGGTATAAGCAGGTTTCCAGGCCATACCACAATACACACTGTGGGAAGATTATGAAGAAGGGAATTTAACTTTTTTTTCTAATTGTAGTAAAATGCATGTAACCTATAATATGTCATCTTAATCATTTTTAAGTAAATGGTTCATGTAAATCCATTCACACTGTTGCGCACCCACCCATCAACACCATCCATCTCCAGAACTTTTCCATCCTCCCAAATTGAACTTCTGTCCCTATTAAACTCCAACCCCTCCATGCCCACCATCTACTTTCATCTCTGTGATTTTGACTACTCTAGATAGAAGAACGGAAGTGTTTTTAATAAACATGTTATTTTAGAACAGCTTTAGATTTACAGAAAAATTGTAAAAATGATTCAGAGAGTTCCCATATACCCCACAGCTGGTTTCTCCGGTTATTGTTAGTATCTTACTTTAGTGTGCAAGTAATGAACCCACATTGATACATTTTTGTCAACTAAAGTATATACTTTATTTGAATTTCCTTGCCAAACATCCATTCTCTGTCTCAGGATCCCATCCAGGACCCCACATGACTTTTAGGCATCACATCTCCTTAGGCTTCTCTTGGCTATGACGGTTGCTCAGACTTCACTTGTTTTTGACGATCTTGACAGTTTTTAGGAGTCCTGCATGGTATTTTGTGGAGCATTCCTCTACCGGGATTTGTCTGATGTTTTTCTCATGATTAGTTTGGGGTTATGGGTTTTGGAAGGAAGACCCTAGAGGCGAAGTGCCTTTCTCATCACATCAACCTACAAGCAACATGATTTATACCTGTTGATGTCAACCTCAAAACCTGGCTTAGGCATGTTCATCAGCCTTCTCTACTGTAAAGTTCCTCTTTTGTCCCTGTCTCCACACTGTCTTCTTTGGAAGAAAGTCACTATGTGCAGTCACACTTCAAGAGTGGGGAGTTATGCTCCTCCTTTTTGAGGAAGGATTTTTAAATCTCCTTTTTCTCATTATTAGAGTCTTGCATTGCAGGAGATTTTCATTTCCCATTAACACCCTGCAAACACTAAACTCTGGACAAAATTTCAAAGTGAAAGAAAGGTCAATCTAAGACCCAGAATCTTAGAGAGTATACAACACCCCCAAGAACCAGAACCATCGGATGGGTCCCTGGTGCTGGGACCAGAGCTGATCTCCATCACTGGGTACAATGTCCCTGTGAGGTGGTCATTCCTGATGCCATGCTCCAGCCATGCATGGATGTTTCAAGGACAGGATGCCCACCATGGGGTGGGAAAGAAGATTCCACCCTACCACACTGTTGGCATCTTGCTTTATATTTACCTCTTGCATTAAAATCTTGGCTCCCTAGCCAAGCTGTATAATCCTCAACAGAAAGGAAAGGGAGAGAGAGCTTATCCTGCCACTGTCAACTGTACCCTTTGCAACCTTACATCTCTGAGATGCCCCAATAGAGTATCAGCAATAGGTGACAAAGTCCACACACACTTGGCCAATGGTCAGTCACTTGAACTATGGAAGATCTAGCTTATTATACCAGAAAATTCAGTGATTACATTTTGATTTTAGGTCACACCAACTTCTACCATCTTCTAGTCCACCTTCTCCTCAAGCAGGGCTCCCTTCTCCCAAAGAGGAGCCCAATGGGCTCCTAGAGCAAGAAGCAAGAGGACCTAAGGATCCTTGCCATGATGAGGCGACAAGCACAAGAGAAAAGCTCACTACCAGTGTTGGGCAGGAGTCTGTTGTGAAGAGTCTATAAGGGATTGAGCTTCAGTGAAGATTCAGCGGGTAAGGGGAATGAAGAAGAAAGAAGGGATAAACATGGTGACCTGCGTCCGATGAGTATCTTCTCCAGGCCCAGCTGGGCTGAACATTTTCATAAGTCAGTTGCTCAACCCTTCCCACAACTGTGAAGGGGCTACCAGACGCAGGTTATTCCAAGGCCCTCCGGCTAATGTTTTTCAAAAGTCTTCTCCCATGTAAGGCCCATCTCACCATGTCCACCAGGATCCCACTCTTCTTCATACAGAGAAGACAGAACAAGGTGTCACTTGTGCAGAGGAACCTGAATAAGCCCAGGGCACAGCAGAGGGGCTGCCTGGTGCTAGCATCACAGAGATGTGCTCTGAGGGTGGCTACCAGGTGACATCTGCTTTTTCCCTAGATAGACCTGTCCATGACGAAAGTGGAAGTATTCTGACTGTAGTGCAAGGCTCTAGCCCCCCCCCCCCCCCCCCGGTGCTGTCAATTCTGGGTCCAGCTAGGTCATGGGGAACCCACGGTCTAGGATATTAGAATTCAGAATGAATGTGGTGATGGGAAGGCTGGTGGGGCTCAGGCAGGAGGAATGGCCCTGAAGAAGGTCACAGCCTGATGTCCTTTTGCATTAGGCTCAAGAGCAGAGACATTGAGCTCCCTGGACCAGAGGAAGGGTTATGTTGGGGAAAAGAGTGCCCTGAAATGTCTGATGGCATATGGGGGTTGAAAGCTCTGTCTACCCAGATATAGATGCACTGTCTGGCATGTATCATCAATGGCTGACCCACCAGGAGTGCCTGTGCACCATCCTCTATGCTTTCCACCTCATGGTGGCTAGTTAGCAAGCTGCTAGAGCAGAACATGGGCAGGAAGTGTTTCCCTTAAATGTTTTTTTTCCTTCAAAGATATTTGTAGTTCCTAAGCAAACTCACAAGAGAAGCCCCCCCTTCCTCCATGAAGCCCCCCAAAAAGGTAGAATAAAAAAGTTAGCATCGCTCTCAAAAGATTTTACCCTATTTGATTAAGTGTCACTGTTATCAGAGGAAACTTGAAGCTTCCTAGAATGTCTGACTTTTGTCATGTATATGACAAATGTACATGAGCTAGTTCTACAATTCCATCAACAGGTTGTAAGGGCCCAGACATGTTAGCCCTCCACCGAGGGCTGGCTGGCACACAGGACACAAACATGGTTACACCATCCTTGACACTCTCCAGACTCTTTTGCTGGACCCGCCTGCTCCCAGACCCTAAGTGGAAAGTGGTAAAAGTCAATGTGCAAATAAATGCAAGCCAAAGAGATACACTGGAATTTTTGACTTGCCAAAGATCTCAGAATTGAATCCCAGAGTTCTCTAGTGGACTGTTCTCCAGGGCAGTAGCCATCAGGCACCTGCCGCTGATCAAATAATATAAATTAATTAACACTAAATAGGATTAGAAGGTGAAATTCTCAGCTGCAGTGGCCACCTTCCCAGTGCTTGTAGCCACGTGTGGCTGGTGGCTACCATGTTGGGCAGCATAGCAAGTTCCATCCCACAGTGCTGTCCTGGAACACCAAGGGTATGCTCAGAGGGTGCTGTGGACTTAGCAGTGGAATCTCATAAGTCTGCCCAGGGGCAGCACTCCAGGGGCGGGCTGGGGCTTTCACCAGCTCCTCAAAGGCATTCACGACCCAAAGAAGACCAAGGAACCCATAGATCAGGCTTTCATAGAGTGTGATTGCAGGAAGGCAGGAAGGGGCTTCTTCCCTCAGCTGCAGACACCTACCTGTTCATCCCCAGTTGCTAAGCCAAATTCTGGCACTAAATTGCCCAGAAGAGCAAATCAAGCTTTGAAAGTCTTGCCTCCTGGTGAAGATATCAGATGCCTGACAAAGGCCCCGAGGGCCCCGAGGGGCTGCTTCAGGAGTCCTGCACGAATGATGCTCTTTTCTGCCACACCTGGAGCAGAGGGCACAGAGTATCTTTAGGTCCCAGAGGCCCTCCTGGAGAAAGGCGGCCCAGGAACAGGAGCACCAGCCCTCCTTCTGCAGGACGAGTGCTTGCCTGTTCTCCCCTCTACTAGGAGAGAGCTCTGGAAGCCCAGGAAAGAGGAGACGGCTTATGAAGCCTTGGAGGGCCCTCTGCACACGATTCTGCCCAGAGCACATACTGCAACCAAGCTGTACTTAAGGTCATGTGTGAGGAGGTGACATTTGATGTCCTTAACTAAGGAGGCGTGAGGACGAGAAAAGGCACATTTGGCTAACATTTCCACGCCGGAGCCCTCAGGATGACTGTCCGTGGGAACGGTCCTCCGTTCTCAGTCCCAGAGGCTGGTGGGGCGGGGGACGGTCCCCAGCGTTCCTGCACACTGAGGGCGTGGAGGGTGACTGCCAACTACAGAAATGGAAACACACCGGGTCCTCGTTCCAGTCCGGGCAGCACAACGCCTGCATCATTGATTTATTTAGTCATCTTTTCAATGGTTGCCAATAACAACCTGCTTCTGTAAAAATAAGACTTAAAAAAGGCACATAAGACATTCCAAAATGCTTGCCCAGAACAGTCTGAGCTGCTCAGTAATCCCCCCTCCACCCCGAGAATGCGTTCGTTGAGCACCCACCTCCGCCGAGGCAGACGTTGGAGGGCTTCAGTGCTTCGGGGCCGCTGCTCCGGCCCTGGGCTCAAGAGGGCACCCAGCCAGAGGACCGCCCTCCGGAGCTGCCCTCCCTGCGCCAGCACCCTCACGCACCGTGCTCCCCTTTCCCAGAACTGAGTGTCACCTCTAATTGCCGAAGAATTCATAGGTCAGGTCTGGTCCTGACTAATAACTCCACCTGTAATTGAGAGGCTCATCCCATCTTAACTGAGATGTTCGCATTATCAAGTAGTTTGTTTAAATTGTGAATGACAAATAACAGATCACATGGAGTCATTTGCTCTTCCCTGGGGCTTATCTGCTGGCTATTTTGGGGTCCCACGGTCTCAGAAGTTATTAATTTAATGCTGCTTACTCCTCAGCGTGTAAGCTGAAAGCCTGGAGTTGTACAACATTTTACATACTTAATAAATGTTGTGATTGATTTCATGTTTTTCAATCAATGTCACAGAACTGGGACTTGCAGCACTGGGGAACATTTGGCACAGGAAGGGTCCTGTGGAAAGTTTGTGTTTGGACAAGGGGACAGGAGGGGAGACAAGGCTTTTCTGGACCCCCCCCTTGGGGGTAGGGGGGGGAACCACAGACCCCAAAATCAAAGCTGTCCACAACTCTCTTTCGGCGGGAGCTTTCAGTACCTGTCATTCATGTCCTCTGGTTTTAAAAGGAAGAAAAGAGAACATTTAGAAACAGAGCAAAATTCTGACCCACACCAAAAATATCTGTATCAGATCCGTATTCATGACTCAGTTGGTGTGAAAAGAAGGCATCTTTGTTATCACAACTCAGTCATATGAGCACAGTCACCAAAATAGGATGTTTGGCAACCAGTCAAGTGTAATCAGTCTCCGCACAGAAATCGAATCAAGAACTGGGGAGCCCAAGCTGCTGAGCTGGCCGAGACACTCCGCCAGCTTCCTCCTGCTCCAGCCCAGCTCCAGGTTTTCAGAGGATAGAACCTGAGATTTTGTTGGAAGTGGACCAACAGATCCAGCGGTTTTCCCATAACTGCTTCTGAGTCCCTTGGGACAGGCACTGGAGAGACCACGTCCCATGGAGACGTGGGGGTTTGGGTGATTGCTGGGCTACAGCAAAACGGCTTCTCGTCTTGTGCTTCTTACCTTGTGAACTTCATCCAACTTCTGTTTACATCTTAAAGTGTCCATCCCATCCAAATTTTAGCACATACAGATTTCCTGTGTTAACTAGCCAAGAAAGTTGAAGACTCCAAAGAGTATTGAGGAGGTCCTAGCATGGGGGAAGGAACCGATGAACCACAAAATTGATAAGAACTATTTCCCCAACTTCTAACTCCCTCCTGGTCCCCTGGCCCCCTCCTGCCACATTAGGCCCTGCACTTACCAGCTCTGGCTCCTTGCTGAGAAAGGAAATGAAGACTCAGACCTCCTGCTTGTCTTCTCTGACCATGCTTCTTATGGTCCCTGAACACAGGGGGTGAGCTGTGGGGTGAACTGTGGCCACATAGGCTCCAGGGAGCATGGTCCACATTCACCCAGTACACTCACCCCAAATGGTAGCTTTCCAGAGTGCCAGGAACAGTGAGCTTAAAAATCAGAGCTCCAACTTTGCTTGGGTTTGGGTTGTTTTTTTGTTGTTGTTTTTAAAAGATTTTATTTATTTATTTGAGAGAGAGAGAGAGAAATAGAGCAGGGGGACAGGGAGGAGAGGGAGAAGTAGGTTCCCCACTGAGCAGGAAGCCCGACTTGGGCTCCATCCCAGGACCCCGGGATCATGACCTGAGCTGAAGGCAGATGCTTCACCATCTGAGCCACCCAGGCCCCTCTGGGTTGTTTTTAAAAGTAAAAACTCCGGGTGTGGTTTTTGTGCTCAGCCTTCATGGACAGTTTCTATCTAAACTATAGTTTATTGGGCAGCTGCGGTGGCTCAGTGGTTTAGCGCAGCCTTCAGCCCTGGGCGTGATCCTGGAGACCCAGGATCCAGTCCCACGTCAGGCTCCCTGCATGGAGCCTGCTTCTCTCTCTGCCCATGTCTCTCTCTCTCTCTCTCTCTCTCTAATAAATAAATAAACTCAAAAAATAAATAAATAACATCTTTAAAAATAAATAAATAAATAAACTATAGCTTATTTAAGGAAATTAAGAAGGTTGACAATTTGAGAGGAACAGAAAAGAGAGGACAGAGTGGTGAGACCGGGAGACCGGAGGTAACAGAAGGTTCCTGGGGTCTAGGAATTAACATGTGTTTATATATCTCCTTTTTAAAAAAGATTTCATTTTTTTACATTTATTTAACAGAGAGAGAGAGAGAGAGAGAGCACAAGTAGCCAGAGCGATGTGGGTCTCCATCCCAGGACTCTGGGATCATGACCTGAGCCGAAGGCAGAGGCTTACCCCACTAAGCCACCAGGCGCCCCAGGGTTTGTGTATCTCCTTACAAACCCCCTTGCAAGCCTCCCCTATGCCTCCCCACCACTCCCTCTGCTCCGCGGTGCATCCATCCAGGGCCCACCTGCCTGCACACAGATGACCCCAGTCCTCTTGCTCCAGCATCTACCACCCCCTGAGCCCCATGTCCCATCCCCAAGCTCTGGGCTGGGGCCTCCTCAGGATAGTCAGGCAGCTCTCTGCATGTAGGTGCATCTGCCTCGCCACACACCTGGCCGCCTCCCACCTGCCGAATCAGGAGCCCACCCACACGAGGGGGCGGCTCCTGGCTCCAGTCCTGCCTGGACACCTTGGGCAGGCCATGTGTCCTCAGGGAGACTTTGCTTCTGCATCACCCCCACCGGGGGGATTCGTGACGACTATAATTAGAATTCTTTATCTAAGCACTCCTTAGTCTACAGCATCCCTGGCTCACATAGGCACTCGGTAATACACCTGTGTGGTTATCATTGTGAATTACTCTACTGAGTCACCGGGGCTGAGAGCTCTGGAGAGTTCCTTCTCTGCTCCCCTTTACATTTCACATCTGACCTGTGCTCAAGAACAGGTCTTGGTCTGCCTCTGAAGTGGCCTGTGGGTCTGTCCCCTTCATCTGTTCTCAGGGTTGATTGGTTTCCCTAACCTGTGGGCTGTGCAGGTGCAGGAGCGCCCCCTTCCCTGGGCCCCAGCCACAGCACCCCACCCCAGCCCGCTAGTCAGGAATTCCTAAGGCAAAGCTCTGGGACTCTCATAGTCACACTTGTGGGTGGGCTCTGTAGGCTCACATGTCAGCTCTTTGGAGTAAACTGACAAATGTAAAGCCCCTGCCAGCTGCCCTTAGAAAGTGCTCAGTGAGTCCTGGCCACACCTGTTCCTTACAGCTGGAGGGGCAGCTGCACACATGCAGAGGTCTTGCTGCCTGTACCACCCACACCGCCATCTCCCACCTCCTAGGGTGTTGCCACCTGCTAAAACCTGCCCCATACCAAGTCCCTACCATTGCCGTAAAACCGTCCCAAATATGCCTAGTTAGAGATTTCTAAAGCATATGCTCCACATCCCAACTACAAACTGTTGCTCCTGGGATTTGTCTGTGCCTTCAGGAAGCTGTGCTCACCCCTACCACCACCACCACCCCACTACCTGCCACTTCCCTCGCAGTCTCTGGACTCAGGAACTGCATAGCCAGGCTCAGCAAGCCTGGCCAAACAGCTAAGTTGGAGTGACCTCCACCTGGCCCCTCTGCTCCTTGGCCTTGAGATTGGTGCCCACTTTCCACTCTCTCTGTCCTCTAGATGCCGTTTCTGGGAGGATGCAACACACATTGCCTGCGTGATGAACTCCAGTTGGCACCTGGGAGCCTTCCGATTCTGATGGGTTGTGTGCTAAAATATAAACAGACTCCAAGTCTGGAGCTATGACAAAAGTGGTGTCAAACCCATCTTTTCCCAAAACAAGCCGGCTGTAGCCAAAGCCATAGGACATATTGCTCATAAAATATTGGCTCTTGGCAGGGAAGCAGACTTGAGGGACAATTCTATTTTTTAAATCAACCTTATTGAGATTTAACTTATATTAAACAAAGTCCATCATTTCAATGAGCTTTGACTAATGCTTAGGCCATCACAATCAAGATGTAGAACATTTCCACCACTCCAAAAAAGTCCTAACTACATTTTTTTAATTGAAAAACTTTTTAAGGCATGACTTGGTGGTTCAGTGGTTGAACCCTCCTTCTGCCTGTGTCTCTGCCTCTCTCTCTCTCTCTCTCTTTCTCTCTGTGTGTGTGTCTGTCATGAATAAATAAATAAAATCTTTTTTTAAAAAAGAAAAACTTTTTATTTTAAAAGGAATAAGCAGGCTCCTCACGTGGGACTCAATCCCGGGTCTCCAGGATCACACCCCGGGCCAAAGGCGGTGCCAAACCTTACTGGGCCACCGGGGCTTCCTTGAAAAACTTTTTAAAAGAGCAGTTTAAGTTAACATCTTAATTCAGCAGCAAGTACAAAGATCTCCCATAGTGCCCTGCCCCCCGCACACATGCATCCTCTCCCACCATTGCCATCCCCTACTGGTACACTTATTCCAATCAGCTAACCTACTCTGACACATCATTACCAAAGCCCAGTTTATATTAGGACTCGTTCTTGATATTGTATATTCTGTTGGTACCAACAAATGCGTAATGACATGTCTACACTATGGTATTATCTTACAGAATAGTTTCACTGCCTTAAAAATCCTTTGTGCTCTGCTGATTCATTCAACCCTCCTCCCAAAGCTCGGCAACCACTGATCTTACTGTCTCCATAGTTTTACCTTTTCCAGAATGTCATATACTTGGAATCATACAGTACTCAGCCTTTTCAGACCGGCTTCTTTCACTTGGTGATATGCATTTCAGGCTCCTCCATGTCTTTCATGACTTGATGGATGGCTTCGTTTTACTGCCAAATAATCCCTTGTCTAGATGGACCACACTTTATCCACTTAACTACTGAAGGATTTCAGTTACTTCCAAGTTTTAGCAATTATGAATAAAGCTAAACAACAATGTGCTGGTTTCTCTGTGGACACTCTGAATACCAAGAAACATGATTGCAGGATCATATGGTAAGAGCACGTTTAGTCCAGTAAGAAACCACCAACCTGTCTTCCAAAGTGGCTGCCCCATTTTGCATTCCCACCAACAATGAGTGAAAGTCTCTCTTGCTCCACATGTTCCCAGCATTTGGTATTGTTGTGTTTTGGATTTGGGCCATTCTAATAGGTATGCAGTGGTATCCTGCTTTAATTTCCCTGAAGACAGATATATGGAGCATCTTTTAATGTGCTCGTTTGCCATCTGTATCTCTTCTTGGGTCTGTTAAAGTCTTTGGCCCATTTAATCAGGTTGTTTGCTTTTTTATAGTTGGGTGTGAAGAGTTCTCTGTGTACTTTGAACAGAAACCCTTTATGCGATGTGCATTTCTCCCATTATCTTGACAGCCTTTCACAGGACAGAGATTTTTAATTTTTATTAAATCCACCTTATCAGTTATTTCTTTCAGGATCCTGCCTTTGGTGTAGTAACACTATACCCAAGGCCAGCTAGGTTTTCTCCTGTGTTATCTTCCAGGGGTTTTATAGTTTTGCATTTTACATTTACATCTGGACCCATTTTTACTGGATTTTTGTGAAGATATAGGTCTAGATTTTTCTCTTTCTTTCTTTCCTTTGCCTGTGGATGTCTAATTGTTCCAACACCGTTTGTTGGAAAGAATGTCTTTGCTCCATTGTATTGCCTTTACTCCTTTGTCAAAGATGGAGTTGGTTATACTTATATGGGTCTATATCTGGGCTTTCTATCCTGTTTCACTGATTTATTTGTCCATTTCAACAATATCACATTATCTTGATTACCGTAGCTTTATAGTAAGTCTTGGAGTTGGATAGTGTCGTTCCTCTCACTTTGTTCTTGTCATTCAGTATTGACTTGGCTATTCTGGGTCTTTTGCCTCTCTGTGTAAACTCTAGAATCACTTTGTTGCTATCCACAAAATAATTTGCTGGGATTTAGATTGGGATTACACTGGATCTATAAATCACGTTGAGAAGAACTGACATCTCGACAATATTGAATCTCTTTATATGTGAACATGGAGAATCTCTCCATTTATTTACATAATTCTTTGATTTCATTCATGTGGATCTTTCACAAATTTTGATAGATTAATATCTAACTATCTCATTTTGGGAGTGCTAATGGAAATAGTCATGTGTTTTTAATTTCATTATTGGCATATAGGAAAATGATAGGCATTTGTGTGTTAATCTTGTGCTGTGCAACCTCAGTATAATCACTTACTCGTTCCAGGAGGGTTTTTTTGTTCATTCTTTTACATTTTCTACATAGATGATTATGTCATCTACCAACAAAGACAGTTTTATTTCTTCTTTCTCAATCTATATACTTTTTATTTACTTTTCTTGTCTTGTTACATTAGCTAGAACTTCTAGTACAAGGTTGAAAGGAGTGATGGGAGGACATTCCTGCCTTGTTCCTGATCTTGGAACAATTCTAGAATCTGTACATTCTACAGATCACTGTGCATGAGGCACCAATGAGGTGGAGGTGGACGCCTGGCAAGTATGGCCCTATAGGCATTGTTGGAGGCACAGTATGACTTACCAGGCACCAGGCCTACACAGAGGGGAGTGTGCAGGGGGACATGTGGCTTACCAGGCATCACCCTGCACAGAGGGTGTGCAGGGAGGCATGATGGATCAGTCATCTGACGTGCTTTGGTTGATTAGAAAGTATACAACTTGGACCCTATGGTTTTAGGGGAAAGAGACTAAGTTTTTGCTCATGGAAGTGATAAGCAAGGCAGAGAGGAGACAAAACTGATGGGCTCTGAGAAGGCTGAAAGAGGCAGGTAGCTCCTATTGTGTGCCCAGGCAGCTCAGCCCCAGAAGAACTTTTGATACTTCAGAGGTGGATGCAGAAAAGTGTGCTTAGAGGAAGGGAGTGAATGCCAGAGCTTAGCATACCAGGCAAAGAGCAAGAGGGAGCACTGTCTGTTCTCAGTCACCAGCACCTTCAGTCTCATTTAGAAGGTCAGCCAGGGTACAGAGGCTACTAGCTGAGAGGTGGTAATAAGATGGACATGTCGACCAAGTTACCAGGGCAGGCCACTGAATGCACTCACTACCATCTCTGCAGCCCCTGGGCTTGTACATAATATGGATTCTCGGGGATTAAGCAAATGTGGGGGATGAAGGAAGATGTGACAGCAAAACCAATCATTAGGAAGAGTAAAATGAGATTTTTATTGGGATGGGAAAAAAGGCCATGGAGTCCCATCAAATTGCCAACATGGCCTGAGGCACCCAGAAAAGCTTTCTTTGAGAATCATAGCAAGAGTGGACAGAAACACAGTCAGGAGTCATGTAGCCTGGGGTCAAATCTGGGACACTTCACTCCCATCCCTTGGCAAGTGACAATACTTTCCAGGATTATTTCTTCCTTTCTGAGGGGGGGACATTCAATGAGACACTTTGTAAATAGCTGAGCACCCCACCTTCTATCATTTCTCTAGAGCAGGTACATGCCCCTGCAAATACGCACTTAGGGAAGAGAAGGAGGAGACACACAACAGATTCCCTCTCAATTAACTCCAGGGAGTCCTTGGTTCTGGTTGATGCCCCACAGAGCTGGAAAAGGAGAGTTAGGATGGACCACTTCCCGGGAAAATTTTAATTGTGGAGGGTGTGTGAGGGTGTAAAGGTGAGAACAGGAGACCCATCAGTGAGCCAGGCTCTGGGATAGCTGCCCTGGACACTGACAGCTGCAGCTATGTTGGGAATATGAGTGGAGGGGAGGACACTTCCGCCTCCTCCATTTTGCCTGCCCCATGCCTGGATCCTGGCGCCCACCAGACTTCTGCAGGCGCGCAAACAGTCGGCACCATGTGGCCCCTTCCAGGAAGCCAGTCCAGTCCACTGGCCGGCCTTGTCAATCAATGCCGTGTGCAGGCTGTGCTGAGAACCCAGCTCAGCCCGGGTGCAGAGGAAGGACCAGCTGGTGTGGAGGAGTGAGAAGCTTCCATGTGGCTTATGTGGTGGCTGGGCAGGAGGTGGAGACAACTAGGCCAACCACATCAAATCCTGACATTCTCAGAGACAAGATCCAAGTTGAAGGGAACACTTTGGAAAGGAGGAGGAAATTCCCAAGCAGGGCCCTGTGTGAGCATGCCTTCCAGCTTCACCACGGCCCTACACGGTCATCGTGGCTAGCCCATCTTATGCATAAGGACACCTAGGCTTGGAAGGTGTCCATGAAAACTAACATCTCAGCTCTGGAGGCAGAAGACACAGGTTCTAACTGAGGTTCGATTACCAACACTCATAGCCAAGTGACCCAAGTCCCTCAATCTCAGCATGCCTCAGTTTCTAAAATTGTAAGATAGCTCATGCCTCCACCTCCTTTAGAACTCTCTTCAAACATCCCTGGTGGACCATGTCATGGTCCAGAGGACAAGCCGCCCCTCCCTGAGCCAACGAGGGGGCTTCCCTGCCCTCTCTAATGCCAGGTTAGCAACATGCCTGTTACAACTCCTTTCCTCTCTGGGAAGGAGCTTTAAAACCAGCATGCCGTGTGCTCTTTCCTTTTCACATTGCCATGATTCCAGAAATGTTCCAGAGAAAGACAACATGATGCTGACTCTTGGGGGACAATGACACAGAATAGAACCCACATGAATGGACACATAAAGGTAAATAAGAATAAATCTTTGTGGTGTTGAGTCTTGTTATTTAGCATAATGTGCTCTGCCCTGCCCCTGCCCTGACTGATAGATACACCCTGACCCCTGCCCACCCCATGCATTTGCAGCTCTGTGCCCATCCCACCTGCACCGCAGACCCCATGCTCCTCCACACATGATTTTCCTGTAGCGTGCATAACATTTACAACACTGTATATTTTTCCTTCAGGGTACTTATCTTCTGTCTCCCCTTAAAAGAACATAAACTCCATAAAGCAGGGATTTTTGTTTCTTGTTCATGACTATCTTTTGTAACAGGAACAGAGCTTGGCAGGTGGAGAGTACAGAGTACACACATGTGCACACACACAGAGTAAGTAAACATGGAATAGCAGAAATTAACTGAGGCCCTATCCCAAAGGAAATACATATGTATTTAATCTTCAAAATAACCCAATGTTTCAAATACTACTATGATTCCCATTTTACAAATGAGAAAAACTATGCACAGGGGTTAAGAGAACTTGCCCAAGGTCACACACTAAGCCAGCATGCAAGTCCCGACCACATTTTCAATCACTGTGTGGTTCGGACTGTCAACAACACCTTCTCTGTTGCATCGTTGGGAAGAAGTAAAGTGAGGGAATCAGCACATGGTAGGAGCCACAGATGGCATGCTGCTGGCCTGCTGATGCAACTTCCCCAAAGTCTGAAATCTCGGAAGAGGCAGAGTGCATGTCCCCTGGACCTCCTGACCCCAAAGCCCGTGCTTGTTCTGATATGTCAGCACGTCTCTAACCTGGCATCATCTGGGAGGATTTCAAAAACTACCATTGCCTGGGCCTCGAGTACTGAGTGCAAATCTTTGCAGGTAAGTCCAAACATCTGTACTTTTTAAAAAGCAATTCAGGTGAAGCAGCCTCATAGATCTTACTCAGAGGGGACCCTGAGCCACTCCTGGCTTAACACCTGCTGAGCCACTCTTCCCTGAGGCTGGATGATTGGACTGTCATCCGGCCTGGGTTTCCATCCTCATACTAAGAAGTCACCAGTTAAATGATGTGGTGGGCTTGTAGACTCCATCTCCAACCCTAGCTGAGACCCCAGCCCAGAGCCCTGGTGTTGCCAAGAGTGACAGAGAGGCGACCCTCTGTACGTCAGCCATGTAAAGGTCGAGGGTAATGGTCTACATGAAATTCTGGCTGCCCTCACAGAGGTGGTTGGAAAAGTTTCTCTCTGTGGGAGCACAGCCTCCAGGTTCCCACCAATATCTGGCATTTTATTTTTCCCTGAACATTGCCCCCAATCCCTGATTAAAGACATTGATGACAAGAGTGAGCACACAATGCCAGTAAGAGTTCTTTTGGGAGATTTTCTTATTGGAGTGTGTTATGGGCCAAACTCTGTCCCCCAAAATCCTGTTTTGGAGTCCTAACCCGCAGCACCTCAGAACGTGGCCTTATTTGGAAATGGGGTCATTGTAGTTGTAATAAGTTCAATGAGGTCATATCAGAATAGGGTGAACCCTTAATCCCATCTACTGGGTGTCCTAACAAAAGGGGAAATTCGGGACAGAGACATGCACAGGGAGAGTGCCGTGTGAAGGTGAAGTAAGACCCAGGAGATATGTCCACAGGCAAATGGATTCCTAAGACTCCTGGCAAACCTCCATAGGCTGAGAGAGAGGCCTGGGAGGGCTTCTCCCTCACTGTTCTCAGAAGGTACAAAACCTTCAGCCTCCAGAGTGCGGGAGAAGGGATGGTGTTGCTCTGAGTTGCGCAGTTTCCTCCGGGGTCATCGCAGCAGCTCCAGGACACTCCTGCAGAGCAACAGTGAGAACTTCCTACATCTGGGGAAGGTACTAGAAGAATGCCTCGTGGACCACAGACTCTTCCATTCCTTGGACCATAACAAAACTCATCTCACACAGGAGAAAATGAAGTCAAGAAGAATGCAAGCAGGAAGCAAAAAGGTTATCAACCCTGTTTCTAATCCCCACAACCCCAGAGACTCCTGGAGCCCAAAACTTCTCCTTGGACTCAATGACATCCATGAAGATGCCCTTTTGGAATCAGGTTGCAGATGACACAAACCTGATTACTACATGTGCTTTCTGGGACAGGTGAGCCTTCGGCCAGTGTCAGACCTATTAAAGCCCAGGTCATGATCTCAGAGCCAAATCCTAAAGGAAAAACTCAACTCTGAAGGCCTTTGCTCCACCTGTTCACCTGTTTCTATGTTGTTTACAGGCCAGAGCACCACACCAGGGTTTCTCCTTGGGTGACACTGGCGGTTTCCTTCCCAGTGGTCACTGCCACTTCCTCCTGCAGCAAAGCTCTCTATAGCCACATGTTTGGAAGGTAGGGAGGCTTTCTCTACCCTGGAATTGAAATGTAATTGGTCTGACCTGGTCCTTTCCCTTGTCAAGGACTGCTTTAGGTGCTGAGGTATGGCTGGTAGGGTTGAGGGAATAAGCATTTAAGAACAAATAGAATCGTATTCTATTTTTCCCCCAAGGGGTCCCATGTCTGCCTGTGAGGCCCAGAATCACTCTGGCCATTCTCCATTCCTGGAGGGCAACGTGCCTGCTATGCTGCTAATGGCAGAGTAAAAGATGAAAAGCTTCTGGGCTTGCACAATATCACCATGATGCTGCATTAGCAGACTCTGGAGCCACCCCACCCCTGTTACTTCTTGTTTTATGGGATAACCAACAACTTACAGTGTACGCTCTCTTGGTCAGATCTCCTATTACTTGCAGTCAAAACCATCCTATGTTTCATACTTCCCAAAGCAAAAATACACAGAGCGATGATTGTGCATCATCCAGAGCAATGCTGATGAGTGAGCTGCTGTCTGTAGGCCGGGCCTTACATGGGTTCAGAGAGGGTGCTCAGAATGCATGTACACAAGGAAGGCTGATGTGCGGGGACAAGACATTGTAGACACCAAACTGATGCACTGGCATCTGCTCTGAGATCCTCCAAGACCAATTCAGAAGGTGTCTTGTTCCAGGGAACCAGGACTCTTGAATAAAGGGCCCATCAGCCAGCACTGCATCTAGGAACTAAGTCGACGAGAATCCTTTAGCAAAATGAGGGCAGGGAAATTGAGATGTTGCCAAAGGAAGAGGATTTATACTTCATGTTATCTCTTTGTTGAACACTTCAGGACCTAGCTTACAAGCCTGAAATTCACAGTGAGCTTCTTCCAAGCCGTGGGGATGTGCTTGCTGTCTGTTATGCACAGGTCATGTGGTGCATTGAATGATACTTTTACTCTAGGGGATGTGGAAGGGGAGAAGCGGGCTGATGAAAGGAGCCACTACCACACTCTCACCTCAAGCACCATCTTGGACAGGAGCAAGAAGTGGCAGAAGCTTGGAAACAAGAACTCTTTATCCAAAAGAGACCTGAATTCATCTAATGAGACTAGTGATAAGGCTTTAGGAAGCTGATACATACACTTTTCTTTTCTTCTATGTAGTTTCCTGGGGATGTTGTAACAAAGTACCGCAAACCAGATGGCATAAAACAACAGAAATGTATTTGCTTATACTTCTGGAGGCCAGAAGTCCAACATCAAGCTGAGGCAGACTTCAGGTCTTCCTTCTGGGTGCTCTGAGAGAGAATCCATTCCGTGCTTCTCTCTTATCTTCTGATGGTTTGGCAGCAATTTTAGGCATTCTTGGCTTGTGGATGCATCATCCCCATCTCTGCTTTATCTTCACATAGCATTCTTCCTCTGTGTATGTCTGTGTCCAAATTTCCCTTCTTTATAATGGTACTAGTCATGTTGGGTTAGTACCCATCTTAATGACCACATCTCAACTTAACTACCTCTACAGACTCTATTTCCAAATAAGATCACATTCAGGGGTATGGAGGTGGATAGGGTTCTGACATATTTTTTAGGGAACTCTAATCAATTAATAACACCTCCTTAGTTCAGAATGAATGTTTGAGAAGAACATTATATATGTGTCAGAAGAATAAAGACCAAAACAGTAGCCTTTGCTTGCTAATGAAACTGAGAATGTGTAATGTCAATCAACAACCATAATGAGCTCCTCAGACTGAATTCACCCCCCTTAAATGCCTCAGGAAACTCACTCTCAATGGACTATATCTCAACAAACCCCCTTTGTGGGCAGGCAAATGCAGAAGCAAAGACAAAAGCTGGGCCTGCTCCCAAATTTATCCATCAGAGAATTCCCTCCTGCAATTTGGGCAAGGATGGGTTCTATGGATAGAGTCACATGATTCAAAATAAAATACTCTATAATATT
Organism: Vulpes vulpes; assembly: GCF_048418805.1. NCBI lineage: Eukaryota > Metazoa > Chordata > Mammalia > Carnivora > Canidae > Vulpes > Vulpes vulpes. The sequence goes on along the minus strand of NC_132791.1, from coordinate 160,103,941 downwards.
TATTAATAGACTGTTCAATGAGTCTAGACTGAGTGACAGAAACATACAAATAATTTGAAAATCTGAAATCTCACGGGTTGGGCCATGCCTTATCACAGTTGGCATGGATGCCTGGTTGCTGGTGTCCCTGATTTGGGCAGGGAAAACTGAAAACTGTTTGTTAAATAGATATACAGATGAATGTGTGTGAAATGGGGGTCAGTCTCAAATGGTAGTTAAATGCTTCTTTTCAAGCCAAGGAGAGGGGTCTCAGAATAAATCAACCTGCCAACAACTTGATCTCAGACCTCCAGCCTCCAGAACTGTGAGTGGGAAAACAAACATCTATTGGTTAAGCTCCCAGTTGGAGGACTTGCTATGGCAGCTCTAGCACATGGGTGTCATGGGTATACAGAAGACTATCCGAAGGGAAACCATACACAAAGCAAACATCCCACAGAGATAGAAGGCTATGAGCTCAGAAAGTTCTGACAGAGACCACACAGGAGAGGTGAATGCAAGAGGAATCCAATGCGGAGTCACCACCTCCACCTGTATGCCCTCAAGCCCTGTCCAGTGTGGTCCGACTTTGCTTCCTCTTGGTCTAGGAAATTGGGAATCATGAGTCAGGGCCCCTAAATCAGTCCTCGTGTTTGCATTTTCACTAATACCTGATGATTGGAGGTGAACGTGGGCAGCCCATGAAGCCAGGTCCCAGAGGGAGGCCCGTGGTGGAATCACCATATCCCAGATCAAATGACCATCCAGAGGAGGGGACAAGTGGGAATGAGAAGAGAAACTGCCCATCAATAGTTTGGAGCACCAGGCGTAGAAGGCTTGCAACATCAATTCCAAAATGCCATTCGTGACTATGGCTTTCAATCCCAACAAAGCGGGGGGTTGAGGGGGAGACAGGAGGGGCCAAAGGAAGAGGGGAACTCGTGCGGTGGACCCAGTCTGTCTTCACTACATCGTGTTTCTGATCATAAAAGTAACTGACAATGACCTCAGAGAACCTGGAAAGAATGTGAAGAACAGGCATGGAGGTAAGATTTCTCATTAACCCACCTGAAGACAGCCAGCCTATTTGGGTGTGATGCTCAGTAGAGACAACCGTGTATGGTCTTGTCACTAAAAATCATGTTCTGAGAATGTCTCTCTCATGATAAAAATAATTTCTCCAAACATCATTTCTGCAGCTCCACAACAATCCATCCTGTGAATGAGCCACAATGAATGCTCCTCTATTTATAGGAATGAGGTTCCTCCACTTGTTCCTTATTTTAAGTAACAATGCCGTTAGCGTATTTATGCTTGAAACTTTGTGCCTGATTGTTCCAAACTAGAGCTTCCCCCAGAGTGGGAGTAGCTGCGTGGTGGACACTGTTGGGCTCCTGATTCACGCTCCCGGGTCACTTACCATTTAGCAGGAAGGCATGTGGATTTGCTGCGAGCAACCCAAGGCAGGCCTGCCCCACTAAAACACAGGGCCCTCATTTCTGAAATTAGAGCAAAGTGAAACCAGTTTTGCTGAGAAAATTTCACAATAGCTTCTGAAATAATCATTTATATCTGGGAATGATATAAACAGCCAGACTTAGTAATGTCATCACGATGCCTCCAACACAGGCAACATGACCTCATAAGGTCATAAGAAGGGATCTGCCTCTGGGGTCTACTTCTCAAGAGTCCCCACTGCGCCTTCTACCTTGGGGCCCCATCAGCTCCTGCCTGGACATAGCTCTGGATGTGGGAGCCGCTTCATTCCTATCTCCTCAGAGTCTCTCCAAGGGTGATCCAAGATAAGAGAAAACATTTTCTTTTTGCACTTGCTAATTTCCTCCTTTATCAAAAGAAAGATTTATGTTTGTTCTCCGAATGCAAAGGTACTTGGTTTCTGAGTCAAACTGGAAGAACCCAGGTGTTTCCAGGCTCTGTTGGTAACTGAATCAACACCTTGATTATCGGCACAGCAACTAGTTTGGTGGATGCCTTCTTCTGTCCTTATCCCCTTGGCTGTGTGCATGGTGAGAATCAGTTCTCACTCTCCCATGGCCTTGGATGGCAACACTCAGTGTTTGTGCTTCTGAACAAACAGCCCTGACCCCGCTCAGAAAGCACCAAGTTGCTGTGGGACATCAGGAGGCTCTGCTTGGCCAGACCTCTACTGTGCTCTCCATCAGAGCTTTCAGAGGAGCAGGTTCCCTGCAGGACAACCACTTATCACTGAAAGGAAAGGAGGCCACCTCTGGGTGTAAGGAGGATACTCCAAGCCACCAAGACCTCCGCATTGTCACCACCCACATGGCTGCCACCCACATCTTGGACCAGAGTCATAGTGGTCTTACAGACCATGACCCTGGTGTCCAGAGCCCTGGATCTACATCCCGACCTTTCTGTCACCCTGAGCTGTCACCTGACCTTATGAATCCACAGCATCCTCATCAGAGGATAAAGATCCGTAGACTTTCCTTCAGGTACAAAAGAGATAATACATACAAAGCATTCAAAATTGTGCCACAGAGCAGCTCTTAGCAGACACAAACTACAGTTGTCCCCTCCACCCAGGGCACTCACTTTCTGATGGCAAAGGAATCAACCCACTGAGGGCTCACTCCTTACCTGGCTCATGTGTGCAATGAGGAAGGTAAAGTCCAGTGGGGAGGGGGGCTTAATGTAGAGCAGCAGTGCCTACTTGCTTTTCTAGGGTATAAACACAGCCCAGGACATCTCTACAGCACAACAGGCCTCCAGAGAACTGGCTGCAGCCCACACCTTGGCCGCACCATCAGATCACAGGAGCCTCCCTCTGACAAACCACTTCTCCCTCCGGGCTGTCTATCCCAAGCAGCTGTGGACACTAGGAACGGCCCTCCCCTGAGTGTGATTCCGAGGTAGGCCTGGAGAAATGGCCAGGAACTCCTGGCTCAGCTGAGGGCAGGCAAATCTCACACCCACCCAAGGACAGGCCCAGCGCTGTCCTGAGACTCAGAGTGGACTTGGGTCTATTTCCTCCCCCTCCTCCCTCCCTCTTCCCCTTCCTTTTCTTTTCGTCTCTTTGTTTCCTTTGTCCTTTATGTTTTGTTCTTCAAAGTATAGTTTACATAGAGTGAACTCAAAATGCAAATCATCTGAAGCCAGTGTTTATAAATCTTGACAAATACACACACCATGTAAATATCATCCCCATCAAGACGCTGAACATTGCCAGCACCCTAGAAAATTCCCACATTTTCCTCTCACCCAGTACCACCTCATCACCCCCACTGTGGACAACCACTGCTCTGCTTTCTGACACCACAAATCAGTTTTCTCCCTTCTAGAATTTCCTGTAAATGGGATCACACGCTATTCAGTCTTCTATACGGGCTTCTTCAGCTCACCATGCTTTTGTGATTCGTTCCCGTTGTGTGAGTTGTCGGCTGTTCTTTTATGGCTGAGGAATATCCCATGCGTGCCTGTGTGCACCATCTGCTTGTCCCCTCGCCTGCTTGATGGGCATTTGGGTTGTCCCCATTTGAGGCAACTGTGAATACAGTTGCTATGAACATTCACACGCACCTTTGGATGGATGCATGTTTTCGTTCTCCTGGGTAAATGCCTAGTAGTAGGGTAGCTGGATCATAGACAAGAAGAACATGGAATTCACAAAACCTGCCCAGTGGTTTTCTGGAGTAATGGCACATTCCACCCTGCCCCCAGGGGTAGCTGCAGGTTCCCACACTTCCCTGTGTGGCACCAACAAGCCTCAGAGATGGGGACACTAGGCAACCATCCCACTAAGAAACCTGTTGGTTTGATAAGGGCTAATATGTCCCATCAGGGACTTTTTGTCTTAAAGACCAGAGGAATGGGCAAGAAACTGACAGACCACAAACAGATCAATGTGCTTTCAGATTCCTACTACAAGATGAGCCAAGAATGTGGGGCCCCCTTTCCATCAGCTTCCATTCAGAATTCAGTCCATCTTCCAGTCAAGACTAATTAAAGCTCATGGCCATAAACATGCTTCCCTCTGAGAAGGTGTCAGGAATGAAACCAGTGCTCAAGGGCTGAGATCTCAAATGGTCCCCACCCATCCCCATTTCCAACCGGATTACTGCCTATCCCCCTTCTGTCGGCTCCCAGCTCTAGTCCTGATGATGGCAGAGAACTCACCCAGGTGTTGTTTCTATGACACAAGAATGATCATGACATCCCCTTCATTAAGTCCAACAGTGGCCCCCACAATCTTCAGAATGAAGTCCAGACACAGTAGCATGGTCCTCTGTGATCTGATGTGTGTGTGTTTTCTAGCTCATTGCCCCCAACAAATTCACACAAGTCCTGTAGTCTGCCATCCAGCCAAATGCCTGCAACCACTGTCCCACGAGCTGGGCTCTCTCTCCATGGTACACATGTGAATGTCCCTCCCTTTGCTCATGCACTCCTCCCCCACCACCATGTCTGCCCAGCTAATTGCTATTCTTTCGGGGTTAAGTATCCTCCAAGACGACTTTATTGACTTTCTCACATTGAATCACTCACCACTCTGGGCTGCACTGTGCATTGTATACTGCATTGTGCATACTTCTGGTTTGGTGCTTTGTACATTGCTATGATCTTTTGGTAGACCTTTCAAACAGCCTTTCCTGAGCAGGAAAATGTCTTATCATTTCTGTTTCTAATAAGTACACAAAATGGACTCAATAATTATTGCCAAACGGGTGGATGGATAGGTGAGTGAGTGATGGATGGGTGGGAAGGTGGATAGATAAGGGGGGGTGGAAGGGTAGATGGGTGGGTAAGTGGATGGATGGATGGATGGATGGATGGATGGATGATAGGAGGGTGGGTGGATGGATGGATACTCTAATCCACCAATGGGTGGAGAAGTGGATAGATGGAGGGGTGGGTGGATAGATACAGGGTGGGTGGATAAAAGGGAATGGGTGGATGGGTGGATATGAGGTGGATGGATAGATAGGGGTAGACGGATAAATGGATGGGTGGATGGGTGGATGGATAAGAGGGTGGGTGGATGGGTAGATAAATGGATGGGATGGTAGATGGAGGGGTAGATATACGAAAAGGTGGGTGGATGGAAGAATAGATGGGAGTGATGAAACTGAAGTGAATCTAAGTGCATGTGCCACAGAGGACATGGCAATGTCCTCTTTGCACATCCATCTTGATATAGCCCTCTTGAGTGGGACTCCTCAAATACATGGAGGTCTCAGCCAAGTCATTCTCTGAGATGGTCAGACAGGAACAGAAGGATGATGAGTCTCCTGTTTCATTCCCTTCATGTGTAAACCCATCCCAACCTCCACCATTAAACTAGCCTCCCTTAAATACCTCTTCTTATTTGTCCCTTTCCAACAATGCCCTCTCCCCATTTCACCTACCACTGCCCTAACCATGGCTTCTAGAATTCTAGGAAAAGATACATTATGACTGGAGTTATTGGCTGCCAAATATTAGGAAAACATGCTAACAAATGACCCATCTCATACCATTGGAGTCAGCTGATGGACTCACAGAAACAACAAAAACAAGACTAGCAACAGCAGCAGATGTGTATTGAGCACTGGTCACTTGCCAGACACCTCACTAAGGGCTTCAATCTCACCCCAGACACCAGATGAGAAGCAGCCTCCCAAATGCACATTTTTATTAGAAACTTTGGCAAAGAGATGACTCAACCTTTGGGTCAATTCAATCTTGTGACTATTGATCCTGTGGGTGTCAGGATCTGACTGTGAAAAAGGTCACCTAAGGCCCTTCTCTCCTTACTCGAAGGTGAATTAAGAGATGTCTCTCAGCTGGGGGCCACTCACCACCCCAGAGGAGAAACCAGATACAACCCACCATGTTGGACAGAGGAGAGTGCAAGGACGTTAACAAGGGACAGGAACTCCTGTCTTCTTATTTGGGCCTATGCCATGGTGTTCATGGTCAATTTATTGTGCCTGATTAGCAAACCCCTCAACAGCCCTGCCTTGGGCTCATGGGGAGCCAAGGCAGAGCGATGTGGTAATTAGTGAAGCTTTTCCCAAAAGCCAAATTTATGATTAGGGGATTAAAAGGGAGCAGAGCCCATCTGTGGCCTCCCTTGTGGCAGAGGCAAGAGCTCTGTGACCTTGAAAACAGGACACAGCAGTAGTCCAAAGCCTGGAGCCATGTTCTGGGCTGCTTGGACACCTTGCCCACTGGGCACAGGTACCAACAGAGGCAGAGCTCTCTCTCCAGAGCCAAATGGCATACCAACATGCTGCAGTGTCTCCCTGAGAAACCTGGCTGTGACACCTGGCAGAGACTCCCTCCTTGACCGAACTTCAGTTAGGCTCCTCTGATCACTCTTCTAGACTAGGCCATGACCTTGGCTTGCCTGTAGCAAGAATCCTGCTAAGTCAGTTTAGTTAGAATCCCTTCACCCTTGACATCTAAGTCCGTGGTCTGCTGTTAGAAGAATCCATGTGGACCAGTTTAGTGAGAAACCACCCTTGATAGCCTCTCTTCACAGTTTTCTGTTCATGGCCCCTCATGCTGCTCTTTGGCTGAAGATCCCACTCACCCCTGTTATATTCAGAGTTGAACCTAATCTCTCTCCCCTGGTACAATCATCTCAAATAAAATCTTCCTTCCCATTTTAACAAAAGTCAGGGTAATTTCTTCCCCACTCCCCACCATTTTCTTCCATTTACTACCCTATCTTTTCACAAACTTCATAGCAAAATCCACAAGCCCTCTCTAGAACTTCTCCCTGGTGTCTCTTGAACACATTGCAACTGTCTTCCCTGTCCTGCTAAGCTGGCTTCTGCCTGAGTCACCACGGACTCCGTGTCACCAACTCCAAGGGCCAATATGGTGTTGCACTCATGCCTTTCAACATTACATTGTCTCAACTCCTGAAACAACCCCCTATCTGTGTTCTTCCTCTATCCTCCTTAGTTTCCCAAGCATGTTCCTCATTATCCCCCTGAATTCTAAGTGTTTGATTACCCAGAGCTAGTACAGTCTCTTCTTTTCTCTGTTTTTCCTCTTGCCCTTGGAGACAGCCCAATGGCTTTAAATACCGTAGAAGTGCTAATGACTCCCAGCATTTATCTCCTGACTTATCCCAGAAGTTCAAGACCTGTACATTTAACTGACAACTCCTTATTTGCATTAGGATGTCTGATAGATCTCAAACTTCTTTGCCTAAAACAAAACCATTCATTTCTACCCAACCCCAAATACATACAAAGAAAACCGAAGCTGGGATACGAGTGGCTCAGTGGTTGAGCATCTGTCTTTGGCTCAGGTCGTGATCCCGGGGCCCTGGGATCCAGTCTCACATCAGGCTTTCTGAGGGGAGCCTGCTTCTCCCTCTGCCTATGTCTCTGCCTCTCTCTGTGTGTTTCTCATGAATAAATAAACAAAATATTAAAAAAAAAAAAAAAAAACAAAGAGGGCAGCCTGGGTGGCTCAGCAGTTTGGCGCCACCTTCGGCTCAGGGTGTAATCCTGGAGACCTGGGATCAAGTCCCACGTCAGGCTCCCTGCATGGAGCCTGTTTCTCCCTCTGCCTGTGTCTGTGCCTCTGTGTGTGTGTGTGTGTCTCTCAAGAATAAATAAATAAAGAACCTTCAAAAAAAAAAAACAAATAAAACCAAAACCAAACAAAAACTATGATTTCTCCAACCATTCCCATTTAAACATTCATTTGTTCAGTAAATATCTATTGAGCGCCCACTATGAGAGGGCACTGTTCTAGGTGCTAAGAGCATTACACTTAATAAAAGACAATAGTTCCTTCTAGGAAATGGCAGCACCATGTACCCAGTTCCTCAAGCCAAAGGCCTAGAAAAAATCATCATTTCTTTCTCTACACCAGTGACTTTTAACTGTGTGATTTTTTTCCCCCCAGGGGACATTAGGCAAGGTCTGGAGACAATTTGGTTGTCATACTGGAAAGAGCTGCTACTGGCATCTGGTATATAGAGGTCAGGGTTGCTGCTAAAACTCTACAGTACACAGGATAGTCCTCACACCCAACAAAGTAGGACCAGCCCAAAATGTTATAGTGCCAAGTTTGAGATACCTAGTCCATTAACATACATCATTTGCTTTGCTTCTGATCTAGACTCCAATCTCACAACTTCTCTCTGTACCCATAGCCACCAACCTGGTACAGACTGCCACTCTCTCATCTGGTTATTATACCAGGCCATTTAGACACAGGATCTTCTTTCTTTTTCGCTAGGCCTTACCTCCTATAATCAGGAGTTGTATTTTCCTTTTCTGTATCCCTGACAACCATCAGGATTTGACACTTACTCATGTATACTATCATTGTCATTACCATTACCATCACCATTATCCCTATGTCATTATCACCATCTTCACCACCATCATCACTATCATCATCACATCATCATCATCCTCATCACCATCATCATCCGCATCACCACCATCATCACCATCACCATCATCATCCTCATCACCTTCACCATTATCACCATCATTCACTGAGTTTTAACTTTATTCAAGGCCCTGTTCTGGGTACTTAGCACACATTGTTTTCTATAATCCACCCACATCTCTCCGATTATTGCCCTCATCTTAGAATGTCTCATTAGCTGAAAGATTAGCTGCTTAAAATCTAGAATCAGGCTGTTCGGCTCTGCCAATTACCCCTTTGTATCATTAAGGTTAAGTTAGTTAACCTCACTGTTTCTCAGTTACCTCACCTGCAAAATGGAGTAAACAATAGGGTTCACTTCACAGTTGTTTATAAGGATTCCAAGAGATAGATGGTCCATGGGAAGAAATTAGCATAGTTCTTGGTGAGCAGTGAGTGCCCAAAAGGTGCTAACTAGTCCATCAGGTCACTTGAAAAACTAAGGAACCTTGGGCTTTAAGTACTTTTCTCCAAGCTATATGATTAGTGGCCAGCCCATAACTCACACCACCACACAAGGCTGCCTCCTGCTGGAAAAATGATTGAACAAAGGAACAAGTGGGCACCAAAAGTGACTGCCAGCTTCTTTGTTCTAAAGGATTCCAGAGTGGCAGGTAACATCCCTTCTTGATTACTATAAATGTAAAAACTACGGTTTTTTACAACTTTGACTTTTTTAGAAATCTCTCTGCTCTCCTCTCTGACCTGCTGTCATCATTTTAGAGGAAAAATGAGGCAGGAGTCCTCCTCTGTCCCCTGTCCTCCCAGATGCCATCCTAATCATCCCTTCCCATTAACCTGCTATCATTCACACACCTGCTCTTAAACTCCAGGTCTCTGAGCCCAGCCTTCTAAGTGTAGAGACTGAAAGGCCACGGTATATCCATGACATTTGCTCCACCATAAATTAGCTTGTCTGCAAGTCTGGAGAAATTACTCTGAAAGTTGCCTAAAGCTCATTTCTGATTACAGGGATGGAAGCAGATATTGTTAGGGGCCTTCAGTAGCTAAGAAAGAGAAAGAGGATTGTCCCCAACAATGGGGTGTGTCTCAGCCCCCAAAGGAAGGTCTCAGCTATCTGTACTTGACCTAGGGTGGGGAAGCACAACCCACTAGGGGCTGGCCTCTCAGGCATGCTCAGAAAGCCTTTCCACAAGGGCCCGGAGAGCTGCATACAGGGCAGAACAGATGTGGCTCCTTGTTGCCTCCCCACCCCCACAAACACACTGTAGTGTCTACGCACAACATTCCATCTGCAAGAAGTTCTCTTCCTTCCCTTCCAATCCTTACATACCCAGCAACACTGAGCTGGGCGGAGAGGGGTCACTTCCTCTAGGAAGACTTCCCTGAACTCCCTCCATGTATTTCTTTTTATCTACTCCCATTCTTTCACGGGGCTTACCCTGTGTTCCAAGAGGCACATCTGTTTCCACCTGATAACATCTCTTTGCTCCTTTGAAACAGCCCTGAATAACCCCTAGAAGGACAGGTATACATTCTTTGACACCTTGGTCCTCTCCTAATGACACATAGCCCTCCCCAGATCCCCTGACAGGTCCCTGAAGGAGAGAGCCAATCTCAGCTGACCTCAGCTTGAAGGAGGATTTTGACACCAGAAAGTCTGGTCTGGGCTGCATAGGCAGACAGGGCCAATCCTGCTAGCTTCCCCTGTCCTGTCTGTCAATTCCCCTGGCCCCGTCCCACCGTCAGGGACCTCTGCCAGAAACCAGGAACCGCCCTTGTAACTCCGCTGCTCATCACCCCATGTCTATCCTTACCACTTGCCGAGTTAGCTTCATAAATAATCCTCTCATTCCCTGTATCCATCTTCTCCCAGCTCAGACTTGCATCACCTCCCACCTGGATTTTAGCCCAGAGGGTCTCTGGCTTCATCTTCTTAAATTACATCTCAACACGGCAGAACCAGAGCCATTGGAGCCTGGAGACACCACTCCCTGAGCAGGAGCCTTTCCTGCAGTGCACTGCCACAGACCAGAGTGTTCCCTGGCCTGGTGTGAAAGTCTTCTGATCTTCTCTGGTGCCATGTGGCCAAGAACTGCCACTCAGCTTCAAACTGGAATGAGCCACTGAAACCCTGCTCTGGAGATGTTTGCAAAGTCAAACCTCCCCCGCAGAGCTCTTCAGACGCCTGCCCATGGAGACACGAGACCATTCACACCTCCCCTCCAGCACCCACACAGTTCTCCTTACGGCCCTTTCTCCTTAGATAGAGGATTATTCCAGAACTTGGACTGCAGCAACCACAGCCTGAGCAGCTCTCCCTGTCCTGTGCAAATCAGTATCAACTTGAAAAGAAACATGAGGCCTCAGCTATGCTTCAAGCACCGGAGCTTGGTTCACAGCGCCCGCCTCTCCCCGGGCCATCTGTTAACAGGCCTCAGTGGCAAGCGGCATCCCCAGTCTCGGGGAAAGCTGCCTCGCTCATGGAGGGATTTGTGATGTCTTGGCAGACCTGTCGCCTTACAAAATACCATATGCCGGAAGGAAAGAAAGATGTGCTTTCTGTCTGTAGGCATTCGAGGTGATGCCTCATGGGCACAGAAAAAGAGAGGTAATTTAACCAGAATGTCCCAGGCAGGTCTGCAGCTCTGGCCAGCAGCACAGATGCTCTGCAGGTAACCACAGGAGGCCCCCAGAATGGGGGACAGGGCACCCAGGGTTATCGAGCACCACTTCTGTGCCAATGGCAGCTTTGGATGGATAGTGTCACATCCTTCACCTGTACCATGAGATTCACTTTGGAACAGAAGTCCCCCTGTAGACCAATGACAGCGAGAAAGGCTGGTGTTACACAGCATCCCTCCCCTGGGTTTCCCAGGCTGGCTGCAGGGCAGAGCTTCTAATTCCTGGGGTGGTGCCTGACAAGGCATCATACACCAGGGGTTTAACCAACAGACATTCATTTCTGACCATCTGGAGGCTGGAAGTCCCACAGCAAGCTCCCAGCCGATGTGGTTTCTAGTGAGAGCGCTCTTCCTGGCACACCTTCTCTCTGTGTCCTAACATGGTGGGAAGAAAGAGCCCTCTGTCATAAGGACACGAGCCTATAGGATCAGGGCCCACCCTTATGACCTAATTTTACCTTTCCATAGACCCTATCTCCTAAAATAGTCACGTTGGGAGTTGAGGCTTCAACATATGAGTTTGGCAGACACAACTTAGTCCTTACATAGCGAGGAGCAGCACCCCACCAGGATGGTGTCTCTGAATTAAAACAGCTCAGCAAATGGAGCTAAGAGTAGAACCTGAGGGGTACAGGACAGGCTGGGGCCCCAGTCCCAAGACAGGAGTCAGAGGCTCAGAGCAGGGTCTACTTCCTAGAAGGAGAGTGAGAAAACAGGCAGGAACTGGGGGACCCCCATTTAGGGATGGAGAAAGCAAGCTCTGAGATATAGAGGCCCAGCCTCATCCTGGAGTGTCCTGTCATGAGGCTTCCTGAAGAGACCCCATGGAGGGCCTTTGCAGAGCGGAGTGGGGCCCAGTAGAGCCCCTGTGGGGGATGCCTCACACTGATGCCAGCATCCGATGAGGAAATCCTATTGAAATTTCCATGGGAAATGAAGTTAGGGAAATATAATTACTTAGAATTGACGCTATGCTCTGACAAAGGCAAGTCTGAGGAGACCTGCCTAAGCCATGGGATTAATCCAATTAAGTGAAATGATCAAATGAACCCAAACTAGGACCTGAGAGAAAGGAAGCCTAGCTTCTGCCTGCAGATCAAAGTGCTCCAGGTGGGGCCCAGCTGCCAGCCTGCCCCAACCTGCCAGTGGCCTGGTGCCAACCAAACTGGCCCACACAGTCACTCAAGGACAGGGCCACAGCCCTGGCAGCTTCGTCCCAGGTCTTGGAAGTTGTGTCCAGCCCTGGCAATCTCATGGTAGTGTGAGGATTGGGCTTCCATGTGCTTGGCTTTCAGAGTGTGTCCAAGAACAGATGTGGAGAATCCCACTAGTGTATCATCTTCTCAACATTTACCAAGCATTTCTTATGCTAGAAAGTGGGGTAAAGGGGGAATAAGACATAAACCCCTCTGTCCATCTATCCTACTGTGTCCCCAGTGCCTGGACCTGATCTTTACCCATGGCAGACATTCCACTAACATTGTTGAGTGAATGAGAGTCTTGAGGCAGGAGCACGGGGAGAGGGAACATGGGTCTTCTGGGTGGAAGGGCGAGCTGCAAATAAAAAGCCAGAGATAGGAGAAAGGCTGGTATGCTTCCCAGAAGGTCAGGGGCTTGACAGAGGAAAGCATGGGTGGCCAGGGCTGGAGGAGCTGCCCTGCGGAGAATACAATCTCCCCAGACACCCACTGGGATCACCCCGGGCCACAAGGAAGCTCAGGTTCTACCTCATACGTCTGGAGGGGCCTAAGAAACTGCATTTCTCCAAGCCCTGGGGGAGCTGATGTTCCTTGTCCTGAAGACCATAGTCAAAGAGCTTGCAGATGGTGGTGCTGAGGAGTTTGGGTTTGCTGTAAGAGCCGCAAGAGGAGGAAAGGCAGGTGCTCCATGTGGAGAAGGCAGGAGAGCTTTGCAGTTGCATGGGAGGTCACCCGGAAGGATTTGGTGATGTGGGAAATTGTGGAAGCCCTAGGCCACACGTGCGGGGGCCAAGGGAGCAGGCAGGGCCAGGGGAGATCCCTTGCGGTGGGTCTCCCCTGGGCTGGCACGGCAGGACGGCTCGGGAGAATCCTTGTTGGGTCTGCAGGCGGAGAGAAGTCTGCTAGCCCGCCCAGCTTCCAGCCTTGTCTCAACGCGTCCCTTAGAGCCAGGACCTCGGGCTAGGCCCCCCAGCTCTGCTTTCGTGGTCCTCTGCCCTGTGTGACAAGATGTCCAGGCAGGTTTCCTGTGAGCACAGATGCTGACCCTGAGAATGAGAAGTTTTGTACTCCCCTCTTAGCCTTCCTGCTTCAGTTCACCTCTGGACAGACACATCTTCTCCAGAGAGGGAGAAGCCTCGGGGATTATTCAAGCAACCGCTTCCCTCTCCCGGCTTAATCTACGCAAACTGCATTGTTTTCTTTGCAGAGCTCCCATTAGAACAAGGGCCTGGTCTCATTACCAAATACACAATACTATTTTAATGATAATTACAGGCTTTCTGGGACCCAGCAAAGCTCACACTCCAGCAGAGGTGGGTGCTGTTTAAATGCTTGGGGAAGGGGGAGGGGAAGCAGCTGCCCCACCCCTCCTTCCTACCCCCTACCTCCCTCCAACCCTTCAACTTCCTCCTACCCCCTCAGCCCTCCTCCAACCCCTCTACCTCCTTCCTACCCCTCACCCCTCAACGCCCCCCCAACTCCCTCTAACCCCCTATCCCCTCTCCAACCCCCTCACTCTTCAACCCCCCACCCCCATTCCTCCCCACCCACCTGGGGTAAATTGTACCAACATCCACGTAATATGAACTGTTATTTGCTACGGTGAGATCTGACCTACCTGAGTGATTCTATTTAAAGCCAGGCCCAAGCCCAACACATTCTGCAGGTCCCGCCCTGCCTGCGTCTTCTGACAATGGGGCGGAGCACTTGCCCTCAACAGTGGTCTACACAGATGGTGGGAAGACCCCAACAGCTCCCTCACAGCAGCCCCGTGTCGGGGCCAAGCTGTGTAACCCTGAGCTGAGCACTGAGCCTCTCTGAGCCCGCTCAGGCCCATTTCCAGGTGAAGTAGTAAAGACGCTCTGGACCACACTCACAGAACCTGCGAACGTCCACGTGGATAAAGGACAGGAAAGCACACCCGGGGGAAATAACAGGCACTCCCTCCCAGAGCGGTTGTGCAGATCTGCGTTAGCCCAGGGGTCTTCTGTGGCTGCCGTGACACGGAGCCACAGACGGGGGCTCAGACATGTGGTCTCCCTCAGGTCTGGAGGCTGGCATTCCGAAATCAAGGCATCATGAAGCCACGTTCCCTCTGAGACTCAGGGTGGGACCTTCCTGCCTCCTGTGGTTTCTGGTGGTGCCAGCAAGCCTTGGCTCCAAGCTGCCCCGCCCCGGTCTCTGCCTGTCTTCTCACGGCCCGTCTCACGGCTGGATGAGGACCACACTAAACCAGGGCAGCCTCATCTTAGCTAATTATGCCTGCAAAGGGCAAATTTCCAAATAGGGTCATATTCCGAGGCTCGAGTAGACATGAATCTTTGCAGGGTACACTATTCCTTGGACTACAGTCATTTTTCTGTAAAATAGCATTTCGAAACGTGCCTGGTACTTGGTGCGAGCTCTGCAGGCATGGACCATCATTATTTTTAAAGTAGTTACATAATGCAAGTTGATTTTGTCATTTTTTTTTATTATACAAAATGCTAAATATTCCCTTACTGGAATGGCACTGCAGTGTAGGGGAGCCGATCGGTCTCTCTGTGCCACGACAGGACACAAACCGTGAGCTCAGACCTCGGAATGGCTGCGTTGTCCCAGGAGATGCTGCCCAGTGGCTCCAAGTCCTGCTTGAGAGGGGGCCTGGGAGTTCTGGTTCTCGTCACCATGGTGCTGTGGTAAGAGCATCATTCCTGGAGACCCTGTATCGTGATTTAAATTCACTAAAGAGGGACACCTGGGTGGCTCAGGGGTTGAGCATCTGCCTTTGACTCAGGGCCTGATCCTGGGGTCCTGGGATCGAGTCCCACATCAGGCTCCTTGCAGGGAGCCTGCTTCTGCCTCTGCCTGTGTCTCTGCCTCTCTCTGTGTGTGTCTCTCACGAATAAATAAATAAAATCTTTAAAAATAAATAAATAAAATAGATTCACTAAAGAGAAGACAAAGCGAAGGGGCTTTCCCTCATGCCCGCCTGCTTCCCCATTGATCCCCCCCGCCCAGCCTGAGCTCCCCCCTTGTTTTCACAGATTAAAGAGATCGTGGCTGCCATGTGCGTGCTTAGGGATTTCACGTAGATTAGATTCATTGTTATTACCATTATTTCCATACCTCGGCGATCGCGGACACACACACCCCAGGCTCCTCACTGCCTCTCATGTGGTGATGCAATATGATTTACCCATAAAAGCAGTAACCAGAGCCCCACCTAATTACGCCTAATTACACTTGGCAGACGCTGAAGAAAATGCCACCGTGGCTGCTTGTGTAGTTTGAAAGCCCAAAATAACCCAGGCATGTGATCTGAGTGGCGGGTGCTTGAGCATGCAGTGCTATAACGGGATTTTACCCTATAATTTTGAGAGCCACCAAGTTTTCCAAATGAGTAAAATTCTGAGGAGTGGAATAGGACGCCTCCGTCACTGTGGAGCCCAAGGAGGAAAATGGTTTACGGGGCACTTCTAACAAACGACGTAGGATGCCTCGCTCCCCGGCAGCAATAATACTGTAAGTGCACGTATGAATATCAGCAACTCATCTTGGCGAGATTATTGGGGAGTATTTTACCACTGGTGCCCGGTGTCAGAAAGCTCCTGATTAAAGCTGAAAGCCACATAAATGGTTGCCATTTGGGTCTTGCTGAAACGGAGGAGAGATTTTATTTTTCCCCCCACCTCTCTTCAGCAAAATCTAAATGGAGTGCTGTGTGTAAATTGATGCCCAATGAACACTTAAACAGTTAAGTCCTGTTTTAAAACACAACGAGCTCTCAAGAAAATACAACCCACCTGGTCTCAGAGCTGACCCTCCTTCAAAAGTGCAAGATGCCCCCGTTCTTTGTTCCAAGGCAAGAGGTGCACCTGAGCAACGTGGGTACCCGCCCTGCATTGTGAGCCTGAAAGGACACACAGGTGGACCCCCCTTGGGCACCACTGGCCTACATGTCATGGGAGTTCAGTAGAGATTCAGGTGAACCAGAGATAACAGGTGGGAGATGCTGTAGGCACTGTGCTGCAGGATGCAGAGGTTCTGATTTTTCCATCGCTGCAGCCGCCCCACCCTAGTTCTAACCAGACCGTTACAGCAGCCCAGAGGCAGGTGCTCCGACCTCTCGTGTCACCCCCAAAATGGCTCTGATCTTCCCCACTCTCCTGCTCAGTAACCTCCCAGGGCTCCCTGGAGCCTCTGCCTGGGCCCCAGCATCAGCGATCCCCACTTCCCCGGGCACCACTACCAAACACACGTGCTTCTGCGTCTTTTGTCAGCATTTCCCACCAGCTGACATGCCCTCAGTCCCCTTCCTTCTGTGCTCATTCACTCGTTCAGCTACTATTTCTTGAGTACCAACTGTGCCCCCAGGCACTGTCTTAGGTGCATGGCGTAGAGCAGCAAATGAATGAACAAATCTTCCTCCTGGATTTCTTGAGAACTGAGGCACTGGCTCTCTGTCAAGTCCTGGCCGAGGCTGGGTGTTCCCAGAGCCTTCTCTGCTGTCACATGTGCCATCTGTCTGCCACAGCCACACATGTCTCCTATGCTGGACCCTGAGCTCCAGCCGGAGGGGACTGGGTCCTTTGCGTCCATGTCTCCCCCATGGCTTACACGAGACCCCGAAACCTAGTGGGAGGTTGACCAGCATGTTTTGAATGAACAAATGACTAATGACTAATTAGTCACTAATGACTCGTCCTCACCAAGTGAGCCCCAGGTAAGTGGAACACACAACAAGGAAATGTTTATAGGCCAGGTGAGAGTCAGCAGGGGTACTGGGACCCATAGTCAGGGCTGAGGAGAGCGAGGTCAGAGGTCAGGGCAGAGGCCAGTGCAGAGCCTAGACCGGCAGGCCAGTGCTGGAGCAGGCTCTGGCCCTTCAGGGTGGCAGCTTCACATTCTTGTCCTCCTCTTCAGACGGCTGGGGCTCTAGCCTCGCAAAACACGGGGTTTCTTCTCACTTCCATTCCTCTCTCTCCTCTCTCTCTCCCTGTCTCCCATCCTTCTCAAGAGCTGGGTCATCGGGAGGACCCAGAGAACGGGCTGGACACACCTGGAATGCCCTGAGCAAGAGGTCGTCCTGTCCCAGGAGCAGAAGCCACTGTGCAGAGGAGCTGTCATGGGAAAGCATCTGTGGGGAGAGGGCAGCAGGGTGGCCTCCCTGGGCAGACAGGGGCAGCAGGGATTTCAGGGGAAACTAAGGGCTCCGTGCTGGCTGCAGCCGGGTTCTCCATCCTGCCCACTGGTTTCACATCTTAAACTCCTCCTAGATGGACCGGGCTCACCTCCGTGTGACCCCGTCACACCTGGAGACCCACACCCCTGAACTGGTCCCTGATGCTGACTTCCCATCGCGAGTGGAAACCCCCCAAGGGCAGAGGCATAGCTGCACACCTTCCCCTTTTCCTCCTCTGACACTAACCCGTGCCGAGCCCCATCCATGTAAGACCTGATGAGAGTCTCGCCCGTCTTAGAGACCAGGTGGACGACGGAGGAGCCGTTTCCATGGACGTGCGGGAGGTATCTGACGTGGGCCTGGAGCAGCCGGCTGTGCGTGTGTGCGGGGATCCCCCAGGCTGTCAGGGAGCAAGTGAGGGGAGCTGAGAGGGAGCCCTCGGGGTTCAGGAGGGGCGGAGCTGGGCCGCCCAGGGGAAGCTGAGGGAAGGGAATCCAGGCCTCCTGTCCAAAGAGGTGCCATACTTCAAGGGACAGGCCACGCTAGTGGGCCTCAGGGGGCCGAGACGCCGAAGCCCTCCTGTTCCCAGGCCCGCTTAATCCTCCTGTAATGTCTGAGTCAGGTAACTGCCTTTGCTACATTTCAGGTGTATCCCACATGCTCCTTTGGGCTCTGAAACAAGGTAAATTACATTTAATTTGGGTCAAGAGCATATATTAACTCACATGGAAAAGCCTGAGCTACAACCCAAGAGGCCTAGACACTCAGAGGAGAGAAAGAACCAGCCGTCATTGGGGAGAAAATGCTCCCAAGATAGTCCAGAACCCCACGGTGGCTGCCAGACCCATGCCCTCCAGAAAGGCAAGCAGTGTGGGCCCCTCTGCACCCCATGGGGCGGGGGCTGAGGGGTCTTCCCAGGTCTCAGAAGTGAGAGTTTCTGCTGTATAAGAGAAGGTCCCCAGACCTTTGTCCATACCTTAGTACATACCTGGGGAGCACCTGCCCATGTCTGGCTATGGCTTCACCCCTGGGGAGCACCTGCCCATATTAGGCTCCTGCTTCACCCCTGGGGAGCCCCTGCCCACACCAGGATCCACATCCTCTCATATCAGCCTGTGGCCATGTGATTGCTTTCTCCATCAACTCCTAAAAGTCCAGTCCTCACCCTGGTCCCTCTCTGGCCTGCCGGGAGGAGGGATGTGACCCTTAATGGTCTGTGCACAGACCCTTACTCTGTGCATTGCCTGTGGGCACATTCTCTCCGAACACAGATTCCTGTCCTCATGAAACCCCGGACACAACTCTACTGAGCAAGCTGCTTCACAGAGTGATTCCGCTCAGGACGTTTTAGGAGGATTCCACACCTTCTGGTCAGATTTTATTTCTAAATCTAACACAGCACAGCATGTACATGCCCCTTGCCAAGACCTTCAAATGGCAATGATATTGAAGAAACTAGCGTTCTTCATCTGTCTGAACTGGCAGGGGCCACACCGCGCATACTAATCTGACTCTGCGTCTCAGAACTGCTTCCCTGCCTCCTTCCCACCGCCCAGTCTCCCGGCTTGTGGCTGCGGCCCGGGACACATGGCAGTGGGGGCAGGTTGAAGATGCTGGGCATGGTTAAGACCAAGGACTGTTCAAACCCCAGTCCTGCCACTTTCTGGCTTTGCAACCGAGGGCAACACTGCCATTTGCTGAACCCGGGTCCCTCCATCCGGAAGATGCTGGTGGATTGAGAGTGTCCCAGCAGCCTTCCACATGCTGTCATCGTGGTGCACAGTCACAGAGCGTCCGCAGCACTCTTAATGTTGTTATCAAATGATGTGATGTGGAGGTGATGAGTGCAAGCCCTGGGGTTGCAAATCACAGGAGGAATCAAAGTCCCAGCATGGCCACTCGCTAAATGTGTGCCCTCAGGCTGGACACACAATGGCATGGACCTCGTAGATTCACTCTGAGGATTACGTGATATAACGAATATAAAATGCTTCACTAAGTGCTGCCTATAACACAGTCTTGATAAATACCGACTATTAGGAATAATAGCCAACATTTATAGAGTACATTATGCATTGGACACTGCGCTGAGTGTGATACATCTGCTAACTTCTTGAATCCTGTTCCTTCCCCCGGAGGTGGGCATCCGATTTCAAAGGGAGTAAACTGAGTACAGAGATGAGACATCATTGCCCAGAGTCACAGAGCTCAGGGTCTGGCTCCCAGGTCTGCCTGATGGGCATGGGGTGCCGGCTGCCTTCCACAGCTGTGTCACTTCCCCAAAAGTAGTGGACTTTGAGTGCCTCCTCCACCTGCCTCCCTGGGAGCTCTGCCCATGGAGATGTCCAGGCGTGAGCCCTCACCTGGCACATAGGTTTCAATCCCGACTCACCAGTACGTGGCAGGAGGCGGAGGGGCTTCCACCAATGCCCGGAGCAAACCCAAACAAAATGACAGATGCCACTACTTTACAGCAGATGCAAGAACAAATGTTCATATAATCCACATGTGAGGAAGGTTTGTGTGGGGCACTTTCTCTATCGGTCTGATGACCCCAGCCCAGCATGCAGTCTACGGCACACCCATGAAGTGCTCATGAGTCTGCAAAGTCATTGCCTCATTGGCTTTCCTCTCGGTCTTGCTCCAAACACCAAGGTATTTCAGGGAAAACAGGATGGCCCAGCTGGCCTGTAGAGTGCTTCCGGCCCAGTGACACCATTACAAGCCCTCACAGCCCTGCTGGACATTCAGTGGCAAACCTTGGTTGCATAACGTCCTCTCCACAAAGCGAATAAATGAATGGAAGCAGAGCCCACTCCTCCCTCTGTGCCAGCTTCAAACTGACGTCTGTGCTAATTGCAGAGCTGGCTGCGCTCGCTGTCAACTGTGTGCAGCCAGTGGTAAGAAATGGAAGTCCCAGCACTGGGGGAGAAGTCTGTACAGGCACACCTAGGCATGTGTACACACGTGTGTACACATATGCAGGCCACAGGTCCACATACACACACAGCGTGTGTACCTGTGTGCACACACACATCCCACAGGTGCACATCACAGATGTGCACACACAGCCATGTCTACATGCACACACACATATGCACACACATACATGCCCCAGTGCACACCACAGGTACACACACCTCCCCATAGGTGCACACCACAGATGCGCACACACAGCCACACAGCCATGCCTACATGCACACACGCACATGAATGCACACATACACACCACAGGTGCACACCACAGGTACACACACACAGTCATGTCTACATGCACACACACATACACCCACCACAGTGCACACACAGCCATGTGTACATGCACACACACACATACACACACACACACAGGCAGAAGTTAGGAAAGATCTGGAACAGATTCTCCCTCTCAGCCATCGAAAGAACCAACTCCGCCAACATCTCTATCTCCTACTCCAGAACTGAGATGGCAAATCCCTGTTGTTCTAAGGCACCCAGCTGGGGTCCTTTGTCACAGCCACCCCAGACACCAATGCACTGCCCTGGGAAGCCACGTGCTGGAAATGGCATCAGCTCCTCCAGCCTAGGTCCCTGCATGACTGTGCTCCCTTGAACAGGGACTTATATAAGTAAGAAACAAATTCTGATCGGGTTAAGCCCCCTGAGGATTCTGAGGCTATGGGGCAGCAGCCAGCTAGCACCAGCTCAAACCCTAGGAAGTGGGGGGGACAGGTAGGACACTCAGCCTGGTTGGGGCCTGAAACCAGAAGGAATGACACTGGCAGCTGAGGAGACGTAGGGTTAGTCTGTATGATGCCCAGTGCCAGATCTCGGGGTGCCCATCTTTGTGTGTGGAAGTGAGGCCCCCAGAAATGGGGAGGCAGCAGGGGCAGAGGCAAAGCTGGGCTTGGGCCTCCACCTCCCTGGGCACCTCCCTGACCCCAGCTGCGCTCATGACCTGAGGACACAACTGCTTTGCAAACCTTCCCTTCCAAGCTCTGGGCTGGATTTGGTGGATGGAATGTTCCGGCCAGTGGAGCATAGGCATTCGTGCCACCATTGCACACAGAAGCCCACGGACACCCTGGAGCCTTGGATCTGTCTCTGAGCTTCAGTTTCCTCCTCCATAAACGAGCAGCAGAAGGTGGCCGTGACAGAGCAGACTCTGTGCCCCACACCTCCCCACCCACCCAGCCCTGCAGACACGATCCTTCTCCCCCCGCTTCTCCTGGGAACTCTGAGCACGGAGAACATCCATCCTCGGGATAAAGAGGCCCCTCCACTCAGCCTCACCGGTGACCAGTCCTCATCCAGCAATCCTGCTGCAAGGGGA
Organism: Vulpes vulpes; assembly: GCF_048418805.1. Taxonomy (NCBI): domain Eukaryota; kingdom Metazoa; phylum Chordata; class Mammalia; order Carnivora; family Canidae; genus Vulpes; species Vulpes vulpes. The sequence continues at coordinate 160,082,218 of NC_132791.1, read as the reverse complement.
CGTGGATCCAGTGTGTAGTGTTCCACACCCCAGACCCTGCACCGTCGGGTGGCGCCCACCTCAAGATGGGTCTGCACTGTGATTTCTGCCTCATAGATGTGCTTGCTGGAGAAGACAGCTCTCCGTGTGTCCACCCAGCACCAGCAGCCCAGTTTTCTCACCCAGGCTTCCTCTGGATCCTGGCCCACCCCTACTCCCTTTAGGTCAGAGAAGTGACCCCTGGCCCCACTCATCCCCCCCTCACCCTTCTCCACCCGACCCCACCCTGGCTAATGTGCATATTGTTTCAGTGACCCATGTGCTCCACATGCTGCTAGAACTGTGGCCGGCAGGACTGCTAAGATGCAGGACGTGGGCAAGCCTGAAACTGGCCAACTGCCAGGAGAGGTGGTCAGCAGAGGAAGCCATCGAGAGGGGATCCTGGCCCAAGGACATCTTGGTTGGATTCCAAATCCAGGCACACTGGACGTCTAGATGCTTGCACAGATGACTCGGTGCATCCCCTTTCTGGCCTCGGCATTCAGCCAGGTGAGCGTGCACAGCAGCCCAGAGCACCCGGCCCACCTCTCGGGATTCATGAGAATGACCCCCCTCGGGACGGGCAGCCGGGGTGACCTGCATGCCTGGCATCCCCACCTGTGTTCACAGTAAGTGCTGTTTCACTGTCTTCTGGGCTGAAGGTTGACACAGCCAAGCCTCCAGGGACGATTTGCCTTCCGCTGTGGCCTCAGCTGCTCCTGCACATCCTGGGAGAAGCTGCTCATTTGTGTCACTTGTGTCTTGACTTCCAGGCTCCTGCTGCCATGTTCAGGCCCCACCCACCGCTTCTCCAGCTACCCCGGGGTGGGTGTGTGGGCTCATTGTGACTCCCAGCCCTGCCAGCTGACAGAAACCTCGATTTTCCAATCCAGCTAAGGGAAACCAGCTTCACTGTGCCCTATGATATTTGCCGCAAAAATGTTTTAGAAAAAGAAGCAGTGGAGCCCCCCCGCTCAGACCTCAGACTGAGCAGAGAGCTGGCTGCTGGGAGGTGCAGGTCAGAGGGAGCGGTCCAGAGGCCCCCCCAGTGAGCAGGCCTTCCAGGTGGGTCTTACCTGACTCCCTGCAGAACATGGAACCCATCCCAGAAGGGCAGGTGCTGCCTGTGACCTAGCCCCCTCAAATCTCAGCAATTCCGAGTCATCCTGGGTGCCCCCCTTCCCTCACATCCAAGGCCTAACCACACAGCCACCCAGGACTTCTGGAACCTCCACCCCCCACGACCACGCCACCATACTGAGCTGAGCTGCCATCAGTCCCTGGACCATGGCGGCCTCATGAATGACGTCCCACTTCCCTTCTGGCCCCGGGGTCCCAGGGTGAACAGTGCCCTCCCCAAATTCATGTCCACCTGAGACTTCACATTGTGACCTTATATGGAAACAAGATCATTCCAGATGTAATAAGTTAAGGTGAGGAGAGGCCATAGTGGACTAGAGTGGGCCCTAAACCCAATGACGTTGTCCTCAGGCCACGTGAAGACACAGGGAGACAACCATGTGACCACAAAGCAGAGGCTGGAGCCCTATGTCTGCCAGCCATGGGGCACCAGGAACCACCAGAAGCTGGAAGAGAAAGGAAGGATCCTCCCAAGAGCCTCCTGAGGGAGGGTGGCCCTGCAGACACCTTGATCTTGGACTTCTGGTCCCCAGACCATGAGAGAGTACAATTCTCTTGCTTCGAGCCACCCAGTTTGTGTTAATTTGTCATGGCGGCTCTGAGAAATGGATACAGTCTACAACCTGAGCACCACTTGGCAGGGGGAGCAAACTTTCAATCTCCCCATTTACTGCTCTGCTCAAAAACTTTCAGTGGCTTCCCATTTCACTGAATTCAGAAGTATAAACTCTTAACCCTGGTTCCAGGTGCCTGAGTAGGCTTCCTGTCACCTGCCCCCTCCTCTCCTGCTGCCCTACCGGCCCGTGTGGCCACCAAAGCAGGAGCAGTCTGTGCCTGCAAGGACATCCCTTCTCACATGTTCTGTTAGGAAAAGTCTCAAAACAGGAAGAAAACAAATCAGTCTAACAGACACTAGTGCACCTGCCCCCTGTGTGTAAGCCATGTCCATGTTTTACTATATGTATTTTGGGTCTTTTCAAAAATTATTTGTTGCCAATGGAGTCGGAAGTCCCCAAGATCCCTGCGCCCCAACCCTCCACCCCACCAGAAGTTTTGGCTTCTGTCCATTTGTATTTTCTCTGTCCTTCCCTTTCTTTTTCTTAACTCCTCTCCTCTTTCTGCATCTCTTTTTCTCTCTCAATATATATAAATAAATATTATATCTAAATATAAATACATATACATATATATACATATATATGTTTATATGATATTATTAGGAATACTTTACATGTTTATATAAATAACATAATATCATACAAATCTTTTTTGCAACTTGCCTATTTTTTAATAGTATAACTTTGAGATCTATCCATGTTGATAAATATTGATGTAATTTATGCATTTTTATGGTGGCATGATACCCTACGGTAGGAAGTGCCATCATGTATTTATCCACACTCCTTATTCACAGATGTGCAGGTCTAGTCCACTTCACAGGAGCAAACACAGATGCAACAATACCCAAAACATATTTTGAATATTTTCTTATATGTCTCCGTGCATGTGTGTGAAAATTCCCTCAGCGGTATCCCTAGCAGGGATGTCATGGGCTGTAGATTATGAGTATTTTCAGTGTTACTTTATATTATCAAATCACTGTCCTAAAGGTTGTAACAATTTATACTCCCAAGGGCAGCAAAACCTCTCACATGTTCATGTACTCAACTCATTCATTCAACAGATATTTATTGAACACCTATCAAGTGTGGACACAACTCTGGGCAGGGGACATAGGTCTGAATGAATGAATCATCTGTGCTGCAGAGCAGCCCTCCCAGAGCACAGGCTCCAGGGCCAGACTGTGTAGATGCACAGCTCACTGCTTGGGGGACCTTGCATGGGTCATGGACGTTTTTGAACATTGGTTTCCTCATCTGTAAGTGCTGATAAAATTAAAAATACATGCAGATATATATACAGATATAGACACACACATAGACACAAATATGCACCAGAGACGCAGGTAGAGAAAGATACAGATGACGTGGACAGATAGAGACTTGGGTGTAGGTGCAGTTACAAGAACACAAATACACACAACCACATGCAGATATAAATACACGCATGGGTACAGACATGCACAACCATAAACGTCTCCTCCATGCCTCAATCTCCTACCTCACAGCAACTACCCCAAGGTTTGACATGAGTGTTACATGAGATAATACAAAGTTACTTAGCTCAGTGCTTGGCACAAAATAATGCCCATACTGCTAACTATGATTATTTCCCTGGGGCTAATGTACTGCCACCAAAGACCACCAGGAAGGCACACAACACACTTGTTGTCTCATTGCAATGAGGAAGCTCCCACACTTGGAGAGCCAGAGTGTCTCAGGGAGGGAGTGTTAGGAAGCACTTATTCTAGTTTGGGCTTGTATCAGGTGATTTTGGAGAGGGATTTGGGGCTTTGTTTTGGATCAGATGTTGTTCTGTGTGAACAGCAAGTGTGGGAAATTCCATGATTGAATATCCAATGACAGAGAGAAGTAGAAATCGTCATGGGTAAGCAGTCGTGGCCACTCACGCTGCTCAAGATAGGGGTGATGGATCATTCTGTGGTTTGGACATCTTGGTTGTGTGCAGACATGGCTCTGAGGTGGCCCTGTGTGGCTTGATGTGCCACAAAATGTCTTGATAGGAAATAGATCATGCCTTCTGTCCCTCCTCCAAAGCCAGAGGATCTCATAGAAGAGCAAGAGAGCAGGACCTCCACAGAGCCTTTCCTCAGCCAGGTCCACCTGGTGGGGGCATGTGGGACAGAGTGCTATGTTCATCTGGCCAATGCAGGCACAATGCGGACAGAATGAGTGGCAAGGAGGCCCACAGTCTACAGGTCATAGATCAATCTTAGCTCAACAAGTGCACTGGGTTGAACAGTAGCCCCCCCAAAGTCACATCTACTCAGAACCTACAAATGTAGGTTATTTGGAAATGGGGTCTTTGCAGATGCAGTTAAGATGTGGTCATACTAGATAGGATGGGCCTTAGGCCCAATGACTGGCATCCATATAAGCAGGGGACCACGTGGAGGGACAGAGAAGGTGGCCATGTGACAATAGAGGCAGAGGTCCTGGTGATAGGTCTGCAACTTACAGATACTAAAGACCCCCAGCAGCGCTCGAGCTGGGAGAGGCCTGAAACAGATTTCCCCTTGGAGCCCTCATAGGGAACTAACACTGCCATGCCTCATTTTGGGACTTCTGGTCTCCAGAACCACGAGAAGACAGGTTTCTACTTTGAAGCTTCCCAGTTAGTGGTGATTGGGTATGGCAACCCCAATATGTCGGCACAGTGACCTTGAGTTGCCATTTTGCCACCTGCACACCTGGCCCTGATCTCTCAGAGGGAAAGCCATCCTCAGGTGTGGCCACAGCGCAGGCAAGGGTGGCGTCAAGGGGCCCCCAGGCCCTCTGCTGCATCTCGTCTGCTTCCCAGGCGTCTGTCTCTGGCTGAACTGGGTCCCTGGCTCCTGCCGCTCAGCCCGTCAAACACCCATAGTGTAATGACTATCATTATGTGATTGTGGTGTTGCCGGGGCCGGCGATTTGTCATTGTTAACATTTACGGAGTGTCTAGTCCATCTGCAGAAAATGATGATAATAAAAAATAGGAGAGCTCCCCTCTGACTGCCATGGGCATGCTCAGAGTGAAGATTCCGGAAAGGAAGATGTGTATGGGTGCAGTGGGGACAGGGATTGGATTATTAAAGATGGGCAGTGGTCTGAGCCCCATTTTCTAAGCCCCTTCAAATAAATCCTCCCCTAAATGCCTGACAATATTGACCAATGTCAATTAACAGGTTTTGCTAAGTCACCAATCAATACTCATCACAAATTCAGACAGTGCCATATCGTGGACCAAGGCAGGGGCTATCACACGAAGGAACCCATTTCTGTGTCTGCCTTCAGAGATAAGATGGCAGGACCAGAGCCTAAGGACAAGCTAGTACACATTCCCTTATTTTTTTTTTTTACATTCCCTTATTTTTGTGCAGGTGTTTTCTGCCACAGGCATGTGGAGGAGAAACCTGAGGTTGGGCTGGGTGGCCAGGAGGCTTCCTGGAAGAAAGGACTTTACCTGGTTCCTCCAGAGGATGAAGCCAAGGAAAAGTGAACCACATCTCGTTTCCCTGACACCTTCAAGAAATTCTATCTAAAAGGGAGGATCCTCAATCTGGAAATTTCATCAGCTGCCAGCAGATAACAGGCCCCATCTGGCCGTCAGGTTCATGGTCTCCACCTGGGAAGATGAGAAGGCTCACGGGAGTCTGGATGCAGAGTTTGGGTGTGACAGACACCAGGCAACTTGGTCACAGGTGAGGCAGCCTCTGCAGTGTCCTCCCACACACACCTCAGGTTCAGGTGAGCATCTCTCAGCTTCCCTGGGTCTTCAGAGGTCATCCCTGTCAGCCTGCAGGGATGCTCCCCATGGGGCTGGGAGACAGAGCAGTAAACCTTCCCAAGATCCACAATCGAACCCATGCAGGCTGGATTTTCTGTCTGAAGTCAGGGAGTCAGAGACCACAGGGAACTCATCTGGGGAGATGGGAGCTGCTGAAAACAGGCATGCTGGGGTTTTAAGAATGAAATTCCCCTAAATGAGCCTTCACCAGGACCCTGAACAGAGGGGCCCAGTTCAAGAAGGCAGAATGTTCTGAGTGTGTTTGGTCAGGACTCAGAGTTTCTGCGATGAATAGGGTACCTGTCAGTGTGTGTTTTTTGGGGGTGGGGGAGACCCAGTGTGTTCATGTTTGGGATTGACATCACAGACATCAGGGGAGGTTCCAGATTCCCATGACTTCAGTGGAGAGAATCCTATGGCTCCTTCCCCTCCCCCTCATCCCAATCACTGCCTCCCCCTCAGTCCCATCACCCAACCTCTAACCTGGAACTCCACAGGTAGATCAGGACTTGCTAAAGGAGGGGTGCCCCGAGCTCCCAAAGATGCCCCATCCCCCAAGTACATGCGCGGCCAGGGTCTCCCTCAGAGCTCTCTCTGGTGCATATCCAATGTCAAATAAAAACACAATCTAAACTTCGGTAAGGAGAGACCTGATTCTAAAGGATTATTGCAAGAGAGGAAAAGTGCCTATTGCTATGGGGGGAGGGGCTATGCCATGAGGGAGGGGTCTGCTGCAGTTGAGGAGGGGGCTATGGCAACAGGAGGAGGGGAGAGGTGATTGCAATCAGGGTACCTCCAATCATGAGGTCGCAGGCATCACAAAGGCCAGGCTGAAAGGGCCTTTTCCTTTGGAGAAGAGCAAACAGACTAGACAGAGCAGGACACGTGGACCTCAAATAAAGGGTGTAGGCATCATGATGGGACCACAGACCAGAGAATGTCTAGCCCTGGGGTCGAGAGGGGCCATCTGCTGCCTCAGGCCGAGGGGGTCGAGGTCGAGGGGCCTGGGGCAAGGAGAGAATCTTAACCAAGTGTTACCAACAAGCATTTTGTTCCTATCGATCAGGAAGGACAAAACAGTTGAGCTAAGCATTGATGAAGCAAAGGATGAGAATTTGGAGATTTGTGCACGGCTTCACCCTAGGTAACCATGGGGACCCAATGAGAAGGTAGGTTTTAGGAGCACAGGAGGGTGGGGGGGTCTCTTTAATAGTCACTGTTCACCAGGATCATGGGGTTCAGGAAAGTTTCAACATTGATACCGGGCCCTGGTGCTGCTATAGAACCCTTCCCTGGTCTGAGCTCTACTCAAAATCATCAGATCCTTGTCCTGATAAATAGTTCAGAACAATCTTTCCAAGTATGGAATATGCTGCCTCCAAAATCCAAAGGGGCCATCCAAGGTTTGTGCATTTTTCCCAGCAATGAGAGGCTCACGGAGCCATAACCTATCCTTTATTTGGGGAAGGTGTCCTGGTATACTCCAGACCATGAGAAGCCTTTGCTGGACCCCTAAGCCAGTCACTGATATGCCCAGTGTAGACTCAACTAGAGTCTGGCTCCTACCTTGGGAGTGTGTATGGTCATCAAGGCCTTCAACAAACCTGCCATTTCTTGCTCAGAAAGTCCACTAACGTGCTATTGATGACAGGAGGGCCCATGCTCTACTCCGTGGGATTTCTCATCAGCCCCTTGAACTAGAGAGCGCTGGGGAGCAAAGGAAGACGCAGCCCTGAGCAAGCCCAAGCATAGGAACTGCTGCCCATTCCACATGAATGGAAAACACTCTGCTTCCTGCCGGTGAGCACAGAGATCCCCAGAGTCAGGAGAAACTCTGTCCCCACCAGCTCCCTTTGCACCAGGGACAGTCATCCAAACAAATGCCCATGAGTATCATTGGGGAAGACTGTATATAACACTACTGCCATGTCCTTCCTCAGGGAACTGGGCTTCTCCTGCACCCCATGGGTCTGGGTCCAAGAACTAGCTTGGTTTTGGAAATACAGCAGGAGGTCATGTGCAAATAGGGCAACTGATCTCAAACTCCTCCCATCCTTGACCCTGCTTGATCAAAGGCTTCCCATATTCTCCTGCTGGCCACTCATCATCACCATGTCCTGGAGTACCACGTTCCATTCATCCCTGACCTAGATTTCAGTGGATCAACCACCATTCTGGGCTTGTTGCCTACTAGGTAACTTGCTCCTAAGAGATGAGTGCTGCCATCTGGACTCTGTTGTTCTGGGATCCCTTATCCCCCTGCACCATCTCCTCAGCCTTGCAGCACCCTCTCCATCATCCTTCTGCACCACTTCCTCAGCCCTACATCTCCTTCTCCATCATCCCCCTGCTCCCACGTCCCCATCCCTGCACCACCTTCTCCATCATCCCTCTACACCACATCCCCAGCCTGCACCACCCTCTCCATCATCCCCCTGCACTATAGCCCTATCCCTGCACCACCAGCCCCATCGTCCCACCCCATGTACCTGCTCCTCTACAACTTCAGTATAGTTTTCAGGCAGGGAAGGAGGCTTCATCTTCTAAGGAGTGACATGCTACTCCCACAAGCCAAGAAGGTTCAGGGAGCCGGAAGCTTCCAGTTGCTCAGTTGCATCTCCCTAGACTTCCCACCCATCTTGGGGTCAATCTGCTTCCTCACTGGGTCCCTGCCTCTAGCAGAGGAAACTCTCAAGCCAGGAATGCAGCCCTAGAGAGGCTGTTCCTGGAAGTTCTTCCCCTGAGGTTGGGTCCTGAGGCTGGGGCTCCTCTTGGTTCCTCAGAAGCAGAGCCTAAGGTGAGGCTCGGGGTCTGTGACTAAGGACCAGCTCTCAGGGAAGGGACCAAGGAGAGCAAAGAGGGCAGAGAGATGAGCAAGAAATTGCCTGGGCTAAAACAGCTTCCGTCTGACTCCACAGGAGCACTGGATTGGGGATTGCACCTGTACTGATTTTGCTTTCAGGTGAGAGGCCATCCATGTACCTCCCTCATGCCTGCCTTGGCTGAGGGAAGCCCCCCAGGATGGAGCATAAACTCTGGGACAGGGAGTGTGACCTGTCAGGCGAGGTGGCTCCATCCATCGAGAACTATTCTCCAGAGCAGGGGACAACTTGGGGCTGGGGTACCAGCCTGATGGGGCATCTACTACAGAAACAAGCACTTTCTACCAGCTTCTTACAGGATTCCCAGGGGACTGTGATCACAAACCAATCACAGGGCCTGCCCAGCCTTGTCTCAGCACAATATCCGGCTCTCTGTGGCTGCTTCCCCGGGCTGGGAGCACTGCACAGCAATTACCACGGTGTCTGGTGCTGAACCGTGTCATTTCCCACGAAAGGCCATCGAAGACAGATCCCCAGAGGCTGGCCAGGTGCCAGCTGGAGGATAAGAGAAGGTAACAAACAGGATTGATATGTTTAATCTAACACTGGGACTTTTCACAGTGGGTAGGATTCTGTTCCATTTATCAGGATTAGACAGCTCCCCAACAGACGAGCTGTCCAAATCTTGCCTTTCTTCTACGGGAGGGTTATGTTATTAAATACAGGTCTCTGCACTGGAGAGCTCCCAGAAAGAAAAATGCCTTTGTCAGAGGTCTTAGATTACAGCCGGCCTTCCCTGCTGACCCTCCAAGCTTGCGCCCCCACCATGGCCTCTCTGCCCCTCTCCACATTTTCACTTTTGAGAAGGAGAGATGGTCACTCTGTGACCTGCACCCTCCACCTGGTCAGCCTGATGGCCGGAGCACCCCGCGCAGACATCCTCTGCTCTCACACAGCACCATCCAGAAAAACATGCAGGAGGAGCTTTTAAAGTCACAGGGCCTCACAGATTTGAGAGCGAGATTCTGGAAGCCAGCAACAATGTCGAGATGGGCCATTCCGAGGAAGAACACCAGTGTCAGCGGACCTTAGAGTCACACAGCAGCAAGGACAGCTAAATGTGTCTGTGTCATCCCCTGGGGGCATCTCCCATCTGAGTTCTATGTGTCAGGATCTCTGAGGGCAGGGCCCAGGAGTCTCCATCTTAAACAAGCCCTCAAAATGATCCTGGTGTAGTCCAGAGTCTGAGAGCCACTGGCCCAACCAATGTGGATGGAATGGGGGTTGGGGGATGGTGGGCAGCACTGCCCAAAGCTTCCCGGCCCTCCCTCCCCCAAGTGCTGGGTCCTGACTTGGTTCCAGGGACTTCCAGAATATCCCTGTGCCCATTTCAGCTGGGAGTGGGAGCTGGGGCCTCTACACCCCCTCACTGCCTCAAGGGGACATGTACTAGTTCTCTGCCCCCGAGGCAGGGCACATAAACAGAAATGTATGTCCTGGAAGCTGGAAGTTGGAGATCTAGGTGTGGGCAGGGTGGGTTCCTTCTGAGGCCTCTCTTTGGCGTGTAGATGGCCATCCTCTCCCTATGTCATCACACAGTTGTCCCTCTGTAGGAGTCTGTGTCCTGAACACTTCTTATAAAGAATTAGCCAGATTGGGTTAGGGCTGACTCTGTTTCCTTAATCTCCTCTGTGAAGACCCCATCTCCCAATACAGTCACATTCCGAGGTCCCAAGGGCTAGGACTCCAACATGTGAATTTGGGATTGGTGGATGCACTCCAGCCCATTTCAAGAAGTCATGAAGAACCAGAAGGGAAGAAGCAAGCTGCTCCTCAGCCTAAGTTGACACTTTATGTCCTAAGAGCCACGTCATGGGGATGATTGCTCTGATTGACAGCTGCGCAGAGCTGACGGACAAACAGGGCACAGTTGGAAATGTGGGGTCTTTGGGAGAGGTGGGCAAGAGAAAGAGGTGTCGTGCTCACCCCCCACTGCTGTCTCTGTAGTCTCAGAGGTGGTTCTCCCACAGCCCTATGGCCCATCCAGGTATTTTGAGCAGAAGAGAAGCTCCTCCTTTCAAGCACACTGCTCTGGGTCTCCTGGGGCCCTTACAGGTAAAATGGTTTCACCTGCCCCTGCAAACTCCTCCTGATACCCCCAGCTGGTGCCCTGCATTCTTCTCCCCTGAAGACCTCCGGAGGAATACCAGATGGACATTAAACCCCCTGCTCACTCACCACAGCCCAGAGAGCGATCAGCCAGCTATGGCCTCAGATTCTCATGTGCTTGGAGCTAATCTATTGAAAAGCTCTGGCACTGGGGGTTCTCTTCATCTCTCCCACTCATTGCAAGCAGGAAAGGGTCTGCTCTGCTGTCCAAAATTTTCTCTAAGTGGGTCACTCCCAGTTCTAACCTTTGGAGGGAGAAACTGCAGACCCTTTGAGCCTAAAACCAAAGCTCTGCATTGGCATCAAGCTCTCAGGGTGGAAGCTGGTGTTTTATCTCCATCTGCAGTCTCCTCTGGAGTGGATCTCTTGTATTAGAATCCTCAATTCACTCCAAACCTGGAAAGGCAAGAAGTGGGGGTGTTTTTTATCCCATTGGTCCCAAGGCCACCTGTTCAGTAAAGGTACCAAATCATTTCCTGGGTGCATATCCTGTACTCTGCACCTTTCCACCAGCCACTCAGCCATGTGTTGGAGGCATAGGTGGTCCTTAGACCCCAAACTTAGCTAATGGGACCTCAGGCAGAGCCAACCCATGAAATATGTTTGCCATCTCAAGGAGAAGCAGCCAACACGGGGAGCAGGGGAGGAACCTCCCGGGTATTTCCAGGTCCCCTACTTGAGCCTCAGGTAGAAGTCAAACCAGAGAGATACCACCTAAGTCACAAGCTATGAAGAGCTCTTGCAAAGTGCATGAGCTTGAGTGCATGCTGAGCCTATTATGTGACAATTCTGTTTAACCCTTGAGCTCCATTGGAAAGACAGGAACCCAAGCAAAGAAGGGTTGATTAGACTTTTTCTTGTCTCAGGGCCCACAGCTAGGAAGTGGTGGACCCCAGGTGGGACACATCTCCAATGCTGATACTCAGCACAGTGCATATGGCATGCAGGACTCAGTAACAACTGAGTAGGACACAGGTGCATCCCATTCACCTCTGCCTCCACCTCTTGACCTCCTACTGTCCTACCCCACAGGCCACCTTCAGTATGTGGGGGCCCAGTGCCAGCATCAGGGCCACAAGAGCCCACCAGACACAGCCCGCATGCCAGCAAGCCCAGCAGGAAGCTTGTCTCTCCTTTTTCTCCCTGAGGCCACTCTTCAAAGACAGTCCCTTGATACCTTCCTTCCGGTTCTATTGGCTCCTCCCTCACTGCACCACCAAAGTCCTTGAAATATTCATCGACACCTACTGCCTTCACTTCCTCTCCTCAGGTCCTCAGGTGTTCCTCATGCTCTCACTGAATACCCTTGCCTCTAAACCCCAACCACCCTTTCTCAAAGATGACCAGTGACCTTGTGTTAGTTCCTGAGGCTGCTATAATAATTTACCATACATCAGATGGCTTAAAATAATAGAAATATATTCTTTCACAATCCAGGAAGCCAGAAGCCCGAAACTAAGGTGTGGGCAGGGTTGGTTCCTGCTGTGGGTTCTGAGGAAGAGTTTGTCTCAGGTCTCCTTGCCTGGCTGCCGACATTCCTTGGTGTTCCTTGGCTTGTAAATGTGTCACGCAGATCTCACATGACATTCTCCTCTGTGTCCTCCTCTGTCTCTTACAAGGACACTCTCAGTGGATTTTGGGAAACCACCCTAATTCAATATCTCAACCCTTATCTTCATCATATCTGCAAAGACCCTACTTTCAGAGAAGGCCCAAAGTTGTAGGCAGACATAAATTTGGGGGAGTACACTGTTCGACCCACTGCACCCAACCATGTTAGGGTTCCCCAGAAAAATGAAATATATAGAAACAGGATATAAATGTATGGAAAGAGAGAGTGGGGATGAGATTTATTATAGGGATTGGCTCAGGTGACCAGCAAGGCTGAGTAGTCCAGGTTCTACAGTCTGCAAGCTTGAGACCTAGGATGGCTGGTGGTATCAAATAGTCTGAGTCCAGAGGCCTGAGAACCAGGAGAGCTGATGGTATAGACTCCGATCTGTGTCTAAAGCCCTGAAAACCAGGAGCTCCAAGGGCAGGAGAAGATTGATATCCCAGATCAGACAATCAGGAAGAAGGGGTGACTTTATCCTTCCTTTGGATCCACAGTGGACTGGGTGATGCCACCTACATTAAGGAGGGCCATCTTCTGTGTTGAGTTCATTGGATGAAGAGCAGGGGTCCTCCAAAGTAGACCCCATCTGCCCCTACCCACCTGTCCTGCCTAAACAAACTCCCTGACCCATGACTTCATCTCTAAAAGGAAGCCCCACCACTCCCCCTGCCTCATAGTGTAGCCATGGCTCCCACAAAACAGTGGGCCCCTGTCTTTGGGGCCCTGACATTAGCCGTACATTTCTCTGGTCCTTTCATTGCATTTCAATGTCTTCTCCTACCTATATGCCTTGACTTAAAAGAATAAGTTTGAAGCATATTAGAAATAAGTGAAATGTGTGTTAGGCAACCAGAGTAGTGGGTAGCACCCGGACTCTGGAGCTAACTCCCCAGATGCTGGAGACAAACCCAGCTGTGCCCCTATCAAGGGCTCAGGGAGTTATGTGGCTTTTCTGGGCCCAGTTTCTTGTTCTGAAATATGGAAGTAGCATTCATGTCTACCACATAGGATTATAGGATAGTAAGCAAGTTAATGTCACCAAGTACTGGGAACAGTGTCTGATGTGTAATAAGTGCCTCTTAAGTGCGTGTGAATAAATAAAAAATGAGTGTTTTGTCTGTCCCTCTGGTTTCAAGTGATTTTTACCTACAATCATGGTGAGGCTGTGACTAGCATCCCTGGAGAACATCCCCCACCACCACCCCCATCTTCTCCAGGCCCAGCATCCCTCATTCCCTCAGCATTGTGATGCTTAACTAGACACATCCTGTCGCCTTGGCATAAAAAGCTGCCCATGGCATTTAGGAAGGGAAAATAAATGATTTTTCTCTGTCTCTCTCTGAAGTCCTGGTGTCCCCAGGGGATGAGACACTAAAGAATTTCACAATAACTTCCCTGGGACATGACTCAGTATAAAAACAAATACCATTTATGTGTCCAAAAGGACCCAGGAGGGTTAGCAGGGTGGGAGGAGACTCCACTTCTGAAAGAGGGAGGAGATCTTCTTTCTGGTGGTAAAGTTTCAGAGCTGATGTCATCATGCCACTCCAACCCCAGAAGTACCTAAACTCTCTTTACCCGGTGCTTGCCTTCTCCTCATGCATCCCCAAATCACTCATATTTTGAGTTCTGGAAGGGCTCCTGGAGCTGTATATCCAAACAATTGTCAACCTCAGCTCCCAAAGCCCTGATTGCTCTCCTTAATTTCTTTGAACACTTTGTGGAGGAAAACACCCACATGGTGTAGTGGCAGATGCAGGAGTAGACAGGAAACAAAGAACCAAAGTGAGGGAACAGGCAGAAATAAATGGGAAGTTAATGGTCACAGAATATATAAGCAATATTTCTAGGTAGGATGGGGAAAAATAGGGCCACACCTCGGGGAGTGCCCAATAGATGACTGGTCATCAGAGTAGGGTGTCAGGTGAACATGGACACTAACATGGACTTATATGGGCCTCAGTGTACTTCTCTATAAAATGGGCATGATAATAGCCCCAAATTATAGGATTATAGTGGAGCTTATATGAGTTAATATACTATATATAATATATAGTTAATGCCTGTGAAGAATAGTGTTAGGTATTTGTCAGGTGCTATTATTTCCATCTTCATCATCACCACCACCATCCATCAGCATCAACCGCACCAGCAGCAGCAGCAGCAGCAGAAGAAGAAGCACCTTCATCATCATCACCACCACCATCATCATCATCGCCACCATCACCATCACCATCATCACCATCACCCTCATTATGACCTCCATCATCACCATCATCACCACCATCACCATCATCATCACCACTATCATCATCATCATCACCACCATCACCATAATCATCACCACTATGATGATGATCTTCACCACCATCACTACCAACACCACCATCAACAACATTATCATAACCATTATATCCTAGAAGGTAGAAATTATGCTGGGCCATAAAAGATGTGTTATATTGGGATGGAAGAAAGGGAGAAGCAGTTCAGACATGTGGAATGAGAGAAGTAAGGAACAGAGGGTGGTAAGTGGGAGGATTTCTGGGGCCAGTTTCCATGAAGGGCCAGCAGCAAAGCCTGGTGGCAAAGGTAGGATGGGGTCAAATGGCAGCAGCCTCATAGAACCTGGAGTCTCCCTACACCCTCCTCCTTCCTGACTCCTAGCCTTTTCTTTCTCTCCCTCTGATCCAAATGTTGCATCTTGGGGGAATAACCACTACTCTAACTCTGGAGTGTCACTCCCCTTTCTCGTAATATGTGTGAACACAATAGCAGAGGCCCAAGCATGCTGCCCCAGGGTCAAATCTCCTTGAGTCACCCAAATATACCTTCTCTTTATAGGGGCATGTCTCCCACCGCAGCAACTTTCTGTCTAGCCCTCCTGGCTTAACAGAGAGGCATCCTGGGTTTCTTCTTAGAGGCTGATTAAAAAGTCCTCCTGGGCTAGGAATGAGAATGGAATGATAATTAGCTGGCAGGCCACAGTTGCCAGGCCTCTAGCTCTGGACCACTATAATCAGAATAATGTGGGAGTTGATTTGTTCTCTCCAAAATGTACCATTATTGTTAGATTTCCCACTGGCTAGCTTTGGCAATAGTCATTTATGTCTCCTGCCCACCTGGGGGGGCCTCTGATCCTTCCTCGTGAAGGGACGTGGCATCTCCCAGCTAGGCTGTAAATGCCTCATTACGGCTCTCAGCTGCACACTTGGTCTTTTGTCTCACTCTGGGTCACATTTCATTTTGGTTTAAATAATGAAACCAGCAGACCAGAGATTAGAGCCGTTAAATGATTTTGCTCCCAGGAAACAGATGCCTGTCCAAGATATAGACTCACCGACAGCTCAGTGGACTCTGTGCTAGCAGGGCTGGAAGAGGTGGACCAGCTGTGTGGCACGGCTCAGAGACTTATACTTGAGTCAGAAAGACCAGGAAGGCAGCCATAGGCCAGGGTAGGAGATGAGCCCTGGGCCCCCATGTGGGATGGTAGGCACACAGCACACCTCGGTAGTCCCTCACCCACATCCAGGGTGAGTCCTGTCCAGAGGCAGACATAGGATCCCAGAGGTGGAGATAGATGCCTTTCACCCTCATGTGATAGCAAGAGGGATTCTTGACCCCTTATGCTTTTCAAGTGCTTTCCCATATGTCTTCCTTTGGGCTTCCCACCACTCGGAAATTCACCGGGTCACTTTGTTGCCCCTACCGTGCAGGCAAGGAAAAGGCTCAGAGGTTCTTGACCCAAACAAGGTATCAAAACCTCCTACAGCAAGCCCTGATTGCAGCCCTCTGCTCTTCCCACTTCAGTGGCCCTTCTTCTTCCAGTGGGGAAACCAGGAGTCCAGAGAGGTTGAGGACAAGCCTGAGGTTACATGTCAGTAGGAGCAAAATTCAGCCCATTTGCTATCTTCTGTCCAGGGAATGACTTAACTCCACTTCCCTTGTAGACAGAGGAACCTGTCTACTGGGAAACAGCAGTGGATCTCAGGGTCCCTCTGAACTCTCTGAGCCTCAGCTTTCTGACCTGTAAAGTGGGAGTAGTAATATCAGCCTGGCAGGACTGCTGCTGAGATTAGAGAGTGTGCACAGATGCCCCTGAGCCACTGTTAAAATTGTGACTACGGGGAGAAGAATGGCTGGCCGCAGCTGAGGCACCTCCTGCTCTCCTCTCTTGCTGGTACAAGTGCCCTGAGCAGCTCAGGATAAAACGCACTGGAGGATGTAATGAAAGTTGTGGTGGAAGTGGGGGAGTGGGGGCCAGGGAGGGATTGCACTCTGCCAGAGCTCCCCAGAGACAAGAAATTGCTCCCAGTGACTTACAAAACTTGTATGAAGAAAATAAGCACCATCATGGGCTCAGAAGGATGTGACATGAAGCAGATTGCACGTCCCATTAAGCAGATTGAAATTAGCATGTGTTGAGTGGCTAATAACAGGCTGGTGCCTTGGGCCAGACCCAGCTGAACAGGAGTTGTGCCCCCAGGAGCAGGGGCAGATCCCCACTTCCCGGAGGTCAGCCCTGCTGCAGCTACACAAGGAGTCTGGCTCCTCGGGGCCACAGGGAGGTCATGGCTGCCCACTGGGGCTGGCCCAGGGCACAGGCACTCAGCTTCCCGCCTCCTTCCCAACACAACCATCATTGGAGCCTAATCCCCTTCTTTTTTTCTTTTTTTTTTTTTTTTTGAACTTCAGATCAGAGCTTTATTATATTATTTCCAGAGTTTATTTCTTTGTATACATATATTTTTATTGGAGTTCAATATGCCAACATATAGCATAACACCCAGCGCTCATCCCATCAAGTGCCCCCCCTCAGTGTCCATCACCCAGTCACCCCATCCCTCCACCCACCTCCCCTTCCACTACCCTTTGTTCGTTTCCCAGAGTTAGGAGTCTCTCATGTTTTGTCTCCCTCTCTGATATTTCCTACTCATTTTCTCTCCTTCCCTTATAATCCCTTTCATTATTTTTTATAATCCCTATATGAATGAGACCATACAATGATTGTCCTTCTCCGATTGACTTACTTCACTCAGCATAATACCCTCCAGTTCCATCCACACGGAAGCAAATGGTGGGTATTTGTCGTTGCTAATGGCTGAGGAATATTCCATTGTATACATAAACCACAGCTTCTTTATCCATTCATCTGGGAGAGGGTCAGGAGTCCTGTCTCAGACAGGGCTGAGTGCCCTGCATCACACGGATGGGCCAGGACCCCAAACGAGGGGTCAGGGCGAACAGTGGGAGTTTGGGAGCTATGAACTCTACACTGGGATCGTGTGACAGTCTGGGACCACAGCATGAGCCACACCGGACACTACCACCGAAAACATTTACAATAAGATGACACGCTCAGTTCCTCACTCACCAGCCACATTTCTAGCACTCAGAAGTCACATGGACTAGAACATTCCTGTCATTGCAGGCAAAAGAAGTGCTGGGGTGGAGGCAGGGCCGGTGCCCAAGGACTGCCCATCATAAGGATGGTGCTACGGATTGAATGTTTGTGTCTCCCCAAATTCATATGCACAAACCCTAACCCCCAGAGGGTGGGGTTCTGCTCTGATAAGATTAGTGCCCTTATAAGAGACACTAGAGTGCTTCCCGTCTCCAGGCGCACACACTGAGTAAAAGGCATGTGGGGACGCAGAGAGAAGGTGACTATCTACAAACCAGGAAGACAGTCCTCACCAGAAACGGAATCAGGTGGAATCTTGATCCTGGACTTCCAGCCTCCAGAGCCGTGAGAAATAAGGCATGTTGTTTAAGATGCCCAGCCTGCAGTGTTTTGTTATGGCCCCTGAGCAGACTGACACAGCAAAGGTGTGGCCAACACGCAGCTTTGAAGCTGAGAGCCCAGAGCAGTTAAGAGACAAGGAAGAAGAATGTGGGGATTCTGGGACCTGAGCGAACTGGGAGCTTTAAGAAAGCAGTGGTGAGAAGATGTGCTGAATGGCACCCATGGGTTAACAGTAGGGAGGATTGTAGTGCCCATTGAATTTGGCAACAGCCTCCATAACCTTGACAAGCTCAGGATTAGCAGAATGGTAAGGAGGGGGTGCAGTGTTGGAGTGGGGGCAACAGGTGGTAAAGTGAGGGTGGCAGCTCCCTTGGGAAATGCTTTACTGTCCCATTTACAAGTCAAAATACCAAGGCCTCACAAGGTGAAGGAATCCGCACAGTTAGAAAGCAGTACAGGGGGACTGACCAGCTGAGCTTGCCGCCCCACTGCATACACTAGCCACAGTCTTGGAGAACAGGTCATCAACCAGGCTCCCTGACGTGCCAGTAGTGGAACCTGGATGCTGAGTTCTTGCGAGCTCAAGGCTGTCTGGGATGGAAGTGCTGAGCACCAGAGTTAACTCTGTCCATGGGAATAGATTGGAAGGAGACACCATCCAGAGATGCCAGGCAGCAGAGCTGAACCTGTGGGCAAGGGACAGCTCGCTAAGAGCTACCACTATCCATGCAGTCTCTCTTGCCAGAAACCTGGAGGGCCACCCGGCTCCCCCTCTCTGATGCCCAAGTCCTGCTGAGCTCACCTCCTTGAGCACCTTGAGGCTGTCTGCCTCCCTGCACCTGCCAGTCTCTACTTCCAGCTCTCAGGGCCACTCACAGCTCTCCTGCCTCCTCTGAACCAGGCTCCCCACTGCAGCCACATGTATCTCTTTAAAACCCCCCACATCACCTGAAGGCACCTGCCTCATGCTCCCTCTCCTTCTTCTCAGGCTGCTCTTCCCTCTGCACCTTCCCACCTCTGCCTTGACAGGAGCTCCCCACCCCGCCTGCCTGTCTGCCTGGTTGCTGGCTCAGCCACACACTCCCTCCACAGTCCCCATGGGTCAGTAGGAGGGCAGAGAGTGCAGGTGCTAACCTGGCGTGGCCTCATGCCAGCAGCGCCATCCGGGACAAGTGCACGTGTCTCCATTCCCATTTCTGGACAACAGAAATAATAATACTGCCTTCCCGACAGGGACGATTAAATTTAATGATGATTACATGAGTTAACTCGTGAACACAGCCTGGGACAAAGTAAACCTTCAAAAATACTGCCGTTATGAACCAGCAAACCCCTCCGCCAAGCATGAGCTGGCCCACCCGTGAGCTAGGCTTCCGTGGAGAACTGTTCCCCCAACCCTTTGCACACACTCCTCGCCCCTCATCATCATCACCCCTCCCCTATGGCCTGTGAGCCCCACTAGGGCAGGCCTGTGTTTGTTCACCCCAATTTCCTCACCCTGCAGCCAACTCCACTGGGGTGATGGCACCCAAGTAATGTCCACTAAAGGAATTTGTGGAAACCTCTCATGTTTGTTTGCTGTTCTTAACACTAAAAAAGATCGGTAGGTGTTCCTGTGCTGCAGTAAAATGAATACAGTATGGACACAAAGGAAGGCTACCCATACCACCCCACGCCCGCCGCCGTGAGAGCGGGCCAAGGCCTTGCACTCAGCGCTCCTTGCGGCAGGGAGACACCACCAGCACCTGATTTATCGGGCAGAGACGCAGGCAGGCAGGGGAGTGAGGCAGCTTCGTGGTGGAAACAGGGAAGGTTCCAGGTGGGCCCAGACATGCGGCCGGGGAGCCGGAGACAGTGACAAGAAGCAGCATCCCAGCTGATTGGTCTGGGGGACCATGCGGCTTCCTCTGGGTGCTCCAGAGTTGGAGGCGGGGTACACCTTGGAGAAGCCGCCCATGATGCACCAAGTCCTGGCCCCTTGGGGGCTGATTATCATAGAAGTTATTATTTTGCTTCCTGTGTTGTTACTAGAGATGGCAGTCTGACTTCCTACCAGTCTGACTCACAGCAGGTCGGCTTCCTGGGCTGGTTAGTGTATACAGGGGGCTGGTGAGCTGGCAGGTGGCTGCAGGTCATGGGTTGCAGTTCTGTTTCTGTGTGTGGTCTGGCCATGGTCCATTTGCATATTTAGTCTCTCAACAGGGAGAAGGTGAGTGTGGTCTTCTATCACGCTCCAAGAGCCTTCCCGTCTCTGCGCGCAGCCATCACGGACAGGCGGGTGTGCATCCTTGCTGACCTGTTCCTGGGAACTTGCTATCTCTGTTCCGACGTCCATGCTTCACGTATGTACTGCCGCTGTCATGTGTGTGTGTGTTATGCGTGCACATACACTGATGCCAGATCTCAGGCACTGACATCCCAGGGGTTCCCCCTCCAGAGGTCTCTCAGGGAGTTGCTGAGAGTGGTGTCTGCAGGGTCAGCTGGGCAGGCAGGTGCCTTTCTGGAGAAGGGTAAGTAAGAAAGGAGAGAGGCTGCAGAGCAGGACACTATCCCATAAGCCTGAGCCCTTCTGTAGGGTCCTGACTGCAGAGCAGAAGCACTTTCCTTTCCTCTTAATAGAGAATAATCATTGAGACCCAATTCCCATTTTGTTTTTAAATTTATACTGAAAAGAGTATTAGAAATGAAACATTAATGGAATGTGAAAAATGAACTCTGTGTTCAGCTCCCATTTACCAAATTGCTTGAGCTTGTTCGGGGGAAGGAAGAGGGGGTATAACTATGCCCAGAAACTTCACATTTCCACCCTGCACGCATGGCTGGCCGCCGCGAAGTTAAATGGATAAATATTTTATGTACTTTAATTTTCTCATCTATGGGCTTGATGTTCTGAGTCATCTTTTGTTTTATTTTCCTACTTCATAAATGTTGGAAGTGTGTTTTATTTTCCTTAAGGAGGACAAAGCTCTGGGTTTCCATTCCATGGCTCTTCCCTCAAACCTATGAGGACAGAGATGCTATGACCTCTGGGTCACCCTGCCTTTCCTACCCTCCTGTATTGGTTGGGGTTCTCCAGAGAAACAGACCAACGGGGCGTGTGTGTGTGTGTGTGTGTGTGTGTGTGCATGTGAGTGTGTGTTAATTTATTACAAACAATGGGCCCATGCAATGATGGAGGCGGCAAGTCCCAAGATCTGCAATCTGCGGTCAGTAATTGGGGGCCCAGGAGAGCTGATGGTGTAACTTTAGTTCAAGTCTGGTGGCAAGAAAAAGCCAATGACCCCACACAAAGGCAGTCAGGCAGGAGGGGTTTCCCCTTACCCGAGGGAGGGTCTGCCCTTTTCTTCTATTCAGTTCTTCAACTGATTGGATACGGCCCACCCATATTGGGTCTATAGATTTATGTTACTCTCATCCAGAGACACCCTCCCAGACACATTCAGAATCATGTCAGATCATGTGCTGAGCCTACAGCCAGTTGACCCCAACACAAAATTAGACATCTTGCCCCTTTTGCCTGTCTCTACCTGACCCTGCATCTTGCTCTCAGGCATGTACCATGTGGAATAAGCCCCTTTTGCTACTACTTCTAACTGGACCCTGCAGACTCTTGCAGTGAAGTGGTCCAGTTTCCCCTAACTCATTTTAGTTTTTTCTCCCTTGTGGCCATTCTGCCCTTTCTCAGGTGCGTTTCCTCCCTGAGATCTGGAACTCTTCAGAAGGTGTGACATGCCTGCACAGAGAGCCCATCATTTTTCAGTGGACAGCTCCTGTCTTCCCCTTAGCATTGCGGTTTTCCGCAACCAGTGTCCATTTCTGTGTGACGGAGGTCCCTGCCTGACGGGGACACATAGATGCAACCTCCTGATTGGACTGCCAGGACAGCAGCCCGCTCTGTCTCCATCCCAAGATGGGGTTAAGGCCCCAGTGGAGACATGGGGAAGCTCACGCCGCACATCACCCGAACCTTCAAGGAGGGCTATCTTCCTCCAGCCCTGAGTTCTGTTTTGTTTGGCAAGAATGTTGCGTGGCCATAGCACAACCTTTTACTGTTATATGTCTCAAAAACAGTCATCGGAAAGCAACGTAGAAGCACTTTTAAAGGAATTTAAAGATATTAGACCCCCCCATAATCCCACTGCCCTAGTGCAGCTACTATTTTTACTTGGAGCAATTAGATCTTCATTTAAAATCTCCCCATTAGTGAAACGCATATGCTCTAACGGAAAATGAAATGTGTGTGCAGCCAAGCAGGACGTATTCAGGTCCCAGGTAACCACAATGCTCAGCCAAGCAGAATTTCCCTCCAGCCAAGGACAATGGACATGTGCATATAGATGGAAGGCAGCTGGCACAGGGTCTTCCAGCCTGAGGATAACCCGGCTGCGGTCCGTGCTGCCACCCTGCCCAGGCTGGAAGCAGACCAGTCCTTTGAGAAAGGGTCTCCTTTAAGCTCGGAGGTGAAAGGCACCGCTGTGCAGTCCCTCAGGAGCCGAAGCCCCTTCCCCCATCTGCAGGTGGAGGTAGGTGGAGGCTGCAGGGCGTGAACCCTCCTGAGTGTCTGCACCTGGGAGGGTGCCCTCGCTCTGGAGCCTCAGCCAGCTCCATTCCTGAGCTTCTGTAGCCTGCCCGGGTACCATGTCTCTGGATCCAACTTGGAGATGGAGCTTTCTCAATATGTCATTTGTGCTTCAGGCCCAATTCCAACCTGCTGCCTGTCAACAGCGCCACCCCTTCAATGTCCTCTGACCGTTCTCCATCCGGCCTCCTGCCTCGTCTCACCTGGATGCGGGCAGAGCCTCCTGGATGTTACGTCTTGACCCTTCCTCTGACTGCTCTCCCTTCAATCCCTGAGTTATCCAACCCTGACAGTGTCGCTCAGCCCTCTAGGGAGTGTGTGACAGGTGGCATTCATGGCAGGACATACTCAGACTGGTGCTCAGGTTCTAGGCACAGAAGGAACAGGCAGGGTGCATGAAGAAGGCACGTGGAAGTGCAATGAGGACACGCATCGGGACGTAAGTGGTCAGACACTGCTGCTTCTCACATCGTCTGGATGCTGTTTCTGAAAATGGACTGGGGTCCCTCCTCACCTGCTGGTGCTCAGTTTCCTCCTCTGCTGAGTCCAAGGACTGCTGCCATATCACCCCAGTGTTTTCTATCTGATGACGCCAAACCAGATGCCCTCCAGGCATGCCCAGGGCTGCTCCTTTCACCGTGCCTTTGCCTAAGCTCTTGATCCTACCTGCAAGGCCCCCTGGGAAACCCTGAACTTGTTGCCATCCCATCTCGGGCAAACTCTCCTCCAGGAAGCTGGGCAGGGCTGGGTACCCCGCCCTTGCCTTGGTATCCCTGCCCTGTTGTGTGGCACTGACCTATTCAGAAGTGTGTCCCCAGTGCCCAGCAGTGTGTCTGGGACACAACAGATGCTCAGTAAGTGTCCGTTGTACTGAGTCAGACTGAGGACGGTCTGGGTCATTCCATCTGAGACTGGTGGGTCTGTTGTAAGGGGAGAGGGTGCTGCCGACAGGATATAGCACCGAGTGGCAGCCGCACCTGTGGGCCGTGAGCTGGCTGGAAGGCTGTAGGCCAGAGACCCAGTGTGTCTCTGCCCCAGAGGTAACGCTGGCATCTGCCGCTCTGGGCAGTGAGGATGATGAGATGATGGAGGTGAAGTGCTAAACACAATGCCTGGTGCTAAAGGGTTGGACACATATTAGCTTTGGGTGGTCACTGCAGCTACGGCAGGGCCTCCTGCTGGCTGACCAGTCCTCGCCAATCCCAACCTCTTGCCTAAAATCCATGTTCCTCTTAGCTGGTTCCCATGTCTGCTGGGAAGACCCACCTCTCACTGCCTCACTGGTCCCGTGGATGATACAATCAGCTGCCGCCTGCCCCCCGCCCCCCGGAGCCCGAGCATACAAGCCTTATCCATCCCTTGGGAATGTGGGAAAACCACACAACCCCCCGAATAAAGCCATGGCCCCAAGGTAGGCACATCAGAAAGGGATTCTCACGGGAAGCGCGCTCACACCTAGGAGCTCAAACTTTGCAGAGAGGCTGACAAAATTCTGCCGCCTGCCAACTCCCTACCCTGTTTCAAGTCTGCCAGCTGCAGGGGTCACCTCCACAGATTGCTCAGACTGCTTTGATGCCCATTGCCTTTCCATGTGTGCACCCCAGCATCAGCAAGCTTTGCTCCTATAGTCCCAGAACTGAGACTCTCTCCAGAAGACTGACCCCTCCTTCACCCTGGTGGGAAGGGAAGGATTCCCATCCTAGGGTCATGGGATGACTAGACACAGGACACCAACACCGGACAGGTGTTTATTAGTCACATGTACTCACTGCCCAGGGGAGGGGCCCCTGCCCCAGGAGGGGCCACAGGGGGCTGTACTCAGATATTGACTGAACCGCAGGGGCCTTGGGAAGCAGGCTTCTAGAGACCAGAGGTCAGGGTAGTTCCAGCCTCCTTTGGCAGTATATGTTGGGCTTGTCTGAATAGTTCTGAGGGCTGGTGGGGAACAGGCCCAGCACTTGGGAGCACACAGGTGCTGTGACTGGTCCCCTGACAAGGAAGCCCATTTGGATGGGGAGCCTTATCCGTGAGAGCAGCATGGAGGAGAGGAGGCTGCATCAGACTTTTCAAGGCCCTTCTGGTCTCCAAGATCAAAATAGCCATACACAGACCGTTGGGGCAGCCTCACCTGCCAGACAAGAGAAAGGAAAGTGTAGGAGCTGACACTCTCCCTCTCCAACCCCCTTGGCTCTACGTGGCCTGAGGTCAATGGCAGGTTGGCGCAGGCACGGATACAGCAGCTTGGCTCTCCCACCTCCAGCTGGACACATTCAGAGGCCAGTCTTGAGCCCCAGGGCTCTCTGCAGGGTCAGGCTGAGGCTGGGATTGTGCCCCAGACTGCACCTCTGCTTCACTTCTTCCCTGTCTCTGCCATGTGCTCCCCATAGCCCCCACAGCCCTCACTGGTTTTCCTGAAAGATCCAAATACTTGTCTTAGGGCCTGCTTTGGGGGAGACCTCAGACAGCATGTGATCCTTTTACAAGGATTAGTGGTCCACCAAGCACTTTTACAACTCCCTTGCATTTGATTCTCAAACTAGGCCTGAAAAATAGACCCACAGAGATCATTAACCTCATTCTGCAGGTGACAAGGCCCAGAGAAATGTGGGAGTGGGAGGCAGGAAGGGTCCTTCCCAAAGTCCACAGCTGATAGGGGCAGGAGCGTGATTCCAATATAGGTCTGAACTGCGCCTCTGACATGAGCCATGTGTGTAGGATGCAGCGTTACATGAAGTTCCCACCCCTCAAAGACCCCGAGTCTCTCCAACTGCCTCCCTGCCCACCTGCCGGCCAGGATGCTCACCTCCTGTCACCAAGCTCTGTCCTAGCCCCCCACAGCTGTCCTGCTAGTCTCTTTACAGCTATCTTGCTGTTATATTCTTATCAACCTGGTTTCTGCTCATGTCTGCCGGGATGCTATAGACTCTGCATGGGCAGGAGCTCATCTCTCTGACTCACTCATGAACAGTTCCTCATGGGCAGCGCAGGGGATACATTCAGTGAATATTTGTCGAATACATACTAGAATTTAACTCATGAAGCCAGCAGGTTTCTGCGCTAGAAAACTGGTCGCAGCGTAATTGCCCTGTGGGCTTTTCTGGGGTCCATCCATTCATCTGGAGAGATGCATGGACTTGGGAGTGGAAAGAGAGACACTCCATGTAATAACCACCTGACCACATCTTGCCACATCACTGCCACCTCCCTCCAAGGAGCCAGACACTAGTCCTTGTAGCCTGGTACTTTTGCCCAGGGAGATACTCGGGCTCCCTGGTAGATGGGCAACGTGAGGACAGGGAGGGTGATGGGCACCACCAAGCATCCATCACCTTCCCTTGTCCTCACGTTGCCCATCTACCAGGGAGCCCGGTAACACAAGGGAAAGACTCTCACCTTGGGAACAATAAAAGATAATCATACTTCAAATGTATTTATCACCCTCCTTCCAAGAAGGGCAAAGTTGGAGAGAAAGTGGTCCACATGAAGTAGAATAATGAAGAAAAGGTTGTAGAAGGTGCTGGTGTCATAAATGTTCATCTTAAATGAAACAAATTAACATGGCATTAGAGTTACCGTTAACCATCTGTTCTCTCGAGGAGTGATTGATCACCCCTGATGGGTCTGCATTTGTCTTCCAGGCAAGTCCCCTGGTTTGGCCTTGGTTGGACTCAGTCATCGGCTCTTGTCGGCTCTTGCCATCTCCTCCCCCACCTTTTGCAAGACACTCACTTATTCCCTTCATTTCCACCACCTAGCCAGAAACAGCCTGAGTAAACGTTTTTAAAAACAAGAAACTTTCACCCTTCTTTAATTAGATAATTTGAAATCAGGCCAAATTGGTATGTAACTATTTTTACATGCCTTGTCATTACTCTTTGCTTGAAAAATTATTAACAGAACTAGTACTTTGGTGGTAAAGGGCGGTATTTATTCCCCCATTAAATCTATAACAATTCTACCTTGCTAAAAATAAAGGGGAAAATGAATACATTAAAAAAGCTCTTTTGCCTTTCTCAGGTAACTAATATTCACATCAAGATCAATGCATGGAGCAGCAGCCATGGCTCACAGGCCCCATTCACCTTGGACCACCCCTTACATCCCTCCTCCTGCCAGCTCTGCCAACCTTACACCTGCCCCATCTCATTCCTGGGTTCATCTCTGATACCCTTACGACTCAATTTCCCAAGAAGTGCATTTCCTCACAGCAATTCACACTCCTTTCTTTAACGAAGATGTTTTAAATGTTGGTGAATATTTGGATACAGGTCCATAATCAAGTATTGAGAACCTACCTAATGCAAGATTTGGAACAAGTGTTAGGGACACAAAGATAAGCAGGCATGGTCCACCCCTGAGAAATACTATCGGAGCCCTAGAGCAGAGGCTTGGATGGAGGCACAGGACCCTCCCTGGGAGGGGCCTCCAACACCAAGACCACGGACGGCTCCCAACAGCAGCCCTGGTTCCCTGCAGGCACCTGTGTCTCTGCCCCTTGCCCACTTCACAGCTGAATTCCTGGGCCCCCAATCCCAGGTCCACTTTGAGCCTTATCTCTAGGGCCCTGTGCAGAGCTTGACCCCATGTGGACCCCTGGCCTTGCTCCCTGCCTGCGCTGCTCCCTCGCACCCTCCTCAGCCACCTTGCTGCCGACCTCTAGTTCTTCCCCACACTCCACTCCCTGGGATTCAATTCCATGCTGACTGCCAGGCTCTCTTCACCAGGACCAAAGGTCTTCAGGGCAAGTTTGGTCTGTTTTGCTCATCAATCTATCCCCATGCCCAGATCCATGACGGGACATGATTGATGTTTAATAAAGATCGAATGAATGAACAAATGAATCCCAAAGATGGCCAGTGAGCCAGAGGCACAGAGTGAGTAGGCACTGAACACTGTCCTAAATTCTAAACATTTATACAAGGGAAAGACCTGCCCTCTGATGCAAGTGCCCACATGGTGCTCTGGAAGTCACCATTACTGGTGGGCAGGAAAGCAGGGAGGTGTCTTGGTGGAGGTGATGGTTGTGAGAATCTTGAAGGATGTATTATTGATATTTATTAGACTGGGTTGTTTTTGCATCTTGTTACCATGTCCACCAGAGAGGCCTCTGCCTTCTTTGTCTTTGTTCTTCCTCTCTGAAACCCCTTGCACTTGGTAGGAGCTGATTATGGGGACAATGGACGATGTCAGGGGCAGGAATCAATGCATGAGTTCCTGTGACGGATTATCTTTTGAAATTACGACCATCTAGCCCCTGTCTCTTTCCCTGAACAATGTCAGGTGCAAACCTAGTGACCACACCCTAGAAAAGAGAGAGGAGACCTGGCAAAGATACTACATTCAGGCAGAAAGTCATCTCCAGGAGAGATCTCTCCTATGGAGGGGCCTCAGCAGCTGACCCTGAGACAGCATGGCCCAGAGCCTTGTGAAGAAGAAGAGGTGTGCTGGCTTTCTGCTCCAGCCCTGCTCCCACCTCCACGAATGCCACACTCACACTGCTGCAGGGCATCACAGAAGTTCCATTCTCTCCATACTTCAAAATAACAGGAGAAATGATGAGAGACTTTTGCATACCTTCAAAGAGACAATGAGCAGAATCTAGGAGAATAATTCAAAATAATAATAATTCACATCCCATGCCTCAGATGTGTCAGAAATGGTTGATCCAGGGATGGAAAGATGCTTCAACATGGCCCCCACTTTCCAGGAACTCCCAAGGAGCCACACAATGAAGGTAAGTTATATTAGTGAGGCCACCCCCTGCACCACCTCCACCTCCCCTGCACCAGCCCCATCTTCACCTGGGCCTCAGAGCTCAGATGCAGGCTGTGGTTAGAAACAAAATATGGTCTGCGTGTTGGGTTTTGGTTTTTTCCATGTAGGGGCTTTAAAGGGCCAATAAATAAACCCCTTTCCCTGACCCAGAGTTTAAACAAAGTCAATTGAGAGAGACAGCAACCAAGCAGGTATCACTGATAAAAACTGGAAACCCAGGGATCCCTGGGTGGCGCAGCGGTTTGGCTCCTGCCTTCGCCCCAGGGCGCGATCCTGGAGACCCGGGATCGAATCCCACGTCGGGCTCCCGGTGCATGGAGCCTGCTTCTCCCTCTGCCTGTGTCTCTGCCTCTCTCTCTCTCTCTCTCTCTCTCTCTCTCTGTGTGTGTGACTATCATAAATAAATTTAAAAAAAAAAAAAAACTGGAAGCCCAAGCCAGCTGTGAGGCCACAGTAAGGAGCCACCAGATCTGCAGGGTAACTGTAGCCTCACCCATACCCACTCCCTCAGTAGAGTGAGAAAGAACACCAGGGCACACCCTGTAGGCCTCCCAGGGAGAGGGGAAGGGAAGGTGGAGCTGCACACACCCCTTTGCTGCCCCTCCACCCACCACCTTCCCCTTTCAGGGGAGAGCAATGGAATCACTCACCTCTGCAGAACTGAGGCGTGTCACAAGAGATGCTCCATGCTCAGACACACACATGTACAGGCACGTGTACACACAGGAAGTTTGGGCACTGTCAGAACCCCTGACTTTATGGGTCAGTAGGAAACTTCCTCTGAGCCCAAAAGAGACAGGTTCTTGTTGCATGGTCCCACTGCAAATTGACTTCTGGGTGGCTCAAATGACAACTTTAAATCAAAAGCTACTTACTTTTACTCCTTCTCTGTAGAAAGTGAGCTCTATGGGAGGAGGACTTCCTGCCATCCACCCACAGCAGCCTCAGAGCCCAGCACAGTGGCAGGTCTTCCAGGGAGGGCAACTTGCCCAGCTCACATGGAATTCTCCTGTTTTAGCTCTGAAAGTCCCACATCCTAGAAAACCTCTTAGTTCTGAACCCACCAAGATGACTAATCTCCATCAGATCATCAATGAATACTTGTTGGTTGAATGAATTCATGGCTTACAGGGTTGCACCCCTGCCCTGGAGACACTGGAAAACAAACATGAACAGGAAACTGTGGCAGATCACACCTGTGAGGTGAGTCCCAGCCCGCTTAACTCCCCATGGGTGGAGACTTGATGCTTGGTATGCAGTTGTGCTGAAGATCCTCTTTCCAC
This sequence comes from Vulpes vulpes, assembly GCF_048418805.1. Taxonomy (NCBI): domain Eukaryota; kingdom Metazoa; phylum Chordata; class Mammalia; order Carnivora; family Canidae; genus Vulpes; species Vulpes vulpes. The sequence goes on along the minus strand of NC_132791.1, from coordinate 160,052,667 downwards.
TTGGTGGTGTGCCCCAAATATGGCTGTGCTTTTTGGGAGGGGCCTGGGGCCTGCAGATCAAAGCCCTGAGGTTGCAGAAAATTTCTGGGAAATTAACACCATCCGTTCTTTATCCTCAGCAGCTGTGAGAGCAATCATGGAGAAAAATGATGTGAGAAGAACCTACGCTGTGGATTTTATTAGAGTCAAAGTCTCCCATGTAGTGTTGATTACTGGACCAGCCCGAACATGCAGAATTATTTCTAATTCAGTTTCAAAAGTTGATTTGCCCATAAGAGAAGCTCTATAAATTTTCAGAGTGCTGACACATGAAACTCCAATGAAAAAACAGGCAAACTAACATTTTGCAGACATTCTTGGGTACTTGTGAACATCATGGGCATTCGTGGGCATTTGTGGGCATTTATGGGTGCCCAGGGCATTTCAGACTTGGCAGAGGCTAAGGAGAGGCAGGGTTCCTTGAGGATCCTAAGGAAATCTGGGCCCCAGTTCCAGATTCAATTAAGTCCTCAGGGATCTTATTGATCACACACAAAAGAAGTGGCTTCAGAAGCTTTACCAAGTATGCCACTAGCAAATGACACACGAGAGACAAAGGGGATGCATGCAGTGTGTACCCCAGTGGCCTTTGGGCCACACAGAATCACACAGAAATGGTATTCGGGATGATGTGGATGCAGCTAGGCTGTAAAGAGAGGAAATGCGCCAAGTAAAGAGAAGGAGTTTCCAGGTGGGAGAAGCTGCTAGAGCAGAAGCCTGGAGAATAAAGTACAAGTGGCCAGTCAAGGTATGAGGAGGGATCAAAGAACAGAATGGAAGGCACATGGAGTCTGGTCCCTCTCTAGCCCATCCTCACAGTCCCACCCCCAGGGTCAGACCTTGCCCCCCACTGTATGATCTGGGCAGCATTCACCAGGGCTTTCCTCCTCTTCCAAGTGGTAGGCCCTCCTTCAGTGCTGGGGTTTGAGGGATCCATGGGGAACACTATGTGGAACAGGTGCTGAGTGGGAGGGCGGGACCAAGCAGCCACAGCTGACTGAGGAGGAAGATTAGACACGAGGCCACATGGACTTGTTCACACTCCCAGGATTCCATCTGCCGGGACCGGCCCAGGATCCACAGACCAGGGTCTGCCCAGCATGTTCTCTGCGTGGTCAAGCAGCAGAAGGACCTGAAAGAGAAAGAGCCCGGACTGGGCCTCAGCTCCTACCCCCCCCCCCACTTCCCCAGGACCCCAGGCAGAGTCGTGAGTAAGAGCAGAAGGATGGCCGCCACCTGTACATCCCACCTGTGCCACGTGTGGATTTGGGCAGGGAGTGAATAGGGTGGTCAAAACAACTGCCACAAGCCTCGTGGCTCAACACAACAGAACTTCAACCTCTCCCAGTTCAGGAGAGCAGGAGGCTGAAATCTCGGTGCGGGAGCAGGGCTGGCTCCTTCTGGGAGCTCCGAGGGAGAATCTGCTCCGGACTTCTCGCAGCGTCTGGGTGTTTGCTGACCATCCTTGGCATTCCTCTGCCCCTCACACAGCCTGCTCTGTGTCTCTCCTCTGCTTCTCAGAACATCGTTCACTGGATCAGGGCCCACCCTATATCAGTATGATTTCGTCTTGAAATCCTTAACGAATTATATCTGTAAGGACCCTATTTCTAAATAAGGTCATATTCTGAGGTTCCCAGTAAGCATGAATTTTGAGGACACAAAATTCCACCCACTTTCGGGGTCCCCAACATTCTGGACACCACATCTCTACTGCCTCTCTATCCCTAGGGGATATCATTCCCATCTGCCTACAAACCCGCCTTAAAAGCCTTGTCCTGGAAGAGTGATCACAAAATATGAAACCCTTGACTGCATGTTTCTGTATCACTATAGCCCCCTTGTTCTCCCCCCTTCCAGCAAAGCCCCCCAAATCCCGTGTTCCCCATCTCCCAGTCGGCAGCCTCCATCTCTTCCCACCCCTGCCACCCCAGTGAGCACACATCAACACAGCACCCTCGAAAGGTTCATCAGCCACATACATGCTACCAATTCTCTTTTCTCATTTTACTCAACTTCTCAACACCATTTGACACAGCTGAGAGGCTGAATATGCAAACAGATAATGGCCAGAGCTCGTGTAATAGCAGAACTCTGACCCACCAGCAGAGCTTCAGTAGCCAGCCTAGATGCCCAACACAAACTCTGCAGCAATCAGCCCAGCCAGTAAGGGACTATAGCTTCCCCACTTTGTACCCCCTCTTCTAACTCAGGACCAAAAAAGACAAAGCCAAATGTGCTCCCAAACCAATTACATGGGACACCCTACACCAGCTTCCCCAGGTAGGTCCACAGCCTCCATCGGAGCCCACCAGGAGCCATTTCTATCTCAGTGAGCTCTGCTACTCCTCTGCCTGCCTTTGATGACCCTTTGCTAAAGCAAGTTCTGAGTAAATGCCCTCCATGTGTTCTCACTGGGTGCTCTTTGTTCCCACACAGTGGAGTGCTTCTTCCTTTATGAAATAATTCCTTCTTTAAGCATGCAACCCCCACATGTTTGATTTCCCATAACTCTCCTGCTGCCCAGGAGAGGTTCCTTTTGCTGAATTCCCCCTCAGCTCCCCGACATTGCAGGGCTTTGTATGCAGCTCTGTCTTTCTATGCACTCTCTGCCTTGATGGTCTTACCCATGAATTCACAAGCTAACATTTCTGTAAACCAGCCTGACCTGCCCTGAGTGACAAATTTACACAGCTCCCCCCTTCCCCCCACTCCCAGGATGCAAGCATTTGACTGACAGAAGGTTTAAACCTTCATGGTTACATTAGCCAGAAGTGTCCACAGTAATGCTGCAAAAATAATGAACTACCCTCAGACTCAGGGGCTTACAGCCACCCATGTGTATTCTCATGCTCCCAGTTTCCTAGGCTGACTGGTTTGGCTGGAATCAGGTGCTTTGCTCTGCTTCTCTGTTTCATGCAGGTGGATCAACCCCGGGCTTTGGGCAAAGTACAAATTCAACCACCTGTATTCATCCCAAGGCCCAGGCTGTGGCAGAAGCTCTTCCCAGGGGGACTCCTCAAACACAAGAGGCCAAATTGCGCTAATACACTTAAGCCATCAAATTGCATTGTGTCAACCACCTTCCTTCAGTCAAAGTAAGCTTCATAGCCACGCCTAACTGTAATAGGGTAGGTAGGTGCCCTCTACTCTCAATGAGGGAAAGAGAAGCCAATATTTCCCAAACAATAATCCAGAAAGCAAAGGCATAATGGTTGGTGAATTGTCTTGATGCCCAGACAATGATTGTATATGGAGAATACAAAGTCATACATACCTTACTAAAGTTAATAGGTTAATTTAGCAAAGTTGCAGGATACGAGATTAATATACAAAGTAAATGATGTTTCTATTAACTTAACAAACAATTGGAAAATTAGATATAAGTACCTTCTACAATAGCATTAAACTTAACAAAAGATGTGTGGGACTTGTATCATTGCTGAGAGAAATTAAAGAAAGTCTAAATAAATGGAAAAAGATTACAAATTAGAAGAATTTGTATTGCTAAGCATCCATTTATCTGTGGATTTAATGTGATTCCAATCAAACTCTCAGCAGGCTTTTTGGTAGAAATTGACAAGCTGATTTTAAATTTTACATGGAAAATTTAAAAGGCCAAGAACAAATAGCTAATATATTCTTTTAAAAAAGAATATAGTTGGAGGATTTTCCACCTTATTCAAAACATACTGTAAAGTTACAGTAACTAAGACAGTGTGGTAATGGCAAAAGAATAGACAAAAAGACCAACAAACCAGAGCAGTGACTCCAGAAATGTGTAGCATGTGTGTATACATAGATGTATATGTGTATTTATGTGTATATGTAAAGTATATGTGTATGTGTGTGTACTAATTTTTTAAAGGCACCAACATGGTTCAATGACAAAAGAACGTGTTTTTAATAAATGTAACCATAATAACTGGACATCCACATATAAATAAGAAATAATTGACCTCAATCTTTTTTACAAAAAGATTTTATTTATTTATTCATGAGAGACACAGATAGTGGTAGAAGGAGGTCCCTCGCAGGAAGCCCAATTTGGGACTCAATCCCCAGGCCTGGGATTATGCTCTGAGCCAAAGGCACTAAACCGCTGAGCTAACCAGGTGCCCCTAGTTGACCTCAATCTTATGTCATACACAAAAATTAATTTGAGATAGACCATAAACTTAAATGTGAAAGCCCAAATCATAAAACGTCTAGGAAAAGTATAGAAGATCTTTATAGTCTAGGATATACAAAGATCCCTCAGGACACAAAATTATACTACCAAAAAAAAAAAAAAAAAAAACTTGTTTTCTTTTTTAAAAAAGATTATTTATTTGAGAGAGAGAGAGCAGGGGGAGGGGCAGAGAGAGAGGCAGAGGGAATGGACTAGATTCTGTCCAGCATGGAGCTGACATGGCACTCCATCCCAGGACCAGGACCCTGAGATCATGACCTAAGCCAAAACCAAGGGTCAGCCACTTAATCAACTGAGCCGCCCAGGCACTCCAGCTCTGATTTTTTCTAAATTTATGCTTTCCATTCATCAAAAGTCACTACTAAGACAACAGCAATATGAGCCACATACTGAGACAAAATATCTTTAATACATATGTCAAAGAACACACACTCAGGATTCATAAAAGACTCTGACAAATCAAGAATGACAAACATTATATGGTCTCATTCATTTGGGGAATATAAAAAATAGTGAAAGGGAATAAAGAGGAAAGGAGAAAGAATGAGTGGGAAATATCAGGGAGGCAGACAGAACATGAGAGACTCCTAACTCTGGGAAACGAACTAGGGGTGGTGGCAGGGGAGGAGGGCGGGGGGTGGGGGTGACTGGGTGACAGGCACTGAGGGGGGCACTTGATGGGATGAGCACTGGGTGTTATTCTATATGTTGGCAATTGAACACCAATAAAAAATAAATTTCTTATTAAAAAAAAAGAATAAAGAGACACAGGCAGCCCGGGTGGCTCAGCGGTTTAGCACCACCTTCAGCCCAGGGCGTGATCCTGGAGACCTAGGATCAAGTCCCACATCAGGCTCCCTGCATGGAGCCTGCTTCTCCCTCTGCCTGTGTCTCTGCCTCTCTCTCTGTGTCTCTCATGAATAATAATAATTAAAAAAAAGAATAAAGAGACATGACTTCCCCCCCAAATGTGTAAGGCATCAGAAAAAAACAAAATAACCAAATGTATAATAAGCACAGGAAAAGTTGCTCACTATCACTATCCATGGGACCAATACAAATTTCAACCACCACGAAGAACCGCATGCGCTCACCAGAATGGCCGCAATCATGAAGCTCGTCAGCCACAAGTGGTGGTGAGCGTATGCAACAACTGGAAAATATACCTGTTACTGGCTGGCATATTAAATGTTCATATCACTTTGGAAAACCCTTCCATAGTTTCTTGTATTCATTTCTTGTGTAAATATATACATTTGCCCTAAGGCCCAGCAATTCTATTCCCAGGCATAGTCAAGATCCAACAGTGTACATGTCCATCAAAAGACTGATAAAAGAACCTATGTTCACAGCAGCTTGATTCATAATAGCAAAACCCTGGAAACAACCCAAATGATGCTTATCAATAGATGGGAAAACTATAGTATATCCATTCAGAGGAATTCAACTCAGGACAAAAAAAAAAAAAAAAGAACAAATTGCTGATGCATACAGTAACTTGGACGAATCTCAAGACCATTACATGGAATGAAGGAAGCCAGACACAACATAGTGCAAACTGTGATTCCATTTATGTGAAGTTCAAGAGCAAACAAAATGAATCTGTGGTGATGGAAGTCAGATCAATAGTTGCCTGCAGGGGTTAGGAAGGAAAAGTTGACTGCAAAGGGGCAGGAGGTATCTTTCTGGGGTGATGAAAATGTTCTATATCTTGATTTGGGTAAGATATAATTGTCAAAATCCAACTAACTATTCATTTAAAATTGTGCATTTCATGGTATGTAGATTATGCCTCAATAAAGCACCATTAAAATAACTTTAAAACAAACTGAGTGATGATATGCAGAAAAAGAAAAGGAAAAGGAAAAGGAAAAGAATGCAAGAAAGAATCACTGCAGCATGGAAGCTATTGTCTCCTCCAGCATGACACATTTTCTTGGCATGGTGCTAACTGTCTCACGTGCATTATCCCATTTAGCACCTACTCTAATCCCCTGGAACAGAAAGTTTTTCTTGGGCCTGGAGACATTTGGTGACTTTCCTAAGGTCACCCAGGCTGTGTAAAGTGACAGAGCCAAAATATCAAGCAGGCAACCTGAACACAGAGTCTTCAACCCTACATTCTTCTCCATGCTCTGGCTGCTTTGCATTTATTTATGTAAATCTCATAACAACCATGGAAGGCTACTATTATTATCCCATTCTAAAGGCAGGACAGCACACTCAGAGAGTGAAGTAGTGAATCCAGGCCATGGGAGGGCTTTTACTAAACCCCCCCCTGAGTGACTTCAACCTTGCATAGTGGGGCTACTTGCTACCCAGCTCCTGGCTGCCATCCCAAAGACTGTGCCGCCGGGGCAGATCCTTGGCTACTGGATGCAAACAGGAAAAACCTCAGCAGTTCTGACGGGGCAGCAAGGACCAGAGATGCCCAACATAGAAAAGGCTATTTTCTATGGAGCAACGTTGCAGATCCACAGCTTCCAAGTAGCACCAGAAGCTCACAGATGATGCACTTATCTCTGGAGCCTTGACCACCTAAATGGTAAGCATTGGAGCTCCTGCAGGACTCCTTTTCCAGACTGGGAGCTTCAGCACATCCATGCCTGTGGGAACACAGGTGGCCTCCTGCAAGTGTCCCCTGGAGGAATGAGCAACCATGAACATTAATGTTCCTTTGGTTGGAGAATCCAACCCACTCTCAGACAGACCAGCTTCCCACCTACTCATGCAGCCAAACCAGAGGCAGGAGAGGAGCTGCAGGGAGACTGGGAGGCCTCTGGTAGGGCAGGTTTCACAAGGGAGCCAGCAGCTGACCCAGCTGCAAAGGTGAATCAAGGCAGAGATATAGCAGGAATGCCACGAAGGATAAATGAACAAAACATCTTGTTCTCATTGGGATGCATCCTCTAGCTAAGCCGACTGCATGCCTTACCCAGGGCCTCAGCCAGACGCCATCTGAGATTTGGTCAGGCAGGGCCAACATCTCCTTCCCCCTCTGGGATGGGCCACAGGGCAAGGCCAAAACCAGGGCTCCTTGGACACCCCCACCTACAGCTCCCTCTACCCACAAGTTCGTTGAGAGGAAATGGTCTGGCCTGTGGAGGCCCAAGGGACACTTCTCTTATTCCTTGTTCAGGCCAGCTCTGACATGCAGGCCTCTGGGGACACTCAAGGACAGGATACAGTGTGGACACTGGTTCGTGAGGGGCCTCTGAATCTTAGCTCAGCTATGAGAGGACAGTAACTCTGGCCAGGTCTTGGCTAGGGACTGTATTTCAAGACAGGAGGTAAGGTTAGGGGTAGCAGTGTTGTTGAACAGAACTTCTAGCTGATGAGCATGTTCTATGATATGGCTGTTGAGCATTTTCTATGTGATTAGTATGCAGGGGACTTAACTGTTCATTTAATTTCACTAACACAATTTTTTATTTGCATAACGCCATTTGACTACTGCCCACCGTATTGGATGGCATAGCCCTGGATCCCGGAGTATTCACAACGCTGCTGAGTGACTCCTCTGCTCAAGGGCTTTGACTTTGCCCATGGCCCCTGTTCTTCAGCCCAGGAGAAAAACAGGCTGGTTTTGAAGATGTGCAAGAACAAGAACTAGCTCTGGTCCCCTCTGGTGATCTCAGGGGCCTAGCTTCAAACTTCTCTGAGGAGAAGCTGAGCCCAGTGTCCTGTTGGGGAGGGGGCTGTGGTGCCTTAGACAAGCCACTCCTCACACTGAGCCTCCATCCAGGGTGCCCTGTGTAGGCCTAGAAATCCTTGCCCCAGAGAGGCAGTGACTTCCCTGGTTCCTGGAATAAAAAGCAAGGAGTAAAATGCTGGACACAGTTCTCCTCAGCCCTCCCAACTGAAGCCAAGATGGAGCAGTGAGGGTTGGACCAAGCTTGACACCTTTGCAAATAGGCCTTTAAAACAAGTCCTATGGGGACAAGAAAGCCTGAGAACCTGGGTTGACCCCTGAACCTGCCCATCCAGGGTGTGGAGATGAGGCCTTGGCTAAGTGGCAAAGACCAAGGGCAGTGTGGTGTTGTGAGGGTGCCCACCCTCTGATGTGAATATCCCTGGAAAGTAAGCAGGTGCCCCTCCTTTCTGTCCACAGACCCATCTCTTGAGGACTCTGCAGGAAGCACCTGCCCTTTCTGTCACCAAGTCCCACATGACCTGAAGCTATGACAGCAGGATAGGCCTGGTCTTTAGGGATTCTTTCTCAACCAAAATTTCCAATGGCCTCTACCTGGCTTCCCTGTTCTCCCTATCATCCTTCCTCTGGGCAGACATTGACTCAGGAGAAGAAAACTTATTGCAATATATCTCCTATTCTGCTGCCTTAGCTCCAAGTCCTAGTCTCCTTGCCAATGGGACTGTTTTTCAAATTCAGGGAAGTCCCCAAACTCCTGGCATTCTTCCTACAGAGCACTGGAGGGGGGACAATCCCTCCAAATTTACCAACATGCTATTCCAGGCCCAGCATCCTGCCTGTTAAAAAGGAGAGGGGACTGGAGGAAGAGTGGCTTTGATCCATTATTCATATCCCAGAGACAGGACTCCTGTTCAAAGTGGGAGAGACACAGCCTTTGAAACCACCACGTGCCAGCTCAGCTCTCCCGGGAGGAAGTTCAGGCTGGCCGGACTGAATCACATTGAGGAAAAGAAATGTCAAGGCGGCTGCCAGCCCAGGAAGGGGACACAACAGCTTTGGTGACGGTGGAGAGGGCCCAGGTCCAGCTGACTGTCCCTCCCTCTGCTTTGAAATGTCTAAATTATGGCCATCCCTGCAGAAGAAACTCCAGCACCTCTCTGCATATCCCCCACCCACAGCCAGGACACATTGATTTTGATAAGTGAATTTTACTGTAGGTCCTTTTTCTGTCCTGGACCCTTTTCTCTTCCAGAGCCACATCCTGATTCTGGTTCCAAGTCCACTTTTAGCCTCCATTAAGGGCAATCTGCATGTGTGTTTCCTTTAACCCAAATAAACACTACAGACTCATATCACCTCCTTAGTCCTCAGGCCATGAGCTGGCATATGTCTCTCATCTCTGCAGTAGGAACAGGACAGCAGCCTCGATGATGGAGAGCCCTGGGATTGCATTGGGCTCCCCAGCTCTGGCAGAGACTGCAGAGAAAGGGCTTTCTCCTTGTGAATTGTCCTGTGGTCCCAGTGACACCCAAGGCCCTGTGTTAGCAGCTACTCAGAGCAGCAGAGCCCAGAGGAACAAAAAGGAAAAAGCATCAGCCACAACCCAAAGGAGAGCACGACTCCGGGAAGAGGGTTCAGAACACAGAAGGGAGGACACAGAGGACAGCTTAGCAACCTCCTGTCAGCATGGAGAAGACTTGGAAGCCTCAGGGAGTTTGTGCCACAAGGAAAATGAAAGCTCACCACCCCTGCAGGGAGGCTCCTCCTCTGGGCCCGAGAATGGGGTTGGGGGGTGGGGTAGGGAAGGATGTGCCTGAGCTTTGGTCTGCTTCCAGGGAAATCTCTCCCTGTGCTCAGAGGCCCCCACTCAGGAGCTCCCTCAGCACAGCCCCCACCTGGGGGACCTCACATGGATGAGCAGAATATTTTGGGCTCTGGAGAAGAGAGAAGGGTATATGCTAGCTCAGTGAACTTAGTAAAGCAGAGCCTCCCACACCCCACATACCACACTGGTGCACCGAGCCTCCATTACCTGGGCACTGAGCCCAGTACAGATGCAGAGGGGAACCCACTGTTTCCCACTGGTACTTATGCTGATGAGTTAAGCACAAAGGTAGGGGGAGGATGTTTAAGTACTGAGCTGATAATGTGTGCAATCACTTCATCTAGATAGAAAGGTAGGAGAAAGACACTGCACTTGAGGATGGAAACTGTGTTCACTGGTCTTGAATTGTGATGCTAAGCTAGTATTCTAAAGGGAAGGAGAGAAAGGGAGAAAGGTCAGCTAAGAATTAATGGAACACAAGAGGCTCAGGAAAGCCTATGCATGAAAAACAAGTTAAGGCTACAGACCTTGGGTTAAATGGAAACCCCGCAGAAACAGATCAGGGGGGAGCAGCACAAGTGCGCACGAGGAGGAAAGAAAAATCCACACCAGCTAATGCACAGCCCCCACCCCCCAGCCACTCCACAGCCTCAGAGGTTGGTGCACCATGACCATCACTCTGCTTTCTGCAAAGAGCAGAGGGGGGCACCTCCCACCCCAGGCCAGGGACTGACTGCAGCAGCTGAATCTTGCTGCTGGTGTTGCAGTCCCTGTAACTTATGTAGGGCAGCAGAACAGGAAACCCCCAAATACACCACTTTAGCATAAGGATTATTTTGAGCTGAAGACAATTGAGAAGAAGCAGATACAAGAAAAGCTCCCTGCTCTCTCTCTCTACCTAGAAGCAAGACATGAATTTATGAAAGTGTCCCCCTCCCCTCTGTGCCAGGAAGGACAGAAGTTAATCACCAGAGACAACACCAGATCCTGATCAGCACCAAAGACAGAACCAGAGGCATCTACACAACAGACCTTGCCAAGCACCCCTTATCTTCCACTCCCCCATGTCCTTGTCTGCCCAGAATTTGCCACCCTAGAGACTCAAAGCCCTCTTCATTTGCTTTGTCACTTCTCAAATGTGTTGTTCCATTGCTAAGGTTTTATATAAGCCTGAGTTCTAACCATGCCTTTGAGTTACTCCCTCTGAGAACTCCTCCGTGTGTGTGTGTGTGTGTGTGTGTGTGTGTGTGTGTGTGTGTGTGTGATGCATGTGTTATTAAACTTCTGTTTGTTTCTCTGGTTATTCTGTCTTTGTCAGTTTAATTTGTGGGACCCCAACAATGAAGCTGAGGTGGCTTGGGGGGGGGGGGAGTTCCTCCCAGACACTTGCTTCCAGCTGTTTTCACCATCTAGCTTCAAATTCAGTTTTATTCAGTGATGACTCCATGATTCTGGGCCAGGAGCTACACCGAGCCCCAGGGTATTAGAAATAATTTGACATGGACCATGTCCCTGCTCAAACCTCATAGTCTGTTGGGGGAGAAAGGCAACTAGAGTGCATGAGCAATGATGGAGCTGCAGAATGGGAGGCACCCAGACCCTGTGAAGGACAGGACATCAGGACACACTTGTGGACCTGACCTTGGTCAGTCATTGAGTCTCCAGGAGCCTCTGTTTACCCACCTATAATGGGACTGGATGCACCTCATAGCACGTGGAAGCTCCTAACATCTGGCACAGAGCAAGCAGTTGTATTGGTCAGGGTGGGGTAGGCTGAGCTGTGTAAGAAACAACCCAAAACTGGTGACTTCAACTACAAAAATTTATTTCTTACTCACACTTGTGACTGCAAGTCTACTGGATAGGGGCCCTGCTCTACCCACAGAATAGCCACTATCTGGGATGCTGCTGGTCACTGTGGCTGAGGGAAGCAGAGGACAGGAAAATCACAAACTGGCTCTTCAAGCTTCCCCCTGGAGCTAAGTCATGTCCCCTCCACTCACATACCACTAGCCAAAGTCTCACAGCCACTCCTAACTCCACTGAGACAGGCAAGTGCAATCAGCATGTGCACAGGAAGTGCAAGAGGCTATGTAAGTGGGAGCTAACAGCCCTGCACTTGGAAGTGGGGCTGGCAGCATTGCTGATGTGGCCTTGAACAGGCACATGTAGGGTCACAGCAGCCCCACTGTGACCCTTCAAATACATCACCTTGAAGGCAGACAGGGTTCTGGCAACACAGTCATCCTTTCAATGAATGCCCACAAGGGTCTCCTTGGGTGCCAGCCCCTGTTAAAGGCTGGGAACATAGCCACAGACAAATGAGACAGCATTTCTGTCCTCATGGGCAGCTCAGGTTCTAGTTGAGGGTATACAAGAGATGCATTCTATATGGATTCTATATCCATTGACCATGTAGGGCAATGCTGTCCAGCAGAACTTCCTGGGACAATGGAAATGTTCTCTATTTATGCTGCACATCTGGCCCCTGACACCTGAAATGTGGCCACTGCCATGAGTAACTGGAATTGTTTCTTTTATTTAAGTTTAACTAACTTAACTTTAAATAGCCACAAGTGACCAGTGACCAACATGCAGGATGACACAGATAGATCTCTTAAATGATGACAAACACATAGCACACATGCATCAGGGGACAGCACTGGAGGGCAGTCTAGGGGGTACTGTAGTTGAGTATGGGGCCAAAGGAAGAGGCAATCAAATAGGGACCCAAAGGGGCAGCCCAGATGGTGCAGCGGTTTGGCGCTGCCTTCAGTCTGGGGCATGATCCTGGAGACCCGGGATCAGGTCCCATGTCGGGCTCCCTGTGTGGGGCCTGCTTCTCCCTCTCCCTGTGTCTCTGCCTCTCTCTCTCTCTCTCTCTCTCTCTCTCTCTCTCTGTGTGTGTGTGTGTGTGTGTGTGTGTGTCTCTATGAGTGAATAAATAAAGTCTTTTTTTTTTTTTAATTTTTTATTTATTTATGATAGTCACAGAGAGAGAGAGAGAGGCAGAGACACAGGCAGAGGGAGAAGCAGGCTCCATGCACCGGGAGCCTGATATGGGATTCGATCCCGGGTCTCCAGGATCGCGCCCTGGGCCAAAGGCAGGCGCCAAACCACTGCGCCACCCAGGGATCCCTGAATAAATAAAGTCTTAAAAAAAAAATAGCGATCCAAAGGCAGTAAGGAGCAGACTGTATGGATAGCTGTGGAAAAAGCACTCCAGGCAGAGGGAATGGTGAGGCAAGGGCATAGCTAACATAGTCAAGTAGGAATATGGAAGCCAATGTGGAGTAGAGGGAAGGAATAAGGATGGCTGGGAAGAGAGGGCACAGGGAAGGCGGCTATGATCAGCTGGTCAGCTGAATGATGTCCCCCAGAGATGTCCCCATCCTAATCCCTGGAAACTGAAATATGTTCCTTACATGGTGAGAGGAGTTTGGCAGATATAATTAGGTTAATGTTTTTTGGGGTGGAGTCTCCCAAATGATGCAGGTGGTCTCAATGTAGTAGAGTCTCTTGTTAGGCAGAGGGACCAGAATCAGAGAAGAAGAAGTTGGGGAGGGAGATTAGAAGAAGCTTCCCACCGGCTTGGAAGATGGGGGAAGGGGTGCAGGTGCCTGCACAAACTAGGCTCTCTCCTAGAGCTTCCAGAAGGAAACCAATCTTGTCAGTACCTTGACTCTAGGACTTCTGCCCCCCAGTACTGTGAGATAATAAATCCATGTGCTTTTGAAAGCCACAGGAAGCACCACTGCCTGTCAGTCAGGCTGAGGATGAGCTGTTGTTCTGAGAGAAATGTCCACTTCAGACATCCTGTGCAGATGCCACCTGTCACAGCATAGCCAGAACCGCAGCCTGTCCCTCAGTCGGTCATCTGTACCCTTGGCTATCTCAAGCAGTAGGATGCAGACAGCTGGGAAATGGGGGGCACAAGTCACCACATTCAGACTGAGGATCTGTGGCCTCTTACCCTCAAATCTCAGACCCAGTGAAGGCAGGTGGTGTCCAAGAAGCCTCCTCAGATGACCTGAGTGGCCACCGTTCCCTCACTATCTGCTCACACACTTCCCCATGTGAGACTCTGCCACCAGGAGACGAGTCCCCAGCCCTCAGCAGGAAACCCCTGGACTGACCCAGTCTCCGTGCATATCACCCCACAACTTAGGTGGTAAGAAGGGTGAGGCCAGGATGCAGCAGGGACCACAGCTGGCCCCAAGGGGGCAGCCCCTTTGGCGTCTTACCTGCCTGGGATGAGAGCCCTGGGTGCCCCTGCCCTGCTCTGCCCCCACCAGGTGCTACCGTTGAGGCTAACGACCAAGCAGGTCTTGGGGGAGCAGGTTGTGTGGAGCATGTGATCAAAGTGTTTCCCCAGATTCTGTGTGGCCCAGATGCATTAGCCCTTGATCCTGCTGGGCTCCAGCCTGTCCCCCCATTTGCCCTTCACCAGCACCCTTTCAGGACTGTGACCCTCATCTGCTCTGCTATACCAGCTGATTCTTCTCCATATGCAGAACCTGCTCATCGGGTTCACACTTCCCTTGGGATGTCTGTGCTCAGCCAGCTGTCAGCCACTGAAGTCCACATATGCCTGAGCATGACATTTGGGGTCCTGCAGAGCCAGGAACTAGCCCTCCCCCGCCCCCACTCGCTCATCCATTCACCGCTACCCTCACTCAGTCTCCAAGTACTTTTTTAAAAAGATTTTATTTATGTATGCATGAGAGACACAGAGAGAGGGGCAGAGACTTAGGCAGAGGGAGAAGCAGATTCCCTGCATGAAGCCCAATGCAGGCCTCGATCCCAGGACCCTAGGATCACAACCTGAGCCAAAGCAGGTGCTCTACCACTGAGCCACCCAGGTACCCCTCAGTCTCCAAGTATTGATGGAGCTCACAGCAGGCACCCAGCCCAGGGCCAGATACTGGAAGCCATGGTAGCCCAGAGAGAGTCCAGAACCCCTGAGACATCACAAGCTGGTGACAAAAATGGTAGCTGGTCAGCACTTACAGGTCTGGTGGAAAGTCCCACAGTAGAATTCCACACAAGGAATATGACAGGCCCTGCGGGGTGAAGGCAAGCTTGCTTCCCACAGGAATTCTTGGTCAGGAGTCAGGGAGGCCCTGAGAGAAGTGGAAGGAGGGCGTCTAAAGCAGAGGCCTCCGGGGCAAGGCTGGCATCCCCAAGAGCCTGGCCCACAGGGAGTCCTCCGTCTATCTCTCTGTGCATCCATCGTGGCTGGAGGCCCACACTAGGAAGGAGAGGTCTCTGCAGGGTTTCTCAGCATGCAGCCACCATGCAGAAGCAGGAGGAAGAAGAAGGCTGGCTCCCACCTGCTCAGAGCTGGGTCCCCTGAGGGTCCCTTTCTGCCTGGAGTCAGTACTCAGCCTGCCATTGGGGCCGAGATGCTGTCTCAGGGTCCAGCATAGCCCAGAGCTCCTGCCCCTTCCTGGCATCACCCTTCCCGCAGGAGGAAGGACAGGGGCCAGCTGGTGGTGCCTGCACGTGGTGAAGAGGGACAGGCCATCACTCAGGCTCTGGGAAGCCCAGGGACAGCTGGCTATGTTCCTTCTCTACATCCTGATTCAGCTGATCGTGTTTGCAAGGCTCCAATAGACAGCTGGAAGTTTCCCTGGCAGAGGACCCCAGTTAGGATGTGGATTTTCCTCTGGACCCCTGGACTAGATACCCAAGGGGCAAACCAGGAGCTGCACTGAGAAACGCAGTGCATTTCTTTGGTTTCTTCCAAAAGTAATTATTTGGTCAAAGAAGAGAGGCCCAACTTTGACCCTGTCATTGTGGACATCTGGGAGGAGGTGAAGTGGACCCATAACCCTGTGGTCCTTGGATCACCTCTGCCCCCACATCACGCCCTCCTCCCAGAGAGGACTCAGGCCAGGACAAGGCTCGGCTTCAAGCCCAGTGAGCAACGCTGGGCTGGCAACTCACAGTGAAAACTTGTTTGGTGCCCTGACACATCTCAGGCCAGTGGCCGCAGGGCCAGTCATGCTCCAGCTACATTCCGAGTCCCACCAAAGGCCCAAATAAATACGCAAGACAGCACAGCCAGTCAGCAGCTGATGAATAGGAGGAGGCTGGAAATTCATCTAGCAGGCCGTGTGCTCTGTGCAGGTGTGCCTCAGAGGTCCTCCTGTGCCTTTTGTCCTGACTTGGTCTATCAATCTGTGTACCACCAAAGTGCAGAAAGGCAAGTGAGCTGGAGAGACTTTGCACGCCTGGCTTCCCATGAACGAAGAGTCCCCATTGCCTTCCACTTAAAAGTACACATCTATCTAATAATGAATGACTTATTTGTTTCAGGGGAGGCCTCCCTCATATTTCTCCAAGCCCAGGGTCCCTGCTGGCACCAGCAGTGTAAGATCCTATTTCTTCTGCATACGCTCGGCTCCACTTCCCTAGGTCTGTGCCTGGCACTCGGGAGCCGTTCAGTGGCTATGTGTGAAACGAATGAGTCAACCATTCAATTGAGTGCAATTCAGTCCCTGGTGGGACCAGGAGGAGGGATTTGCCATCCAGGATCCAGGGTGTACCAAAGGGTAAGACAGGCATTCACAGCAGGAGGGGGAGTCAGTTTGGGTGCAGGGAATGGTCAGTGACGTGGTACAGGTCTGGAGGAGCCACTGTTCAGCTACGTGAATACAGATAATTCCTTGAATGTTTCTGAGGCCTGGTTTCTTCATTTGTGAAAGGAGTATAAATGCCCACCACTTAGGACCGTAGCACAAAATATGTGAGTTAATGTACCAAAAACTCCTGGCTTATAATAAATTCTCTGTAAAAGGAAGACTGATACTCTATTCTCTCAACCCAAGGCATTCACCTCCTATCCTGTATTAACCATGCTTTTCATTTGCTGTATTCCTGATGCTCTGACATCTAGGGCCTTGTGAGCCTGGACAGATGGCTCCTCCAGGGTCAGCCAGTTCCTGGAGCTGGCAAATGATGGCAAATACGCAGACCAACCAACCCAGAGCCTGCACGTCACCTCCTCTTGGTGCAGACAACAGAGGGCAGCCCTTTCCCCGCAGAACCTACTGAGGTCTCACACTGGACAGCCCTAAGCCTGATCACCCTGCTTTACCTGTTCCTTCCCACAGAAACCATAGTAAAGGCCCATGCCCATACTTTCCCTCCTCTCTCTGCCTCCTGGTTGACTGTGGTGCTTCCCTGTATAGCTCTACATGGTGTGGCATGCCTCTTGATTCTGGGGATCTATGATCATGTCCTGCCATTCCTGGTTGAAATAAAGCCCAGGTACCATCACAACATGCCTCCAGCTTTCTTGTCCACATGCCCAGAAGCAGACACCTTGTAGGAAGGTCTGGATGGGGCACAATGAACTGTGGGGTTCTATCTGGGATGGAGAAGGAGGCTGGGGTCCCAGGCAGAGCCCCACTTGGAAGGCCTGAGTCTCCCCTCCCTAGCCTCCACCGCCCCATGCATGGGTCTCTCCTTCCCCACCTGACACTGAGACATTAACTTCAGTAGCAGCCAGAGGAACATCAGAGTAGTAATGACTTGTTTATGATTCCTTGCTCATGTTGGGCTCCTGCTTCTTTTTCCCCCAGAAGACACTAATTCAAAAATGAAGCCCCAGGCAAAAGGAATTATCACAAAGGATGGAGAATAAAATGTTCTTGGTTGGCATGTGTGTTGCCTTTTTCTCTTTCACATCCAGCCAGGGCCATTAGAAAGGAAACATAAGCCATAAGAAATGACTCCAATATTGGGTCTGGGGGCCCAGCCCATGGGTCAGGTACCTGGGTCAGGTGCTGGCAATCAGCCTCCTACCAAGTGGAGCAGATGATCATCATCAGCTATGTGAGAAAGTAATTGGAAGTGCAAGTGGTCCAGCCTCATGCTGTGTCTATCTCACCTCCAGGGCCACAATGAGAGAGGGGGACTGCTTTCTTAAAGACTGCTTCACACAAGAGGAGGAATTTAGCAGAGCGGGATTGTAATCCAAGCGTGTTTTATCACTGCTCTTCTGTGAGGACAATCACCTGGAAAATCAATCAATGTATTTATTGCTTCTAGGAGCATTTGTGGTGGAAATGACCCCTCTGGAGATAAGAAAGGGTGTGCATATAACACCGGATGGGCTGTCTGCACTGGCCCCACCAATCAGAGTGGACGCTGGGAATCTTGAGGAATAATGAGTCTGATTTGGCATTTTGGAACAGCCTTAGATACCTAATTACAGGTTTTATTTTGTTCCCTTGACACCCACTTAGAATGTTGCCTTTAGCTCATGTCCCCTATAAAATTCTCTATAGGGCAAATTCGTTACTGTAATTTGGGGAAATTTTTGCTCAATAGCATCATTATTTTCATGTAGAGGCAGATCCTGGGTGAAAATAGCTGTATACTTTAGATGGTAAGTTGCAGGTGGTTCCCTCTCCACCTCCACGCCTTTGTGGGGGATAACTAAGCAGTCCAGCTCCAGGAAAATGCACAACCAGCATCCCGCCCCCATTCTCCCCTCCCCCTGTCATGCAAAAGTCATAACCAACACCAAACCTTTCCTCTCCTCCACTGCTCAAGGCTCAGTGGCAAATGCAGCTAGTCTAGTCAGTTTAGAAACCAGAACATTGTCCCATGGAGGGTGAGTATGGCTGGATAGGTCCTGAGTCTGGCCCCTGAGGCTAGAAGATCCACAGGCAGGATCAGCCAAGGGCTGTTAGCTTTGCTTCAGAGGGAGCTCACTGCCCTCATCTCCAGGGGAGGGGAAGGCCTTCCTCCCAGGAACATCTGCCCTTCACAGTGGAGCCAGTTTGACTCTCCTGACCCACATCTGTGAGGCTACCACATCTGCATGCTCAGAGACTCTCTCCCTCTCTCTCTCTCTCTCTCTCTCTCTCTATCTCTCTCTCATGTTCTGAATCAAACAGTCAAGGCAGTCGTCATGGGAGAGGGCCTCTGAGTGAATTCAGAAGGCAGTCATGCAAAGGTCAGAGGCTGACTGACCATGGTGGGGTAGATGGATAGACAGGTGAGTTGTTAGGTGGGATGAATGGTTGGTGGGTGGATAAATGGATGGACAGGTGGTTGGGTGGAAGGAAGGAAGGAAGGAAGGAAGGAAGGAAGGAAGGAAGGAAGGCCATGTGGTAGATGGATGGACAGGTGAGTGGATAGATGGAATGAATGGCGGGTAGGTAGATAAAATGGATGGACAGGTATGGTTGGAAAGAAGGAGGGAAGGAAGGGAGGGATGAAGGAAGGAAAGAGGTCGGTGGATGGATGGATGGATGAACAGGTGGGTGAATGAACGGATGAATATCCGGGTAATGGATGGATGATAGTTAGATGGATGCATAGATGGATAAATGGATGGATGGATGGATGGATGGGCAAGAGGGTGGAGGGAAGGATGGATGGATGAAGCAACAGGAAGAGCCAATTCTCATAGTGCTTACTCTGCACCAGTGGTTGGACTCAGAGCTTCACACATCTATCCTTACAAAAAAAAAAACCTCTGAAGTGAATACTATTACGAGCCCATTTTATAATTTGAGGAGCTCAGAGAGGTAAGGCAATGCTTACCGGGGTCTTCAGGGTCTCAGGTCAGGATTATTGATGAGGCATTGAGGCCATGGAGGAGTTCAGCACATTTACTCTCTTCCCTTTCCTGTCTTGGGGATACCACCCAGGTGATTTCTCTGAGAGGCATCACCTTTCATGAGAATCATGAAAGTGGAAAATGGTGAAGTGGAGAAGGGGGCTGGACATGCCATGTGGGGAGGTGTGAAGCTGCCATGAAGGGAGAGGCCAGTCTCTATCCTGGTCTCCACTGGGAAATATGTCTTGAAATCAGTAAACAGCAGCACCAAGGCAGTGGGAAGGGCTAGGTATAGGGGGTACTCGTGGTGATAGATGGACTTTAGGAACAAAGAACATGTCAAGGGGGCTACCCCTTTTGGTCAGAGCATGGAGGGTTCTGGGACCAGGGGCTTCAGAAACAGGATGGGGGCAGCTGTTAGGATGCCAGGACCCTAGACATGTAGGGTCTGCACCTGTGCCAAGCTTGCAGCAGGGGTGAAGAACAGGCACAAAAGCAAAATGGATCTCCTAGCCCAGGGCCACCAGCTCATCCCATTCACTCAGAACTTTTCTGGTTATATTACTAAAGTCCTCCATCTGAGGTTGCCTGGGACTGCCCCAGTTTTAAAACCAAAAGTTCTGTGTCCCAGAAACCCCCTTAATTCTGAGCAAACCAGGACAGTTGGTCATCTCACCAGGTCCCCACTCAGAGAAGGGCATTCAGGTCTTAAAGGTAACAAGCAAGGAAGTGGGACTGTTGGATCAGGAGCTAGCCCCAACACTCTGCCTTGGGAAAAAGTGCTTGATGGTCTCTGCTCCTCTGAGTGACATCTGTCCCGGCAGGTGAGCTGTGACCTCTGGTTGTCACCTGAGTCCCTGGGGGCTGGCAATGTTGATCTGCAGTTTTCCTGGGTGCTGTTGCTATTCTATCATGTGTGGGAGTGTTTCTTCATATTATGTGAATCAACTGCTGCCCATCTCCTGTGAAAACCTGAAATGTTTCCCCTGGGGTCTCAAGTCCAGCATGCTGGCTCTGAACAAGGTTGATAGCTCAGTCTGGCATCTGGGGTGCAACCTGGGACACAGCTCTCTGCTGTTGCTGGAAACATGCAGACAGAGGTAGGGGGTAGGGGTGGGATGGTAGGGAGTGGGGGTGGAGGATGGGTATTGGAGCTCCTGCTTCCAGGCCCACTCTCACACTCCCTTATGTCTGCAATTATGCAGCTTCTACCAGTGGAGAAATATTCACTAATTTTTCCTGTTATCTCACTGATCCAGACGTTGGGAAAGAATGAGCAAAACGTCTGATTTAGAGAATTGTTTTCATTAGCACTTTGAGATAACAGGCGGGATGATGAGCTAGTAGGGAAGTCAATGAAACATTTCATCCATACAGTCTGCATGGGGCCCCTTTAAGAACCTGGAGGTGAACTCCACTGAGGGAAGACAGATGATGCTGTTTAGCCTCTCTGATTATGGCCTTTGAAAAAATTCCAGGCATGTCAGGTGCTGGAGCAAGAAGAGTAGAGAGAGTTTGGGCATCTTCTAAAAAATAAAATCTCTTTTACTTTTGATTTCTATGTCTTTGTCCTTTGCCCACACAGGTCTCAGCCATTCACCCAATAATAGCTTCTCATAGATTCCCAGGCACTGTCCCACCCAGACATCCCCCAGGTCTGGTAGCAACGTCCCAAGGCACCATCTTCTGCTGGAACCTGGTTCCCAGGGTCCTTTGTCATCAGTGCCATGGAGCAGACTGTCAACCTTCCTGTCTGTGGAAGCCAAGTGGCCACTATCACAGGTGCCACTGAAATCCCAGGGCAGTTCTAGACTGCAGAGGAGCAGTTGCAGCCCAGACAGGCCCAGCACAGTCTGTAAAGCCAGCAAACATGCCTGAACCTGAAGCCCATGTACTTGACCACTGCTCTATCCTGCCTCTCTAAATGACTTGGAGCAAGTCAGCACCCAGTAAGATTGCATTCAATACAATAGAATGGAATAGAATAGATGTTTGGAGTTAGATCAGAGATGTCCTGTTTTATGTTCTGTGAGTCAATTAATTTATCAGTCATTTATTGGGTAGGCAACAGGAGTCACAGATGTGAACTTTAGAAATCTCTGGCTCTGAAAAGCCCCTAGAACACCAAGAGAAGCAGTGGGCCACAGAGCAATGGCATGTGCATGAGGGAGGGGGACAGATTTCTCCAGCAGCTCAGGCACCAGCAGGAGAGAGGATGACATTGAGGGGCTGACCTCTGGGCTGGGCTAAAAACGAAGTCACTGGCAAAAGAGGAGATAGTTATTTCAGGAGGAGACCCTGAGATGTAGAAAAGTCAGCATGTTCCAACAACGGAGTGAGGAGGAAACCTTGTAGGAAATGAAGCTGCCAAGACAATCATTTATTCATGGCCCCAGTAACCATGTGAAAGGAAAGAAAAATCTTTAACCTCATAAGCATTTTTCATGATTGCATATTTAGCTAATCCTAGTTACATGCTTGGCTAGAATGATAATTTTAGCTGACTGATGTGTTCTGTCACAGACAATAATTACTCTACCCTTGATAGGCACTCGTGGAAACCCCGTGTTCTCCAAAACAACACAGTGTCAGACAATCTGCACAGTTCCTAAGAGGGCATCTCCAAGATACAGCTCATAGACCCCCGACACTTGCTTCAAATCACATCCTTCCTCTTGTAAAACATCAAAATTAAGTAACCTAATTACACCAAATTTATGATTTTTTCAGAAGAGGGTAGCATGTTGCACTAAATATTTTAGATAAATACAATAAGAATAATCAGAGCTATCATTTTTTGAACACACACACTAGAAGCCAGGACTGTACTTAGTATGTTCTTTTTCTACATATGTAAACACATGCATTCTGCAAGCATAAAGTAGACAAGTTATAATTCTTTTTACAATTATCAACAGTCAAGTTATTGAAACTCTCAGAACTGCACTATCGCATAGCTCGGAAGCAGCAAGAACAAGATTTGAGCCAGCATATGATAGACTGCAGATCCAGGACATGCACAAATTGCTGGTGGAGAGCACACCTCCCACAAACACTCCAATAAAGTGTCTCTCAGAACCCATTACAACTAAACATACTCTCACCCTGGAACTTCGGGATTCCATTTCTTGGTAAACACTTAAAAAAAAGTGAGTTCAAAAGAATGTACTAGAATGTTTGTAGCACCATTAACATAATAATAAAAGGCTGGAAATGAGTTAAATGTCCAATAACAGTAGAATGGATAAATAAATTGTGCCATAGTCTTGCGATGAAATTCTTTACAGCAATGGAAAGAAGTGAGGTTCTACTATATGCAGAAACATGAATGAATATCGTGTACATAATACTGAGCAAGAAAAAAAGACAGACAAAATAGTAATACTGCATGATTCACTTAAATGACATTCAGAAATAAGCAAAGCTACCCTATGGTGGTAGAAGTCAAGAGGGCTTATTTTGAGGGATAATTTTGGGAAACAGGCATGAGAGAGGCTTCTGGAGTGCAGGTAATGCCCCACACCTTGATCTTGGTGGTGGTTACATGGGTGTGTTCACTTTGTAAAACTTCAACAGGATGTATATTTAAGATTTATACAGTTCACTCTGTGTGGTTGTACTCCAGCCTATATTTGCAAACAAAATGATGCCAAAAAACTATACTGAAATTTAACACTTCTTAATAAAAAAGGCCCACTAGACTTCCACAGGGTCATCACTGAACACACTGTCTACACACAGCCTTCACTCAACAAAGATTTGTTGGAGGCTACGATGCATCAGCCCCTTTCTAGGTGCTTCAATGCAGTATTAACTTCTACTTTCATTGGGATTAATATCCTACAAGACACTCTGTGGAAGGCATAAAAGATTGGGCTGAATTTCTCTTGATTCCAGAACATACTTGGTATGAGTTCATCTATTTATTGTTCATATTGCATGTGTCTTAAAGTTGAATCTCCTACCTTGAGGTTTTCAATATCCAAGAATGTATTCTACAAAGACAGAAATTCCATTGAAGTACAAACTATACTTCAAACTTAAGAAAGGACTCATCACCATCATCATTATTACCATTATCATCATATCATTATCAATACTGCATCACCACTGTCACCATCATCACCAACATCTCCATCATCATCCTCACCACCACCATCCCCATTATCACCATCATTACAGAATCATCATCATCATCATCACCACCATCATCATTATATCGTTACTATCACTATCATCGTCACCACCATTATCACCATCATCATCACTATCACCATCATCACCATCACCGTCATTACATCTTCATTATCATCACCATCATAGTAAATTAGAGACATATTTTACATCATTTCCTGTGGGTTTAAGCTCTAGACACCCATTGATAACAGACCTTTGGTAATGCCTCCTTTTTCCTGTATCAGTTTCTCATACTCCTCCCGGATAAACAACTTGCACTCGAATTGTTGTCTCCAGATCTTATTCTGGGGACAACCTATACAAAGAGAGTCCTCCTAGGTACACTAAGATTTAAATGAGGTAAACTGAATGAAGCCTGGCACATAGGAGGCAGTCAGTAAATCTTAAGTCTCATTGGTCTCAAGAATTTGTTGAGTTCTTGACTTTAGGGAAACTTTAGTTGTTGCAAGCACAGCTGGAATGAATAGAGCTATAAGCAGAGAGTTTGGAAATATTTTCTTATATAATATCTGATCTGTTTTCTCAGTGAATTCATTACTTCCTCACCCCAAACTAGGTTGCCTCAGAAAGAAGCATCTGGTCTTACTGATTTTGCATCCAAGCACCTAACAGGGATGCTCATTAAGTGATAAATAGACACATTTGACTTTAGGCAGCAGCTTCAGACTCCCCTTTTCCCAGCCCAATGACAAAGGAAGAGAGTCTGGGCCAGATATCTGTGACCCATGTTACTGTAGGGCCTTGAGCTTGCCATTGGGCCTCTCTGGCCATCCCATGATTCACCTCTACAATGGTAATTACAATAATAACAACCATCCCATGTGGTTGTCTTGGGGTAAGTGAGGCAATGTAGCACAAGTGCTTAGCACGAGCCAAGAACAGGTGTGTACTTACTGAACGTTTGCTTTTGTTAGTTTTTATTCAAGTCCCTTAATTTGGCAGCAGCCATGCCATTTGACTATGCAGTTCCTGTCTCTAACCTGCAGACTCCTTTCAAAACCAACTAGAAAATATGCAAATGGAGATGGGGACCTCTTCACAGGTGCACCCATCTTTGCTTTTCCAAGCCAGACATGAAATCAGTAATCACACCCAGCCCACTGGATTTATATTGCTTTCATCCTGGCAGCTACATCAGCATTGAGATGCTGGTCCCAAGTGTTCTATTTAATTGAAAACCCAAGTTAACTTTGCCTTGTAGACAATTGGTGTCCATGATTCAGTAAGTAGCAAATGGATAAAACCTTCTCTGGTCCCTATTTCCCTTGACAACTCACTTCCCTGGGATGCTATTGGTCCAACAGGAACACTGAAAGCCTGGGCAGAAGGGTGAAGATGCTGGTGTGAAATTGCCTTCCCCCTTAGTAAAAAGCAAGGCACAAAATTCCCACAGGAGACAAGAGCTCGGGAGCAGGAGGCCTTATTCATGAGAATGTCACCAGGGACAGATTTCAATATTTATTGAATGAATAATCTAATGAATAAATGTGATTCTCTTGTACAAATCCAGTCCTTTTCCCTTCTTCATACCTAGAGAGAAAATATAGGATTGGAATAAGACATTCATGTCAAGGTTCACCACTCTCTGGTTCTGTGATCTTAAGCATGTGATAAACCTCTTGGTGAGCTGTGACTTTCTTGTTTGCAGAACATAATTAATAATACCCAACCAATGGGGCTAACAGGAAGAGTAGCAACAGCACAGAGGGACCCAGTGAGCTTCAGATAACAGGAAATCTTCCAACAGTGGCTGAAACCATGAAGGTATTTAACATAACTCATGCAACAGTAATGGGAGGTCCTGAGCTGGGGTAATGATCGGCATCGACGTCTAAGATGTCGCCTGGTTCTTCTCTCTTCTGCTCCACCACCTTTACTTCTGGCTTTTATGCTCATTGCCCTAAACTGGCTGCTGTGCCTCCAGGCATTACTTCCAGTTTCCAGGCAGAAATTAAAGAGAAGGTTAAAGAGGTGAAGGGCAAAAAGCTTCTTCCCTCAGCATGTCCTTGCATTTTTGTTTGGGAAAGTCTCTCTCCAGTAACTCTCCCCAATAACTTTCATTTGGGTCTCATTGACTGAAACAGGTTGTGTGACTTGAGTTCCAATTGGGCACATGTCACATGAATAAAGCAAGATTCTTTGATTTAAAAACTGGATTCCAGAAGAAACAAGAGTGCGGCGTGAATATGGGAAAGCAAAAGAAAGCAGAAAGTATGCGACCATGAAGCAAATGCTTAGTCTCCGAGATCAGAGGCTTAAAGAGGATAGATTAAAACCTAAAAAGAAAGAAAAGAAAGATCCCAGTGCACTCAAGGAAAGAGAAGTCCCCCAACATCCTTCCTGCTTATTCTTCCAATATAACACACAGCTGGACCTACCTTATCACATCCTGGTTGATACCAAATTTATCAACTTTTCCATGAAAGCCAAACTTGACTTAGTACACTCAGTGATAGACTGTCTGTATGCCAAGTGTATCCCTTGTATAACTGACTGTGTAATGGCTGAAATTGAGAAATTGGGCAAAGTATCGAGTGCCTCTAAGGATTGCCAAGGATCCAAGATTTGAACAATTGCCATGCACACACAAAGGAACCTATGCAGATGACTGCTGAGTACAGAGAGTAACTCAGCACAAACGTTACATTGTGGCCACAGTTGACCGGGACCTTAAACGAAGGATCTAGAAGATCCCTGGAGTTCTCATCATGTACATTTCTTTTTTTTTAATATTTTATTTATTGATTCATGAGAGACACAGAGAGACAGAGAGAGGCAGAGACACAGGCAGAGGGTGAAGCAGGCTCCATGCAGGGAGCCTGACATGGGACTTGATCCGGGGTCTCCAGGATCAGGCCCTGGGCTGAAGGTCATGCTAAACTGCTGAGCCACTCGGGCTGCCCCCCATCATGTACATTTCTAACCATAGGTACAACATTAAGTGGATGCCAGATGATTATGGAGCCCCTCGGTTCTAATTCTTAAAAGATAGAGTTTTTCTGCCTTCTTATACCAACTTTTTCTGTTGCCAGTTCATATTAGCAATATGCTATAGTATGAATTATTCTTCTTACCCATTTGCTCTGTTATGAGCTGAGTATGGTTAAATATACTCATTTTTTGATGTTTTGAAATCAGTATTTTGTATCATTTTAAGTATTGTTGCATCTTTCTATAAATCAGATGATTGTATAATTTGATGGTTGTTGTTTTATATTGATTTAATCAACAAACATTTATTAAAGTTATATTAGGTACTTAAAAAAAAAAAAACTGGAGGGAATGGACATTGGGCGAGCCAAGGAGCAGCACATGCCCCTTCATAGTACATGGGAGGTACTAAATGTTAACCCAATGCTAGTACTGTAATATTCTTCCAGCAATGCCCTATGCACACCATGTGCATATGTCTATAGTAGTAGAAATTCCTTCACAGGATGCTTGGGAATCTTGCAGATTGATGTACCATGTTAAGGAGTTGAGATACTAAACTATTTCACCAATACCAACTGCTCCTGTTTCTGACATCCTATTTCATCTGAGTCTGTTTTAAATTGACCAACAAATATTTATGCAGCCCTTTGTGAATCAGATATTATACCTGGAGCCGTAGCAGCTCCTAAGAAGGATAAGACAGAAATCTCTGGCATGAAAAGATCTGCGTCTACTTGGGAAGCTGCTGATTGAGGTTAATAGAATCTGTGCGCAGAGCAGTCATTAGAGAAACATCTACACGCAAGAATCCAGAAAGCAGGATTGCTTTGGGCGATTTGTAAAGCTGGATACACAAGTCACCTCCCCAAATGTAGTTAATTCTCTGTGATGTCTACATCTTTCTCAGGCACAAAAAAATTAGACACAGGAGGAGAGGGAGAGAGAGAATTAAAGCAAGAGTGACAGAGGAAACTGTGCTCCCTATAAAATATGTGAAACTGGGGGATTTAGCTCCTGAAAGTATAATTACCAATAGCTCATGTGTCTGGCAGCTCTGTGGAGAGATGCATTTAAACCAGATCGATCATAAGCCACTGCCCAGGTTTGTGATTCACAAACCTTTCTGGTAGACCTCAAGCATGTTCCCACAGATTCTAAAAGGTGCCCTTTCTTGAACATTTCTTCATGCGGAAAATGCATCTTCAATGAACGCCCTGATTTTCTTCTGCAGTCAATTTGCTGCTCTTCCCACACCCTACCCGCCAAAGCTCTCACGGTCCCTCTCAGGACTCAGGAAGGAATCTGGAGTGAAGTGGTAATAGCCTGATTTGGAAAGTTATTGATGGCTCTAATTTCTTGTAGGTGAAAGAAAGAAAAAGTTGGGTCTTTGTGTGGGAGAGAGGTTTAAAAGCCAGAGATGATGGAGCTGTGACTTTCTGGTCCTGAGACCCATCTCAGCAACCACTGTCATGGTCCAAAACGCACAGAGAAGAGCGCAGATAGAGGTAGGTCTATGACATGAAGCTTAAGGGGCAAAAAGGTGTCCTGGTCTGATCCCCACCAAAAGGTGAGTTGAAACCATGACCCATATCCCTACTCCATTAACCACCTGCCCAGAAGAAGGGAAACAAACACAAACTCCAATGAGATGGCTAAGGCTGAGAAGAAGACCACCCCCAATCCCTATGGGGGGGGGCATAAACCTGAGCTGACTGGTGACCTGACATCAGTGTGCACAGCCATTGTTCAGCACCCTTTTGAGATAGTACTTTCTCCACCATTGCCCAGCTTGGAGGAGCAGAACCTTTGGACCCAAGTTGGGATGGACATGGAGCTGTGTATGAAGCATGCTGGTTTCTAATTGACTCTTAGGTCCCCGTGCCTACTCATTAGTACCTCCATGACAAGCTGGGAACTCAGGTTTCAGTAAATGGGTCAGCCAGCTATGCCGGATCCTGCAAGGCACAGGGTACAAAGATGGGTCCAGACCTCAAGAAACTCAGGTTCTATATGAGCAAACACAAGTCATAGTTGTACTATAGAATACAGCTCATCATGACTGCCATGCACCAAAACTGAGCAGTGTGCTAACTCTGGACTCAGGTTCAAACTTTACCTCTGCAACTTACTAGCTGTGTGACCTGGCACAAGTCACTCAACCCTCAATGACCTTCCTATTTCTCCACCTTTACTGTGGAAATGATGGTAATGCTCAGATGAATGCTTGGAAGACAATCTGAGATAATGTGTGGGAAAAGCCTAGGGCTGCTAAATGAATATGTCATCCTGATTCTTTCAAGATCAACAATGAAATATAGTTTGAGCAGTCCTTTATGTAAGCTTTTGTTAACCTTGACTCCTGTATTCTTTCTCACTCCAGCTACTGTGTATTTCTACCAGGCAAAGAAATTCTGTTAAACATTATTTCTGTGGTTAAAAAAATAAAACATGAGAATAACCAGGTGGTTAATGTTTGTTCAGTACTTGCCTACGTCAAAGAGCAAATTCACCCTTATATTTTTATGATACCCATTACACATGACAGAGTCCTTATGGCCTCTGTCATAGAGCTTTTCTGCCTCATTATTCTCTAACCAGGAAAACACAGGATATTACCATGAAGGACTCTGGAATCAAACATTTTGGGTTTGAATCCCAGCTCAACCAATGTCTAGCTGGGTGACCTTATACAAGCAATTTTATCTTTGCAAGCCTTGGTTTCCTCACTGGTGGAATGATAACAGTAACAGCATCCAGCTCATTAGATTGTATTGGAATTATGCTGAACACACCCTGGAGTGACCTCACTGACTACTGCTCCCCAATATCCTTGCCTGTGAGTCGTCCCCTCCTTTTAAATGTGGGTGAGACTTGTGACCTACTTCTAATAAGTAGAATGTGGCAAACATAGAGGGACTTTTCAAATGTAAGTAAGATCCTTAACCAGCTTTGAGTTCATCAGAAGGGATATTACCTTGGATGGGCTTAGCCCGATCAAGGGCGCCCTTTTAAAAAGGGGCAGGAGCCCTCCCTGAAATCAGAAGTTCCAAGCAGCAGGCTCGCTCTTGATGGCCATGAAGAAGAAAGTCTCCATGAATCCTGTAATTTTAGCAATAAATCCTGTAATTTTAGCAATAAATCCTGAATTTATAGCAAGGCTATAAATTCTGCCAACCACCTAAGGAAAAGTGAGCACTGATCCCTCTTCAGTCAAGCCTCTGATGAGAACACAGCTCAACTGACCCCGTGACTGCAGCCTGGTGGGACCCTGTGCAGAGAACCCAGATAAGCCCTACTTGGACTCCATGTAGGATGTTGAACATGGTGTCTGGCATGTTGTAAGTCTGAATAACTAAGCTGCTATTATTAACTGCCACACAACTGGTGGATGAAACCTCTAAGAAGCAATAGTCACATGCCACATCTAGTTGCTCAGCCACGAAAACAGCCAACGTCCAGGATTAGACCAGCTGGTACTCCTTTCTCAAAACCAGAGTTGGTACAATGACTGCATCAAGAGACAAAATTCTGGCCAAAAATGTTTCCAAAGACAGAGCCCTAAAAGGCCCTAAAAGGCAATTGATTTTCCACATCAGGTAACCTACAGTTTTCTCCTCAACCAGGCCCGTGTTTCTGTGAGACTACATTCTCAGACTTCTTTGCCTTCTTCTCAAGTCCACATTGTTTTGAGCAGGAATAATGAGTGTTTTGAGTCATGTGATATTGGCTACTGGATACCAGCATGCTGGGGTTTGACATCAGTCTACCTCTAAAACAGACATTCTCATTCTTCCCTCAACATCAGACCCTATACATAGTCACACCCAAATCCTCATGCACCCAGTCTGAACTTCAGCTACTAAAATATTCAGAACAACACAGTGCCTAATAAAGCAACCTGGTGTTAATGTTCCTCCAAACCCCCATCACTCCACCCTAAAAAAAAAAAAAATCTCTGCTGCATACCAACAAAAGACACATGTTTATCAACTTTTAAATTGTTTTCTCATTAAAATGTCTTTAATGCCTATTAAAATGCATGTTACAGATGCATGTTCCTCATCATAATTGAAAGAATCAATGCGACTTTCTCATTCTAACAGATTTTCAGGATCTCTTCGGAAATTATTTCCATTCCTTTAGGATTTTACAGCTGCACTTCTCATTATCTGCCACATAAAACTTTGTTTCCATGAAGTTGCCTGGAGAAAAATTAGTTCAGGTGGAGTCGCTCCTCAGGCTCCATAGTGAAGGCCAACTTAAGAAACAAATGTGGAGAGGGGAGCCTAAGTGGCTCAGTTACTTAAGCATCTGCCTTCAGCTCAGGCCATGATCTCAGGGTCCTGAGATTGAGCCCTGCATTGGGCTCCCTGCTCTGTGGGCAGTCTGCTTCTCCCTCTCCCGCTGCCCCTTCCCACACCCTCTATCTCTAATAAATAAATTAAAATCTTAAAAAAAAAAAACATGAAGAAACTTGTGCTTGTCTGCATCCACCCCTGAGCAGTAGGAATTTGGGTCAGATGGAAGGAAGGCTCTGGGTTGCCTAATGCACAATGCTATGTGCTATGAATGGCTTTAAGACTGCCAAACCTGTCCTGAAATATTTCCTTGCCTATGGCCACGGTAAAAATATCACCTCAATACTCTCCCTGAAAATTTTTTAGATCTTCCCAACTATTCCTACTGTGGAAGAGTAATACCTGTACTTCCACAACCATGGATTCCTTGTTATGAATCAGTGTATTTGTTCAGTTCACATTACCCAGTAGGGTCTGAGACAATGAGTCAGAGTTTAGGTTAGCATTCACAACAGGACTGACACAGAAGGGGCTGGAAACTTCCTGAGGGCAAATCAACTCAGGTGTGTTCCTTCCACCAGTTCTACGGCTCAAAAGCAGATGGAGAAGGCTTGGGCCTTTCTGCTTCCATCTGAGGAGCCAAAGCTGCAGCCTGAGGTATGTGCATAGCCTCCAGCATGGCAAAGGCTCCAAATTCCAGAACGTCTGCAGGGCCTAAGGCAGCCCTTAATTAATTCAAGATTTACCAACAATTTTCTATCTGCCTTGCCCTGAGCCAGGACCTGAGGGGGATGAAAGGTAAATGTGTCAGAATCCCACCTCATTCATTCATTACTCATGTATTCATTCATCAACCACTCAGTGCTTGTTATGTACTAGCTGCAGAGGGCCAGTTCTGCAGCCTTTCTTGAGGACCCATTTGTCTGAGAGATATCCCAGGCAGGATACTCTAACTTCTCACCCACCAGTTACATTTTTCTCCCTCCCTTAGGTCCCTAGCTTGCCTCAAGACCTGGACCTTCTCAAACCATGTAGAGCAGACCAAGATCTTGCCTCTGTCTGGACCCGGGACATCCCTTCCCTAGACTGTCCACAAAGGGACAAACACCAAACCCTGTTGCCATGGTTATAAATTAAACAATAGCAATAAGGGGCAGTAAGAGCCCCCACAATCACCTCTCATGCAAGCATGGTCACAGGAGGGCAGTGGAAGACTTTAGCTTTACGAAGAGTACCTCACATGGCTTGGTCTTGCCAGAAAGAGGGGCTGATTTTAATTAAAACAAACAAAAAAGAGGATCCCTGGGTGGCTCAGCGGTTTGGCGCCTGCCTTTGGCCAAGGGTGTGATCCTGGAGTCCCAGGATTGAGTCCCGCATCAGGCTCCCAGCATGGAGCCTGCTTCTCCCTCTTTTTTCTCTATATTTTAGAATATATTTTAGTGTTCTATATTTTTCTCTATATTTTAGAATATATTTTAGTGTTCTATATTTTAGCCTGTGTCACTGCCCCTCTCTCTCTGTGTGTGTCTATAATAAATAAATAAATAAATAAATAAATAAATAAATAAATAAATAAACTTTAAAAACAAACAAACAAAAAATACTTATCGGAGACTTTTGTTGATGCAGAAGAGCATTAGTCAGATTTTGCATCCTCTCTAAGAGATTGCAGATTCTGGAACCCTTTGGGCAAAGGGGTGGTTAACTCAGACCTGAAATTCAGCAAATTCCCCCTTTTGAGTCCAGGAAAAAATATTTATTTATATTAGGAAATGTTGGGTGTTGAACAAAATGAAAATCATCAGGGTAAGTTAGAGTATGGACCATCAGGTGCTAGCTTCAATTGATGAGAGGGTCTCTTGGGGCTAAGCCTAGAGGCTGACTTTCCTTCTCCCCACACATCCCACCTCTACCCACACAAAGTTTAAATCCTGCTTTGCAAATGAGGACAAACCTCTGAGCTACAAAAGATTTAAAGGTTTGAGCCAAAGCAAAACATTTTCCCTGCTCCCTGTCCAGTTAGCTTTCCTTTGCTTGGAGGAAAGAAAGGAAAGAGCCTGACATAGGACAAGACTTTCATATAGATTTCCAATAATCTCTGGGTCTCATTTGTGCCGGCAGCAATGAGGTGGCACTTGGAAAATCACATTTGATGATGACCTTGCAATGCACTGGACCTGGACAAGCAGCCAACCCAACAAGGACATCTCCTTTCTCCTGGCCTCCCAACACCACCTCCTGCTGCATTTCACTAGAGCCTTCTCAAGAATGCAGATGTAGCACAGCACCCTTTTCACCTCCATATATACCCTGTCTCAACAACAGGACAGCTGACTTGGGTTAGATGCATTCCCTAAAATGCTCAAATCCTTAACACCAGTTTATTTCTAGGGCATTAAAAGAAAGCTAGCTCTTTGGATTGGGACATATGAGAAGTCTTTTGTACATGAAATTGCCCCCTCACAACCTGGTTTTCTAAATCCAGATTTTCTATATGCTGCATCCTTGAAGGTGACCTATTGTAGAGGCAAATTCCCTGATAAGACCATCCTGGGAAACTAGGAGCTATCACTAATGGGACGCATGATTGTCAATTCTAAAGTGACCAAGTGTCAGCTTCCACATCTCTGATAATGAATGAAGAGCTTCTGTCCCCTGAGCTCCTGGCAAAAGCTTCATCAGTGTTATATGGACACAACCTTCTCTATAGAACTGCTGAGGAGTCCTTCTTTTGTTCTCTCTTGAAATTCACCAAACCCTCCAATGCCTTTACACAGAAGCATCCACATATACTTTGATGATTAATACTGATCAGTAGCACACACACTATCTTAGTCTGCTCAGGTGCCATAACAAAAGAGCATAGTTTAAACAACAGACATTTGTATCTCACAGTTCCAGAGCCTGGAAGTATAAGATCAGGGAACCAGGATGATCAAATGCTGGTGGGGACCACTTCCTGGTTTATGGACAGCTGCCTTCTCACTGTGTGCTGAGATGCGAGAGAGAGTGCTCTGATGTCT
Source organism: Vulpes vulpes (assembly GCF_048418805.1). Lineage (NCBI taxonomy): Eukaryota > Metazoa > Chordata > Mammalia > Carnivora > Canidae > Vulpes > Vulpes vulpes. The sequence continues at coordinate 160,018,927 of NC_132791.1, read as the reverse complement.
CTTCTTATAAGGCATTAATCCCATCATGAGGGTCCCATCTCCAAATACCATCACATTGAGGGTTAGGGTTTCAATATATGAATTTGGGAGACACAAACATTCAGCTCATGACACACACTTACCATAAGTCATGCCATTGCCAAAGCCTAAATATTCACCATCTCCCCAGATTTTTATACCATCCTATAAGTGGTTATGATTATCCCCATCTTAAAGATGAAGAAATGGAGGAGTATCATCCACAAACCTCATGCTATGCAGCCAGTATATGGCAATATGGGATCCAAATGCAGGTCATTCTGGCTCAGGAACCAGGGTTCTAACACAGCAAGGCTAAAGCCCCTTGAAGCCAGTCAAGTTTCTCAGGGCATCAGAACTCAGAGAATATTCAGACAAATGACTTTAGAATATATTTTAGTCAATAAGAGTTTTACAGTAAAATCTTACTTCAGATGACTATATGTAAAATAGCAAAAAAATTATAAGTTTCTGTGTTTGAAGCAGGGGCTCAAGTGCCACCTAACCAGCACTTTCTACTCTCTCATATTCCCATATTATCCTTCGCAACCCTTTCTTCCCAGCTCCATTCCAAAACTGGCAGAATTGGATCCATGTTTCACCCATCCTCCTGGGGTCCAAAGACAAAACTAATACAAAAACTATGTAAAGAAAAAATAAAACAAGAGAAATAAATATTTATTAAGATTGTATAGTAAAATAAATTCCCAGTAGACCAACCTTTCCACAGAAAATAATTAAAAGTCTCAAAAGAAAAAAACCTACAGGGGATCCCTGGGTGGCGCAGCGGTTTGGCGCCTGCCTTTGGCCCAGGGCACGATCCTGGAGACCCGGGATTGAGTCCCACATCGGGCTCCCGGTGCATGGAGCCTGCTTCTCCCTCTGCCTGTGTCTCTGCCTCTCTCTCTCTCTCTCTCTCTGTGACTATCATAAATAAATAAGAAATTTAAAAAAAAAAAAGGAGATAAGAACAGAAATTAATAAAATGGGAAAAAAAAAGAAAAAAACCTACATGAAAGCTAAAGAAAGTGAACAAAAGCAAGAAAATTTTAGAAGGGAGTGTGAACATGGAAGAAGAAACTACACGATGAGTCCCTCATCTTTGTGTTAATTCCAGCAATGTGCAGTGAGCTAAAGCTCTGATAGAAAACCCATCATCTCTCTGCCCAGGAAAAGAAAAAGCCAGTGTGACCACAGGTGCTGGTGAGTGAGTAAGGAAACTCATAAGGAATACAGCAAAAGAAGGAGAGCCCCAGATTCTACATGTTAATGCCAGCTGGGTCTTTGACCAAACTTTAAACTGCTGTGTGTGCTGCAAACTGCAAACAACCCAAAGGGGAAAAAAAGGCAAAAACAAAGGACTGAACTGAAATCAGCTACTATTACCTATAGGTGAAACTTTGTGGTTTGAGTCCATCCAAGCTAATTGCTTGCTAAGCCTAGACAATAATACTTTTTAAAGAACTATAACAGAAACCAGTCTCAGCACAGTATTCATGATGTCCAGGATACCATCCAAAATTACTCAACATAAAAGGAAACCAGGAAAGTCGGACTCATTCTCAAGTAAAAAGATAATCAACAAAGACCAGCTCCACGATGACTTAGATGTTGAAATTTTCAGACAAGGACTGAAAAGCAGGTTTTGAAACTGTGCTCAAGGAGGTAAAATAAACACTCTGATAACAACTGTAAAGATAGGGACTCTCAGCAGAGAAGCCAATATATAAAAACAAATGAAATGGAAACTTTGGAATTGAAAATTAGAATATGTGAAATAAAAATTTAATGGATGGATTTAATAACATAATGGAAATGATCAATAAAAAAAGTCAATGAAGCTGAAAATAGATCAATAGAAATTATCCAATCTAAAGAATAAAGAGAAAAATATTAGAAAATAAATGAACAATGCCTTGGAGACTGATGTTAAAATATAATCGGAGACAAGAGAAAGAATGAGTAGAAAAATATTTGAAGAAATAATGTCTAACAACTTCCCAAATTTGATGAAAGACATAAATATACATTTTCAGGAAGTTTAGCAAACCACAAATAAATACAAAGAACACCATTCCTAGGCACGTAAGAATCAAACTGCTGAAAAACAAATATGAAGTAGGAATCTTAGAAACAATCAGAGACAAAAAATAAGCTACATACATGGGAAATATAATTAAAATAACTGAAGATGTCTGGTCAGAATCAATGTAGTTTTTCCATTTGACAGTGGAACCAACATCTTTAAAATCCTGGGAGGGAGAAAAAAACTTGTCAACAGAGAATATATATGTATAGACACAGAAAATGGCCTTCAGAAATTAAAAGGAAATAAAAAAATTTTTAAATAAAAGAAAAGAAACAATTCACTGCCAGCATACCTGTACTACTAAAATATCAAAGGAAGTTGTCAAGGCGGAGGATAGGAAAATAATGCCAGGGATAAATTTGGTTTTTCAGGAAGGAATAAAGAGGATGACATGTAGTAAAGAGCTGGGTAAATATGAAAGACTATTTCTTCCTCTATATTTTTAAAAATATAAATGTTTAGGCAAAAATCAACACTGTCTTCTGGAGTTTATAATGTACATCCATGTATGTTTATAAGGACTAGAGTATTAAGGGTGGTAGGGAATGCTAAATGCATCTATAAAGTGGTAACATTTCCACATCACTCATGAAATTGTACAATGTCAACTTTAAGCAGACTTCAAAAGTTAAATGTGGATAATCTAACTCCTAGAGCAACACCTTAAAAAAAAAAGAAAGAACACCTAAAAAGTCAGTAGGTATATTAAAATGGAATTCTAAAAATATTCAAATAAGAAAGGAAAGCTGGAAAAGAAGAACAAAAAAAGAGGACAAACAAAAAATAAATAACATTGGTAAGCCTAAATTCAACCCTACCAATGATTACATTAAATGTGAATGGGCTAAACCTAATATTTACAAGGCAGTGGATTTCAGAATGGTTAAAAAAAAAAAGCAAGGCTCACCTATATGCTGTTTAAAAGACACACACGTCATGGAGAGGGACAAAGTTGAAAATCAATAGAAAAAAAGATAAATTGAATGAAAAATAAATATATATAAAAAGGTTGAGTTAGTTATATTAATAACATAAAAAGGATTTCAGACAATGCTCTTCAAAAAGAACATTTCATAATGATAAAAGAATCATTCCATAAGGAAGACAGAGCACTCACAAATGTGTATGTGCCTAATATCAGAGTTTCAAAATCCACAAGGAACAAAATAATAAAAATAATGGAAGAAATCAAGTAAGCAATAATAATAGAATATAATGCCACTTCCTCATTGATTGGTAGTATAACTACAGCAAAAATTTATTAATGACAAAGATAATTAGAGCAACTCTATCGATCATTGACAATATTTACAGAACACTGTTCCCAACAACACAGAATATATATTCTTTTTTAAAAATGTTTAACAAGATAGACCTTATGCTGAGCCATAAAATAAATATTAATAAATTTACAAGCTCTAAAATCATAGAGAAATGATTCTCTGACCACAAAAGAATTGAGTTAGAAATAAATTCAATAAGAAATTCTGTCTAAGCTAAATATTTAGAAATTAAACAAGACATTTCTAAGTCATCTGTGGGTCAGAGCAAACTGAAGGAAAATCTTTAAATATTTAAAATTTAATGATAGTGAAAATATATCAGAATTTGAGCTATCCAGCTAACCAATGCTTAGGGCAGAAATTTATCATTTTAAATTCTTATCTTGTAACGAAGAAAGAGCTAAAATAAACAACCTATGGTTCACTTTAAGTAGAAAAGACGCTAATAGAGGACTAAATGAGGACAAAGGCAGAAACCAATGAAATGGAAAATAGAGAAATGACAGAGGAAGCCTGTCTGTGAGGGACTAGGCAAGGCTTGCTAAAGAATCCTGCTTTGATGTGCCAGCAAGGGCATCGTCAAAGCTGTTTGGGGTGTGGGGAGTGACCTGCTCGTGTCCCCCAGCCTCTCCAGTCTTGGAGACACATGTCCAAAAATGCCCAAATAATAATGTCTGTCCTCTCGTCCCTTTGCAGACAGGAAATCCCACCTCCCACCACATACTTCTCCCCCAGAGCTTCATGGACTCACAAAGTCTAAAGGGATCATTACAGCCAGTGGTTGGCATGTATTACCCACCCTACTCCAGAGCTTGGCCAGGTGATCCTTGACCTTCACCTGTTCACTGCACACACCCTTAGCTCAGCCTGGCATAATAATAAGCAAGAATAATGCTTTTCAGGCTGCCCTAGTCCACATTTAAAGAATAAAGGCCTTTCTTCATCTCTGGATGGATATAGCCAATTTCTAAACAGCACACCTGTCACCTGGGAAGGAAAGGTACACATTTGTATTTGATTGCACTGGCCCAGCTTCTCCCCCAAGAAGGAGGGCAAGTGTTGGCCTCACATCACAAAGACTAGGGGCTTTCCAAAGCAGCCTCCCAAAACAACAGGTTGCATTTACTCCCAACATGCAGACACTGGGAAGCCCCATCCTTTTGGAGGCTGCAAAGGTCTCCGAGACATAGCTGCCGCAGGACCTCAGATGCAAGCAGATCCTGCGGCTTGATAGCCTCAGGAAGTAATCCGGAATAAATATGGAAGTAGGAGAGTCCAGAGGCAGAAGGCCATTCCCGGGACTATGGCTGACCCAGGCGGGAGGGGAGGAAGGCCTGGGGCAGAGGCAGGGGGCTGGGAGGAGGGGCTATGCCAGACTCACTCATTCAACAGGCATTTGCTGGAAGGCGAGGAGGTAGACACTCCTCTGGACCAGGAGCTGGCAGCAAGACAGAAACCCTTGCTGTCCAGGAGGGAGCTCTTCTCATTGTCCCCGGAGGGGTTAGGGGAGGGCAGCACAGGAGCCAACGCAGGGAGCAGTGCTAATAACGGAGGAAAACATGGACTTCTTCAAGGAGTCGTAATGTTGACCTTCCTGTCAAGCAGCTGTGGAAAACTCACTACTGACTTTAACATTAAAAAGTAAATCTGTGATGACAATGTGGGCAGGGCATGACATGAGCTGGGGGGCAGGGGGGTGCACCCACCTTGCATCACGAGTGCAGGGCTGGCTGCAAACACACGTTGGGAGAATGCAGCCCCCATTTGAGACCCGAACTTGAGGCCACTCTGCCCTGAGGACCCTGTGCACTGAGCAAGGGGGCAGTTTGCCCCTGGGGGTGTGCCCCAGAGGGGGTGTCTGCCCTTCCTCAGGGACACCTTGTTCACAAAGACCCTCCCCAGGATCCTCCCAGGTTAGGGAGAGAGCAGAAGCATAGGGAGGGGACCTGATTTGCCGCGGGCCTACCTAGAAGGCTCTGCTGCTCTTAGCTGTCACGCGGGACTGCTGACTCGCTAGACTCGGAGTCTACAATTAGGATAGTAGATGGCCCGCAAAGGCTTGGCACTCACCACCCAGCCCCAGACAAGCAGCGCCCTGGGAGGAGCAGAGCTCTAAATAATACAGGAAGGAAGGAAGGGAGGAGTGTGGGGGAGGGGCAAGGGGGGCTTTCAAACTGGGAAATGCCCCCTGGAAGAGGACCTCCAGCTGCCAATATGGCCCATGAGGGGCCACAGTCACTGACCCTCCCCCCCCAGAAGAAACCTGCCCTTCCCCCTCTGCATGCCCTGTGCCGCCTCTCCAGACCTGCAGCTGTGCGCTCTGTGCCCCCCACATGGGTGTCCATTCTTCCGGGCCAGCTACTGCACATCGCTGACCCATCTGGTCCTTTGGGGCCCAAAGAGGCTGGAACCAGCTTCCAGGCCTGAAATGAGTGCTGTCGAGGCAAAAGGCAAAGTCACACCACACGGAACAGGCACTAAAAGCACGAACCTTGGGGTGCCTGGGGGGCTCAGTTGACGAAGCATCTGCCTTTAGCTCAGGCCACAACCCCAGAGCCTAGGATCTATTCCTGCATCAAGCTCTCTGCTCTGTGGGGAGTCTGCTTCTCCTTCTCCCTCTGCCCCTTCCCCCTGGAATAAATAAATAAAATCTTTAAAAAAAAAAAAAAGGCACAAAACTTGATGTCCCTAGGAAGTAACACAGAATACAAATGTCATATAGAGATGCTTAGAAAGGGATGCCTGGAAGACTCAGTGGTTGAGCATCTGCCTTCAGCTCAGGTTGTGATCCCAGAGTCCTGGGATCGAGTCCCACATCAGGCTCCCCACAGAGAGCCTGCTTCTCCCTCCGCCGATGTCTCTGCCTATCTATGTCTCTCATAAATAAATAAATAAATAAATAAATAAATAAATATCTAAAAAAAAAAGAGAGAGAGAGAGATGCTTGGAAAGATCTGGAAGGATCCATAGTGGCCTCTGAGGAAGAGGTAAGAATTGAGGGGGAGGTCAGATTTATAGCATTAGAATTTTTTACAAAAATGGATTTATGTGTTTTTCTTTAATATTTACATTAACTTGTAAAAGAGAAACAAATACCTGCTTGTGAAGAGAAGCAAAATTGAGAATGGCCCCCGCAGTCTGGGGGTGGCCATCCTGCCACAGCCCGCACATCCCAACAATGCAGGAGGGCTGCCTGGAGGGGGACAGCCCAGGTCTGCCCCTGGTTCCCTGACCACCTCCACCCAGGGCCTTGGCTGAGGAGTTCAGGGTGGACCAGAGCCCTGTCACCAACCAGGGAGGGAGACATGGTGGACAGAGGGGAACACTAAGGGACTCGTGACTCGGGAAGTTTTGTCTTCCACCTGTAAACGAGCCTCAGGCCCCCTCAGGACCAGTGGTATTGCCCTGCACACCTGCAGAGCATGGAGAATAGCGGGGTGGATTCGATGCTTCCCCGTGCCCTGACTGCCCAGGAGGGACCCCTCCTCTACTCTGGTAGCATCCACATCACGCCTGGCTCCAGAGTCCCACCAGGATCGGCGTGGCCAATCACAGGTCCCATCCCCATGCTATCTGAGGACCACAGGCAGGCAGAGCCTTCTCTGGCTTCTGCAGGTGCTTCTGGAAGCATTGGTTTAGCATCATTCTTATCCATTCGAAATGGGACAGATGTGGCCCCAAGAGCCACCTGCAGCCTCCAGCAGGCACATGTTCAAGGCAGCCTAGAATGATTCCAACACCAGGAAATGGGGATGGGAGCCCACAGCTCTGAGCCTTGATGAAGCCACACCAGAGGCAAGTGCCATCCTGGCTGTCCTGTTAGGAGCCTGGACTCACAGGGCTCATAAGGCTTTAAACCATATGAGGTGAGGGGCTGGGTTTTTCTGAAACGTGCCCTAAGAAAACCCTAAGTGACGTCTCAGGATGAAAATGCAGGTGCAGATGGTCCTGGGAAAACCCACAGAGGACCACAAGGGTCCTGGAGGCACCACTGCCCTGTGGAATCACACGGTAGCTGTTGAAATCCCCAATTCTTGAGACGTGGGGAAGCTAGGTGGGGGGTCCCTAATACACTCCAGCCCTTACTTCCATGGGCTTCTCTCAGAGGACTACGAGCTTCCTCATTTACCACAATATGTTTCCACGGAAAATAAAACTCCTGTTGGATTTTCAAGTGCTTGCTCCCCAGCTGCCCACTAACGGAAAACATTTATGGTTCAGTTAATTTGGGTTGTGTCTCAGTAATGGACCTAACTGGATCATGCCTACACCCCAGAGACTGTACCCTAACAGCCCGACAAGCTGCTTGATTGAAAATAATGAATCAACCACCAAATGCCTGTACCCACAGCCAATTTCCACGCAATCAATGTGGAGGCACATTCGACAGAGTTGTGCTCCTATCTTCTGGAATGAATGCTTTTAACAGAGACCCAGCCCAGCCTGAGCCCAGATCACCCCGAATCCCAGGGGCATGGAGTTAAGGGGAGTGCTGAAAGCCGTTTACGATGATGAAGCGGGGACCCAGGGATGTCGTCCTGCCTCTCTGCTTTTATTTACTGATACCCTTGGCCATTCCTGCCTTCCTTTTAGTCCTTTCTCCTCTGCTTTGAAAAATCTGAGGGAGAGGAATAATAGGAAAAAGCAAATCTGAGCTCCACAGGACAGCATTGGTAAACGGAGCTCCGAAGACAGGAGCAAAAGCTGCTAATAGCCGAGCACTCCGGGCAGAAAAAGTCACTTGGCAAGAGACCAGCCTGGTAATGAAGCCAAGAGGGGGGTCTGTGCTGGCTTCTCCCGCCCTTCTCAGTGTGAGGACTACTGCTTGCAAGCTTCCGTGATAGAAATTTGATGGCATTAATTTGGCTTTTGAATCTTGTTATTGAGGAAATAAACACAGATCTGAGGAAAGAGGTCTTCCAGCCACAGGGATGAGGTCGTGAGAGCATCGTGCATTAGGAGCACGAGACACAGCATGAGTGGCACGTGTTAGGGAGGAGTGGAGGCCATGCCCAGGTGAGTTTCTAGAAGGTTCCCTCTGCTTTGGAGACCATTCCAGTATCTCTGCTGCTTAACTTCTCCATCAGTGGCCTCCTGTCCCAGGGATGCCAGGTGGTAACCCTTTCATGTATCCTCAGGCTGGGGCTCTTTTGATTGGGTGCTGGTCTGGTCGGCACGCCTGGTCACCCACAGGATGGGGAGCCCTTGGTGCAGGCAGCTGAGATTTAGAGTTCATCTCACACCCCAGCAGCATGGGACGGTGCTAAAAGTTACCTGACGACGCGAGATATTAGTGCCAGCTAGCGGCTCGTGTGCTCTGCTGCGCTCCAGCGTTGGCGAGCGTGGCAGGGCTCCCTTGGAAGCCAAATCTGGCCTCCCTGCATGTTCTGTTCAACGTGTGGTAGATGAGCTGTAGCTCCAGTTCTTGAAGCTGGCTTTAATCCCTTGTCACCGAAGGTGCCCCCGCCCCATGCAACAGACCCCCCCCCCAACTTATACTTGAGCGGGGGTGGTGATCGATTTATCCACGTGGAGCAGGAAGACTAAGAAACCCAGGATCCCTAACCCAGGGCCTTGGCAAGTCCGTTATGGGGGCAAATCCTCCAGAGCCACAGCACCCGGGGCAACCGCAGAGCCGGCTGTGGCCTAGGCGGGCTCTGGGACCCTCGCTTGTCAAGGATGCTCATCCTAGTTGCCCGCTGGACACGGAGGGCAGTGTGTGCCTGGGAGGGGGGGAGACTGTGGCATGAAATGCGGAACACAAATAAAACTTTCTTGTATAAATACAAAATGTTCTGCTTCTCCAGATTCTTTCCACACATCACCATCTAACCTGCCCCTGCTTGCAGAGTGAAAAGCCATGCAAGGAGGCTTTTCATTCCTTTCCCAGTAGAGGGGTGGGGGCAGCACAGGGCCTCCCTGGCTCCGGCGAGGAGTGTGGCCGTCCACATAGTCCCAGCAGGGTCTTTAGTGCCGGGCGCCCCACCCCATCTGGTCACTGTGCTCCCGCTGCCCAGCAGTGGGCTTGATATTCACCAACTGCCCACAGGTTTGTCCACTGCCACCTGGGTCCTGGGGAGCTGACCCTGAAGGTCACAGCACCCAGTCTCCTGCACTTCTGGCTCCGACTGGCTCATCCGACAAGAGGCGGCAGGAGGTCTGGGCAGGTGGCAGAGAGAGGCGGGTTGGGGGGACTGTGATTCATCCACATTACAGGTGAGGACACAGGCTCACAGCTGGAGGGGAGCACAGCCCCACCCCACAGACCCCTCGCGCGGGCAGCCCACCTCTCTAAGGGGTGGCCAGATCCAGCACCCTCCTGTGTGAGTAGTAAATACTCAGCTAACAGTTTGCAGGACCAGCTCTCTGCTCCATGTTTTTCCTGAAAGCCACGAGGGACCTGAGAGAAGCGTCTTCCTGTGAGAAAAATCACAGCAACTGACCCCCGGGGAATGGCTGTCCCTCTGCCCCTGGCCCAGGGCCCCACCTGCCCACACAGACCGCTGGTCTAGCAGGGTTACCCGCAGCCCCGGCCCCCTCCTCGGAGTCCACAGCATCCTCTGGAGAAGCGTTCTGGGGAAGGTGCCCTGTGCATCTGCTCGGATCCTATCAAGAGTCAAGCCCTCAGCGCCAGCAGCTGGCCTTGAGGCTAATGATGAAGCAAAGGATCCTTTAATCACCCCAGGCTGGGGCCAGTGGGCTGGACAGTTTCCCCACTAATTGCCTCGCAGCCCACTCTGCCCCCAGCTGCCCGGCTTAAGTGTTTGCAACGTCTTACTTCGTTCAGAGCGTGTCCCCTTGGCTGGTTAATTATGCAAAGAGATTCCGTTTTTAAGCCTTCCCGGTTTGACGGTTCGTGTTGGATGAAATCCTCAAGCTGTGTACAAATAATTCATATTAAAATATGACTGCCATCAATTCGGGAGTCAGCTGCTAAATACGGGCTGGGCGTGGGCCAGAAGTCGTCTCTTTTGCCTGGATGGCAAGGTAATCGTTTGTTGAGAGTAAACTATTTTAATTTTTATTAAGCTGTGATTACCGTGTTTGATTTGCGTAATTGGGGATGCATGCAGTGTGATTTATCACGAAAGAAGACGCCAGGATGCAGCAGAGGTCCCTGGTTTCAGGACGACCACACCGGTTGCTCCACCTGGTGAAAAAGCTGTCCGGAGACATCCCACCCAAATACGTCTGCAGCGTTCTTGTCTTTGGGAAGCTGATTGGTCCAAACCATATAGTTGTTTTCCCTGGGGTGTGTCTAGAGGCGGTTCTGACTGTCATGATCAGAAGTGGGTATTGGCATCTCACGGGCACAAGCCAGGGATGCTGCTGAACCTCCTCTGATTCCCAGGATGGCCCCCAGACAACGGGTTACCTCGTTCACAATACCAACAGCTGGGAATGAGAAGCAAGACAAGGAAGAAGATTCCCGGGCCTCCAAGCAGCAGCCCATTTGTCCAAGGAGGTGGGCACAGCAGCCAGCAGTCCATGCCCTACAGGGCCCCTGCCCTCCCACCCCCGCTGCCTGTCCAGAGCTCCAAACACTCTCCTTTCTGTCTTCCTACACCAACTTCTTTTGAAAATGGGAATTGAAGTTGGGATAATAAATGAAGATGCCAGATGTGATCACTTTGGGGAATGTCTGGCCAGTGTCCACTGAGGCTGAAGACAGAGCTAACCAGCCTGAAGTCCTTCTGCCTCGGCCCCAAGGAGCGCCTGATGAAATGCACGACTGCAACACTGAACTCATGGCTCAGCCATCAAGAACAGAGGATCCCCGAGGCCTGAGAAGAAAGGGGTCCTTCAGTTCTACACGCAGGCACCTCCATGTCCATCACCCCTGAGATAGGACCATCTGCCCCAACGCTCTAAATGCCCCAGGCCATTTGCTAAATCTCTCCGTGGATTTAACTGCTGACTTCATGCAATCAACTGCCAAATTTACCTCATCTCACCCCCCCTAGAACTCCAGACTCTTAAATCCAGCTGCCCAATTGAACATTCAGTCTGGTGGTCTGGTGAGCATCTCAAACTGAACATTATCAAAAGTAAACTTGATTTCCGCCTGCTATGGCCTGAATTGTGCCCTCTCCAAAATTCACCCGTGGAAGCTCTAACCCCCCAGTGTGGCCATGTTTAGAGGTAATTAAGGTTAAATGAGGTCATGTGGGCGGAGCCCTGACCCAACAGGATTGGTGTCCTTATAAGAGGAAGGGACACCAGAATCTCTTTCTCTCTGCTTGCATGCACAGAGGAAAGGACAGGTGAACACACTCCAAGAAGGTGGCATCTGCAAGCCAGGAGTAGGCTCTCCCCACCCCAAATCTGCCGGCACCTGGATCCAGAACCTCCAACCTCAAGACCTTCGAGAAATCCATGTCTATGTTTAAGCCCAAGGTCTCTGACATTTGTGATGGTGGCCAAGCTGACTGATGCTCCCCCAGACCTGCTCCACATCTTCTTTCTCATCTCATCCAACTGCATTTTCTTCCTCATCTCATCCAATGGCACGCCCACCCATTAAGTTGTGCCACAAATTTGCAGGTCCCCTGCCTTCCTCTCTCTGTCTCTTATTCACTTTTCCATCTGTCTATCAGCAATCTGTCTTGTCTATCATCTGTGTATTCATCCATCCATCCATTCATGTATCTATCCATCCATGCGTCTATCCATCCGTGTATCTATCCATCTGTCTAGGCATCTAACACATGTGCATGTGTGCACGTGCACGCACGCACGCACACACACACGCATGCACCTATAATCTCTCAGCAAATCCTCTTGGCTCTACCTTCAGATAGATGCCAATTCAATCACTTCTTGTGACCTCTTCTGCTTCCCTCCTGGTCTACCATCTGCCTCTTGTTCCATCAGAACCTTTTAACTAGTTTCCCCACTACCCATTCCCCCAGCAGATTTTCCTCAACACAATAGCCACAATGGCCCTCCTAAGACGAAAGAGAGTATATTGCCCCATCTTGGCTCCCAAGCCACTGACAGCTGCCTGCGTCACTCAGAATCACACCCGGTATCTACGCAGAGACCTCAAGCCCCAGCCTATCCGCTCCCACCACTCCTCAAATTCAACCTTCCCTTTCTCTCTCTGCTCTAGCCACCCTCCAGCCCCAGGACTTCTATGTTTGCTGTTTCCTTTCTGAAATGCCTTTCCCCGGTATCTTCCTTGCTCCCTGCAGACAATCCTCAGAATGGTTTCCAAACTAGGACCACTGCCTCTCTCTGCTCCCTTACCCTGCTTTCTTTCTCTGCATGGTCATCATCACCATAGAGCAAACAAGACTGACAGCAGGACATCTGTTTGCAGTTGGAGGAAAGCAAATTCACTCATACATCATCAGTGAGAGTGTGAACTGACGTTGTCTGGAGAAGTTTGGCCACGCTTTCAAATTAAACACAGACATACCATTTAACCCACCTCTGTTTCTACCAGAGAGAAACTCCCAGATTATACATGTGGACATGTACAAAGTCTTACTGCATCATTGTTTATAGTATTGAAAACTTGGAAAAATACTGAAGAACATCAACAGGAAAACTAAGTGGACTAAAGTGTGGGAATAGTACTCAGCCCCAGAAATGGTGAGGCGGGCTTGTGGCACCTGCTGAGGTATCCGTGAGGTGCAGTGTGAAGGGCAAAAACAAAGTGCAGAGCAGTAGGCAGAGTGTGAGCAACACTACCTACACTTCCACCTTGGGAATGTGACAGAGTAACCTCAATCCTACTGCTGGACTTCCTACAGATGAGGGGGAAACATGCAAATAGACTTCCGATGTGTAGCCAAGCTCTCCAGAGGTGACGCCAGAGGTGACGGCAAGCCCTGGGGAGAAAAAGAATGAGACACTGACAACCAGAATGGGGAGCACCTGGGATGAGGCCACAGCTCCTGGGGCGTGGGGCTGTGTGTGCATGCATCTGCACACGTGTGCATATTGGTCTCCATAACCAATACAGGACAGGGATGAGGCTATGGACCCCACAAGCAGGGAGCTGGAAGTGCAAGACCACCTGGGGCGGGCCTCTATGGAAAGGCAGGCTGAACAAAGCAGCCTTCCAAGGCAGGGCATTGAAGCCCTTGTGTGTCGGCCCAGGCTCAGCAGGGGTGGTGTCTCTGCAAGACTCTAGCACAGCTGCCCTTGAGGACACCATGGATAGAGTCTTGTACACATGTGTAGCCCAGGAACTGAGGCAGAAACACTAAACGAGGACACCTGTGAGCAGAGGCTCAAAGGCCCGAGAACACCCTGTCACTGGCCGCATGACATTCCTGCAGACGACCAGCTGTGCAGGTGATGGTTGTAGCTCACTCTGTTCCAAGAGTGCTACCTAGACAAATGGTGAGTCTCCAGAACCACCGCACAAAGCAGCCACCATCATCCCAGGTCTACAGATGAGCAAACCAGGCCACAGAGAGGATAAATAATTTCTCCAAGGTCACACAGCTATGAGCAGCAGAGCAGGGACTTAAACACACCTGTCTCGCCCCAGAGCTGTGCTCTGACCCCCTCCACCATCTGCTTCACTGGGGAGGGGCTTTGCTAAAGAGGAGCATGAGCCACAATCACAATACACAAGGAAGTGTTCTACCGCAGTGATAGCCCAAAAGCAAGGCAAGAGAAGACCCAGCCAAGCTCTGCTGGGAGACCTAGGATAGGATAAGTATGTTCAGTGCTCAGGCATCCGGCTGTCTCACTAGAGATCTACAGCACTCCAGAGCCATCAGGGAATGAAGCAGAATGCCTGCTCTCCTAGGGCTTTCCTCCAGTGAAGCGCTTTGACTGCAGGTAATGGGCATCTAGGTCCACAGGGTGCAGGCAGTATGAAACAAAGAAGAAACAAGGCAGGCCGGGAGCCTGGACAGTCCCACAGGAATGCTGTTGCTGGGAAAGGTGAGGAAAGTCCTTCTGTGGGACATTTGTCCAGCAAGCAAGGAAGCAAGGACTGAGCAGGGCACTGTCTGGAGGGAGAGTGCTAGGAAGGAGGGCATGACAGCGGCAGTGAAGACATAGAAGAAAGGATGCAACTGTGGGGGAAGGTGGGGCACCATACAAAAATAACAGATGCATTTCAACATGAGCCAAATAAGTCACTGAAATTTGAATGAATGGATTTTAAAAACTTTTTTAAAGTAGCTAAGAGAGGCACCTGGGTGGCTCAGTGACTGAGCATCTGCCTTCAGCTCAGGCCATGATCCTAGGGTCCTGGGATCGAGTCCCGCATCGGGCTCCCAGCAGGGTGCCTGCTTCTCCCTCTGCTTCTCCCTCCGCCTATGTCTCTGCCTCTCTCTCTCTGTGTCTCTCATGAATAAATAAATAAAATCCTTTTTAAAATGTAGTTAAGGACACTAGGGATAGTGTGAAAAAGGCCCAGCAAATGTCTACGCTTTCCAGAAAAGGAGCAGAAGGAGCACGAGGGAGAGAAAAATACTAGAGAAAGTCATGGCAGTGAATTTTCCAGAATAAGTAAAAGCGTTAACCCCTCAGATTCCATGAGCATGGATACCAAGAAGTACAAACAAATATAAAGCCCTTCTGGATGTACGATAATAATATTGCAGAACACCAAAGACACCATTGAAATCAATGAGTGAGAAAAGACAGGTCGCCTGGAAAGGTAATGACACTCAGACCTACTACCACCTTCTCAACATGATAGCAGAATCCAGAAGCTAGCCTTGTCTTTGAATTATTAAACAGCTTTGTCCAAAAGTAAGAACTTAAATCCAAAAGGAGGTACCAGGTACACAAAGGAAGGCAAGCAGAGACAGAGGCAAGCATGAGGGTGGATTTAAACAACCATCAATACAACCATCAATTATGTAAAGGAATAATAATGGTTGCAAACGAGGACTACCTCTAGCCACACTTGATGCTTCTTTCCTGTGAAAGAAATTTAAGTAGTGTGGTTTCGGGCCTCTCTCCAGACTTCCTCCTCCTCACCTGTCTTATCCCTCAATCTGGGAAGAATGACAGCCCAGCTCTGCCTTCCTCCTCCTTCTACACAGTGAGTACCTGAGTACTCACTCTATAGTGTGCTAAGTCTTACCTGAGCAGGTGTCCACGTGGAGAATCTTCTCCTGCTGCGGCCTATGACCAGGTAAGTCTTCCTGTTTCCAGGACTGGAGTTGTGTGCTACCATGGACTAAATGTTTGTGTTCCCCAAAATTCATATGCTGAAGCCCTAACTTTATTGTGATGGCATTTACAGGTAGGACCTTTGGGAGGTGAGAGATGTTAGTTGAGGTCATGAGGGTGGGGCCCCCACAATAGGATTAGTGCCCTCTTAAGAAGGTGATGAGACCAGAGCACACTGTCTCCTTGTGCGGACCCCAAAGAAGAGCTATAAGAGAACACATTAAGAAGACAGTCATCTCCAAACCTCACCAACAACCAAGACAGCGCCCTGATCTTGGACTTGCCCCTCTGGAGCTGTGAGATGGATGTCTGCTATGTAAGCCATCGGTCTGTGCATATTACTACAGAAGCCTGAGCTGACCGAGACACTATGCCCATTTGGCTTGCCCATTAAGCTGATCTTCCCAGTTGGACTCTAGCAGAAATCTAGCAGGAATAAAGGTGATATTTTGACCTCAATTCTTTTGGTGGTTTTATTCCAGAAATTGTTCAGAGTCTGAGTGGGAGAGAGAAAGGCCAAACATCAGGAGCACTTTCCTGTAATGAGTATCTTGGGGGCATATCAGGATCAGAAAAAAACAGAAATATTATACAACAAATGCATGAGGGGCAAGAAGGGGCAGCCAAAGATAGGGTGCTGGCTCACCCTGGTGCTGTAGGGGGACAGTAGAGATTTTGAGTCACTTTGGGCTTTACGAGGCAAGCATCAATGCCCAAATGTGATAGTTAAGTACAGTCAGCTACAGTCTTTGCCCAAATGTCACCTTCTCAATGACACCTGTCCTTTATTTGATTCTGTGACCTCTCCATCCCCATACCACTTATTCTCCAAATCTTCCTTCCTTCCTCATTTATCACATTGATGTTTATATCCCCACTAGAACATAAGACTATGGGGCTGGGATCTCTGGCTTGTTCAATTATAGATCTCATAGCCCCAAAACAGAGACCCATCAAATATTGCAACCATCTGTTGAACAAATGGATGAAGGGAAATAAAATATATAAATGCAACCCAATGAGGGGGTGAGAATCCCATCAAAACTGTAAAACATCAAAGACAAGGATCTGAAAAGCAGTCAGAGAGAAAAGACAACTTACTTAGAGGAACAACTATGCTGACAACAGACATCTCAACTGTGCACCAGCTGGCGCCGGAAGACAGCATGGCAGCGACAACACAGAGCTGTAGAGAGAAAGCCACTGTCAATCTAGAAGAACCTAGTGAAATAAAGATACTTCTAAACAAACAAAAATTGAGAAGGCTTACTGTGAAAAGACCCTTTTCCTCAGTAAAGGAATTTATAAAGAATATACTTCAGAGATTAGGACAATGATCTTAGAAGGAATGTCTGAGACACAAGTAGCTCTTTTTTTTTTTTTTTTTTTTGGCATTGATAAAACATTTTTTCTTTTTCCTTTTTTTTCCTTTTGTTTTGTTTGTTTTTCTAGTCCAAGTATTGGAGGGCACCTGGCTGGCTCCATGTGACTCTTGATCGGTGGGTGTCCTGAGTTTCAGCCAGCACCATTTCTTTTGTTTCCTGTTTGTTTGTTTGTTTGTTTGTTTGTTTGTTTGTTTGTTTCACAGAGAGAATTAACCAGCTCCCAATTCTTTTCATATCTAGTTTTTTTTTATCCTCTGGCAATCTTGACTTTTTAAAAGAAACGTAATCCCCACCCTCTGTTTCTTCTATACCATAACATTTAGTATTCATTTTATTTGCTCAACTAACACTCATTGCAAGAGCTCAGTTGACATTAGCAATGATGATGCTGATGATGGTAAAGATGATGATGGTTGTAATTATTATGATGGTGATGATGATGATGTGATGATGGTGATGGTGATGGTGATGATAATGGTGATGATGATGGTGGTGATGGTAACAACTGTAATAATAGTGCTGTGTACTTTATAATCACTGCATCAGCTAATCCTACACCCATTCTAGGAGTAAACAGAGTTTTAACAAATTAAACCACTTGCCCAGCTGACACAGCTTACAGCTAGTCCTGTGTGACAGCGACATTAGGATTTAACCAGTAAAGTCTATTACCAACCAATCCACTTAAAGTTGTAAGAAATGCCCAGACAGGCTTTCCTTGCAATACCTTCATGCTAGGTTAATCTATAATGGGAATCATAAGCATCATTCCAGTGATGATCAGCCAGTCATTTTCTCTCCAGACAATTTAACCAGGGGAGAGTTGCTGTGAGTCTTATCAAATGCAATCTTGAAAACCCTGGTTTAAGCTCTTCCCTGACAAGAAACTCCTTCCATGGGGCTGCTGAAAGACTTTGTTGGAGTTTCCAACAAGAAATCAGTTTGTTTACCCAATTTCCTCTCAAAACCTACTGAGCCCCCTCTCACACAGCTGGCTGCCGGTAGTAATGGATGTGAAGTCCCGAGTTCTCTGTGTGCCAGTCTGCCTGGATCCCTAAGCTTCCCTGCACCTGCTTTGTAGTTACAATATTCTGAAATCTATGCCTGGAACCCTTAGCTTCCCTACAATAGCTGAGCTAAGACCCTTCTGAATGTGAAGTCAAATATTTGTGCTTTCATTGACTCCTAGCTATGATTGTTTCTGCTTAAGGCCACGCCAGAGAAACACTTCTAATATCCCCTCCAGTCTTAGAGATGCTCCTCACCATCCACCTTCCAGGTCAGAACCCCATGGGGCTTTAAGCCAACTTATCCTAACTATGTAATCCCCTCTCCCTGATACCCCAAGAGCTCATAAGAAGGCTCAAAGCATTCCTACAGAGGGTGGAAGTATAGACATTGGAGCTGACTCTCAGGTAGTTCATTTTGATCAGTCTTGCAATGGGAGCAATACCTGGTCCCTTCCCTCAACAGGGACATCAAAGCATGATTATGTACATTCAAATATGGTAGATAGCAATACACAGGTAAAAGAGTAAGATGGAAATATGGGCAGGCTTATGGGCTCACTTCCCTTTTTAGTGTCAAGGTCAACTCATGGTGATAGGTAAGAATGCAAGGTCATTAGCGAGGCTAGGGAAGATGTCTGGGGGTAAGTAGGACCCAACATGGCCCTTGAAATGGAGTCCTTTTTGGAAGAGCATAAAGTTGACAGCATAGAGGGAAGAAGACAGGTTGACTCTCTCTACCAGGGTCTCTCTTGTGAACCAAAACTACCTTCATGCAGTTTCTCCAAATGTAGTCTGTAGTATATTGCCCCGAGATGCCAAATTGTTTCTCCAGTGAAACAGGCTTTGGAAATTCTTCACACTGCCTGTCCCTCATGGAAGTCTATAGTACATTATACCATATGTGTATATGTTATAGGATACGTGCATGCTAAAGATTCTGAACAATCTTGCAGGAAAGAGAATGGCTTAGCTGTTGCATCCAGCACTTCTTAAACTGTCACTAGCAAGTATTTGCTGGGTACTGACTGTGTACCAAGCACAGGATCTGGGGCAACCGCAGTGAATAAAACAAACTCTTGCCACCCAGAACTTGTTTGCTGGAGGGAGATGTGCAATCAGAGGTAAGGCTTGCTTTTGAAAAACAAAGGAGAGCAAGGAGTAATGGATCTTCTCTTTCAGCCAGGGTGTGTAGACCACCTCTCTGAGGAGCAGAGCCTGAATAAAGTGAGGAAGAAACCATGTGACATCTAGGAGACCATGTCCCAGGCAAAGGGATTCTGAGGTGGGAGGCAGCATTGAGCTTTGCCTACTGAGAAACAAGTAGGAGACCCATAGGGCTGGAGTCAGGTGCTGGGGAGCATGATCTGAAATGAGATCAAATAAGAAACAAGATAAGGCGAGAGTTTGGAACATGGGTACCTTCAGCATTGGCAGAGACTTTCAGCCACTTGACTCACAAGCTCACTGAGCAAACATTCATTGAGAGTTTCCTTCATGCCTGACAC
Organism: Vulpes vulpes; assembly: GCF_048418805.1. NCBI lineage: Eukaryota > Metazoa > Chordata > Mammalia > Carnivora > Canidae > Vulpes > Vulpes vulpes. The sequence continues at coordinate 159,999,487 of NC_132791.1, read as the reverse complement.
TGTTGGAGCCCCTGGGGATGTGGGATACTAATGAATAAAACAAGCATTAACAGAACTTTCACACTGCAGATGGCATGTCTTGCTCTGGAATCTGAGGGACTTTTCCATTGAGACTGCTGTAAACTCCCCACATTATCCACCACAGAAACCTCAACTCTCATAGAGTCTTCCGTGTCATGTGGCCCATGTAGTAAGCTACTGGCACTACAGTCTGGACCTACTACACAGCCCTTTCTTACCCTAGGCCCCACTCAAAGTTGGCAGCTTTTCATGTCTCTCACCAAAAAGGAATACACAAAGCATTCCCAAGTGAGGAATATGCCCCCTCCACAACCCAGGAGGCCTACCAAGCATTGCACCCTCTCCTTACTTGTGGGAGATGTGAGCTGCAATTATCTGTTCTTTATCTTGCAAGGACTATCTTGGCACGACTCAGGCCCTAAGATACCAGTAATGCAGTGGGGCCCCTGAAACTTTGGGGGGTTTTCTCTCACCTCTGGAGTGCACATACCTCATCAAGGCCACCAAAATAGTTGCCACTAATTACTCATTTTGTTTGAGTGACATGAAGCCATTGATAGACTGGACCAATGTGATGTTTTGCAGAAATAAAACAGTTTTGTAGACTGTCCACATACTTGGGGAGCTATTATTATGTCAGGGCAGAAAATATGAAGTGCGAGAAAAGACTGAAGAGTATACTGTAGCCTACCCATGTGGATATAAACTGCTTCTCATATCTCCTGATAAGGAATGAAAAGACCACATTCAGCAGATCAATGACTGCACCCAGCTGCACGGGACCGTGTCCACCTTCTCCAGCCAAGATGCCAAACCCAGCACAGTGGCACAATCAGGTCCATTGATCAGCTAAGTCTGTCCACTGGTGTCCCCCAGGGTCCATCTGACTTTCGTGTACTGGGTTGTTGAATTAGACGTGGACTTGATGGGGGCTGTCCCTGTATCCATTAGGTTTTTGTGGATGGC